>NC_138749.1:46928107-48191565 GCF_965113315.1 Podarcis vaucheri
ATACCCCGCCCATCTGGCTGGGCCTCCCCAGCCACTCTGGGCGGCTTCCATAAAAACCAAAAATACAATAAAATATCACACGTTAAAAACTTCCCTGAACAGGGCTGCCTTAAGATGTCTCCTGAATGTCAGGTAGTTGTTTATCGCTTTGACATCCGCTGGAAGGGCGTTCCACAGGGCGGGCGCCACTACCGAGAAGGCCCTCTGCCTGGTTCCCTGTAGCTTTGCTTCTCGCAATGAGGGAACCGCCAGAAGGCCCTTGGCACGGGACCTCAGTGTCCAGGCAGAACGATGGGGGTGGAGACGCTCCTTCAGGTATACTGGACCGAGGCCGTTTCCCTATCAGCATGACATAATAGTCATGCTGATAGGGAAACATAGCAGCCAACTCCTAGGAGCCAGGACCCCTTCCCCCCTCCCCAAATAAAATATTTGAGGGGCCAGCCCCTCCCCCAAAGTTGATGGACATTGCCATTCAAATTGTGTGTTTGTGTGTGTGTTGCACCATGTGACCAACTGTGCCAGGCAGGGCTTATATTGATTGATTGAGTGATTGAATTTATATACCTCCCTATACCCGTAGGTCACAGGGCAGTTCACAGATATTATTATTTATTGAATTTATATGCAATATATACCTGCACCCCCATTATTATTATTATTATTCATATACTGCCCTATACCCAGAGGTCTCAGGGCAGTTCACAGATATTATTATTTATTGAATTTATATGCAATATATATCTGTCCCCTATTGGCACCCCAGTTGGAATACCAAGGAGAAGTAGGACTGCAAAAAAGGGGGTGTGAGATGGAAAGCTGGAAACCTTACAAGCTGAGACTCTTCATCTCAGGGGTCGTGGGCAAAATATTCCTGCACTGCAGGGGATTAAACTAGATGACCCTCATGGTCCCTTCCAACTCTATGATTCTGCAAACTCCTCTTTTTTGGAGGGCGGGCGGGGGAGAGAATAAGACGCTGTTGCTCCTGCAATCCCATTGAGCAGTTGGGATTATTGGAAGGGGCGCCTCTTGTTGAAGTTGACTGTCTCCCCAACTCTCACAGGTTGGGTGGCTGGGTCAGCGTGTGTAGCTGTGAAAGGCATATTGCGGCGGCTGCTCTGGAATTTCTAGAGGCTTGCAGTCGCAGAGCCCTTTCTATTCTTTTCTCTTCCTTTTTCTGGGTTCATTGTGGAGCTGGCCTTTAAAAACACACACATACACACCACCTGAATGGTGGGTTTACTTCTAGCCTGTTGTTCAGTGTGCTTAGAGAGGCTTCTAAGTGTGGCTGTAGAGGTCGCTAGGATCTAAGCAACTGCACTGTGTAAGCAGGACTGCAGCCTTAAATATTTAATGTTAAATATATATTAAATGTACATTGTTAAGGCTATTTAAGACAAATGGATACCAATTTAAAAGCTTCGGGGGTTGCCATTCTGTGCTGTACTATCTGTCCTGCCTGCTGCATTTGTACACGCAAGGCAGTTCAAAAGACAGTTGCCAAATAATAAGAAGGGCCGTGGCTCAGTGTTAGAGCAAAGCTCCTAAATTGCATCTCTGGCATTTAATGGTAAAGCTGGGATAATCCCTGTCTCAGACCCCAGAGAACTGCTGCTCCCAATCAGTGTAAATAATACTGAGCTAGATGGACCAGTGGTTCGAATTGATTTAAGGCAGCTTCCCATGCAAATAAATGCAGCCTTTATATCGACCAGGGATGCGGGTGGCGCTGTGGGTTAAACCACAGAGCCTAGGACTTGCCAATCAGAAGGTTGGCGGTTCGAATCCCTGTGACGGGGTGAGCTCCCGTTGCTCGGTCCCTTCTCCTGCCAACCTAGCAGTTCGAAAGCACAGCAGAGTGCAAGTAGATAAATAGGTACTTGTGCTCCGGCGAGAAGGTAAATGGCATTTCTGTGCGCTGCTCTGGTTCGCCAGAAGTGGCTTAGTCATGCTGGCCACATGACCCGGAAGCTGTACGCCTGCTCCCTCGGCCAATAAAGCGAGATGAGCACCACAACCCCAGAGTCGGCCGCGACTGGACCTAATGGTCAGGGGTCCCTTTACCTTTACCTTTATATATTGACCATCCCCAACTTGCAGTTCAAGCTCCCATTATCTTTGACTGTTGGCTTTGCTGGCTGAGGCTGATGTTTTGGCAGCCCAAAACCCCTGGAGGGCACCAAGTTTTGGGAGGCTTCTGCGGCTTATATACTAGGGATCCTGCAGATGTTGTTAAACCCCCCAACTCACATCAGTCCCAGCCAGCATGGCCAGTGATCAGTGATGATGGAAATAGCTCAGCAACACCAGGAAAGGCACATCTTCCCCATGTCTGCTATATATGCAAGGTGTGTGTGTATGAGAAGAAAGGAAACAAATGCCTTGGGTTTTTTATGGGTGCAATTAGAAATTTACATATTCTGTCAAAATAAACTGCATTTTGATTTCTAATTTGAGCAAGCCTAAAAGCAGGAAACAATATTAACCTATTCTAGGAATTAGACAATAATGCATATTATTGATTAACCTCCCGAGAACAATGATTGTTCAAATTAAATTACTGCTGTGAAACTGTAAAAAGAAAAAAGGCATGATCATAATGCTTGACACATGGCGGTGTTTTAATGATCAAGTTTCTAGAATGCGAGAAATATTAAGTTTGATGGTGATTGTAACCAAAGTGTTTATTTCATGGGTTTCTGCCATGGGGAAACGGGGGGAAATAGAAGTAGAAGATACAGGTGTATCTTGCTTCATTCGTCAAAATATATTTGCTTGAGTTGTTCGGAAAGAAGATAAAAAGTAGATTAAAAAATTGAATAAGTGTATGTGCATATGCATGCACACATCTGTTATACATTGTATAACATGTTTTGGGTGATGTGGCTAAACCAGATTTCTCTGGTCAATGTTTTCCATTTGTAAGCAAACTAAGGTGACCAATGTAATCATTATTTGCTTTTCCTGCCATCTAAAGCAAATATTTGCTTTTTAATAGGTATATACTTGATACACCTGCTTTGTATGTATAATGTGTATTTGGTTGGGTGTAGTGCAGGAAGAATAGGACATGCATCCTGAGTTTGGCAATGATTCAAGTTTGTTCTGGTAGATACTTCAGAACAATCTTGTCTTGCACCTTGTACCAGACTCCTGCCTTAAACATCAGTGAAAGCACCCACATTAGAACCAAAAATCCTGCGTAGGCCCAAATTATGTTTCCCTGCATGCCAGTAATCCAGAGCTCTGTATTTTCTTCACTTAAAAATAAAATAATGGGAAAAGAGTAGGTACTGATACTCCATATTCTTTGTCAAGGAAAGCTAAATTCTGTGAGAGTGCAATTTTTTATACATTTGATTTGTGTATATTACCTTGCTTCCACTAGTTAGTGGAGGGACAAAACATTATATAAGCCTATTGGTAACCAGAAATCTTGCTCACTGCTCTCTCATACCAGAGGTTTCACTAGGCATTGTCCTTACTGTTTCTAAAAAGAAAAAAAAGATTTTCAGGATGCCCAATTTTATATTCCAGTATGTATGTATGTATGTATGTATGTATGTATGTATGTAAATTTCTATACTGCCCTTTTCCCAAAGGTCACAGGGCAGTTTAAAATATAAAAACACAAAAATATATACCATAGTAACAAACAAAAATCATACCCCCAGTATTAGCATTCCAGTACCCATCTCTGTACTTGTGAAATCTGATTTGTGAACTACCTGGATCTTTTAAGGACAATTCAAGAAAGAAAAAGACTTGGGGCAATGTAATGTGTGGCAATTGTAAGGTAGGCAAACATTCCAGTAATACAGGTTGAGGAGTTTCTGGCCCACTGCTTAGGGAAGAAGAAATGTCTGGAAAGGGTGTGAACAGCCTTATTTGTATTTGAGATACGGGTAGCAATCATTCAGAAATCAGATTGAAGTTTTGCAAGATTTGGATAGATTGGAATAATTTCTGAAATAGGATGTTGACAGGAGACAGTTCAGCCCTGGTTGTAAGTTCAGCAACTACTAAGAGCACTGTGATTAGAAATTTCCTCTCTTTTGGAGCCCTGTTTGGGGGCGAACTGTAGAAAGGAGCCTGGTCTACCCGAGTAGACTCCCTCTCAGACTTAAAACCATGATTGTGCAGCAAGACTGTGCACTGAGAACAGGCTCCTCCACAGACATGTCCCTGCAGCAAGTGGATGATGGGGCTAGGTTGGTAGGGATACTGGTACAAGGCCAATGGGTGCAGCCTCTCATCTGAATGTTATTCTCATGAAGATTAATTCCAAATAGGGCTGCAGGGTGTTGATGGCTATCTCAGGGACATGGGTTCAAGCCCCAGTTTGGGCCCCCTTGCAGGGGATTGGACTCAATGACTCTCATGGTTCCTTCCTACTCTACAATTCTATGTTCTTGCCTGATCAACAAATCTATGGCTTAACACTCCCACAATTTGAGGCAATGTTCGGTCTAGTTGTCTTTCCAGCGACCATCTGGACAGCTCTCCTGACTGTTGAAGGAAGTAGGTAGCATACTTCCCTATACCAGTATACTCTTCAGAAAAAGTCTTTCAGTTACTGTTGGAATTTCTGCCTTTACAACAGCAGTGATTAATTTGGAAACCACATAATATTCAGCAGCAAATGTGTATTTGCTTCCATAGTGTGCATGTGACATGGAACTTGGGTCTTATATAAAGCCATGGGTGTTCATGCCATGTACATTTGTAACCCTTTTGTGTATTTGTAAAATATTTTAGTATGTTAAGCAGCCGTTAGCAGTCCTAGTGTATTCCAAGGTCTATTATCCTTACCACATGAACTTGCACACATAATTCTACATGCCACTGCCCAAAATGTGGTGAAGGGAGGAAAGTAAAATCTAAAATACATTACCATGATTTTAATAAGAATTGTATTTCCGGAGAGCTTGTTACAAGGACAAATGGGTTTGGAAAGGTTATTGATTTTTCGCTTCAATGGGGAGAAAATGAACAATGACAGATAGGTCAATACTCTTATGCTGGTGAAACTCCATGTACATCATGTAGTAAGGAATTTGATAGGAAGCATTACCTTTAAGTTGTCCTTGGTAAGGAAGTTGATCTCATTTGAGGAACTGTATCCTTTGTTTTCAAAGGCTAAACTAGATGTGACTATGGCAGCCGCACCATTCACATATCTGTTCCATTTTTGTATTTTCAAAAAGCACGATGTGGGTAATATTTAACATCAAAAAGAGTTGTATAGCTGACAGCTATACCCTCACATGCCTTATCTTCCCATGGCCCACTGCTAAGAGCCCTTTCCCCCCAACCTGGTGCGCTTCTAGCGTTCAGATGGTAAGCCCCTGGAGGGTGAGTGGGAGAAGATTCAGTTGTCTTTACATGTGTACTGTACACTTTTTGCTGTAAATGTTAGCTCCCAGGTGATGTGCATAAACAACAAAAATGGATCTAACAAAAGCACTCTACAAGAAAAGAAAATACAAAAACCAATAAATTTAAACAGTAACAGAAAACATTGAATACGAAGACAAAGTTAAAACCTCCAGTGTCAAGTTAAAATTCATTAAAAGCCATGCTGCCTTAAAATACGTACGCTATGTGTATGATGTAAACCAGGTTTTTCTTCACATGTGTAAAGGCACTTCCTGTGTATACGTGTTCATTCGTCTCAACACAATGTAGGATAGCAGAATTCTTGGGCAAAATCTCCTATATGAATGGTACTACAAAATACTATGAAGTACAGAAGATTCTTTGTTTACTTCATTTTCCATTCTTCTGCATGCGCCTATGCGCTGTACCATCTGGCACCTGCAGGCCAGAAGATTGGATCTTGCTTCTGTTTGGGAGGAACAGCACCTTCATTTAGCAAGGTGGAACCCAGGAACTGTGCAGAAAGCCTAAAGTGTTTGGCTGTTTCCCAACGTAATCATCATACACCCTCTTATTAAATGGTTAGCGTTAAAGAAATTTCTTCCTTACATGAACATAATTGCTAAGTTCTTGTTCACAGCTTAGACTTTCAAGATGTTGAAAAGACAAGAGTGATGGGAGCGAGGAAACTTTACATCTGTAACCTGTGCTTATCTGGGCACCTTCTTAGTGCATCTTCTCTGGGCACCAAGGAGTGTTTGGAGGTAACGAGACTCTTTCTTGGTGCTGTTTCAAGAGGTGCTTGCTGGTGGCTTCTTCAGCTACTGCGTTCATTTAAAATGCTATTATGGAGCAAGCTCTATGTGTAGCCTGTAGGTTTTGGCTAAAACTCTCCCCATCATTGATCATTGGAAACTGGCCAAAGCCTGTTGTTGTGACATTCATCCACAAGTCACCAACTTGTTTAGACCAATGGGCACATTCAGATTTTTCAGTGAGATCCATGGGCAGTATATTCACTAGCCACACAAGTCGGAAATTACTACACACAGATCTTGCCATAAGGCAAGCAGGTAATATTAACACGGTTAAAGGGCACATTACAGCCAGCCAAAAGCACTTAAGAGTATGAAAGCATGATGATGTGTAGCCTAGGAATGAGGGAGGCATCATCTGGGAAGAATCCAGAGGGCTGAATAGAGAGGCCTAGGAGGCTGATTTTGGTCCAGGGTCCCCCACCTCATCCTAAATGATCCTAGCCACCTGCCTTTGGTACTAGGGGAGGCTTCACTTAGCAGTGTGGGGTGCACTGGTGCTTTTCTTTTCCTTAGTATGACTAAACATATAGCTGCATTCCCCCCCCCCATTGTTGACTTTTATATTAAATTTGAATTTTCCACCTGAATGTTAATGGTGCTGTATATAAGATGGAGGAAAAACAAAAATATAATTTTCATTAGAGAAACATGAATCGTAGAGACAAGTGGAATACATTTTCATAATGGTGTCTGTATTTCATATTGTCTTCTAATCTTCTGTCTACACTTACAGCAGTGCAAATAGGGCTTTCTTTGCATAGCTCCTTATTTTGATTTGCATAGCAGGTTCTGGAACTAGTTTGTGGATGAGCTGCACAAATGAATTAAGCATATAATTCAATTGGTATATGCAAAGAGAGTTAGTGGAAGGCCTTCATTCTGAATATGGAAGAGGCCTTTGTCTAAACTGAACATGGTATGGTGGTAGCAAAAGAAGAATACCATTTCATGAATGAGATAAGTTACTGGACATTAAGGTTTGACTTTGTTAATATAGAGCACTTTATTTTCATCATCTGATACTGGTGAGTGGCAAGAAGCTTAACCAAGCTATAGAAGTATATAACACTAAGCCATGGTTTGTTAAACTATGGCTTTTTTCATCATCTGTACTCTGCCCAGAGGCTTAACTATGGTTTATTAATGTCCAGCGAACTGCAGTATGAAGCAATAGTTTGTTCTTAAGAACAAACTTTGACTATGTTTTAACAATGGCTTGGTGTTCTGTCCTTAACAATGATTTGTTTGCTGCCTTGCCAAGTTCACTTGCTGCTCCAAGATCCTGTGCAATGGAGCTACCACAACACCACCCAGTGCAGGATGAAAGTGAGTGCCTTCAAAAAGAAGTCAAGAAAATTGCCACACGAAATACTCAGTTGTATTCCTTTGTATTCCAATACCATGGTGATTCCTTTCTATGATAAGCTGGCAGCCATCCTTTTAAGACCAGAGAGCCGTATGTCCTTTAGCATACTGCCCTCTGGATGCTTTGGACTAAAACTCCTAGCATGACTCCAAAGTAGCAAAGTTTTCAGTTTATTGAATGAGCCTGGGAAGCAAAATAGTGCCACATCCAAGGGTGGATTGATGCTCTGCACCATGGAGGCCATGTGCTGAAGAGCAGGGGCAGGGCAGAGGCAGTAGACTAGTGGCAAAATTGGCATTGCCACATTTCAACTAGGAAAGACAGCAAGGCCCCTAAGAGCAAAAGAAAGCTTGTTAGTACCCTGGAGAGCTCACTTTGGCCAGTACTGACTAGGATTCTCTCTGGGAGAGCTGTGGTCTCAGTAGTATGCTGATGCCTTTTAAGGACTCCTGAAGGCTGGCTGGCCTAACCCACCACATAGCCCCTATTTCCTCTGATGAGCTGTTCTTAAAGGACCATTGTCTTTTTCTGTAACCACTGGCTTCTATGACATGGAGGTGGTGAGGGATGATTTAGAGGGGCATCAACTGAGCTGGAGGGGTCCAGGGGTCGGAGAACACAGAAGATAATTGGGAGGCTGCAGTAGGAATGGGGTGTGGGCTTACCCTCTTTTTACCTGTTAGAAAATGGAGTGTGGAGAAGTGAGGAGCACTGAATTTTACATTATTCAAAATAATGGGTCAAATACCGGTACTTCTGAGCTTTAAAGGACAATAAAGACATTCATATTTTTTAGCATTTTATAACACACACACACACACACACACATATATATTATAAACTATGTAGTTTACTTAATAAAGAATACTTTATTAGACTAAAATATAATATATAAGAAAATAATACATAAATTAAAATAAATCTTCAAAGAATCAGGAAGCGATCAGCTGTGACAAAATGACATATTGTGTCTTTGTCCTTTCTTCTGCTCAGTTAATATATTTTCAGCTTAGTAGTAGATTTTCTTCATGTTTTCGCCTAGTATTTAATGCATCCATGTGCATATCAGTGTCTTTTCTTTGAATAATAGGGAAATAGCTTTGTGCTGCAGATGGAAATGGAGCTATTTGAATACTTAGTTAACACATAATAACCTAAAAGACAAACAAGTTAGGCTGACTTCTAGAAAGGTTTCCCAGAATAAATAGGCAAATAAGTAGTGAAGTTGTTGAAATAATTACATGAACTGTATGTGAAATAACATTTTGCCCCCTAGTCAAAAATTCACAAATGAATGGGGGAAATCACTGTGGTTTACATGCAGTATGGTTGCTCTAACAAAGGAAGGCTCTTTGATTCCAGCAGAGGTTGTTGTCAGCCAAAAAGGAAAGGAGGCTATTTTCACCAATTTGTACTCCTCCTCACACCATTTCCCATGCTGTTCTAAAGGAACTGCCAAACTTCTGGAGAAGGTTTTGGGAGGTGATCAGTGCTGCTAAAGGAAGGGTGAAAATCACATTCCTTCCACTTCTGCTGGAACAAAGAGTCTTCTGCCATGGTAGAAGCTTTCTGATTATTTTATGTTAGAGAGCGTTTGCCTTTATATTACATGTACTCCAGCTTTTGTGTAAGCTGCTACAAGTGGTCTGCACGTCAAGCACCCCTAATCCCCCTGGCTTTATGTTAGGCCTTGCGTTGTCCAGACCCTTGTTTATTTATTTATCTACTTTTGTTGATCGTGTTTTTCCACTGGCTGAAGCTGGAGGATAGTTTTTGCAGAGAGCTAAACTGGGAAAGGCAAACAATATAGAGCTTACCAGTGTGTATCTATGTATATGCCAGAGGGATGAACATCATCTATTGATACTAAGAGAAATGCTGTAGTTGCATACTTTCCAAATGAGGTCAGAGAAGCGAATCGTGCTTTCTCTCTTTGATTTTACTGCTCTGTAATTAGTGTTCTGCCCTCCATGTTGCCATTTGTCTGTCAGGTATTCCTTTAACATTTGAGTGTGTCTAGCACTTTTGCTATGCAGCTTTCGGCAAATACTGAAGATGCACCTCTTTACCCTGGTCTTTGACACCTTAGATGTGTATTTTCAGGACCCACCCTATTCATGCAACTGTGATTTGTTTTAAGTATTTATATGTCTGAATTTTATATTATTGCAGTAGCAGCCCTCCTAGACTTATTCGTGAAGGATGGGTAATAAATTACATAGTCTAGAAAAGTAGTATGCAAATAAAGTGACAGTGACCCAGTTTGAATGTCATGCTAAACCATGGTTTATTGTTATGTACTGTGCTTTTTAAGCAAAAAAGGTGCCTTTACTCACCATGAAATTGTTACAGTAAGTGCCACACTTTTAACATGGGGGGGGGGGAGAGATGTGGATACTGCGTACCCTTGAGTACCCACAGAAGAAATACTACTACTACTGCTACTACTACTAATAATTTATTTATACCCCGCCCATCTGGCTGGGTTTCCCCAACCACTCTGGGCGGCTTCCAACCAAATATTAAAAACAATACAGCATCAGACATTAAAAACTTACCCAAACAGGGCTAACTTCAGTTGTGTTTTAAAAGTAAAATAGTTGTTTATTGCCTTGACATCTTTTGGGAGGGTGTTCCACAGGGCAGGCACCACTACTGAGAAGGCCCTCTGCCTGCTTCCCTGTAACCTGTAAAAAAGCATGGGTTATGTACATGAGCTACAGCAAACTCCAGACTTCTTAGCTCTCCACCTCTCTTCCTGCCATATTGTTGGGTGAAGGAATTTAAGCAAGCCAACTTCATAATCCATAGCTTGTTAAACCATACTCCCCAGTTTGAAAGAGATGAGAAGTGATTGCTTTTAAAAAGTGAAACTAAAAGCTTCACATAAAGCAGTGTTTCCCAACCACTGTTCCGCGGCACACTAGTGTGCCGCGAGATGTTGCCTGGTGTGCCGCGGGAAAAATTAAAAAATGTGAAAGATTATTATTTTTTTAAGTCAAATTTTCGATTGGGGAGCCGTCACTAGATGACCCCTGGGGTTCCCTCCCTCCCTCCCGCTCTGCGCCTCCCTCCTCCTCCTCCTCCGGGGAGGCCCTTCCTGGCTCTCGGCCAAGGCTTGGCGGCTGCCACTCACTCACTCGCTCACCCACCCGTCCCTCCATCCCTGCACCCGGCCTCTCCCCCTCCGTCCCCGGCGCGGGGGCTGCCGGGATCCGTAGTCCCCTCGCCCTTGGGCTCCGCGCCCGCGCGGGGTGCGCGAACTACGTTTCCCAGCGTGGCCTGGCGGGCCGGGCGTTTTGTTTGAAGCGCTCTTCTCCCGGCCATGGAATGAGCGCAGCGGCGGCGGCCGGGCGGGCAGGGGCTCTTCCGCGCAGACCCCGCCCAGCCTGCCTGCGCCCCCGCGGAGATCGGGCGGCAGGATGGAGCCCAGGGATCCCCGCGGAGGCGGAGCGGCGGAGGCGGAGGCTGCCCCCCCGGGTAGGGCTGCGTCGGGGGGGTTTTATTTTTGCAATGCTGCATCCGCGCCGGAGGGGACGCATCGGACCGCGGGGAGACCCCTTGGCGGGCGTGCAAGGCAATGCATGCGTGCAGGCGTTGCATGGAGTGCAGTGCAATGCAATGGCAACGCGGCGCCCTGCATGCATGCATGCAACTTCCACCGACGCTCCGGACTTGGCAGGTGAGGGGGGTCCCCAGTGGGCGGCAGAGAGAGCCGGGAGGGCGAAGGGGAGCCGGGGGGAGAGCAGCGCTGCTCCCTGAGCCGAGCCCGGGGGGAAACTTCGGCGTCGTTGCGCCGGGTGTTGGAAGCGGAGGCTGGCGGGGGCCCCTCACCTGCAAAACCTGGTCGCCTCTCATATATTTCGTGCATTGCATTCATCGCCCGCTTTCTCCTCCAAGGAGCTCCCGGGGGCGCGCGTGGTTCTCCCCGTGTTATCCTCGCAACAACAGCCCTGCAAGGTGGGTCAGGCGAGTGGCCCAAGGGAGCACCCAGGGATTGTCCTGGCCAGGTGGGGTGATTTGAACCCTGCTCTCTGCCCGGTCTTCGTCCTCATTTAGCCCCCACATGTGCATGACTGTGCATGACTGAGCTTTTCCCCCCTCGTCTTGGCTATGGTGTGAGTCTGTGCTGTTAATTAATGGGGTTCTGCCTTCGGAGAAGATGAGCCAGCCCTCAAGGAGGTGATTATGTAATTTGCTAGCAATTCATGTCCCTCCCAGCGTGACGCTGCGCGCTGACGTCACAGGGCTGTAGCGTGGTGTGCCTCGAGATTTTTTTCATGAAACAAGTGTGCCTTTGCCCAAAAAAGGTTGGGAAACACTGACATAAAGCATAGGAACTTGGGAAGCTGTCTTAAACTGTGTCAGACCTATGGTTCATCCAGTTCAGTATAGTCCACACTGACTGCCAGCAGCTCTCTAAGGAGTTCAGAGTTCAGGTCTATCCCAGCCCTACCTGGAGATGCCAAGAATTGAGCTTGGGACTTTCTGTATGCTGAGCAAACACTCTACCACTGAACCTCTGAACCTCACTGTGGCTCATGTGTGATATATTGTGATGTGCAAATGTGGCCAATGAGAACCTTTTAGTAGGACCAGCATTCTAACTGGTCCTAATAAAGGTAGAGGCAAGCTTTTGTGTGTTTTCGACTCCTGACTTCAAATTAAGCTCAATATAAATAAGAGTTTGCAATGAGAAATGCATGAATAGTAAACTGTACTGGTTATTATTTCTGAACAATAACATAACACATAGGTGCCTATGTGTGTGGTTTGCATTTGTGTACAAAGTATAAGTCAAGAGATAACACCTCATTTGTAAGAACATGAACTCCGCAGCATAACTTAACATTTTGCAGTTAATATCTCAATTTGTTTGCTTGAATGCTCAGTGACCCAAATGCCCCTCCCCTGTTAATGGGCCAGTGTGTGTGTTAGTGCTCAAAAGACCACTAAAATCCAAATGTTATAATGCAACAATTCTAGTGTTGCTCTTTTTTGTTGTTGAATCATTGTACTTTAAGGAACACTTTTATAGCAGGATCCTTGAAATCATTAGATGAGCTTACAAAACACATCACTCCTCTATGTTTTCACTCCTCTCTTTCCTGTGTTCTTAAGAGTCTTTATGACTCTCCCTTTTAATGTTTTCAGAATTCACTCTGTGACTATTAGATGTTTGAGCAGTGATACTACGGGAACACCCATGTTGTAACATGACTCATATTTGTTCTTATTTGTAAGGCTTAAATTCAGTTGTGTCATTCCTACTACTTGGGATGCATTTGCTTATTGTTGTTGAGCAAGAACTGTGATTGCATTCCAGCTTACTATATCAGTTTCCACTTAAGATAAATGCCATGGTCATGGTTGCATCAATACTAGGCTGTTCTCTAACTGGGAACAATCAAATATTGCATCTTATCACTAGGTATATAATTCTGCAGAATAATTTAGAATAATGTTTCATCTCAATCCAGATAATATGGAAATGTTGACAAAGTTTCATCAGTTTGATCAGAGATTTGCCTGTTCTGTTCACACTCTCTCCACTTTTAATGATAACGTATGCAGCTTGTGTTTGCTTCTAGATGTAGAATTGCTAAAGCTGAAGTGCCTTAAGTACTTCAGACTGATACACCAATGCACCAGCTGGTACAGTAGAAGGCAGAGTCTTCTGGCCTCTTCCATATATGCTTTGCTTCTTCCCAAGCCTTAAATGATTAGGGCTGAACAGTCAGGGTAGGGAAAGTTTTGTAGCTAGGCTGGGGCCAAGGATAGGGGATGGAAGTGAAACTTCCATCCCAATGATGATTGTAGATAGGGAGACATACAGAGGTGGGTGAAAGTATATAAGTGGGAGAGAAGGGCTAATTACATCAAACCCCTTTCCCCCTCTGCTTTGACTGCTGCACTTCAGAATCTGGGAGTGCCTATCAGCTGTTCTCGTGGCCTGGTGGTAGTGGTGGTGATGTTAAATGATGGGTCTGTCCAGAATAAAACATCCATCATCCAGAATTTGATCATGAAAGAGGGAGCTGGCTTGGCATATATAGCTGAGACCTGGGCAGATGAGTTTTTGTGGTGCTGGGGAAAGCTTTCACTGTAGTTTTAGGGGACTTCAGTATGCGTGCTTTTCACACAATTACTCCTCACCATCACTGTTAAGCATGTGTGTCACCTTGGTACTCCAGTGACCTGTTGATAATAAAACAGGAGGGCTACAGGCACTCCAAAATCTAGTGTCCAGACTTGAAATTTCATCCATCCCCATCCCTAGCTGCTTATGTGTATCTTCCTCTGTGAAATCACCTATGCATGAACAAAGGCTGTGTGTCTAACAAATATCTGAGAAGCATTGCGAGCCTGTTTAAAAAGTGATGAGTTTGAAATTCTGTGCTATACAGAAGCACAGTAAGGTAGCTTCCCTGAGGAGTTTTGAAGCTAAACATCTAGAAAAATAAGTACCACCTTCTATTTCTTTGTTGACTAAACATATACTTTGTTTGCTGCTCAGATGTATTTGTTTGCACTGTGCATAAGCTTTGTTACATGGCTATTGGAATAATCTGGTTTGAACAAGAAGAAAGCAGAATCCTAAGGTCAAATGTAACGGCTGCAAAATAGCTTTTCACTCTGGTTTTTAGCACACTTGGATTCAAACCATTTGGGATGAGGTATCAATACGAATAACAAACTTAGAAAGTCTATCAAACTATATATAGGAAAGACTTGATGAAATTTTGACTTTTCTTCTAATACTACTGTAGAGTAGTATTCAATGCTAGTCCTACTTTGAGTAGACCCATTGAAGTTAATATGCATGACTAATTTAGGTTCACTAATTTCCATAGGTGTGCTCTGGGAATGTTTTAGTTGAATGCAACCCATAGTAACTTGTGTCAAACTTATCTAATTCTTCTCTCCTGTATTTTAGTGAATGTGGCCATAAAATACATTAATATTTATGTTCATGGATTTGTGTGATTATGTGGATTGCCTCCAATAACCTTGTTGAAAATTAATCGTTTTAACTGATATAGTAAGAATATATACATATATACCTATACATATATATACCTATACATATATATATGTGTGTGTGTGTGTATAATGTGTGTGTGTGCGCGCGCGCATGCACACACCAAACGTGTAAAATTCTTGTGAAGTTTTAATGCTTCTAATGGTTGTGTTCCAACCAGCAGCAAACTTGTTCCTGTGTAAAAGGATATGGTTTCTTAGTGATGAAGTGCCATCTAGTGCCATGTTGATACAACTACATTTTCTAAAGCTTAAACCAAATTTAGAAGAATTCCTTAACTGGGGTCTGTTCACACAGTTTTAAACTGAGTTCAGATTACTGAATTATGCATTTATCTTGGGGGAAATAACTAGATCAAATCTGTAACATTAATTCTATCTAATTTCTTATGGAATTCACACACAGATACTAAGGTAAAGGTAAATGGGCCAGTCTTGCCAGATTCTAGGGTTGTGCGCTCATCTCACTCTATAGGCCGGGAGCCAGCACTGTCTGCAGACATTTCCGGGTCACGTGGCCAGCGTGACAAGCTGCATCTGGCGAGCCAGCGCAGCACACGGAATGCCATTTACCTTCCCGCTGGTAAGTGGTCCCTATTTATCTACTTGCACCCGGGGGTACTTTCGAACTGCTAGGCTGGCAGGCGCTGGGACCGAACGACGGGAGCGCACCCCACCGCGGGGATTCGAACCACCGACCATGCAATCGGCAAGTCCTAGGCGCTGAGGTTTTACCCACAGCGCCACCCGTGTCCCTACACAGATACTACTGCATGGCAAAACTCTTTTGAAGATAAAAGCAGGTTTTCAAGAGAGAGGCAGGTGCCATGTGTGTTTAAGGTTTTAAAATGAGTGAATGCAAAAAGTAGCTGCTTGCTTCCAAGCCATTATTAGATGTCTTCTGTGTTTTAGTATGCAGTTTAGATGACCTGTTTTGCATACATGCATTTCAAATGAACTTTCATGTCGCCTTATCACACATCTGTGGAAGGCAGGAACCAATTACGTTGGTTTTGAGCACATTAAAACCAATAGCTGTATGGGAATTCAACTTTCCCTTGAATAAAGCATCCTAAAAAATGTCTTCTTTTTTTTTAAAAACCCAGGAATTGTGAAGCTTCAAGTTCCTGTAGAACTCTTGCAGGGAGGTGGGACCGATTTGGATGGTCTGCCCCCGCCACTTAATGGATCCAAATGGTTTCCAAAGAGTGGTAGGGGATGTATCCATGTTGATGGCCTTTCAGCTGATTCCCTGGTTGCCCGCTGGAATGTGGAGTTAACCAAGGCTATTGACTGTTGGCTCCAAAGCGTGCTCTCCGGTTGCATGGAGCCCGGACAGCCCCATGATTTTCCAAGGATCTGAGGGCAATGAAACAATCACTGAGATGGCTAGAGTGCTGGTGGCAGATAACTCATTCTGAAGCTGACCAGACACAGGTTAGAGCTCAGTGTCGAGCCTACCAAATGGCGATAGCGACGGCGAAGAAGACTTTCTTCACTGCCTCTATTGCATCTGCAGAAAACAGCAGCAGGAGCCTCTTTCAGGTGGTTCACAATTTAGCGGAACCACCTGCTCCATCGGGGCCCAGTACGGGCCACATGATCTCCTGCAATGATTTTGCAAAGGTTTTTGCAAATAAAGTCGCTCAGATTCGGGAAGAGGTAGACTCCACCGTGGGAGCAGGGCCGGGGTGGGAGAGTGCTAGAGTCCTGTCTAGTCAAGTTGTGTTGGATCAATTCCAATCTGTTACCCCTGAGGATGTGGACAGGCTGCTTGGAAGAGTGAAACCAACCACCTGTCTCCTTGATCCTTGCCCATCCTGGTTTATAAAAGCTAGCTGGGAAGGGCTGGGTGATGGGCTTCGCGGGGTGGTGAATGCTTCTCTTTGTGAGGGAGCCTTCCCAGACCCGCTGAAAGAGGCAGTCATTAAACCACTTCTTAAAAAAAATATCTCTAGACCCGGTCAATATGGCCAACTATTACCCAGTCTCAAATATTCCATTCTGGGGCAAGGTGATTGAGTGAGTGGTTGCTGAACAACTCCAGGCACGCCTGGAAGAAGCGGACCATTTGGATCCCTTCCAGTTGGGATTCAGGCCTCATCATGGGACTGAAACTGCCTTGGTCGCACTGGTCTCCTGCGGGCTAGGGACAAAGGTGAGAGCTGTTTCCTAGTTCTGCTGGATCTCTCAGCAGCTTTTGATACCATCAACCATAACATCCTTCTGGACTGTCTAGAGGGGCTGGGAGCTGGGGGCACTGTTATACAGTTGTTCCGCTACTTCCTCCTGGGCTGTATTCAGAAAGTGGTGTTGGGGGATGAATATTCAGACCCCTGGGCTCTCACTTGTGGGGTGCCTCAGGGTTCTGTCCTCTCCCCCATGCTTTTCAACATCTACATGCAGCCGCTGGGAGAGATCATCAGGGGTTTGGGGCTGGGTGTTCATCAGTATGCGGATGATACCGAGCTCTACCTGCCTTTCAAATCAGAAACAGTGAAGGCGGTGAAGGTCCTGTGTGAGTGTCTTGAGGCAGTTGGCGGATGTATGGCGGCTAACAGATTGAGGTTGAATCCTGACAAGGCAGAACTACTGTTTTGGGGGCAGGTGTGGAGGACTCCCTGGTCCTGAATGGGGTAACTGTGCCCCTGAAGGACCAGGTGCGCAGCTTGGGAGTCATTTTGGACTCACAGCTGTCCATAGAGGCGCAGGTCAATTCTGTGTCCAGGGCAGCTGTTTACCAGCTCCTTCTGGTACACAGGCTGAGACCCTATCTGCCTGTGGACTGTCTTGCCAGAGTGGTGCATACTCTAGTTATCTCTCGCTTGGATTACTTCAATGCACTCTATGTGGGGCTACCTTTGAAGGTGACCCAGAAACTGCAACTAATCCAGAATGCAGCAGCTAGACTGGTGACTGGGAGCGGCCGCCGAGACCACATTACACCGGTCTTGAAAGATCTACATTGGCTCCCAGTATGTTTCCGAGCACAATTCAAAGTGTTGGTGCTGACCTTTAAAGCCCTAAACGGCCTCGGTCCAGTATACCTGAAGGAATGTCTCCATCTCCATCGTTCTGCCCGGACACTGAGGTCCAGTGCTGAGGGCCTTCCTGTGGTTCCCTCGCTGTGAGAAGCCAGGTTACAGGGAACCAGGCAGAGGGCCTTCTTGATAGTGTCACCTGCCCTGTGGAACGCCCTCCCACCAGATGTCAAAGAGAAGAACAACTACCAGACTTTTAGAAGACATCTGAAGGCAGCCCTGTTTAGGGAAGTTTGTAATGTTTAACAGACCACTGTATTTTAAAATTTTGTTGGAAGCTGCCCAGAGTGGTTGGGGAAACCCAGCCAGATGGGCGGGGTATAAATAATAAATTATTATGATTATTACTACTACACAAAATACTGAACCATAGGGCTTGTGAACCTTAGTAGGAACAGGGGCTGACATGTCATGGTCTGTTACTGTGCACTACAGTGTCAATGTATTGCCACTCTCAGCTACATTACTTACAGTGCAATCCTATACATGTATACTCAAGAAGCGCCTTGTGCCTGGCTACTTTCTGATACTGCCTGTGCATAGTGGAGAGTAGCTGGGTACACTTGCCCTGGGCCTTGAAAGGCTAAGCCAGCTGGGGAGGGGGGGGCCTGCCAGACTTAGGCTGTTGTGCCCATAACGCCCTATGCTTTCCAGCAAGAGTGAGGCTGTAGCATGCAAGGTTGGAGGCTAAGAAAGGGGGGAAAGTGAGAAAATGGGCAGTGTGGTTAACTGGCTTTGAAGGAAGGAAGGAGGGGCTGATGAAAGGAATGGATGGTTTGAGCTTCCTTTGAAGAGGGGGCATTAAATGAACTTAGGAGAAATCCAGTATTTATAAAATGAGTACTGATAAACTGGGAATAAAGGGGAAGCAGGGCGAGGGAAGATGTGAATGGAGGGATTAAAGAAACTGACAGTTTGTGGAGTGGGGAAAGGGTACAAATTAAAGGGGTGAAACGAGACGGGAAGATGAAGTTGTGGATGGGTAAAACTATTTTGAGGCGCATGTGAAAGTGAAAATATAAAAGCCATCTCTGCTTAGACACAGATCAGCAAATTCTGCCTAAAATAAAACATAAACCACCATTGGATGTGTTGGTTTCTGCTCTCTTCACTGTGCAGCAAAGTGCTTGTCACAAGACAATGTTTACATTCCACAGTCAGAGTACTGTTGGGTTTTCCCACGGGAATGGGAAGCTGGATGTGACGTACACTAGTTTCCTGTTTCTCTCCGTTCTCTTGTTCGTTAGTCCGAGGAGAAGGACGGTTGCTTCTCTGCTCCCGCAGAGGCAAGATGCATGTTTGTAATTTCTCTACAATGAACTGTAAATAAAGCAACTTAAAGCATGTGGCACGTACTATTCATCATTCCGTTGTGCAAAAGGACTCTGCTATATCAACATTTATGGTTCCGGGCCCAGAAAGACGTAAATCAAACTGAGGATTAAAGACTCCAGCGACCGAGTCGGAATGCCGGCAGAGGTACAGAGGAACGGATCGCGTTATCTGCTCTGCGCGTCGTGTTTGATTGATGAAGGTATGTGCTCATGCTGCCCGGAGCAGCCTGGCAGCCTGCCAGCTCCTTGTTTATGGTTTTATTGCTGGACTTTGAACTTTTAAAGCCGTTTTGCCGTGTTACAGGCAAGGCTCCAAAAGGCACAAGCTAACAGGCTTGGATGGCTGGGGAAATCGAAAGTACTTTTACAAGTGCTTTTGGCTGAAGCTGCAGGACTGTGACGCAGCTTGTTTCAAGCAGCAGAAAATGGCAAACGCAAAGCTGGTTAATGATTATGGGATTCCTAAGCTCAATAAGAATAATTACACAGAGTGGGTGTTATATGCAGAGGCAATTCTGCGGAAAGAAGGTCTGTTTAATGTTATTACAGACAACCCCCCAGCTCCAATTACAGCTGATTGGAATGCTAAGGATTCCAAAGCACGGGGAACGCTTACGTTGATAGTATCCCCAGAAGAGCTCTGTCTGTTGCGTGGAAAGACCACAGCCAAAGAAATTTGGAACTCTTTAAGAGAGGCTCACTTGAGGACAGAAGCTGGTTCCTCAATGCACTATTATGCAAAGCTGCATGATATGGCTATTGCTGAAGGTGGAGATGTGCGTAAACACCTGATGGAGATGCAGAATCTGAGACATGAGTTGCAACAGAGAGGACTCAACTTTCCAGAGGCTGTGTATTCCTTCATGATACTACATTCTTTGGGTCCAAGTTGGGAGTCCGTTGCCACTCAGATTGCTGTTCAACCAACTGCTCAGCTCACAGTAAACTATGTTACTGCCGTGATCCAGAATGAAGCAGATCGCCGGGGTGCTAGCTGCATGGGTAAGGGGGAGTCTTCACAGACGTCATCCCAGAATGCAGTGGAACCACCAGAGGGCGCCAAAGCTTTGAAGGCAGTGAAATGCTACTCGTGTGGACGTCTAGGCCATATGAAGAGGGAATGCAGATATCCCAAGGCCAAGACAGAGCAGCGCAGCGGAAGTTCATCGCGTGGAAAAGGCCAAAGCAAAGGCAAAGGTCCGGTGTCCAGGACAACGCAGCACAAGGCAATGGTCTCACGTTTCACTCCGAAGGTTGCAAAGGTCCAGAAGACGTCTAGATCTTTCTTCGTTGTTGATTCAGCAGCTACACACCACATGTGCAACGATAAGAGACTGTTCGTGTCTTTTACACCGCAGGAAGGTGCGATTCACCAGGCGGATGACCACACGATTCCCAGTCAAGGCTACGGAACTGTTGTTCTTCACAGTTTGGACTTAGAGATACATGATGTACTTTATGTTCCAGATGCCACACACAATCTTCTCAGTGTGATGCAGCTGAATGAACGGAACATTGACGTTTCCTTCAAGAACAAGAAATGCACCATCACAAAGAAAGACGATTATGTATTGCATGCTGAATGTGTTGATCGTTTGTTTGTTTTGTATTATGATGATGTTGTGCAGAATGATACTTGTTGCATTGCAGGTTCTAACAAAAGTTTGCATGCAGGATGTATTCATGATTTTCATCGAAAATTTGGTCATTTGCATTTTGAGGCAGTATCTAAAATGCCTACCTTGGTTGAAGGTATGACTATTAAACCCTGCAGGTACCACATGAAGTGCAAGGCATGCGCAGCAAACAAGGTGAAAATGGCTGCGAAAGGTAAGGTGTCTAGTAGGCAAGCTACAGAACCATACCAGGTTGTTCATGCTGATTTAGTTGGTCCACTATCGCCCTCTTTGGGTGGCAATAGGTTCTTCATGGTTCTCATTGATGCATTTTCCAGGTATATTTACGTGTACAATCTCAAGCAGAAATCAGAGGCTTTTCCAAGGTTCAAGGAATTCTGTGCTTGGTTGGAAAATGTGCATGGTAAGAAGATAAAAATTCTTTTCACAGATCGCGGGGGAGAATTCACTTCTCAGCAGTTTGAAGCTTTTCTGACTGAGAAAGGAATTCAACACGATTTGTCCAGTCCTCGCTCGCCATGGCAGAATGGACTTTGCGAAAGGGCAAATCAAACATTGCTTCAAGGGTTAAAAACCTTGCTGCATGATGCAAATCTTCCAGAGAGTTATTGGGCCGAAGCTCTCTCGTGTTTTCTTTACAGTTACAATCGCAGGTTATCATCAGCGATTGGTTGTACCCCCTATGAGAAGATGTTTGGCAAGAAACCATACATCAAACACATGAGAATTTTTGGTTCTGATATGTGGATTCATTCTCCACAAAGCTCCAAATTAGGCAAACGTGGTTTGCATGGTATTTTTCTAGGTTATCAGAAAGGTTCTTACAGAATAATGATGACTGACTCTAAGACAATAAGGCTCACAAGAAGTGTTGAGTACAATGCCAAGTGGGGGGAGAACGTGGGAATTTTTCAATGTTATCCTGATGACAGTGATGAGACTGAGGATAAGCAACAGCAACCCACACCCACTGATGAAGGTTCTGATTCTGAGTCTGAAACTGAATCGGATACTTCAGAGGATTTCAAGAGTGCGAAAGCCTCTATGCGACCCTCTGAAAGCTCTGATCAGGAATTGGAGGAACCATTGTTCACAATAGGTCATTTTTCTCCCAAGAAGGAAGAGGAGAGTGTTGAAGACCAAAGGCTGATTCGCAGGTCACAAAGAGCCACAAAAGGCAGACCTCCAAAGAGATTTGCTGATGAATATGCTAAGACAGCAGTAGCAGCTGTTAAAAGCTCCAAGAAGGTATTTGAACCTTCAAGTTTCCAAGAAATCCAGGATTTGGATTCTAAGGAAGCTGAGCCATGGTTAAATGCAATGAAGGCTGAGCTTGATTCCTTAGAAAAGAACAAAACTTGGGAGCTAGTTCCAGTAGTTCCAGGAATGAAACTGCTTGGAAGCAAATGGGTCTTCAAAGCAAAGACTGATCAAAATGGCAAGATAGTCAGACACAAAGCCAGATTGGTAGCCAGAGGTTTTGCACAGGTACCAGGTGAAGACTATCACGAGACCTACTCACCCACTGTGAGATATGAGAGCATTAGGCTTATGCTCAAGAAAGCTGCAGAGGAGAATCTACACATTAGTCACCACGATGTGAATACAGCATTTTTGTACGGATCTTTAGGTGAATCACTTTATATGCTTCCACCTGATGGCGTACAGGTAAAACAGGGATTTGTTTGTGCTCTGAAAAAGTCCCTTTATGGTCTCAAACAAAGTGCACGGTGTTGGCACACAAAACTCACTGAAGCATTGTTTTCTTTAGGTTTTCAGCAAGGGAAAGCTGATCCATGTGTATTTGTCAAAGAGGAGGGGCAAAAGAAACTGTACTGTTTGTTTTATGTTGATGATATTTTATTCTTTTGGAAAGATGTCACAATGTACAATAATGCCCTAGCTCAACTGAAAGAGCACTTTGACATGAAAGATCTTGGTGAGGTAAACAACTACCTATCTCTGGAAATAGAGAGAGATCAAAATGGTAACATTCTAGTACACCAGTCACGGAAAATTGCTGATGTATTAAGCAAACTGAACCTGATGGATGCTAACCCTGTAGATACACCGATGACAACAGGTTATCAGGTAGAAGACACTGAAGAAGCATTTTCTGACACTACACTGTACAGAAGTGTGCTAGGCAAGCTAAACTTCATTGCCAGATGTTCAAGACCTGACATTGCTGTTAGCTGTAATTTGCTAAGCAGACAAGTTAACAATCCTACTGTTAAGGATTGGAAAGCTCTGAAACGCATAGCACGCTATTTGAAAGGCACTATGCATTACAGACTGAGATTTAACAATCAGAAGTCTGGTGGTCTTGAGATTTTTGCAGATGCAAGTTTTGGAAGTGACACTACAGACAGGAAAAGTACGTCTGGAGTTTGCTACAGGTACAATCAGGGTCTATTTGATTGGTCATGTAAGAAGCAAACAACAATTAGCTTAAGTACTTGTGAAGCTGAATTGAATGCACTGTCTTATTCACTTAAGGATTGTGAATGGTTGTTACAATTGTGCAAAGACATGAAAATTCCTGTCAAATGTCCAATCCAGGTTTACCAGGACAACAAAGCATGTTTGGCTTTGCTGAATTCGGAAGGTTGTAAGCAAAGCACGAAACACTTGCAATTGAAGTTGCAACATGCTAGGGAACATATTCAGAAGAGACTCGTAACGGTGTCCTATATGCCAGGTAATGAAATTCCTGCTGATGTATTGTCCAAGATTGTGTCAAGGAATCAACACTGTACCTATGTACAGAAGTTGGGTTTGTACTGATATTGTACGAACACGCTGCCCAGTGATGTTCACGGAAAGGGGGAGGATGTTGGTTTCTGCTCTCTTCACTGTGCAGCAAAGTGCTTGTCACAAGACAATGTTTACATTCCACAGTCAGAGTACTGTTGGGTTTTCCCACGGGAATGGGAAGCTGGATGTGACGTACACTAGTTTCCTGTTTCTCTCCGTTCTCTTGTTCGTTAGTCCGAGGAGAAGGACGGTTGCTTCTCTGCTCCCGCAGAGGCAAGATGCATGTTTGTAATTTCTCTACAATGAACTGTAAATAAAGCAACTTAAAGCATGTGGCACGTACTATTCCTCATTCCGTTGTGCAAAAGGACTCTGCTATATCAACAGGATGTTCCTAAGAAGATAGTCTATAAACAATTGTATGACTAAGAACAAATTTATAAAATAAAATGGAGAGTCTAAATCATGTTGCCTCCGAAGCCAATATCTGTTCTTAACTATTGGAATTCCCTGCCGCAAGGAAATCGCTGTGACAAAGGGATTAGATAGAAGTGTCAGTTATACCTATTTCTGTCTCTATTGGCCATCATTTTGTTATTAGCTCTGTTCCTTCACTGCCATTTTATGAGTCATGGGCCATCTCAAGTGAGCCCTAGGAGGGAATTTTGAGGACTGCTGGACCTTATTGATCAAAAGGAGAACTTTGAACTGAGGTCAGAAACATACTGGAAAACAACAGGGATATTTCAACAGTGGCAAAATGTTAATTGTGGAAAACCCCTGTTAATATCTTCCTGTATTCAGAACCAGATGAAGTTTCTTTGTGAACACTTAAAAGGCAACCCTATTTGTCATGAATTAAAAACTATCCAGTCTGGATGTTACCAGAGCAAGACAAGGCCAGATTCAAAAGCACTCCCGAGCTTTGAACTTGCTGTTACAGGAAAAATGCAGCACTCTTTAAAAAAGCACAAGTTAAATATTGTTCTGTTGCTCAAGTAAATTCTCTACCAACATAACTTAGATTTTGTTTGCTTGTTTTCATTAACAGTATTTAATTCTCAAGAGATTGGTAACTCGCCAGTTGCTTGTTTGAGTTGACAGGGCACAGGGAGAGCTTCTTCATATGTAGTCTAACAATCACCTCGGGCACTGTTGGTACAAACAGTGCCTCTTCCACAAGAGACCAATACATCTCATGGCAATTACCATGACTGACACAATTGCAGCAGCCTTTGGTCTTACAAAGCACCACAAAAGCCTATTGAAGAAGACACTTAGATTGTGCAGAGTTGTTGCAAGAGGAAAGTGCAACATTAGTATTGATATTGTCATCCTGAACTGTAAAATTAAAACAATTTACCTAGGACATACTTCAGTAGAAGCAATTTCAAAACAAAAGCATAAAACTTTTAAACAACTTAAGAATAGGCTAATTACAGAGCCATGTCTCTATCAGTAAAGCTGATAGTTCATACAACAGTAAAGGTTCAATATTCAACGTTGTGATTTTATGTTGTGAACCACCCTGAGACCTGCAGATGAAGGGCAGTATATAAGTAATAGTAATAGTAGTAGTAGTAGTAGTAGTAGTAGTAATACAGATGCCATCCTAAATGATGGTTAAGGAAACCGAATTATGATTCTGTATCATGTCTGAACTGATGAACCTTTGCGTGCAATTGGACACCATAGTTTGAAGTGGGGTTGGAAACGATGGTTCATACTCATTTTGAGCCAGTTGAGACAGGGCTCCAAGTACCTTGAGAACCATGAACATACCTGCCTGTCCAGAATACTTGACCCACCTGTGGTGGCTCCACACCTGCATGTGGGGACATAATATGTGAATGCTGCCCACATACATACACTAAGACCTCCCAGTTGATTTCCTAAATGAAATCTGGTATAGGCATAGGCATAATATACACATGCTCGACCATGCACATAGTGAGAATCGAGTGGTGCTTGCATGCTGTCTGGGTGAGGTTGGCAGGCAGGCTTGTTCTCCCCTCTCTAAACCAGCCCCAAGATTTGGTATACAGTGGTACCTCGGGTTACATACACTTCAGGTTACATACGCTTCAGGTTACAGACTCTGCTAACCCAAAAATATTACCTCGGGTTAAGAACTTTGCTTCAGGATGAGAACAGAAATCGTGCTCCGGCGGTGCAGCAGCAGCAGGAGGCCCCATTAGCTAAAGTGGTGCTTCTGGTAAAGAACAGTTTCAGGTTAAGAACAGACCTCCAGAATGAATTAACTTCTTAACCCGAGGTACCACTGTAATGCCTCCGAAACCACAGTTGCAGACATTGTCTCCATATGCTTCTGGCCCTTTCAATTTAGGAAAGTTGAAGAGCAGAATGTAAAAGTAGACAAGGTACTGCAAGTCATAGTTTTCCTTGTACATTTGGAAGCACATACCATGATGATGATGATGATGAAGAAGAAGAATATACCGCCCTATACCCAGAGGTCTCTCAAGCCATGGTTTGGGTTCCAAACTCTGCTTACAACAAACAGTGGTTTAGCGCCAGATCTATCTGATCTGAGACAGTAAAGGTGTGAAATGCACAGATAAGGGGGGAAGAGGCAAAAATATTTCACCAAAATTGCTCCTGTTATGGACAGATAAAAAGCCACAGTCTGAATTTTAAAATAAAGCTGGAAGAAACAATGCTTATGTATATTTTTGTTTTTTAAAATATACCTTTTCCTTCCTTGAGTCTTTCCCACCCACACCCACCCTATAAAGCAATTGATACTCAAATATCAAGTTAATTCTTAATAGCTCAAAACACTGTTTTAGACAATTACAGCTGGAGGTTGTAGGCCCATGCTGCTTGCCAGCCTCTTAATGAGATATTAAAAACTGAGTGGCTTTTCTGTTGTTTTGTCTTAACTGCCTTTCATGTGCATGTGTGCGCTCACACTGCTTAGCAAGCTCTAACAAGTAGAAGTCCACCATTTGAAAGGCTAAAATAGAATAAGATATATAAACTGTGATTCCTTGCAAATGAAATGGGTGTCTGCAAAGGTGCTCCTTTTCAGACAGTTGCTCAGAATGCCATTCCGAAAGAGGCGGAAACTTTTAGAGCAGCTGAGCTGTGATTCGTTGGTTTCAGAGAACTTTTCCTCTCTTAATCCCAGCCCCCCCTTTTTTTCTTTTGAGAAGTTGACTTTGCTGCTTCTCAGACGCGCACGTCACTCGCAATCTCCAGAGATTTAGTGTGATACCATGAGCGCCGAGGCAGATGAATCTAAAGAAGGTATGACTTTAGTGTTTTGTAAGATTTGGGTTTTTGTTTTTGAAAAAGTTCGCGTCTCCTTCAGAGCTGCTTCTGGCAGCAATATGAGATGATGAATAGAGATTTGTGCTCTCTGTAGCACTGAGCTCTTCGTAGGGGAGGGGAGAAAGCAAAAGGCATCTAAAGACTGCTGTTCAGATTTCACTGAAAATGCAGAAACACGAGCCTTGATGCCAATGGCGTTTTGTTTGTGCAATGATAACTATATACAATACACAGTATTATTCATGTTCAAAGGGCTGAGTGCTATGTATTCACACAAGCAACAATAGCTTAAGTTGAAAGGGGAAGATACTTTTTTTTTAAGTAGATGCAGTGTTCCTTTTGCAAAAGGAAGTTGTGTAATACAGAGAACTGAAAGATCGTTATTTTTAGGAAGGAGGTTTCTTGGCGTTAACAACTTCTTTTTCCAGTGTGGGTATATACTCTTGATGTATGTATGCTTTTAAGTAACACTAGGTCTGAAACAAGGCTTGTCAATGTGGAAAACTATTTCATTTACTTTTATGATATGGAAGAGCATGTGGAGGGCTGGAAATACCCCAGTTATCTGTGTAAACATAGAGGAGGGGGTATCTGGTGAAGGAAGGGAAGAAACGGCTTTCTGAAATGTTAATACAAAAACCATTTCAATCAGAGGTTTGGAGAAGGGGTGGGAATGGGGTAAGAACAATGCCTTTAAAAATGTGGGCACACTTTTAAAAACTGGAATTTCCTGACTTGTTAGGAATCCAGATAAACTTGCATTAAATAAAGGGCTGGTATAAGCTAGTCAGAACACCAGTTTGTAGTAAATCAGGAAACTTTTCAAAACACTGGAATGCTCCTCTATTCTCCCCATGGCTTATCTGATACCCCCACCTTGCCAATGTTTTCAACATAGCTCTTATCCTTCCAGTTGGAGTTGAAGGAGTGTGTATTTCCTAGCACAGAAAAAAACACAGCCTAGTAAATGAAATCCACAAACTGCAGCATAGCTAATTAACAAATACATTGATGCTAAAAACATTTTAATACTGATCTCTTTCCTTTCTTCATCAACCAAGAGAATAAATGTGAATCCACTTCCATTGAACAATTGTAAAACTGTACTAAACCTTTCTTCTCTGGCAACTCCTCAGTGCAGTGTTCCCCTGGCGGCACGTTCATTCCAGCCCTCCTGTGTGTGAGATGAGTAAGCAGCATGCATGCTATGACATGACACAAGGATTGCAGGAAAACCTTTTGAAAGTGGCCTTCGTTTCACATGAACATTCAGTTGATTTAAGATAAAACATCCAAATTGCCCCTGCTATCTTTGCTACAGGGTGATTGTTCTTCTGCTGACATCTTGAGATGCCCCTGTGTGCTTCTGTTTTCTGCAAAACTCCAGAGTTTCACATGGAGCAAGGTGAAACTTCTCTCAAGGGGGGGGGGAATTAAGGAAAACAAAGTAGAACACATGTTGGCATTTGTAAAAGTTGAATACAGTATATTGTGTCTCAGTTTACAAACCTGTTTCAGTGGGTTGGGGGCACCTCTAGGGCACATTGGGTGGGGGGCTATAGGGAGAGGGGAGAATAGCAGGAAATTACCTACCCCCCAATTCGGTTGATGGATTTATTCTGTCCACCCAAAATTTAGGTTGCAATATTTCAGTTTTAAGCGGGATTGATGGCTGTTATAGTTAGATCTTACGATGTGAGACATAGAATGGAGAAAAAGGAAAATAATGATAAAACCAAACAATATATTTGTTATAAAGAGGTGTATCCAGAGTTCCACTCAGGTGTTTAAATTAAAGACCACAAACGTTTGCTAATTGTGTTGATGTATGTCATTACAAAAAAAGCATTGTAAACTTTTGGGCCTGATAACTTACCTGTTCCTCTGTGGATGCAGGGATCATAAATGAGCTCCTCTTGCCAGTGCTATTCCTCAGATGCAATGCAATCCTGTGCATTATTGCTCAGAAATAACTGTTCCCAATGGGGAGCTGCTTCTAGGTAAGTGCAGAGGACTCTGGCCTTGAACAGCAAGTTAAAAGGAACAGTAGAATATTGGTAGTCACACTCTCCTAAAAAAACTTATCAGGCCTGTTTGTTTTCCATCTTTTGCTGGCCATCTATGCTTTTTCTTTTCAGACAGGCCTTTGGACAGTGTTGATGCTATTCCTGACTCTGATTACTGTGTGTGTGGCTTTTTATTTAAGCTGCATTTGTGTGTGTGTTTGTGTGTTTGTCTTATAAGCTGTTTCAGAAGGGCTGCAAGGGGAGAGATAAAAAATATAAAATAATGTCTTGGGTTAGGAAATTTGAGTTAGGAAAACAGGGCTCTTAATTTTTGTTTTGGCAGAGGTCTTGTTAATGTTGTTCATTTCATTCTCCCATGGCTTTGCAGCATTTGTGTGTTTCTTTCTCTGTTTTCTGTATTTTCCAGATGAAGATTGCTCACATACTGGCCTTTTAATATCCCATAACAAATGATTCTGCTAAGGAGCAATTACACTGGAACATTATAATTGATTTCTAAACCTCAATGGATCAATAGAATTGTGCTTTTTGCTACATTCTGTATTAAATTTTGTATTAAATTTTTGACCACAAACTATTATTAGAGGTATTTGTACTAGACTGATGTTCAGCACAACTAATTTTAAGCTAAATATCTGTAACATCATGTTCCCTTAAATACTTTGGGGGGAGTGAGTTAATGTGAAAATTGCCATCCTGGTTAGAATAATTGCTTTCTTAGTTGAGGGGACACATATTTTCCCCAATTTAGTAGTAATGCTTCTCCTTCTTGCACAACACAGTCGTGTTGCAGTATAGTGTGGGCAGGGTTAAAGTTAGGGGAGGTTTAGAGTTAAGTCAGACAGATGTCTCAGCTACTTCCTTGATTTTGGGATAGATGGGGTGGGAAAGGTTGGAGGACATTCTTTGCTAAATGGCGTATCCCACGTTAAAAAGAGGCATTTTGACACTTATTTTTGGGGTTTGAATCTCTTAGGTGTGCAGCCTCACCTCTGTGCTTCTTCACAGTATACTTCTGGGTAAGATAGAAAACTGTATTTGAACTACTAGGACATAGTTAATTAGAACTTACTAATGCTTCGTTATTTGTATGACCAATAAAGTCACACCAGAATAATTGTGGTGGTGCTGGTGGTTCATATTAAAACTGCTTACCATCTTCAGGCAGTGGTTGTTGTTGCAGCTTGGCATGGGGCCACGAGGAGAGCTGGGGGTGAGAATCAACTGCATGGCCAGCTGAGGTCAGCAATGGTCTTGATGGCTGTGGGGAGCTGGCAAATGGACCAATTGGCACCCTGGTGGGGGCGCAGTGCCCCAGTGGCAGACCTGACAGTCCCAGTCTTCTGTTTGGTCCACCACCGGCCATAAAAGCTGGCTGCGCTGGATGTGGGGCATTGGCAGTCAAGTTAACTCTCTTTATTCAGAGAAACACAACAGCTCAGGCCTAGTGAGCGCAGCAACTCTTTCCAGTAGATCTGGCCCCAATGAGGCAGTTACGAGAACTGAAGGTACCCGCTGGTGCCTGCTGCACTCCTCTGCATCCAGCCAGTCCATGACACAGAGTTTATCAATATAGCAATTGTTATGGCTTAAATATTTAATAAAGCTTTCACAAAGTCTGTAGTTTAGAAAGAGGAAATAGATCCAAAATTAGTATGCATTTGCTTTAAGTTATTTGATTATTCTGCGATAGTCTGACCATTTACTCTTCTGCAAATGACTGAACTGAGGTGGCAAACATTATAAGGTCAGAATCTGACCTGTGGTTGTTGTTGAGAGTTAAATAAGAGAAGCCAATCAATACCTCAATGGGTCTTGAACCAACTTGCAAACACACTACATCATAACGCAGCATGAATGATAGTCTGGACATATTGAATGATGTGGACATTTCATGTAACTATTACATTAAACATCCACATTATCTGTTGTTGTTGTTGTTTAGTCGTGTCCAACTCTTCATGACCCCATGGACCAGAGCACGCCAGGCACTCCTGTCTTCCACTGCCTCCCGCAGTTTGGTCAAACTCATGTTGGTAGCTTCGAGAACACTGTCCAACCATCTTGTCCTCTGTCGTCCGCTTCTTCTTGTGCCCTCCATCTTTCCCAACATCAGGGTCTTTTCCAGGTAGTCTTCTCTTCTCATGAGGTGGCCAAAGTATTGGCACTTCAGCTTCAGGAGCTGACCTTCCAGTGAGCACTCAGGGCTGATTTCCTTAAGAATGGATAGGTTTGATCTTCTTGCAGTCCATGGGACTCTCAAGAGTCTCCTCCAGCACCAGAATTCAAAAGCATCAATTCTTCGGCGATCAGCCTTCTTCTACATGTATTTAGAAGTGAGCCCTTCTTGTAAGCTTCCCATCGATATCTGACTGGGCATTCTGAGAAATAGGATGTTGAACTAAATCAGATCCAACCTCCAGGAGGACTCTTGCTACATCCTTATTTGCTACATCCTGATTTGAATGGTTACTTAATTTCAGTAATAATTTATGTTCACAACCTTCAAGTTACCTGTTCATGTCCTTCTTTCAGATTTGCGTAATTCTGTTAAAATGTTAACCCGCAGACACATTTTTCATTTCCATATATAGCTAACATGTTCTATATCATAATTTTCCAAAGTTTCATTGCTTGGCAACAGTTTTTTAAAAATTACATTTTACATGTTTTTTGTTTTGTTTTTATGCTGCAAACTGCCCTGAGAGCTACGGATGAAGGGTTGTATGCAACTTAACACACACACACGATGACTCAGAATTTCTCTAATTTTCTTCTAGTGTTCAAATACCTTCTCCAAGAAAATAGAGACTAGGTCAATGGCACTTTATTTTATTCATAGTTTTACGTCGTCATTTGGTGAACTGACAAGAAAATTTTAAATTAGGAACAAAATCAGATGAGCTTGGGACAATGAAACCTAGGTTGAATTAGCATGTTATTTTTGCTACAAAAGCCTGACCTCAGCATCTCCCTATGTTTTTTTCTTGAAATAATTATTAAGGTTTATAAAGAAAAATACAAAGATTATTGTCAAACATATTTTCTTTATCCAAACTGAAACATTAAAGGCAGAAAAGAGGGAGAGGAGGAGGAGGGAGGAAGGAAGGAAAATGAAGAAATATAGTAAAAGGAATAGAAGAATATTTAAGAGAGAGAGAGAAAGAGAAGTTAATAAGCTCAAGAACTTCAGAAGTTCTTTAGAATTTGATCTCCCTTTGGATCAGCTGTTATGAAGGGAGTGTGATCCTGCCTAGCACTGGGTTCCTGCTTCGTGTAGCACTTCAAAGGCTCCTGACAACCAGCTGGTTGCTGGTTGCTTTCAGAGCTGGACAAAGCAGCTTGGTCAAGCCCCACCCTTACCTGTATGACATCAGGTGTCATGGGGGTGACCATGGCGTACACAAGGTGGACTCATGCGCCAAATGGGGAAGTCTGGTGGGCCAAGATTGGCCTATGAGCCAAAGGAGGACCCTGATCTAGAGATACAGATGTGCACCTTGGGAGCTGAAGGTCTCTCACCTTTCCTCAGGGGAACAGTACAGCCCTGTGAAAGGTTGAAGGCAGTCTTGAACACAAAATGAATTTTAACACAACTTAAAAGAACACCACAAACACAGGGAATAATGTCCCTATGGGAAATGTGATTATGTGGTTAAGGCTTGCCAGGTTCCACAAGGAGGGATTGGGAAGGAGCATGTGGTTAAGCAAATTACATGTGCACTGGCCATTTGAGTTGCTGAGGCTCACCTCTCTCTTAGAATCACTACCATTAAAAGTAGCAAAACATTTCTAAGTGGTTAGCAATGTACTTCCCATACCGTAGCCAGTCTTAGCATGAAGCTAGCTAAATTCACAGCTTTATAATTTCTGGGTTGTGTAGTTATGTGAACAGCAAGAAAATGAAAGAGGGAAGTGTTCTCAAAGTTTATTGTAGTTTAAAGGTCCAAGACCTATTCTTTTCCTTCTTCAGGGGCACTTCTTTTCATTGGATCACTGCAAATATACATACTATTAATGCACACACACAAACACAAAATTGAGACTTCCTCCTTCAAGCATGTGGATTCAAGCATGTGAACAGCAACATTTACACAGCAACAATAGAGACATGGCTTCATTTTTTTCATGGACTGGTAAATGTTAAACATTTGTTTGCAAGGTACACTAAAAGCTAGTACAAATATACCTAGATCAACTATCAAAAAATGTTTGATAACGTTTGGTGATTTGACCAAATATAAGGGTGTTGGTTTTTTTAACAGCAAATACTATCTTTGCAATGTTGCACATAATAAATGCATTTGCACCTAACTTTGCTAACTCTCTCCAAGTGAGTAAATATACCTTCAAAAACTCCCCTTTAATTAGTTTTGGAAAGTTGCATATCTTTGATTTAAAAATAGAATTTGTAAAATAAATCTCAATGCTACAAGTGTGACTTTAAATATTCCAAGTGTGTTGTTAGTGCATATATCCATTCAAAGTAGTACAGGATACAAAGGTAAATGATACATAAATTAATCAGTGTATGGAAGTAGATACCATGACTACGTAAAACAGTGAAATATCAAAATATCCATAATGAGTTTTTATGGTAATTAATTTTATTTATTTTTTTTAAAAAATAGTTACATTTGCTTGGATTCAATCCTTCTGCTGTCTCTTGAGCTCCCTGAAAATATGCTTTGAATATTGGGGAACCCACAGGCCAAAGGTTCCCTACCACAGTTAATTCTTTCACATCCTTCCAATGAGGTGACACTGAACCTTTTGGTTCACTTGAACTGAACAGACATTTGAAGGATTGGGTGCTTGGAACATAATCTAGATCATGGGTAGGCAAACTAAGGCCCGGGGGGCCGGATCTGGCCCAGTTGCCTTCTAAATCCGGCCCGCAGACGGTCCAGGAATCAGCATGTTTTTACATGAGTAGAATGTGTCCTTTTATTTAAAATGCATCTCCGGGTTATTTGTGGGGCATAGGAATTCGTTCATTCCCGCCCCCCCAAAAAATATAGTCCGGCCCCCCACAAGGTCTGAGGGACAGTGGACCGGCCCCCTGCTGAAAAAGTTTGCTGACCCCTGATCTAGATCATGGAACAGTGTCAGATCTGGACATCTGGACCATGAAACCCCTGCTCTGCTTTTACACACCTCAAAAGGAAATGAAGAATCAACCTGATGTGCATCAGAAAATGTTTTCTCACCCTTGGAAGTAAACTTTTCATTTCAGGCAGTCCCACAGTATCTCCAGGGGTTTCTCCTCCCTCCTTACCTTGTTTTTTTCCTCTTTGCTTCCTCCTAAAGGTATTGCTTGGTTCAGCAGGAAGTGGAACATCACTTTGGGGTAAAGAGATGAATAAATTAAAAATGTGAAGCTGCTGTACAGCTCATTGTTTTCCTGAACAGTAAAATAGTGCAACAGAAGCAATGACTCACAATTGGCCTTACACTGATCAGGAAAAGAATGTGGCACTTTTCCAGTGGACTCAGTCAAAATGCAAACTGTAAACTACTTTGAGAGGTCAGCATAGAATTTTTGATGCCTTTTTGGAGAGGTTTAGCCTTTGTTTTTTTATAACTGTGGCTTTTCCAGAAGCTTTTTCTGTGCAAGATGCTTGAGGTCACAAGCTTGTTTGCAGCAGTTTTAGATGGGAATCAATAAAGCTGCATGTCATGACTTTATCTCCGAGCTCATGAGAGGAGAGTTATGGTGTAGCAGGGATGGAATTGCACGCAGGATAACTTCAAGAGAAACTCTGCAATAAACTATTATACCAGCTGCCTGTGCTTTGAAACTGAAGAAAAAGCCTCCCTGCTCCATAACAGTATACTCACAACTTATGGACATTTAACTTGTGTGCATTCAGCTTTATGTGCCTGGCAAGCATTTTTAAAAAAATTAAAAAGGGAGAGGGCATCTGGGGAAAATACTTTGGCAATCCCACCCACCTTGCACCCAACGTGTTTTGACTACAGTATATGCAATTTTGGCTTTATGCACTATCCCCAGAACATAACCCCTTCATAAATTGTGGGTCTACTGTACTTTAAAAACACAACCCTTTTACAGCAGTTTCATTGCAACATCCATGTGAGGGAAATGAAGTTTGAGCCCAGAGTTCATGCTGCCACTCGTGCTTTTTATACCACTCCCCACATACCCCTGAAGGAGAGAAACCACAAACGGGGTTTCTGGAGAACTGGACGCCAGCATGGGCACCCAGATCATATGTTACTTCCCCAAACACGACTGCTGCATCATGTATGATCCAAGATAAGAACAGTCATAAGGTAGATGAATACCATAAAGCCGTGGATTAGTTCTGACTCCACAGTACATGCCCACTGTGCTATGTTTTAAGTGCTAAATTTTGACTGGATTGTGTTATGGTTTCGTAAAATGAATGCCCCTTTATGTTCTGTAGATTGACTTACGTTGAAAATGGTGTTTTCAGTCATTAGATTTGTCTACAGGTTATAAAATGTAAGTGCTTGTATTTCATACATGTTCATTGTGTACATGCCAGAAGGACATTCTGTTGTGCTCAGACCACTACCAGAGTACAGGATTTCTTTAATTCAGAGTACCCTCCCAGAAAGTTGGTAGCCTGATCAGTGATTTTGCACATTTCCCAGTTCTGTTGTTACCTCCTTCCAGTAATCTTCCACAGCATCCTGGGGCAAGATAATTCTTTCATATATTTGCATCTGACGTGACTGGATCATTCAATCAATCCAGGTGTAGAGATGTAGCAGAGTTGCCTATCTTCAGAAGAGGCTGCCCATTGAGTCTCACAATATATTACTGCTCTGAGCTAGTTGCCTTCCAGTCAAGAGACAGGGAGCAGCCAGAAGGAAGGGCCGCTGCTGTACACCTGACCTCCTGGTAGCAGCACTGCTGCTGCTCTTTACTGAATGGGCTGAGATGCCAGGTTGGGTCTGTGACGGCTCATTGGCAGGAGTACCAGGTTGGCTGTACTGGTGCATCCGTGCAGTTCCCATCTCCACTGCCACCTTGCCCCTGTCACTCTCAGCAAGCAGCAGAGACACCACGGCTGGGAGGCCAGGTGCTTAGTGCCACCCCTCTCTGCTGACCACTCTGGCAGGAAGCTTATCCAGAGCCAGTGTGGTGCAGTGGTTAAAGTGTCTGAATAGTATTAGGGAGATCAGATCTGTATTAAGCTGTGAATCTCACTGAGTGACCTTGGGCATTTCACTATTTCTCAGCCTGGACTACCCTACAAGGTTGTTGTGAAGATACAATTAGGAGGCATGAATAATGTATGCTGCCTTGAGTTCCCCTGAGAAGAGGCAGATGCCTTGGTTATCTGAAATTTGAAAAAACATTTTCATTACTCAGCTACAGTAGAGCTGGTAATATCAGTTTTTTAACCTCTGCTTTAATAATTTGAAATTACTACTACTCACATTGCATGACTTTCTCCTGCTCATTTTGATGCTGGTTCTCCCAGCAGAATGGCAGTGCTTATCATTCTGCAAGTTTAAGAATTTAATGTTGCCTGATGTACCAACTAATAACTGTAGCACAGCAGTACTTGTGCAGATGCGCTTATTGTTACAGAAAGGCAAAGAGGAAGGAAATGTGTTAACGTTCTGTTATGTTCCCTCATATAGATCAAAAGAACTGTGAATCAGCATTCTGTATTTGCATACACCATATTTCTTGGCTTGGACTCTATGAATGCCTAGGCTAAAGCACTTAAGAATCACTGCATTATGTTTTAGTTGTAAGAGAAGGTAGGAAGTCATTGCACATAAATGAGAAAAGAGCAGTTCTCGATTATGATAATCCAATGCTAGCTACGTTGATAGTTGTGTGTTTTAAACTAATCACTGGCATCTATCTCACAGGAATAGTCTCACTAACAATACTCTGTGCACTCTCCTGTTAAGTAGACCCATGTCATTCAGAGTATTGAGAAGAGTTACAGGCTTATACCTTGTTCTGAAGGTTGCTCCCATGCTGTGTTTGTCCACGTTATAATTCTTGTATTGCAGAAATGAGTGAGTGTCATGGTTTTAAGGGGAAATAGGATTTTATCTAAAACAGTTCTTCAAGGCAAAATCAGTAAATATTTCAGCAGAATATGCAATTCAGTCACAATAATAAAAATGGTGATTGTGATATACTCCACATAATGTCGCTTAAGCCTTCTCTTGCCACAGCTTTGGACAGCTAAGTATATGCTTTAGCTGTATGATTAAAATAAAATGTGTGTTTCTGGGTTATATTATTGGTCCATCCATCTAAGCCCTATTTAGATGTTCTGATACCTCATATTAGTGGGCTAGTTCCCCTCTCCCTCAAAAAAATAAAAATAAAATGCTGTACCATCCACAAATTGGAGCATTCATTTCTGAAGTATGGAATCTTTTCTAAATGTATAGGCTCCTTGTGCTGTTTAGGATCCAGCTCTGCTTTGCATTGCAGACATCTGCCTCTAACTTGGAGAGAGTGGTGAGAACAGTGACAGAGAGCTGAGCTAGCAACTTGTTGCCACTCTTCTTCATGTGATTCTAATTGCATAGGATAACTGGAATACTCAAATAGGGCTATAGCCCTACAAACTTTAGACAAAATCTCCAAGAAGTTAAACAAGGGTTGGTTATACAAATGGGACCTGTAACACATGTTGCAGTATAGGATGTTTAAAGTGCCCACTGGCCAGTTGTGTCCTTTCCCAGGATATTCCATTCTGTTTTTGTCATCCTGGTTTTTGGTCCCCACCCCACAACAGTTAGCCATCATCCCACACCAACTGAGGATGCTCAGTACTCATTTGGCTAGTTTGTCGTTCTTTTCACCCTCTTCTGGCTACATAAAGATGAAGATGAGATCAGCATTACTGTATATCATGGCACTGTCAGAGTAATATGTGAATCTGTCTCGTCCTGCTTCTGTCCGATTGCACCTTTACCCACATCCTGTAGCAAATTTCCTCCACAGCCTCTTATGGTTTTCAAATGGAGCAATAAAGAGGCTTGAGTATATCTGCTAGAAAAGAAGTGTGGTTAGATCTCCTGATGTTGTTTTGTCCCCCTCTTGGAAAAAGATAACATTTCTGATATTCTCACTTTGCTTGCAACCCATATGTATCCTGCAGCAATGACTTTAGAAGTACTCGGGAAACTGTAACTTGAGTGCAAAAGGGTGCAACTCTCACTCAAAGACTTTGTACTGATAACTATGTGGAATTATTTTTTTGGGGGGTGGGGGACACCTATGGCCCTTTAAATATTGTTGGAGTCTGATTCTCGTCAGCCCCAGCCAGCGTGGCCCAGGAGTCAGTTGTGCTGGGAGTTGCCCAACAACAGCTGGAAGGCCACAAATTTCCCATGCCTGGTGTAGTACAGTTTACTAAAACTTCGTAACAGCTATTTGCTTCATTACTAGCAGTGAGGTTGATACCTGGACTTTAGGATTTTATCTGGATCAGTGGGCCTAGGCTGTTTCTTTATTGACTTGAGGATACAGTGTGGTGGAGCATTCCCCCATTATGGGGTGTCATAACCTGAAAGGACACCTGCTAACTGCTGCAGACCTGGCTAGTGGTTAAAGGGCAGCTACAGGAGCTGTTTCTAAGGTTGTCAGCTCAAATTGGGAATAAGCTGTATCACTGAAGCTGCTATCTCATTATGGTACTATCAGTCTTCTAACAGCAGAATCTGCCATGTGATTGTGTGAGGTCAGTGTCTGCCACTTTGTTGTTGTTTTTTTGACATGATACAGAATTGAGATGGTTAGAGTGCCGAAGCAGACTGTTTGATAAACAGCTATTATGAGTGATGGCCCTGCTAGCCAGCCAAATTCTGCTATTAAGCAAAATTTCCTCATTCTCTTCGAGATAAAAAATTGTAAAATGCTTGGAGCATGAAGTGGTGATGTACAATAATCCATTCATTGTTTTAGTCATAGTCACCAGTCATAGTAGAAAGGCAACTCTGAATGTATGCATTTTGAATATAGTGGTCTCAGTGAGTCACCTTTGGTACTATGATCCTGAAAATACTCAGGACAGAGATTTCAGTAGTCTATGACCAGGCTTCAGTAGAGCAAAAAACATAAAAACAAAAAAACCACTGCAGTTTCCTGCGTATATGTTACATCTTGTCAAATTAGTTTGTAAAAATGCCAAAGCAAATAGTGGAAAGAAAGCGTCAGGGTGAGAGTAGTTTGACTGCTGAAAATGTGTTGTGCAGGGCCAGAGTTAAAAAATGCCATCTTCCATTATGAAGTGAAAGTTAACCATTGGGATTCTTTTATATTTTGTTTCCAGGTCATTAGCTCGCAATCATAAATATGCCCAAAGTGTTCTTTTACATCCCTGAGAGCAAGACATGTCCTTAAAACTGAAGGTTATCAGGTGTTTGACAGCAGCATCCAAATGTCAGGATGTGGAATTAGACATGGTTAAAAAAGAAGAAAAAGTCTGAACTCAAGTTAAAAGAAGTGGCCTGTGTCTGTTTAGCATCACTCTGGTCCTGTAGTTGGTGGGTGGGGGGGAGGGAGAGGAGAGGAAATATCTGGCTGATCTTTGTGTCTCTTCTGGCTGTTAATGACATCCTTCTCTCCAGTGTGTTTATCCAGTTCACTTCTGCCTCCCCCCCACCCATTGCACTGTATATGTTTGCACCTCCACCGCCTACTGTTCTCTTTGTGTCTGGCCTAATAGTCCTTTCATCTCTAGTTGTTTCCTTCCCTTTTATTTCCCATATCCATCTTCTTCCTCATTTTGATTTGAACAGCTCAGGGCCACAATACCTCAAGGAACACCTCTTCCCATCTGAACCTACCCAGACCCTGAGATCATCCTCTGAGGCCTTCTTCATGTGCCTCCTCGAGAGGTCAGGAGGGTGGCAACACGAGAATGGGCCTTCTCTGCAGGCTCCCTGTCTGTGGAATGCTCTCCCCAGGGAAGTTCGCCTGGTGGCTTCACTATACACCTTTAGGCACCAGGCAAAACATTCCTTTTTAACCAGGCCTTTGCCTGACTTGATCTACATCCTATACCCTTTTTAAAATGCTGGCTCTTTTTTGGGGGGGGGGAGGTTATTGGGTTGTTGTTTTGATTTTTATGTATTTGATATTTTATGTGAACTGCCCTGAGACCTTCAGTATAGGGCAGTACAGAAATAACATACGTACATACATACATACATACATACATACTTTTGCTCCTCTCTCTTGTATCTGCCCAAATGCATTATCATGTTCCTCATTTATCCCATTATCCCAGACTATTTATTTTTCCTTTCCATGTTTTTCTACCCCTCATTTCCTTGACTTTGTTCAACTGAAGCTTAACCCAGATAAGGCTGATGAAGTGTTAGTTGGTACCGGATAGATGGGATTAATCTGCCCTGGATGGGATTATGATCCCTCTGAAAGAGCAGGTATGTACATAGCTTGGGAAAACATCTGGCTCCTGTGCTATCACGTGAGGTTCAAGTGGTTTCAGTGGGACTGAGTGTCTTCTGTCAGCTTTGACTGGTGCCCCAGCTGGACAGGGACAGCCTAGCTTCCATTGCTAAGGCTCTGGTAACCTCTAGGTTGGATTACTGCATTGTATGTGGGGCTTTAAAGATGGTTCAGAAACAGCAGCTTGTGCAGAATTCAGCAGCCAGATTGTTGACCAAGGCAAAACGATCCAAAGATATAACACCAATTATGGTATGACTGCCCTGGCTACAAATTATGTTTCTGGCCTCAATTTAAAGTGCCAGTTTTGACCTGAAATGCCTTAAGTTGCTCGGGACCCCAGTATCTCAAGGACTGCCTCTTCCCATGTGAACGAACCCAGATCTTTAAATTGTCGTCTGAGGTGTTTTCTTTGTGTCCCTTCCTCAGGAGGGCAGGAGGAAGGCCACATGAGAACAGACCTTTTCAAGTGTTGGCTCCCCACTTGTGGAATGCTCTCCCTGGTGCCATCTTTACTTCTTAGGCGCCAAGCAAAAGCTTTCCTTTTCACTTAATTTGAAGGGTTTCATACTTTTGTTGCCTCTTTTAGTGTGGTGGGATATGTATGACCTGTCATCTGCACAGATGTGCTTTTTAGGCATTTACTGGTTGTGTGTGTGTTATAACTGGTTTTAATGTTTATACTATTTTTGTAAGCCACTTTGCATCACTTTTGTGAGGAAAAGCAACTAAAAAATTAATGATAACGTCCCTGTGACTCTTGTGGAAAGAAAAACAGAGTGCTGGTAAATAAATGTTAATACATACCGGTTTTAAAACTGTCAACTGCCATTGGCATGCAAAATCTAGGCTTGATGGATAGAAAGTTGGAATGTTAGCATAGAGGTTGTGCTGAGGCAAAGACTGCAGCAACAAATCCACAAATACCATAGCCAACTGTCACCCTGTCCACCCACATTCATTTGGTTTAAAATCTTTGGTCAAGCAGTAAACTGTGTTTGTCTGCAGCTGTCCCATACGTACCGGTATCAAACTGGCTACCTTAGTATTTTCAGCACCATGTTCTAACCAATGGAGCTATCCAGGCAACATTATTAGTTATAGTGTGGCATGCTGCTGCCTCTTTTGTATTCTATTCAGTTTTGTTGTTTTAAGCAAGTGATACAATCTTCTATTCGCACAACTTTCATTTCAAACATGACTCCAGTTTGCAGGCTTGTTGCTGTGGGAAATGTGTCTGCAAAAGTCCTGCAGATTGCTGACGAATAGCATACTTGGAAGAGTGTGGATTTGAGAGCACAGAGCCAGTAGTGGACGTCTAGCAGGAAGAATGTGTATATAGATGTGCCCACTTAATCAGACCCTTTAACAAAAAACAAAAACGGACTGGTTCACACATATATGTGCCTCACTTGGTTTTCAATATTCCATTGAAGAGGATTCTGCTTGAAGTAATGAAACTTCCACCTCAGTCATACATGCAAGTTATTACATGAGCTGCAGTTCAACAGTCTAGTTGAGTTGAGTTTAATATTTATTTATATGTAGCAAAATGAGAGCAGTTTAGAAGAAATAGAATTCAAATCAAATAATAACAAAACAGCAGGTGTGTGTGTGTAAACTGGCTCAAAGCTTATTTAAGCATTCTAAGATGGAATTTGACTTTTCCATAGCAACCTCTTAAATTCCCTGTGCACTCTGTCTTACTATAGTATGGGGGCGGGGGTTGTGTTAAAAGAAACGATGAATTAAGTTTAAAGCAGTTCATTTTCCCTGTGGCTATGTAAACTGTGAAACCCCAACATAAGAACGTAAGTCCCACTGGACCACACCAAAGCCCTGCCTAGTGCAGTATCCTGTTATCTACAGTAGCAAAGCAGATCCTTATGGGAAGCCTGGCCCACAAAAGCAGGACATGAGCACAGTGGCCCTTTCCTGCTGCTCATGCTGCAACTGATCCTGAAAGTGATTATATTTAGCTGGTTTACATAAAACACTAAACCAAACCATAGTTTATTCCCAGGAAGGAGATCACAACCACTGTGGTTCTCCCCCGATCATCCTTCTGCTTTGCTGCTGTAAGCCAAGGCATGCTTTGGCTTAGCATGTTGTCCAACCTGGTCTTATAGTTTGCCTCCGTGACAAATCATGAGCTGTAAACCGAAGATCAAACCTTGGTTGTAGTTTTTGTTTTTGTCTGGAGCAAGAAGCACCATGAATCCAACTAGGATGACATTCTAAGTTGAATCATGGTTTTGCTCACAGTAGTGCAGCAGCAGCAGCAGCAGCACCCAAGGAAAACTAAATCAGCCACAATGTTCCCTTAAGACATAGCTTGGCTTAGTGAGACCCCCAGCTGAAACAGTTTAGAAAAACATTTATAGGATTGTTATGGAAAACATGAAATATTAGATTTGTGTCAGATATTGGAAGTATTGGACAATGGAAGTAATAGTAATTGTAGAAAACCATATGTAATAATCTCATTCATATTTTTAAAACTTCTAGCACTAGTTTGCTATTCTTAGAATTATTTAATTCTAAATAGGTTTCCTTAGGGTAGTTATAAAGTGGAATGTCAGTCATTTTAGAGCAACTTTTAAAGGATCTGGTGATAGAAAAATGAAATAAAGTAACTGCAGTCACAGGAAAGCGTGTGTGTGTGTGTGTGTGTGTGTGTGTATGAATGTGTGTGTTAGGAAAAGAAATTTGCTGTCACTTAATATGAGAAAATTGAGTTTTGATTCTTACAATTGAGACTACAAGTGAACCATTAAGTGCACTATTTATTTCTTAAATCGACTGACTCTCCCTCCATCACATGGTTAAAACACAAGTTTGTCCATCATGTGATCCCAGTTGCTTCTCTTAAAATAGATCACAATAGTTCATCTGGCATCTGAGTAGCTTCATCTGTGAAAATTGGGCTATTAAAAGACATGTTTAAATGATCTGAGTGTTAAAATAAACTGTTTAGACTGTGTCTAATAGCAGAATCTTTGTCATGAGCGCTAGTAGGATATCTTGGACACATTCCAAGTTCCAGGATTTGATCTGTAGGAGTCTTCCAGATGTACATATTTTGCTCTTGGAGTAAGACTTTATTCAAAGTTCATTAGCTTATTCTCTCAACAAATATTGTCTAGGAGTAGACATGCGTAAAGCTTTGTGCTAATCCATATGCATGTGATTAGCTGGATTTTAAAAAAACAACAAATAAAGCAGTATTCCACTTAGCTGTTGCAAGATCTAAACTGTCTTTTGGAGGGCCAGATCATGTTTCTTTAGTATATCCCTCAGAATTGCTCTATCTTTCTTCCAGTGGAGTAGTGTGTCAGAATTAGCCCACTTGTGTAACTTTCCAAGATAAGGATGGCTCTCATGATGGACTTTAGTTTTGTCTATGCAGATATTGTGCCCACAGCTGCTGAGAAACATGGGCTAAAGCTTTTGTGGATTTAGGAAAACCAATTGAGGGAGCATAATAGAAGTTTATAAAATAATGTTGTGATGTGATGAATAGAAATAATCCCCTCACCCCCCCCAAAAAAAAATCCTGAATTGTTTGGCACTAGATTCAGGACAGACAAGATGTTTCTTTATACAGTGCAGCTTTTTGTGGCGTTGCACATGTGTCCTATGGGGGGGTATGTCAGCACAGGCATGGAAATCTGACACTTAAGACAAAGAACCACAACCCTATATTCCACTCAAAACAAACAAATTGTCCTTACCAACCAAAGTGCACATTTAGTGTTCAAATATGTACATTGAAGGCGCAATCCAAGATCCCACTAACTACCTTTCTTGCTTTTTGGAGCAACAGGGCCACCGCTGCATCCACAGCCCTGCTGCTCATAGTGGTAGAAATGGAGAGGGCAGGATGATAGAGCCTAATGGTGGCAGCGCTATGCCCACACCAGCTCCATGCTGGAGCACCAGCCAGCCAGATGCCATCATGTAACAGCAGTGAGACCGGCTCAGGATATACTCAATCCAGGATTGGCTCAGCCATTCCACAGCCCTCAGAATATCCCATTTCAGGACTTTCTAATGGCTCCCACCAGCATGTTTGGTAGGCAGAAGGGAGAGTCTGGCTTCTGGCACAGATAAGCCTCCGCTCAATCAGTCCCCCAGCCCGATTTAAGGGAAGCTTTCATTGCTCAGCCTCTTCTCATCTCATGATAAACTGCTTTGCCCAGTAGCTACCACCCTTGCTTCTTGAAAATTCTGGGTATTTTGCCTAGAAATAAATGATCTTTCTCTGTGTTCTTCAGGTGTACTCCATCCTTTTTTCTTTTTCTTTTTTTTAGGGTCTGTAATTAGCTTCCCATATTGGTTTCAGGATTCCTTTAGGTGATTATATTTCAAGTAAGCAATATAGGGTACCATTCACTGAAATAGTAATACCAACATCAGTACTTAAATATAAAAAATATACCCTCCTAAGTAGTATAAAGGTTTTAGTTCTTTTAATTGTTACACAAGGAAATTAATCAGCATTTTAATACAGGAAGTATATGTAGTGGGAAACTTTAGTTATTTCCCCCTCACACAGTGCTTTAAAATGCTTTCACATTCAATGGATTGCATCAGATGGTCTGAAGGTACTAACATCTACTCCTTTTCTTCCAGTGGCAACAGATGTCTTCAATTCCAAAGGTTTGGCCATCCAGGCCCAGAAGAAAATCCTTGGCAAAATGGCATCTAAATCCATAGCAAATGCTTTGATAGATGACACTAGCAGTGATGTGTTGGATGAACTTTACAGAGTGACAAGGCAATACACACAAAGCAAAAAGGAAGCGGAGAAGATCATTAAAAATCTCATTAAGACTGTAATCAAGTTAGCAATCCTCTACCGGAATAACCAGTTTAATGAAGAAGAGATCATCCTTATGGAGAAATTCAAGAAGAAAGTTCACCAGTTGGCCAAAACTGTGGTGAGCTTCCATCAAGTGGATTATACCTTTGACAGAAAGTTTTTGTCAAAACTCTTGAATGAATGCAGAGACCTGCTTCATGAAATCATTCAACGTCACCTAACTGCGAAATCTCATGGACGAGTCAACCACGTGTTTGATCACTTCTCAGATTGTGAATTTTTGGCTGCTTTGTACAATCCATTTGGATCTTACAAGTCTCACCTTCAGAGACTCTGTGATGGTGTCAACAAAATGTTAGATGAAGGGAATATATAAGTTACTGCATCGGTGGTGTATATTCATAGGCTGAGGACTACTGATGGTCTGGAATCAATGAAGGAGGGCTAGAAAAACTGTGTGTGGTAATGGCAAAATTGAATACCAAAACAAATGCTAAATATTTAGAAATTTCTTCATCAAATTGACCCATTTATTTGGAGTCATCTATTGCTATTCTTTCTTTTTGCAGTACTTTGCTTTAAAACGTGGAGCAATAAAGCCATGAAACGGGATTACTCGTGAAACAGAGCTTTTGTAAAATAGACAGGAAAAGTGTACAAGATAATCAGAATCAAAATGCATATTTCTACATGTAGAAGAGTATTTATAATCCTACAAAGGATCAATATTTTTTTATATACACAAATCATGACTATGGCACATATATGATAACTGGAGTTAGATTTAATAGAACCTATGCTACTTAATCTAGATCCATATATGCTATACATAAATGCTTAGGTCACATGGTCTTAGTTATACTGTTAAAATAGTTCTGCTTCGCAGGGCTGGTTCTCATATAAGACAGTAAGAGACCACACAATTGCCTTTGAAATGTGCAGGGCTGCCGCCAGATGCATCTGGAAATACTTCATTGGCATAAACTGGCATCTGTACATGGTAGTCCCTGTTCCCATAATGACAGTAGTAGTTCATCAAGCTGTTGTCCTGTGGTTACTGCATCTGCATATGCTTCACATGTATTGGCATGGTTTCACATAACATACTTCCATGGAAGACCAGTACATCCCACCTCTAAACCTCGTGGCATGTACTCTTGAGGGAATTCTCAAAGGCTGTTTCCATATGACCCTACCCTTAATCATATCATTAAAGGCTTTGGATTGTTAATCTATAGTACCATAATTTTGTGTGCTTTATCAGCTGAATGGTCTGGATTTGATTGATGTATTGCTATTCTTAGTTGGCTACAGTAATAAAGTGTGGCCAGGAAAACTATACATTAGTAGTGTGTGGTTAAATGAAGCACCCATATACATTTTGCCATTCTGCTAACAATACCCTCACACAAACCAAAAATTAGCTTAATCCAAAATTACTGTCATCGTTAAGGGGCTTGCTTTTAAATAGAAATTGTCCTAAATACTCCAATCCCACAGTGGGCACATGGAGTTCAGTCTGCATATGCCTTTTCTCATTTCTGTAGAAGAAGGTAGTTCCAGATCAAGTTCCTCAAATAAAATGAGGCACTCTGCATGCACAAGTCAACATTTTGTGTATGTGAGCACATGAGAATCTATAGCGTGGGGTGACAAAATACAGTAACTATTTTATATATATATATAAATGGGTGGTATTGTGAATCTGCAAACCATAAGTACCAGCACCAAATTCTGAACGATATTGTGTACATAGCCTCTGAAACAGAAGTCACTGTGTAGAACCTAGAATAAATGTATAGCAAATATGGTGAAATGCATCTTATAACTGGAGCAGCTTGTATAAGATTTCTTTAAAAAACAATATTGAGGTGAAAATAGGACTATCCAAAGGAATTTGCTGAAAATGTAGTTTTTTGTATGTCACACAAGTCTTTGCTGATTGCCAAGTTTTTAAAAGAATTGTTACTAAAAGAATATATTCATTATAAATGCTGTGCCTGATTTTCTATGGCATAACGAATCAAAAAATGGATATGCACTACTTAATTAAATCCAAGCCATGTTTTGTTACTTCTTGACAAGTCTCTAATAATTTTTGTACATGCCATTTCAATTATGGGTAGTTACTTTCCCTAAGGTATTGCAAAATATATGTTTTATTGCTGCGGGAAGAAACTTGATTTCCCTTAAGTTTTACCACTCATTAGCAGAGTTTGAGATCATTCTATTAAGACTTATTTAGCTGCCCTTAACACCACTACATTTAGATTGAGATGGGTATAATTCAAAGCATGGAGAATGCCTAAGAAAATAGATACAGTGGTACCTCAGGATGCAAATGGGATCCGTTTTGGAGCCCCGTTCGCATCCTGAAGCGAACGCAACCCGTGCCTGCGTGTATGCGGCTCACGATTTGCCGCTTCCGTGCATGACGCCATTTTGAGCGTCTGCGCATGCTGCGAAACCCAGAAGTAACGCGTTCCGTTACGTCCTGGTCGCCGCGGAGCACAACCCAAAAACGCTCAACCTGAAGCATATTCAACCCAAGGTACGACTGTACTATAAATATGAGTGCTATCAAACCCTGGATAATGTATAATACTTCTGTTACACAGGTGGCACATAATATTCTAATGCTGCAATCCTGTACATACCTTAACTAGGGGTGACCCATTTAACTCAGTGGGACTTATTTTTGAGCAAACATGTTTCTGAATGTGTTATAATTGCATTTTAGCTGGCAAAATGTCATATTGGAATATCAGAAGTGGTACAGAGTGGCTATACAAAGCATCATCTAGTGGAAAAAGAAATCTATGGAATAAATTACTGAACATTTCTACATTTGTCTACCTATTGCTCTTGATTCTTTATTTATGCACACCAACTATTTCTAAGGCTGTTTTCTCCCCTTCTTGCAAGAATATAATGAATCAGTGTCCTATAACATTCATCACTTTTTAATTTTTTTTAATACTGTAATCATTACATGATAGGCAAAAGGGGTGTGCACACACAAAGAAAGATGGAAGCATAAGTGTTTTCTCCCATAGCAGAAAAACTGCCCACCACATTGGCTTTTATCATCCCTCCTTAATAAAAGAAGCAGCCTCAGGAAGTGTATGCTGAACATAGGACAACTAGCTAATGGACATGAATTAACAGCAAACTGTATGGCAGTTGGTACCTCTGTTTCAGCTGATGGGAAATAAATCTCATAGGCCAATAAAATGGTGGCCAAAGCAATCAAAAGTGCAAAAAAGGGAGATGACAGTTGCTGCAGAGCTCCTCAAAGAAATAACAAAATAAAACTCATCTGTAAAGTGGCAGGCTGCCTTCAAAAATTGCTGAATTAAAGCATAAAATTAATAATTAAAATGCACTACTATGGTGCCATTGGATATGGGGATGAAAAAGTGTTTTAAATATGCACTCAAGGAATTTTCTATTAAAACTGGATGGTCAGGAAAATTGTGGGTTCTATAGGAATGTGAGGGTGAAGAATGGGGACAGTATAGGATTCCAGGCTGGAGGGTTGAGCTCCTGAACTATCTGACTACCTGCATTAGATATAAACGGCACTCATCACAGTTTAGCCCCCAAACCAAGGGCAAACTCATTCTCCAGAGACACGAATAAAACTCTTGAAAAAATTTCAGTGAAAGGCAAACTGATGAAAGCTATCGGGGCTAATAGTGAAAATAAATTTGAAAGGAAACCAGTGGTAAAGCTTCAACATCTGAGTGATGAAACAGATGCTGAATGGCTCTTAGTTCAACCACAGGAAGGTTCCAAGTGACTAAAATACTGTACACTATTGCTGAGCTTCCAGTTCTGTCTGGTTCACATTGATAGAATGCCTCTCTTTGCTACCACCAAAAAGCCACTCACAAATCCTGATACTGCTGAATATAAACATTTATAGAAATAAAGGTGAGCTACAGGAAGCAGTGGCTGGAGAATGGAAGACAATACCATCTAAGGAAGTGGCTATCGAGCAAGATGTGGATGTTCCAAGATCAATGCGCCAGTGAGATCTGGTTCAGTCTCCACCAAAAAAACATTACTGTAAAAACCACAGGGGCTATGATATCTTGTCAGTGGAAAGAGCATTGCTTGATTTATTATTCTTACCAGGTCATTACATGGATGGCCATCTTGAGCAATAACATAAATAACATAGTATGTAAAATGGAGATGGGAAGAGGGAAAAAAGTGAGGGATAAATAAGGGAAATATGGAAATGAAAACAGGAAAACGAAACAATTTGGAATAATGTTGAGTTACTGGAAGAGGGGAGGGAAAAGAAATACACCAACACTTGCTAGGCACAAAACACTACGCTCATGGCAAATTTTAAAATGGAGTATCCTTTATTGCTAAGTGCTATTGACTGGAATAAGCTCAAAATGGAGGAGAAGCCAGTATCATTTTCTGTTAGTGTCAGCAAGAACACAGTAATTTCCCCCCCGTTTCTTCTGTTTGCTTTTTTCATCACTAGTATAGATTTGGTGTTCCCTCACAAGATGTGAATAGAAACCATTTATTGATTACTGCATTATCTTTTGCCACAGGGAAAAAAATTGTCCTTAAATTCTACATTCAGTGTAAGTTATTTCTCCCCGTGTGTCCCCACATGAGCACTTTAATACTTTTATCTTTAGGTATTCTCAATTTCAATTGAAAAACAGAATAACAACTGAACTCATTAAAATAAAGAATAATTTTTAGCCATATGTTCAGCAGCCTGATTCCACTTCATTTCACATATGTACTCAACTACTTCCATCAGTTACATATTAAAAGATGAGGCTTTTCTACAGGGCAGACCCAATGGATCCAACTAGTGGAGAACTAAACTGCTGTCAATATTTATCTGAGCAACTGTCAATATTTATCTGGAATTGTCATATTCTGTCTGAATATGGAAACTCCATCTCTGAATAGCAACTACAAATACAGCTCAGTGACTTCATCCAATGTTCTCTCCTCTCACCAATAATTATGTTGGTAGTTTTAACATACTGGATAAATTCTACAGATTAATTCGCTCAATGACTAAATGATCCACATTCGTCCCCCTATGGCTGTAAATTTCTACCATTTTAAGTTAAGCTGCAGTCCTGAGAGTAAGCCCCATTGAATTGAGTAGACATACATAGAAGCAGATTGCTAAGAGTTCTCTATAATTCAGACTACTGTTTTGTATCTCTAATAGTAGCAAGCCACATACAGAACTTGTTGCAACAATTGTTTGTTACATTATTTGTGGCCAACCTAACTAGTGAAACCAGTACATTAGCACAATGAGACACTGGTGCCTTGGGCACAACCTAACTAGTGGAATCAGTAGCTTGCCAGACCTGGTGCCTTAGGCACAACTAGTTCAACAAATGCATGCATTACAAATGCAAAGCTTGGTTCTTGCAAGAAAACAAGGCAGCAGACCTCTCCTATGAAAGTGGAAAGTTAAGTGCTTCTCAAATGCTTACCTTTGCCAATTTGTTCTTTAGAACTTCCCACTGTGTGTTGCACAATATGCAGTTGCTTGCCATCAAATCCAGGAAGCAGCTTTTCAGATACCACTGCTGACAGATGATCAACTGCATGTATCTGAAAAGAGGTTGACTTCACTGCTTTTGAAGCAAAGAAGCAAAGGAAATAACATGTTTATAGTTAATCTATAGGGACACTACTGAATTAGTGATACACCACAGTTGTTACAGACACTACTTCCAGTGCAGGCATTTCAGAAAATATATTGCAAACTGGGGGAACATAAAAATAGCTGTTAAAACAAAGGGAGGAACTTTCCCTCCTTATGCAAGGTATTTCAGACAGGAAACTGAATTTAGGATAAGTACAGCTCCTTCATCAAGATACACTTTTCAGTTTGTTATCAATAGTGGTAACTTGTCTTTTACCTGGCAGAAGATGCCTTTTTTGTGCAACCCAATGTATAAGAGTATGCCATTGCTCTGCATTAAAAGACAACTTGTACAGGTACAAGCTTTGATTTATTCATGGGGGACATTAGCGTTGAGGCATGAAACCTAAAAGGGTTTCAGAATTCAATGAAAATTTTGTCTCTTTTTTCCAGGGGCATGTGCTAAAATCAAAGATGTGGGAAAATAAAGATTGCTTCTCTGGGATGAAAAACGCTGAAGCAAGCATGATTGTCTGAAGTTAGCACATACAACACAGTAGTCAAAGGTCTTTAGTGTTTATGTAGCTTCCAAAATCATTTTTTATGTTGTAGCTTGAGTCTGAGGGCAGGCGGGAAAGGCGTATCTCAGAGCACCTGCAATGTTTTCCTCACTACTAAGTAACCAAACACAGCTGATGGAAGCCTGTTCTTTTTTTCTTTTTTTTAAAGAATTTTTATTGGTTTTTCACATTTTATATAGACAAATACAGACACAAAAAACGAACAAGAAAGACAAAAAACATGTATAATTTCAGAAAGTCTTATTTTCCTAACCTTACTCCCTGACTTCCCCCCACCCCCTCCCTTGCATCCCTATTCCCAAATTTATGTCAGCAAATTGGCATTTCTCCTCTTATACATCATAATATTAATCCTTATGTAAAAAAGAAAACAAAATCTAAGTTGGACCCCGGTTCCCTTCCATCGATTTCCCAATTTATCTTGGATAAATGTCATATTAACTAAACCCCACAATCTTGAGTGTTGTTAATTACATTCTTCCCTCCCTCCCATCCCCGATTTGCGCCCCTTCCCAATACATGTCCAAAATGTCAATTCTTAGCCTGGGTCCCACACGTCCGAGGCTCTCAAGTCTCTTTCAGTCCCTCTCCGCCGGTCTTGTTGGTAGTCTTTTATGTCGGTCATCAAATCTCGAAAAAGTTCTGTCAAAATCAACCTGTAATCTCCTCCCATACGTGTTTTTGGAAACAACTGCTGAAGAATTTCCACAAGGCCTGGATCTTCAAGATCATATTCAAAGTCAAAGTCAGTGTGGAGGCCCCAATTATATTTCTTTATTTTAAAGACCTGCATTTCATGAATTCCCGGGGCCTCCACTTTCGTCTTTTGCATCTTGGTAAACTTAGTCCAAAAGTCTCCTTGCTTATATTCCATAGGTGTCAGTTCCTGGTTGGTACTTTCCAACTTTACTTTCTCTTTTTCTTGTTTAGTCTCTTCCCCTTTTTTAGTTATCATTTCGGATTCAGCTGTGGATTCTTTCTCATTCAGGTCCTCACTACATTCAGCAGAGCTGTTTGTTCCAACAGTCAAGGTCCCAAGTTGTTTACTCATAACAAAAGTCTGCTCTTGTAAGATTCCCACCAGCTGGGACATTCTTTCGATTTCTACTAGTATTTTTCCATCCACAGCCATTGTAATTCCACAGAATTCCCCCTAGAGGGAATCTGGTTACTTGGTGTTCTTTTCTCCAACAATCCTCAAACTTATTGTTATTACTTTGTTTCCAACCTTTTATTCAATTGTAACTCATTTTAATCCAGAGGGATCTTAAGTAAGGGTTTTTCCACTCTAAATTGCCCGTTTGACAGCTTTGACAGCTGTCAAACTCTGCTCCTCTTACACAAGCTCCAAAACAGGACGCTCCCGGGCCCGGGAGGGGGGTTGTTTACAACAGAAAAAGGAAACTTCCGAAACTCCACTCTCCTGCTCAAAATTTCTTTCTTTTTTTTTTACGAAATCTTGGAAGTTACTGTCTTTTTTAACTCACCCCTTATAGGGTGGACTCTCCAGCTTAGTTCTTATGTCGTTGCTCTAAATCGTCTGCAAAGGGGGGGTGCGGACTTCCTTTTAGCACACCCCCCGGTCGTCTCAAATTCACAGGAAAAGTTTCTAAAAATCCAATTCCATTTTACTCACGGGTTATTTTTCAGTCCGAATTTCAAGGAAGGAAGTCAGCGCTCTCCAGTCATGGCTCGCGGCTTCACTCGGCGGAGGTAGCGATCGACTCTCAGTGCCGCGCCACCCCCCGTATCCTCTCCGCAGCCTTTAAAAAGGCTCTTCGTGAATTAGGGGGGGGCGTTTAAGGCACCCACCGAGTCTTCAGTCCGCAGGCATCCGCGCCTGCGGTTTCTAAGGGTCCCCGCGTCGCCGGCACGGCAAAGACCCATCCTCCGCTGAGCCGATTCCCTCCGGAGCTCGGAGGGAATCCGCCATTTTCAGATCGCGCCAACCCCGGAAGTCCGATGGAAGCCTGTTCTACTAGCTATGATTTCGCATGCATGAGTTCCATCACTGTCCTTTATACAAATGAGGGATGTGGATACAATTACTACATCTCTTCCTAAATTAGGCTCTGGTGCCTAGTGGAGAAAAGTGCTCTGCAGGCATTTGGAAGAATCTGTGTGGGTTTAAAGCCCTACCCCAATATCCCCTGTATACTGGGTTCTTTGCTGACCCTTCACATATTCTGTGCAATGGTTCAAAGGGGAATTATAACGGTGTTCAATTGAATGTGATCCTAATACTCTCTGCAACTGGGAACCCTGCACAATCTGGGTTCCAGTTCAAATCTTCCTGCATACCTTTATGCTGAATGAAAAAAGGCAGAAGGAGGAGGAGTTGGGAATGTTGGGGTGGGGCTAGAATACACATCCCTGCACCCCTACATAGTTTGAACCCTCATACATTATTATGAAAGACTGAAGATGCTAAGCAGTTGGCTGGCACTCTTGTCACACTGAAATGGTGGGCTGCACAGAGTCATTGACACAATTGCTACTGAGTGCCTTTGGTGCCACCACCAGTGGCGGAGCGTCAAGCTCTGGCACCGGGGGGGGGGGAGAGAGAACAGGTAGGGGCGTGGCTGGTGTGTATCCTGGGGGTGTGGCACACTGCCCACAGGGGCGCGGCATGCATCCTGGGGGTGGCGTGCCGCCTGCAGGGGCGTGGTGCCCAGCGTGAGCGGGGCAGCCGTGATTGCACCCCACCGGGATCGTGCTGCCAGGGGCGGTGTGCTCTCCCCGCCCCCTTTTCCTCCACCAGTGGTCACCACTGCAACTACAGGTAGCTGTCCAGCAGAGCTTCCAAGTAGCAAATGGGCTGTTGTTATTTGGCCAAGAGAACTGCTCTGACACCCTGAGCAGCCTGCTGTGACAAATTTGTGATGCACTTTAGGGACAAAATTGCTGATTCAAAGCAGGACAGTGCAGTTAGGTCGAGCCATCTATACCTACTTATTTTTCTCAACCTCTCAGTGACTTTTGATATGGTTGCCAATGGTATTCTTCTGGAACAGCCCAGGGAGATCAGAGTTGGGGACACTGTACTTCAGTAGTTTCACCATTACCTGCAGGGTGGCTTTCAAAAAGTAGTTATGAGGGCATCATTGTTTGGTGCCATGCAAGTTACCTGAAGGCAGCCCTGTTTAGGAAAGTTTTTAATGTTTGATGTTTTCTTCTGTTTTTAATCTGCTGGGAGCCACCCAGAGTGGGGCAGAGTATAAATAATAATAATGCTCCATGCAAGCTGACATATTATTTAACAGCTATGTGAAACTGCTCAGTGTTTCGTAGTGAGGTGTCACCAATATGGAGGACACCCTGTTCTGTTTCATCTGAATCAGAAGAGATTGAAATTCTAGAATGGTGCTTGGAGATGGTGTAAAACATACTTCAGTGAATCCACTCCTTTAAACTGGCCCTTTTTTCTCTAATGCGTTAAAAACAAACAAACCAAAAAACCTTGAAATTAAAGAAGCAATGTTCTCTCTTTCAGAAACTGAAAACATGCCAGCAGCCAGTCCTTTCTACAATAATAAATCAGGTTATCTAATTATTAAAATGCTAGAGATAAAGCAATCCTGAGGTTGGTGCAAAGCACTGAGAGGGTGCAAAATTGTGTACTGTAGTTGTGTCAGCAATACAATACTCCCCCTAGTGGGGAGGAAATCAGACTTGATATATTATTCTTATCAGAGAATATGCAGCTCTTTTTTGCAGGATTACATATAAGTTTGGGACTACGGGCCTTGAAAAATGCAGAGATCCGCTTGTGTAGTTTTATTTTATTTATTTTATTAAAATTTAATTAGTTTTCAAACGTTTCCATAGTGTGTGTTGCTACTTGTGTGGCTTTTTGAGGTTGACAAATTGGGCATTAAAAAGGTTTTGAGATTTATATTACTGCAGCCTCGGAAAAAAGGCGGGGTTTTGGGTTGGGAATAATTACAAAAGCGTTCCTGGCCATGTGCAGAGGGCTCCCCCACCTCCATGTCCCCATGAGGCGGGCGCAGTCATTTCCCTTCCTCCTCGTCGCCGTCACGCTGCGTCCGGGCAGGTCGCGTTTCCCAAGCCTAAAAAGAGCGTGCCCTGCCGCCCCCGCGCCTTACCCATTTGAGAAGACGCCTCAGCGCTAAGCGACGCCATCTTGTCTCGCCGACCGAGCCCTCGAAAGCCCCGCGGCCCGAGCGAGGAGCGCCCCCATTGGCTGGCTGGGCAGAAGAAATCAGTTTCGAAGAGTTAACTGCGCGTGCGCTCTCTCTTTTTCTCTCGCTGGCTTCTGTCGCAAGAAAGCAAGTCTCGCGAGATTTGAAAGTACTTTTTGCAAGGCAGTGTTACAGAGTAGGACCATTGCGGTGCTTTTAAAACACTGATGGGCGGCTAGTGTACTGTATTACCCTTTTTTTTTTTACAATTTCCGGAGCAGCTGCGGTAACCTTAAAAGATTAACCGGTTTATTATGGCACAACCTTCCTTGTAGGAGGCTAGGGTTGGGCTTTTCGGTATATAAAGAAAAATCTGCAGCGTCCTTAACAAACGACAGTGCCCAGAATTTGTTGAGGGAAATAATGTATTTCGAACGGATGGTGGCTTTTAGTCCCAGCAGTAACCTGAAACTTGAATAGTCTCCAGACAGCTTAATGACTAACATATGGACTATGTAGTTCATTTAACCATATGCATGCATCTAAATTTCCATATGGAAATTAATTGGAGTATGCTCTACTATCTCATTCTGTGACTAAATGTATATTCTAACGCCAAGCCAGCTTCTCTCCCTTTCTCCCATGCAGCCTAATAAGAGAACAGAGGAACACTAAAAGTTGCCCCCTGTTTTGTTACATTTCCGTTGGTCTTAACAAATATTGTCTGGTCATGGATTTTGGAGAGTCTTTATTTTTATCCTGCGTCTTGCACTTCTTGGCTACGAAGAGAAGGGATGAATCCCATCTTCCAATTCTACAAGTACGTAGTAAAGCATGCCTCATACCAAGCTTTGCACCTCACATTTCTCAAGCTTTTAACATCCTCTGACAAACCAAAGTTTCAAACACCTGTAGGTCTGTTTAACTGAACAAATTGTCCCATGACCCAGCCAGCAGAGTTGCCAAGATCAGAGATGCCTTTTCTGTTTCCATTTGAAAAATACATCTGCAGTGGTTTGAGTAACTCTGTGAACTTGAAAAACTGCAACTGTAACTGAAAGCATCTGGGAAGTTTAATTTTAAAAAAAAGACTGCTGCAGTTCAGGAGACTTTTTGCCTTCTCAGAAAATGTGCACAAATTAACAGAATGCTGCTGGTATTCTTTCATAAATGTGTTTTCCCAAGCCTTCCCTTCTCTAGAACTAAAACAGCACTCGAGTTTGATGCTGCAATTCTAAACCCACTTAACCAAGAGTAAGTAAAGGTAAAGGACCCCTGGATGGCTAAGTCCAGTCGAAGGTGACCATGGGGTGCTGCACTCGTCTCGTTTCAGGTCAAGGGAGCCGGCGTTTGTCCGCAGGCAGCTTTTCGGGTCATGTGGCCAGCATGACCAAACTGCTACTGGCGAACATTGGACCGTGACAAATGCCAGAGTGCACTGAAATGCCATTTACCATCCCGCTGCAGTGGTACCTATTTATTTACTTGCACTGGCGTGCTTCTGAACTGCTAGGTTGCCAGAAGCTGGGACAGAGCAACATGAGCTCACCCCCGTTGTGTGGATTCGAACCACCGACCTTCCAATCAGCAAGCTCAAGAGGCTCAGTGGTTTAGACCACAGCGCCACCCATGTCCCTTTTACCCATGAGTAAGTCCCATGGGACTCAATGAGACTTACTTTGGTGTAGACATGTACCCTATTGTGCTGTGAGGCACAAATGCAACACACATTTCTATCCACAGCATAACCTACACATCCTTTGCTCTTCCCATTACTTATACACCCATTGCCAGTTTCTACTCCAGCTTTCCCCAACCTGGTGCCCTCTGGGCTACAGCTTCCATCAGCCCCAGCCAGAACAATTAATGGTGAAGCATGATGGGAGTTGTAGTCCACAACATCTGGACGACAGAAGGTGCGCTTCTGCTCCTCCATGAACCACCTTGTTCCATGAACAAGGAATCAAATTTCTTGGTTCACATGGGTGCTGCCATTAAAAATATCTCCTGGGCTGCAAGTGAGAGCTCAGCTGCCGGTTCAAAACGGCCCCGCCACTTACATTTTTCATTCTTAAAAAATGGGAAGGCTTCTCTGCTTTTACCACCTTTTGTTTGGAAGTCCTCAAGCACCTCTGCATTTAACATTAAAGGGAAGGTCTGGATTCCACCTTCAGAGGGTCTATGCCAGTGATGGCCAAACTTGGCTTCCAGCTTTTTTGGACTACAACTCCCATCATCTCTAGCTAACAGGACCAGTGGTCAGGGATGATGGGAACTGTAGTCCCAAAACAGCTAGAGGGCCATCACTGGTTTATGCAGCGTTTCCCAAACTTGGATTTTTGACTACAATTCCCATCATCCCTGATCATTGGCCATGGTAGCTGGGGATGATGGGAGTTGTAGTCCAAAACAACAATAACATATGGGGACCTAAGTTTGGGGAAATCCTGGTCCATTGAAAGCGATCGTTAGTACTTTATTTAAGCTGCGCGGCTCGGAGGAGGTGGTGGCTGCTTGCTCCAACGAACTACAGTTCCCAGAATGCAACGAGCCAAGTCGCGCACGCGCTCTCCCCTTGCCCTTTGGCCGGCTTCTACCCTGCTTACCCTCTGAGCTGTGCAGCTGGGGAGGAGTGTCTCTCGAGTTGCAGAAGCAGCATGTCCGCTCCCTTGAGGTTTGACGGGCGGGTGGTGCTGGTGACTGGCGCAGGGGGAGGTAAGCAGCAGCGACCTCGAGGGCTTTCACGGTTGCTTCTTAGTTACCTGCCCGGGTGCAGGTAGGAGGGGGCTGCCTGCAGGGTCTACAGACGTGGGTCCCAGGCTACTAGGTGTGTGCTGTCAATAGTAGGTTTCTTTGCGAGCTTCTTTTTGGGGGGACGAGACTAAAGCTGTGCCCTCTTACCTGGGAGCAAGTCCCACTAGGATCTGCTTTTGAGTAGACATGTATTGGGCTGCAATACATGGGATCTGCTTGTGAGTAGGCTGCAAAAATCTTATATGCATTTAACCTAGGTTTCATTTTTGAGTAGACACTTTTGTACTAGAAGATCAATATAGTTTCTGGCAGTGTCCACGCAGATTCTTCTGGAAAGCTCACACACACAGTTTCTTGTCGTTTGTTCCCAGATTTTCTTGTTCAGTGAAATCCTAACCCCTTTTATATGCAGCTTTTTTTTACCTGTTATGGCTGGCAGGTATTTATAGACCGTTTGTGTTGAGAGTGTCAAACTAGAAATGACAGGACCCAAAATCAAATACTCAGTGATGAAGCTCCCTTTCAGCTACTTACTGCCCAGCCTAACCTGCTTCACAGGACTGTTGAGAGGACAAAAGCAGGGGAGAGCTTAATCACGCTCATCTCTTTTAGTTCCTCGGAGGAAAACATAGGTAACGAAATAAATAACAACCACCAATGGCTTTGCTTATTGCCACATAGGTTTGCAGTGAATTATGCAACTTAATGCTGAATGTGATAATGTAATTGTTACTGACACGGGGACTGCAAAATGAGGCATTCTTGTCCTTTTACCTCCCCACCCTGCAAAACGGCTATTGTTACAAAAATGACAATAAAAAAACCCTTTGGAGCAAGTTGTTAAGTTGCAAATCTTTTCAACTTTATATTCTTAAAAAAGGTAGGACGTGTTCCTAACTTCATTTCAGAATATTGCCTAGATCCCTGAGATTGTGGGTGGGAATACGTGAGTTTCAAAACCTGCCCACTCACAGATGAAACAGTTCCCAAGGAAGATAATAAACATGCATAACAAGCGAAGCCTGTGTTTTGCAATATGTACTGCCACTAACTTCTTGAACCATTTAACGTGTAGGCGCTCTTAATGCAAAGTATTCTGATTCTAGAGTTAGTACCAGTGTTTTATCCTTTCTTATTAGAATAATAAAATCATCCAGTTGTATAGTTGGAAGGTATCAAGGGTCATCTAGTCTGAGATGCCTTCAGGAATCTTAGCTAAATCATATATGATTTAATGACTTTGCTATCATATCTTTTCAGTTATTATTAAAGCCATATATCTGAACCGCCATCTTTTCAGAGTCAATGATTACCAGCTTCTAGTATACATTCCTGTTATTGCTTAAAGCAGGGGTCTGCAACCTGCGGCTCCGGAGCCGCAGGTGGCTCTTTTACACCTTTGCCGCGGCTCCGGGGCGGATACTAGCGAGGGGAGGAGGCACATTGTGCGCTCCGACACTCCCCACTGTGGCGGGCGCTGTACTGGCTGTGATGTCGCATGGGGCGGTGCGTGCGTTAGTCACGCACCGTCCCAACATCACCTTCCCGCCCGCTGTCAGATCAGAGGGCAGTGGCGCGCATGCTTTAAATGTCACAATGGTTTTGCGGCTCCCAGGTGTGTTTTTTTCCTTCGGAAACGGGTCCAAGTGGCTCTTTTTGTCTTAAAGGTTGCAGACCCCTGGCTTAAAGCACAAGGGACGATTTGCCTCCTCTATGGGCTAAGTGAGATCCAACTACAGTATTCAGCCCCACTACCTTGCCTCAGAGGACATGAGTGGGAAGACTCAGGGAAAGACGTGCCTCCTTTACCTCAGATAATAATAAATAATATTTTTGTTATTTGTACCCTGCCCATCTGACTGGGTTGCCCCTGCAACTCTGGTCAGCTTCCAAAATAAGTAAAAACATAACAAAACATTAAACATTAAAAGATGACTTCAGTGGGCTCTGATGCTAGGTAGGCAGAGGGTAAAATGCATAGGCTTGCCGTACATCAGGGAAATTTCTGACATGTCCTGGTTCTTGGGTGTAAAAATGGCATCGGGGGAATTTTGCCAGGGAGAACCCAGATGTATGGCAACTTGATAGGAAAAGCAGCGGGAACAGCTCACTATTTGGGGGGCAGGTTTGTTCCTAAAAATAGCTCAATATTTTTGGGGTCTTCCTAAAAAAAGCTAAACAAGTTTGTGTGTGTCAGGAATTTTACTTTTTGAAGTATGGCAACCCTCAAAAGGCAACACCTGAAAAGACCAAGAAGGAGGGCAGGAAATGCCACCTAAATGATCCTGGCTCTAATAAGGTACTTTAGTGTTTATTTTGTGAGCATTTTTTGTAAGGGACTTTGAGAGCTTCTCAGGCCCATAAAGTGCACTGCAAGTATTCTTAATCCACAAAGCATTTTATGAACTGGCAGGTTTAGTCATTCAGTTCTGCCTTAGCATCAGCACCAAGCATACTGGGACATTGGATAGTGCCAATGTGCCCTGGCACAGCCCACCAGGGCTGATGCCTGCCTTGGTGGATGCCCTCAGTGCCCCTTGAGTCCCTCAAGTGGAAGTGCTGTTAAACATGCCAATCTCCTGCCTGCGCACACTTGTACGCTTACCCAGAAACAGCGGAGAGACTGCTGTATTGTGAGTTAATTCTTTAAAGCGTTTCTAAGTTGCTCTTTATCTTAGGGTACAGAAATGGCTCCCAGCCCATTTTGGTGCCATTGCCACTGGGTAAACCAGTAAAGGAGACGAGGGCATTTATAACCTAGCTGCTGCAGGGAGGAGAGGCACTGGAGAGGGCTGGTGGCCCCCACCCCCTGCCTGTCCAGGGCCTCCCAAAATCTATAGCTAGGTATGACCCAATTAAGCAAATTGCAATTAATTGTATGAGTTTAGTTGATTCATTAATCACCTTAATCTTACTAAGTTGCTGCATGAAACTGCTGTGGATCGTTTTGCACGTGAGGTGTGGGAGTGAAGGTTTGGAATAAGGATTCTTGATCAGGTTGTTCAGCTAGATAAGCCATGCAAAAGAGGAGTTAGACGAAACCGAGGGAGGGACATGAATTGTCCATAATTAATAACTGGCTTGAGATATGAGTTTCGTCCAAGTAAAGTACGTTTTGCCAGGGCTTTGTTACCAGCTTTGGCACAAAGATCAGTTGTGGGAGAAGGTGTCTGTGTATCAGGCCACTTCAGGTTTGCTAGCGAGTCACATTAGCAAGTTATTTGGTGCCCATTAACTACACAAACCATGGAATAACCAAGATGCAAGCTTCAAGAGGGGTAACTCTCAGCAAAAAGCTCAAAGAGTCTCATAACACTGTGGAGTCTAACAGACCTATTGTGTCATACGGTTTTTTTGGTTTTTGATAAAAAATTGTTAATTTTATTTATACATTTTTTCAATTGACACTTTGCCGTACATACGTGCATCATCTTATCTTACAACTATGTAGACTTCCCAGCCTATCCCTCACTGACCTCCTAGCACATTTTCTTTGATTTGCTACATTACCTTTCTTTTTCCACCTTTTCTATCCCTACGATTCACTTACCTTCCCCCTCCCTCTGCTTTATGCCCACTTGAAAGTTTGCCTTGCTTCCATCTCTTTTTAAATATTCTCGAAAGCAAGCCCACTTGCTTTTTATTTTACTGTATTTTCTTATAGTTTCATATTTTTGCCATCATACTCGCTAGTTCCACACATTCTGTTAATTTGTGTAACCACTGCTCCTTTGTCGGAGTAATCCTTTCTTTCCAGTTTTTTGCGTAAACTATTCTAGTGTCATAAGTTTTTGCAGACTTCATTTTGTTTGCTGCATTTAATTTCCCACTGAACTCACTGTTTACAGTTCCCCTTGCACACACCATGTGTATATATCCTGAGTTATAGGCAGTGCTTTTTTTGGGGGGGGGACACAGGGGTACGCATACTGCTAAACATTTTGTGAATCTAAGTTTGGCCTCACTGAGGGGCAGTATTTCAACATGAGAAGGAAAATGAGAGTACCCCTAAACATTTTTTTAAAGAAAAAAAGTACTGGTTATAGGTATAGAACACTTAATGCATCTGATAGCTGTCAACCGTCCCTTATTTGGTGGGAAAGTCCCTTATCCCAGCGCCATGTCCTGCTGCTGTTCCTTATTGATGATGTCCCTTAAATTTCCCGGGTTTTAAAGAAAGCAGCTCCTCTCCCTCCCTACCTGCTGGCCACGGAGGAGGGAGGCTCCAACTGCGTTGCTTGGCTGCGTTGCTCACCCAATAAGGAGTCTAAGAACGACTTGGGGGTGGAGCTTGTATGCCTTGTGCCAATGAAATCGGCCGCATTGCCTGGGGACTCGCCTTTGCTCAGTGCTTCCCAGCAGAGAGGTGATGGTGGTTTTCCTTGCTGCATCCCCTTTGCTGGGTTGCTGCGCTGTGGGAACCACTGCTTGAGGCTTCGTTTGGCTGCTGGCTGGGCTTTCTGCCTTTGGCTCGGAGGGGCTCAGAAGTTGAACATACCTGTGCCCGGAAAATCCCTTATTTTGGCTGTTGATCCCTTATTTTTGAGGCTGCTGATCCCTTATTTTCAAATCTATAAGTTGACAGCTATGCTATAGTAATAAAGAACAAAGGAAAATACCTTATACCAAAGCAGATCATTGATCTGTCTAGCTACAAATTGTCTATGCAGACTGACTGTTGCTCTCCAGGTTTTCAGATCGGTCCTACATGGAGATGCTCTGGACTGAACCTGGTATCTTCTACATCCAGATAAGATGCTCCGATCTATGGCCCTTCCTGAAATGTTCAGGAAGTCCACAAAAGTTTAGGCCATAACAAATTATTTTTTAAAGTTGCACAAGGCTCTTTGTTCTCCAAGATGCATGTAAATGTTAAAGCTGCCAGTGTCGCAATGCACTTGATAACTGAATAGGGCATTGATTCTATTCACAGAGCGTTTGTTGGAAAAACAAGTTCCCACAGATACGCTGCACTGGTCACTTGCGAACAACCGATTCTAATTTATAAATGCCTTTAAGAAACCTTAGATTTAAGAACACTGCACTACCAACTTATCTTTTTTGTGGGGTGCATCTCAAGAGTGATCTCATGAATTAGCCCAACAGTTGGGTATTGTGGGTTGCTGAAGTTGTATGTTGCTATTTTGCTTAGCCAAATGCCTGTTCAAGTTTGTTTTTGAAGCCACTTCATTTGTATGAAAAAGGGCTTCAGGTTCTGTCTTTGCATTCTAAAAACTTTTTACAAGGATCAATTATTTCCCCCCCACTAAAGTGGCTTTTGTAATTCGATTGTCCGTGGGATCAAGGATGAAATAAAAATAGGAGGACAATTGGATTCTGTTACAGTGCTGTTGTGTGCATGTTGAGCAAATGGCCCCAACTGAAGAGTTTTTGCCTTTAGTGCAAAATGAGGAAGGCAATCTAATGCTCCAGTCCTAAACTCCCCTACCTTGAGAGTAAGCCCCAGGACTTACTTCTGAGTAGACCTGGTTAGGATTGTACTGTAAGCTTGCAATCTCATACCCACACAGTCAATGGGATTTCTATGTAGACAGGCGTAGGATTGCACTGTAAATTTATTTGTTGGCATCCACCTGTCTCAAAAGACAATGGAGTGTGCCTCTGGGGGTGATGTCAAATCGCTGGAGAATCACAGCGCCTGCTGCGGCTGCAGAGACTTGTAACTGCTGCCTCTTGTGTTGTTTTTGCTGTGTTAGCAGCACCGAACTGACCTCTTTAGAGTGTAGGCCTGGGCAGTGTACATGCAGGTCCTGGGCTGCTCAGATGGCAGGACCCCTCTCTCGGTCTTGCTGATGTGGTCCAAAGGAAAGCAGAGCAATCATTTGGATGTGGGTGGCGCTGTGGTCTAAACCACTGAGCCTTGGGCTTGCTGATCAAAAGGTCAGTGGTTTGAATCCCTGTGATGGGGTGAGCTCCCGTCGCTCAGTTCCAGCTCCTGCCAACCTAGCAGTTCAATAGCATGCCAAAAAGTGCAAGTAGATTAATAGGCACCGCTGCGGCGGGAAGGTAAACGGCGTTTCTGTGCACTGCTCTGATGTCAGTGTTCCGTTGCGCCAGAAGCGGCTTAGTCATGGTGGCCACGTGACCCGGAAAAACTGTCTGCAGCGTGGACAAATGCTGGCTCCCTCGGCCTGTAAAGTGAGATAAGTGCCACAACCCCAGAGTTGTTCATGATAGGACTTAACTGTCAGGGGTCTCTTTACCTTTACCTTTTTCCTGGCTGCAGGAGTTGCCATTCCAACTGTCTTAGGGACTCTGCTCCGGATTAGTGTAGTGTTTACCCTTTACCCTTTTCTTTTCACAAAGATGTCTCACAAAGTAGCAGGCACGAATTTTCCATCAGGGTTTACTCCCAAAGCCTTTCTCACGAATGAGAATAGCCGCTATTTTGGGTAAAGATGAGCATACATTCTAAAGTATGGTGGCTTGGAATGAACATACACCTGCTGTATGTTCAGAAAACATATGCATCAGAATATGTTTTCAAACTACTTCCCCCCCCCCCACAATCTCCATGACGGAGGCATATTGTAAAATGTTCACCGATGTTAAACTTAAACTTGCAAGGCTACCATATTAACTTGGGAAGTAGTAGATTAATCTCCCAAGTTTATTTTCCTTCACTCCATCCATCTTCCCAGAATGAACCATGGCTGCCTAATTTCCTTCTCTACTGCACAGCTTAGTTACATAGATTGTTCCAAGTATTTCTGCAGATGAAAGGACTTAAGCGATTAGCTTCTTCTGGGATAGCCCTCCTGGGAACAAGATCAGCAAGTAAGCCCGGAGTACTGATGACATTCGCTTTGGATAGCTCTTTCTGAGCCTCTGCTTAATTCCCTATATCAGATGATTGCACAAAACATGGATGTGAAGCAACCTCAGAATAAATGTTCCTTTTCTTGTTGGGTTATCCACACACACAAACTCAACTTCTTTTTCGGTTTTTAAACTGCTGAGATTCTAAAAGAACTTCTTTTTAATCCCTGGTAGGACTGGGCAGAGCCTATGCCCTGGCGTTTGCTGAAAGAGGAGCTTCTGTGGTTGGTAAGTTATTTACTTTAGTTCTTTTGCCAGCAACCTTTGTCATTTGTGATTTAAAACACTGCAACTTGTCCCAGCAACCTTTGCACTTCATTTATTTATCTATTAATTGTTGCGTTCCTTACTTGTGGAGATCCACTGTTAAGCTTTCCCGTTTTAATTTCTCTGACCTAGTTTCGATGGCAAGACAGCTAGGGGTTTTACATAATGGCATAACTGGCGTTTGGGTAGTACATCTTCTTGCCCACAGGCACAACATGTTTATGGGGAATCTGGTGTTAAGTTGGAGTGGTGGCTACTTACTGGTAAGGAAATGTTTCCTGAAAACAGAAACACTTGCGGTTCCACAATGCCACATGCAATATTTTAGAAGAGTGTTGTGTGTGTGTAATTTCTTTCATGTCATGTTCATGGTGCTCATGCAACGCTGCCGGACTTTAGTGATTAATTGGCTTGTTTTTCATAGTTGGACAACAGCAGCTTCATGTGATTCATTAAAGGGAACCAAGCAGTTTCTGAGTGCGCATATATGCACATAGGTTAGGAGCATACTGGAACATACTGGAAACTCTGGAATGTGTTTAATGCATTGGAGGATAACCAAGTTATGGAAGGGTCTAAGGACAACAGCAATATAAAATGTGTGTTATGGATTAAGTCCTCTTAGTTTTCCTACATGTATGGTATTGTATGTTAATCTGCTTCTGCCCATTAAAATACACTCGTTTCTAATTAGCTAACGACACTTCCAAGGCTTATTGAACCTTGAAATAAACTAGGAAATAATATTGAGCTAGGAAATAAAACTCACTGCATTCTGAGTAAATTAGTTCTGAGTGAAAGGCCTAGTTTTGGCCTGATAATCACTTGCGTTCCATCTTGAGTTCCTCCTTCTACTCGTTGGGGCACTTTTCAAATTGCACAACTTCTAAGTGTGTGTTTTCATGTAGCTTTACATAATTTTAAACCTTGAAATCTGGAGCAAAGCTCTTAACACATGGCCAGAGAGTTCTTTCAATGAGTAGCTGTAGTTTCCCAGGATTGCACTGTTTAGCAAGAACATTTTGAGCTTCGGTTTTAGCGGCAATGAACAGAAGTTCACAAATTGTGCAAAAATTTTAGAAAATGCTATAGCGGGAGTGAGTTGAGCACGTTCCATTTAACACTCTACTCTCTGTGTTAAATTTAGCTCATCCTAAACTGATTTTGGTGCATAGTGGGTTGCAAATTTGCACCATGTATCATTAACCCTGATTAGGGTTTGCTTCAAACCATCGTTTCTGATTTTGGTTTGGAAGACAACCATAGTTAGGCCATTTGAACATCACAGCAAACTGCAGTTAGTGCTAAACAGGAAAATGAAAGGGAAGGAAGATTGGAGGAAAAGGAGGTAATGTCTGAGGGGATGGTAATTTGATCATGAATTGAGTCAGTGACAGAAGTGTTGGTGGCCCTGAATTAAGGCATGGAGAACATGTTTTTCAAATGTTTTGGTAGCTCAGAACCAAGCAGAATTGCAGGCTTCATTAGCGATGTAGCCGGGAATTGCTCTCCTGTTTGCTAATGGCAGTGGGCAACTCTAGCAGTTTATAAATGGCAATTAGGAAAATAATATATATCACTCATATTTTTCTACCAAGCAGCTATTCTGTTTTGCAGCTCACAAATTTACGATGCAATCTAAAAGTCCTGTTTCGCATTGCAAACTGCATGTTGCAGCCAGGGCTTTCTTCGTCGTTTCCACTGCCACAGCTCCAACAACCGGTGCGAGAAGCTGTTTAAACCAAGCAGTTGTCAAAGCAGCTACAGCACAAACTACGCTAAAAGCTTCAGAAATGTGTGCAGTTCCTTTTCATTTTAGCTAACAGCTGCTCTGAATTACAGCTTTTATTCTGGAAGTGGTTAAAGTTGTTTGAAATGCGAGCCTTCGTCATTTTTAATGTAAGAATGTTCAAAACATACTCAAAAACAGGGCTTTGCAGCACTGTTAGAACAGAAGCCTAGTGAACCAAACCTTATACCCTTCTTAAGTTGGCGTCGTATTCTAACTTCTTTTGTCCTTGTGATTCTCAAGTCTTTCAGTACAAGGGTTCCAGCCACTTCAGTCTAGTTTAACACGATACACTTTCAAACAATTGTTAGCCTTTGGGAAATAATCCTAGACATTTGCAGCAGAGACGACTTGGAGATCTATTGCTATTACCTCAGGTCCTGCCTTTAACGCCATATGTTTTCTGCATAACTGTCAACGTTTTATAAGTGGAAGACCAGAACACTGCAAATATATTCAGCGCATAGTTTCTATATACGCATAGTTCATTTGTGAGTCCTGCAAGTCTCTGTCTGAAGGCACGTGAGGCCTTGCAGCACTTAAGAAAGTCTGGGACTGGTTAGTGCCTGGTTGGGTAACAGCTGGGAATCTCATGTATACAGCCTTGGGGTCAGTGATGGAAGGCAGGTGGCACCATAAACATAAAAAGGAAATAAATAAAATTAGTTTTTCAATGTGGCTTTTCAGAGATGCCAAGTATATAGGCCCTATATGCATGAAAGAGCACTTCCACCCCCATGTTTCAGCCCAGACACTGAGGTTCAGCTCCGAGGGCCTTCTGGCAGTTTCCGTCACTGTAAGATTACAGGAAACCAGGCTGAAGGCCTTCTTGGTAGTGGCACCCTCCAAGTGGAATGCCCTCCCATCAGATGTCAAGGAGATCAGTAACTATACAACCATTAGAAGACATCTGAAGGCAGCCCTGTATAGGGAAGCTTTTTAATGTTTAATGTTTTACTAGGTTTTTGTATACCGTATTTTTTGCTCTATAAGACTCACTTTTTCCCTCCTAAAAAGTAAGGGGAAATGTGTGTGCGTCTTATGGAGCGAATGCAGGCTGTGCAGCTATCCCAGAAGCCAGAACAGCAAGAGGGATTGCTGCTTTCACTGCACAGCGATCCCTCTTGCTGCTCTGGCTTCTGAGATTCAGAATATTTTTTTTCTTGTTTTCCTCCTCCAAAAACTAGGTGCGTCTTGGGTTTTATAGAGAGAAAAATACGGTATGTTGTAAGCCGTCCAGAATGGCTGGGGCAAACCAGTCAGATGGGTAGGGTACAAACAACAACATTATTATTATTATTATTAAAAAGAATATTATTATTAAGCTGGCTACTTGAAACTGGCACGAAACAGAAATATAATCCTTGCCTGTCCATCTGTCTATCAGCTACAGAGCTTACTGCCCTCCCTTACAATTAATCAATACCCATTTTGACATTTGGAATGCTAATACAGATATGCATGTTTAAGCCTCGTGCAAGCAAATAACCACCCACTCCTTCAACCCCAGTTTTTGATGTTAAAAGTATATGTAAAAATAGGAACATTCAATAAATCTATTTATTAAACAATAAAAATGGTACCCACTTATAATTGGTATCTTTCTGCTGTTAGGTCATTGGAAGAGCCCTTAAATGAGTTTGACTAGAGGTCTGTTCGTTGTCTCCTGTGAAGTCTCCTTTTTTAGCTTTTGCGATCTGAGAATGTATTGGAGCTTCCTCTGACACGACTTTCCTTCTTTCAGCTTCAAGGCTACTGCAGAATGAATTTTGCTGTGGGAGGAAAAACAGGGTGTGAAATCAAGAATTAAAATTGGCAAGGCTCCCTCTTCCAAGCTCTGTTACAGAGGACATTAAATCTTCTCAGTCTCTGGAAACTGCTTTGATTTTTTGTGTGTCATCGCATTAGATTTGGCAGTCTTGAAGACTTTTCTGTTCCCCTTAGTAGCGATAGATGTGCTTTGACCAAAGGCAGTATGATTCTGAATACCAGAATACAATCCTATACCCTCTTACCCACTGAAGTGAATGAGACTCGCCTACGAGTAGACATATATAGGATTGCATGGTAATTCAATTTGAGATACAGACTTTTTTCTTCACTCTACCCCTCTCTCCTCCCCTTCTATCACAACTCAAAAGAGTGAACGATACAATCAGAATTTTAGCTTACTGTAACATTCTATAGGTTTCCCTTGCATTTGTTGTTTTATGGAATTCTAGCTGCTATAATCTGTGGAGTTCTGCAACTCTCACACTTCACTAGAGATCTCAATCTGTGTAATTTGTCACATGCATGTGATTCCGTTTACTGTTGGATCAAAGATCAGTCTCCCTTCAGTAAACTTGTTTGTGAACGCCTGGCTTAAAGTTGTGCTACTGTGCTCCACTTCTCATTGGTGATCTGTATTCTTTATTGGGGACGTGGGTGGCGCTGTGGGTTAAACCTCAGCGCCTAGGACTTTAGGACTTGCCGGTCGCATGGTCGGTGGTTCGAATCCCCGCGACAGGGTGCGCTCCCGCTGCTCGGTCCCAGCGCCTGCCAACCTAGCAGTTTGAAAGCACCCCCGGGTGCAAGTAGATAAATAGGGACCGCTTACCAGCGGGAAGGTAAACGGCGTTCCGTGTGCTGCGCTGGCTCGCCAGATGCAGCTTGTCACGCTGGCCACGTGACCCGGAAGTGTCTGCAGACAGTGCTGGCTCCCGGCCTCTAGAGTGAGATGAGCGCACAACCCTAGAGTCTGGCAAGACTGGCTCGTACGGGCAGAGGTACCTTTACCTTTACCTTAGTATCTGTGTATGAATCCCATAAGAAAGGTAAAAGGTAAAGGGGTATCTTTACCTTTACCTTTTACCTTTATTCTTTATTGGTTTCTAACATGGTCCACTTGGAAGTACCCGTATTTTTCACTCTATAAGACACACCAGACCACAAGACGCACCTAGTTTTTGGAGGAGGAAAACAAGAAAAAAAATATTCTGAATCTCAGAAGCCAGAACAGCAAGAGGGTTTGCTGCGCAGTGAAAGCAGCAATCCCTCTTGCTCTTCTGGCTTCTGGGATAGCTGCGCAGCCTGCATTCACTCCATAAGACGCACACACATTTCCCATTACTTTTTAGAAGGGAAAAAGTGAGTCTTATAGAGCAAAAAATACGGTAAGTCCTATTTAATTTAGTGGAGCTTACTCTCAGGTAAAGTAGGGTTGGGATGCAGCCTTAGCCAACACTTAGGCTTGTAGAATGCTTTTAAACAGATCATGAGGTGTCTGCATAAGGATATTAATTTTATGCTACCCCCTGATTCTGTGTATTTTTCAGAACAATTTTTTATGGACAGCTTTTTAATGTACTTCATTAACCCTGAAGAATTATTAAACACAGTGGCAAATTTTAAATTGCATTATTTAGTTTGACCACATGGGGGCAATCCTGCTTCATAAATACGATATATATACATATCCACAAGCACAATTTGCTTTCCTTTTTGAGCTCTCCTCCAAGACGTGCTGCTTTGCATTATTATTACGTAACCTGGATTTTCTGCATGCTCTTGTTTTATGTCTGTAAATATGCAAATAATCCATGCATGTTTCTTACAGTTCAAAAGCGCTGAATTGCAAGGATGAAAATAAAACTCTTTCTGCCTGGCTATGAAGTCTAATTAGTGCGCAGCAGGGGAAGAAGAAAAAAAGATTTTGCAGAATAACTGCATCCATCCATGATATTGGGGGCTCCTTTTTTAACTACTGAGTGTTCTTTTTAAACACAGACTGCCAATAGATGGCCTTCATATGGTCCTGAAATACTTTCACTCACCCTGTAAGCTCGTGTTGGGTTTCTGACAATTTCAGCTCAAAGTTTATATGTAGTCTTAGTCTTTCCTCTTTGCACAGGTATCCAATTACAGAAAAGCTCGCTGTGCCAGAAACATTACTCAGATTGCTCATGATTTTTCAGTCTAGGAAGTTTTAGTTTAAATGAAGGACATGGAACCTGTGACCCTCCTGATGTTGTTCGACTCCAGTCCAATAACACCTGGAGGACTGCAAGTTCCCTATCCCAGATTAAAACTTCCCATTGGCAGACTAAATGCGTACTTATTCTGACCCATATACAGTGATACCTTGGTTCTTGAACATAATCCATTCCAGGAGTCCGTTCGACTCCTGAAACCGTTCAAAATCCAAGGCACGGCTTCTGATTGGCTGCAGGAGCTTCCGGGTTTGCGGCGTTCAGGCGCTGATTTGTTCGACAACTAAGCCATTCGGGAACCAAGGTACCACTGTATGTTAGGTCTGGCTCACACATCTTGATAAGTATGACTTTCTGGCATGTTCGCATAGTCACAGTTCCCAATGGGGAGCTCACTCTTGCTTTGCTCTGACCCCTGAGCTTTTTAGCTTGGTGCAGAATGGCAACTATGCCAAGGTTTAGCTCAGAGTGTCATCTGAACCCAGAGTCATGGTTAACATACTGTACATACCTAGGGGCCGAGGTTCCTTCGGCTTTCTGCAATAAAATATTTGAGGGCGCTGGGTCTCCCCAAAGTTGATGGGCATTACCATTTAAATGCTGTGGGTTGCACCCCGACATTTGATCAATTATGTGGGGCGGGGCTTACCTGGCCCCTCCAATATTTTATTTAAGCTGGCACGGCTGATCTTTAAGGTCTGGCCCTACCTTAAGTTGCAGCAGCTGGTCCTACGTAATTCTCATTACAATCTTTGTTTGTTATCCAGTGAATGATCTCGGAGGCGACTTCAAGGGACATGGAAAGAGCTCGTCAGCTGCTGACAATGTTGTTGAAGAAATCAGAGCCAAAGGTGGAAAAGCAGTGGCCAACTATGGTATGTTTCTCCCCTCTCATCTCTATCCTGCCTCTCTCCCGCCCAAGAAAACATATGCTGGCAAAGCTACTATTTCTAACTCTTGAAATATGTAAATCCAGGTGAGGTTCTTAGAAGGGTCTGACATTTTGGCAAAATTATATGTAATCAAGTTGCTTACTTGACTGCAATTCCCATCATCCCTGACCACTGGTTCTCCCAGCTAGGGATCATGGGAGTTGTAGGCCAAAAAATATCTGAAGGGCCGAGGTTGAGGAAGCCTGCTTTAGATTGTGATGTCTGAAGCCCAGGCATCGGAAGATATTTGATGCGTTAAAAACCACTCAAAATGCTGCTTGTTCCCACATTTAAGCCATTTTTTTTGGTTCAGGGTCTTAAATATGTGTTACCTTCCAAGGACATGTGCTCATACAGTGGCTTGGATCCAGACAACAGCAGTGCAGGGTTTTTTCTGCTCCATACCCCCTGGTGCCTCTCTGCAAATTTACTTCTGCGAGCCAGGAGACCCCTCTGGAATGGCATGTGCCGGAGGGGCTGCAGCTGGGATGGGTATTGGCGCTTCCTGCTATGAACAAGCAGAAGTGGCTTCCACTCACCCAAAAGGGTCATAGGATCCAAGGCGGTGTTTTCTTCCCCATTTCAGCTATTGGGTCTATCCACATAATGCATAATGTCTCTGGTAATCATGAATGCAGCAGGAAGAAATCGCAGTAGCTGCAGTTGCAGGAGTTACTGCTGTCTATGGTAATCAACTTGTTCATGCAAATGCATAGCCCAGATAGTTTGTGCGTGAGCAAAATTTGATGTGTAATGGCCTCTAGGGATCACATTCAGGTTTTCTAGTGTCCTGCTTTCCACCAGCATGGGTGTATTTTATCTAACTAGAATATTCTCATTGGTGATTGAGGTTTAAGTTCTTTTTCTGTAACTTCTTTCTGCAGATTCAGTGGAAGCCGGCGAGAAGCTTGTGAAAACTGCACTGGATGCTTTTGGGAGGATAGGTATGATTATTATTTTTTAATGAGACAGGGTGCTTCTAAATGGAGGTTTAGGACAGACTTAGGGGGTTAGCTCCCACATAGCTGCCCTGATCTTTCAGATGCAGCTCATGAAAAGGCTTCTGTATCCACTTGAGTGGTGGACAGCTGCATGAAGGCATCCTTCTGTCATCAAGAGCCAACCATCCTATTGATGAGAAGAGGGAGGATTTCAGCTCACCTGGAGCACCATGTGGGCATCAGGGCTTTTGAGGAGTCCTGTCCTGAAGCTACTGTGATTAGGGCAGGACTGTTAATCTCTTACTCATTAGGGCCCAGCCATGTACATTTTTGAATGTCACTATGGACGCGGGTGGCGCTGTGGGTTAAACCACAGAGCCTAGGACTTGCCGATCAGAAGGTCGGCGGTTCAAATCCCTGCGACAGGGTGAGCTCCCGTTGCTCGGTCCCTGCGCCTGCCAACCTAGCAGTTCGAAAGCACAGCAGAGTGCAAGTAGATAAATAGGTACTGCTCCAGCGAGAAGGTAAATGGCATTTCTGTGCGCTGCTCTGGTTCGCCAGAAGTGGCTTAGTCATGCTGGCCACATGACCCGGAAGCTGTACACCGGCTTCCTCGGCCAATAAAGCGAGATGAGCGCCGCAACCCCAGAGTCGGCCACGACTGGACCTAATGGTCAGGGGCCCCTTTACCTTTACACAGATGCATAAAACGGCAAGGCAAAGTTTTACGGCGCCACTTCAAAATACGTAAGGAGTATTGAATTTGAATTAACTCTCTTTTTCACATTGCAACAGCATTATATATTCATGCTAAGTTGTCTGGCGGCCTGAACATTGGACTCGCTGTTCTAGCAAATGCTTAGGATAGCAAGCATCAGCATGTCCTTGTCCTTTGTTTGAGAGGCATTGCTTCATTTAGATATGCAAGTGCCCCTGAATTTGAATGAGGCTGTTAGGCCAGTTACGTTCCAAGAAGCACTTTCGTTTGCCCAAATTTTAGTAACTGTTCATTCATTCCAAACAAAAATGTGGGGCGTTCTTTTCTCTCTTGCCAGTCTGTTACAAGTGGCTGGGGCAACCCAGTCAGATGGGCAGGATACAAATAATAAAATTATTATTATTATAGTTGTTGTTGTTGTTATACCAACCTGATGTGCTGCAGCCAGAGACTGGAGTCACTTCCAGCCTTTAACAAGTGCAAGCATTTTGCATTCCTGAAATGTACTCTCTCTGTGTCTCAGGACTGGCCAGATTTGCTAAAGGCAAAATTTAATGCAACTCAAGTAGTAGTAAAGATTTTAGCATGCATATCAAAACTATGTATAGCGTGTATATATCTATATGACGTTTTGTGTGCATTTATTTTGCAGACATACTTATCAACAATGCTGGGTAAGTAGATCTGAACGACAAAACCTTTTTCTTCTGCCACAGATTCATGACGTTGTGCCTGCTGTGATGATTTTGCTTCCTTTTCTTCTATTTAGGATACTGAGGGACCGTTCATTCGCTAGAATTAGTGATGAAGACTGGGGTGAGTTGACTAAATAACAAAGCTCAATGACATGGATCAGTGGTGGGGAACAGAATCTGGTTGGTGGGGCATATCATTATCTCCCAACACCCTCCCCCCCATGTTTGACAGGTAGGTGGACCAGCCACCTGTCAATCACCTGATGCAATGGTGACATCAGGTGACCCATTTTTGCCCACATACTTTGAAATGAAGCAGTGAGGCTGAAGGCACAGCCTGCAAAGTGCCAAAAGTCAGCTGATCATTGGGCATTATGAACCCCAGTGCACAGCTCTTCATAAGACCTGATAATCTTCTAGCGTTTAGTACAGAACTTTCCAGATGTTGTTGATCATCAGTACCTGTAAATTCCTCTTTCAGCTGAGCCATATATTTACCTGCCCCACACCTGATGTCATATATGGTGTTGGGTTTGGCTGAAAAGACGTTGCAGGCCAAATGGGAAGCTTTGGTGGGCCTAGTTAAACTCACAGACTGAAGGTTCATCCTGTTGGCTTAGATCCAAACTGAGGTTCCATTGATGGAGCAGAGCAGAGTTCCACTAATAGGATCCTTCTTCCAACAGAAGCTATTATGGTAGTTTTTGCAGATCTTACATTTACTCTGCAGACCCTTTGAAAATCTGTTCTGGATTGTTGGGGGACCGACCGTAGCTGCACGAGACATGGCACAGAGGGCTAGTCAGACTCCAGGCCATTGTTCCAAAGAAAAGCATCCATATTGTGCTTTAGAATTGACCTCCTTCACTCATTCAGGAAACACATGCATTAAACTGCTTGAATTCCTTCTAGATATAATTCACAAAGTTCACCTGAGGGGGTCTTTCCTGGTAACCCGAGCTGCATGGAACCATATGAAAAACCAGAACTTTGGCAGGTGAGTAGATTGGATTGGTCATTGAACATACTGCCGGAGGGATCCAAAACTCTGTTGAATTAATAAGAGTTAAAGTACTCTGTGGTTATGTTACCACCTGTTTCTCTGTAAAATCCATGATACTTTAATCTTTTTTTTATATAAAATATTTATTGAAGATTTTAAACAATCCAACAAACTTCACCTTCACATCCAATAAAAAAAGAAAAACAGCATTACAATCAATGAAAAAGAAAACCAAAAAAGACAAAAAAACCATACAAAGCATACAAAAAAGCAAAAAGAAAGAAAAACAAAACTTAAAATAGACATTAAAAAAGTTCAATTTCTCAAATGTTATTTCCATAACCCTCTTTCTTGACTCCCTCACATCTCCCTTTTCTGTGTTCCCATTTAGAAAATCTTATTCAGCAATACACCTTCTTTCAAACCTTATTTTATATTATATATTTCAGCTATTATGTCTCCAATTTCCCCCCTTTTTTATCAGTTATTTAAGCTTGACATAATATTGTTCAAATTTTACCTTTGTTCTTCATGATACTTTAATCTTAAAAAAAGAAAAGAATTCATATTTCCTTTTAAAAAGGAAAAAGAACCCCAAGGTGGTAGACAACCATCAAAACCATGATGTAATGGTTATGAAATATAAGCAGTAATAGTTGTTGTTCAATAATGCTAACAATAATGCTTAATAGCTGTAGAGCACTTGCATGTGAGGAACCTTGAACACTGGTATTATCTAGTTGTCCTCCATACAACAGCCCCCTAAGGGATAACCAACATAGTCCCTTCCAGATGTTATTGGACTACAATTCTCATCCCTGCCCATCGGACATGCTGGTGTAGGAATGATGAAAGTCGGCAACATCTGGAAGGCACCTTCTTGGCAACCCCTGTACTAAGGTTAGCCAATATTATTGCCCCAAATAGCCAGGCAGGGGCAGGGGGCTGAGTGAGAATCAATTTGCTATGAGCAATCATGGTAACATACCCAAATGTCTCTCTCAATCACTGCCATTTCAATAGTTTGTGGGACTCTACCCTGAGATAATCAGGGTTTATTTAAGGAAATCAGCCCTGAGCTCACTGGAAGGACAGATCCTGAAGCTGACTCTCCAATACTTTGGCCACCTCCTGAGAAGAGAAGACTCCCTGGAAAAGACCCTGATGTTGGGAAAGATGGAGGGCACAAGGAGAAGGGGACGACAGAGCACAAGATGGTTGGACAGTGTTCTCGAAACTATGAGCATGAGTTTGACCAAACTGTGGGAGGCAGTGGAAGACAGGAGTGCCTGGCATGCTCTGGCCCATGGGGTCACGAAGAGTCGGACACGACTAAATGACTAAACAACCCTGAGATAGCAGAATATCTCCTATTTGCTAGTCACTAACTTGCACTTCCGAACCTTGCTAAATGACTTGGCTGTTCTCTTACTAGATAAGAGGGGAAATCGTTTTGCCGCTATGTGAAAAGCCTGGTGCTGTTTGCTGACTTGCCCTATCACATTACAGGATTCATCTCCCTTGCTTTTACTGGCCTAGTCCCCTTGTCCCCTTTCGAAGTGTTTTCTGCCATGACATATTAATGCAGGAATTCGCTGCGTTTTGTTTTCCAGAATAATTATGACTTCCTCAGCTGCTGGGATATATGGCAACTTTGGCCAGGCAAACTACAGCGCTGCCAAACTTGGTCTTTTGGGTCTTGCGAACACACTTGCAGTCGAGGGCAGAAAGTACAACATCCATTGCAACACCATTGCTCCCACCGCAGGATCTCGGCTAACGCAGACTGTCATGCCTCAGGGTAAGCAATCTAAATATTAGCAAAGTGGCCGATTTAATATCCCAGAACTGCCCATCTACTTTTCTGTTCCGGACATTTCTTCCATTTCAGGTGAGCTTTGGATGTGTTATTAAATCACCGAAACGGTGGCAAAATTACAAAGGATCACACAGTCCAATGTTTTTCCTTTTTCCTTTTCTTTATTTGTTATGTTAGTAATATGCCACTTCTCCTCTAAGGAGCTCAAAGTGGTGTACATAATTCTCCCCATGTTATCCTCACCAAAGCCTTGTGTGGTAGTACTCAACAACTGTGAGTTGTTGACCGGTCAAAGTGACCTCATGGCTGAGTGGGAATATGAACTCAGAACGCTAACTACTGTTCCACACTCTGGTGTGTCCCCTAACTACCCTGAATCAAGAGCAGACTAGAACTTCAAATTTTGAAATGTTATTTGTTTTGACTGGTCCCCAGCAAGTGCAGATTTTTTTTTGAAAAGAAGGAGAGAGAAAAAGAACGAAAAGAAATGTAACAGAGAATAGATCTACCATTGGCTCTTTGCCATAATATTTAAAATCAAAATTCTGGACCTGATTGTTTAACTGGGTGATAAGAAATTTTGCAATAGCAGCATGTCTCTTTTGCAGTAATGATACCTTTCCTGGATCACTAGAAAAGCTATTGTTGGCAACACAGTATCTGGGATTAAATGGAACTGTAAACTAGATTAAACTTTTGGTCTAGTCCTTCAAGGAACATAGAGATGAGCTGATTCCAGTTTCCCTAGATTTCAAAGGGAACAAATTTATGTAACTCACTCACCGTGAGTGCTGCATAAGACTTTTAGAGAAGCACATGCTTTTATTTTTCCAAACAACAACTGAGGAACAACTCAAAACTTATTTTCACAAAGCATGCTGGGGATTAAATAGGTCTAGGCTCAGTGAAAGCGAGGCCTGAGAAAATTTCCTGCCCCCTGTTTGGAGACACACCTTTTTTGACCACCTCTTGCCTGGCAGTGATGGATTTGACTGCTTTTGTATGAGACCACCAGTGCTGCTGATTGTGGTGTTTTCAAAGTGTCTTCTGTTTGCTTCATTGCATGATGCTTGTGATGCTGGAATAGATGTGTTTGTGTGTGAAGCTCACTTTAATCCTGTATCTTCATATCGTTCCTCTTGTCTTCCAAAGACAAACGCAGACCGCTAAGACTCAGATTAAAGCTTTTGGTCTTTGATGTGCTGTCACTTGGACTTACACATAAAGCGCAATGTTCTGCATTGATGCACTTTGGAAATATATTTATTTCATGTCTTGTATTAATAATTCAGAACCCAGTTCTTCAATGAGCGATTCAGCCCAGTGGCTGCTGCAAACCTTCCAATATCTCCCTATTTTAAAAATAATAAATAATTTCACCACTTTTAGCAGTATTCTTTCAAGCACATCCACAAATACAGCATACAGTGCTTCTTATGAACCACTTGCATGATCCATTAGAACAGGCATCCGTTTCTGGGGCCTAATGTGGCTCACCGGTTGGTTTAATCCGGCCCCTGTGGCAGCTTATTTCCCCAGGGTAAAATCCTAAAAAACACTCAACAACTTCAATCCTAAAAAAGGTCAACAATTTTGGTTGGCCCTCATGCGTGTTCACTTCATCAAATCTGGCCCTCTTTGAAAAAAGTTTGGATACTCCTGCATTAGAAGAAAGCAGTTAAAAGCTTTGCATCTGTTACAAAGTTATCTGCTCATAAATGGGGAGAAAAGACTGTTCAGGACATAGTGTGCGAGATTCACCCTCCTGAATTGTAGCGACTACAGTTGTATCAGGGATGTGGGTGGCGCTGTGGGTTAAACCACAGAGCCTACGACTTGCTGATCAGAAGGTTGGCGGTTCGAATCCCCGCAACGGGGTGAGCTCCCGTTGCTCGGTCCCTGCGCCTGCCAACCTAGCAGTTCGAAAGCACATCAAAGTGCAAGTAGATAAATAGGTACTGCTCCAGCGGGGAAGGTAAACGGTGTTTCCGTGCGCTGCTCTGGTTCGCCAGAAGTGGCTTAGTCATGCTGGCCACATGACCTGGAAGCTGTATGCCGGCTCCCTCGGCCAATAAAGCGAGATGAGCTCCGTAACCCCAGAGTCGGCCACAACTGGACCTAATGGTCAGGGGTCCCTTTTACAGCTGTATCATCTTTAACTGGATATGGCTTTCCGCCTGTTTATGGCCTTTGTTCTAATGCAAGGAAGCAATATGAGATACAGCGGCATTTGTGAAGTCCCAGTTCCCTTTCTCCCCCAACTCCTAAATATATTAATCTTGGAGTGTTACTTTGTCATCTTCTTCCACAGACATTCTTTTAGTGTCCTGCACAGACTCCCACTTCATTTCTGATTAAGGTTAAAGTTGACATTTACTTGAGCGTACCTGGCGTCGACATCAACCTCTTAAGTGCTCAGAAAAAACGGTGCATGTTTTATAAAAAGTAGATGCCAACATTTTTGTTCATCACTCAACTTAATGCCACATGGGTGACTTCTAATGTGAACCTATAAGGGCCAGCATATTTTATGTGAGCACCATGTTATTGAGTTTTTAAACTGAAATTTCAGTCTTCAGCATGCATTCCTCCAAAGTGACAGCGGAGGTTTTAGGGCAGTGCAGCTGGTTCCCTCGCCCTGGGTGCTGAGCGCAGGGCACCCCATAAATACTTGCCTGGCTACGGGAAAGAGCTGTAAGGGCTCTGACAGGGTCCTCGAGTCCTTCCACCTTCTTCCCAAAGCCTAGTTAGTTCTTGCCCAGTTTTGGGAAGGAGGTAGATGGGCTTTGAACCTTCCTGGAGCCTTCATTCCTCCTTCCCAAAGCCTGGCATGGCAGGAGTGTCGTGCCGTCTCCAGAGGAGGAAAAACTTAAAATACGTTGCAGAGTTTCCAAGAAAAAGATCAAAGGCAATTGTACTTCATCCAGCAGAGCTTTACTGCTACTGAAGGCAAATGAGCACAATGGTCACAAATCCAATACATTCAGGATTGGCAGAGTTCATAAAAATCCACTTGCAGCACTTAAAATAAAACTTACAATACTTATACAGTGGTACGTCAGGTTACATATGCTTCAGGTTACATACGCTTCAGGTTACAGACTCTGCTAACCCAGAAATCGTGCTTCAGGTTAAGAACTTTGCTTCAGGATGAGAACAGAAATCGTGCTCCAGCAGCGTGGCGACAGCAGGAGGCCCCATTAGCTAAAGTGGTGCTTCTGGTTAAGAACAGTTTCAGGTTAAGAATGGACCTCCAGAACGAATTAAGTACTTAACCCGAGGTTCCACTGTAATAAGACTAAACCTTAACGCACAGTACAGAACACCAGAACAACGAGACGGAAAAGATAAAGTAAAGTGAAGGCCAGGCTCCTTCTGGCCTATTATAGCCAGCATGACCTTGACAGAAATATAACAGAACCAGTTTAAACCAGCTGTACTCAGCTTCCCAGAAGAAATAACCCAAACAAGAACCTTCTGCAAGATTCTCTCACGCAGAAAGAAACTTTCCAGAACACTCCTGAATTAAACGGAACAGGAAAGATCTCTGCACATCAGATCAATATTTTCTGTACTAAGAAATGCAAACTGACAAGGACAGCTGATGGGGAGGGTGCCAAATTTTGACCTAGCTTAGGGTGCCACAGCACCAAATTCCACCACTGGAAGTATGTATGTTAAACATGTTAGATGTATTTGCCGAGGGTGATGATGTTGCATCACGTCACATTGCAAAAGGAAGAGCAAGAGGAGATTGCATGCCAGACTAACGTTGATATAGGCAAAGCTAATTTGGGAGGGGCTTGGGGTTTTTTTGCTCTTGGTGCGTGTGAACCAACGTTTCTTGGATTTGTCAGAAAACTTGATAAGCTACTTGCTCCTGCAGCAACCATATTTCTTCTGTAGGCTTGTCTCACAATTTCCTGCCTCTGTGCAACATCTGTTCTTCCCATGGGTCTTTGTAAAATCCATGTGGTGTACGTAATAGTTAGGGTGTCAGACTAGGAACTGGGAAGGTGGGACTCAAATCGCCACTCAGCCATGAAGCTCACTGGGTGGCCTAGAACCAGTCACGTGACTCTCAGCCTTACCTACCTCACAGTGTTGTTCTGAAAATAAGGAGATGGGGAGAGCCATGTAAAGCTCTTTGGAGGAAAGGTGGAATGATACATTGAAATGTGTCCCAACTTCTATCTCTGTGCTATGATGCCTGGACGAAAACTCCATGCTGGGTGTTTTTGGACAGCAAGTTATCACTTGCAATGTTTTATTTTGTACACTGCATAACGCTCTTAAATTCTGAAGGCAAGAAGAGAGGCAGATTGGCTCCTAGTACGTTTTCGAGCACAATTCAAAGTGTTGGTGCTGACCTTTAAAGCCTTAAATGGCCTTGGCCCAGTATACCTGAAGGAGCGTCTCCACCCCCATCGTTCAGCCCAGACACTGAGGTCCAGCTTTGAAGGCCTTCTGGCAGTTCCCTCACTGCTAGAAGCGAGGCTACAGGGAACCAGGCAGGGGGACTTCTTGGTAGTGGCACCTGCCTTGTGGAACACCCTCCCTTCAGATGTCAAGGAAATAAACAATGACCTTTTAGAAGACATCTGAAGGCAGCCTTCTTTAGGGAAATTTTTAATGTTTGATGTTTTGTTGTATTTTTAATACTCTGTTGGGAGCCACCCAGAGAGGCTGGGGAATAAATAAATAAATTATTATTATTATTATTATTATTATTATTATTAGTGTCCCCTCTCCCCAAGGAGGTTACAGTCTAAAATTATGGGGAAGTGAGGAAGAGAAACAAGGATAACAAAGGACGAATGTGAGCATGCACTTACAAATATCAGTTAAGCCTGGTATTTTATCTCTTTATATACAACCAGGATGGGGAAACTGTGGCCCTCTAGATGTGGTAGGACTCCAGCTCTTGTCAGCCATGGAGAATGGTTGAGGTTGATGGGAGTTGTAGTCCATCAGCAACCCGAGGACAGCAGTTTTTCCATTCCTGGTGTGCAACGTCTGTTCTAGAGTGTATAGCATTTTTATTTTATTTTTGTAAACTTACCTTATTTTAAACTCCGTCTAACCTAGATATGCTGGATGCTTTCAAGCCAGAATATGTGGCTCCTCTGGTTCTTTGGCTTTGCCATGAAAGTTGTCAAGAGAATAGCGGACTGTTTGAGGTAATATCCCTGTATTATCCTTTCCCGGCAACAAATTGTTCACATGGTCAGCTGTGAATCTTTGAGAAATGAGAGTTAAAGTGAGGTACATGCGTGTGCAAATTAGGGTGAATAAGGTAATCGGTGGGGAGTGATACCTGAATTTACACTCCCAATATTGGGTTTGCCTACCCACTTAACAGCTTTCTTGAAGCTAGGAAATAATATGCTAGGGTTAAAGATACACGTGAAAGAAACAAAATTCAGAAAAAATAAGGGCAATATTCAACCAAGTTGTACTCAGAGTAGACCTACTGACATTAACAAACCTCACTTAGCCATGTTAATTAATTGCAGTGGGTGTACTCTGAGTAAATCTTAATTGAATACCACACAAAGAGTATATACTGTAGCTGTTTGACGTGTTGGCTACATTCTGATTATACCTCAGCTTAATACATAGATAATGAATAAATATTTTGCTTGCCCGTTCAGCTCCCCAGTTCTTGCCTTCACAACAATCAAACCAAGAAGTCTCTTATTAACCATTGTTTCCTGTTCCATCAAAACCTGGGAAACTATGATTAGCTGCTATGAAACAAGCTAGGATGTTCAACCAAGGGTTGAAGCTGGTTTAATATTATGACTTGTTACAAAGTAGTAACCATAATTTCCCATTTCAGACAAAGCAGGCAATGATAGTTAATTAGAGGCTTCTTGATTAGATTAGCTGGGAGAGGAGGACTGAAGAGGTTGAGTGGGTGGGCAAAAGGCTCATATTCATATAATCTCCTTATTAAACCAAGATATGATCATCTGAATTGGGCTATTGTTGAAATAAAACATACTGCTCTCTCCAGTATGGCTTGAAGTACAGTTCTGTCACTGCTTGCTTTTTGAGGTTATATTAACTTTTAAAATTTTATATTGCAGGTCGGAGCTGGATGGATTGGAAAATGTAAGTGGTCTTGTACAATCTGGTCTAATACTTGCAAAAGAATCTGAATTTAATATGAAATGAAATCTTTATGTTGTCATAAAATAGAATATGGAAACTTCAATTTGTTGCCTATTAAGGGTAGTGGACCTTTATGCCGATAGGTTGGAATTATATAAAGGGGTATTTTTAGCCATTTTTAAACCACTTTAGCGGTATCACATTTTGGTAAGTAGCTGTGGATTGAACTCGCATTTATACTACAAAGGCATATAGTATTATTTTTTATTATTATAATTATTTATTAAATTTGTATACCACCCGATACCCACAGGTCTCAGGGTGGTCCACAACACAAAACCACAATGCAAAAACACATAATACGCAATAAAAACAAAAACAAGAAAACCCAATAATCCCTCCAACATGTTTCATAGCGGAGCAGTTTACCGTACATCCATGAAACAGTTCCTCAAAACTCCATCTCTGCACCCTTTATAGGTGTTTTATGGGCACTCCATATTATGTGGACCTGCTTTTTGGTCACTGATGGCAAATGATAGTGTGTTTTTATCAGATCTTATTTGAAATTGAATAAGGTGCTTTTATCATTCTTACAACTACTGTTCTCTTTAAGCTTTCAAAATGATGCAAGCTGTGAATACAGATAAACAAATTGGCAAAAAGCCATATTCAATGAAGCTCTCTTCCTTAAAGGTCTGAGCTAGAATTTCTGCTCTATGTGGGGGGTTTGAATTATGTAAAAATCAGGTTCTGTTCTTGGCAGGGAGCGATAATATAGACTTTTGTTTTGGTGGGAAAGGCTACTTACTACTTTTACAAGAAAGCAGTGGTCCTGCAGTTTCAACAGTTGATGGCTATCTCTTCCTATCGGTGTTTGCTTAGTACGCTGGGAGCGATCGCTCGGAGCCATTGTCAGACAGAAGAACCAGCCGATGACACCAGAGGAGGTGCAGAATAAATGGGAGATAATCTGTGACTTCAATAATGCCAACAAACCTCGAACTATCCAGGGTATGGGCACTTAAAATTCACTATATTTCTCAAATAATCGTATGGTCGTCTTTTCATTGAAGAACCAATTTTATTTTTTTTTTTTAAAAAAATAAACCACCCAGCTAAACATCATGGTACATGACTCATGTTGCACTTTTGGAAGTGTCAGGTTTTACCATAATGCATATTAAGGGAAAACATGAAACTCTATTTCTTTCCGAGGAGTTTTCTAGTCTTAGATATTTGACACTTGTGTTTGCATTCTGATGAATTGGAGTAGTCTGGCAGTGAGACTCTTAGGAATTCAGTTTGTTCTAGGGCTGAACAATGTATTGATATATTGTCCAAAACCGGTTTGAAGTCCATATTATGATATTGGTTTCATAATTTTTGACCTGGCAATATATCGTGAATCATGGGGTTTGTGTGTATGTGTGCTATGCAAAAATTATGATGTGGGAAAAACTGTGACGCCAGCCAATGCTACATAGCTCCATCCTTATTTCAGGCATTGTGATATATCAGAATATTGAGATATTTAGCTGGTGATATATCACAATGTTGAAAACCAGATATTGCCCAACTTTAGTTTGCTCCTGTGATGAACAAATTGGTGGGGCTAAAATAATCAGATATGTCAATCTGAAGATATGGTACTCAGTAGAATTCTCCATTTCAGAGCATCTACTCTTGATTCTAGGAACTGAAAGCAGCAAAAGACAAATGAAACATTGTACAAACTGTACAAGGCTAAGTCATACTTGGAAGAGACTTGATGGGCCTTTAGGTTTGTCAGAATCAGGAATGCTACCCTTTTTCAAGGGACTGTTCATACCTGATTCCAGGGAAGATGATTTTTGACGATATGTTTATGAGTGGCGGTCTAGTTGATCAGATCCTAGAAAGTTCAGGTTTTAGGTTTTACCCTTCAGTTGTGGACCATGTTGAAGTTTGCAACCCAAGTTATCTACTAATAGTGTGGAGGATCATGGCTACTAACTAAAAATAAAAAATGGAGTTCTAGCTACACATCCCAGCCTTTCTCAAAAGAGCTTATTAATATGCCCCCTGCTACTGGTACAGCCTTAACAGGTGATGCTAACACAGGGATGCCAACTACTAAAGACTAAGGGAAGAGCAGTTGGATAGATTTAGAAGGAGAGCAGAATGCTCTTGTCTCTTGATCCCTCGGTTAAGTCCAGTCAAAGGTGACTATGGGGTTGCGGTGCTCATCTCACTTTCAGGCCAAGGGAGCCGGCATTTGTCCATAGACAGCTTCCTGGGTCATGTGGCCAGCATGACTAAACCGCTTCTGGCTCAATGGGACACCATGACAGAAACCAGAGCGCACAGAAACGCCGTTTACCTTTCCGCCGCAGCTTTAGCTATTTTTCTACTTGCACTGGCGTGCTTTCAAACTGTTAGGTTGGCAGGAGCTGGGGCAGAGCAATGGGAGCTCACCCCGTCGTGGGGTTTCGAACCGCCGACCTCCTGATCGGCAAGCCCAAGAGGCCCACAGTTTAGCCCACAGCGCCACCCGCTGTCAGCCCTACAAACACCTAGTCCAGCACCAGATTTCTTTTGCCAAGCACTCATTTCTCAAACTTGAGAAATCATCCCCACTTCTCTTCTCCATGCCAGTGAAGCTGGTCCCTAGATGTGGGAATCGGCCATAATGTTACTATTTTCCATATGGGCTGAGTGGCTGATGGCTTGTACATAAAAATAATAATATAAGTATGTGTTGAATATTCTGATAGAATAAACTCCACCCAGAAGCTACTCTATTTTGCTTGCTGAAAGTTAAACTAGTTGTTAACATTCCAAGGGCATGCTCGATCCAGTGCGCTGTTACATTTTTCTGCTGGGTTAAGAATTCAGTTATGTTCTTGGCTGTGGTTTGGATGAGAACGTGCCTTTGATTAATCTCTCATCTGTGAGAATTAGCAGAGAGCCTGGTAAAATGCTGCTGATATCTGACATCCTAATTCATTTAATTTTTCAGTGGAACGACATTAGAAAATTTCCCTCGGTAAGAAAGCCCCTTTCCTTAGTGCCTCAAGGCACCAAACTGTTAAGTAAGGAAAACTAATTAGAGTATTCACATTTTAAAAAAATGAAAGCTATGTTACTTTATATCTGCAAGTTCAAGCTGTCCCCAGAGATTTCATTAAAAACTATTACCAGCATTAATGTAAGTAATTTGACGCTGTGAAAAGCTATTATATACTAAACTATCATATATAATTATACAAAAAATGCCAATTAGTGTAATCATTTACCTATCATTTGCGAGAATAGCCTAGAATTAGAACCACAAAATGTGGCTTATAATGGGGTGTGTGGCTATTTAGATGCTGAGTGTGTAGGCCTGATTTTCATTTACCCCAGATTAAAAAGCACTGAAATTTGAGCTGTATCATTTTCAAAAAGTGATTTCTTCCGCTGTAATGATCTTACTCTAATTAGGCTTAGGACTTAGTTGAGGAAGGGCAAAACAAGAGGTTTTCTGTGTATCTTTGCTGGAGTTACAGCATATTTGCCTCCAAACATTATTAAAGAAGCTAATAATGAATTCTAAATTAATTTATGCTTGACCCCCCCACCATTTAGATTGAAGCTGATTCGATAGCCGATCCTCTATTGACCTTCCAAATTTATCGAAGCAAAAAGTTTGGGCGGCAGTATGCTATGTTGGTTTGTGTGTGGCAAATGAAATTCTAAAACCCTTCTAGGCTCTGATGATCACATAGCAGTTTCTGACAAGCCACTCTATGCATGTTCAGGCATTTACCTAAATATGTGTAGCATTAAACTGGGTTAGGGGTAAAAGGTAAAGGTAAAGGACCCCTGACAGTTTAGTCTAGTCGCAGACGACTCTGGGGTTGTGGCGCTCATCTCTCTTTACTGGCCGAGGGAGCTGGCATTTGTCCACAGACAGTTTTTCCAGGACATGTGTCCAGCATGACTAAGCCGCTTCTGAAGAAACCACGCCGTTTACCTTCCCACAGGAGTGGTACCTATTTATCTACTTGCACTTTGATGTGCTTTCAAACTGCTAGGTTGTCGGGCTGGGACCGAGCAACAGGAGCTCACCCTGTCGTGGGGATTTGAACTGCCAACCTTCCGATCAGCAAGCTCTAGGCCCAGTGGTTTAGACCACAGTGCCACCCATGTCCCTAGGGATAGAGGTACACCCCCCCAAGTCCCACCCCATGTGTCCAGCTGCTCTTCAGATCTTCACACAGTCAGCATGCAAGTCTGAAGGTTTTCAAGCATGTTTGAGCACTTCCAGAAACTTCCCTATCCAGGGTTCTCAGGGTTTCTTGTTGTGGGAAGAGATTCGAAGCATGTTTAAACCCTTTCAGACCTTTCTGCTAGTTGTGGGGAGGCCTAAAGTGTAGCTGACATGCTTGGGGACATGGGGGGGGGGCAACGCTTGCATGCACCTCTGTTCTAGTCCTCTGTTTAATGGCCCGTCTTATTTCCTCATGAAGGGACCAGACCCTTGCCAAGTAGAGGTTGACAGGGAACGTTGTACACCTATCTTCCAAACATTGAGCATTGCTGTTGGTTGGGAGAAGGTTGAGACACAGGGAGGGAGGCATGGCATGGGCAGGATTATTGGATTGGTGCTGCTACTGTGCTGGCACTGCTGCCCACCCTTTTCCCTGGCAGAGACGCTCAGTGTTCAGGAGGCTGGCAAAAGAAAGAGAGAGAGAAACGCGCGCACGCGCACACACCCACCCCTTTCAAGTTTATATATTTCACTAACTCTATACATTTCACTAATTTTACAATCATTTTGACATTTCAAAACTTGACTTCCTTCCCCCTCTTTCTGCGGTTTGGTGGTTTAGCCTCGTAACAGCTCCATGAGGGAGGTAGAGAGAAAGAGAAAATGCTAGGTGAGATTCAAACCACTATTCCCAAGGTACAGCTGTAGCCATCATACTGCATTGCTAGTTCTGCTGTATAGCTCCTTTTGAGAAGAACAGTGATTTAATACATACTTTAAATAATCATCATAATAATGCTCATTTCTGGCTTTTGCCTAATGCACCAGTAGTGCTTCTAACATAGTGAGTTGGGTTACTGTTATTTTTTTACTTGTCAGACTGTTAATGCCCAGGCTTGATAACCGCCGCAGGGCACTTAAGTTTCAGGCAATTCATGTAATCCAATTTCCTTAGCATCTTGGTTGGAGACACTGGAAGTGTGACCTTGCATAACACAAGTTCCGCAGCCTATTCAAGTGCTAAAATATCATTGCAAATCTAATGCTGGAGGTTGGGACTGGAGTTGAGTTTCCTATGCCAGACAGCAGAAGGTCAGCGCTCTGTGCTATTGCAGTTCTCTCCCCCGCCCCTTTTCTTCTTGTTTGTGTTCCCTGTGAGAATTAATATATAGCAGAAGATACTCCCAAGAAGCGGAGAAGGAAATTGCATACCAGACAATCGGTAGGCCTAGAGAAATAGAATAGGTGACAGATTGCTATTTGTACCAGAAGTCGTGCTTTTGAATAATACTAGAAGGAGTCATAGCTTACTGAGAGACCAAATGTTTGGCATCAAGAAAGCTGCAAGTTCAATCCTTGACATCTGAAGGTAGGGTTGGGAGAGACACCTGCCTGATCTTTTGGAGATTCACTGCCATTTAATGGAGATAACACAGGAAGAACAAGTTAGCAAATCAACGGTTGAAAGGATAATGAAAGGAATAAGGTAAAGGTAAAGGGACCCCTGACCATTAGGTCCAGTCGTGGCCGACTCTGGGGTTGCGGCGCTCATCTCGCTTTACTGGCCGAGGGAGCCGGCGTACAACTTCCAGGTCATGTGGCCAGCATGACTAAGCCACTTCTGGTGAACCAGAGCAGCACACAGAAATGCCGTTTACCTTCCCGCTGGAGTGGTACCTATTTATCTACTTGCACTTTGATGTGCTTTCGAACTGCTAGGTTGGCAGGAGCAGGGACCGAGCAACAGGAGCTCACCCCACTGCGGGGATTCGAACCACCAAACTTCTGATTGGCAACTCCTAGGCTCTGTGGTTTAACCCACAGCACCACCTGTGTCCCCTAATGAAAGGAATAGATGAGATTAAAGAAAGCAAATTTAGAGAGCTGGAATTTTTAAAAAAATCTAAAATGGTACAGAACTCCAGTCCAGCTAGCTAATATGGTAGCAGGATTGAATTCTAACTGTTGGCACTGTAAACTAGCCAAGGGATGGTTTTCCCATATGTACTGGGAATGCCCAGAGGTAAAGGAATTCTGGAATAAAATCCAAAGGTTATTAATGAACTGTTTAAAGTGAAGCTTTCAATAGACTTTGATTTCATGACAATGGGTATACTTGGAAACGCAGCTTTAGAGAAAGGGGACCAGTTTACTTTCAAAGCTTTAGGTTGGAAAGATAGAGAAAAATGGACAGTAGAGGCATGGAATAGTTATTTGTTTGAACTTACTCAGTCGGATATTGTCCCAGTAATGTCACAGGAAACAACATGGAAGCTCAAGTCCACCATGATAAGGAACAGATGGAACTCTTATCTTCAATGGATTGAAACTACTAGAACAAAAGACATTCGGTGGAAACTAAAGACGCTATGCCCGTGGCTGAGGATAATAGTTTGAACCCTTCCAATGGATATTGGGGGTGGGGGGTGGAAAGGGAGGGGAAGGAAAAATTGTACGGGGAATTTAAAAATTGGAAGGAGATAATATAATGTATGTAAAAATCCCAAAATAAATATATATATATATATATATATATATATATATATATATATATATATATATATGCAGGTTTTGGTGTCTTCGGGTGTCTTCCCGTGTAAGAGTCGGGGTGTCTGTGCGACGTTTCGACGAGGTCTCACTCGTCATCTTCAGGCTGGTGCTTTCGGCTTCTTGTTACTGGAACAGAGCAGAGTCTGGTGTTTGAGTTCCTATAAATACTGTTGAGGGGTGTGGTGTATAGCCTCCAAACTATAGTGGCACCTCCGGATGCTGCACCCCCCTGCAATCCCTACACAGATCTGGCTGGCACAAGGCACAAAACCACAGCTCGCCCCTATACACGAAGCCAAGCCAGAGCACAACTAAATGCAGCACAGCCATCTTCTCAGAAAAACTCTTCACAAGCTCAAGAGGTCAAGACACGAAAGCTTTAGCAACTAATCTACACTTAATGACCCACCCAGTGGTATTCAGAATATCACTCATGAAATCACCCAAGATATCCCTCAAGTAATTAAGGAACAAAAGAAGAAAAGGCACACTAATCTAGGAACTTCCTCTCTGCCCAGAACGTTGGAGGCTATACACCACACCCCTCAACAGTATTTATAGGAACTCAAACACCAGACTCTGCTCTGTTCCAGTAACAAGAAGCCGAAAGCACCAGCCTGAAGATGACGAGTGAGACCTCGTCGAAACGTCGCACAGACACCCCGACTCTTACACGGGAAGACACCCGAAGACACCAAAACCTGCATTCCTGTACCCGTGAAAATCTACGAAAGCAAATATATATATATATATATATATATATATATATATATATATATATGGAGATAATACTAGATGAGCGAGTAGTCTGGCACAAGTGCAAGGCAGATTACTGTGTTCTGAAGTTGTATGTGGGGAAAAGAATAGAAGTTGATAGAGATGCTAAACATAGAAAAAAACCACAAACCTTAGACCTTTGATGTAAGTACTGGAAAACTAAAAATATACCAGCTTTGGAAGAGGTGTTCAAATACTTCATGGTGCTAAGCTGATACCTGGAAGTATTTTTAATTTGCCAGTTCAAGTGCACTTTCTCCTGTGTCTTGATTACTAAGTTAATACTGATTGTTTCTGATTTTAATTTAAGCAATATTTAAAAGATAGTGGGGCATACTTCGAAAGCTCTTTTTGCAAACTGTTCTCCAAATTCTCCACTCTTTTAAACAGTTAGCAGGTTGTGAGGGAAGGGGGTGGGTGTTTGGGGTGAGGTGTGCTGTGGGTGACAGTCCTAAAATGGCTGCCATGGGCGGGGTGGGTGGTGTCGCAACTCCAAATGTAGCTGGTGGGATGTGCTGCGTAACACAAAATAGCTGCTACATCTAAAAGAGTGCGAGGGAGGGGATCATAGGACCACGTAATAGTGCTGGCCTGCCCCCCCCAATCAATGGGAAAAGTGCATCCACACCAGCCACCACCATTCTTGCTCACAGAAACAAGCTGTTTACATCTTTCCTCTGTTCAAAACAAAAGGAAGAGTTGGTGTCCAATTGTGTAACCCAGCAAAAAGTTGGCATGTTTAAGGGGAGATGGGTTTTTCTATGTTGCAGAGGCCAAGCCAGTGGAAACAGGAACTGAGAAGAAAGAGCAAATCGCATCTCTCACATTGTGGATTTTTGAAGGGGTATTTACTGAGACCTTTAACAGACCCTGTAGGAAGTACAGTCGTACCTTGGATCCCGAATGCCTTGCAAGTCGAACGTTTTGGCTCCCAAACACCGCAAGCCCAGAAGTGAGTGTTCCGGTTTGCGAACATTCTTTGGAACCCAAACGTCCGATGGGGCTTCCGCGGCTTCTGATTGGCTGCCGGAACTTCCAGCAGCCAATCAGAAGCCGTGCTTTGGTTTCCGAACATTTTGGAAATTGAATGGATTTCCGGAATGGATTTGTTTGACTTCCAAGGTACGACTGTACTGGCAGGCACTGGAGCCCACAGACAGCATTGGGAACCTCTATAATTAATATGTGAGGGTTCACATTAACAAGTGCAATGTAAAGCATATGAATGGTTAGGAGGCACTGTGTTAACTTCAAGAGTAAGGGACTTCCCCAAAAGTGAGGTTGAAGTGTCATGTTAGCATTTTGTGACGGTTGTATTTTTGCTTGGAATGAAGCTGTGGAAAAAATTATTTTTGTGTGTGTGTGGTTTCAAAACCATTTCCCTTCTGTATTTCCAGAATCAGTCAGCATGCTGAATGATGTGTTAAGTCAAATAGAATCCCAAGATGTCTCCCCCAATCCCACAAGCTACAGTGCATCAGGATCCTCCACAGGCTTTGACCCTGTAAGTAAAAAATGCTTCTGTAAGGTACTTGGCTTGAAGATATTCCATTGCCTGGAGCCAGAAAAAGCTACTGTGACACATGAATCGGAAGATGCAGTGTACTGTCTCAAAAGGTCAACTTTAAAATGTGAGCTGGAGAAGGCAGTGCTTCCCCCCACACTCTTCCCTTGTACACTATTCCATAGTGTAAAGTAACATTTATGAGAACTGATTAGACTAGAGAATTTGCTACTACTTCTCCGAAGAATCCAGACACTCTAGTTCTGCAGGTTTGCTAGTCAGGTGTAATTTCTCCAGGCATTGGTCTGTAGGGCAAAGTAACATCTCTTTTCAAAAAGTTAAAAATAAATGATGCCTCTGTTTCGTTTTGTACCGCAGCTGCTAAAATCTAGCATCACATTTCTCTTCAAGTGTGTGTGTGTGTGTGTGTGTGTGTGTGCAGCAAACATGCATTTTGAAAAGCTTGGCATAATTTGTGGACAAAGATATGTGTCCCTAATGGGCTACTGTCTCACTGGGGAAAGCGGAAGGCTGCAGCTCAGTGCATATGCTTTACATGCAGAAGATTGCAGTTTAATCTCCAGCATCTCCTGGTAGGACCTGGTATGTCCTGTATCTGAAACTTTGGAGTGCTGCTGAGAGTCAAGTGTAGACAGTAGCAAGCTTGAAGGAGCAATGATCTGCATTGGTACAGTGGTACCTCGGGTTACATACACTTCAGGTTATATACGCTTCAGGTTACAGACTCCGCTAACCCAGAAATATTACCTCAGGTTTTCTTCAGAATGAGAACAGAAATCGTGCTCCAGCAGCGTGGCGGCAGCGGGAGGCCCCATTAGCTAAAGTGGTGCTTCAGGTTAAGAACAGTTTCAGGTTAAGAACGGACCTCCGGAACGAATTAAGTTCTTAACCCGAGGTACCACTGTATAAGGCAGCTTCCAATTTTTCTCCACAAAATATGACCATGGGGGGAAATGGAGTTTTGGATTTCTGGGCTAGCCACTGGCTCGAGAGCACCTTCCCTGAGTTCAGGGAAGGCTTGAATGGAGTAAAAGTGGGGTGGCGAAGGCAGTGTCCCCCCCAAAAAAAAAACACACACACCCCAAGGTAGCGTGGTGACAAAGACAAGCCACAGCAGTGTTCTCTGCTGCTCCTTGCCTTACCAGGCATGGTAAGACTTGGCCCTCTAGCTGTTTTGGGATTGCAATTCCTATCATCGCCGACCACTGGTCCTGTTAGCTAGGGATGATGGGAGTTGTAGTCCCAAACGGCTGGAGGGCCAAGTTTGGCCATACCTGCCTTAGATGGAGTTGGAGGACCCTGTTTCAGGCAAGTGGAGTGGCACCGAGTTTTGAAATATCCTAGTTTTGCGATACCCTGGAGCCGTTGTAGTTTAGATGTAGAACAGTTGTCCTAAAAGAGAATCGGTACAAAATATTTAACTGGCACCCGGAAGGGATTATCTCTTCTCAATTTCCCATTACCATTTTGAAGATCAACTAAAAATGAGTTGCTGCGTTCTTGACTGGTATTCAGGTTGAGTATGTGTCCCTATATTATATATACAAGAAAGGAAGAGCTAGATACCTTTTCCCAACTTTTGATACAGTGGTATGAAGACTTTCCTCTTTCGGCTGACCTATTAATGGTTGAAATCAAATTTAGTACGTTTGTATGAGATTTTCACTCTGCATGGGATTGAGTAGGATTTTTTCCTTCCTATTTATATTTCAGCCATACATGGGAACCCATAAAACTTATTAGAATGTAAAACAAATGAGCATCTTATAAATTGGAAGCAGCGATGGGCGTCTTGTGGCACCCCTAGATGTTGGTGGATGTTCAACTCCCAACAGACCCAGTCAGCTTTGCCAGGGGTCAAAGATTATGGGAATTGTGGTTCCACCGCATCTAGAATGGCTACAGATTCCATCTCTAGTTAATACAGTGGTGCCTCGCAAGACGAAATTAATCCGTTCTGCAAGTCTCTTCGTCTTGCGGTTTTTTCGTCTTGCGAAGCACGGCTATTAGCGGCTTAGCGGCTATTAACGGCTTAGCGGCTTCAAGAAAAAGGAAACAAACTCACAAGAACTCGCAAGACGTTTCATCTTGCGAAGCAAGCCCATAGGGAAATTCGTCTTGCGGAACGACTCAAAAAACGGAAAACTCTTTCGTCTTGCGCGTTTTTCATCTTGCGAGGCATTCGTCTTGCGAGGTACCACTGTACACGTTTGTGTTTTATTTTATTTTATTTTTAGCGTGCATATGGCCTGAGACAAAATCCAATGTCTTCACCTTTTATAACAGCTTTCTCTCTTTGCCTTGAGGTGCTTCTCATTCACCAAAGACTACTTGTTAATCACTCTGAGCTTGCTTTTGGTAGGAACGGAAGATCTAAATTAATAATACTAATGTGCGCTCCTGTTTTCAATACCCATAGTCGCAGAGCATTGGCCAGAAGTTGCCTACAATGTCTTATGAGTACAGCCATTTGCAGCCCATCTTGTATGCACTTGGCGTGGGCATGTCAACAAAAGATCCGGACCACCTGAAATTCCTGTTTGAAGGAAGCGAAGAGTTTTGCTGTCTTCCAAGCTTTGGAGTTATACCAGCTCAGGCCTCTATGCTCGATGGTGGATTGTCTAGCGTTCCAGGACTTAATATTGATTTTACTAAGGTGAGTGTGAGCCACAACAATTGAATTGATTTTACGTATCAGACTGTTAGCAAATGAAACAGCATGCATAGCAGATGCAGATTTAGCAACGGAGGGGGAAATTTTGGATACGCGAAAATCTAATGTATTAATCATCAGTAGTAAACATGGAGTCAATATAGCTTGGCTTTGAAATGAAGCAGTCTGCTTTGCCCTCATTTGCTGTTGCCCCAGATGATACATTCCGTTAAAACTTTGGACAGTGATGAAAACTAGAGCCTAGCAAGCCCAACCGATTGCAACACATGGCAAATTCCAAATGCGAGCGGTAAAGAAATACTCATGACCTCCTCAATATTTCAACATTACAATGTCAGTCACGATACAAAGGAGGAACAAAGAAACTGAAAATAATGTGCTATGCCTTTCACTTGCATCAGGGTAGGGAACCTATCATCTTTCCAGATTTTTCTGGGCTACATTTCCCCTCACCCCTCACAATTGGCCAGTCTGAATGGGGCTGAAAGGGTGTGTGACTCTAGCAGTATCTGGAGGGAGTGGGTGGTGCTGTGGTCTAAACCACCAAGCCTCTTGGGCTTGCCGATCAGAAGGTCGGCGGTTCGAATCCCCACGACGGGCTGAGCTCCCGTTGCTCTGTCCCAGCTCCTGCCAACCTAACAATTTGAAAGCATGCCAGTGCAAGTAGATAAATAGGTACTGTTGTGGCGGGAAGGTAAATGGCGTTTCCCTGCACTCTGGCACTCGTCATGGTCTTCTGTTGCACTAAAGCTGTCCGTGGACAAACGCTGGCTCCCTTGGCCTGAAAGCGAGATGAGCACCGCAACCCCATAGTCAAGTTTGACTGGACTTAACCATCCAGGGCTCCTTTATCTGGAAGGCCACAAATTCTTCACCGTTAACTTGCATCATGTTTCTCCTATGACCCATGAGAGGCCCAGGGAAAGCATCCAGAGACTTCAAACCTTCTTCTTTAATAGTTAAAGGGCAAAGATAATGTTAATAATGAGGTGAGATTCCCCCCCCCACACACACCATGAAGAATACCTAAGGTGTTACCTGTTTAACAAAATGGAAGCAAAGTGTGAATTAGACAAAGAATTACTCTTTAAACAGAATAAGGTGAGGGATGGCGGCTATGTAGCTGATAGTTTATCCACCTCAGACTGAAAATTTACAAGGCCATAAAACATATAACTATTATTCCTCTTAATGGGCAAAGTGCAAGCCCTTTTGAGGAAAAGCAACCTAAGTGTTTGTGCTTTGTTTCACATCCTGTTTCCAGACCAAATAATAGACTGTCTTTACCCGAGGGTCTAATATAATATAATATAATATAATATAATATAATATAATATAATATAATATAATATAATATAATATAATATAATATAATATAATATACAATAATGATACATTGCATTGTCATGTGTTAACGCAGTAAAAAAATTAATAAGTAAACATACTTAATCTCTTTATATTGTTTTAAAAACTGCAGCAGTATAGACTGCAGTTTTCTGACAGCAGTGCAAATGATGCAAATCTGTCTTATTATAGGTGTTACATGGTGAGCAATATTTGGAACTGTATAAACCTCTGCCAACATCGGGTAAGACTTCAGCAACCCTAATTAATTTGTGTGTGTTTTTATGCGCGCGTGTGTATATATATGTGTGTGTGTGTGTGTGTGTGTGTGTGTATGATAAAATCACATATATGGTGCAGCACTCTGTTGGTGTTTTTACCAAGAGTAATTAGTATTATTCTTCATGATCTTTCACGTGGAGTTTCTCTACCTGCAAAAAACAGCCTTCAGCCCATTCTTTATCCAGGGAACTGATTCTCATATATCCTCTCCCTTCAAGGGGAGGTTTTTATTGTATTATGCATGTGTCAGGGGCCAAGGCTCTGTTCTCACCTTCCAGCTCAATTCTCACTATTTAATATGTTTTACAATATACTTGATCCAAAATTCAAATCATGCCATGCTATTCTTGGGTGTGTGGGGATTTTATATTGCAAACTTTAGCTTTTGATTTTCTTGGGAGGCCTGTAAGTTTTTCTGTATTACTTCTGTGTCATTTCCTTTCCTCCCCCCCCCTTTCTTTTCGATTTTAGGAAAACTAACTTCGGAGGCCACTATTGCTGACATCCTAGATAAAGGCTCAGGAGCGCTTATTCTCTTGGATGGTAACTCTCCTACTATGTGTTAAGAGCAAATGGGCAGAGAAATGAGTCTTTAAAATGGAAGGAACCTTCCTAGTGGTGCCTTGAAGCCATCTTGGAGGAAGGCTTTGTAACAGCTACTGGATTCTTGTCTTGCCCTGAGGGCAATTTCAATATTATCTGGGTTTGCTACGCATCTAAACACATAACATATGTGAACTGGCCTTGATATTTTGCCAGCCTAGTTTTAAACCCCCCAAAGTGGTTAGTGTGTTTGTTTGTGCATGTTCTGGAATGCATTATAGGTTTAGGATATAAGAGTTCTGGGTTTTCCCCCAGTGAAGACTTCGTGGGGCCCCCTCCCCACAGCCAATCCCACATTTATTGTATTTACTCTGTATTCACAAAGCTTGTCTTTTATTTCTTTTATTTCAAATATTCTTATGCCACTCTTTAGTAGAGATTTCTAATGCAGCTTGTCATGTAAAATAGCAGAATTCCAGAAAATAGAGGAGTGTGGGTGAAGATAATCTCAAGACAAGTGCAACAAGGCATATAAGGCATATTAACCAGCTTATATTAAATGTCAAAAGCCCAGGCAAATGAAATTGTCTGTGTATGGGCCCAAACGTAACTTCAGAAGGTAGGGGGACATGGAGGAAGACCCCTTAGAAAATGACCGCAAGGTCCGACAGGGTGTCTGGCCCTCATGCAGTTAATAAACTTGGGTCAGGGCAGTGAAAAGGAGTGGCATTTCAGTAGTTTTTAGTCAGAAGCAGGGCTTTTTCCAGCCAGAACACAGTTCTGACACCTCTCAGGTGGGCGCCATTGCCATTTTAAGCGAATGAGGGAGGTGTCCATGGTGAGTTCTGGTGCTTCTTTTTCTAGAAAAATAGCACTGGGCAGAAGGAATAGAGTAAAAGAACTATGTAGCTCTTCTCACCCAGTTCCCTGAAAATTTAAGTCAAAAGTTCTCTGCTGATTTCTTAGTTTCACTCAACACTATGTTAGTTTTTACTTTAGCATGCTGTAAAAAAAGCCGCAGCTAATACCCTGCAGTTATGTCATTATGGGTTGTATTTTAAGAAAGGAGTGTATGTTGTTTGCAGTTAAACTAAAGTGCTTCTTTTTTTGTCCTGATCTTGTCTAGTCAACACATACTCTGGAAAGGACCTTTTGTGCTATAACCAGTTCTCCGTCTTTGTTGTCGGAGCTGGCGGTTTTGGCGGGAAGCGCTCGTCTGAGAAAACCAAGGTAATAGGAGCTTTAAGTTGCGCAGCATGGGTAATCTGCGAACGAATTCAAAATGTCTTTTGAACCAGGGATAGACAGCCTAAAGCCAGAGCGTTCCAAATTGTGTGTCGGCTGCAGTGCATAGGTGTGTCGCGCGAATGCCCCCCACGCTCCTCCCGGGGCTGGAAAGGGATTAATTTAACTTCCGGTTTGCGAGTAAAACTGAATTACTGTGTTGCGAAATGCTGCATGTCTAAAAGGTTTGTCACCAATATGAAAAGTTTGGCCTAAGGCCTGGAATCTGAATCCAGATCTCTCTTGCCTGGCCCTCACAACTCTGCCTAAGCCAACATCCCTCAGGAGGCATGTGGGATTGTCTGTAGAAACCACTGGTCCCAACTCTATAGGGCTGAGGTGTCTGGCCCCCTCCATATCTGTGGGGAGAGGGTCAGGCGCTCATAATGTTGAGAGGGTGGAGGAGACCAAGTGTGGCACAGCTTCAGTGGTCAGCTTCTTCTGAGCGAGAGAGAGAGGCCACTGGCCATTGAAGCCGTGCCTTGCTGAGCTCCTCATGATGATGTGACGTCACGCGTGCATGATCTCACACACCTGGAACGCATGATGTGCATGTGATATCACCCTCACCCCTGCCGGACACATGATGCCATATGCGTGACATCACTTCGGCTCCCCTCCCCCACTGATTTTCTTCCAGCTCAAGTCATGCCGTCTCAATAGCCATCTCCTCCCCTTTTCCTAAAAGCCTCTGAGGCAAGGGTGACCTTTGCATGCCTGGAGAACAGGCAGCCCTCATGATTAAGTCCTCATGATTAATTTTTTAAAAAATGATTGATACTTATTCAGAAAGATACAAAAATGCATGCCCCTTACAAAATGTATTTTTATAATTTGCTGACATGAAACAACTACTTAGTCTAAAAAAGAAGAAGAACAAAGACAGAAAGGAGAAAAGACAAGGAAAGGGGAAAGCTAGAGAAAGAGAAAGAGAGGAAAGAAAGATTAGAGAAGGATAAAGAAGAATAAAAGGAATTCCAGCTCTCTGTGCTCCAGCTAAATATAGCATTCACTCCTTAAGATCCAAACATCCTATCTTCTATAAACCAGTATTTTTTCAGTCTTCAAATCTAGCTATGACAAGTTCGTTTTTTCTTTCACGCAAGAAGTCCATAAGAAATTTCCAATCCTTAGTAAATGTCAGTAATTAGACTTCTCCTCCGTCTCAGCCAGGTCCAATAGTTTCATCAGCCATTCTTCTATACTGGGCGAGTCTGTATCTTTCCACCTTTGTGCATGTAGCAAAAGACAAGAGAAGTTCTCAAGCATCTTTGAGAGTGACCATTTCCACGAAGGAACATACAATTGGCCTAGCAGCCATTGAAAACTGCATTCCCTATGCTTTTTGGCATTAAAACGTACTCCGTTTGAACTTCTGTGCTTGCAGTACTAGTCTCAGCGCTTTTGGCTGGTGGTGCCTGGCTCCTTTAGAAAGACGAGTCTCAAAACTGAGTAACATACAAAACAACCAGACATAAAATGTCACTAAGAACAGGGGCAGAGTGCTTATTTATCTTTACTTCCAGGTCACGGTGAACCCACCCAACAGACCATCAGATGCTACTGCCATGGATCTCACTACAGGAGATCAGGTAAATAGTTTACTTCCTGCCAAAAATATATATATTTAAATATTCCTGTGGAGGTGTCGTATGGAGTCTTGTATTTAACAAGTCACCTGGTCATAGGGATTTCAGGCAGGCAGGCGAGCAGGCTGATGGAAGAATGGCGAATCACTTTGCTGCTACTCCATTAGTTCGCTTGGTTTCCATGCTAGCTTTTCCCTTCCAGACATGCATATTATGAAACAACTGCACAGTCTACTTTCTTTCCTTTTTCCTATTCTTTGCAGAGTAACTGAGTTACTGTGTTCGCTTCCATAAATCTTTGAGTAAAAAGGAAGTGTTGACAGAAGATCAAAACCAAGTCCAAAAGCATTTAAATTGTTAACAGTTTGTGGAGAGATGAATCAATTAATTTCAGCTCTGCAGGGGGACTTTCGACGTGACTATGGAGTTTAAAGGATCCATCTCATTACTCTTTCCTGCCAATTATCAGATTGATGTTTTAAATCAATGAACAAAGAATTGTTCTGCCAAGGGATCAATTGCACTATTGAAATATGTGCTGTGTGACCCATGCCCCGACTGATACCTTTTTTCTTGTTAGTCCTTTCCCAAAATGTGTATTAAGAAACATTTTTCGTAGAGACCAATGGAGAAAACCCTCAAGTGGTGATTTACAGGTTGTTTTTCTTTTTTCTTAAAAAAATACAGTGAAGAAACTATCACTACCTGGCACCCTGAATACAGAAGGAAATACTGTGTTGTTGTAGTACATGTCTTCTGCGATATTCTGTGTTTCTCCTAGGGAATAGGTTTGAGCTTAATAGAGCTTTAATTAACTTCAGTAAGTGACTTTTTCACAACTTGCAGTATTTGTGCTGGTTGTAACAAATAGTGACAAATTGGGATTTTCATGAATATCATTTCAATCTTAACTTGTTACCTTTGTTCCTTTTCATTCCTGATTTTAATACTTCAGGACTTTGTTCTGCTTATTACTGCAATCAGACCTAAGAAGCCTTAACTGAAAAAATCTCTCTCTCTCTCTCTGTTTAGAAATTAACTATGTTTCACGCACTGTAGTTTTGCAGCATCCTGTGAATGTATGGGAATATGCATAGTCTCACTGAAGTTGTGGTTGAGTCTAGTTTTTAAAAAAGAGGATTTTAAATATTGATCACAGCTTTTCCTTAATATTCGCTATAAACCACACCAAGATTCTGTAAAGTGCAGAATTTACACCAGCATTGCTGGCTGCCTGGGACATGCTTTCACCTCTTTTGATTCTTTGGCTACCTCAAACGCCCTTTCGTGGGGTTTTGGAGTTACACAAGAGGACTGGCCTTAATTCACAACGCTGCTTCTTGTTAATCTAGCAGATAATCTTGTGTGGGGAATTAATCCCATATTGGGCAGAAGTAATTCTATCTCGGGCACACTCAATAGAGTCCCTTGGCCTGCCGCTGATTGCCAGATGATGGAAAAACACAGCCTTGGGGGAACAGTTATTCCCTCGTTCTTTTCTCCTTTCTTGAAGGGATAGCCATCCAGCAATTCAGTTCTTCTTTACCAGGCATAGGCAAACTCGGCCTTCCAGATGTTTTGGGACTACAACTCCCATCATCCCTAGCTAACAGGACCAGTGGTCAGGGATGATGGGAATTGTAGTCCCAAAACATCTGGAGGGCCAAATTTGCCTATGCCTGATCTTTACAGATGCCTTGCTCTGCTTCAAGTCCCTTACTACTATAACTACTACTAATATCTCGCCCATCTGGCCAGGTTTCTCCAGCCACTCTGGGCAACTTTGAGCACATATAAAAGCATAATAAAACATCCAACATTAAAAACTTTCCGATACAGGGAAGTTTTTGTAACAATTTTGAATGCGAACATTCCTGACAAGGTCACATTTGTATGTGTGTGAACTTATTAGTAGTCTCACTCACGTGCACACACACCACATTTTTGTTGTGTATAGCTGAAAATTCAGGAAGTCCCTTGCGCGTGAAGCTAGATAAATTTGCACGTTTTTAGGCAACACATGTCCTTTTCAGAATGCACTGGAAAGTCAGGGTTTTTTTTATCCTTTCCCCCTTTCATGCTAAGCACTTCCAGATTTAGTATATGCAGCTATCTGATGTAGCATAGCGGCAAATTGCATAATCCTCAGCATATGTTCTCGGAAGGAAGTTCCACCTTGCTTCAATGGGATTTAGTCCCTAGAAAGTGTGTTTGAGATTTCAGTCTAAGAGTAAGGTTTGAGCCACGAAGGCCCTGCCCCACACCCACCCCAGTCAATTATTTTTACCTCAACAACAACTTTTTCAGGGCCCAGTAGGGATTGCAGAAAAAAATGCGTGTGAAGCTCTCTGTAGAAGTAGAATTCCTCCTCAGGAATGTAGAAATGAAACCGTGGACACAGTTTTATTACTTTACTCTCTCAGTCAATAAAAACTTGATATTGCGGGCTGCTTTGAGTCTATTTAATAGTCATTTTCTAATACGAGGGCCAGCCCTTAAAATACGTTATCAGGGTAGCTCACAATAAAATATTGTATGTTGTGAAATAACTGATGCAATAAAATAAGCTAAAAACCGAAATTCACTAAAAGCAGCCTCTTGGATAGCAAATCAGTGTTTTGCTATCAGTGTTTTAAAGCGCAACAAAAGTTTTAAAAGCTGAAAGCCTGTTAAGAAAACAACAACCAATACTTTCACTTGGCACCAGAAAGAAATTGGAGTGAGCGGGCAGGCAAGCCGCTGAAAAGGTCCTTTCTCCAGTATTTTAGGTACAGCCTTTAGGTATCAGAACCCTTTTCTGGGTTTCATTGCTAAGGATTCAGAGTATGGACAAATACCTGTCTGGGCACGGCTGGTGCTTCAAGTAACCTGGTCCTCAGGCTGCAAAGGGCTTTAAATGCAAAAGCATTTTGAATTTATTTATTTTTTTCCAATTTTTAAAAATTAATTTTCCAAGTTTATAACAAATACAACACAACACAAAACAAAACAAAACAAAACAAATAAAAAGAAAAACAAACAAACATATAAAATTTCTTCCAATCAGAATCCAAATTAATTTCCATTATTAAGTGACTTCCTTGAATGCTTCCTAACTGATTTTCATTCTCATTTTAGCAATTTTCCAATATTCACTTTCTAATATAATTAACTAGTTCAAATTACTAACTTCCTTTCTTTTCATCATAATCTCAATCCGTAGTATTATACAATTCAACATACTTTAATCCTAAGGCAATTTAATACTTGCAAGTATTTCCACTTATATTACCGTATTTTTCGCCCTATAGGACGCACTTTTTCCCCTCCAAAAATGAAGGGGAAATGTGTGTGTGTCCTATGGGGCGAATGCAGGCTTTCGCTGAAGCCTGGAGAGCCCCAGCGCCAGCCCCACAAGGTCGGGGGACAGAGGGAAGCAGAACGCCGCCATCCCGCTGTCTCCCGAAGAGGTTTGGAGGCTGATGGTGGGGAGACCCCGCCGCCTGCCCCACAAGCTCCGGGGACAGCTGGGAGGTGCAGCGCGTCTTCCCGCTGTCCCCGGACCTGATCTCAAGGCGGGCGGCGGGGAGAAGAGCGCTTCTCCCCGCTGCCGGCCCCACAAGCGCCTGGGGGGGAAATAAAGGAATTTTTTTTTATTATGTAGCAGTCCCCACCTTTCCACTTCCTTGCAGTCCTTCATTTCGTCATCCATGATGCACAATAGCCATGATTAGAGGGGAACTTGAGACTGACAATCCCATTAAACAGCTATGCCTTTACACCTATTAGTATTGGCTTTTGTGACAGCACTAGAGTTACTAGCACCAATAGAACCCAAAAGAAAAAGGGGGGGGGGAAATGCCTCTGGTTAGTACTTGGCAGTGTGTAGAAATGCACAATTAATCCAATTTAGAACATTGTAAACGATATCGCGGCCAAAAATTTAAATGCATGCTTAACTTGAAGCAATGATTGTTAATCTCACCCTCGTTGATAATTTAACCCAAGTGTTGGATTACTTTGCTGCTTCTCTTTTGTATTGCTACTCCGAATCGAGAGATAAAGCTTATTTTGATGGCCTGGTTTCAAGTGCTTGCCTTGGCAGAACGTAGTGGGAAAGAATGAACCACTTTGAATTTATCTGAATGGGAACAGCAGATGCAGCAATCACTCAGGCCTGCAATATACAGATCATAAATACAAAGGTTTTGCTCGTGTATGGAATCGTGCACAGTTGGTTTCTGGAATAAATCTTAGACCAAGAGGGTTCATTTCATCCCAGTGCAGTGGAACTTGCCGCCAGACTGCCGCTTCTTGCAGCCCAAGGTAAAGTGAGAAATCTTGGACAGGAACATCTTGCAGCTCGCTCCAATTCCTGTGTTTGTGAAGGAGTTGATGCTGGCATGGGAAGTAGCTGCAAGCTGCGCTCCTCCTGTGTATTTTGGGCCTTCTCTCATTCCCTTGCAATGCAGGTTAGGTGCAAAACAGCTTCCATGCCTACACTTGAAGGCTGAGTATGAGAACTGAGAGCTGTTCTGTGCACTGGGCAAAATGAATTGTTTGATGGAGGTCGCAGAGTTTTACACTGTACCACTTTAGCCTGCCAGTTTGGGGACGGGTGGATTGCACTTCTTACTTCTCTTCCTGCATATTGTAAACGAGCATATCAGAAAGAAAATAAAGCTTTCACATAGCATTCTCCCTGGTGTGTTAATTTTACCACATGCTTAAGCCTTGTTACGCAGGAAAGCATTCACTCTGAACTGCTTCTTTATATTGTCAGGTATCTACCAAAGATGGGATGCGGGTGGCGCTGTGGGTTAAACCACAGAGCCTAGGACTTGCCGATCAGAAGGTCGGCGGTTCGAATCCCCGTGACGGGGTGAGCTCCCGTTGCTCAGTCCCTGCTACTGCCAACCTAGCAGTTCAAAAGCACGTCAAAGTGCAAGTAGATAAATAGGTACCACTCTGGCAGGAAGGTAAACGGTGTTTCTGTGCGCTGCTCTGGTTCGCTAGAAGTGGCTTAGTCATGCTGGCCACATGACCCGGAAGCTGTACGCTGGCTCCATCGGCCAATAAAGCGAGATGAGCGCCACAACTCCAGAGTCGGCCACGACTGGACCTAATGGTCTGGGGTCCCTTTACCTTTACCTTTATCTACCAAAGATGTATCATTTTAGGCTCTCATGCATCTCTTGCCTATCTGTTGTTGGTTACCATTGCCCTCTCCCTTCTATTTAAATGCTGACAGTGGTAAAGATTATAAACTCCTTGGAGCTAGCCTTTTTTCCCATTGTTAGTCCGTTTGTTTATTTATTTGCTTGCTTGTTTGCCACCCATCTGACCAGGTTGCCCCAGTCAATCCGGGCGGCTTTCAACAAACTAAAACATCAACTGCAGTAAAACATCAAACTTTAAAAACTTACCTGCCTTCAGATATCTTCTAAAAGTCAGATAGTTGATTATTCCCTTGATATCTGACTGGTGTTCCACAGGGTGGGTGCAACTACTGAGAAGGCCCTCTGCCAGGTTCCCTGTAACTTCACTTCTCACAATGAGAGAACCATCAGAAGGCCCTTGGAGCTGGTCCTCAGTGTCTGGGCTGAACTATTGTGTCATATACAGTGGTGGTACTATATTGGACCCCTTACAGATTGACAGCTTTCAGGAAAATGTCACAAAGATAAAATTTACATATCCACCCCCCCCCTCAAGTTCTAGTCCCAGATCAAATTGACACACAATCTCTCTTTTTTGCCAAAAGTTAAAGATGCAATTCTTTTAATTGGGTCCTCTGTTCCTAACTGTGTTTTATTACCAAAGTATTGCATGCTTTTCCAGAGAAAAATTATTTTCAGTACGGGGATATATTGTATTGGAACACCTGCTATTGTGACAGACCCCACCCTACCCATTCATAAAACAGTATGTGATTGTATAACAAGACTGCTGTTTCCCTTAGTTTTGCCAGTGACCTTTATTGTTGACAGCAGGCAAGACTGAAAAATTGATGCCGACAGGTTGAATATTGCCTTTCCTCTTTTGATCTGGCAGAACTCCTAAATTGTTAGGAAATAAAACTTGACAATTTGTGTTATTAATTGGCGAGCAATCCAACCATATTATGACCAACTTCAGTCTAATGCTGCTAATCAATTGACTTTTGTTATGGTCTAAAGATGGATCGGTTTTTATATGCTAATTGAAATAATGTCATTGTTGGAGCAGTGCAGAAGTCAGAGCTTTTTGAATCTCTGCCTTTGCAAAGTCTTATATTTTTTTAAAAGACTATTTACTGTATATTTCGCCCTATAGGACACACTTTTTCCCCTCCAAAAATGAAGGGGAAATCTGGGTGCGTCCTATGGGGCGAATGCAGGCTTTCGCTGAAGCCTGGAGAGCGAGAGGGGTCGGTGCGCACCGACCCCTCTCGCTCTCCAGGCTTCAGGAAGCTATCCGCAAGCCGTGGGAGAGAGCTGCCTGCACCCCGAAGTTTGGGGGGCGCTGAGCTCAGCGCCCCCAGGCTTTGGGCTTAGCGCAGCTCTCTGCAAGCCGTGGGAGGGCGAAGTCGCGCAGCTCTCCCACGGCTAGCAGAGAGCTTGCCTGCACCCAGAAGTTTAGGGCGCACTGAGTTCAGCACGCCCCAAGCTTCGGGCTCCGTGCAGCTCCCTAGGCTGTGGATAGCAGCCTGCTGCCCGGAGCGCAGGGCGCGCTGAAGCTGGGGGGTGGGTATATTTTTTTTCTTTATTCCCCCCCCCACCCCAAAGAAACTAGGTGCGTCCTATGGGCCGGTGCGTCCTATAGGGTGAAAAATACGGTACTTGTTGAATTAAGACACACTTCAGAAGATTTCATTCCCCATATGGCATCATTGGCATAGCTATAATAGAAGCATAAAGAAGAAGTAACCAGTTGGGATATTGTTAACTCTAGGAGATTTCCTAAATGCCTGTTGCCCTGGTAGGAGTTCTGTCCATGTGAAACAGCTGCTCTGTGCCTGCATCCTCACACTGGCTCCATCACAGGAGGCAAGTGTGGATTAGCAGTCCATCCACCCTCCAAATGCAGAAGTTGCTGTTTATATGCTTCTGTGGTGGGCAAACTAAATCTCGAGTCATAAGCAGACAGGGTATGCAAATTGAGACCCACCACACTGTGTTCATAAGCCAGAGTCAGGTCATACCAGCACAGAACCTATGAGTCCTCCATCGCTCTCTTTCTGTGAACCCATTTCAAACGCTGCTGTCTCTGTCACTGCGCATGTCATTAATTGTACATCAACATGTTCTCTATGAGGGTTTCTAGATTTGTTTCCTAGCACAGGTGGGAGCAACATAACAGACACAATCTCATCTTTTCTGATTGTTTATACCAGGGATGTTGAACCTGTGGCCTGCCTGAAGTTGTTGGGCAACTGCTCTCATAATCCCTGACAATTGTTCATGCTGGCTGGAGCTGCTGTGAAGTGGAGCTCAACAACTTCTAGAGCCATGGTTCCCGATGTGGGGCACATGCCCCACAGGGGGGCAACTTGATTTTTAAGGGGGGTAATTTGAGAATGAGTTATTAACAGTTGATGGCCTTTTAGGCTTCCTCCACGTGAATAGGACTTCACTTTTTGAATAGTAAGAATTATATGTAATGGAGGGGGGGGAGCACCAGCATTTTAGAGATGCTTAGGTGGAGCATGGCCCCAAAAAGGTTGGGAAACCACTGTTCTAGAGGGCCACACGTTCCCATCCTTGCTATTAATAAACAAATAGAGAGGAACAGGGTTACCTGTGGAATGCTCCCGAGTGATTGATCATAGAATCATAGAATCATAGAGTTGGAAGAGACCACAAGGGCCATCGAGTCCAACCCCCTGCCAAGCAGGAAACACCATCAGAGCACTCCTGACATATGGTTGTCAAGCCTCTGCTTAAAGACCTCCAAAGAAGGAGACTCCACCACACTCCTTGGCAGCAAATTCCACTGTCGAACAGCTCTTACTGTCAGGAAGTTCTTCCTAATGTTTAGGTGGAATCTTCTTTCTTGTAGTTTGGATCCATTGCTCCGTGTCCGCTTCTCTGGAGCAGCAGAAAACAACCTTTCTCCCTCCTCTATGTGACATCCTTTTATATATTTGAACATGGCTATCATATCACCCCTTAACCTCCTCTTCTCCAAGCTAAACATGCCCAGCTCCCTTAGCCGTTCCTCATAAGGCATCGTTTCCAGGCCTTTGACCATTTTGGTTGCCCTCCTCTGGACACGTTCCAGTTTGTCAGTGTCCTTCTTGAACTGTGGTGCCCAGAACTGGACACAGTACTCCAGGTGAGGTCTGACCAGAGCAGAATACAGTGGCACTATTACTTCCCTTGATCTAGATGCTATACTCCTATCTTGAGCCATGTTCTAACAGCCTCACTGACTTGATCCTTTCAAGTCAGTATAACCTTGTAGTGTGGGTGTCTATGGATGTTAAAACTGTCTGTACAGTGGTACCTTGGGTTAAGAACTTAATTAGTTCTGGAGGTCTGTTCTTAACCTGAAACTGTTCTTAACCTGAGACACCACTTTAGCTAATGGGGGCTGCCGCCGCCACGTATTTTCTGTTCTCATCCTGAAGCAAAGTTCTTAACCTGAGGTACTATTTCTGGGTTAGCGGAGCCTGTAACCTGAAGCATCTGTAACCTGAAGCGTCTGTAACCTGAGGTACCACTGTAGTTTAGACAGCTTGGGTGTTATCTGCCCATTCGACCCCAGAGTCACAACTTCCAAAAAGTAGGAGTGATTCTGAAAAAGTCAGAAATGATGTGCTCGTAGCTCTCTTTAAACTTTGCAGCAACGAAAAGCATTTGTACTACGGTGAAGAAACCCCATGCATAAACTTGAGTTTTGTTCAGTCACACGTGTAATCAGGTAGCGTATGGGAAAGCGTACAGTGTGCATACAGACTACGGGCTGCCCAAAGGATCAGTCTGAGGAGTGAAAAGCAATAAGAAGCGACGTGAATGAATTTCTGAATGCTGAAGGTTCCTGTGAAAGTAACAAATACTGAAACTCTGTGGCTCTTGGCTATATTTAAAATATCTCCCTTGATTTGAAGAAGTGTCTTTAAATATGACTTCGGTGCAGCCACAAAGCCGTGCGCGCGCGCGCGCGCGCACACACACACACACACACACGCATATGAATTCTGTCCTATTACAACAGCAAGCTCTCATTTTCTTGGGTGCTAATCCTTATGTAACCCAAAATGGGCACAATCCACACCTGCGAGAGATGACAGCAAGTGTGCAGAGCCCTAATGTTTGCAGAACTAATAAAAACATTTTAAGACAAAAAAAGGTGATCTGAGCATGCTCAGTAGGCTGACTTTTTGAAGGGGAGCCTGCGGGGACGGGGAACATAATGGCTGGCTGGAAACCCTGAGCAGCAACGTTTTGTTGCAGACCTCACCTAAAAACAGAGCTCTGAATTCAGTTCTTTATTTAAGATGAACAGAAATGGCCTGTCTTGTTTTATTGGATTACTAGTAGTTCTGAATCATTTGCTTTAAAATGAAGGTTGTGTTTCTCCCTCCACTGCCACTGCCCTTCTGCCTTGGCACATCCAGGTGGGCATTTATTCGGGCACTGCAGTATGGAGAATGGTAATTCCACCCCCCACCCCCCATATCTTGTCTTCAGCCTGTCCTGTCTACTGGGTTGAGGAACGCAGCTGTCCTGAGCTCATTATGTTTTATTATGGTGTCTTATGACAGACATCTCCTATCTGTGCTTTGCTTGCTGCAATTCATTGTGAGGTTCTTTGGATATTAATTGTTTTGTTCTATGATGCTGGCCATAGCATTTCTAGGCAGTATGGAAAGAATATCAATTGTTTGGCATATAAATAAATAAATTGTGCTCCTGGAAATTAAAAAAAAAAAATTGCAGCTGTTTTCAGTTGTTTAATAATTCCTAATATTTATTATTTTTTTATCCATAGGCTGCTTTGTATCGCCTGAGTGGAGATTGGAATCCTTTACACATTGAACCTGGTTTTGCTGCTCTTGGAGGTAAGTTTGAAGGAACTCTCTTTTGCTTTATTTTATTGATAGGAGTCATAAATGCCCTTTCAGCTTTTTCAGCAATATACTTTTTTAAAAAAATGCATTTAAGTTTTGAGAATTGACAACTGCTATCCTGAAATAAAAAATTAACCAACTGTTGAATTTTCAGCTGGTAACTGGTATTTTTGAAGTATCGGTGGCTTTCCCATAATTTTGAGTTCTAAACCAATTATTTCATTCTACCACTTTCCAGGTGGCAAGATTGCAAGTTGTAGTTATCTTTTCCTGCCTTTCATTTAGCTTACCTCAGAACCTTGCTCCCATGAGGAATATATAAACCAGAATTCATAGAGCTACTCTTAGGCACTGAGCATGTCTGCTGCATTTTATTTTATATTTTTAGCTTTTTATTTGAATAGCAATGGCACATCAGAAACAGTTTAGGGGGTGTTCACACATTACATTTAACAAGTATGCAATCTGTGTACAAAACAGCTGAGCTGCACACTTGTACAAGTATTCACATCTAACGTTCAAAAAGTAAAGAATCTTTGTTCATGTGTACTCAAGAACCGAGCTGTACAAATCAGCAAGCACACACTCTTTCACATGTACATGGGTGAAGGCAGCTTTTATCAGTGTCACATGTGAACAAAGCTTTTCAAATGTGGTTTCTATAAAGTATAGCAAGAAATAGAAGTCCAATGTATGCTTGAGTATACTGAAATATCCTGTGTTCCTGTGCAGCAAAAATTGACCTCTTTGTGCCTTGTCTGTCCCCTATATGGAGAGTTGCCAATATAGCACACATAATTACAATGAATGTAAACATAAAACTAACTATGTTCTGGCAGGCTGTATGTTCTTGGTTTCTTGCAGTAGATTTTTTTCATACTTCTGTTGAAATTTCCTATCGGTTTTTTTTTTTTTAAAGTATGGCAGTCCTCACAGAGAAGGCTGTAAGAATGTTTCAGATTTATAGGAGCTGGTATCATGTTTTGATAATTCAAAACAATAAAGCTTCTTGTGGCCTGTTAAAAACAAAACAAAAATGTAATGAATTGATGAGGTGGACTGTGGTCCGTGAAAACTGATGCCAAAATAGATTTGTTAGTTTTAAAGGGGCCACAAGATGCACTGCTGCTTTTACTACACTTCTGGAAAAGGATTTAATTTGAAAGCAATTGCATATGGTTCCCTCACTTTGCTATATATAGGTGCACACAGATTGAGCAAAAGGTTAATTCTTCCCAGCTATTTGTGACCCATCGTTATGGGTACCTCAGATTCCATTCTATTCATATTTGTTCTTTTCCCTCTTTTCTTTGCTTGCACACCTCCCTTTATCTGAAGATCACATTTGTATTCCACCTCAATGTTGTAAAAGCACCAAATGCAGCTGTTCATGATAAACAAAACATATAACCCAATCCAATAACAAAACTAAACAAATTTTGAAAACCGACTAAAACAGCAGAAATAGCAACGCTAATGAAATCAACCATCAAGCACCTAAAACATTGGGGAATTCAACATTTTACTCAGTTCCAAAAATGCTGCAAAACTTGAGCCATTCTGGACTTACTGGGAACAATGCTCCATTAATGGGAAGTCACTAGACACTCACTGTCTGTCTGTCTGTCTGTCTGTCTGTCTCACTCACTCTCACTCTCTCACACAAATAGGCTGCCATATAACTACAGTGGTACCTCGAGTTATGAACTTAATTTGTTCCAGAAGTCTGTTCTTAACCTGAAGCTGTTCTTAGCCTGAGGTACCACTTTAGCTAATGGGCCTCCTGCTGCCGCTGTGCGATTTCTGTTCTCATCCTGGCGCAAAGTTCTTAACCCAAAGTACTACTTCTGGGTTAGCGGAGTTTGTAACCCGAGGTGTTTGTAACCCTAGGTACCACTGTACTCTACAAAGATGATGATAATAATAATTTATACCCCGCCCATCTGGCTTGGTTTCTCCAGCCACTCTGAGCAGCTCCCAACAGAATATTAAAAACACGATAAAACATCAAACATTAAAAACTTCCCGATACAGGGCTGCCTTCAGATGTCTTCTGAAAGTCAGATAGTTGTATTTCCTTGACATCTGGTGGGAGGGCCTTCCACAGGGCTGGCACCACTACTGAGAAGGCCCTCTGCCTGGTTCCCTGTAACCTCAATTCTCACAGTGAGGGAACCACCAGAAGGCCCTGGGAGCCGAACTTCAGTGTCTGGGCTGAACAATGGCGGTAGAGACGCTCCTTCAGGTATACTGAGCCGAGGCTGTATATATGGGGAAATCAAGGAAAAGATCTTACAAGCTGATCTTGAGGAAGAGGCAAACGTCAGATGCTAAGAGCAAAACCATCATTTTTGCATTGTATCTAGAATCAAACCGTGAGCCAGTAAATATCCTTACTCCCTAGCCAAATAGCCCCTTCTTAATAACTGGTTTGCCTTTTTCAAAAAATGAGGTGAAGTGTCTCCAGGCTTTATAAAGGTTATAAGAGGATACGATACTGCGGACATTTTATCTGAGCATCTCTGCTTATCGCATTTTTGGTTAACATCCTCTTCAGGTGTTACTGGCTTGGAGAGGCCACAGGAGTAGAACGGGACATTGGAGCCACAAATTTAGCCTCGCCTTCAAAGTTGCGCAAATTCTTCCACTCCCTTGCATGGTGAAGATGAAGTTCTGCAGTGGCCTTTTCTGTCTGGAGGCAACTGAGAGCCCTGGAATATTGGGGTTTCCTCGTCATGAGAGTGGCTGGTAGAGTCATGTGACCTCTGGGGCAAGCCCTCCCATAATGCACCTGTAGTGCCTCTCCAAGCCACTAATTCCTGAAAAGTCCTTTAGCAGAGTATGAGTTAAATGCCGATGATCCTTGGAGCGCATTTCTAAATGTAGACATGTTGTGTAAGAAATGCAACACTTTATTTGTATTCTCTTAATAGGATTTCAGAAGCCCATATTGCATGGACTTTGTTCTTTCGGATTTGCTGCCAGGCATGTTTTGAAACACTTTGCAAATAACGATGTGACCAAGTTCAAGGCAATTAAGGTCTGTTAATGCTTCTCCTGGGATATTTTGAGTTCATTGCGAGATGAAGACAAGATTTCTTAATTGCACTTAAGATGCAGTCATAAAATACGATTCGTTGGGTCACGTTGACACTTGATTTGATGTTACCTCACGTGTTTTACATACACTGTACTTTTTTGTTTGCTATTAATGTACATTATAAACGCCTCAATTATACTTTCCTTTTTCTTGTTCTATTTATCTGCAGTAAGTATTTGTCATTTTTCAGCCACAAAGTTTTCGAAGCAATTTACATAATACAACGCAATTTGCGTAGTGGCTTACAAACATATTTTAGAGAAGTTGTTTACAGTTCCATTGGGGCAGGCTTGCATTTGTTGATGCTGCCCTTAAAATAAAGGGAATAGGCTCCTGCAGTTCTTTCCACAGTCTTAATGGATGGAGGATGGAGTTTGTCAACTTCGGTGGCAGTGCTTAAGCTGAGTAATCCAAACTGCATCTTTCCACAAGCAAACACATAAAGTGAATGTGAGGGATAACAGTGAAAACAGCCATAGCAAAATGTTTTTAATATTTCATAGGATTCCTCCCCCATCCCTGTTAAAGCATACCTATCTTTTCCTTGTGTTAGGTGCGGTTTGCAAAACCAGTTTACCCGGGACAAACTTTGCAAACAGAGATGTGGAAGGAAGGAAACAGGATTCATCTTCAGACCAAGGTCAGTAGGGTGAAACCAAGATTTGTGGCAGTTAAAACAAAACAGTACCCTAGAATGGATCTCTTCCTGTGCGCATAAATCCCATTCATTTCAGTGGGGATTGAGTGGATCAAATTGTATGCAGCTAACATATAGTTCCCCCATCTCCCCGGAGAGAATCTGTAAAGATCCCATGACAAATAACCCCACTTGTGTCTCTCCAAAGTGGTGCATGCTCTGGTTATCTCCCGCTTGGACTACTGCAATTCACTCTATGTGGGGCTACCTTTGAAGGTGACCCGGAAACTACAACTAATCCAGAATGTGGCAGCTAGACTGGGGACTGGGAGTGGCTGCTGAGACCATATAACACCGGTTCTGAAAGACCTACATTGGCTCCCAGTACGTTTCCGAGCACAATTCAAAGTGTTGGTGCTGACCTTTAAAGCCCTGAACAGCTGTGGCTCAGTATACTTAAAGGAGAGTCTCCACCCCCATCGTCCAGTCCGGACACTGAGGTCCAGCTCTTAGGGCCTTCTGGCGGTTCCCTCACTGCAAGAAGTGAGGTTACAGGGAACCAGGAAGAGGGCTTTCTCAGTAGTGGCGCCCGCCCTGTGGAACGCCCTCTCATCTGATGTCAAGGAAATAAACAACTGACTTTTAGAAGACATCTGAAGGCAGCCCTGTTTAGGGAAGTTGTTAATGTTTGATGTTTTATTGTATTTTTAATATTCTGTTGGGAGCCACCCAGAGTGGCTGGGGAAACCCAGCCAGATGGGCGGGGTATAAACAACAACAACAACAACAACAACAACAACAACAACAACAATTTATCATCATCATCATCATCATCATCTTGTAGTTTACCTCAGGCAGCAAAGGGTCTTGAGCCGACTAGGGAAACCAGGTGCATTTATGGCTAATGATTGAGTCTGCTGACGACAAGGATAATATTGGACTCAGGAGTCTTTGGAAGTGGAGTCAGTGTAATTTACCATTTATAGTGTCTGCCAAGACCCATGTTCCAAACTCCACCCAGCCATGAAGCTCACCCAATGACCTTGGGCCAGTCACCTTCCCCCAGTGTAATCTACCTCACAAGGTTGTTGTGACAGAGGGACAGAAACCTCCTTGTGCTCCTTGCAGGAAATACATGTGGTCATAAATTGGGTGTGGAAGTGGGAAGTTAGTTCTGTACTAAAGACGTCTGGGAACAAGCACAGGTAAGGGCTAGGAGCATAAGAAGCTACATCTATCAGGTTGGACTGTTTGTCTACCTAGTCTGCTATTATCTCATCTGCCAGCATCTCTCCAAGGTCCCAGGCGGAGGTCTTTCCTATCATCTGCAACCTGTTCCTTTTAAACCAAGATCCCAGGCATTCAACCTGGGACCTTCTGAATGCAAGCGTTGTGCTTGGCCCCTGAGCTACAGTCCATCACTTGTCCTCACAGGACTTTGGAATAGCTACTCCACTTCCTTTGCCCCTGATATTTTTTTTCTTGTAAAAACAAGTTTGAGGGTTCTGGAAATCAGAATTAGAATAGCTGTTCAAAACCTCAGTTCAGTTTGCTCAAGCTCTTCCAGCCCACATGCATACTACTATTTTTTAAGGCAAACTTTGTTGGCATCTTTGAAAATGCATATAAAGAGAGTTTTTGATAATGCTGTTGACCTTGAGTCTCTTGGCATCTCTTCCCCAGTCTTTGTGGTTCTATAATCTGTTTTTGGAAATCATTTGTGTTCCCTTAATTTCATAGAAGACCCAGAGTGGTAGATAAACTGAAAAAGGCGATTGCCCCCGAGCTTTAAAAGTAAATAAAGATGTAAAAAGCAGCAAACAACATTTTCTTTCTTCCTATCCTTTTTTTTAATAGAGCCAATTAAATAGCAGCAGCTTGTTAAACACTGGCAGCCTGCCCTCAATGTTTATTCATACACAGTATGTTTGGCTAAAACATGAAGCCCTTTCATTGACAAGCCTGTATTTAATATTTGAAATGATTGGAACTGATTATTTCCTCTCTGCTCTTGTGGCTTTTTAACCCACCGGAACATTGTCACTGATTGTTCTTAGGTTTTCTTTCATTAAGCCATACTTGATTTTATGAAAGGATGCAAGCAAAATGGTTCTGGCTTTAGGATAGTTTGCTTAATTATTTCTATTTCAACCCTTTCTTTCCTTTGCTAGATTTGACCTGTGCAATTTAAGATGCAAAGAAGATCTTTAAATTGTTCTAATATAGCTATTGTTCTGTTTATAATATGTTCAGATTTTTCAAACACGCACTGGTGCTGTAGAAATTGCTTATATTTGATTTTTTTTCCCAGGTCAAAGAGACAGGGGAGGTTGCAATTGGAGGAGCATATGTCGATCTCACCTCATCCTCTGAACAGCCTTCAGCTAAGGTAGGGAAAGTGTGAAAGTGTGAGACATTGCTTTGTATGATGAATTCAAGAACAGTTTATATGCTACACTGAATAATGAAAATGAGTTGGATAGAAAACTAGTCACGCTTAGAGTAGACACATTAAAACTGATGGGACTTAAGTTAGTCATGAAATGGTAATAATAGCAGCAAACCTTTGCATTATGACCCAAATCCTCCACCCTCCCAGAAAACAGTTTCTGTGACGTATTTCACTCCAGCCAATTTGCATTCATTTGTTTAATTTTGCATAAATCTTGGCTTTGCAAGTCATCACGAGAGGAATTTGGTTTATACAAACCACTGAGGTCACTCTCTCTAACCTGACTGCTAAAGATAGTGCTCCTCAGCTATCCCTTGTAGACCTATCAGTTTGCAGAAGACATTGCCGCCACAGATGTTCAATTCCATATTTCTAGTCATCAGGGCTAGCAACATGGCTTCTGATGTAAACGAAAGCAGAGGATTCTCATGTAAATCCAGTAGTATTAGACTCCCATTCACTTGTTTAATTGATTGGTTGGATGGGAGGATGTTTGAGTTGGAAGGTTTGAGTGTTTGCGAGGAAGTAACTAAAATATGCCTAAAATATCATCTCGGCCCTTGTATACCCAGCTGTGTTCTGCAGGAGAAGGCATCTTGCCAATACCATTCCATCAGGAGCTTGATTCTACATGATGTAGAAATTGGGCCTATTAGCATTTTGGCAGGGGGGAATTGGAGCTTTTAAGTGTCTACCCTTTTGAATGTCCTCCTGTTACCTATTATTATTTTATTTATTACATTTATGCAGTGCTTTATACAAAAATACAAAAAGCGGCTTACATGTCAGACAGGAGCTGTCTTTCCTATCTTTTCAGCCTTCCTTTTCCCAACCAGCCATTTAACTGGAGGTTTTTTATCTCAGTCTGTTTCTGCTTAAAATTGAGCTTGTGATTCTGTTTACATGTGCTTTTTACCATTGATGTTTTTGTTGCTTGGAGATGTTTTGTGAATAGTGGTTTATAAATGGAATCACTTTTGCATAGCTTAACTGAATAAAGGCTTTAATTGTAGTAACACGTGGCTGTGAAGTATTTCTACCAGGAAATACTGCTAGAGCAGTTTCCCGTAATCTTTCATCTAGAAACCTGTCATTTGCCCCTTCCACCTTTGTATCAAAAAGAGTAGGAGCATATTGAGCTCTTTTTCGAGGTGGGGAATATGCTACCTGGGGCCTATAATGCCACAGAGAAGGGCCACAAAATATCCTGTAAAGAAGGAAGCTAGAATTCTCTCTAACTGTGCATGCGGTAATGAATCACAGGATATGGGTTTGAGTGTGAAATCCCTCAATGTCCATATCTCTTTGTATACATTAGGTAGTAGGACTCAAGAGTGACCTTGTGTTTGGAGAAATTGGTCGTCGCATCAAAGAGCTTGGCAGTGAGCTGGTGAAGAAAGTAAATGCCATATTTCAGTGGAACATCAGTAAGGACGGAAAGACTGCAGTGCAGTGGAGTAAGTCGCAAGTTTAATTAATTTACGGAATGCCTTATTGCGTTGTCTAATGAAGTGAGAAACCTTATGTGGTTCTAAGCCCTGCTAGATGAAAGGAAGATGGCAGCCAAGGAAGGTTCGCTTTCTAATAAAGCGAAGGTATATTTTATTACAGTAGGGCTCGTGGCATCGAAAACAAGACTTTAGCATCTTGTCACCTTAGAGCTGGTGTGCAATGAGGTTGCTATGCAAAGAGTTGAAGTCCTAGTTCAGATATATCACAAAAGGACACTATTCCTCAGTAACAATATTTACACAGGGGATCATGCTGCATAGATTTGTTGCAAAAGTCACAGTGGTGATGTGTGTAGTTTTGACAGTCAAAAGCACTATACACATTCTGAAAATTCTCGTTTATTTTCTTCCTCCTCCTCCTCTTCTGTGGATAAGGTTTTCCTTTTCATATTTGTCACTGTAAGACATCGACTTATTTCCCCGTTTGCAAGCAGACGTAATCTACAAAGCAGTTGGACGTGGAAACAGTAGATAATACTTTCTGTTTTGAGTAAGACATATCCATGTCTACAGAAATATTCATTTAAGGCTCCACTGGTCTTCATCTCGGGTTTGGAAACTGAATCCTGAGTATTTAGATCTGACTCAATCCTATAATGTGCTGTTAACAATGAATTAGATCTCAGTAGATTGGATTAAATCCCAGTTCTCACATTATGCCCGCCCCCTCCTGCATGTGGGAGGATCACGCTAATGCTTCTTTGGCCTGGCGGTAAATAGCATTTGATGATCATTATGTAAATGCCCTCTTATTCTTTCTGTCGTCATTATCCTCTATTCCGATCACTCTCTTGTGCTAGGATACATAATATGCTATCCCCAGTGGCAGCTGCGTTTTTATGTATGACTATTCCACATTCGTATTTATGTATGGTGTTCGCTGTTGATGCTAAAAGTGCCGTGATGAAAAAACAAAGCACATGAAACATGCATGCCTTGAAAGCCTCTGCTCTTCTGTGCCAATGTCTTTCCCGATCATAGTGCAGATATATATATATGACTAAGTCAATGAGTTTGAGTGATTGACCTCTGTTGCAAAGCAGTGGTGGGGAACCTGTTAGTCTCCATGGGTCAGATTCTGATCAGGATCGGCCTCATGGCCCAGATGAGCGCAGCCACCCACTTCTCCATTATGTGATTGACAGGTGGGTGACTTCCACCACCACGCCAGCTATAGGGAACCCCAAGGCTTCTCCTGTTTGTGTGCAAGTTGGAGAAGCATTGAGGCTCCCTCAGCTGGGGGGGCAGGAAGCCTTCTGAGGCAGCAGAGCTGTTCAGCTGGGGGGGGGGGCAAGAGACCTCTTCTACCCCCCAGCTGAGCAGTTCAGCGAAGCCCCAATGCTCCTTGGTTTGGAATTGAGGCTGAGATGCATTGGGACTCGCTCGCCGTGTAGGACTAGGTCACGTCGGAACCTGCGTTCGACCGAGCTCCTCCAGAATCGCCCTTTGACGATAATTAATGACCGGAGCCTCTGATAAGGCTCCAAGCACATTTCCATTACGCAGAGAATTAAAGCAGCACGCAGAAGTGATGAGATTTATGAGCTACATGGCTAAAGAGTTTTATTACTAAGCTACACAGACAGAAAAGAAATACATCCTCTCTCCGTGAGAGCAGAGAGCAACTGAAACAACAAAGGAACAGGAAACCAGTAACGTCACATCCGTCTCCCCTCTCCCGTGAGACTTCCAACAGTATGGAATGTCTGGAATGCAAAACAGAGTCTTGTGACTCCAAAGCACTTCACAGTGGCAAACAGAAACTAACAGGTCGTGTATCTTGGAAGAAGCAGCCAAGACAAATTCCAGTCATCGTGATATGTCAGCATATACTGGTTTTTGAGGTGGTTTTTTTTAATAAAGCAAACCCCTAAAATTGTTTCCTAAAAACCTGCCTAAAAATCGCCCCCTCTCCTGGGCATCACTTCTGCCTTTGGAATCCCAATAATGTCTGGGAAATCCCAAATGTATGGCAGCCCTAACTAAACTAAATAATCAGAGGTAAGTTGTTGTGCTAACGACAGCGGCAATTTGCTTAGCTATTTCCCCTGCTGGACTTCCAAGATGAGACATGAATCCCAAACTCATAAGGCAAGATTCACTGATACCTACAAGCAGTGGGAGAGTTCTCTAATCTTGATGGTGGAGCAAACCATTTGTGTGGGGTATCTCTATCTCTCTATCATCTCTCTCTCTCTCTCTCTCTCTATCTCTATCTCTATCTCTATCTCTATCTCTATCTCTATCTCTATCTTTCACTCTCCCTGCCCCCAATTGCAAGAGCCCCATGAAACTGTGTCAGAGGTTTTCGCCCAATCCCAGCTCACTTGCCACCCAAAACACTTTCCCAAGTTTTCCCTTGCCGGCAAGCAGGCCCTGGTCACGAGCAGAGGCTGGGTGATTCGTGGATCCTCATTGTGGCTTTCACTGTGCAATTATCAAGATAAGTGAGTCCCTGGCAAGTTATAGTGCCGCGGACCGCTGGGTGTGTTCCGCAGACCCCCGGGGTCCCCAGACCCGTAATTGAGAACCACTGCTTTAGTATGTTCTTTAACTTGTGTTTTTTATATGTTAGTGAATCCTAAGCAACACAGACATTTAATATAATATTCCAAATAATAAAAAAAATCAACAAAAATGCTGATTATCAGCCATAAATGAAAGATACCAAGATTAATTTCAGTACAGAAACAAAATCATTAAATTTCAAATCTCCACATAAGGATTTACTTGGTTGACCCAAAAGAAAAATGAATTTTGTCCATATAGCTAAGTCTCTCTCTCTCTCTATATATATATATACACACAGAGGAAACTTGAGAGAAAGTAGTTGGTACAAAGTCTTCTAAAACTTTTGAAAAATATCAAAACTAATCTTTAAGAATAATCAAGAATACCTTTTTTGAACATCTTCTATGTCAGAGAGCCATCAAAAGTAAAGAGCATTGGGAATTTCCTTCCCTTAACACTAAGAACGAAGCAGAAAGATCCCTGTTTTCTTATCTCTTTCCTTCCATTTTCAAACCCGAAACCTCGTACGCTGAAGCCATCTAGGTCAGCAACTCTCATGGGGCAGTAGAAGAAGAAAACAGCTGCAGACTGTGGTTATTCAGTGTTTCATCGTATAAGCAAGCACTGCTGGGCACATTTAGGCTTGATATAAGCAACATTCAGGCATTCTGCTCATGGGTGAAAACCCACATGCAAGTAGGGGACGAGCACGCAAAGCAGTTTCGCGCCCTCTGCAGTCTTCCACCTCATGGATGGTGAAGGTCTGAACCGTGGAACCTCTTGTGGAGACTCTGTATGATTTAGAACTCACATTATTGTGTGGGGAATGTCTCCCTGAGTAGAGGAAGTCTTGACCTCCATGAGTTGAAAGGCGAGGGACAGGAGACGCTTGTTGCTCTCGTCCCCATTCACCATGCTTGCAAGTAGATTTTATTTGTGACCATAACACTTGACTATGGCTGCCGATTGTTCAAGACATTCTATATGCCTAACTTCCAGCCTGAGCTTCAGGTGAGTATTCGTATAGCAACCATACATTCCTGTCACTATTCCTTTTATGTAGCCTTGGATATCCTCTTCAAAAGGTTATAATGTACTGGGACAAATGGCAGCTTGTTGTTGTTGTTTAGTCGTTTAGTCATGTCCGACTCTTCGTGACCCCATGGACCAGAGCACGCCAGGCACTCCTGTCTTCCACTGCCTCCCGCAGTTTGGTCAAACTCATGCTGGTAACTTCAAGAACATTGTCCAACTATCTCGTCCTCTGTTGTCCCCTTCTCCTTGTGCCCTCAATCTTTCCCAACATCAGGGTCTTTTCCAGGGAGTCTTCTCTTCTCACGAGGTGGCCAAAGTTTTGGAGCCTCAGCTTCAGGATCTGTCCTTCCAGTGAGCACTCAGGGCTGATTTCCTTAAGAATGGAGAGGTTTGATCTTCTTGCAGTCCATGGGACTCTCAAGAGTCTCCTCCAGCACCATAATTCAAAAGCATCAATTCTTCGGCGATCAGCCTTCTTTATGGTCCAGCTTTAACTATACAGACCTTTGTTGGCAAGGTGATGTCTCTGCAGCTAGATCTATTTTAATCTAGCCTTATCGTTCAACCTGCTTCACCCCCTCCAATCTGACTTGGTTCCAATTAGGGCTGGGCGACGTATAGATACATCGTCCAAAATTGGCTTGAAGTGTACATTGTGGTAATGGTTTCATTGAATTCAACATGGTCACAGATTGCAAATCATGATGTGTGCGCATGCGCTATGTAAAAAACTGTGATATGGGAAAAACTGCAGAGCTAGCCATCGCTTCATTCATGATTCCTGCCGCCCCTTTGCTCTGTAAAAATGTGTCTGTTTTAGAACCCTAAGCAGTAGCAGTTGCCAGGACAGTACCCTGTTTGCCTCTACATAGCTCCATCCTTATTTCAGACATCGGTATATCGTGATATTTAGCTGGTGGCATATCACAGTGTTGAAAACCAGACGTTGTTCACCCCCAATTCCGATATGCCTGGTGTTTTCCACTAGGAAGGACAAGGATAATAATAAAATCTCACAAGCTTTTTGTTAACATTGATGATGTTGGACTTTGATTCTCTTGGGATCTGCTTTGAAACTTTGCTGCTAAATTTTAGCCAGCGGTGCCTTTGCTTTGACGGCTGCCTTTGTTCTCCTGGCCTACCTGCTAGGCCTCTTCCCATTGATAAATCCGCGGGGCTCCTGTGCCTGCCTTGGCACTCCATTTTTTGGCTTGTCGCTTCTCCCTTGGCCTTCTTCTCTGGTGTAATCTGCCACGGCTGCTGTTGACAGCACTAGCAGCCTTCTGGACCCCTGCAGCTCATAGCCGTTGTGGGTGACGGCCGAATCTCTGGTGTCTTCAGCTGATGTCCTTGGGCTGAATGTCAGAGGAATAAATGACGAGAAGCAGCCCTTAAGGAAATGATTTGCAGTTCTGGTTGACACGGCCAATAATTTTATTCTTCCCAAATTCACAAGTGCCAAAAAAGCTTTTATTGCTTTGTGCAATTGACTAAAACCTCCTCCCTTGTATCATTCCTTATCATGCCAGCCTCTTCATTTTGTTACCATCCCTCAGCAGCTGGCGCACGTGAACCAGAATTAATACTTGCGTTGGAAGTGGAAATTCTTCAGCATAAATGCAGAAGAACAACAATAAGAATTCCTTTTATACACTGCATGGAATGCATTTGAGATCTTATCAAGACAATTCCTTGTTTCCCTCCCCCATCATCATCATCATCATCATCAACAACAACAACAATTTATTTATACCCCACCCATCTGGCTGGGTTGCCCCATCTGCTTTGGGTGGCTTCCAACAAAAGATTAAAAACAATAAAAACTTCCCTAAAGAGGGCTGCCTTCAGATGTCTTCTAAATGTCAGATAGTTGTTTATCTCTTTGACATCTGATGGGAGGGCATTCCACAGGGTGGGCGCCACTACCGAGAAGGCCCTCTGCCTGGTTCCCTGTAACTTCGCTTCTCGCAGTGAGGGAACTGCCAGAAGGCCCTTGGAGCTGGACCTCAGTGTCCGGGTTGAGCGATGGGGGTGGAGACGCTCCTTCAGGTATACTGGGCCGAGGCCATTTAAATCAGAGACCATTTAAATCAGAGACTTATTTCTCTAATGGTAAACTGGTCTTTACCAAAAGGCCTCCTTCGTGGTAATGAAAGCAAGACTATTTAGCATTTATATTGTATACCTTCCAAAATTTCTCCAATGTAAACAGGGACGTCCTAGTCAACAACAGCAACAACAACAACGATGTTGATGTTATTTATACCCTTCCTATTTGATTGGCTTACCCCAGCCACTCTGGGCGTCTTCCAACATATATAAAAACATAGTAAGACATTAAACATTTTTAAGAAACTTCACTATACAGGGTTGCCTTCAGATGTCTTCTAAAGGTTATATAGTTACTTATCAATCAGGGATTGGTAGCTCCATACTCTCCAACATATCTCCAATGACAACAGGGACACCCTACCATATCCTCTAGCAGTTATCTGTTGAAAATAGGGACGTCCTAAGGAAAAGCAGAACATTCCGGGATCAAATTAGAAACCGGGACGACTTCTGTAAATCCGGGACCATCCCTGGAAAATAGGGACACTTGGAGGGTCTGATATTGTGCTTTAGATGTATTCAAGGCACTGTACATGCCTACTCTGAAGTAAGTCCCAGCAAGACTTGCTTTTAGGTAAGTCTGTATATTCGAAAGCACCCCCGGGTGCAAGTTCGAAAGCACCCCCAGGTGCAAGTAGATAAATAGGTACCGCTTTATAGCGGGAAGGTAAACGGCGTTTCCGTGTGCTGCGCTGGTGCAGGCTCGCCAGAGCAGCGATGTCACGCTGGCCACGTGACCCGGAAGTGTCTCCGGACAGCGCTGGCCCCCGGCCTCTTAAGTGAGATGGGCGCACAACCCCAGAGTCTGTCAAGACTGGCCCGTACGGGCAGGGGTACCTTTACTTTACCTTTTTAAGTCTGTATATAGGATTACAGCTTCATTTGTACAACAGCCCTGTATGGTTAGCTAATGCTATGTTAATTTACAAATGGCTGGCAGAAAGGAAAGTGGCTCATCTAGTGAGTTTTTGGGTGAATTGAAATTTGAACCAAGCAGTTATCCAGTATACCATTAAATGGTTTATATTGCAAACCTCCCTGTGATGGTATGGAAATAATAATAATAATAATAAACAATGGAAGATACTTTTCGTACCTTATTTTTTCTCTGAAACAGCTGACAATGTTTCTCCATAGGAACCCTTTCTATGGATATTTTATATTAAGAAAAAAATAATTCGTTTTTTTTAAAAAATGAGTATGGTGGTATTGCAATGTGGCAACTTTCTCATCTACAGAAAGGATTATGTGAAATCTTTTAAAGTGTTTTATTCAATGTTCATCCTAAACTGGAGAAAGCTGTGGGGTCTTTGTAAAGGAAAAAAGAAGGCAATAAATTTATTGGAACCCATCAGGTAAATGCTGAAGTCTTCTGTATTAAAATTCCATGTAAAATTGCTTCAGAGATACAGTGTGTTGCGTAGCATATATACAACATCTCACAAAGGAATTCTTAGAACAAATGCAAGCACAACGTGTTCTTTGTGAAGCTGTTATTCATAGGACAACCTAGAGACAAAGAAAACAGCTTTCAACTTGTTGTCTCACCGATGGTAAAATTGCTTGGATATCATAATTAAAAATGTCAGGTCCTTACAGGAGCATTAGCTTGGCAATGGCCTTGTTTTTTATACACTCTAGCAGGGGCAGGAGAGAAGAGAGCGGCTCTGGAAATTTGCAAAATGTGAAAATGAATTGGCAGAGCAAAATCTTGTCATAACATTCTCCATTGCAAGCTGCACGATACCTGACAGCTTATATACCCTGCAGTAGATCATTTTGGCAGCGCATTTTGTGCAGGAAATAGGACTTTGGGAGAGCGGACATTTTGAGAAATTGCTGGTGTTCCGTAAAGAAAGGAGAGATACTTGGCTAAGATTTAAGATAGTCTTGAAATGGAACATTAAAAAAGCACTATAGTACAAAACAAAACATCCCGCATCGTATCCTTGTGTGTGCGTTAGCTGAGAAGGGGGAGAAGCCTACATGCTGAAAGAAAGTAGGACACTGATTTTTTTAAAAAATAAGTTGGCCCGGATAATAGTTGGCCCTGAAATGTATCACAAAAAGATTAAATGTGAATACTGCCTTCATTTTTCTTTTCTTTTTTGCAATAACTACTCTGGGGAAAATCCATACAGAATATGCTGCTGCCTTCGTACACTTATAGGCAATTTTGTGTTCCACTTGGTAACCTTTTTAGCAGGATGCAGAGGAAAGAATCCAGCATATTACTATTGAACTTGGCAATACTGAAGTACTTACTATTATCTTTACAGCTGTGACTTTTTCAAGCACAAGAGTTCGGTAATAAGCGATATACGTCCTCTATCTGAGCAGATAACTTCCTGTACTGACAGAGAAATTTAGTATCTGTCTGTCTTCCTCTTCATTTTCCAGGGAGAGACTGCTTGCGAGTACCAATCAAAGATTACATCTTTCCTACTAACTGAAGCAGTATAGTATAGAAAGTGCTTGAGAGGGGAGAGATGAACTGTAAAACCCATTTTTATACAGACATTTATTTATTTATATTGTTAAATCTATCCTGCCCTTCCTCCTGTTGCGGCCCAGGATTCTGTACACATAGCTTAACTAAGTTTCACTCAAAGTAGACCTATTGGGAGGAATTCAATGTTGTACCCAGTCAGATGGGTGGCACATAAAATAATAATAATAATAATAGCAGCAGCAGCAGCAACAGAAACAGAAAGCAACCACCACCACAACCACCAGCACAACAAGAAAGAATGGGAATTTTTAAAATTTATTTAGGAGACCACTGTAAGCAGATGAAAAGATTAGCAGGATTCTAATAACACTTGTGAAGGGACGCAGGTGGCGCTGTGCGTAAAAGCCTCAGCGCCCAGGGCTTGCCGATCGAAAGGTCGGTGGTTCGAATCCCCGCGGTGGGGTGCGCTCCCGCTGCTCGGTCCCAGCGCCTGCCAACCTAGCAGTTCGAAAGCACCCTTAAGTGCAAGTAGATAAATAGGGACTGCTTACTGGCGGGAAGGTAAACGGCGTTTCCGTGTGCTGCGCTGGCTCGCCAGATGCAGCTTGTCACACTGGCCACGTGACCCGGAAGTGTCTGCGGACAGCACTGGCCCACGGCCTCTTAAGTGAGATGGGCGCACAACCCTAGAGTCGGACACGACTGGCCCGTACGGGCAGGGGTACCTTTACCTTTAATAACACTTGTAATGTAACAAGCACTATGGATAATATGGACAGATGCAAAATATAGATTATGAAATGATATGCAGTTGAAAATGTTCACAATAGGACCCAGGGAGGGGATGGTGGGAAGTCTTGAGATTCAGAGAAATCTCTATATATGAATATGCATTTGGTATTGTTACAACTTTACATTTGTAAAATCCAATAAAAACGATTTCAAAAAACAACCACAACAAACTATTATTATTATTATTATTATTATTATTATTATTATTATTTATTGCCTTTGTGCTGCTGGCTTTTGCTCATATACCAGTGTGGTTAAAACCATCTCCACATCTTGTGGCAGTGAATTCTATTAGCCCACTCCAGAAATTGGGATGCGGGTAGCGCTGTGGGTTAAACCACAGAGCCTAGGACTTGCTGATCAGAAGGTTGGCGGTTCAAATCCTCGCGACGGGGTGAGCTCCCGTTGCTCGGTTCCTGCCCCCTGGCAACCTAGCAGTTTGAAAGCATGTCAAAGTGCAAGTAGATAAATAGGTACAGCTCCGGCGGGAAGGTAAATGGTGTTTCCGTGCGCTGCTCTGGTTCGCCAGAAGCGGCTTAGTCATGCTGGCCACATGACCCGGAAGCTGTATGCTGGCTCCCTCGGCCAATAAAGCGAGATGAGCGCCGCAACCCCAGAGTCGGTCACGACTGGACCTAATGTTCAGGGGTCCCTTTACCTTTTATGTTCGAAGAACATTGGTGGAGGAGGTTGTGCTCAGTGGACACCCCACTTTCCTCACTGGCTCTACCCCCTCCCCAGACCTTCTGCACATTGCCAGAAGGTCTGAAGGAGGAACCTATACACGTTCAGATGGATTGTGCAGTTTGGGACTCTGGGTCACATGGAGGAGCCTGTCACGTTCAGCTGAATTCAAAGGTTCCCCCATTTGCCTAACACACTGAGGTCCTGGGGTGGAGCCAATGGGCAGTTGTGCCTCTGAGAGCAGGGCCAGCCCAGAGCCCACTTCCTTAAGTGAAGAAATACTTCATGTTGTGTGATCTGAACCTGCTTCCAGTCAGGGATTTCACTGTCTTCTCCAAGCGGCATCGCCATTCTTTGTGTCCCCCCCCCCTTGGCACCGCATTTCAAATGGCCTGGGAAATAAATGTTTTGAGGCAACTCGCAGAGATTGTGGCACACTTCTCTGGACCGAGCCAACACTTTTCAGCAGAAGCAATTTCCCCAGGTAATTAGCTATTAAAGCATATGTGCAACCTCTTCACTCGGATGCTTAACGAGGGTAGGTTGCAGGATACGGCGGAAAGCCGAACAGGTTGTCATACTGTGAGGGGGCTCAAAGGACCCAAGTGCCTGGGGATAACGAGTTTCATAAATTGAGCCACTCTCCGTTGGAGCATCCCCGCAGCAGGTAACTCAAATGACTGAACGGGAGGCACGTAATTAGGTAGACTTCATTACTTCTGTGTTAATAAATTAAAATAATTTAGGAACTTAGATGGTTGGGAATCTGGGTGTAGTGATAAAAGAAATGTTTGCTTTTGTCTTTTTCCTGCTTTGATAATGTTGAGCTCTGGTGTGTTTGTGTGTTTGCTAGTTCAGACTAATTAAATTCAGGAATTAATCTCATTGCCGTTAACCACTGTTGTCTTGTATCTTTTAAGTTCCCAGTGTTCTGTATGACTCTCTTCTTGATAAAAAAAAGTTCTTAAGGGAGCATGTAACATTCAGTTTTTGCTTTTTCCATTTTTTAAAAAACTCATCAATTTTCCCCAGCCATAGACTTAAAGAATGGCTCTGGAGACGTGTACCAGGGACCAGCCCGTGGGAAGGCTGACATCATTTTCAGCTTGTCGGATGACGACTTCGTGGATTTGGTGCTAGGCAAGATCAACCCACAAAAGGTACAGATGCAGAATTCATGTATTAAAGGAATGACTTTTAATTTGCAGGTGCTTAAGAGATGCTAAAGGGGACGCGGGTGGCACTGTGGGTAAAACCTCAGTGCCTAGGGCTTGCCGATCGCATGGTCGGCGATTCGAATCCCCACGGCGGGGTGAGCTCCCGTCTTTCAGTCCCAGCTCCTGCCCACCTAGCAGTTCGAAAGCACCCTTAAGTGCAAGTAGATAAATAGGTACCACTTTATAGCGGGAAGGTAAACGGCGTTTCCGTGTGCGGTGCTGGTCCTGGCTTGCCAGAGCAGCTTCGTCACGCTGGCCACATGACCCAGAAGTGTCTCCGGACAGCGCTGGCCCCCGGCCTCTTAAGTGAGATGGGCGCACAACCCTAGAGTCGGACACGACTGGCCCGTACGGGCAGGGGTACCTTTACCTTTACCTTTTAAGAGATGCTAAAGCAACAAGCCTAAACAAAGGATGGCTAGGGCAGCAACAACTTCCCATATTAAGAAAATACCTAATTTGTTAGTCATCTTGGACATCTTGTTTCGGTTGTTATAATGCTATGTACAATACCCGAAGGCTCACCTCTCCCCATATGAAGTGCCCTGGCCCCTGCATTCTGTCAGGAGTTCAGCCTACACTCGAGTAGGACCCTGGCAGAGACACATGCCCAACTGGCATGTTCTCTCCCTCCTGGTCAATCGTTCGGGAGCTTCATAAGCTTTCTTCAGCTGGAACATCACAGCGACTGATGCCAACCAACACCGGCACACTTAGGGATCCGCAGAGTTTGCGCAACTTGCTTGACAGACCTCAGCAACTCAGCATTTTGGCTAATCTACTTTATTTACATATAAACACACACAGAGCACTGCAACATGGCTCCCTCTCTCTCTAGCATCAGACAGCAAAGAGAAAAAGAACAAAGGACAATAGTCCCACTTCATGGAACACAGTAACACAAACATCCTGTTTCCGTCACTTCCCACTCTGTGGAGTCAAAACATAGACCGTCATGTGAAAGACAAAAATCCCATGACTGCAATCACGGAGCAGGAATTCTAACACATTCATCATCCGAGTCCCTTCTTCATGTGTTTCCTCCACATGAGGTCCGGAGGGTGGCAACACAAGAACAGGCCTTTTCTGTAGTGGCTCCCCATTTGTGGGATGGGGTTTATCTGGCGTCTTAATTATATATTTTTAGGCGCCAGACGAAAGCATTCCTCTTCAATCAGGCCTTTGGCATGTCTGGAATTTTTCAGACGTTATGGCAAGCCTAGACATGACAGAATAGTGTGCACCAAGCCATAATGCTCAACTATAATAGTGTGGGTTTATCAACTTCATTTTGTGCATCTTAAAAGTGATACATTGCTGAGAATTCGCCTCTTCATGTTCTGCAAGCTGTTAAGACTGGTTATGTATAGCCTAAGAATTGAGCATCAGCGTTGCTGAATTGATGACTTATCGTGCTAATGTGCTGCATTTCCTTTCTACCCATGGTAATATTTTGCAGTGGGCAATATGAGATTTTGCAGTCTCACAGCTCTACACTCCTAACTGTGGAATGGTCCAGATCTTCAAAATCACTATTCAGAATTATTCTATTCCTTTCCTTTAGTTCAAAGAAACAACAACTCCTGGTGATTCGATAGGTTTGACCCCAATTGTCCACAGCAGATGCCGCCCCCGTCCCCAGTTAATTCCTCGTTGTCGCATTCTCTTGTAACTGTTCTTTAAAAGTGCAACTCTGGAAGAGCAGAGACAGCCTCTTTAATTGTTTTCCCCCCACTCTGCTTGCTGTAGGCATTCATCTCTGGCAAGCTGAAAGTTAAAGGAAACATCATGCTGAGCCAAAAGCTGGGGACGATTCTTCAACAGTATGCAAAGCTGTGAGTTCCCTGCTGGATTGAGTTCGCCTGGGAAGAAAAAAGGAGCCGTTTCCTTTTTCAGATCAGCAACCTGAAACCTTTATGCAAATCCTGTCTTAGATAACTTCTAATAGACTTTATTGCTAACTTGCAAGTTGCCTTGATTCTTGCGGATGCAGAAAATTGGTGTAGATGTTGATGGGTTTAACATGATCTTTCTTCTTTCTTCAATGTTGCAAGCATTTATACCTTCCTTAGACCTTGTTCCTTGGAGCTACTTCCAATTAAAACACATTCAGTTAATATATTTCTATATGAAATTAAAACGGAATTCAATAAAACGTAACTTTGATACCATCCTGTTCTGGGTTATTGTTGTTCAGAAGCCTAAGCCATATTGCTCCTGTTACTTAGAGGGGCAGTCTACAATTATGAACAATATGTGGGATTCGTGTCTTGTACTTCAGTTTGTAGATTGCAGGGATAATCAGATGCAGCTATTTATTATTAGACTATAATAGGTCTATCTGAACTCTATAGCAATAGGAATATTCTCTGAAAAATGGAGTGAATTTACCTATAGTACAACTACAAAACCAATGAGAGTTACAATAACGTTACTAAGGACAGGTCAGAGAAGGAATCATTTTATTACCCGAGTGACATAGTGCTAAACCATAGTTTAGCATTACTTGCACAACTGGAGTAAGCCAGAGCAAACCTTTGGGTCTGCACACAACAGCTCTTGACTCACATGCCCAAGAGAGGAATATTGTGTTGTTTTTGCAACATTTTCTGGTAGTGGCAAATTCCTGAATTTAACCCACCAGAGATGTTTGCACACATGCATCCAAGTGTGTTATAGCATCATGTTCCCTACCAAAATTCACAAGTTGCAGGAAGGCGAGGCTAACTATCCCAGCATGCATGCCAGATGATGATGATGATGATGATGATGATGATGATGGTAATTTATTACTTATACCCCGCCCATATGGCCAGGTCTCCCCTTCCACTCTGGCCGGGTTCCAACACAATATTAAAAACATGCTAAAACATCAAATGTTAAAATCTTCCTCAAACAGGACTGCCTTCAGATGTTTTCTAAAAGTCAGGGAGTTGTTTATTTCCTTGACATCTGATGGGAGGGCGTTCCACAGGGCAGGCACCACTACACCCTCAATTTCTCCACTATAACTTTTTCAGGACTCTTTCAGATTGCATGACTCCAAGGGGGAAATTCATAATACATGGAGCTTAAGCATAAAGGTATATAATAATGAAAAATAACGAATCTGGATACAAAATGTGAAATTGGCAAAACAAGGCTACAAGTCCCAGCTACCGTATTTTTTTGCTCTATAAGACACACTTTTTCCCTCCTAAAAAGTAAGGGGAAATGTGTGTGCATCTTATGGAGCAAATGCAGGCTCCCGCTGTGCTCCGGAGGCTTCTTGCGGCTATCCCTGAAGCCAGGAGAACGAGAGGGGTCGGTGTGCACCTACCCCTCTTGCTCTCCTGGCTTCAGCGATAGCAGCGCGAAGCCTCCGGAGGCTTTGCTGGAGAGGCGCTGTGTAGCTTTCCCTCTCTGCGCAGCGCCCCTTAAGCGAAGCGGGAGGAGAAATGGAAGGGGCTCCGTTTCTTCTGCCGCTTTGCTGAAGGGGCGCTGTGCAGAGAGGGAGAGAATTTTTTTTTCTTGTTCTCCTCCTCTAAAACTAGGTGCGTCTTATGGTTGGGTGCGTCTTACAGAGCGAAAAATACGGTAGCTTATGATGCCATTTTCAGTGTTGTTTTTCCTCATACTTTCAACCAAGACTTTCACGTAGGCTTTGTGTTGCTATTTGTTCAATATGCTCTAGAGTTAGTGCTGTCAGAAGGCAGCTCTTGATATTTATGGCCAAACGTGCCATTTTGTAGCTAGCTTGACATTAATTTTCCGCTTTACATGTGAGCTGGCCTTTTGCATCTGCTCTTGACGAAATGCAGCACAGATTTTCATCTTGGACCCTGAAGACTTAGGATAGCAGGCGATTTATTGGAGCAAGGATCCTTCAGCATCGCTTCTGCAGACTCCTCTCTTGTCAGTTTTCCTCTTCACTTTAATCGTCGGTAGTGCTGAACGATGTTGCCCTGCAACACAGCTCCATTAGCCCTCCAGGTCTGGAGCATCTCTGTTTTGCTTAGACTAGTACTGCTGACATATTCATGGTGTCCTAATTGTCAAGTCAGGCTGGTGGCAGACATTGGCAGATAGCAATGGGCAAAGCCATCGGTTTCTATGAATTCCTCATTTTTCCAGTCTTAAAATCAGTTATCCACATTTCCACACCAGTTTGTGGGCTGTTGTTTTTAAAGTCCTCCTGGATATTCTCCAGCATTTTCATGCAGATATCTCGGCAGATATACATGTTTTCTTAGGCAATTTTGCCCAATGTACATGTTTTTGCACATCAGCTTTCCCCAATATAATACATCTTTTGTGTCATTTTCACTAATACATGCATGCAGAATCCGGATTTTTGTGTGCATTACTTGGCTACATTACAAAATTGGGGTAAGTGCCCATTTCAAAGGGGGACTGCATTTCGATTCATGTGTTGCTTTGGAAAGAGTGAATTTTTCAATTTAAATGTGAAGTCTCTTGGCTTTGAAAGGGGTCCCAGGCATGTTTCAAACTGGTGATACTTTAGAAAAACAGAAGGATGCTGTGTGTTCTGTAGCATAGAACGAAGTCAATACACTGGATATTTGCTAAACTGCAAGTTCTGCCCCCCAAAACGAGAAAGCAACGGGTTGATTTAGAGCTGCATGTAAAAAAAAAAGTTGCCGTGGAATAGCTTGGATCATTGGTCAGCTTGTCCAATTTAAGTTTCTTTGAATGCTTTCTCCAGCAAGGACTTTATGCATTTTCCCCTGTCGTCTGCATTGTCGCCTTACGCAGTTCATTCCCATTTCCTGCAAACCAATTGAAGCGTTACAGCTCAACATCCTTTTAAGTGACCCATTTAATGGCCTTTTAAATAACACGCGAGAATAGAAGTGAAATAAGGGTAAAGCCCGTAATGTGTTTTGCCTTTGCTTCAGCCTGGCTTTGGGCCTCTGGCTCTTCCTCTAAGCCACTGGAATTTCTCTTAATTAGGTTGTTCCAGAGGATTTGACTGCCCCTAAGAACTGTCCTCGGGAATTACAGACATTTGCGCTTAAATGTCGACAGGTGCATTCCTTATTAAAGAATCACTTTAAAAATGAATGTGATGATAAGAGGACGGGAACTTTGCAGCCCTATCTGAGTAGTAGAAAAGAGAGGCCATTTAAATATTTCCATCTGCTATGCAGAACACACACCGTCTTCCTCGAGGTGCCACTTTCTATGGCTTGGAGTACCAACATGACTTCTCAGGCTTGGGCATTTATGTGTTGTCTGCAAGTGACATCATTAGTGTCACGTGTAAAAAGGTAAAGGGACCCCTGACCATTAGGTCCAGTCACAGACGACTCTGGGGTTGCAGCACTCATCTCGCTTTAATGGCCGAGGGAGCCGGCGTACAGCTTCCGGGTCATGTGGCCCTGGCGAGCCAGAGCAGTGCACGGAAACACCATTCACCTTCCCACTGGAGCGGTACCTATTTATCTACTTGAACTTTGGCGTGCTTTCAAGCTGCTAGGTTGGCAGGAGCAGGGAACGAACAAAGGGAGCTCACCCCGTCGCGGGGATTTGAACCGCTCACCTTTTCAGATGGTCCGCCCCCGCCACTTAATGGATCCAAATGGTTTCCAGAGAGTGGTAGGGGATGCTTTATCCCATGTTGATGGCCTTTAAGCCGATTCCCTGGTGGCCCGCTGGAATGTGGAGTTAACCAGGGCTATTGACTGTTTGGCTCCGAAGCGCCCTCTCCGATTGCATGGAGCCCGGACAGCCCCGTGGTTTTCCAAGGATCTGAGGGCAATGAAACAATCGTTGAGACGGCTAGAGCGCCGGTGGCGGATAACTCATTCCGAATCTGACCGGACACAGGTTAGAGCTCAACGTCAAGCCTACCAAGTGGCGATAGCGACGGCGAAGAAGAATTTCTTCACCGCCTCTATTGCATCTGCAGAAAACAGCAGCAGGAGACTTTTTCAGGTGGTTCGCAATTTAGCGGAACCACCTGCGACATCTGGGCCCAGTACGGGCCACATGATCTCCTGCAATGATTTTGCAAAGTTTTTTGCAGATAAAATCACTCAGATTCGGAAGGAGCTAGACACCACCGTGGGAGCAGGGCCGGGGCGGGAGAGTGCTAGAGTCCTGTCTAGTCAAGTTGTGTGGGATCAATTCCAACCTGTTACCTCTGAGGATGTGGACAGGCTGCTTGGACGAGTGAAGCCAACCACCTGTCTCCTGGATCCTTGCCCATCCTGGCTTATAAAAGCTAGCCGGGAAGGACTGGGCGATGGGCTTCGTGGGGTGGTGAATGCTTCCCTCCGTGAGGGAGCCTTCCCAGACCTGCTGAAAGAGGCGGTTATTAAACCGCTTCTTAAAAAACCATCTTCAGATGCGGCCACGATGGCCAATTATCGCCCAGTCTCAAATCTTCCATTCTTGGGCAAGGTGATTGAGCGAGTGGTTGCTGAACAACTCCAGGCACGCCTGGAAGAAGCGGACCATTTGGATCCCTTCCAGTCGGGATTCAGGCCTCATCATGGGACTGAAACTGCCTTGGTCGCACTGGTTGATGATCTCCGGCGGGCTAGGGACAAAGGTGAGAGCTGTTTCCTAGTTCTGCTGGATCTCTCAGCGGCGTTTGATACCATTGACCATAATATCCTTCTGGACCGTCTTGAAGGGCTGGGAGCTGGGGGCACTGTCATACAGTGGTTCCGCTCCTTCCTCCTGGGCCGTGTTCAGAAAATGGTGGGGGGGGGAATGAGTGTTCAGACCCTTGGGCTCTCACTTGTGGGGTGCCTCAGGGTTCTGACTTCTCCCCCATGCTTTTCAACATTTACATGCAGCCGCTGGGAGAGATCATCAGGAGGTTTGGGCTGGGTGTTCATCAGTATGCGGATGATACCCAGCTCTACCTCTCTTTTAAATCAGAACCAGTGAAGGCGGTGAAGGTCCTGTGTGAGTGTCTGGAGGCGGTTGGAGGATGGATGGCGGCTAACAGACTGAGGTTGAATCCTGACAAGACAGAAGTACTGTTTTGGGGGGACAGGAGGCGGGCAGGTGTGGAGGATTCCCTGGTCCTGAATGGGGTAACTGTGCCCCTGAAGGAACAGGTGCGCAGCCTGGGAGTCATTTTGGACTCACAGCTGTCCATGGAGGCACAGGTCAAATCTGTATCCAGGGCAGCTGTTTACCAGCTCCATCTGGTACGTAGGCTGAGACCCTATCTGCCTGCGGACTGTCTCGCCAGAGTGGTGCATGCTCTGGTTATCTCCCGCTTGGACTATTGCAATGCGCTCTACGTGGGGCTACCTTTGAAGGTGACTCGGAAATTACAACTAATCCAGAATGCGGCAGCTAGACTGGTGACTGGGAGCGGCCGCTGAGACCATATAACACCGGTCTTGAAAGACCTACGTTGGCTCCCAGTATGTTTCCGAGCACAATTCAAAGTGTTGGTGCTGACCTTTAAAGCCCTAAACGGCCTCGGTCCAGTATATCTGAAGGAGCGTCTCCACCCCCATCGTTCTGCCCGGACACTGAAGTCCAGCTCCAAGGGCCTTCTGGCGGTTCCCTCACTGCGAGAGGCCAAGTTACAGGGAACCAGGCAGAGGGCCTTTTCGGTGGTGGCGCCCGCCCTGTGGAACACCCTCCCATCAGATGTCAAAGCGATAAACAACTACCTGACATCCAGAAGACATCTGAAAGCAGCCCTGTTCAGGGAAGTTTTTAATATGTGATATTTTAGTGTATTTTTCATCTTTGTTGGAAGCCGCCCAGAGTGGCTGGGGAAACCCAGCCAGATGGGTGGGGTACAAATAATAAATTCTTCTTCTTCTTCTTCTTCTTCTTCTTCTTCTTCTTCTTCTTCTTCTTCTTCTTCTTCTGATTGGCAAGCCCTAGGCTCTGTGGTTTAACCCACAGCGCCACCCACATCACGTGTACAGAGGCCCTAACTTTTCCCATGATGCTCCTCTTAGTGCGTTTGTCAATCAGTTCTACGAATTTTGTAGAAAAAATCAAATCCACAATTCTGGATTAAGAGGCTTTAGAAAATGCTGTCAGTGTATACTATATATACACAATGCATATACTGATTCTTGCTTTACAATATGTTTTTATAACCCTTGAAGCCCATGTTCTAAGAACGGTGAAACTAGTTTTGCGAGCCTTCAGGATTTAGGCTTATTGCTCGTGAACAACCAAAAAATTCCGGGCAAATTTAAAATAACGTGAAATTCTAGAATTTAGCTGACTTCTGAATTTGTGCAAAACCTTGCTTTGGTTCTGGCTGTGGGGCTCACTGGGGAGTGATGAATGCTTAACACCAACCTCCATACCCTGGAACATTTCTCCAATGAAAATAGAGACGTCCTATTTAACACCACCACCACCAACAAATTTAATAATTTATACGCTGCCCTTCTGACTGGGTTGCCCCAGCCACTCTGGGTGGCTTCCAACATATATAAAATCATAATAAAACTGTGAGGTGTTTATTATTATTATTATTCTCTATACACGCTTGCCTTCATATGTCTTCTAAAGGTCGTATAGTTACTTATATCCTTGACTTTGGGTGTCGCATAACTCCATACCCTCCAGCAATTCTCTTATGAAAATAGGGGTGTCCTAAGGAAAAGTGGTGTGGTGGCGCTGTGTGTTAAACCACAGAGCCTAAGACTTGCCGACCAGAATGTTGGCGCTTCGAATCCCTGAGACGGGGTGAGCTCCCATTGCTCGGTTCCTGCTCCTGCCAACCTAGCAGTTCGAAAGCAGGTCAAAGTGCAAGTAGGCGTTACTGCTATAGGTACTGCTCCAGTGGGAAGGTAAACAATGTTTCCGTGTGCTGCTCTGGTTCGCCCGAAGCGGTTTAGTTATGCTGGCCACATGACCCGGAAGCTGTACGCCGGCTCCCTCGGCCAATAAAGCAAGATGAGCACCGCAACCCCAGAGTCGGCCATGACTGGACCTAATGGTCAGGTGTCCCTTTACCTTTAAGGAAAAGTGGGACATTCTGGTATCAAATCAGAAACCGGACGGCTTCTGTAAATCTGGGGACATCCCTGGAAAATCGGGACCCTTGGAAGGTCTGCATACTCTGGACAGTACACTATTTTGAAGGCAGCCAATGACTGGTGGAGAGAGACACATATTCAGGTAGAGGGACACGGGTGGCGCTGTGGTCTAAACCACTGAGCCTCTTGGGCTTGCCGATTGGAAGGTCGGCAGTTCGAATCGCTGCAACGTCGTGAGCTCCTGTTGCTCTGTCCCAGCTCCTGCCAACCGAGCAGTTTGAAAGCACACCAGTGCAAATAGATAAATAGGTGGGGAGGTAAACGGCGCTGTAGTGGGAAGGTAAATGGCATTTCCGTGCACCCTGGCACTCATCACAGTGTCCCATTGTGTCAGAAGCAGTTTAGTCATGCTGGCCACATGACCAGGAAAGGTGTTTGTGGACAAACACCAGCACCCTCAGTCTAAAAAGCAAGATGAGCACCACACCCCATAATCGTCTTTGACTGGACTTAACTGTCCAGGGGTCCTTTACCTTTACCTACATATTCAGGTGTGAGGGGGAGAGATATTCTGCAAAGTGATGAATATGGCTGGCTGCTGAGTTATCTGATCAGAGAGACAACCTCTCTAATGAGAGAGAGAGAGAGAGAGAGAGAGAGAGAGAGAGAGAGAGAAAGCAAAATGCAAAGAGTCTGACAGCAGACACCATAATGGACTAGCTGTTTACCCAATGATTCACGTTTATTTCCTCTGTAGAATAACACACACACACACACACAGTCACAGGCATTTCCAAGGCTTAAAAAAGGCGATTGGATGTAGAAAGTAAAAATGCCTGTAAAGTAGCTCAAATGGTTTTTTAAAAAATGAAAGCACAATTCAAAGCTGCAGAAATAACATCCTTGAAATTGCATTTAAAGCCTAGGGTGCCATAATTATGAGAATTTCCTCAAAAGGAAAGAATTCAGAAATGCTGGTTCCCAGAGGAGATGGATTTCAACAGACTTGGTGCCAATAACTTACTCAGTGCAATGACTTGTTTGGCTGTCCTGATTGGACAGGGTCCCGATGTAGACATGTTATTTCTATGTGCCTAGTATAGTAAAATATTCCTTTCCTCCTGCATTTTTGGGAATTATTTCTATCTTCCCTTTGCTTCTAAAACAGACTATAAGACCTGTTTATAATCAATCACGCTTCTCTCCCTCTCTTTCACGCACAAGGCTAAAGGTCTGTGCCTGGCACAGATCCTTTTGTATATCATTCCTTACATACCACACTTGTCTCTTTTAGTTCACCTTTAGTTCACAATGATGTGTAAATCACAATGATGTGTTAATCCTCAATGTATAATTAATTGTGTGAGTTTATATAACAATCTAAACATTAGTAAACACCTTAGTCATAACATTATCAATCTTAAGTCATAGGTGGATTAAGAGTTTATATGCCTGTCTAAATACAGCTCTAACATTCTGTCTTTCATGTGCCAAAGATCTATGGAGCTATGTAAGCCCGCCTTACATACAAATGAGCCAATAGGATTTCAGTTTCTTTGTCTTGTATTGAGCCAATCAGCCACTGGCACATTCGTGGCCATGCTTGTTGTAACTTTGAATAAAAGGAGATGCTGTGAGGCTGGAGGAAAAAGAATCTCTCTCTCTCTCTCACCTTCATCTGGCACACACGCAAGCTCTCTGAAAGAAAACATCTCGTTGTCTGTTTTTATTCATCTCTACAAACCCCCAAAATCCACATCTGGTGACCCCGACGTGATCCTGAAGAAGGGTAAGTAATCAGATCCCAATAGAGATCCCAATAGAGATCCCTTTAGAGCCAAAAGCATTCCTCATACTAATCCGACTGGGAAAAAGTCTAAAGCGCTTAATTCGTTAGTATGGGAGGGGATTTAAGTAAGGTGCAAAAGGCTCATGCGAAAGAGCTTCTTTCGTTAGTAAGACAGACAATAGACAAAGTCCAAATTTCTCTAAAAGAGATTGAACAGCTGCTGCAGGAGATAAATCATCAATGTCCTTTTTATAAAGCAGAAGGCACATTGCAAATTAGCACATGGGAGAAAATCGGCAAAATTTTATTTTCTGAGCCACGTGCCCAAATCAGCTGCCTACTCACGTGGCAAAAGTGTGCTACCGCCATAGCGAAATTAGAACAATCTTCTCTTTCAATTTCTTCACTGCTGGTAACTGAAGAAATCACTTCCCCCCCGCCATATCCCCTGATTTTGCCCCCTTTGTCCCCTTCATCACCTAGCCAAAATCCCCCTCCCTTTTCTCCTTCCCTTGCTCCAGTTTCGTCTCAGTTTTCTGAGACCCCTCCCCCTCTCCCTGCTGTAAAAGTTGTGGCTCAGCCTGCTGTTTTTTCTGCTGCTGCTCCTTCTCAGTTTACAAATTCCCCCCCCATCCCCCTCGGCCCCCCTTCTCTGCCTGAACAAGCAAATCAGCATGCCTTTGTCCCTTCCTCTTTGTCTCTAGACCATGCTGCTTTGCCAAAACAATATGGAGCCGTCCGTGCTGGGCTTTTACAGGCTAAGCAGGATGGGCTTTTTTCATTGGAAGAAACAGCTGCATGGGCTGGTGAAATGCCATTAATTTTTCCTCTCACTTATCAAAATGCTCCTGGAGGTCAGCAATTACAAGTTTATCATGAAAAATTGCCTTATGCTGTCATGAAAGATCTCAGGAAAGCCATTAGTGATTCAGGTCTTAAATCTTCTTATGTAATGGGAATTTTAGAGGGCATATCTACCTCTTTTACAATGATTCCGATTGACTGGAAAGATTTAATGAGGATGATGTTATCTCCAGCGCAATTTTTAGTTTTTGAAAATGAATTTAAACATGCAGCCATCGCTCTGGCTGATCAAACGCATACAGCAAGCCAGCTTTTCGGCGCTCCTCCTTTTGAGACCCTGGCTGCCCAAGCCGTGTTGTCACCTTCACACTTTCAGCGCACTGCAACTTGCGTGCAGCGTGCATTTCGTAAAATTCCTGTCTCAGGACAGCCACTGAGTTCTTTTGTAAATGTTAAACAGCAGAATACAGAGCCATACCATCAATTTGTGGACAGATTGAAGGAATCTATCTGTAGACAGATTGATAATGAAACGGCTCAAAGTGAGTTGCTAAAAAAATTGGCATATGAGAACTCGAACACAGATTGCAGAAAAATGCTGCAATCAATCGTAAGCCGTTCAACATATTCCCTTGCAGATTTGATAAAAGCGTGTTCGGAAGTAGGGAGTCAATCTCACACAATGTCTTTGTTTGCCAATGCACTTCACGCTTCCGTGATACAAACAGGAAACTGTTATAATTGTCACCGGCCTGGTCATTTTGCAAAACAGTGCAAGGCCCAAGGTGGGACTGCACAGAAGAATAATAATGCAAATACCACGACCAGACCTTCCAAAAAATGTCCAAAGTGTGGGAAAGGCTATCATTGGGCGAATCAATGTAGGTCACAGGGAAACTTCAGTGGGCCCAGACTCTCGGGCCCCAAAGAATAGAGAGTTGTCAGCCTTTGGTTTCTGCTGCTGCAAAAGTTACTAAAAATATGCCTTCTGAATTTGCCATTGATTTGATTAATCAAGAGACCAAAAACACTGCATTGCCTGGTGAAATCATAATCATGGCCAGCCAAATGGCAGGTCCACTTCCTTCTAATATCACAGGTTTAATTTTACCTAAATTTTCTGCTGCAAAACAAGGCATTCATGTCATCCCAGGTGCCTTGCCTCCTGACTATGTGGGCACAATCATGGTTCAATTTTGGAGCCATATGCCCATGCAGTTAACAAAGGGTGAATCCTTTGCTCATTTGGTGATGCTGCCTTCACCACCTGATGTTGTTTGTGCTATTGACACTAATCTGCACAAGCTCTCTTTATCTTTTTCCCCTCAGCTTCTAGCTGTGACCCAACGTATTGGAAGAGAGAAACTCCTTCGTAAGTATAAAATCAATGGAAAAATATTAGAGGGTCTGATAGACACTGGTGCGGATGTTTCGGTCATTTCGAATAATTTTTGGGAACAAACTTGGCCGCTTGAAACTTCTCCTGAAGTGTGGGGCGTGGGAGGTAATCAGACTTCTTGCAAAAGCGCACAATGGCTGCCTGTCTCTTTGCCTGATAGCTCTGAAGTTATTGCATATATTCAGCCCTGTGTGCTCAAAATTCATCTTAATTTGTGGGGAAGAGATTTGTTGCAACAATTACAAGCATCCATTCAAATAAATGAATAAGTTTGTGCTTCCACTTACTTGGAAGTCCACTGATCCTATATGGATTCCGCAATGGCCTCTTACTACAGAGAAATTGATTGCTTTGAGACAATTGGTCGATCAGCAATTATTAGCTGACCATATAGAACCTTCTGTCAGCCCTTTCAATAGCCCAGTCTTCGTAATTAAGAAGAAAAATGGGAAATATAGATTTTTGCACGATCTGAGGTCCATAAATAGCATCATTGAACCCATGGGGCCTTTGCAATGTGGTATGCCTAATCCAAATATGATTCCACATTCATATCAATTGGCTATAATAGATCTGCAGGATTGCTTCTTCTCTATTCCCCTGCATGAAAAGGATCGCAAATTTTTTGCTTTTACAATTCCAGAATTAAATAATTGTACACCATCTAAAAGATATCACTGGAAGGTTCTGCCTCAAGGCATGATAAATTCCCCCACTATGTGCCAATATTTTGTGGATAAGGCACTTCAATCCTTTCGTCTTAAGTACCCACATCTTAAGATTCAGCATTATACGGACGATATTCTTTTTTATTCTCCAGTCCTTCCCCCTAATTGGAAACATGATTTAATAACCAGTTTGTCTTTGTATGGTTTAAAAATAGCTCCAGAGAAGGTTCAGGAATCTCCCCCCTTTCAGTATCTAGGACATAAAATGATAGCTAGTTATTCTATTCCAATAATCCCTGAACTTCATATTTCAAAAACAATGAAATATGTACAACTGCAACAATTGCTGGGAAATATTAACTGGATAAGGCCTTATTTTAAAATCCCTCTTGAAGTGCTAAGGCCACTGTTTTCAGCCTTAAAAGGCCATCAATCTCCAGGTGAGCAAATCACCTTGAACTCTGATCAACTCAAAACTGTTGCAGAGTTGAAAGCACTCATGCGTATTCATTGGGTGGATCGAGCGATTCCTAATGTTATGCCTGATTTGGTCATAATGACGGATTCTGTACAACCTTTTGCTGCAATTATTCAGAAAGGTCCATCAAAAGTTCATATACTAGAATGGCTTTATTTACATCATGCACCAAGAAACACAGTAAACCCTTTAGTGGATCTCCTTGCTCAGCTCATTAGCAAGGGACGACGACGTTGTAAGCATCTTTTTGGTGTTGATTGTAATCAAATTATTCTCCCTATGCCTTTAGAACAATGGGAAACAGCTCTTTCCACTAGCATGGATTTACAGTGTGCGTTCGCTGATTTTGTGGGTCAGGTGGATTGTCATATTCCACCCGATACGCGCCTGCAAATGAGCAAGCAATTCCCTATGTCTTTCTCTTCTATCATTTCCCCTGTTCCTTTGAATGCCCTGACTGTTTTCACTGACGGGGCTCCTTCTAGGGGAGTTGTTGCTTGGCAACAGAATGAGGAGTGGCATAGCCTGTACACTCTCCCACAAAAGTCTGCTCAGCGTTCTGAACTTGCAGCTGCTATAAAAGCTCTGCATTATTTTTCCTCACAACCAATTAACTTGATTGTTGACAGCTTATATGTTTCAAACGTCATATGTAGAATGCAAGGCAGTTATGTAAGTCCTTTATTAGATGATAACTTGTTGAGTCTCTTCCTGTCTTTGCAACTGCTTCTTTCTAATCGTTCTCACCCACTCTTTGTAGTGCACATTCGCTCTCACCAACCCTTTCCAGGTTTCATTTCAGATGGAAATGCAAAAGCAGATTCTTTGCTAAAGATTTTGCCTGTCTCTCCTATAGAAAGTCATGCTTTTCATCATCAAAATGCAAAAGCCCTTAGCCGCCAATTTCAAATTTCATTGGAAGAGGCGCGTGCAATTATTCAGCAGTGTCCTCAATGCTCCAATCAGATTGGCCATCCCAGCCCTGGGGTTAATCCCCGTGGACTGGAAGCAAATCAGTTGTGGCAAATGGATGTAACTCATTTTGCCCCTTTTTCACCCTGGAAGTTTCTACATGTCTCTGTCGACACATACTCTGGCTACCTTTGGGTTACGCCTCAAAGAGGAGAGCAAGTAAAACATGTTTGCAATCATCTTGTTCGTGCAATGTCAGTTATGGGCAAGCCTCATTCTATAAAAACTGACAATGCCCCAGCGTATTGTGCAAAAGGCTTTGCAAAATTTTGTGAAACTTGGGATATTCATCATCTGTTTGGCATCCCTTATAATTCTCAAGGTCAAGCTATAGTTGAACGCTCTCATCGTACCCTGAAAACTGCACTGAACAGGCAGGAAAAGAAAGCAGGCATTCCAAACTCACTTTCAGAAAAGGAAAGTTGGTTGTCAAGTGTGCTTTTCACTCTTAATCATTTGAATATCTCCATACAGGATCACCAATCTTACACACGTCTTCAAAAGCATTTCCAGCAAAAGGAAATTCTTCCAGCTCCACTGGTGCGCTATAAAATTCTACCCTCCAATGAGTGGAGTGAACCAGTGAAATTAATTACATGGGGTAAGGGTTACGCTGCAGTTTCTACTCCACAGGGTGCTCGGTGGGTTCCTGCACGTTGGATTCGGCTGCACCATGGCGTGGCGACAGGTTCTTCCGGATCCATTGCCTCAATTCAACCACCAACTCCAGATCACCCACGATGTGACGTCCAGCCCCCCCAGGATTCGTAAGCGGGGACATCGCAATCCCCCAGTGACGTGGGGCCAAATAAAATCGCTCTCTCTTCAAGCTGAACAGTATAGGAGAGAACAGCAACTGGAAGCAAGCCCTACTAACCAGCTTCTATCCCTCATTGCTTGTCTTAATATGAATTCCATGATAATTCTCATTTTCAGTATTTTAATTTTGCCTCTCTCTACTTCAGCTCTTCCTACTGGTGATTCCACATCGTTAAATGTATGGGAATCGTTTGCAAGGACGCTCAATGTCTCATCATTTTGCCTTACTCAGCAAGTAGCCATTGGTGATATCCTTGGCTCTTGTCTCATTCCAGTTTGCCATGATCCTCATGACATACAGAATGATACTTGGTTTTTCTCATTCCTACCTCAAAATGATTCACTTCGTACCCTTGGGTATAAAGGTTATCACAATTGGGGAACGCAAATGCGTGAACGCCCACCTTTAGCTATTGATTTGACAACCCCATATGTGGCCTCTTATAACGCTGTTTGTGCGCGTATGGTCAACTGTACAAAACAGAACTGCGTGAAAATGGGCAAAAATAACTTTAATTGCTCTGATTATGTGAATATTTCTTATATATATAAGTACACAGAACTGCCAGCAGGCTGGTTTTGGTCCTGCCCAGGTTACACTTTCAATTACATTCCGGCAAACATTAGTCACGGCACACCTTGTTGTTTAAGCCGTCTGTCTATCATATTGCCTGAAAAACATCATTTCTCTTACTCTAGACATCAGCGTAGTGTTGAATTGTCTGATGACTGTGATGATCTTGTCTCTCTCCCTAGCAGGTCTGAATACATCTCTTTAGCTGTCTCTCTCTTAGGTGTTCCAGGTTTGGCTGTGCGTAATAGCGCAAATATTAATTCTTTAGCTTGCTCTGCAGCAAAATCCCTGAATATTACGTCTAAGGCGCTCCATCTTCTCAACACAGAGCAAGCTGAACTTCGCAATGGTTTATTAAGGTCGAAATCTACTTTGGACTACCTACTCATGGTACATCATTATGGTTGTGAACAATTCAAGGAAATGTGCTGTTTTAACATCACTGACAATTCTAAGGCCGTTCAAAGGCAAATTTCTCATTTGCAAAATCTCACTCACCACATCAAAGAGGATATCGGATTTTCCGGACTCTGGGATTCCTTTTCCTTGTGGTCGACGGCGTGGCTACCTAATCTCAATTGGCTACGCAATGCCTTTTCTTATACCATTATTATTGTATGTATATTAATTTTGTTTTGTTGCTTTCTCCAATGCATTCCTAGCCTTACAAATCTTTTTTCTCGCCTTCTCTCTCCTCCACCACCACCTAGCGCGCTCCTTGCAGCCTATTATGCGAAATGGCAACGCCACCAGTAAGTAAAAAACAAAAACAAAAGGGGAGATGTGGGTAGGATTATTTTGAGATTTGTTGGCACACCACTAATCTTGAAGTACTTTTGCCCCATCAAGCCTAGCAGTATTATTTCCGGCATTTGATGGCAAACCACTGATCCGGAAGTATTGTTGCTTTATTCACCGAGTTGCCTTACCTCGCAAAGAAGAAAAAAAAGGAGGAGATGTAGACATGTTATTTCTATGTGCCTAGTATAGTAAAATATTCCTTTCCTCCTGCATTTTTGGGAATTATTTCTATCTTCCCTTTGCTTCTAAAACAGACTATAAGACCTGTTTATAATCAATCACGCTTCTCTCCCTCTCTTTCACGCACAAGGCTAAAGGTCTGTGCCTGGCACAGATCCTTTTGTATATCATTCCTTACATACCACACTTGTCTCTTTTAGTTCACCTTTAGTTCACAATGATGTGTAAATCACAATGATGTGTTAATCCTCAATGTATAATTAATTGTGTGAGTTTATATAACAATCTAAACATTAGTAAACACCTTAGTCATAACATTATCAATCTTAAGTCATAGGTGGATTAAGAGTTTATATGCCTGTCTAAATACAGCTCTAACATTCTGTCTTTCATGTGCCAAAGATCTATGGAGCTATGTAAGCCCGCCTTACATACAAATGAGCCAATAGGATTTCAGTTTCTTTGTCTTGTATTGAGCCAATCAGCCACTGGCACATTCGTGGCCATGCTTGTTGTAACTTTGAATAAAAGGAGATGCTGTGAGGCTGGAGGAAAAAGAATCTCTCTCTCTCTCTCACCTTCATCTGGCACACACGCAAGCTCTCTGAAAGAAAACATCTCGTTGTCTGTTTTTATTCATCTCTACAAACCCCCAAAATCCACACCCTGCATACAAGGCGGCTGCAGAAAGAAGGCCCAATTGCTGGGCACAACGTGAAAAAGTGTGGCCCTGCTCCACCATCAGCACTGACACTCACTGCATGTGAGTAATGCATGAGCAGAGATAACAACAACAACAACAACAACAACAACAACAACAACAACAACAACAACTTATATACCACCCATCTGGCCAGGCCTCCCCAGCCACTCTGGGTGGCTTCCAACAGGATATTAAAAACACAATAAAACATAAAACTTTAAAAACTTCCCTAAACAGAGGTAATAAACCATCCCGGAACAGCATATGCTTTACACTGCTGCAGTTCACTTTAAACAAGTGGCTTTGCACCTCTGTTCGTGCCCTTCTTTCTTTTTTTCATCTTCGTTTATGAACTCATTTTGCATTTAGCATGATACCGAGTGGATTAATGGTGTTGAAATTGACTTATTGACTGTCATTTTGAGATTTGTGTTTGTGCTTATGGTCACCTGCGTTATGCCTTTTTCCACAAATGAAATTGGATTAAAAATGTTTTTTTAAGCAGGTAGCACCATGACATATCTTAAAGATCATCTCGTCCCTTACATACCCAACTGATTTTTGAAATGCAAAAATACATTAAAAAAATAGCTGTCTGACCACTCCGAATATGGGATGCTTTAGTGGCAAATGTTCAACGTAGGAACTTTATGAGGAAATACAGCTTATGCCTGCCCTTTCATCCACACTTGCCATCCCCTCTTCCTCCCCAGTTTGTGTGAATTCGCAATTCATCTTGAGCCAATTCTACATGCTCACAAGCTGCCTTATAATAACCTAATATGGCATGGCCTAACCCAATATTGTATTGCGTGTCCTGAAAATAAGGAGGGCAGCAAAAGTTCAGCACAGTTTTTTTATTTCTCTTACCCTCTATTGACTGGCAGCTTTCCAAAGGTTTACAGAATAGGAATGGCAGGAAATTGGCTGGGGAAGCTGGTCCGCATTTGGGCCAATTTCATTTGTGTTGAAGTGGCCTTGGTTATCTTTGAAAGAACTGAAAGCTTGTGTCGTTCTTTTCTTATTCGCTTTTATTGTAGTTTGCACTAGGCTATTCTTGGGGAATGAACAGATGAGCAGGGAGCCCCTTACATCAGGAAGCAGAGCTGCTCCGAGATTGTAACACAATGAACACAAGCTCCTGGCTTGCCTGTCACATTTCTCCCATGAGTAGAGTTGTGAGGACAACTCGTTTTTGTCCGCAAGATCACCCTCAAGCTTAGCAAGACTTGATCCTCGCAGGAGAACAAACATCCATGGAGACTTCTGGATAGGTTCATTTAGGATTGCAGCGGAAGGAAGGATGCAATCTTGCTATATGGCTTATCTTTGGTTAGGATTCTTTTCTTTTTGTCAGGTTCGCTCAGCCTTGGAAGAGACACCAGCGTTTTAATTTTACACTTGGTTCCCCAATCCTGTTAGCATCTTCTGAATGCTTTTAAGAAGGATTTTCATGTCGAGGTACACACTGAAACATTATTGGTCTGGTATAGGGAATTTGATTGCAGTGCATGTCAATCACTATTCCTGAGAAAATTAAATTTTCAATGCAGAGTAATGCATCTCTTCTTAATGTTTCCCTGTCTGGGATTTGTGATCTGTCCTTGCCTTACCTTGGCATTCTATCTTCAAGATCAAAACGCCCCACTTCTAACATACGATGCTGTTGCCTCTTTCACCGACTGTTTTGAAAATACTTCCAATTTTTCTAGAGAAGAAAGGACATGGCAGATATACATTTCCATCTCTATCTGAGATAGAGTGTTTGCCCCTGCCTTCAGATTTATAATCTAAAAAGACATGGCACAAAAGGAAGAGAGATTGGGAGGGGAGAGGAAAAGCGTAAGCTCATACAAGTTCTTAGTTGCAAGTTTTAGTTTATTCATTGAAGATGCTTGTGGTCCCACATTCTTGCATCTTCCATCTTCAGCAGCCCAATCTAATGACTGCTGCCAGGTTGATGCAGAGAGCAGCCTGGCTTCTTCAGAGAGCCGGTGGTCACCCAATTCTTTTCCCGATACAAAAATGGACAAATATACATGTTTCTTTTATTTTTAATATTTCAACATGGTGAAAGTAGTTGAACAGAAGTAAGAATAAAACTCTTAGAGGAGAAAGGAGCAAACATATTGGCAGTAGTAGTACAGTGGTACCTTGGGTTAAGTACTTCATTCTTTCCGGAGGTCTGTACTTAACCTGAAACTGTTCTTAACCTGAAGCACCACTTTAGCTAATGGGACCTCCTGCTGCTGCCGCACCACTGGAGCACGATTTCTGTTCTCATCCTGAAGCAAAGTTCTTAACCTGAAGCACTATTTCTGGGTTAGCGGAGTGTGTAAGCTGAAGTGTATGTAATCTGATGCGTATGTAACCCGAGGTACCACTGTAATGCTGAGAATTATTATTATTATTATTATTAACAACTCCAGAAGAGCAGCCATGTTGCAACAAAAGGGAGCTCAGACCTTTCAAATGACCAGTGCATTTATTGCCACTCCTTTCATTCTCTCATTTCATTTATTTCTCACATTCCTCCAAGGAACTGAGACCCCCCCCCTCATTAGGTTGAAAGACAGCGGCTGGTCCCAGTCCACCCACCGAGTGAAGATTTGAATCTGGGTCTCCTCGGTTCTAGCCTGACACTGCGACCACAATGATGTTCTGTGTCTGTTTTCAGTTTGTACACAATGTGTTCGTTTCCTGCAAGGGATCCAGGTGTTTTTCTTAAGATGATACTTCTCTTGCAAAGGATAGCGTGGGTGCCCCAATTCACTTGCCAAAGTTGCCGCTGTCAATTTGGAGCTCAGTTGCTTGACGGCTGCTCCCACCTGGCAACCCGTTTGTGTGAATAATAAGACGGCTTCCCAAATGACCTTGGCTTATTTCTGAGTATCTTGTACCTCCCTCCTTTCTCTCTTTGCACTTTCAAATGTAGTTGAAATAGCTAGAAGTGTGCGAAGAGCCACTCATGCAAATTGCTTGCTATGTGGAGCTGCCTCTGTGTGGTAAATTACAATGAGTGAATTGAGCCTCCGTTATGTGACCAGTAGCAAAATCCTATCTAGTCTAGTCATTTTTACTGTGAAAGACTGAAGGGTGTTTATCTGTGTGCGTGGGAGCAGCGGATGAGTGTGCCACTCAAGTTTGGGAATACTCACTCTTTTTGGATGGAAAGGATTCTGGGAAGTCATTGAGTTTTGAGAGGACAAAATTCCAGACAAATCCATGCAAGCTGCCTGCTCCCTGCCTAGGATTCCAGCTTCAAAAAAGCAAAGTAGTGCAAGCTCTGAAGTCTGAGGCTGGATCTACATTGATCTTCTAAACGTTATTAAATATAACGCTCTACTTTTAATGGCAGTTTCCCTGCTCTGCAATGCCCTATGGTATCAGATTTTAATAATACATTTAATAACGTTATAAACCAGGAGTGTGGACCCACCCTGTATCTTCATATTATACTTTCCAAGTAACTGAATTCAGGGTTGGAGTTGTAGGCTGGCACAGTTGGTCAATTGTTGAGGCCCACATATCCCTGCAGATACTCTCTACCAAACCTCAAAACCTCCTGACCTTGCTGTTCAACATACATTGGGACATAGGATGCTGCCTTATACTGGGTCAGACCACTGGTCTAGCTTGCTCAGTATTGTCTATCCCGAAAAGCAGTGGGTCTCCAAGGTTTTAGACAGGCAACATTCTCAACCCTACCTGGAGATTATATGAATTAGGGCTGAGTGATATATCAATACATCGTCCAAAACCAGTTTGAAGTCCATATCGTCATATCAGTCTCATAGTTTTTGACCTGGCAATATGTCATGAATCACGATGTGTGTTAGGGCTGGGTGATATATCATCCAAAATCGGTTTCAAGTCTATATTGGTTTCATCATTTTTGACCTGGCAATGTATTGTGAATCACGATATTTGTGCACACGCTATGCAAAAACCACAATGTGAGAAAAACCATGAAGCCAGCCAGTGCCTCAACATAGCTTCATCCTTATTTCAGACACTGCAATATATTAGTATATTGTGATGTTTAGCTGGTGATACATGTTAGAATTCCTGCTCCATGACTGCAGTCATGGGATTGTTGTCTATCACATGATGGTGTATGTTTTTACTCCACAGAGTAGGAAGTGACGGAGACAGGATGTTTGTGTTACTGTGTTCCGTGAAGTGGGACTATTGTCCTTTGTTCTTTCTCTTTGCTGTCTGATGCTAGAGAGAGAGGGAGCCTTGTTGCAGTGCTCTGTGTGTGTTTATATGTAAATGAAGTAGATTAGCCAAAATGTTGAGTTGCTGAGGTCTGTTACACAAGCTGCGAAGACTCTGCAGATCCTTAAGTGTGCCAATGTCTGTTGGCATCGGTTGCTGTGATGTTTGGGCTGAAGAAAGCTTTTGAAGCTCCCGAATGATCGACCAGGAGGGAGGGAACATGCCAGTCAGGCATGTGTCTCTGCCAGGGTCCTACTCAAGTGTAGTATGAGCTCCTGACAATACATCACAAAGTTGAAAACCAGCTCCATTCTTATTTTGGGCATTATGATATCTCAGTATCTTGCGATGTTTAGTTGGTGATATATTGTGATGTTGACAGCCAGGTATTGCCCAGCCTTACTGGGAACTGAACACAGGTCTTTCTATTTGCAAGGCAAGTGCTCTATACCCGAGCTATGGTCCTCCCCTTTCAGGTCTCCGGCGATGCTGTCTGCTTACCTTCTTTCTCCAAGCATGCAAGCAGAGGAGATGGTGAGAAGATGGAGCAGAAGCCACCATGTTCCTTTCACCTTGACTATGGGTGGTTGTCATGTTTGAATCCAGAAGGAGAGGGAGACCGAATGAGAGCAGAGGCAACAGTGGTCCATTCAGAAATGGAGACTTGGGTTGAGAGCTGGCACTGGCTATGCGGAATTTAGAGATGCACTTTTCAGATGCCGTCATTATCAAGCAGCCATGAATCCCTAAAACGCAATTGGCGTCAAAACCTTTATTTCCATTGTGTTGTGTGTATGTAATAGGGACAGCTTTCATTCATGCTTCTGATGGCACCGACCACCCTCATTGTCTCTCGGCGCAGCCATGGTGGGTTACAAGAGAAATGCATGAAGCTGATAAGAGATTATTCTACAGGGTAATTAGTTTCTAGTTACATTCTTCTGAGAAGGCAACGGGATGTGAATGTTATCAGTAATTAATATATTCTGCACCATAAAGGATGGTTACTATGTTCAACAGAAATAGTGTATCTTTGCTTTTTAATTGAGTCAGAGAAAATGCCGCACCTTAAGATGATCTATTATTTGGTTCTTTTTTTGATCGTGGGGGTAAAAAAATGCAAATAAACACTCAGTCTGAAATTCTAATTAGCTGAACATGCATTGTTATGTGAAATCAGAGGAAATAATTAAACAGTGAATTAACTTTGGGCATACTTTGGAAATGGAGATCCGTTCTGGGACTTGCAAGAAACGAATTCCGGAAAAAGGGACTGTGTTAGTTGAAATGCTGTATCTCCACGCTTTTTATGTGAGGCTGCTTATCATTAAGAAGACCTGCTCATGTTGATCTTATTTTGGGCGGGCATGCACTTATACAAATTTATGTTGACGGTGGATCTCTATAGCTCCCCGTTTGAGCACAACAACGGCAGTTTGAAGAACCCCAGTGAATTTTTCTACTCTTATCACAGTGGTTTTGGAGTTCCACCCAAATCTTCAGATGATTTTTTCTGAGCAGGAATCTTCATATACCATAGGAACCTAAGCAGATGCCACAACTAGTTCAGGTTTGTTGCAGCCCCATCTGGTTAAAGCCTGAGGGATGACCTCAAGTTGTTGCAGCCTGAGGGCATGGACAGTAACATCTAGGAGAAAGAGACTGACTGGATGGTCCAGAGAGTTGTTAATGCTTTATTATATGAAGGAGTTATGCCCACTGCCTTCAAAGAGGTTCTCCTTTGATCCAGAGGTTTTAGAAAACCTTTGAGAGACCAAACTAAGCCTCCCAATGTATATGGTGCTCTAGGAGGCTTCGTTTGGTTTCAGAATCAAGACTTCACACTAAATACCTTACTGCTGATAGATGAGCCACCATTGCCACTAGATGGTCATGAAAATTTGTGTCCCAGGCTTTCTAGACTCGTCTACCCATGTACTATCTGAAAACAAAAGGGCACATTGGTTGCCAGATGTGATTTCCCCCTCAGCTATCCTACCCTGCTATTGTCATTTAGTGTTGACAGTACTGAGCCAGATTGACCAATGGTCTGTCTCATTATAAGGCAGCTTCCTATATTCCTCTGCTCTTCAGACCACACTATTTCACACTGAGCTGTTGTTTGTATCCAGGTTGTAGAAACACTACCTGCATAGAGGAGATTACACATTTCTTAATGGCCCACAGGGAAGGAGGGGAGGTTCACTATAACCTTAAGGGGTCTGGTCCTCCTGGCAGGACAATTTTTTTAAAAAATACAAAAAAATCCTCTCTAATCACAAGGAATTTCATTTCCAGCTGGGTATTCATTTTAAAATTTTTTTGTGAAGGGGGGAGTGTTGCTAGGTGAGCATAAGCTCTTTGCTGTAATGTAACCTTCAAACCTGGGTGGGGACGCCGGTGTCGCTGTGGGTTAAACCACAGAGCCTAGGACTTGCTGATCAGAAGGTTGGCGGTTCGAATCCCCGCAACGCGGTGAGCTCCCGTTGCTCGGTCCCTTCTCCTGCCAACCTAGCAGTTCAAAAGCACCTCAAAGTGCAAGTAGATAAATAGGTACCGCTCCGGCAGGAAGGTAAACGCCGTTTCCATGCACTGCTCTGGTTCGCCAGAAGCGGCTTAGTCATGCTGGCCACATGACCCAGAAACTACGCCGGCTCCCTTGGCCAGTAAAGCGAGATGAGCGCCACAACCCCAGAGTTGGTCACGACTGGACCTAATGGTCAGGGGTCCCTTTACCTTTTTAACCTTTAAACCCAGAAAACAGGATGATATATGTGTATATATCAAAAGACATGTTGGGTTGACATGTAGTGACTTACTCTCAGCTCATCCTGTGAACTTCAGGCACCCAAATTCTCCTCTCCCTGATTAAAGCCTAGAACTCTTCAAATATCACCACACTGGCACCCTGCTTATTATATAACTTAACCAGCTAAACCTTGCCAGCAACATCCACAATAAGGTAACGGAAGGCTTGTCTTTGAGGTCGGGCTTTAATATTTGAAGGGTTTAAAATTTTGCACATGTTGTTGTGTTCTAGTGGTTTGTTCCATTGTAAGGCTTTGGGCTGATTCCATCATTTTCTCAAACACCGTACCAAGATAGCAGCTGCAACGTTTGTATAAAGCGGTACCTTCCATCCTGAAAAACAGGTTAAATTCCATCATTCAGGGGTGGGGAGGGGGATGAAACAGAGGCAAGGAAATAATAACAACTAAAAAATCTCACCAGAAACTCTGATTCACAGTGTTATAATGACTTGCTTATAGATGTCCTCTGGAGATGTCCTTTAGGTATAATTTTGGATGATAACATGTCTGACTATTATGCATTAAGCAATTACAGCAATTATATCTATTCTGGTGGTTTTACTGATCCAGATGCTAATTCCATTATCTGTTAAAATCAGAACCAGTGATTTGATCATATCACTGTAAGCAATTAGCAGAAACAATGTCACATTAATGACTTGGTGTGTGGCTTACTACACATTATGCGCTATCTTTCAGAGACCGCATCTAGTAATTATAAGATTAGGATAACTTTGTTTCTATCTTAATTTTTTGTAATTTCTTATAGAGATTTGCTAAACACCTGAACAAATTAATGCACTTTCCACTTCCTTGCAGTTGGGATATTGGTGCTATTAATTCCGGGCAGGCAAGGAAAGTTGGTTGGGATAACAATGTTGTTTCAGGTTTTTATTTTACCATTTGTTCCATGAAATGACCTGGCAGCAAAAGATAAACTGTTTGTGTCTCCCCTCCATATTTCTTTTCTAGTGACTTCTATAATTAATTGGAGCTGAATTCTGAACAGACAGAGGTGTTATGTGTTCTGAGTTCTAAGGTGGGGAGGCAGCCTGTTCTGGATGGCATTGTGCTTCCTTGGGGTCCATAGCTTGGGGAGCGTTCTGAATTCAACCTTGTTGCTGAAGACTCAGATGGCTAGGCGTGCCTATTTCTAGTTACAGCTGGTTTACCAGCTATGGCCCCTTTTGGACAGAGCTAACTTAGCCATTGCATTCCCCGCTCTGCTAACTTCCAGAATTATTGCAGCATCTGAAGAAGACTTTGTAAACTTCCAACTGGTCCAAAATGCAGCGGCTAGATTACTTCTGGTTTCCATTCAGAAGCCACATAAACTATTTTAGAACAACTGCAATGCTTGGCAGTTAGTTCAGAAAGCTGGCAAACCTGCTCCATTTAGATTCAGGTGTAAAAATGTGAAGAAATCATATTTCTTAAAGTTACAGCAGCCTCTGCCACATCGTGATTCTCAATGGGACACGGTGTGATGGCCTGGGACTCGGACTCGGCCTTGGAAGTCTGAGGAGCCTCAGGCGGCATTTGAACCGAGTCTGGGGCCTGATTCTGAAGAGCCCCAGTCTGCACAGGTTCCCCTGCAACAAGCACCAGCTGCACTGAGTCAAGGGCCTGAGCCTGCCCTGGCTTCAGATGCGGGGATTACCTCGTTGCCTTCAGCTGGCAAACACTTACAGCTGCTCCACTACCGGTTTGGTCAGGAGAGGCTGAGGCGGACTCTGGGTCTAGTAACCCACTGACATCTCCCAAGCTGCAGAGACTAAGGTCTGAGAGGAGAGACCTGAGTACTCACAGGAGGAGCGCTCGCCTTTAGGTGAGACAGGGAGGTGAGTCACTGGGGGATCAGGCCTAGCCGTTACCCCGACAAAGATAAAAGGCTGTCGGACCCCGCCCCAGGTTGCGGGAGCAACATTGCTGTTTGCTAGAACATGCCTGAGACCCTGTGCCTGACCTAGACTGGTTTCCTGCCTTGTGTCCTGCCTTGGCCCTGTCAGACTGACTCCTCGCGGAATCCTTGGATTCGGGACCGGACCTGGACCGCGTTGCTTGGGTTAACCCATGGGCCCAGCACACACAGACCCTAGGGTGAGCTCCTGGAATGCCCTGGAATTTTGCACCACTTGGCAGTGAGTAGGGGTGGCACACAACCATTGTGACAATATGCAACAAAAACCATTAAAAGACCTTGCTGCAACAGACAGTTTAGCGGTCAAAGGCCTGTCTAAATAAAGAAGTATTTGCCTGCCGGGGAAAGTTGAGCAGAGTGGGGGCCAGCTTCGCCTCCTGAGGAAAGGAGTGCTGCAATTTGGGGTAGCTGTTGAGAAGGTCCTCTGCTGTGTCCTCACCAAATGTGCCCATGCAGTGCCAGATTTAGGGTGGTGTGGGCACTACTACTACCTATGTTTACTACTATCTATAAAAAAGTGACTGTACCAAAAGGGTTTATTTTGAAAATATTGGGGGGGGGGGGGTTTGGCCGCACCAAATGTTGTATTCGCTCAGGGTGCCATATTACTGAAGTCCATCTGTGAGGATGATAGGTCTGACAGAAAGGTCTTCCCTGAAGATCTCAAAACCCACACAGGGAAATATGGTTCTTCAGATCCAAGTTGTGTAGTGGTTTATAGGTCATAATCCACCCTGATATGAAGCCTTAAATGACTTGAGACCAGATTGCCTAAAGAAGAAGAAGAAGAAGAGTTTGGATTTGATATCCCATTTTATCACTCCCCTTCAGGAGTCTCAAAGCGGCTAACATTCTCCTTTCCCTTCCTCCCAACAACAAACACTCTGTGAGGTGAGTGAGGCTGAGAGACTTCAGAGAAGTGTGACTAGCCCAAGGTCACCCAGCAGCTGCATGTGGAGGAGCGGGGAAGCGAACCCAGTTCACCAGATTATGAAACTACCGCTCCTAACCACTACACCACACTGGTTCTCACCCAAGCCTATGGCTACTAAGTTCTGCCTTGGAAGCAGTTCTGTTGGTCATCCTACCTTCAGACATGAAGCTGGTGGTGACATGTGACAGAGCCTTCTTGGCTGAGATGCCCCAACTCTTCTGCGCTGTCACCAGGAAAGGCTTCTCTGGTACCAACTTGGATGTTTTTCCATCACCAGATGAAAAACTCTTTATCTACCTAACCCTTTTAGACACATTTGTTATATACAATATACGATATGTGTGTATGAAACCTGGCTGTGAGCTTCTGTTCTGCTTTTATTTCATGATGCTTTTACACAACACGATATTATTGTATCTTGCTTTAATATTTAAAATGTTATGTTAGCCACTTGTGGGTGAGGTGTTTACCTGAAAAGCAGGATAGCCATTCTCTAAATGATGAAATGTAGACTAGGAATGGCTAGACTGAGAATGGCTTTCTGGAAGTCTCAAGAATTCTCAAATCCCACAACTCTTACAGCACATAGTAACTCAGAAGTAAGCCCCACTGAGTTCAGTGAGAATAATTTGCAGATAACTTGGGACGCGGGTGGCGCTGTGGGTAAAACCTCAGCGCCTAGGACTTGCCGATCGCATGGTCGGCGGTTCGAATCCCTGCGGCGGGGTGCGCTCCCGTCGTTCGGTCCCAGCGCCTGCCAACCTAGCAGTTCGAAAGCACCTCCGGGTGCAAGTAGATAAATAGGGACCGCTTACCAGCGGGAAGGTAAACGGCGTTCCGTGTGCTGCGCTGGCTCACCAGATGCAGCTTGTCACGCTGGCCACGTGACCCGGAAGTGTCTGCGGACAGCGCTGGCTCCCGGCCTATAGAGTGAGATGAGCGCACAACCCTAGAGTCTGGCAAGACTGGCCCGAACGGGCAGGGGTACCTTTACCTTTAACTTGGTATTCCTGAATCTATTGAATGACTCTGACAGAAAAAGAAAGAGAAGATTGCATTTCTATATAATTGTACAAAAGTCTGGTGCTTGGAGAGACCTGTCACAGTCCTTAGAACTGTCATCCCTTACCTGCTATTATATTTTTTAGGCTATTTCTGCAAAAGCATACTGGACTCCTGCAGTGTTCCTTGCATGAAATATTGTCCCAATCAAGCTTGCCACGTAAAAAGGGTAGACTGGAATTCCCCGCTACAAGTAAATTTGCATGTAATTAATTTACTGTCTCGAGTGTCTCCACCCTTTAGCTTTCCTACCTCCTGGGATCTATTCTCACTCAGCCTTTCCTTGTATCCATAGATTTAGAGACACTGTGCGAGGTTAGAGTTCCAGCCCAGCTGCTCTCTTACTCCCCTCGGCATTCCAATTAGCTGGTTTTCATCCTTCAGCATTTCTAACTATCCCAAACATTTCAAAGCATCATGCCTTAGAACTAGATGTTATCACAGATACATGATGGCTTTTAAAAATAGCAGCCCTGTATCATCTTCCTCTTTCCCATGTTAATCTCAAGTACCTGGGCTGCCTTTGGAACTAGTTCAGCAGTTGCAGTTAGTGCACATTGCTACCGCCAGACTGCTTGTGGTGACAGCTCAGCTCTTCGTCAACATAGAACACCAGTATTGAAAGATCTACACTAGCTGCCAATATAGGCTATCAATCCAAAGTTCATGTTTTGATATATAAAGCCCTAGATCAGGCATCCCCAAACTCGACCCTCCAGATGTTTTGGGACTACAATTCCCATCATCCCTGACCTGACCACTGGTCCTCTTAGCTAGGGATGGTGGGAGTTGTAGTCCCAAAACATCTAGAGGGCCGAGTTTGGGGATACCTGCCCTAGATGCCATGAGATCCATGTGCCTGAAAGGCCACCAGCTTTCTTATACACTTGACTAGACCTTGAGGTCATTGGGGGATGTGTTAAGTATAGTCATTTAATTCGCTGAACTTGCAAATGCTTGTATGCATTACTGTGTGTTTAAATTTGATTGGTTGGTAACTGAATTCTAGAGAATCCTCTAGTAGCTCTCATGTGATTGGCTAACGTTGGTCACATGGGAGGCATCTAGTGAAGGAGAGACTCCAGTTTATGTGATGCAAGATGACTGTGTTTTAGAATCCACTGTGAACACTGCTAAGTTGTATAGTGTGTTGGAGTGTTTCTTTCCTGCTTGAATGAAAGAGAGCAAAGCTGCAGGAGAAGGTAAAAGTGGAAATCCCGCATAGGAGCTGCAATTGAGATACAGAAGGCTGAGTGCTGAGCTCTGGAAAAGGACGAAAATAAAGTTGTCTGGAAGTTAGAAGATGAGACTATAAGTCCATTCTAAGATAAGCGTGCAACTGTAAATATTAATTTTTGATTCATCTATAACTATAAGTTTCTGCATGCAAAGTTTTTGAATGTTAAAATCTGGACATTGGTTTAATTTCCAAAGAAGGGTGTCAGTCACATATATAATTTGAGCTTCTTAGCTGCGATTTCGCTACTCTTACTTCAACAGGATGCCCTTTTCATGAGTGTCACAGTTCTCTGAGATATGGTACATGGTGGCTCACGAGAAGGTCTTTTCAATAGTGGCACTCCGACTTTAGTTGGTCCTCTACAACAAGTGCTATCAGCACTAATGCTAATAGGGCTTCAACGCCTGGTAAAACCATGGCTATTCCCTCAACCATTTGATTTAAGCCCTAGCTTGGCAGATGTGGTTATGTTGTTAGTATATTGTTTGATTTTATATTGAGTTGTATTTAGATGTCATGTAGTTTCATGGTATGTTAACGTTCTTCACTCTGGGATTGCATGAACAATGAAGAGCAGGTTGCAAATAAATGCATAAAATACCAGAAAATGTGCAATGCGATATTGCCACACATCATGGAACCACTCTGTTTCCTCGATGCAACTTGTGAGGCCTGGAGAACTTGAAGCATAGTAATGCCACATCACACATTTGGTGCTTCAGGAAATTATGCTATAGGCTACCTCCAGATTCAGAGGAGGCAGTATGTCTTAGAATACAAATTGCTGGGTAGCAACAGTGGGAAATGGCCAGTGCTATTTTTCTAGAAAAATAGGTGACAGAACTCAACATGAACACCTCCCTCGTTTTCTTAGGATGACAATGGCACCCACCTGAGAGGTGCTGGAACTGAGTTCTGGCAAGTTCTGGCTGAAGAAAAAGCCCTGGAAATGGTTATCGCCCTCATGTGTTGCTGTGGGGTTCCCAGAGGCAACTGTGGGTACCATGGGAAACAGAATGATAGACTAGACAGACTTTTGGTCTAATCCAGCACAAATCCTCTTATGTTCTTAATATGGGCAAGAGGAAGTGTTGCAGTGGTGGTTTTTATGGCAACAGCCATATGTCTCCTGCCATGTCTGGTTCTAGAAGCTTCATCTGCACTCCCACCATGCAACTGTAGAGGTGTGAGAATGATAGTCCTTTGCATGACATTGACACGGACTCAAATGCCGGGCATCATACTTTTTAGTTGATTTGAGGAGCTGAACAAACAGGGACAGCATAAACGGTCTCATCCATTATGCAGATCTGTAGCAGCAACGGTAGTGTTAGTAGCTAATCTGCTTTTCTCTTGCTCATACTCGGAAAAACTAAGCCAACAGCAAAGCCTAACAGGAAACAAACGGGAGCACGTTCTTCCTTCTCTTTTGGAAGTAAAATGCAGAAATATGCATGAATTGACTTTTGAGTCTGCAAAATATCAAATTTATAGTTTGAACAGGCTACGTTAGACATAGCACTAGCTGTGCCATGAAGCAAAGTGAAGCAGTTGGCTTCAGGCAGCATAATGATGGAGGAATTCTGGGGCCTGAATGGTTTTAGAAAGACATTTCGCCTGGTTTTGGGGCATTTATTCCCTGCTTCCATCACCAAAATGCCCTGGGCTCGCACATTTACACACACATTTTGTTTGATGGCATCAGAGGTGTTTGTGTGTCTTTACTGAAGCAGGTGAAGAACATTTAAATTCTTTAAAATTAGGTAGGTTTTGGTTTAAATAATGCTTGGATGGAACAAGTAAAGACCTGCATCTTGACAAAGCAGGCACAAGGTACAGTGGTACCTCTGGTTACGTACTTAATTTGTTCCGGAGGTCCGTTCTTAACCTGAAACTGTTCTTAACCTGAAGCACCACTTTAGCTAATGGGGCCTCCTGCTGCCGCTGCGCCAATTTCTGTTCTCATCCTGAAGCAAAGTTCTTAACCAGAGGTAATATTTCTGGGTTAGCGGAGTCTGTAACCTGAAGCGCCTGTAACCTGAAGTGTATGTAACCCGAGGTACCTCTGTATTGGTTATTGTTCTAAGTCATAGCTGCTGAAAGACGCTTACCAAGATTCCTTCAGAGCCTCAGTTTCACAGAGGCTCAGTAGGTTCCCTATACATTCCTTTACTAGAGAGCTCTGGTACTCTTAATTGTACAATTACAAGGCTTAATTGTACAATTGGCACCAAGAAAAGACTTTCTTTTTACCTGTGTTTTTGGCCCTTAATTTGAAGGGTGGCATTGTGGCCAGATGTTCTAAACCCAGACAAAGAAAACTGATGTGCATGCATTAAAATGATAACAATAATGATGATAATAATGATAATAATACATTAGTACAAAACTAGCAGATATTCATAGCTCTGCAGTGTCTTTTTTTTTTTTAAGGCCCTATACCATGGGCACAAAGTATGGAGGGCTATGGGGGCCAAGCCCCCCCCCAAATCAGAGGGCTGAGCCCTGCCAGACTTCTTTGATGGCTGCACGTTCATGCCCCATAGTTTGCACATGTGGTACCACACCAGCATGCTGCAGGGCACGCTGACAGCGTGCACACATGGCATACCAATGTCATACAGCCCCAGACCCCCTCAGTCCTTGACATCTGATGGGAGGGTTTTCCGCAGGGTGGGTGCCACTACCGAGAAGGCCCTCTGCTTGGTTCCCTGTAACCTCACTTCTCGCAGTGAGGGAAGCGCCAGAAGGCCCTCGGAGCTGGACCTCATTGTCCGGACTGAACGATGGAGGTGGAGACACTCCTTCAGGTATACTGGACCGAGGCCATTTAGGGCTTTAAAGGTCAGCACCAACACTTTGAATTGTGCTTTCATTGCACCCTATTTCACTTGAAAATAGAACATAGGCAAGTGAAAATCCTGATTTTCAGTTCCTTCAAAATGAGTTCTGTGTATTTGTGCCTTTCTTTCTTTCTTTCTTTCTTTCTTTCTTTCTTTCTTTCTTTCTTTCTTTCTTTCTTTCTTTCTTTCTTTCTTTCTTTCTTTCTTTCTTTCTTTCTTTCTTTCCAGTTAGAATTCTATTCTATTTTTGACAGATGAATGTAGGATGTAATGGGAGCAAATGATTAGACGTGAAGAGTAATGCTCATCTTACACCATTCCTTATATGCCGGAGGGAATTTCTTTCTGTTGCAGCAATGAAAATGAGACTAGCCTTGAACTCTGCTGGCCTTGTCTGATGGGGGATGCATAATAATGAAGGTTAATTTCCCATGACATTTTTTTTTTTTAAGGTGAAAGATCCCCCAGGACTTTACCTTTTTATATTTTCATATTTGTATTGTGCTTTCTCCTGTACAGTTTATTTCAAGATCCCATGCATACTGACTTAAACTCTTTAACCTTGATTTGTAGTTTTGTTTACTCCTTCTCTTTCACTTTCTGTAACATATTCTCAAAGGGTTGGAATTTGTGGGTCCCTTCCCCATGGAGGGGAAATCACAAAAGCCCGTCATGGTATAAAATACTACAGATTTATTTAACCAAATTGCCATTTGATTTTTGCAACTGCACACTGAAGGCTTCCAGGGGATTCCATGTTTTAGAACATGCTTTGCCATATTAATTTATGGCATATTAATTTCTTTAAGTTACAGGTGCATTACTGGTGTATCCAGCAAGGTATCACATTTCCAAATGTCTACAAGTATGAACAAATTACTCCAGCCCTCACTAGCCTGGTGTCGACCAGATGTTTTGGATTTCAGCTCCCATCATCACTGACCTTTGGCTATGCACTCTGGATCAGATGGAAAGTGTAGCCAAAACAGCTGGAGGTCACTATGTTGGCAATGGCCGATTTACTCCATGTCAAAGGATACATGACAAATTTATGGTTCTAGATGATTCAAGCAAGCTAAAATCTGTAGGAAAGCTGGATTGGGGACAAGCAACCATAATAACAAGGAATAAATGATTTTCTAATTAGGTGGAAACAATGATCACAGCTCCACCAAAAGCTGCCAATAATGCTTAGCAACGTACATGGCTGGCAAATTAGGACTCATGTCTGTCTGTAATGACTACCTATAAGTTAATTATTTTGCAAAGCTGTTAACAGAGACAAGAAAGCAGTGTGGCTTTCTCGTGGTCAATTAGAGTGAACAACACAGCTCTTGTAAGAAAAGAGAGAGTTTGATGGTTATTTCAGATGCCCTTCAAACCAACCACGCTGAGCTTTCTCCTGGGCAAGTCTTGTATTCAAACTGTAGATAGGTTCCTGCAGCTGGGGGGTAGGGGAAGCTGCTGTGACAATTCAAGACTCTAAAAAAGAGAGAAAATGGGAGCTCCCTGTTGCATCCTGCCTGTTGAGTTCAAACCAAGAAGCAAATGGCCAGAAAGACAAATTTGAGTTCATTGTTAGCCAGTGGGAGTCGGGGACACCGCATTGTAATGTGTGCTCATGAATAGAAAAAGCTGCCTGGGGAAGTTGCAGAATCTTCTTTCCAGATGATTTCAAGAAAAGGTAAGTGTGGAATTTAGGAATACTTAAAACTGTGATAATCTGTTTTAGGGAAAGCACTTGTATTTACATTAGTTACGTTAGCCATGTTCAACACCATTTGGTGGAAAAGAAAGATACAAATCTAACAAACAAATGAATAGACTGTGTGTTGGTATATTGAGTCAAATCTAACTGGATTAGTTTTATCCTTTTCATTAACGTTAGAATGGAATCTAGTTTCTGGCCACGCCTATGAGTCAATGGCAGATGTTCTTCATAGTCCTCCAGGGGCTGCAAAGAAGTTCAGGCAGGGGAAAGGAAGGGAATGATGTATAAATTCTTCTGATACTTTCCAGTGGGGTCTGGGGAGTTCATTGCATCCCATAGTGTCATGTAATCCCATTTCGAAGGCAGAACAGGAGCTATCTGGGAGTGTGCCCCCGCCATGGACGAACCTCTGTTACTGGCATGATTAGTAGAAGGTTCTTCCTCAATCTGTTTTTTTTTTTAATGATATTTATTGAAAGTTTAAAATTACAGAGAATAAAAAAGAGAGAAGGAGAAAAAGAAGGAGAAAAAGAAGGAAAAGAAAAGAAAAAAGAAAAATATATATATAATCAGAAAAACAAGGAATTAAGCATTACAAGTCAATAAAAAGAAAAAAAGAAAAATACAAAACACCCAATACATCAAAACCAACAACAAAATACAGAAAAAACAAAATTTTTTAAAACAAATCCAATATTCCCAAATCTTTATCTTTTGTTAACTTGTTTCATCGACCTCCTCACACCTCCCTTTTTTGTATTCTAATTATTAATTATCTCAGCAAATCCTTTCCATCTTTCACTATATTCTGTCATTAAATTACCTTAATTTATTTTAACCTTATCTTACCATAAAAAGCCCTAAAGCTTAAAACTTAAAACTTATTTATACATAATTCCTTAAAGCATTTCTACTAAAGCCAAATAGTTTCATTCCAACATTTTTTCTAACACTCATTAATTTTACAATAATTCTCTAAATGAATTTTTAAACTTTCTTCCAATCTTCATCCATCGCCTCTTCTTCCTGGTCTCGGGTTTTGTCAGTCCTTTCTATCCCTTCCATCTAGTCCATCAGCCTGGTGACCTTCTATCCGAGGCTCTTAAGTCTTTTCCATGTCCCTTCTGCAGGTCTTCTTCATGTTTATACCTGCACTTTACTTTATCTTCTGCTGATCTTATTCTTAATTTCCTTCCTCTCTCACTGAGGGGTAGATCTCGGGGATCCCTTCTCGACAGGTCAGCCCACTCTCCACAGTCAGCACTGAAATCCAAAAGATATTTGAAGGCATGTTTCAAAGTCCCTCCAAAGTTAAGGGCCCCCACAACTCCAAGCTCCCCCTGGCCCGGTTCTTCCTCAATCTGGATAATTGGCATTAATCAAGAGGTCCTCATGAAGCATCATATGCAAATGGACTGAAATCAATCAGCTGCTGAAAGAACCAGGACTGGTTTTCTGAAGGTATTTGAATGGTTTTCTGAAGTTTGTGAATCCCTACCATAGCCATGAAAAGAAAAGGGAGGACAAGGTGCTTTGCACTTTCTTATGGTTTTCTAATGGTTTTCTTCTCCTGGCGTCCCCTACATAATGAAGAGACGTGTGTAGTTGCTACTCTGGTTGATACTTTGAAAAAAGGGGGAGGCCTTGATCTATAATGAATTTAATAAGGTTTTGTTATGCTGCCCCCTCAACCAAGGGTGAATGAATTTTATTTATAACCACCTCTGTTGATGGAGGATTGCAGTAGGAGAAAGAAATGGCCCATAGCTGGACAGTTGTTGAAGAGAGGCTGAATCTGAGAAAATATTTTTCTGTGTGTTGTGTGCCGAGAAAGAATTGCAGAGGTGAATTTAATGGCAGAAGTCTGGAAAGTTCATTCTGCGAGTTATTTATGGCTGTGGCTCACATGTTCGTTTGATAACAGCAGAATGAAATGGAATGTGACTTTGTACCACCCAGATAAACACTGCAAAAAAACTGAACTCTTTCAACACACCAGGTTTGGAATAGAAATGTAGATGAAGAATACACATGTGAAATGGATTATGTACATATAAGATGAAACCGAGGTAGTTGACTGTAAGGTGAAAAAGCAGGCAGCTGGAAGAATAGCTTAATGGCAAGGGAAGGATGTCAACTGGAGATTAAATAAGAAAGGAAACAGCTATGGGAAAATATATTGGACATACGATTGCAACGGGAGCAGGAAACCTGATTTTAAGAAATTGTATTAAATTAAAGTAATTCGGTTTGATTTCTAATAATTTGGAAAAAACCAATGAAAATAATTAAACAAAAAAACATTAGAATGATCTATTACAATACGCTGAGCCAAAAAGCACAACAGAAACCATTGGCGTGAAATCTAAAGTGAATGTGAAAGAGCATTTTAATGATCTGAATATTCATTTATAGTTCTATGAGACTGAAATGCTTGAATTTCTTTAAATTATTGGTGCATCTGATAAGGTATCTCATTCATTCCTTCTTTAATTCCTACACCCCATAACTAACTGTGTACTCTCCTTTTTTAGTTCGTATTTTTAAGATTGCATGCATTGCTGTAAATTGGTGTTGCAGGCATGCCATTATATATCATAGCATAATTTGAAGAAAATCGAAATGAACCCCAGATATATGATAGGCTTCTCATTTCTCTTTAGGGAAATAATTCAGTGAGCCGTATCATGTTCAATTGTCTTAAGCTAAGCTGCTTAAGAATAATTGCAAAGTAAATACTTTATTTCAATGCACTCCTAGGCAGTGGGGGAGATATACAAAAGGAGATGAGGAACATTTCTGATTATTTATGACTTAAAGCACACATTTCTTCAAATCTCTATGGACCCTACTCTTCATTCTACATAAGTTGTTAGCGTGTTTTCTATATGGACCCTCACAGCATTACTTGACATGATGGAAGCCATTTTGCAAATCAATGCTGACTGAACCAGCTGTTACATTTACTGTGGGCTGTAGCTTCTGAGTTGCACAGCTGCTTCAGGTGGAAAGCTATTAAATTTTCATTTATGCTGGCATCTCACTAGGCTCATTTCAAAAGTTCTACAGTTGGAAATGATCACATTCTAAAACAATGATATTCACCATAAATCTAGATATCTGGCGTGTGCCTAGTTCTGTGTTTTGCATGCATTCCTTGCCCACAAAACTAATTTATGATACAGAGAACCACTATTTAATATATCTTCAGTGTCAAGGTGGACTTCTATATTTTTTATTCATTCGTATTTGTAGCTCTGCTGTTAGTAGGCTGATTCCCTCATCCCAGTTGCTGGTGAGATATACAGCCTGGTCAGAGAGTGTTATACATGCAAGGTGTGTGAAATAAGGCATCGAATGAGTTTAGTGTTTGCTAAACTGGAGCAAAGTGGGACAAAAGTGGGAGGGGATGAAATGTGACATAAGTTGTGCAACTATGACCTGGGGGACAATCTTAGACATGATGTTACTTGTGGCGATAGACCTGGTGGGCATTTAAAAACAAACAAACAAAAAACCCAGACAATAAATACATGGTACAGGAGAGAGACCACAGCCTTCATTGTGGTCCCAATCCAAACTCAGAGTAGTGCTAGCTGATAGAGGGCTAACCAATAAGGTAAGGGATTGCAGCAGGACAATGTATTAATGACCTGGTCCTGCTCTAACTTGGCCCAGTGCTGCTTCCCTTGCTTTCTTTTAACATGAGTGCATGTGTACACGTGTGTGTGTTATCCTGTCATATCTTTAGGCTGGACCTGAGAGAGGAGGGTGGTTGATTCAAAATGAGAGAGAGAAAGGTGCTAGTGGTAGTCAACCAAATTTTAGTGTAGCTCAGGGGTTGGCAACATGTGGCCCATGGGCCAGGTGCGGCCCACGAAGACTGTTTTACCGGCCCATGAGCCGCCCCTGAACTGAGCCACCCACTCAGCGAGTCCGCCTCACGCTGCAGTAAACCGGTGCAGCGCAGCATGGGAAAATGCATCTGCGCACGCATAGATACTAGAAATCACATCTGCACATGTCCAGAAACCAAAAATCGCTACTGCGCAGGCACGATTTTTGACGTCTGGGCATGTGCAGAAGCAATTTCCAGCATCGTACTGTGCCAGTCTGGCCCACAGGCAATCTCCGTGGGAGTGATCCAGCCCATGGCTTGTAAACCTTGCCGACCCCTGGTATAGCCCCACTGAAAAGAATGAAAATGCCTAAGTTTGGCCCATTAATTCCACTGGGTCTGCTCTGAGTAAAAATTAGCTGAATATCACCCAGGGTTTAAAACCTAACTTAATCCTGGCTGAAAGAGCACTGAGAACAAACACATGCACAAAAAACCCCTGGTCAGGTGATTAATACTAATGACTATTGATTGGATGTTCTGACAATAGCCGTGAAATATCGCTTTGATGAAGCAGAGGGAAGAAAAAGGAGTCCCAGGCATCAATCTGTGGTTTAGAATTAAAGTCTGGAACAAATAAGTTCAACTGAAGGAAATGCTTTCTCTCAAGATAATTCTTTATGGCTTTTCACAGGCTGTCCAATGCCAAGGTTAATGCCTTTTGGGTGTTTTCTTTTTAAACTATCTCTTGCTGATTAGTTCATATCTATTTGTTTTGTTTTCTCTGTTTCACAGTGCTTTGAATTTCTTTAATTTTGGAGACCAAAAAATAAAATAAAATAAATCCAATTAATCTTTTGGCTCTAAATGGCTTTAAATGTTTGGACCAATATACTGAGGAACAGAATAGCAAAAATTCACACTGAAGTTCTGCTGATTCTTGCTTTCCACTGCAGCACCCCTGTTGCTCTGGGTGGTCTTCCAACACTTTGGAGCATATTTTGGAAGATGGAGGACTGCAAGGGCAGAGAAGGTAATTGGTGAGCATTTCCTCCTCCTCAACCACTGGCAGGAGCAGTGTGTGAGAAAAATTCCACTCAGGGAATACTGAGTGCTAGCAAGAGAAAACTCAAGACTCAAGGCAATAAAAAGGCAATATAAAAGTAGAAAATACAAACTATATAACGGCAACTAAACTAAAACACACCAAATGGAAAAACAACAACAGAGCTGTCTAATCAATTGTTGAGACGTTGTATGGCAGGGGTCACCAACCTTTGGGGAAAGGGCCAAGCATGCCATTCACAGAATGGTTGCTGTAGGAGTGTGGCAGAACACAAAATGGCTGTTGTGGGGACTTGGCATAACATGAAGCAACAGCCACATCTACATGGTGAGTCTTTTAAAAGAGGCCCTGTGGAACATGTGTACTCTGTATCCACGGGGCCTCTTTTAAAGGACTCATCCTGTACAAGAGTTTAAAAAGAGACAGGGCCACCAACTGGTGTGGGTGTACCCCAAATCAGCCACCTATCAGGAAAGCACCTAAATCAGCCACTTGCATACTTGTTGTTTAGTCATTTGGTTGTGTCCGATTCTTCATGATCCCATGGACCAGAGCACGCCAGGCACTCCTGTCTTCCACTGCCTCTTGCAGCTTGGTCAAACTCATGCTGGTAGCTTTCAGAACACTGTCCAACCATCTCGTCCTCTGTTGTCCCCTTCTCCTTGTGCCCTCCATCTTTCCCAACATCAGGGTCTTTTCCTGGGAGTCTTCTCTTCTCACGAGGTGGGCAAAGTATTGGAGCCTCGGCTTCACGATCTGTCCTTCCAGTGAGCACTCAGGGCTGATTTCTTTCAGAATGGAGAGGTTTGATCTTCTTGCAGTCCATGGGACTCTCAAGAGTCTCCTCCAGCATCATAATTCAAAAGCATCAATTCTTTGGCGATCAGCCTTCTTTATGGTCCAGCTCTCACTTCCATACATCACTATTGGGAAAACCAAGGTGATGTCTCTGCTTTTTAAGATGCTGTCTAGGTTTGTCATTGCTTTTCTCCCAAGAAGCAGGTGTCTTTTAATTTCGTGACTGCTGTCACCATCTGCAGTGATCATGGAGCCCAAGAAAGTAAAATCTCTCACTGCCTATTTACTCCATACTTACTCACTTACAAAGAGAAGCCTTTTGCCATTTCTCCGTTGTTCAGATCAGAAGGAATAGTTGGGTGTGTAATGGTCAGGGAATGGTCTGAAGATTGGGGAATGCAGTCACAGACAGATCAGCTTCTCTCAGAAGAGGAGGGGGTGTATTTGCCCCCCGCCTCCAGTGTTTTCAGAAGCAGAGAGACAGGCAGACACAGAAACTGAACAGATTAGGGAGGAGCTACCCAGCTACGAGATAATGACAAGAAATCCAGAATGGAGGGGGCAGCTGGGAGACACATCAATTGAGAGTGTGGGGGAATCTCCCTCCCCATGGACCCGGAGGTCCAAACATATCAGAGAACAAAGGAGGCAAAGAGGGGGAGGAACTCCCCGTTGGCACCTCCCTGCTGCAGAAGTAGGAAGACGGATTCAGAGTAGGCAACTGGCCTCCTTGTGGAGAGCTGTGTATTTGTGATCGCAACATGAAGCTGTAATAAAAGGACTATAAATCTATCAACTTCTCATTAATTCTTATCTGTGAAGTTACCAAAGCGAGGGGAGGACTCTCCCAGCTTGATAGCAATACTGACATCCAGTGAAATGTGGACATGTTTAAGCAACTATGTTCAATGTAGAAAAGGAAACTGAAGTTTCTTATTTTAACAACCTTAAGCTCAATTTTGCACATCATTTTGTGATTTTTTTAAAAAAAGAAATCCTCATGAAAATTCAGTGTTTTAGTGTGAAATTATCGTAATATACACATTTTTGTATTCATTTTTGTCTAATGTATGTAATTTTGAAAAGCTATTTTCCCTTTTAATGCATTTTTGTATGTTATTTTCACCAATATATGCATTTTTATGCACACTTTGCCCTAGTGTATGCTTTTCAATACACATTCCTTGGCTGGGGAACTGCACTGCAAAATTCACAAGTCCAAATATTGAAGGGTGTTTCAGAATGTGTATTGTTTCAGACAATTAGGTAAGTTCACCTTTAAATACAAACTGAATAAAGTTTTTTCTCTACCCCTAGTTTTGTTTCAAGAAGATGGCAACAATGAACTTCTACTGTCTGTGTGAATGAATGTATTTTCTTTCAGACTCAATCTAGTTTCAGTTTCTCTTTACTGAATCTAATATACATCTGAAGGCAGCCCTGTTTAGGGAAGTTTTTAATGTGCGATGTTGTATTGTGTTTACTTTTTTTGTTGTTGGGAGCAGCCCAGTCAGATGGGTGGCATATAAATAAATCGTTGTTGTTTCAAAATCATTATCCTGTTGTCCTAATTCATACTCATATGACTATATTTTCCATCTTCTTTGCCTTTCAAGGTATTTGGAACCCCCAAAAGTGTTAGTGATGCAGAGATTTCTTTAACTGCTGGGTGCTGACTGCTCAAAGAAGGCTGATTGCTCCTTTGCTGTTTTGAGTTTGAGTATAATTTACACCCTTACCTTATGGCCTGGTTTAAATCTCTGCCTCCAACTTGACTTCACTCATAGATCTAAACAAAGACAGTACCATTGTATCAGTATCACTGAAAAAAAATAATGATATAAAAATTCCCTCCCCCTTTTGCTTTCCATTTCTCAATACACCCAGCCTCAAATAAAAACCATGATACTTGAATTCTTTATTTGAAGGCGTTTATTAATTATAATTTCTGAATTTAGTTCTTGCCTTATTGCCAAAGCCTCAAGGTTACTAACCATAGTAAATATTTAAAAGTAACAGGAATGAGGCAGACACATGTACATATACCATATACAAAAAATGATTAAAATGAAGGTGTTTTCCCACAGGAATACTGAAAATGTAGGATGAAGTTTGATCTTCTCATTGAGATTTTGAAGAAACTGAAGAAACTACTCAAAGCCAGAAAACCTGACTGTTTGCAGAAGAATCTTGCAGTGATTTATTATGCCCTAGTTTTGCCCATAAGCTGGCTCCCTTCCAAGGCCACATCTTCTTAACACTCTGCACACACGGTGAGAAATGCCACCATCTCGACTTTCCAACTGCTGAGCCAAGAGGGGAGCGTGCTCAGCTTGAACCTAGGATGGCTATACATAATTTGGCACCTGTGATAATTCGAGCAAGTTCAAAGGCTTCCAGAAAGCACTTTTCTGCCACCTTGTTAATCATCCATTCCATAAGGATGAAAATCCAACTTTTCGGAATGTGTGACAGCTGCGAAGAGCCTTAGCAAAGCTTTCTTGACTTGAAGCATTTTGTTTTTGCATCTAGTTTTCATAATGCAAAAGTGGAGAATGCAGAAAGGTTTAACTTTTCAAGAACTTGTATTTAACTTTTGATCAATAGTTGGGTGAATCATCTTCTCCCCTGCAGGGAGTTACCATGGAAATATCTCCTAATTTTTTGTTTTTCTTTTGTCTTGGCCTGAGTCCATTATAAGCAAATCTTGATCTCTATCTGAGCTTCCATATTTGCATTTTGTTGGCTCCAGAAAGAAAAACAAAAATGTATTGCAATCTTTCTGGCTAAGATTAGGTCGAGAGTAACAGATGTTCCTTGACCAATTACTCTTAGACTGTGTTGGATAATTTCCACCTTTGGGCTCAGGTGAAGAAAGATGGAGTTTAATGTGGGGAAAACATACTTTTTGCATAATAAACTAAACACCTCCATAGTTTTAGTTGCATGAGTACTATTGGCTGGCTTCTCTAGCTAAGTGTTTAATGTTGCATGAAATGTTTACTCAGAACTGCACCAATAATTCTGACTGCAAAAAATACATTGGCTGCAATTCTACACTGAGAAACCACTGGTTTCAGCAATCTTAAGTAAGCCTAAGTCTGCATTAGACTATGGTTCTTTTAGGTATCCTAAACAAAAACCAAACATTAATGCAAAAAAACCCCCAACAACCTAAAAATGTAAGCTGGCTGTGTATTACCATAGACCATGTGCTCCAATTATCCCTTCTATAAAAATTAGAGCATACAATTTTATTTCCTTGGGGAAGGGAAAATTAATTCCTTATAAGATTGTTTATTCCTGATGGGGGAAAGAGTTATAAGTGATACACCTTAATTAGTGCCGTGCATGCATAAACCAGATGAAGTGTAATCCTTAATTCTTCCTCAAACACAAATTGTGCTGCTGTTCTTCATCACCTGACCCTTCGGTATATGCGTACACATGTGACAAAGTGCTCACATTCAATGGCTTTTAGTTTCTCTAAAAGGAGGTTTAGCATTGTACCCAGAGATTAATCCCCCTTTCTCTCTTTTGAGATGCCATTTTCAGTCCCTTCTACTGATTGGCCCTGGTGATGTGTGAAGATACACAGTGGCGGACTCAAATTTCAAAGGTGCCTTGTGTGACACTAAAATTCTGTGCCCCCTGCCTCTTGCTCCATTCTATAGCATTGTTGTGGCATTCCTGCCGTGTGGCGCCCAGTGCAGCCAAACCAGTCACTCTACCCTAAGACTGCCTCTAAAGATACATACTGTATACTGTACCCTCAAACTCACTCTGGTCAGTGACTGGAAAAAATCAATTCATTCATTCATACCCTCCAACATTTCTCCAGTGAAAATAAAGACATCCCTTCCAGCATTTCTCGGATGAAAATAGGGGTGTCCAGTGCTTTTTTCCTAGAAAAAGAGGTGCTGGAACTCACTAGGAACACATCCTTTGTTATCTTATAATGGCAATGGCGCCCACCTGACAGGTGCTGGAACTCAGTTCTAGGATGGCTTCTGTAAATCCAGGACTGTCCCTGGAAAATAGGGACACTTGGAGGGTCTGATATTGAGCGTAAGAGGAGCATGGAACATCTATATCTTATGCATTCGAAGTTCAGCCTACTGCTTAATAATCTGTGGGACAGTTAAATTTTGTGGCTTTTTTACAGAATAATTTTCTTCTGTTTTGCTTCAAAGGATATATATCTCTTTTAGATATATCTGAACCATCCTGCACTGTGATTTTGTACACAATTCACTTCTTTTGTTTGCTTTAGAGCTTCTTATAAAAACTGTGATGTGCATTCTTATTTCTTGGACAGTGTTGCTGTGAATGAATATATACAAGTTTCATTATCAATTTTTATGACCCATTTGACTACGATCAAGTCATTCCAAGGAGCATAAGAAATAAATATAAAGTAGTCTGAGAAAGCTGGGGTATGAAAATGGTTGAGTAGATGGTTTGAAATTGAACATATTACAAGTTCCTTACCTTCCATAAAGCAGTGCATTTTGGCACTACAGTGTATTAGCAGATTGCTAGTTCTATTGATATGTATTTTTTCGTTCCTTTTGTTTTGTTTTTTAGTTCATACATTTTGATGAATTGATTTTTCTAAGATACATCATTGGAAAATGCATCCTTGCCTGGTCTAAAGTTTGACTTACACATTTTAATATTGTCTACCCATTTTTGATAGATTAATGCGTTGCTGTTTTCCAAAAGATTATTGTAAAATGTATTGACCCACTCTACAAAGCAGTACATTTTTAGAGCATTATTATTTTTAGAGCATTATTCTTTTCTAGTATGGATGCTAGTAATATTTTTAACTGAGACACAGGGAATGCCAAAAACGGGAGGGGAATCCCCTAAGGAAATAAAACTGAGCTATTAATGGCCTTGGTGATAACCAGGCTACCTTTAACGGGCGCCAGTAAAATAAATGAACACCTGTGCAAAATTGTACACTGCCAGCTAAAATCTATGGGTTGCATCCAAAGGTGACTTTGCACTAGCAGTTCCAGGATTTCCTGGAGGATATGAATCAACAGGATCCATTTCAACCTGGCTTCAGACATGGTTTAGGGACTGAATCAGACTGACTCCTTATTGTACTTCCAGTACCTGATGAAGACTTGTTTCTCTATTCCACGTGGCATTTTAATTGAAGCTTGATTTTATCATTTTGACTGATTTTTTTGTCTCTTCTCAGTTGTATTTTTTTGTACACATCTTACAGACTATTGTAGTTCACTGTTATGTAAATTGTTTAAATACAGTGCTTAATTCGTTCCGGAGGTCCGTTCTTAACCTGAAACTGTTCTTAACCTGAAGCACCACTTTAGCTAATGGGACCTCCTGCTGCCGCCGTGCCGCCGGAGCACGATTTCTGTTCTTATCCTGAAGCAAAGTTCTTAACCTGAAGCACTGTTTCTGGTTCAGTGGAGTGTATAACCTGAAGCATGTGTAACCTGAAGCGTATGTAACCCGAGGTACCACTGTAAATAAATGAATAATGCCAAGTGTTTTCCATTCAAGTTTGGCAGTCCATAAAAAAATGGATTGGGAGAAAACCCTGGTCATCCTATTGCCCATCCTTGCCCTAGAATCTAGATATTTCATAGACCAGGCACGTCCAGCTCCCATGAGACTGTGATCTACTCCCAGTATAAAAAAAAACAACTGGCAGTGATCTACTCATTGTCATTGGAGGAAGAGGAGCGTGTGTGGGGTGGGTGGATTGCCCAGAGTTGTTGAGCTTTTTAGGGGGAGGATTGCAGAGAGTTTTTTTAGCTCCTCCCCTGTAACTTTTTGTACACGATGAGGATCCTGCAATCTACCAGGATCAGCCGGGGATCTACCGGTTGGACATCCCTGTCATAGACCATATGATGGGCATGGGATACCTGAAAATGTTCTTTGTCTCAATCTGTTCTCCAAACAATTGATTCTGTGGGTGGGCTTTGCAGGTACCTTTGACAATGATGTATGAACTGATTCCTCAGTTCTGAATGTCAGGAGAAAGCTGAGTGCTTTGCTATGATTGTGTCGCGGGAAAAGGTTGCAACAAACAGAGTGAGCAGACACGAGCCCGTTAACATTTGCAGAACATGTCACTGACTTTTCCTGGAATCATTGCCGCATTTTATACCTTTTTTATAAATCTTTTGAAGTGGAAAAATGCCCTCTGTGGAAATCATCCTTTGTCACATTTGTGTGTGGAGTGTGTTCAACACTTACATAAAATGCTTTGTATGAATGCAGAAGACTAAATATTTTTTTCGGAAGATCTGCACTTCCTTATTTTCATAATACCTCACGGAGTTCATTGGCATGGTCTCAACCCTCACTTTGCATGAGTCAAAGTGAAGATACTGCAAAGCATAGGTCTGAGACCTAGGTCAATGAGAGCACAATGAGAGCACAATTCAAAGTGTTGGTGCTGACCTTTAATGCCCTAAACGGCCTCGGCCCAGTATACCTGAAAGGGCGTCTCCACCCCCATCATTCAGCCCGGACGCTGAGGTCCAGCTCCGAGGGCCTTCTGGCGGTTCCCTCACTGTCAGAAGTGAGGTTACATGGAACCAGGCAGAGGGCCTTCTTGTTAGTGGCACCCGCCCTGTGGAACGCTCTCCCTTCAGATGTCAAGGAGATAAGTAACTATATAACATAGACATCTGAAGGCAGCCCAGTATAGGGAAGTTTGTAATGTTTAATGTTTTATTATGTTTTCATATTATGTTGGAAACCCCCCAGAGTGGCTGTCAGTTGGGCAGAGTACAATTATTATTATTATTATTATTATTATTATTATTATTATTATTATTATTATTATTATTATTATTATGTGGTGGGAGTAGCTTGTGAATACAGCTATGTTACTTTAGTTCATGGGCAGGCAAACTAAGGCCCGGGGGCTGGATCTGGCCCAATAGCCTTCTAAATCTGTCCTGCAAACTGTCCGGGAATCAGCGTGTTTTTACATGAGTAGAATGTGTGCTTTTATTTAAAATGCATCTCTGGATTATTTGTGGGGCATAGGAATTCGTTAATTCCCCCCCCCAAAAAAATATAGTCCAGCCCCCCACAAGGGCTGAGGGATAGTAGACCGGCCCCCTGCTGAAAATGTTTGCTGATCTGATCCCTGCTTAGTTGTTTAAGATGTTTCTATACTGTCCTTCAGTTAAAAGAAAAAAAATCATTGAGTTTACAAGAACTCAAATGCTGTAATCAATAAAGCAGCTTACAATACCAAAAAAGAATCACAGCATTTTTAAAAAAGTACTTGAGTGGTTAAAAGCTCCCCTGTCCAAAATAAAAAGGTGTGTGTGGCATTGCTAAGGAGTAAAGGGAAGGATGGCTTTGGTGGGGTGTGGGTAGGTGTGGTTGCCAAGCAAATGGAGCAGAGGCTGTAGCTTCTAGTAATAGTAATATATGCTTAAAGAGAAAAAGAAGACGATAAAACCTAATGCTTTCTGTTTATATGGTAGCCATGTAACCTGGGACTCAGCAAGGTTGGCAAAGAAAAAACACTTTATGTGCATTGTTTATGCATTCTCACCCTATGACACCAGATGGCACAGTGAAGTTCTGCTTTTGCCAACCTGATTTCTCATACAAAGTTTGCAACGCATTGAACTGAAATGCTTTTTGGATGTGTCTAGATCCAGCCATGGATAGCTTGCTTAATGCAGAGAACAGCGCACCTCTAACTTTTCCTGCTTGGATTCTGTCTTCGTGGGTAGCCTATTAGTTCTATATGTGTCTAAGGCCCGAACCCACCTGGAGCTTCCAGCTGAGGCTCTGATTTCTTAGGATGCAACGACAGCGTGTTCCTCTTACCTCTTCAAACAATTTGGCTGAAGATTGCTGCTGATCAAGTGGGCTTGTTGTCCTCAGGTGGGAGTATTTTTGTATGTAGATGTGCAACCGGAGCAATCTTTGGGAGTCAATAGGCAAATGTGAATGAATTTGAATGCTAACTGTTTTTTCTTTGTGACAGAAAGAATAACTCATCTTTATTTCATGCGGTAGCTCCTCAGTGCCTCTATAAATTATTTAGTCTCTTTTCTCAGAGTTTGCCGAAGTATCAAAAAATAATGTAGCCTGAATGTTCTGAGACGAGGGGAGAAAAAGCAGTTTAGTTCTTTTTTTTTGGAGGGGGGAAGAATCTTTCAGATAGCCACTTGATGGAAAATATATTCATAGCAAACAGCTAGGTATCAGGGTCAACTTACTAATTACTGATGCCCGTGAGATGGTGTAAAACTGCTCTATTTTTTTGTCTGCGATTCTGGCAAAGAATTGATTGAGAGCCTAACCATGCCGTTATGCACTTTATGAAACACCACTGCAAACTTTTATTTTAAGGAGTTAGTAGAGGTCTGGTGGAAATTGTCCAATCTTCATTATAAGTCATGATGTAGCAATATTAAAGCAGTCTCAGTATGGCAACCCCACTGTACAAACACAGCCTTGGTATATATTAAACTTTCCCAACCTAGTGTCCTCATGATGTTGTTGGACTACAACTCCCCTTAGCTTCAGACAGCACAGCCAGGGATTATGGGAACTGTAGTCCAAAAAGTCTAGAGGGTGCCATGTTGGAGAAGGTTGGTACCAGCTGATGGAGGACTTTTCACTTCATCCAGTCAGGTCTCAAAAGCTTTGAGTAAAAGAGCAACTATCTCAGCTCTGTTTCACTTTGTTTTCTCTCTGTTGCATATAATAGGCCATCATAACATATGTTCATAGATACAGAGCATCTGGTGCATACCATTACTCCCTGCCCTTAGAACAGATATGGGAACTGGTGGACTTCTAAAAGGGTAAAAGAGTATTGTGAAATAATCCATAATGAATTGAAAAAAATGTTTAAAAGTACTTAAACACACACACACACACACACACACACACACACACACCAGAGTCTTTTTTGTTGGGGATAAGTCAGACTGAAATTCCCAGGTGTCAAAAAAGGTTATTTATGTATACTACTATTGTGGTCCGTCTTTCGTTAGCCCCAAAATGGAAAACGAGTGAGGTCCCAACTAAAGAAGAATGGCAACTTAAACTGATGGAATATGCACAGCTTGTGGACCTAACCTATAGAATAAGGGAACAAGAAGAACATACGTTTAGAGAAGATTGGAAAACGTTTATTGACTATATGGGAATGAATTGTGTACAGCTGAAAATGCTGGAAGCATTAAGATAAATTCAACAGTGTAAAAAAGTTTTGATGGATGGAATAAAGGAAGACTGAATGGTTTAGTTCTTGGTAATATGCAGGGATTTGTGATATGCAAAATGAACCATGGAAAAAGAGGAAGGGAAGTCATTGGTATTTTAAGGATGTTCAAATTAGTATTTTAAATTGCAAAACAGAAAAATTAATAAGAGAGAGAGAGAGAGAGAGAGAGAGAGAGAGAGAGAGAGCGCCTGCGCAGATATGACTAGCTGAAGTAACACAATAAATATAGAACAATTGTGCTCTCCCAGTGCTGCTCTCTGAACTTGGTCATATCGGTAGGGCCAGAAGCCCTGAAACACAGTGTCTCCAATTCCCATCCCATGCTCTGGATCCAGCCAGTTAAACCCCCTTTGTTTTATTTAATAAGACAAGAGGAATAGAGGTCAAGAGGGCACATGACATGGCCACAAGCACCCTGTCCATATCATTGGGCTGCAGAAACTGACAATGATCCCGCAACACACCAGACTTGGATACGCTGAACAAAACTGCAAGAACTGCAGAGTTAAGTCCCTCTGAAGCTGAGTGACTTCATCCTCAAAATGTGCAGCCAGTTGACGATCATGGGTCCTTAAATATTCCCACAATGGGAGCCAGCAACCTTTGTGAATGTAAACTATGATATTTTATTGAAATTGTTTTATGGTTTTATTAAGCCACCTTTGTGTCTGGAAAGGCATCCTGAAATATTTTGAATAAACAAATAAAATATAAAATGAAAAGAAATGGATGAAAAGAAGACAGAAGGTGAAGGCAAGGTTGAAAAGAAGCACTGGCAGGCAATATATACGAGGATGTCTAATACTGTATAGCTTATATGTAACATATTTTTTCTCTTCTGTTACAAAATCTATGGAGGGAATAATTCTAGAGAGTGTGGCTGAGGGGATGCAGGGGTACCAGCTGGGGGGAGGGACTTTGGCCCCCTGGAATTTTCCAGCAGAGGTCTGGGCCACCTCAATATTCTATGACAATGTGCTCATGTCACTTGTACATGCTGGTGGGATGCCAGTGGACTTCTTTCTTTGTAGATGGAGAGGGAAGAAGCCTCCTGGTTGCCGTGGTAGAAAGCCCATCCAGCCACTGCCTGTTCCACGTTGGAACTGTCCAGTGGGGTGCATTTGTTCAGCCAGTGAGGTAGACCCCTTGGACACTCTATGTCAGGCATGGAGTATCCTCTCCTCCCTCAGTAGCGTCAGAGGCAAGAATATCAAACAGTTCATATTTTATGGCTTTTTAGAAGAAGAAGAAGAAGAAGAAGAAGAAGAAGAAGAAGAAGAGGAGTTTGGATTTGATATCCCACTTTATCACTACCCGAAGGAGTCTCAAAGCGGCTAACATTCTCCTTTCCCTTCCTCCCCCACAACAAACTGTGAGGTGAGTGGGGCTGAGAGACTACAGAGAAGTGTGACTGGCCCAAGGTCACCCAGCAGCTGCATGTGGAGGAGCAGAGATGCGAACCCGGTTCACCAGATTACGAATCTACCGTTCTTAACCACTACACCACACTGGCTCTTTTATTCAGTCATCTGGTTGCAAGACAAAAGATCCAGATCTCCACGCATAGGAGACGTTGGCTGCTCTGAGTCCCTCCTCTTCGGTCTCCCACAACATCCTGGAAACCTATGGGAAGTCACAGGAGTCACATCCCTTCACATTCTCTGTTCTTGAATGCAGAGGGACCAGCGAGCCCTTGAACTAGGAGGGTCTTCCATACTCTCCAGGGAGGTCTCTGCCATCTGCTCTCCAAGTTCCCCCTCCTCATCCCCCACTATCTTGTAACTAGGCATTTCCTCATTCAGCTGTACATCACCCCCGTCTCCCTCTCCTCCTGAAACTGCTGGAGACAGGGAGGGCCAAACTTCCCACTCCTCCTCCTGTTCTGAAAGGAGCTGATCTGGCCAAGGGCTCATTTCCCATTCCTCCTGTTCAGTCCAGTCCCTCAAGAACATTTGGTGGTCCTCTTGCCCAGAGGCAAGAGACAAAAGGGGTGGAGATAAGGGGAAGCCACAGATCCACAGGATCCAAAGCCTTTCTGTTCTTCCCCATTGCTTCTAATATTCCCCCAAAGCAGCACAAACCCTGGAGAGGACATAGTTAACTTTCCCTTTGCAGCCAGTGGGAGAGAAATCAAGGAAAAACTGAACTGCAGCAAAGGTGGTTTCTCTGCTACAGCCCCCAGTCTCTGCAGGATTGGTCTACTAGTGAGAGTCTTAACCTCATTTAATACAATGGCAGCTCTGACTGTGAGTTGTTTTCTTCTTAATGTTTATGTATTGATTGTTGTTCTAGCAATCTGGCATTTCACACACTCTACTTGTCTTAATTATTCGCTCCAAGCACTTCTTTCTAGTATTGTTGTCACATATCTAAGCACTCGGTAACATCTCCATATCCGGGTTGCCGCAAAAACCTTATTATAGCTATGTGAACTGATTGTTTCAGCAATCAGTATATCTGTGTCTGCTGCGCAGTGCTCTAACTGTTGCTAAAACTTTTTTTTTGAAAAATGTCGTTCATTTGCTGATGATTTGTTTCTTCGCTTCTTTTTCTTTTTGCAATCCATTTGTTCTATTGCTTTATAAACACACAGCTTTGTTAACCAATATGAACCATTCTTTCTTTATTCATACGGTCATCTGCTTTGTCTCTATCTTGGTGAACATCTATCTATCTGCCATTTATCCATCTATCAAACAGCTCACATGCAACAGGGTTGCATATAATGTTACGTTCTTTAAATTCATCTCATGGATTCTCTATATTCAATTCAAACTCTAAAATCTTCATTTAGCAATTTGCTGTTGGTTAAGAGAAAATATTTTTTGTTTCATTAGTATTCCGCAGAGCAAGTCATGATTATGTGATGTCAACATGCCCAGATGAAATGCTAATTTCTCTTTTAGGACCCAGCATCACAGCACAAATCTGTGATGCATAAGTATTTTTGTTTGTTTGTTTCTTTTGGTTTTATTTAGCTGAGTAGAAAATGCAAGGCTGCAGTTGCATTCCGAATGTCGGGCTGTTTTTCACTTCTAGTTTTAATACAGTAACCTCCTCACAGCTTGAAAAGTCTTCGCAATTTTGTTAGAGCTGGTGAATCTCTCCAAGTTCTTGCTTGGAAACTATCTCTGGAGACTTGTCTACCTCAAAGGAATGTGAGCTTTAAGAGCTAAAAGTCTTTGGCTTAGATTGAAATTTGATTGGGAGAATTCTTTTTTAAAAATATTCCCCTACCTTTCTAAACCCTCTCCATCACACCTTTCTTTGCACTTGAAACCTTATCTGACCGGATGGCAGCACCAGATGCATCTGCTGTACAGTGGTACCTCGGGTTACATACGCTTCAGGTTACATACGCTTCAGGTTACAGACTCCGCTAACCCAGAAATAGTGCTTCAGGTTAAGAACTTTGCTTCAGGATGAGAACAGAAATCGTGCTCTGGCGGTGCAGCAGCAGCAGAAGGCCCCATTAGCTAAAGTGGTACCTTAGGTTAAGAACAGTTTCAGGTTAAGAATGAACCTCCAGAACGAATTAAGTACTTAACCCAAGGTACCACTGTATGTGCATGAGAGGGAAAGCAGGGCATTGGTTTTTCCTCTCTCTTTCACCATCTATCATCCTAGCACACTGTCATGCTCCTACACAGTGTGCCAGGCAGCCCAGGACAGACCTGTCACCCTAAGGGAGAGGAAGTTCTCCAGAAAGTTCACCTTTGGGTGGACTACATCTACCCTGGGCCATCAGACGTTTGGGCATGCTAGTTGGCACAGTCCAACAGGCCAGGGGAGGGGAGGGGACAAAGAAAACAAAACTACTCCATCCTTTTTGAGGAGCCATATATCTAAAACACCCTTGAGCTCCTGGAATGATTTTCGCAATTCTTGGGATGGTGTTAGGACATTTACTGAGCCGTTTCACTGCACCAGAGTTCTAGGGAAGATATTGCAGTTGAAAATGCCCATGTGATCTTTTCTCTCATACAATGACCTGGCACCAAATAACTGCTTTAAGCATGCATGAAGAATTGAGCATATCCAATGAGATTTTAAACTCTTGTCCTTTGAATGGTAGGCTACTACTGTAATGCCATATAACATTAGAAAGTTCCCTCAGTTTTAAACTGGGTTTGTCATGTGGTGGAGGCTACTAGTTAAGATATAAGTGCCCAGGGTCCCCTAGGGCACAAGGAACTAGCAATGACATGGAACTTTGAACCCCAGGCAATGTGAGGACTCTTCTCAAGTCTAAAGCACTGCAGGAAGGCTTGAGTACCATTTTGATTTGCTTCCTTAAGCTATTGTCCATTTGGTTTCTGTAAAAAAACCAACCAGCTACTGAAAAGATGTTTTGGAGCCTATTGAGAGTACGTAAAAATTGTCATGGAATTTTGCTCAGGCTTGACCTTCTCTCTCTCTCTCTTTTTCTCTATTAAATTTATTCCTAGAGGGAAATGTTGTTTACCATTCTCATTCTTTCCCTCCTCTTTTTTTCTTTCTATAAAACTTCACACAGAATGATGGCAGAAGAAGAGTTAGGCAAATGCAAAACATGGGAAACAAATCAACACTTAGGGCCCTAGGCTGTTTATTTTTATTTTAATAAAAAACAGCAACACCCAGATTTAACAGAATATCCAACTTGGGAAGATGGAGGCTTGGAGAAGTGTCTGAGCAAACACCAAATTAGCATTTAGACAATATTGCGCTACTCAGCCTTACAATACCAAATTTAATTAATTTAAAATTTGGCAGAGATTCTAATAGGTAAAGCAAGCAAATAATTGAGCAAATGTGAAGTTTGCAGGAACATGTGTTGGAAGTAAACTAGTAGATCAGTGCCAAAGCACGTAAGTTTAAAAACATGCAGCATAGTTGCAAAGCACTTGATGTATGTAAAGAAGAAGAAGAAAACAACCATATTAACAGCAGCACTTTATTACAAACTACCAGTTCTTCTAAGGGAAAAATTATCTGTGTCCCATGGTTCCAACTCCTTTTTCAACAACAACAACAACAACAAAATGCCATCTTAAAAAATGAAATATCATTGTGGATGTTGCATGCCTTCACTGATAAAGTGAATTGAGGTTACATCACTCTTAAGAGAAGGTCCTATTCTACACAAAATATATGACAGAATGTTTAAAGAGAAAAACATAGGAGCTGTGATATAACACCAAATAGTAGTAAATATAAATAGTTTAAAGATGCACCTCTAGAGACATTTATTCTGGAGTAGATCTCATTAGTTGAAAGGAATGCCCTTTTGTGTTGATTTTCACAGGACTACTGTATTTTTCGCCCTATAGGACGCACTTCCCCCCTTCAAAAATGAAGGGGAAATGTGTGTGTGTCCTATGGGGCAAATGCAGGCTTTCGCTGAAGCCTGGAGAGCGAGAGGGGTCGGTGCGCACCGACCCCTCTCACTCTCCAGGCTTCAGGAAACTATCCACAAGCCTTGCACGTCCGGCGGGAGTTCCCGTGAGCTTGCAAGGCTTGCGGGCGCCTCCAGAGGATGCCCCATGCTTCGCGCAGGTGTCCGCAAGCCTTGCACTCCCGGGGGAAGTTGCCGCCAGGCTCGCAAGGCTTGCGGATAGCAGCCTGTTCTGGGGGCTGGGGTCGGGGGAAGCTCAGGCTTCCCCAGCCCCGCATCTGGGGGGGGATAATTTTTTAAAAATTCATCCCCCCCAAAAAAACGAGGTGCGTCCTATGGGCCAGTGTGCCCTATAAGGCGAAAAATACGGTATACTAGAAATATACAAAAGACTGTTGCTTTACTATGAATATCTTTTTAATGCCTGGTGTTGCACTGATTGAAAGAAAGAAAGGATATTATTAGATTGACAAAGTATTTTTAAAAAGCGGTTATATAATATTTATACCAATAAATTGTGGTTGGTACTTTAGTTTCTACTTGGGACTTTTACTTCAGTTTTACTTGGGACGCGGGTGGCGCTGTGGCCACAGAGCCTAGGTCTTGCTGATCAGAAGGTCGGCGGTTCGAATCCCCGCGACAGGGTGAACTCTCATTGCTCGGTCCCTGCTCCTTCCAACCTAGCAGTTCGAAAGTACATCAAAGTGCAAGTAGATAAATAGGTACTGCCTCCAGTGGGAAGGTAAATGGCATTTCCGTGTGCTGCTCTAGTTCGCCAGAAGCGGCTTAGTCATGCTGGCCACATGACCCGGAAGCTGTATGCCGGCTCCCTTGGCCAATAAAGCGAGATGAGCACCGCAACCCCAGAGTTGGTCACGACTGGACCTAATGGTCAGGAGTCCCTTTACCTTTATCTTACTTTAGTATATGTTCTAATCATTCTTGTTTTTCACTACAGTTAGACTATAAATTGGCAACATTTTTTACTTTTCCTTGTAATGCCCTAGTTTATGAACTTTTCTGTGGCTTATTCCTGCTTATGCTGGATCAATGTATGCACTCTATATATTTCTCAATGATATGGATAGAAATCTATATAGCAGTACTTATTAAAGCAGATCCTTATACAAAGGATTATAGTAGAAATATTAGAGGCTGCTGAAACAATGACTTGGTTGGCACCTGTCTGTTTCGGCAGACAATTGAAGAATGTGCCGGGTGTGTGTGTGTAGAAATTCACTCTTAAAGATGTTGGATTGAACAACAACTATACCACTACAAATGGTATAGCTTCATTGGAGGGTTTTAAACATAGGCTGGATGGTCATTTGTCAGAGATTCTTTAGCTGTGATTCTTGAATTGCAAGGTGTTGAACTGTTAGAATTCCTGCTCCATGATTGCAGTCATGGGATTTTTGTCTTTCACATGATGGTGTATGTTTTGACTCCACAAAGTGGGAAGTGACAGAGACAGGATGTTTGTATTACTGTGTTCCGTGAAGTGGGACTATTGTCCTTTGTTCATTTTCTCTTTGCTTTCTGATGCCAGAGAGAGAGGGAGCCATGTTGCAGTGCTCCGTGTGTGTTTATATGTAAATAAAGTAGGTTAGCCAAAATGCTGAGTTGCTGAGGTCTGTTACGCAAGCTGTGCAAATTCTGCGGATCCCTAAATGTGCCGATGTCTGTTGGCATCGGTCGCTGTGATGTTCGGGCTGAAGAAAGCTCCTGAAGCTCCTGAACGATTGACCAGGAGGGAGAGAACATGCCAGTTGGGCATGTGTCTCTGCCAGGGTCCTACTCGAGTGTAGATGACCCTTGGGGTTTCTTTTGACTCTACTATTCTGTGACAAGTACAGAAAGACGCCTAGTATGATCTCATTTCCCATTGCAACTGCATTGCCCATGCCTGCTGTTGCTATGGCTTGTTATCTCTGTACCTTTGCCTGGAAACATTTTTTAAAACAAGGACACGATGGAAGCTGACTGGAAAAGGTTACCTTGAATTTCTTACCTCTCAAGGAAGGAGATAAACAAACATATATCACATATCATTGCTATAGCTGTTTGTGAGAAAGTCTTTGCTTAACAACTTAACAATGTTTAGCAAACTCATGAGGCGTTGTTTAATCTTGTGAAGTGCTTCAGCCGTTTTCCTTTGGCTCAATATTTCACTTATATTGGCACTGGAACTTGGAATGGAATCTTCTGAAGGCAGCAAATCACTCCATTGGTTTTTATCTGCTTATTTGAGGACGTATAATCAACGTTTCATCTCAAATGACTTCTCACCTGTTCACAGGGAACTGGAGTCTAATCTTTGATCTACAGATCCTCTCCTTGAAGCTAGATGACTAGCCAGTGAGTGGGAGAAATTATAAATTTGAAGGACATATAATATTATACTGTATTACATTTCTGCAGCATAATTTTATATGTATTAATAAATAATAAGTGCCATACAGCTATATACATTGCTGTACATATCTGCTTATATTCTGGTTACTTTAGGAGATAAAAATGTATATCATAATACATATGTGAGAATTGTTCATATTTTAAAGCTCACCAAGCTTATTCAAATGTTGTGAAATGAATATGCAGACCGAAACACTACTATCCTTGGAAATTCACAGTTCTCTGAACTTTGGGATGCAGTTCTCCAATCAAATAATGTGTATAGGCATTTATTATTTATTTATTTATTCATTCATTACATTTTCTACATTGCTTGATTATAAAAAGCCTCAAAGTGGTAAAAGAATAAAAACAATAAACATGCAAAAGTTAAAATACTAAACCAGATCAAAATTATCTCAACTTTCTGATCAAAATATTACAGGGCAGTATACATTATATTACAATTAGAGGAAATTGTTTGAAAAAACATGTATATTAAGTCAAATTGCATACAAAATATGGATATTAGGAGAATTTTGCCCTGAAATGCTGGTGATTGTTTTATGAGGACTTAAGAAAACAAATTACAGAAATGCAGGAATGTGGAGAACTGAACTGGAAAAATGATAAACCAAAATTGATTCACACACACCTTGTCAGTATACTGACGACAATTCACTCTATAATTATGGAGAATCTCTCCTCATGATTTGAAGTGGTGCAAAGGATGACTAGTTCAGAATAGTACCACTTTCTGGAAGGCTTGAAGGCACAAAGCAGGCCTCCACATTCTCGGTCCATGCAAGAAGGATGCCATGATCAATAAAGCTGAAAGCTATGTCAAAGAGAATCCACAAGGTCCCTTTTGGCTGTCAGCCAGAACACCTTCAGTCCTGACTGGCAGCTGGGAACCAGATTGCAAAAGGAATCTCAGAGCTGGCACCACCTACAAGTAAACTACTTTGACAAAAAACACACACATTAGAATAAAAAATGGGTGCTCTGAAACTGAAACTGGGGCTCAACTGAAGGCTTCAAAGGAGAAAAGAACAAAGTAGTGGTCTCTGTACTGACTCCTTCAAACAAACTGAACAGGGCCCTCATCCAGAGAGGAAGAAAAAGGTGCATTATAAATCAACCAAGCGAACATTTTCTCCTGGGTGTTCAATCCCAGCCAAAATGGGCAAAGGTTGAAGAGACAGCAAGGTGGTTTCAGGGATTAGCATCATTAGGTACCTGCTGAAGCCCATGGTCCAGCAGGGGGTTTGCTGCCAATTCCTGGATCCTCATGGCCCTGCAGATTGTTGTCTTTGATGCTGCTGTGTTATCTCGCTTGTTCAGAACAAGCATCTCTGTGCATATCTGCACACTTGAGAAAGAACAGGATGATCCGAGAATGGCAGTTTCCCAGAGTACAACAACAACCCCCCCCCACTGAATTATTTTTGTTTAGCCACAAAGGAGAAGTCTAGTCTTCTGCTGTTCTGCTCCTTGTGAAAGATGCTTAAGATCTCAGTGCTCTCTGTAGCTAATAGATAGGTGATCTTGAGCCTAGGTTAGGACTTGCAGGAAGACAGAGCATTGCATGATTTCAGGAAGAGTGGGCTCACTCCTGTCCATATCAACAGATGGTTTCAGCAGGAACGTCAAGTGGATTTTGTTGTAGTTTGTAAGATACTTGCCAGTTCACTTTTCCCTGACAACCTTAAGCTTCAACCTTTAAATGCCTGCTGAGAAGTTTTCTCTACTGCCAGGCTTATGCACACAAGTAAGAAAGCATCTTTCCATAATACTTAGTTGATGGTCTTTGATTTAATTTTTATATGTTTTATTATGCAGTATATAGATATTATGATGCGGGTGGTGCTGTGTGACGTGGGCGGCACTGTGGGTTAAATCAGAAGGTCGGCAGTTCAAATCCCCATGACGGGATGAGCTCCCATTGTTTGGTCTCAGCTCCTGCCCACCTAGCAGTTCAAAAGCACATCAGAGTGTAAGTAGATTAATAGGTACCACTGCGGTGGGAAACAGCGTTTCCGTGCGCTGCTCTGGTTCACCAGAAGCGGCTTAGTCATGCTGGCCACATGACCCGGAAGCTGTAGGCCGGCTCCCTCGGGCTATAGAGCAAGATAAGTGCCGCAACCCCAGAGTCATCCATGACTGGATCTAAAGGTCAGGGGTCTGTTTACCTTTTTTATATAGATATTATGATGCGGGTTGTTAAGTGCTGTGCGACATGGGCGGCACTGTGGGTTAAACCACAGAGCCTAGGCCTTGCCGATCAAAAGGTCGGCGGTTCGAATCCCCACAACAGGATGAGCTCCCATTGTTTGGTCCCTGCTCCTGCCCACCTAGCAGTTCGAAAGCACATCAGAGTGCAAGTAGATAAATAGGTACCACTGCGGCGTGAAGGAAAACGGCGTTTCCGTGCGCTGCTCTGGTTCGCCAGAAGTGGCTTAGTCATGCTGGCCACATGACCCAGAATCTGTACGCCGGCTCCCTCGGCCTATAGAGCGAGATGAGTGCTGCAACCCCAGAGTCGTCTGCGACTGGACCCCTAACGGTCAGGGGTCCCTTTACCTTTATATAGATATTATAGTAAACTGCTTTGATATTCTTTATGATAGGGCGGTATGTAAATGCAACATCGTGCTCTTCTGATTATGCCTCCAGTATGAGCATTTTGGCTTACCAAATGGGCTAATCTTCCTCTCCTTCCTCTGCATGCTGTTTCGGAGTTCTCCTGACTGGAGTTTTCCCAACAAAAAGGGCAATGGGTGATTTAAAAGCAATAGACCCTTAAATGAACTCTAAGCCGTTTCTTTGGATTAGCCATGTTCTTTTCTCCACCTACACCCAGGTTGTCTTCCTTCATTGCTCCATTAAATCATCGAGTGGGCTGAATTCTGGTAGTCAGCTGGGAGAGAATGCCTTGGGGCTGTCATGACCACCTCCTAGAATAACTGTCTACTCCAGTTATCAATTAAGGTTCAATGTAACATCCTGCCAGATCATATAAGTTACCACCCAAAGCTATTAGAAGAAAAGTCTGTTCCATAAGCTTCAGGGGTTGACTATCCTAACGGGTCAACATAAACAGGATTGGAGCAGAACTGTTCAGGACAACAAGGTCAATCCTTCATCCACAGGACATCCACTATTGGAGCTCCATGAACCAGGTGAAAAAATGGTGTGGGTGGTGGTGGGGAACTTACTATTAAAATGAGCACATGCTCAGCCCAGGAATTTTTCATTACCAGAACCAAGCTTGCTGTTCTATCACACAAAAATTCACTCCTGGCTTCCTTCCCACAAGTTTTCATCCCAGTAGTTCCCAGTACAGTAGTATCTCGGGTTACAGATGCTTCAGGTTACAGACACCACTAACCCAGAAATAGTACCTCAGGTTAAGAACTTTGCTTCAGGATGAGAACAGAAATCGCGTGGCGGCGGTGCGGTGGCAATGGGAGGCCCCATTAGCTAAAGTGGTACCTCAGGTTAAGAACAGTTTCAGGTTAAGAACGGACCCCCAGAACGAATTAAGTTCTTAACCCAAGGTACCACTGTAGTCTAATTTTGAGGTAGGTGGAATCTTTTTTGACTGGGGCAACCCAGCCAGATGGGCAAGGTATAAATAATAACATTATTGTTGTGGATGTTGTGGTTGCTCTTGGGAGTCAGAATCCTTACTGATCAACTGCAAATCACTCTTAAGATCTCCCAGGAGATTCTGATTTACCTTCGGTCCACCCCTGCTGTAGATAAAAGAGGGAAAACTTACATCTTAAGGTAAGTTTAGAGAGGGCAGCTAGGGGACACAATAGTTTGCTTCCTTGGTCATGTGGACTCAATACCTTGGCTGGCACAGTAACATCTGAAGTGAAGCTGTAGGAGACAAGAGCTAAGGGGCATGCTGAGGATAGCAGTGAGGTGGTGCACCTTGGTACCAGTAAAACATGGAGCAGTTTTAAAGCAGGATGCAGCTGACATAAACTCTGTTTCTGCATGCAGATTGTGTTAGTTAGGTTGGGTTGATTGTCTTTTACATGTCTTTCTCTTTCACACACGCACAGTTTCAGCATCTTGGTTCTGTGGTTATTAAAACAGGAGGCATCCAAAAACACTGCGGCTCCTTCTCAAATAGTTGCCTTGCAACACGTCGGCTTATATAGTAAAGAAAAATGATTCCCTCCAGACAGGATTCAGAGGAAATTCCATGACCTGTGTTATTTTGGAGGTCAGGCTTAGAGGCTTGTAGTAGTCCCGTCTGGCCTTAAAACTTATTAAAATCTCAGACAAAACAAGCTAAGAGCAATGTGAAGAGAGACCATAATTCTAAGCATGGTTATTTCTGTGATTCAATTTTGTGTTCTAATCTGCAGGGATGGAAGAACCAATGCAATCTTTCCCCTGTTCTTTTCTTTCTTTCAGCATCGTGCACTTGCTTCTCCAATTGTTTCTTAGGAAAATAATAATGTTATTGTTACATTTCTTCTTTTTTAAAAAAAGTCAATAATTTGGCGGTGACTCAGAATGCACTCTTCAAATTCAAGGCAGTCTTGCCCAGTGAATTTTTCTCCAATACTGTCAGCGACTGGCTGGACAATGAGGGGTGGCGACTGGACACTGATGAGTGGACACCAGGAGAAGCAGGATTGGAGACTGACTTGGAAGAATGGATCAGTGATCTGGGGGAGTGTGTAACAGCCAGGAGACAAGAGTCAGATGCAGGAGAAGTTGCAGGTCAGAGGCAGAGTGAATCACAGGTTCAGGAAGAGGAAGATCAGGATGGTGTAATAATAATAAAGAAACCAATAATTTATTATTTATACCCCGCCCATCTGGCTGGGTCTCCCCAGCCACTCTGGGCGGCTCCTAACAGAATACTAAAATATGATAAAACATCAAACATTAAAAACTTCCCTAAACAGGGCTGCCTTCAGATGTCTTCTAAAAGTCAGATAGTTGTTTATGTCCTTGACATCTGGTGGGAGGGCGTTTCACAGGGTGGGCGCCACTTCTAGAAGGCCCTCTGCCTGGTTCCCTGTAGCTTCACTTCTTGCAGTGAGGGAACCAGCAGAAGACCCTCGGAGCTGGACCTCAGTGTCCGGGCAAAACGATGATGGTGGAGACGCTCCTTCAGGCCATTTAGGGCTTTAAAGGTCTTTGAATTGTGCTCGGAAATGTACTGGGAGCCAATGTAGGTCTTTCAGGACCGGTGTCCTGAACAGGACTGGAGACAGAAGTTGCAGGAGGAGGGAGAGATAGATTAGACTGAAGCAGAGTCAAGGGCTTCCACAGCTCCCCTCTCCTGCTGCACTGTCTCCCATGACCGGAAAAGAATTGAAGCATGAGGATCAGAAACAGGTTACATGTAGGCATTGTCTTCACTTGATTGTGAGCAGTTCATGTGTGGGAGATAAATAAACCGAGGTTGGGGCAGGGCCTCTCTGTTGATGCTACCGCCTCATCGGATGCACACCTGGGAGTAGCTGAGAGACATAGGACTGATGGACATGCCTTTCCCTAACTTCGGAGAATAAAGAGTTTAGTCCTCGCACCGGACATTCCTTGCCTGACAGTGCTGTGACAAATAGCCTGAAAGCTTGTTTATGAATTAAAAATGTCACATATTAGGTTAAATGACTGATCCACACACCTTTCCTATACTTACGGTTCACTGCAGACGGATGAATCAGTTTCTCTCCTTGTTTTCCCCAACTTAAATTCAGTTTTCCACATTTCTCCAGTAGTTTGTTTTTAGCAATAACAGCAACCAATCTGCATGAAGTTTCATCTGCATTTTAATTTATTAAATTTTTATCCCACCCTTCCTCTCAAAGGAGTCCAGCATTTTAAGGAGAATTTCTCCTAATCTACACATTTTTGTATGCAATCTTTCTTTTTTAAAAAATTAAATTTGCAAATTTACGAACAATCATCAAGCAAAATGAAAACTGAAAAAAAGAATTCCATAAATTACCATGGATTTCCCCCCTCCCATTTGTGGGTCCTTATGTTAACTTATTTCTCCCGCAAATTCTCTGTTAATCCAATTCTATTAAATCTCCTTTACAACCCTAGTCCAACATTTAACTACACGTGTCATTCCACATTTTTGTATGCAACCTTGCCCAATATGCACATTTTTGCAAGCAACTTCACCTGAAGTAATGCAGGTTTTATGTTTTTGTTGCTGTTATTTTAAGCAATATGTGCATTTTTATTGTACATGTTATATGGTTGGATAATTTCATCACAAAATCAAGAGAGGTGAAAATTTTGAAAAACAGCTCCCTTTCAGGTTGTGCATTGATTGTTGTCATTTTGTTTGTTTGGGAAACTTAAGATCCCCTCTCTAAACTAGAGGACAGTATGATCACCACTGAAAGCTGTAGATCAGAGAAGTCTACCTGTGTAATTGGGGGAGGTCAGCTAGGTGGGGAGAACCTAACCTGCATGTTTGATATAGCCACTCCCGACATAAGGAGGGGGCGGTGGTTGTGGGCTCACGCCCACCATCACCCGTGCAGGGCTGGCTGTGGCCCCATGTGATCAGGGGAATCCTCGGGCCTCGTCATCCCCTGGGCCAGGCAATCGGCTGGCTGCAGGGGTGGGGCTAGGGTCACTTAAGGACGGCGCGGCCTGAGATCGCCCCTTTCCTGCCTCGTTCCAGCTGCGGTTTAGGTGGCATCTTGTTCCTGCTCACTTTACAGGTTTTGCCTTGGCCGTGCAGGGATTTTGGCAGCGACCTTTTCTTTATTTCCTAGGTTTTTCTTTGATTGCAGCGACCCCCAAATATTTAAGGGTAGTCCGATAAAGGATTCCGGGGGGCATTGCCTCGTCCGAAACCTATGGAGGCTAGGGCCTAAAGCGTGCCCCCGAGCGGTGACCCCCCGGGGAGTGCCTAGGGATGTGCATCTCAGGGGCTCCCCCTGTTGGTGTTAACCCTTTCCGGTTCTATGCCGGATAGTCCGATAGGACCAATGCCTAAAGCCAATACCGCTCTTACCTGTAACCAATAAAGTTGTGGCCATTTTTCACCCATTAACCTAAAATTCTGGTGTCCTGTGTCTTTATTTATCCCAACTGGGGGTGGGGGGTGGGAATCGCCACGCAACCCAGAGGAGTGGTCTTGTGATCAGCAGCTGTCCCCGAGGAAGGTCTGTCTAGGGGAAAATGCCAAGGATGAAATCAGTCTTGTGGCGATCACGCCTCCGGAAGACAGCAAGGCATTGACTGCAATGTGTATAGCAACCTTGAAACTTTCTGTGCTGCCAGTGTCTTACCTTAGTGGGACTTGACCTGACTCCTCCTGCCACATTTAGACTAAAATCAGGCTCTGGGCCCATCTACTTTGCCAGACAACATTTATCAGTTGGCTTTCACTGGGATAGGGATGGAGATCAGGAAAAGTGCTTTGAGGAAGGAAAAGATGCGACGGAAAGCTTTTCCAAGGAAGCGTCTCCTGTAAAAGCTGTCAGCATCCAACCCCGCAAGCATGCATTTGCAGTGAAGAAAGAACAACAGCAATCTGTTCAGGAGCAGTCTCTGGGGAGTAAAGCAAGCAGAATAAGGAAGCCTGCATTGAAGGAACAACTGTGCTTATGAGTTCCGATAGAAGAAACTGGAAGATGGGTCTATTTAGAGCTGATCAAAATAAATAAAAAAGTGCACATTGTATGAAAAAGAAAATAAGAAAATGGATGCCTTCTGCTACATCTCCCAGGTTGGGGAAAACTCACCTTTGGTTTGAAGACCAAGGACAGTAGCTGTCTTCTCCTTCCCTGTTTTTTTCATTGCCTAAACACATGTAAAGGTGTGCAGAGGAAATCCCAGTAGATGTTGAGACATCTAGACCCCAATAGATCAACCAACCCACTTCACTTCTGGCTGGTTAGCCTGATCTTCTTGGCTTATACAAGCATCTCTAATCATGGGACTCAGCTACACTCATCAATTATATTGTTATAACTGTGTTCTAAACATGTGACACCAGATGGCGTTGTAGAGGTATGATCTCTCACCAACTGGTTTTGCATTGAGAGCTTTTATAGTATTTTTTGCTATAGCGTTTTTTTTAATCAGTGTAGATCCAGCCCATAAGGATTCAGGGGACAACTTGCATTACCTTAAACTGGGTGGAAAGTGGGATGCCACAGATTGTAGTGAAGTGCTGGAGAAGAGGGGAGTGTCTCATATCAGGAGTGGCTAACATGTGACTCCTTGGGTAGCTCCTCCAACAAGTAAAAGGACCCAGGGCAAACCATATCTTGCCCACAATTTTAAGACTATATAGGGCAATAGCCCACTGTGATATGAACTGTTTGCTTGTTTAAGTACATTTTTCAGAATCTCATGTGCAACAAATCATTTCTTCTAAGGATCCTGAATATCTAGAGATTTGTTAAACATTTACATGCAAAATCGATGCATTTCCCCACACATCATCTTCAATTGCAATCCTATTCTAAAAGGAACACGGATGGCGCCGTGGGTTAAACCACAGAGCCTAGGACTTGCTGATCAGAAGGTTGGCAGTTCGAATCCCTGCAACGGGGTGAGCTCCCATTGCTCAGTCCCTGCTCCTGCCAACCTAGCAGTTCGAAAGCACGTCAAAGTGCAAGTAGATAAATAGGTACCGCTGTGGCGGGAAGGTAAACGGCGTTTCTGTGCAATGCTCTGGTTCACCAGAAGCGGCTTAGTCATGCTGGCCACATGACCCAGAAGCTGTACGCCAACTCCCTCAGCCAATAAAGCGAGATGAGCGCCACAAACCCAGAGTCGGTCATGACTGGACCTAATGGTCAGGGGTCCCTTTACCTTTATACTTCTAAACTCAGAAGTAAACCCAATTGAGCTTGCCTCTAAGTAGATCGTTCTCTAAGTAAGTCTCATTCTGCTCTGGGGTACTTACTTCTGAATAGGCATATCATATTTTTTGCCCTATAGGATGCACCGTCCCATAAGGTGCACCTAGTTTTTTGGGGGGGAAATAAAGGGGAAAAAATTATTTCCCCCCCCCAGGCGCGGGGCTGGGGAAGCCCGAGCTTCCCCCGACCCCAGCCCCCAAACAGGCTGCTCTCTGCAAGCTGTGGGAGCCCAGCGCTGGCTCCCGCTGCTTGCTGAGAGGTGCGTGAAGCCTGGACACACTGAGCTCAGCGCGCGCAGGCTTCAGCATGCAGGCAGCTCTCCGCAAGCAGCGGGAGCCCAGTGCCGGGCTCCCGCTGCTTGCGGAGAGGTGCGTGAAGCCTGGACGCACTGAGCTCAGCGCCTGCAGGCTTCAGCATGCAGGCAACTCTCCGCAAGCAGCGGGAGCCCAGCGCCGGGCTCCCGCTGCTTGTGGAGAGGTCCGCGAAGCCTGGAGAGCGAGAGGGGTCGGTGCGCACCGACCCCTCTTGCTCTCCAGGCTTCAGCGAAAGCCTGCATTTGCCCCATAGGACGCACACACATTTCCCCTTCATTTTTGGAGGGGAAAAAGTGCGTCCTATAGGGCGAAAAATACGGTACATAGGATTGCTCTATTAATGAAGGGTAAATGGCGTGCATAGTCACTGCATTTTACAATATACATTGCACTGTAGGAAACTGAATAAAGGAGAGCCGTCTTGAAATCTTACACTCCAGAAATCTTTTATAGTTTGCATCTGTTCTCCATAATTCTAACGTTTTGAATTTTGATAAAAAAGAATCACATTGGGGATTTTCGAGACTGCGTGTGTGCTTATGAGCTGCTAAAATAACCATTTGATAAATTCTATTTTAACAGCACAGATCATCCTCATAGAAATAAAATTGCTTCCCTATACATTACAGCAAAGTCTTGGCACTGAATACATTTGGAATCTGATAGTAACCTGCAAAAATGAAATTACTGCTACTGCCACCAGCAGCTTTGAATGTTATCCCGAAATGGAAGAAACAGGATGTGTGAATACCTTATGCTCCCCTTCCTCTGACTTCCTGATGACTGATATATATATATTGCAGCTCCCCCAGTGGGGATCTGCACAAGCTCTAGATATGGGGAGAGGTTTGTATTTGGCTACTACAAAATACAATAAATCTCTTTGGGACAACAGAACAAGAAGTACAAGAGGATATATACCATATTTTTTGCTCTATAAGACACACTTTTTCCCTCCTAAATAGTAAGGGGAAATGTGTGTGCGTCTTATGGAGCGAATGCAGGTTGCGCAGCCATCCCAGCAGCCAGAACAGCAAGAGGGATCGCTGCTTTTGCTGTGCAGCGATCCCTCTTGTTGTCCTGGCTTCTGAGATTCAGAATATTTTTTTCCCTTGTTTTCCTCCTCCCAAAACTAGGTGCGTCTTATGGTGTGGTGTGTCTTATGGAGCGAAAAATACAGTAAATCACTACCTGCTCATTCATGTCCTCTGTTTATGATGATGCAAATTGTCTTTTTTGGCCAGGCATAACTGACCACTCTATCATTGGAGTATACTCAGGCATATCCAGAGCCTTTAGGACACTAGTGATACCTCTTCCCTTGACTGAGCAAAGAAAGGAGAGGCATACAGGCCTCCTTTAAATGTTATACCCATGCCCCCCGCCCCAACCATGCAAGCAGGGAGTGGGGAGACGCACAGTTAAGCAACACATAGGCATTGAATCTAGAGTAGGATGACTCAGACTTGAAGTGCCTTTGCATTGTGCTCATATTGCAGGCTGGAGATTGCCTGTTCTTTCATCTCTGATATGTTGTATTTTGATCATGAAATTCCCATTATGTTTTCATGTCCGTGCATACACATTAAAATGCATTTTTAACTCAGTAAATCATTCACCCTTCTTTTTTTCCTGGCTGGCTGGTTCTTACTTTGTGGTTTTTATTTTTCTTGTGAGTGTCTCATGGTTTGTGACAGTTCAATTTTAGCCAGGTATAATTAATAGTGCTTGAAACATTTATTTTATGGTACCTTGCAAGAAGATCTACAATGCCTTTCTGCTTTAGTGTGTTTGAACCAAATAGGCTCTGCATATGTTTAAGTACCTGGTGGAATCAGCAATTACTAGCTTTCGCTTGCTTCTCCCCAACAGGCTAATACCGCAAGCTATATGCTGAATTGTGAATTATGGTGCCTAGATGAGGATAAGATTGCACCTAAATCCCATTTGGCAGCTCAATTCTAAATTATGATAGTGTAGTAATGATGTTACTGTTATATCAGTATAAATATGCCATCGCAACTGTGATGGTTAAGGGAGAAAAAAGGATGGGAGTGATGCGGCCAGACTAGAGGAGTGACCAGATTAGCAGACATGCTATTGATCCTTAATGCAACATTGCTTATTCCCTCCTGGCATTAAGAGGAGACAGTAGAAAAGCTCTTCTGAGTGAGTAATGCCAAAGGAATCAATGGAGAGTCCAGGCTGGCAAACACTCCAGCCAAAGAAGAGGACAGAAAGCAACTTACTCTGGAACCAAACTTAGCACAGTGCCAGGTCTGCGTACGTGAACAGACACTGATAGGAAACATGCAGTGTGAGACATTTCTCCATGACTAGAGAATGGGGAATGCGCAAGTGGAGCGGCTGTTTTGATAAGCAACAAACGTCGAAAGGACTATAGAAAGGGCAAATAAATGGGCAGCCACAGTCTTTGATCTGGATTGGGATCCTTGTGTGTATAGGGGTGGGCAGGAGATGTTAACTTTTTGTCCCTCCTATGGTCCTGATGCATAGACAATGAATGGGAGTTGTCCTCCCACAATGCAAACTGGAGCTGTGCGAGGCCTGATTCTGATAGAGACTGCAACAGGTGGTGAACGCTTAAAGCCCTCCTACCCCCCACCCATAGAACTGATTCTGTTATGTACTTAGTTGAATAGGACCCAAAATGCAGCAGTCTGATTGGTCCTAGAACAATAGGATTCAGTATGCAGCAGTCTGATTGGTCCTAGAACATTAGGACCCAGAATGCAGCAGTTTGATTGGTCCACAGGAGCCACCCAATCCAGCTCCAGGTGGAAGTGACTCTGCAGCCTGATTGGCCTACAGAAGAATTCCGGAATTAGCCAATCACGTGGGGCCCATTGTGTAAATAATGTATATAAAGCAGACGTTCTGGGAGAACTTCCATTCCTCCTCACCACTATGAGCTGAATAAAGAGCATAAAATCTACTCTCGATTCCTAATATATTTCAGATTCTGATCAGGCTCCTCACCTGGCATTTTAAGGAAAAAGAACCCCGCAGTATACATTGGCTCCCAGTATGCTTCCGAGCACAATTCAAAGTGTTGGTGCTGATCTTTAAAGCCCTAAATGACCTTGGCCCAGCATACCTGAAGGATCATCTCCACTCCCATCATTCAGCCTGGACACTGAGGTTCAGCTCCAAGGGCCTTCTGGCAGTTCCCTTACTGCAAGAAGTGAGGTTATAGGGAACCAGGCAGAGGGCTTTCTCAGTAGTGGTACCCACCCTGTGGAACACCCTCCTATCAGATATCAAGGAAATAAACAACTATCTGACTTTTAGAAAACATCTGAAGGCAGCCCAGTATAGGGAAGATTTTTTTACCTTTGATGTTTTATTGTGTTTTTAATATTCTGTTGGGAGCCGCCCAAAGTGGCTGGGGAGGCCCGGACAGATGAGTGGGGTATTATTATTATAAAGGGGCCACTAAATAGCTTGTAACTTGTAGTTGGGCCTTCAAAACCTCTGAAAGCATTCTGCATCAGGATTCCAGGTAGAAACATATCCCAGGAATCTCTGCTCCTGTTGTTATCATCATCATATACTTATATATATATTCCTCCTTGGCCCCTGACAGGGACAGATAAAATAAGACTAGCTAAAAACATTCTTTAAATCATAAAACAACAACAATTGAACATTAATAGAGTTAAAAACTATAAGAGGCATAGCGTGGGGGGGGGTGTCAGCGGGGCCGTGGCCCCGGGTGCAGTTTTTTGAGGGGGCCTGAAGCAGGGCAGCCTGGCCCAACACTCCTCTCCTGACATGGGAGGAGCCAAATCTCATGGGGAGGAGTACCAGTGTGGGCCACACTGGGGGCACTGGTGTGGGTGTCAGAACCAGGGGATGAAAAACTAGCTGGCCTGTCCCCAGCCGGAGCGTCCCCCTTCTCAGCCTTGCCGCTGTGGAGATCCATCAGTCACCCTCCTCCGACATGCGTCTGCGACTCAAGCTGCAGTGCAGGCTAGAGCACACATTACTCAGCAGAGTAAACACACAACAGATCAGGCCTGAGGCGTGGATACAATACTAAACTACGCATTTATGCTACATAAATCAGGACAAAGAAAAACATCGTCTCTCTCCTTGTCGTTCTTCTCGGAGAGAATAAAACAAAGCAATACAGAACGGACGTTTTGCTCATGCCAGTAATCTGTGCTGGAATGTAAACAGACATGTGAGCCACCGACATTGGCGGGCTTCCTCCAATCTGGAGGAACCCGCTCCGTGAAAATCAGGGTCTGGACTGCCACGGTGAGGCGGAGACCCATCAAAAACCACAGGCGGGAGAAGCCTGTGGACCTGGGATTCGGCTGGCACCTTTAGCGCCTCCCCTACTCGTGGGGAAACCCAGCTACGGGGATCCAGAGTGACGTGGGGTGAGCGGCGCGGTGCTTCGAATCGATTGCTCTTTTCATGGAGTGAAGCCGCATTGCTGTTGTCGGAGAGCGCTGACTTTTTTCCTGTGGACAATTGGATTCTAAACAAGTATCCGTGAGTAGAACGGAAAATTGGATTACTAAACTTCGTAATTTGGCACCGGAGCGGGAAGGTCTAAACAGGAAGTCCGCCTTCCGCTTTTGTAAACAGCTTGAAGCAAAGACATCGCAAGCTAAAGTCTGGAAAGTCATCTGTAAAGGACTAAATTTCCATAGGTTAAAACTACAAACCCCCCTTGGAAGCAGGAGAAGAGGGGGGAAATCTTAAATTGTTCAAGCCTGCAGGAGAGGGAGTAAAGAAAGATAAATTTCTATCGTCTTGAACCTGGGAACGGGCTGTCAAAGATAGACGTTTGGGGAAAGTTCATTGTGAATAATAACACATGTTGACAGATAGTTAAATAAGAGAAACATATTGACTCCAATGTTTCCTTTTGCACTAAAAAGGAACAAAGATTTGAAAAACGAAAGCAATTTTGTTGCTGGATCTGCTTGTAAAAGGATGGATACAAATAGAAATTGTTTCCTCTAGAGGGAGCTTTTGAACTGTTGTTGGAGTGGACCTGGGGAACTCTACAGCTGTAGAGATTAGAGAGCGTGAGAAACAGGCTCTGACCTTGGATAAGAATGTTGACACAGGAAACCTTAGTGTCTGCTTTGTGCAGGACAAGTGCTTTGTTGGAGCAGCTTCATGCGAAGATGGATTTGATGACTACTGCAATTGATAATTTCAGTCAAACAGTGACCACTGACATAGAACCTGCTCAACAACTGACCCAGGAAGTTGAGGAGAAGACAAAGGAGGAGGTTGTTGCTGAACCTCAAGTAATACAAGTTGAGAGAGATGCGGCCCTGCAGGAGCATAAGCTGTCGTTTCTGAGGACTGAATCTGGAGTGAGGCAGACTTGGAGAGACGGAGTCCTGTCGGGACTGGAGATGGCAAGTTGGTCAGATCCTCCTATGCAGGGATGCTCTGACCTTTGGAATTTGGTTTTGGGCCAGGAGGAGATTGGAGTGGTCGAGGCACTCAACTTTGGAGGGGCATTGAAGTATGTTTTGGAATATTTTTTGGATTTTAGTGCCAACCATGGAGAATGGGCTGACCGGTCGAGAAGGGATAAAGACACTCTTAGGTTGTTCCCCCGAGATCTACTCCTCAGAGACAAAGGACGGAAATTAAGAACAAGACCAGCAGAAGACAAAGTAAAGTGCAGGTACAATTATGAAGAAGATCTGCAGAAGGGACATGGAAAAGAGTTAAGAGCCTCGGACATAAGATCACCAGGTTGATGGACTAGATGGAACAGATAGAAAGGACTGACAGAACCCGAGACCAGGAAGAAGAGACGGTGGATGAAGGTTGGCAGAAAGTTTAAAAATTCATTTAGAGAAATATTGCAAAATTAACGACTGTTAGGAAAATCTTGGAATGAAACTATTAGGCTTTAGTAGAAATGTTATAAGGAGTTATGTATAAATAAGTTTTTAAGTTCTAGGGTTTTTTATGGTAAGATAAGGCTAAAATAAATTAAGACAACTAAAGGACAGAATACAGTGAAAGATGGAAAGGATTTGCTGAGATAATTAATAACTAGAATGCAAAAAAAGGGAGGTGTGAGGAGGTCGAGGAAACAAGTTAATGAAGATAAGGGTATGGGAATATTGGATTTGTTTTTAAATTTATTTTTTTGTTCTTGTTTTTGATTTTGGTGTATTGTATGTTTGGTACTTTTTATTTTCTTTTTATTGATTTGTATTGTTTAATCTCTTTTTTCTTTGCTTTTCCTTCTTCTCTTTTTTTCTGTAACTTTAAATTCCCAATAAATATCATTTTTTTTAAAAAAAATACAATCCACATACCTGCAGCTTGGGAAGTGTGTAATCTCAACAGTGGGGGCACCTGGTTCCTTCCTGCCAAGTGCCGCGTTGGCTGGCCGGGCTCCCCCCCCCCCCCCCGCACAGAAGGGCAGGAGGTGCAGTGCAGCTCTGCTTGCCTCCAGTGTGGGGTGGAGTTGCTCTGGCACTGTTGGCAGCAGGGGTTTGGGTGCCATGGTGGGATCCTTCACTCTCCACACTCCATGCCTCGCTCCTGGGGCATGCGCACCCCCGGTGCATGTGCATCCACCCCAGGGGCGGGGAGCTCATGCTATGCGGCTGGTCCCATAGAAGATCTAGCACCAGTTACTTGCATGATTGGGCCAATGCCTGGGTCTATGGCCCCAGAGAGCCCACCACTGCTGACTCTGGCATCCCTTGGTGTTTCACTTTTCAAGACGTGTTTCAAAAACCCTTTTTAGGGCTCTGAAGACAAGTCTCAGGTGAGGAGGCTGCAGCTGCCTTCATCTTCATCTGCTCAGAATACATCAGGCCCCTGATGTAGAGCAAGGCAGGATTCTGCGGAATACTGTAATTTGTTAAGGGTGCTGAGAATTGTAGCTCTCTGAATTGTCTTCTAACAACTCTCAGCACCCTTAAAAAACTATAATTCCCTGGATAGTTACAGTGCTTTAAATGGATGGTGTTGATGTAACAGTGTCCTTTAGGGAGCAACAGATGTCTCTTTGGATCCTGTTAAAGAAATAAACAAACAAAAAAAGCCCACAGCTTACTAATACATATTATTTGAAAACAGCCTTCTGCACCATTTCGAGTTTTCCATTGACCTTGAAAGTACATTGCTGCACTGAAACAGACAAGGTTAATGGAAAGCTGAAAGGGGTACATTCATCCAAATTTGATGGCTTAATTTTGGATTATGAACTGAAAATGGATAAAATGTAAGCTTGTGCTCCCTTTTCAGCTTCATATTGACCTTATTTGTTTCGGTGTGTAGGAAAACATGGGCACTGAAAACTTGAAGAGGTATTTGCGCGTCAGGAAACTCGGGCTGTTCAATTTATTTATTTTTTTCCCTGAGGAAAATTACACCTGGTATTTTAGAATTCAAGCTATTCAAATCACTTCACATTTAAACCCCCAGCATTGTAAATACAAGTGAGAAGTTGCTGTCATCCAAAACACTGAAACACTACTTCCTCGACTCTGCTTCATTACAATGTTGTCAGCAGCAGAAGTAGCATGGCCTCACAATTTATACTGAGATTTGTGGCCTGTGAAATTAAGTAACACTTTGAAGCCCACCGGCTACATATTATCCGGAGAGAAATATAATCCTAGAAGTGACCTTTCCTCTCTCAGGTATGTTTTCTCATCATCGTGACCTCTGATGCCAGTTCTTGAAACAGCAACAATAAAAAAAAGCTATTCATTTTCCTGCTATATCCTGGAACTACAGGAGCATAAACTGTGATAGCAATGAAAATGTTTGTTTGTGTTTTATAAAGCTTCACTTGCTCACACCTTACAAATGTACTTTGGAAATGCCAAGATCATCATAAAGGTGTGTGTGTGTGTGTGTGTACACAAATGAAAACCTGCAAAATGAAGTTGTGATGTGTGCATTTTTCCTTTTTTTTGGTACAGTCTTTTATGTTATATCTTAGTCCATTTTAAATACAGTAATCATCCTTTTGCTTTGAAACTGTTTTCTAACTTTTTATCTATATCGCTTCCTCTATTCCATTTTAAAGAATGTATTTGAAGTGAGAGAGAGGGAGAGGGAGAAGAGAAGCACTTTGGAAGTAAAAATATCAGTTCAGCTCTCCTGACCTCAGTAAACCATCTTTGTTAAACCTAAAGAGAAAATGGCACTTACAATGAGAAACAGCGTCGGAGGACTCCATTTGTTTCCCTTAAAGAGTGACCTTTCCATCCCGGCAGAATATTACACAATGATCACCCCTTTCCTCACACCTGAAAATGTTCGGCTGAGCGTTATTTATATGCATGCATCAAAATATACGATGTGTTTAGCAGTCTGAGCTGCTCTGGGATATTTTTAAATACCAGAGTGTTCCAGCTACACTCTTGATTAGGTTTGTAATGCTGCTGTTTTCTGTTTTTCTTTCCTATATTCGCATCTACACTTGCTGTGATTTTACCCATACTTGGAGGGCGCTTCCCAATCAAGCTGGGACCCAGTCTTGCTCTCTTCCTGGGCCTGTTTCGGCTCATGGCTTGCACATGCAACATCCACAGTATTTAAAAGTGCTTGAGGCTGGCTGAGACATGTCCAAGAATCCTGCTTTATTTACTATGTAATGATCGTTCCATTAGGATACTTGGATCAGTTAAATTTGAAGTACCATTGATGTCAATGGGTGATGAAGCATATGATTAAATCTCCCCACTTGAAATCAATGGGAGCGTAAAAGCGCTGCCTGGGCTAGACCTCTTGTGCTTTACAAAGCAACTGAAAACTAGGAATGTGCTTATATCTCATTTAATCAACCAAGTCCTTTTGGTGGTCACTCACCGCTATTGCCCCCTGACAAATACTCCAGACTTCCAAGCAATCCCTCAAAATTTTAGAATGTCTTGCATGTTTATTGGTAGGATTTCTTACCTGCCCTTCGCCATAAGGTCCCAGGGCAGGCTACCACAATATAATCATATGATTTACTTGTTTTTAACAAGGAATGCAGTTCATACAATTACAAAGAAGAGTTAATAGCATGGAAGGGGTGATTCCGGCTACCTCACCCTTTGCCGTGGGAAGCCTTGGAAGTGGCTGCAGGAGAGATATTCTGAGCAAATTAATGGCAGGGGTGTTTCTAGGACTAAAGTAAAATTGTAAACCTCCTTTGTTATTTTTGCTTTTAGATGCTGCAAGTTGTTTAAGTAATCTTGTTATATTTATAGTATTGAAATGTGTGGTTTTTTTGGGGGGGTATGTTATTATAGGGACATGGTTGGCGCTGTGGGTTAAACCACAGAGCCTAGGACTTGCCGATCAGAAGGTCGGCAGTTCGAATCCCCGCGACGGGGTGAGCTCCCGTTGCTCGGTCCCTGCGCCTGCCCACCTAGCAGTTTGAAAGCACGTCAAAGTGCAAGTAGATAAATAGGTACCGCTCCAGCGGGAAGGTAAACGGCATTTCTGTGTGCTGCTCTGGTTCGCCAGAAGCGGCTTAGTCATGCTGGCCACATGACCCGGAAGCTGTATGCCGGCTCCCTCGGCAAATAAAGTGAGATGAGTGCCACAACCCCAGAGTCGGCCACGACTGGACCTAATGGTCAGGGGTCCATTTACCTTTATGTTATTATATTTGCTATTGTTTTGCTATATTATTATGGAATTGTTTTTGTAGTGTTTTTTTGAAATGTATTCCTGTTTTCTTTGTTGTAAACCACTTTGAATGTGATTGAGAATAGGCAGGAGAAAGAGGGGAGGGGTCAGTGTTTGCCTGAGCTTGAGTCTGGACTAAGGATTCTGAGCCCCTGTGTTCTGATTTGATACACGATATTCAATCACAGAGCATTTCATGATTTGGGCCTCTGCCATTGGCCCTTAAACTCTGACTTATAATTCACACCTTGGAAGTTTAGACAGCCAATCACGTTGGGAGTGGGAGTGGTCCAGGCCTCCAGAAATGTATATAAGCAGTTGCTTTGCCCATGTTGTCCAGTTATGCAGTTCAATAAAGGTTCTTGCTGTTGTCACCTTGTCTTGCCTTGTGGGAACCCACCTACCCCTCAGCACCCCTTGAGTGAACATGTTTTTTCAGCTGAGGACCTGGAACTCAACTCAGGATCCCTGTTAAGAACTGATGCTCCATGTATCATTTACCTCTAAAGATGAGGCCCCGCAGGGTTCTCTCCTTGGTAGGAAATTGAGTGCCTTTGCCCACCATGGATCCAAGTCCCAAGCCTTTGGTGAGAAAAGGCATTGCTCTGCACATCAGTGAGAGCACTTGCCCCTTCCTACCCACCTCAAATTCTGCCCGAGCCACATGGATCAATGTGGCTTGTGGTGCCAAACCCTGTTTGCCCACAATGTACCTCCCTGCTGCTTAAGTATGGCTTCTTACCTGCATATAGACCTTATAGAAACAAGCTGTCTGGGTCTATCCTTTTATTCACTGACAAATAGTTTGCTCTGCTGTTTTATTTAGTTCTTCATGTGTTTCTAGACATGAATTTTTCTTAGATTTGAAGTGTGTTTTGTTTAAAACAGCTGTGATATTGCTATTCAGGAATGCCTCTCAATGCAAATACAAATAGTAGATTTGTCAACTTTTCTCTAATTGGGCTTCCTGTTGATGCGTTTAGGAGTATGTGAATCACTGGTTGTCATCCCCGAAGCTATATAATTCATACAGAATTTAGGCACTTTGGGAAAAACTGTGACACAGCCACTTTGCAAAGATTCTAAAACAAGTTTCAAGCCTTTGGAAAGCAGCAGCATGGCATGCTCAGAATATGAAGTAGAAAGAAATATTTTAATTTGATTACTCCTTTATAGCAGTTTTCAGTGTGAAAAACATGATTCAGTTTGTGCATTACTTACCTCTTCTTATTGGATGATAAGAAGCCATCTGGTCACACTTAAAGGTTTGTTTATTTAACTGGGTAATATTTATAATCCCACCTTTCTAGGATAAAATCAAACTCAAGGCTCCTTACTAAGAACAGCAAAATGTAAACAGAAATCTCACAATAAAAATTAACATCAATAAAGATGCCGTTATGGTTTTTAATGATGCATTTAGGGGCGGCATTTTTATCAAAAGCAGACTAAAAAAAAAGAGCAAAGACTCAACTAAAAAATGTTTACTTGAGTAACAGTTATCTTATGAACCATTTAAAAAATGAGCAAAGTGGAAGATTCTTGTGCTGATAAACCTCTGTAGAAAGACTAAACTATTATATGGTTTAGGTACCACAACTGAAGATAACCTTTTTGTTCAAAAAAATAAAATGTATACCCATCTGAAGATAACATTTTTGTTCTCAGATGAGTCTTTAAACAGAGTGGGTGATCCTATCTTGAAACATTCACCTAGGCAGATAGATAATACTTTATTCGGCTATAAACCCACAAGGTAAAAACCCATCAATAAATAAAATAGCATTTTACATTCTAAAATATCAACTAAAATATTTCAACGCATACTCTCCTTGACCTTACATACAATCTCTAGATGTACTATATTGTGGCCTTGATTATAAAGATGGTGGATAGAGTTTACTAGATTTTAATAGTCATGCAGCATTCCATGAAGTCTTTTGTATGAAAGAACTGAATTCAGGAATCTTGCAACCTGTAGTGTTCTATAAGAATCAATGTCCTGGAGTAGATAGGCTAGATGTGATTCAGGTGGTTTTGCAAGAGTTTCCAAAATGATTGAATTCAGAATCCTTGATCGGGGAACAATATATAAAGGACAATTAAACAAGATATGATGAAGGGATTCTATTGATTTGTTGTCACATGCGCATAAAACAGAGGTTTTACCATTAGAAAATCTATTGTTCAGCACATTTGAGGGGAACACATTAAATCTGGCTCTAACAAAAGCGAATCTATGCGGTGCAACCGATAAGGTAGACAAATATCGAGGTATCTGGGGCATAAATGTAATGCCCTGGTTTATCAGGGAACATGTACCTCCACCTGTAGTAAGATTTTGTTGCAAATCAACTTCCTCCAATCTTTGTTTGATGACCTTTTTTTGCTGTAATTAGATCTAAATTTAGTATTTCGGAAGGAGAGATTCCATATGTCAACAGTTTGGAATGGATTTTTGTTGCCCATGGGCTGGTAAATTCATCTCTCCAAAGACACTGAATAAGATGGTAATTGGGCAATTTATGCCAAAGGGACAGCCAGTAAGCACCTAGGCTGTATTTTTATAGCTTGTAAAGGTAAAGGGACTCCTGACCATTAGGTCTGGTTGTGGCCCACTCTGGGGTTGCGGCGCTCATCTCGTTTTATTGGCTGAGGGAGCCGGTGTACAGCTTCTGGGTCATGTAGCCAGCATGACTAAGCCGCTTCTGGCAAACCAGCGCAGCGCACAGAAACGCCGTTTACCTTCCCGCCGGAGTGGTACCTATTTATCTACTTGCACTTTGATGTGCTTATAAGAATGATTAGGTTTCACCGGGGGGGGGGGACCACATTACAGCACCATCCTAACTGAGGTGGGGTGGGAATGAGTGGGTGGGTCATTTGCTGCTCCCAAAGCCCTGCCAGAAAAACACCTTTCTTCACTAGCACAGAGACATCTAGTATGGCTTGTGTCTCCTCTGTTTCATCCAATAGCGCTTGTTTGTTTTTCTGCACCAGAAAGGCAGCAACCCTGCTAGCTGAAGCTGATTTGGCTCACCTGCTGGTATTAGTGGAAATTACCACCCTATGAGTTCCCACTATTAAACATTTCCCCTTGCTTAGCAGCACTGAACAGGAAGTGTTTCACAATCTGCAACGATGTTCTGGAAGATCCTGCCGTCGGTTGTCACTGCTGAGAAACCATGGTGTTCATTATTCTGCTCTAATACATATGAAGTTGATTCTGGTAAAGCAGTCAACATGTTATCAATTATTTCAACATATGAGTTTCAGAATAAATGGAATTCTTTCTATGGAAGACACATGAGTCAAAGAAACTCTTTCATTCTAAGTTTTATGTAGCATTCTGTTTGCAATTAGCAGTGTTCCAGATGTTCATGCATTTTAAAGGCATCTTTTACAGACACTTATGTTTCCCGTCAGAAAACACCAGTGGTTTATGTTCCAGTAACTGCCTAAAGAAATTTTTTCTCGAAGTTCAACTTGAGCTAAGTAGAGATGAGAGGTTTTTCAGGTTGAAAAGAGAGGGAGCCACCCCACCCCACCCATTCATACTTATTTCATTGTGTCATGTTTTACTGTGTGAAAATGAACATCTTTCTCACAGAATCTTATTTACCTCTTGAAAAGAACACTGCTATTTTCTTTAATCTTTCCTCTTTGAGTGAAAGAAAGTGTCAGGAGTGCATGCAGGAGCCAGGCCCTGTGACCAGTAGGGCTTCGCAGGACTGGGGCTTTCCTAAGTTTGCTCTCAAGAGGCAAGGTGTGGCCACATAGGTGAGGTCGATTGGTAACTCACAGCACCTGGTGGCAAGAGCTGGGAAGGGATATAAAGTCAGCATTTCCCTTTGGCTCTTTGCCACAGCAACACGTTTCCTGCCTTGCTGTGTTTGGCTTCTTGACTCCTTGCTTCCTGACCCTCAGACCCTTGGCTTCTTGATGCCTGGCTCTCTGACCCTTGGCTTCCTGACTCCTCGCTTTCGGACTCTTGTTCCTACTCCCACCCCGCCATCTTGTCCCCGGCCCTGACGTTCTCCACCAGGACTTTGACCACCCGTAAGCCGGACCATGACAGAAAGAAATACTTTGAGTTTTTGGCAAATAAGACATTGGCCTCTTTGAAATATAATCATAGCATGGTTGAGTTGGAAAGGGTCCCAATGGTCATCTAGTCCAGCCCCCTGTAATGAAGAACTGCAGTTGACAGAGGACCATCCAACCTCTCTTAAAAAACCTCCGATGAAGCAGAGTCTGAGGTAGTCTGCTCCACTCTCAAACAGCTCTTACCGTCAGAAAGTTCTTCCTAATCTTAAATCAGAATTTGCTTTCTTGTAATTTGAGTCCAGTGGTTTGGGCCCTACCCTGTGGAGCAGCAGAAAACAAGCTTGTTCCATCTGCTGCTACTGGCAGAAGCAACTCTGGGTTGCACCCAACTGAATCCAACCCAGATTAGACCCAAATGAAATTAATGAACCTAAGCTAGTTTCCTTTATGGTGCCACAAGACTCATAACCATAGAACTGTAGACTGCGACAGTCATATAGTCATGTCCATTAATTTCAACAGGTCTGCTCCGAGCAGGACTTACGTTGGATACAACCCTATGGATGCAGCCCATCATAAATAAACTATTGCAAAGCACTCCCAACTCCCCAAAACTACAGTCTCAGCAGCAAAGGCAAGGACCAACCGTGAAAAGAAAAAAGCTAGGTCTCCACCATGTGATGAAACTTGAGCAGTGATGTGTCCACTGCAGACCTCTTTAGATATGGCATTCTAAAGACACTATTGTGGAAAAAGCACTGTCTCTTGTACCTGCTTGCCAAATTGCGTGGTTGGTAGAACCCATGAAGTGGAGCCTATGATGCTGAATGTTTGGAAGGGTTTGTATGAGAGGAAACAGTCCTTAATGTCATCAGGTCCAAGGCTGTTTAACCTCTCCCTCCCTACTTCCCTCCCTCCCTCTCTCTTTCTCTCCCCTTAAAAAATGGTTCTGGCAGACTCCTGTCCTGTCCATCCTAATTAAGTCCTATTACTTTTAATGGGAATTGCTTTCAAGCAAATATGCTGAGAAGCGACAGCCTTGCTGAGACAGAAACTACAGTATTTCATGTTTATGATAGTGTTTCCTTTGTTACGGTGATTTCTTTATTTTGTGGGACAACATGTGGCACTTCGAAAAGAATAGAAAGAATGAATAATAACTATCTCTTCTTTTTGGGTGCTCCTTTATGGAATGATGGCAGCTCATTTCTCAAATTCCTGCCAAAACCAATCAACTCACTGTGTTTATTAAATATTTTGTCATTTCTTTGGCATGGGTGCCGTTCCTCAAAAGTCACTTCAAAATGATTGAAGAAATGGTGCTGGTTTTACTACACATATACGTAATACATACCGGTACCTCCCTTAAAACATTGTGATGGCTGGCGCATGGAGAATATGTTGAAAACTTATCTGCTAAGTAAAATGGGCACAAAAGCCCTTTTTGACGAGGTAGCTTGATGTACGCATAAACACTCCAGCACCCAAAACCAGTCACTAAATTGAGATGGAAATTGGTAGATCTCCTCCAATAAGACTTAGGGCACCCAAAATGTAAGGTATCTTTTCAAGCTGATAAGAGCAACTGGGTTAATGAAGCTGTGTTCTATTCTTCTTTCTTCTCCTGGGAACTTGGAATGAGGTCTCTAGCCCTCCCAAACAGAAGATCAGCACTGTCAAAATTGACAGTCCAACATCTGTTCTGCATCAGTCGGATGGGCTGGCCTACTCGCACTGCAGATTGGGACCAGTGCATTAGACAATATACCAGAACTTTTCTTTGATGAGGTATCAGTCCATGACATGTCTTTGATAAACTGAATCTGCTGGCAAGGCAGCTCTTCTATGAATTTCATGTCAGATAAATAGTAAAATAAAAGGTTTTATTGACTACATGAGTGGAAGGAATCTTGGAGAAGTTTTCAAGCTAAACTGGCTGCTTTGTGCCTCTGGAAATCTTTGATAGAATGACAGTTGCTTTATACTGTTTTCAGCTGATAACCACTACAAAGATGGTAAAACTCTTCTAGCACAAAGAGACATTCAATATGTTGCTGCCAGCTGCTTATATTTCATACATAAAGGAGAACTTTACTTTGGGGCCCTTTAGGTGTTAATAATAACATAAAATGGTGGGAGGGAGGAGAGATAGAAACCCAAGGAATTATGAAGAAACATTTGCTGTCAGTGGAATACACACCATATAGATCCAGATTCGTAGGATGCAAATGTTTTCAGCTGCCAAGAAAAACAATTTCACCTATATTCATTTCAAAGTGCCATTTTAATCTGTAAAATGATGATGCTTCATGGTCTTTTGCAGTATTTTTCCTTTAAGAAAGCAAGCATAATCTTTGAATACAGACTTTAGAATATTGCTTCTTTGCATACAAAAGTAGTGAGAATAACTAACAGAGAACGGAACAGAAAATATTTTTATTCACCTGGGGGCAAATGTGTGAAGCATGCAAATGTGCACAGAATAAAATGGTATGTGTTTTTCATAGACTCCTTTTGTTGTCGTCCCCTTAGATTTTGCTGAACTGTATTATTAATGGCAGCAGTGCTGGCACCAGAAGCCTTAGAAAACTGCCAGGGCTCCGCCAAGGCCCATTGCTGACTCTGCCTTGGGCTCCCCTTAACTTTCTTTCTGACCTGGCATTCCATCAGCAACAGCTGGCCAGTGGGGTGCACTGAATTTTTTTCATAGGGGAACAGTTAGGGCCAGAAGACCAGCTTGCAAGGTGATGGGGGGAGTTGTGACGTCCTGTCGTCATGCATGTGACGTCCCTCCCTAAGCCAGACAGAAACTACCCAGGCATTAGGAAGGAGGCGCAAGGCCTCTGACAGGATGCTAGAGCCCTCCTGCCTCCTTCCCAAAGTAGTGGCCCCCGCTTGGGCCCCATCGGAGCATCATGCCTAAGCTGGGTGAAAGTTTCCAAGCACCAAGCTTTAATACTTTAATACTCTAATTTACTGGGGACATTTAGAGGACTAGCCTAGTGCTCCTAGTCCACTGACTGCAAGCCACTGCACCTGGCTGGGTCTAGCCACCACTGACATGTGTCACAGTCCCCCAATGCAGTATGACTCAGGAGCACGGTGGGAAATTAAAATGATGGTCTTTACTCCAGACCCAGCTATGCAGCAGTGCCAAGATGAAGGCACCTGCCCTCAAAAATGGACCCAGCCCTACAGGGGAATAATGAGGATAAAGAAGCTGTAGTACCAGCTTTTAAGGGCCATAAATAATCTGGAGTGAGGAGTGAGATGGTTGATAGAAGAAGAAGCCCCATCCCAAGGGCTCCAGCAATATTCAAGCAGCATAAGAAAAGGGAAGATAGGATCTCTTGTACGCCTGGGCATGTACATACATTCCTTGGGTTGTATGTTTTGCAGAACATGAAATGATGGATAATAACAATAATGCTTGGACTTTAAGGAACTCATTCCATATGGTTTTAATATTTGATAGGACCAGTTCCAAATATGTTCATTGGAAATGTGAGATATTGTGGTGTTCCTGTTTCTATGTTCTGAGGCAGTTAACGGAGTAAGCTTAAACGTAGGAGAAACAGCTGTCATCCTAATGCCACATTCTACAGTTGTATTTAGGGACTGCTATGAGTGGTGATAGGGACACGGGTGGTGCTGTGGGTAAAACTCATTGCCTAGGACTTGCTGATCGCATGATCGGCGGTTCGAATCCCCACGGCGGGGTAAGCTCCCGTCTGCGGTCCCAGCTCCTGCCCACCTAGCAGTTCGAAAGCACCCCTAAGTGCAAGTAGATAAATAGGCACCGCTTTATAGCGGGAAGGTAAATGGTGTTTCCATGTGCTGCGCTGGTGCTGGCTCGCCAGAGCAGCTTCGTCACACTGGCCACGTGACCCGGAAGTGTCTCTGGACAGCGCTGGCTCCCGGCCTCTTAAGTGAGATGAGCACACAACCCTAGAGTCGGACACGCCTGGCCCGTACGGGCAGGGGTACCTTTGCCTTTACCTTTATGAGTGGTGATGTGAGTGACTAAGAGAAAAAAATAAATGCAAGCCAACAATACAGATTTTGAAAGCAGTGAAGTATGTGCCACATTAGGGACACCAGAAATATTTAAAATTCCATGCTGTGTTTTGCAGTGTTGAAAGAAAAACACATTACTCATCAGCATGGTGCATGGAGAAAAAAGGAACACAATAATTGGTTAGTTCAATAGCAAATTCAATCAATTTCCATCCAGATCCTTATCTTTTTTGCATCTAGTAATTTAAGAGGTCAGGAAAAGAAATATGAACGGTATGAACCACACATACAGCCCATGGAAGTAGCCGTTCTGGCACACAATAACAATCCTGTGTAAACATGGGATTTGCACCATTCCTAACTGTGTGAATGATATTACATCTTGTTTGGCTTTCTTGAATAGAACAAATGAGCCCACAGCAATGAGTTACGAAGAATGAACAGAAGCAATAATTCCTCATAGCACCAGGGCCCTGTTTAGGTATTGTCCTCTCTAGGCACAAGTAGAAGCAAAAGGATAGCAAAAGTGGCAACAAAACATGTCTCTCCCATATCATTCTCTACAGCCACAGCAGACGCTGTAACTCTCCAATGGTTTGCCTTCACCTCCAAAGGCACAATCTTCCATTGTCTCCCCAGACAGACGGATGCCAACAAGCAGTGGCATCACACTTTTTCTTGCAAGTTATTAAGTTGTCTAAAAAACCTTTCTACAACTCAGGTTAAGACCCAGTATTTGGCAGTAATCCAGTTAAGCGTACTAAAGCTAAAGCACCTTAAACCCAAGTGCCCTGGCTTAGCTTTGGTTGGCGATCAGGCTGAAATGTGCCTGGATATGTGGATACAATTATAATACTATAGCAGCCCAAGAAATAATTGAGGGTCAATTTAGTGCAATAAGTGGGTTCTGTAATGGGAGGGCTAAGTCACAGCAATGCAGAGGGATGGTTTGCTGAGGACCCTGATTCAAGGGAGTCCAGTGCTGAGGATTCTGGAGAGGGTCCCAGTGGGGGGGGGGAGAGATTTCCTTCAACCTCTCACACCCTGCCAGTCACCACAGTGAGAGCCACAAGCCCCACCTTCCTCTCCACACCTGTCAGAGTCCATCTCCGATGCTTTTGCTGTGCCTGTCTTGCCACTCACTCTGCTTCCAGAGTTGTCTACTTTTCTGGATGCTCCACCAGCCCTGTCCACCTCTCAGGTCCCAGTGATACCTCTCTCATCACCTAGATCCTGGAGACACCAGCAGAGGCATGAACAGATGGAGTTGGTTCAGCCCTCTAGACTGCTTGCTAAGCAACCTAGAGTCACTTGCTGCACTACGTTATGGCCACCTCATTCCTTTAGAACAGGATTGCAGGAAGGGGTGTCATCATTGGATCAATGTCTTCCCTTGTGTAGCCTGCGGTGCCTTTGCGTAGTTGTGCCTTTGAAGTTATGTGTATTGCTTGCTGTGCCTTTGAATAGGGCTTTTGTGTAGGTATTGCATTGATCTGAGAATTAAAACTTTTTTTTAAAAAAAAAGGGGTGGAGGTGGGGGGAATCTTCTGCATTTGAGTTCATCATCAAGTGGAAGTCAAGACAGGAACCAAAGGAATGGATGATGTTGCATGGTTAAATCTTAAAGTCCATATGAATGTGTTATATTGTGATTCAGTGGACTGATCACATAATTGTAATTACACACAATATTGGAGTTCTTTCATTCTTTGATAAGTTAGAGCATCTGGAATAACTGCACGATTAACTGAAACCGACGAGCTTTTTGATGAGTGAATTGATTTATTACTGCATTTATGATGGTTGATCATCAAGGAATGGCGAAGGCAGGAGATGAATCACTGCAACAGCATGCACAATGGAAAGTTGCACCTTCATGGTATTCTAAATTGTCAATACAGTCTTGACACTTCACGAAATTTTAGCAGTTGACTTCATGCTGACTCCCTCCAGAGCTAACACTTACAAATGGTCTTGCTTTTCCTCCTTGCATCCATACCTTTTGTTAGAGTGGTGGTGGGAATCCAATTTAGATACCTACTATTAATCACACCTAAGCTCATGAAAGATGCACATCTAAGAAGAGCATCTATCACAATTATTGCAAAGCACCCAGAAAACCCCCAGAATTTGCATTTTGAAGGACTCCTTGGCATAATGTCAGTGATCAAAGTAATGTGCTTTTATGTGTGGCTCCTTCAATAAACAGCATGTTCTCAAGGTGGTTTTTATAAATGATCCAGTAGTAGAGGTCTTTGTCAGTATGATCACATCATCTATTTGCATTAGAACCACATTTGGCTTATATGTTGGCTGGATCTTAATGTTAACGGCAATAATTGAATACAAAACCAAGGTGAACTCAGGGAGAAAATTCAGGCTTCAGAAAGTTGTCCAATTGTGCCTTGAATTAGTAGAGAGAAAATAAATTATAGCTAGCACCCAGCAATAAATAAGTTGTGTATGGATTAATTGGAGAAAGTTTCAATAGCATTCAGCCTCTGAGGTAATAGAGTATTTTTATTAGACTGAAATCCTATACCCACTTACATTGGAGTAAGCCTGATTGGACTTGATGAGACTCGTTTCCAAACAGCAGTCATGTACAGGGTTGTGCTAAAAGTCTCTAAAAGCTGGATTTGGGCATATAGTTTTGTTTTGAGAAAGGATTGGGAGACCATGGAATTCTTTATTGTCATTATTACAAAGAGAAAATACATATACAGTGGTACCTCGGGTTAAGTACTTAATTCGTTCCGGAGGTCCGTTCTTAACGTGAAACTGTTCTTAACCTGAAGCACCACTTTAGCTAATGGGGCTTCCTGCTGCCACCGTGTCACCGCAGCATGATTTCTGTTCTCATCCTGAAGCAAAGTTTTTAACCCGAGGTACTATTTCTGGGTTAGCGGAGTCTGTAATCTGAAGCATCTGTAACCCAAGGCACCACTGTAAATGACTAAAAAGAGAGAGATATTGCCCATATGATCCCTAGTCCTGACAAAATCAGATGACACAGGGAAGCCCTTAGGGCTAAGAGTGGCCGCTGAGACCATATAACACCAGCCCTGAAAGACCTTCATTGGCTCCCAGTACGTTTCCGAGCACAATTCAAAGTGTTGGTGCTGATCTAAATGGCTTTGGCCCAGTATACGTGAAGGAGCGTCTCCACCCTGATCATTCAACCCGGACACTGAGGTCTAGCACTGAGGGCCTTCTGGCAGTTCTCCCACTGCGAGAAGTGAAGTTACAGGGAACCAGGCAGAGGGCCTTCTTGGCAGTGACGCCCGCCCTGTGGAACACCCTCCCATCAGATGTCAAGGAAATAAACAACGACCTGACTTTTAGATACAGATAGGTAGCCGTGTTGGTCTGCCATAGTCAAAACTTTTAGAAAGTTTAGACTTTTAGAAAACTTCTGAAGGCAGCCCTGTTTAGGGAAGTTTTTAATGTTTGATATTTTGTTGTGGTTTTAATATTCCGTTCGGAGCCGGCCAGAGTGGCTGTGGAAACCCAGCTAGATGGGCGGGGTAGAAACAATAAAGTATTTATTTATTATTAGGTATTTGCGAGCCTGGGGGGCTGCATCCAGCCCCTGGGCCTTAGTTTGCTGACCCCTGGTGTAGGCGAAGGCAACAGTCAAGGCTGTGCAGATGCTTTGGTGGGAGAGCCTGATGAGGTCTCTGATCTCATCACTGTCCTGTCCTGTCCTGGTGCTGCCCAGGCAAGCTGCAGAATCCAGAGGGTGGCTTTAGCCCAACATACTTGGCCACTACAGTGGTACCTCAGGTTAAGTACTTAATTCATTCCGGAGGTCCGTTCTTAACCTGAAACTGTTCTTAACCTGAAGCACCACTTTAGCTAATGGGGCCTCCCGTTGCTGCCGCGCTGCCGAAGTGCGATTTCTGTTCTTATCCTGAAGCAAAGTTCTTAACCTGAAGCAATGTTTCTGGGTTAGCAGAGTTTGTAACCTGAAGTGTATGTAACCTGAAGCATATGTAACCCGAGGTACCACTGTAATGTTTACAGCTCAAAGATCAACAAGTTACGCAAGGATCCACAAGAGAAAGAAATAAGAGCCTACAAGGACTTGAGATTGAAACATAAATAGTCTCCTCCTTAAAATGCAAAATAATTCTGATATCACAAATGATGATGGGTCTGCTGAATATACCAAGAAAAGAATGGGGTTAACTAATACATATTTACAATGCTCTTGAGCTCTGAACTTTGGGCTTTTCTCATTATACATGGCTGGAATTTGTTTGTTAGTCTGTCATAGAATTTATCACGAGTCATCCTAACCCAATACTAGAATACTAGCTTCGTGGAGTTTTATGGAGCCATATCTGGCTCTGGCTTGACCCTCTTTCTTCCATGTATGGCTATTAATTATGACAAAAACATGTCAAGAAAGTGACTTCTGAGTTGTGAGATATCACACTACCAAATTGATTGTTTATATCTCTCCCCGCTGTTATAATCAGGGATTAGCTTTTAGTTCCTGAACAGAGAGCATGAAATTGATTCAAGAGGCCATTTGCAGAGCTGCTTTCTGTCATATGAAAGTAACCTTTTAGGAATGGGCTTTTCAGATTTTAATTCTATTTATTGCGTTTTGTGTGGTATTCCAAAAAACATTTAGCTGAATATATTAGGTATCTTGAGAGTGGGAAACACAAAAACCTGCCAGAGATCCATTATTTTCTTTAGCTTTTTGTGGGCTGTCTTGTTTACTTCCCTCCTAACACTCCATTTCACGTAGGGTTGCACTTTGATCTCAGTTTTCAATTTCCTGGTCCTAATGTCAACTCTGTTTGTTCAGGCATTCTCCAAATACTCAAAATCAAAACTAATTTTAAGCATCTGCAGTGCAAATACTGAGCAAGAACCACACTGATCTTCATTCACCAGTGGAGGTCCTTGGACAGCTGCTTTGAAAAAAAGTACACATTACATTAATTTCAGGGGTCAGGTGCACTCCTTCAACATATCTGATCCTCTCTGGACACATGGGGATAGATGCTTCACTGATCCACCCAGCTAGAGGGACCATTATAACAAAACCAGTTTAGGATGGCCAGCCTTTAAAGCTGTATATTGTTTTGAGTCAGGATACATGTGGAGACATCCCAATCCCAATCCCAATCCCAAAGAAGGGCAGTGCCAAAGAATGCTCCAACTACCGTACAATTGCACTCATTTCACACGCTAGCAAGGTTATGCTTAAAATTCTACAAGGAAGGCTCAAGCAGTATGTGGACCGAGAACTCCCAGAAGTGCAAGCTGGATTTAGAAGAGGCAGAGGAACCAGAGACCAAATTGCAAACATGCGCTGGATTATGGAGAAAGCTAGAGAGTTCCAGAAACACATCTACTTCTGCTTCATTGACTATGCAAAAGCCTTTGACTGTGTCGACCACAGCAAACTATAGCAAGTTCTTAAAGAAATGGGAGTGCCTGATCACCTCATCTGTCTCCTGAGAAATCTCTGTGTGGGACAAGAAGCTACTGTTAGGACTGGATATGGAACAACTGATTGGTTCAAAATTGGGAAAGGAGTACGGCAAGGCTGTATATTGTCTCCCTGCTTATTTAACTTATATGCAGAATTCATCATGCGAAAGGCTGGGATGGATGAATACCAAGCCGGAATTAAGATTGCTGGAAGAAATATCAACAACCTCAGATATGCAGATGACACAACCTTGATGGCAGAAAGTGAGGAGGAATTAAAGAACCTTTTAATGAGGGTGAAAGAGGAGAGCGCAAAATATGGTTTGAAGCTCAACATCAAAAAACCAAAGATCATGGCCACTGGTCCCATCACCTCCTGGCAAATAGAAGGGGAAGAAATGGAGGCAGTGAGAGATTTTACTTTCTTGGGCTCCATGATCACTGCAGATGGTGACAGCAGTCATGAAATTAAAAGACGCCTGCTTCTTGGGAGAAAAGCGATGACAAACCTAGACAGCATCTTAAAAAGCAGAGACATCACCTTGCCAACAAAGGTCCATATAGTTAAAGCTATGATTTTCCCAGTGGTGATGTATGCAAGCGAGAGCTGGACCATAAAGAAGGCTGATAAAGAATTGATGCTTTTGAATTATGGTGTTGGAGGAGACTCTTGAGAGTCCCATGGACTGCAAGAAGATCAAACCTCTCCATTCTTAAGGAAATCAGCCCTGAGTGCTCACTGGAAGGACAGATTGTGAAGCTGAGGCTCCAATACTTTGGCCACCTCATGAGAAGAGAAGACTCCCTGGAAAAGACCCTGGTGTTGGGAAAGATGGAGGGCACAAGGAGAAGGGGACGACAGAGGACGAGATGGTTGGACAGTTTTCTCAAAGCTACCAATATGAGTCTGACCAAACTGCGGGAGGCAGTGGAAGACAGGAGTGCCTGGCGTGCTCTGGTCCATGGGGTCACGAAGAGTCGGACACGACTAAACTACTAAACAACAACAACACATGTTGAGAGGAATCAAATGGCCCAGTCTTCTGGCACTGTACTGCTTTAGATCAAAGCTGCTCGAAGGCTCACTACTCTGGAAAGAAGAACCACTTGAATTAAAAAACAAACAAAAGAAAAAATATGGTTGCACACACACCACACATTTACAGCACCTAACTCCAAGAGTCCTGGGAACTGTAGTTTATCCCTAGCAGGACTAATTTCTAGCACCCTTAACAAACTACAGGTCTCTGGATTCTTTGTGGTGCTGGATGTGCTTTAAATGTGTGTGGTGTGCATGAAACCCAAGTCAGGGAGAATCTTAAGCTAGAGTCCTTTTTCCTGCCAGGCTGACTTTCTACAGGCAATGAGTTTTCTACATGTTGGTACATTTAGTCATGTGACTGTTAAGTATAATTGGTCTAATTCACACAGAAATGGGGAAGCGTGTTCTCCCTCATGGAGAGAACGTGTTGCGGTGGGGTCTGCCGAGCCACCCCTCTGTTGCCAGGCAGGGTCTCTAAAGATGGCCTGGGGCAACGATTGGTTCGCTGGGTTGCTGGGGTAAAAGTTATGTTGCAATTTTGGTGGGAGGGGTAAGATGTTTAAATACTCTGCACACAGCTTGGAGCTTTCTCTTTGCTGCGTGCAACGGATCACCCGCCCACCTGCCCTAGAGTAAGGGGTTGTTGCGTTGACCCTGCTATGCCTGTCATGGGGTCATCTGCCATTGGGGCAGGGGCCTGGTAGGGAATTTTGTCCATCTGGCTGATTGGCTGGGTCATTTGGTTTTTGCCTACTGCGTAGCAAATCGTCACAACTTGTAAGGTTGGTGGTTAGGCATTGGTTATAACTTGGTGGAGGAGGGGTTAGGATAGGCTGGGCCTGCCCCTCCATGGTTGCTGTGGAAAGGGAATTCCGTTAAAGGAATCCTGGGGCTTGCCATCTTTTTGTCCAATCCCTGGAATGGGACTAGGGCTGGCAAGCCTTGGGGAGCATGTGGGTGAAAATTGAGGGCCTGTGACTCAGCTCCATTTCTCCCCAACTTGTTTTCCCTTACTGGCTTTTGGTGGTGCCCGGACGTCAGTTCTGTCCCCAGGCAGGGGGACAGATAGTCTTAACCAATGCCTAAACAACCACTCATGGTTTTGTATTTAAATAAAGTTGTGGCCAAAATTATGCCAAAAACCTTAAACAAAAATTAAGTGTGCGTTGTGAGTTATTTGGGGGGTGGCTTGGGGACCTTGACACGCAAATGGCTGTGTATTGATGAAGGTTTAAACACAGGGGAGATTCCACTGAAGCTAAATAAGGCACAGCAATAAGATCTCTCTCTGAATTTTAACTAGTTGATAATTAGCTGGTAGGAATCAACCATCAGTGAGTGTTTTAACCTTATAACAGGTGATTAAGCTATTGCATTGCAAATCTCCATTTTGAAGGGAGTTGCCTTTGGTCTTTTTTGTTCCCAAAATTCTGTGGAGTGAGGATGTAAATGAAGCTCTCCGAAGGAAGAACAAAACAGCTCCAGGGCTAATGGAGGCTGGAGTGGGGATGTTATTAACTCAATCCTGTTTAAAGTAATTTCTAATAAGATGCTGAACTTGTGCAAGATATGGAACTGTGTAGATGTATCATTTACAGTTTTTTGTTATGTTTTAAAGAAACTTCTGCAAGTTATGGGCTTTGACATTGCTTCACTCCCAAAGGACTCGGTTTTCATGCATCCAGTTGCTTCAGAGGTGCAATATTGATATCTGCAATAGTGATCACCCACTTGCACAATGAGGTTCACATCATGTACTGTCTCAGTGCAGAAATGCATATGAAGCTGGAGTGTCTGAAGTGCCTTAACCTCCAGGGAGATGCGACAATCCTGGAAGGAAAGAGCAGGAGGTTTTCCCCCTTGCTGTGTGTTGCTACCAGGGATGGCAGGTGAAAAGATGCCAGAAAATGAACTGCTGGACTTTATTTAAAGGTAAAGGTAAAGGGACCCCTGACCATTAGGTCCAGTCATGACCGACTCTGGGGTTGTGGCGCTCATCTCGCTTTATTGGCCGAGGGAGCCGGCGTACAGCTTCCGGGTCATGTGGCCAGCATGACTAAGCCGCTTCTGGCGAACCAGAGCAGCACACGGAAACACCGTTTACCTTCCCGCTGGAGTGGTACCTATTTATCTACTTGCACTTGACGTGATTTCGAACTGCTAGGTTGGCAGGAGCAGGGACCGAGCAACAGGAGCTCACCCCGTCGCAGGGATTCGAACCGCCAACCTTCTGATCGGCAAGTCCTAGGCTCTGTGGTTTAACCCACAGTGCCACCGGTGTCCCTATGGACTTTATTTAAAGGTAAAGGTAAAGGTACCCCTGCCCGAACGGGCCAGTCTTGACAGACTCTGGGGTTTGTGCGCCCATCTCACATTTATTGGCCGGGGGCCAGCGCTGTCCGAAGACACTTCCGGGTCACGTGGCCAGCGTGACAACGCTGCTCTGGCGAGCCAGAGCCGCACACGGAACGCCGTTTACCTTCCCGCTGGTAAGCGGTACCTATTTATCTACTTGCCCCCGGGGGTGCTTTCGAACTGCTAGGTGGGCAGGCACTGGGACCGAGCAGCGGGAGCGCACCCCGCCGCGGGGATTCGAACCGCCGACCTTTCGATCGGCAAGCCCTAGGCGCTGAGGCTTTAGCCCGCAGCGCCACCCGCGTCCCTATGGACTTTATTTACAGGGTATCAAAATGCTCTTGAGTGGAATCACTGGCTCCCTAATCTAGGGAGGCTGTCTTAATGCCCAGGGGGATGTACAGTGGTACCTCGGGTTACAGACGCTTCAGGTTACAGACGCTTCAGGTTATAGACTCCGCTAACCCAGAAATAGTACCTTGGGTTAAGAACTTTGCTTCAGGATGAGAACAGAAATCATGTGGCAATGGCGTGACAGCAGCAGGAGGCCCCATTAGCTAAAGTGGTATCTCAGGTTAAGAACAGTTTCAGGTTAAAAACGGACCTCCACAATGAATTAAGTTCTTAACCTGAAGTACCACTGTACTTCTGGCATTGCTGAGGTAACTATATTAGAGTGTGCTATAACATTTAATTCTTAATTGAACTGAACATGCCTGTGATTGTGGCTGTTTGTGCAAAAGAAGAAGAGGAGGGCCGAGGGAATGAACACAGGGCCTTTTGATGTGCTCACAGAAGCCCAACAATTGTTAAAATACAGCAACATTAAATGATGATCAAAGCCTGATTCAGGCAAGGACTGCTATGACTCCATTCAAAGCAAAATTCAACGCAGTCAATGTGTGTGATAAGGGTGTTAAAATGTCATTTTCCTCTTCATTTATTACAAATTAATTTCAACATACAACCCCCGCCCCCCTAAACAGATTAATAGGGTCTCTGTGTCAGGACTCACTGCTGAGTTTCTTCAGGTAATTGTATCCACATAGTTGTTGGTGGGAAAATGGCCTGCATGACCATGACTTCTGAGAAAAGCACACATGTTCTCAGTCTGCTTTCATAGATAAATCAACATAGTAGCTGGATGTTGAGAGCTTTCACCTGAAATCTGTTCCAGCAATGCTCTGAAGGCAGCCATTAATGTGACACACTACCAGCATAAAATGCAGTTAGGTCATTCTTTTTCTCAATTTGGATAGAAGTTGGTTTTGGAGAAAACCCACCAAAACAGGTACTTCATCAGGAAATGACATGATAGTTATGCAGTATGGCTTACATTGTTTGGGTAAAGGTAAAGGTAAAGGTAAAGGTAAAGGAACCCCTGACTATTAGGTCCAGTCATGGCTGACTCTGGGGTTGCGGCGCTCATCTCGCTTTATTGGCCGAGGGAGCCAGCGTACAGCTTCCGGGTCATGTGGCCAGCATGACTAAGCTGCTTCTGGCGAACCAGAGCAGCACACGGAAATGCCATTTACCTTCCCGCCGGAGCGGTACCTGTTTATCTATTTGCACTTTGACGTGCTTTCAAACTGCTAGGTTGGCAGGAGCTGGGACCGAGCAATGGGAGCTCACCCCGTTGCGGGGATTCAAACTGCCAACCTTCTGATCGGCAAGTCCTAGGCTCTGTGGTTTAACCCACAGCGCCACTTGCGCTTCCCAAACCAGCAGAGTCAATGGGAGTGTGTACACAGCTTAAATTCCTTTAGCAGTGTCTTAAAAAATCACAAATGGGGGTGAAAAACTTCTAGAGTTTAGGAAAAGTGTCTCAGACTCATTTCTGCAAAAATAGAGGATGACAATGAATAGTTACGTTGTGAGGATGATTGAGATGAACTTTGATACTAGAAAGCTGCAATAATACAAGCTTTGCCACTATATCTGTATCAGTTAACTTTTCATTATAAGGTTCTGATTTTTTAGTACTTTCTGAGGTTGGTATTCTGATTTTTTTGTAGGAAGTTATTCAAATGGAATTATACTAACTTATAATTGCCATAGACAAGGCTTATTTTTATTGACTAATAGCAGGCAAGTTTGCTCGTTAATAATAATTTGGAATTCAGCACAGGCTTTATGATATTCAGGGCAGTTGGTAAAACAATTTCCTACTTGTCTTTACTTTTAAATTTGGGATAGATGAATGAATTGGTACTGAAACTTTTAAAAAACAAAATCCTCTGCGGCTGCCAGTGTTATGAATTTAGTAATAGTAATGTGCGACTGGGTTTATGTTTGGAGTTAAAACACTCAGCAGAAGTTGATTTAAATACTGAATTCTTGTTGGAGGAGCATACTTTGCCAAGGATAGAATCACACTGAGATTCCAAGGTTAGGAAAATAAGAAAGCCAAATTTATTACAGCAAATATTTCTTTGATAGGAAAGTTCCCTATCTAAGGCGGAGAAGCCTTGAACCATGCTTGCTGTTACATCTCAGCAGGAGAAACGCAAAAGATTTATCTTCTCCAAAGGTGAGGGATGAAGCAGGAACAGGAAATTAGGTCAGCGGCAATAAGAATATCAGTCTAGCACCTAATGGAAGGTCAGCACAGGTTAGGTCAGAAGGACAGTCTGGGAAACTTGGAGGTCCCCCTCTCTCTACTCTTTCCCATGTAGCCACATCAGTCTCCGGTGCAAGTTGTATTGCACCCCAACACATAAAACAAGTTAGGTAAAGGTAAAGGGTCCCCTGAATATTAGGTCCAGTCGTGACCGACTCTGGGGTTGTGGCGCTCACCTCGCTTTATTGGCCGAGGGAGCCGGCGTACAGCTTCTGGGTCACATGGCCAGCATGACTAAGCCGCTACTGGTGAACCAGAGCAGTGCACGGAAACGCCGTTTACCTTCCTGATGGAGCAGTACCTATTTATCTACTTACACTTTAACGTGCTTTCGAACTGCTAGGTTGGCAGGAGCAGGGACCGAGCAATGGGAGCTCACCCCGTTGCGGGGATTCGAACTGCCGACCTTCCGATTGGCAAGCCCTAGGCTCTGTGGTTTAACCCACAGCACCACCCGTGTCCCAAAACAGGTTAGTATCCCCCCCCCAAAAAAAATTGATAATACATTGGCAAGAGCAATTTATTCAAGGCTGTTTTCTTCTACTTAAGCTACATCTCCCTGGCATTATAGCTGTGCTTCCAGTTATAATGTGGTGCACTTTGTCATTTTTTATACACTTGAAATTTTTATTCTTTAAGAGGGAGAGGAATTTACATTTTGACATGATTGCAGTAGGCTCTGTCCTCTACAGTTAGCATAGCTCTAAAGGATCTCAGTGTTCATCCATCAATATCTGGCTGCTCCAATGGGGAAGAAACAGGAGGAATGGGCAAAATATAGCTCTGCTCCGTACAAACACAAGAGATCGGTGCATGTAGTACAGCCTCTTAAAAAAATAATAATTCAAACTAACTCTTCCTTCATTTTCAGCCAATCAATCAACATCCCTCTTTTGTATGACTAAATTCCACTTGATTAATCTGCAAATCAAAACTGGAAATCCGAGTTTTCTGTGTATGAGATTAATTCTGGACTCTGTGCAGGAGAGAATAAACATTTGGCTATTTTATATTTCTTGCACTTGTAGTTCAGAAAGCATAGTTGCAATTGCTCCATCTTCCCATGGGTCACTTCCAGCATAGAGCTCAACTTGCTTTTAGTGCCTTTGGTAAATTTCCCCCTAAAGCACAATTTGCCCTGGCCAATTTGAGCCAAAGTCAGACACTCTCACATGACAAGCCTTTCCTCTGTAATGAGGTTGGTTCTATTATTTCTTCAAGTAGATGGATTGAAAAGCAGAGTGCTTAATTTATGCAGGGTTTTAATATCAGCTGCATTACTTTGATGCATTCAAAAGGGTAAGAAGTAGACATTGTTATTATCTGCAGTTTATAATAATAATAATCCGAAGGGGATTATCACAGTCACATTATCAACATAGAGTCATGCAAAATGAGGAAAGTGAAAAACTGCCATTGTAATATTTTGCATCCTAAATGAATAAAAAAAAATACATGAAGTTCTGTGATATTAGGAAAATAGATATTAGGAAGAAAGAGGACAAATATACAATTGCAGAGCAGGACCCACTCAGTAAAATAACACAGTTTTTCACATCTCAACTTTAAGAAAGGTTCAAAGGCATGTTAAAATGAGAAATAAATAGAGATAAGGACTTCATTTCCTGTACTTGCCTTGTGTTGTTGTTGTTTCCAGTAAAATGAGTTCCAGGAACAATAAGTACAATGCTACATAAAGTTCCTGGCTTGTGGCAAAGCCTTTGATTGAAAATTACAAATGTTTGAAGAAAAGGGAATGCGAACTTCTAATGTAATACCAATCTCTCTCATACAGTAACATCGGAATTCTTTTTACTTTGAATTGTTATTGAGACTCTGAGAGAACATTTGAGGAGATCAATATAATAATAGATTTGTACTAGATGGTCCGAAGGCTAGACAGATTCAATGTGTTAGCTTCCCTTCATTTTGATCATTAAAGTTCCTCTTGCTACTAATGGGTGCAATTCTCTCTAATCCAAATGAAAACACTGGGGCAGTACTTGGAAATGAGTGGTTAATGAAATGTTGTTTAATGTATTGCTCTTTTGTAATTGAAAAAGCTTCCAGTAAAGCAGTCTAAACAACAGTTGTTGGCGTATCTGTCTGTCTCAGGAGACAACTTGAGGGGTAAATAAAATGAATTAAGGCAGTGATGGAGAACATGGGCCCCGCCACCCCGGATGTTGTTGAAATCTAACTCCTGTCAAGCCTGGCCAATGGCCAAGGATTCTGGGAGTTAAATAATAATAATAATTTATTTATACCCCGCCCATCTGGCTTGGTTTCCTCAGCCACTCTGAGCGGCTCCCAACAGAATTAATGATGATGATAATAATAATAATAATAATAATAATAACAACAACAACAACAACAACAACAACAACAAAGCGATTAAAAATTCAAACATTAAAAACTTCCCTAAACAGGGCTGCCTTCAGATGTCTTCTAAAAGTCAGATAGTTGTTTATTTCCTTGACATCTGATAGGAATCATAGAATAGAATCATAGAATCATAGAGTTGGAAGAGACCACAAGGGCCATCGAGTCCAACCCCCTGCCAAGCAGGAAACACCATCAGAGCACTCCTGACATATGGTTGTCAAGCCTCTGCTTAAAGACCTCCAAAGAAGGAGACTCCACCACACTCCTTGGCAGCAAATTCCACTGTCGAACAGTGGAACAGTGATAGGAGGGTGTTCCACAGGGCAGGCGCCACTACCGAGAAGACCTTCTGCCTGGTTCCCTGTAACCTGACTTCTTGCAGTGAGGGAACCACCAGAAGGCCCTCGGAGCTGGACCTCAGTGTCTGGGCTGAATGATGGGGGTGGAGATGCTCCTCCAGGTATACTGGGCCAAGGTCATTTAGGGCTTTAAAGGTCAGCACCAACACTTTGAATTGTGCTCGGAAACATACTCCAATGTGTATTCCAACAACATCTGGAGGGGGACAGGTTCCTCACCCCTGATGCAAGGAAAATATAGAAGGGAAGAAAAGGCACCCTTTCTTTGACTTGTGGAAGCTGGTATGCCTAGAAGAGAAGTTGTCGTTTTTATTTTAGCAAATAATCATGGGTGAAATCTAAAGCACAAATGAATTTATTCTACTTGCTATTTTTATATATTTAGCATGCTACCATCTTCCCAGTATTTGTTTGTTTCGTATGATTATTATGTTTATCTCACACCATGACAGCAGGCCTTCCTCTTCTCTGCTTGCTTTTAGTTGTTGCCATGGTGTAGAAGTCTAGCGCTCTTAATAGCTCCTTCAAGATAATTTCCTGTGAGATAATCCAGACATCTGCTTATTTTTTCCCCTCTTTCCCTAAATAAATGTTAGTCAGTGATCCTTTACCAACTTAACTGGGAGTACGACATGCTTAATGGGGCACACTTTTGAGTAGACGTGTATCAGAGTCTGCTGTAAGTTAGTGAAGACATGGGCCATGGGTTCCAGCTCTGAAAAGCAAAAATTCTGCACAGAATGAGAAACACACCTAGGCCCACTTGCATAACTTCTAGTCTGCTTTTGGTCCATGATTTGCTAGGATTTATTAGTGCACCAGCCTTTTCTCTTTTTAAGAGAAGTTCAACTACTGAGTTGACTCTGATATAATTACTTTAATGTGAGAGGCTGAAACTGTACACCTTACCTTTGATCTTCCAAGGACTGTAATTGTCTAAGTTCTAGTGGAGTTGCCCATGAAGTAGGAAGCTGTAAGGTTATCAGACCCCTCTTGTTCTTGAGAGCTATGCATACTTCCAAATATGTTCAGGACTGAGGTTTTGCGAGATAACGACACAGACCACTTAGATCAAGATGAGAAAATGCATTCATTCCATTGGGACTCTATGGGATGGATTTATATGCCAATTCCATGCTTATCTTTAGTAATGGTGTTTAAGACTACTTGCACAGTTTAGATAGGTCTTCTGCTTAATTTGAGTAGTTCAGAGGGCCGTTTAGTAAGAATAAAGATTTCTATCCCTTCAATATTTTCTCTACAGTTCAATTTCTTCTTTTCTCCTGCTGGTCATTACCCTTGTAGTTTTCTTTGAAGTCACAAGATGGGGCCTGTCCCATCAAGCTTTCTAGTTATACAGTCATTTAAGTAGTGGTTAAAGGTAAAGGTACCCCTCCCCGAACGGGCCAGTCTTGACAGACTCTGGGGTTTGTGCGCCCATCTCACATCTATTGGCCGGGGGCCAGCGCTGTCCGAAGACACTTCCGGGTCACGTGGCCAGCGTGACAACGCTGCTCTGGCGAGCCAGAGCCGCACACGGAACGCCGTTTACCTTCCCGCTGGTAAGCGGTACCTATTTATCTACTTGCCCCCGGGGGTGCTTTCGAACTGCTAGGTGGGCAGGCGCTGGGACCGAGCAGCGGGAGCGCACCCCGCCGCGGGGATTCGAACCGCCGACCTTTCGATCGGCAAGCCCTAGGCGCTGAGGCTTTAGCCCACAGCGCCACCCGCGTCCCTAGTGGTTAGGGTTGCCATATTTCAAACAGTGAAAACCTGAACAGAAAACTTTGGCCAAAGTTGCCATTTTGGAGCTATTTTTATGAGAAAATGGCAAAAAATGGCACTGCCAACATGGGCTGTCATACGTCCAGATCTCACCAGACATTTAACCAATTTCTGCCTAGACACTGATGCCGACTGCAGTCTTCCAGATATGTCTGGTAAAATCTGAATGTATGGTAACCCTAGTAGTGGTGGCATATTAGGAAGTGAATCAAGCAGACAGAAAGAAAGGCAAGCATACAGCTGTACAATTAAGCCAGTGACCAGAGCAGCTTAGAGAACTAAGCTTCGAGAAGAGCATATGGGGCAGGTTGAGGATAGCTTAGGGCTGTCATACGTCCAGATTTTACTGGAATTTCAAAGGTGGAATTGACGTCTGGGGGGGTGCTTTGTCCTGGATCTTAGGCAAGGCAACAACTTTTGGGGTGTCCTGGTTTTTACTATTTGAAATATGGCAACCCTAGGATAGCTCAACCTTTACCCAAGATTGGTCAGGTTGAAGAACCAGGCCAAAGCATCAGGCTTGATAGGACCAGGTGAAACACCGCTGGTCCCTTCGATTGCCTGACAATCGCTGTGTCAGGGAGCTGCAGTACCTCGTTCTAGGAAGATACGTTGGTGATGTCTAAAAGCAGAAAGTAGGGAGAGATACTGATCTGCCTTCTGGCAAACTGCTATGGTGGTGAAATGCAGAAAGCAATATGCTTGGGTCTGGCTGCCAGCTTTCCTTAAGACCACTGATACAGAACCCAGGAGGACTCCATTCAAATGAAGAATGTTTATGCAGCAGTGCCTGATAGATATCTGTCTGTGTTATATGCCAAAGAGGAGTTATTTATGTTCCCTGAAGTCCTATTTTGCAAGTCCAGCTATCATTGACTTTATTAAAATCTAATATACTGAATCTGCTGTGTTAATTCTATTTAAAAAGCTATTACATTTGTCTGCCAAGATTCCATCTCTCCTAGCTAGGAGAAAGCATTTTAGATGACAGAAGAATGAATGATGAATATTTAAAAGGGGAGACAATTATTTCTTTCTGTGTGTATTAATTGATATTTGCATACGAAATTATTGTGTGCTTTTGTGTGCTGCTTCCCTCCCCCCCCCAAATACAATAACTATTCTTAAGATATGGGAACTGCTGCAGTTTCTCAGAATATACACTCAGCAACCATGCAAAGTCACATTATGCTTGAGATCTATTATAAGAGTGTCAGGGCGTACATTTAGACCAGTGTTTCCCAAACTTGGGTCTCCAGCTATTTGGGGACAACAGTTCTCATCATCCCTGACCACTGGTCCTTCTAGTTAGGGATGATGGGAGTTTTAGTCCCAAAACAGCTGGAGACCCAAGTTTGGGAAACACTGATTTAGACCAAAGGAAGATCTTTCACTCATGAAGGAAGCATAGATTCACTTCCCAAGGTTTCATAGGCGCAGCTATAAGTCTGCAGGAGTTCCTGAACTGGTGAAGTAAGTAAAGGCAGATAAGGATTGAATTGGTGCAAATGTTCCAGCTAAACATTGGTAACCGTTTCTGAGAAATGGGGAAACGAATCCACTCAGTCATGCGCTATGGAGGGGTGATACAAAACTAGGCCACCTGTGAGTGAAACAACATGTGCCAGAGCCTTGCTCACTTTGTGCCAGACGTTGTTGACTCTAGCAGGCTCCCTTATGCCCTTCAAACAGTGCCCTATCATCTTTAATCTGCTGGTCCTTGAACCCCCCACCCTGCTACTGAACTTGCTGAAGGACTGACTGCCATACTCACCTGGAGGGAAATCCAGCTTGATGAAGCACAACGCAGGACACTCACAAACTGGCAGGGGTGCCATCTTGAATAAAATATTGGGGGCCCAAAATATTGATTGCCCTGCACAATCAATCACATGACATGGCACACACCATTTTAATGGCAATGTCCATTAACCGGGGGGGGGGGGGCTGGCTGGGCCCCTCAAATATTTTATTTTGGGCAGGGTACTTATTTTGGGTTGGCTACTATGGGAACTGGTGTCTGGTTCACAGAGAAGCATCACAGTGTATGAAAAATTGGCCAGTCACAGTCAGTCATACCCTCAGGTAGGCCTGAACATTCAGCAAGGCTCTTTTGCAAGAGAAGTTGTGCAAAAGGGAAGGCACCTTTCGCCTTCTGATCCATCTTGGATCAGTGAAGCATGATATTAATGTCTTACTAGTCTTACCAGTGCAGGGCCTGATCTGATTGATTGCCCTTTGCCGCTGCTGTAAATTACCCAACCTGCAGAGCGCCAAAAAATGGTTAAGGGGAAGGAAGGTTTCAAATCATACCAGCTCATTAAAGAGGCTTGACTTGCTAGGTGAGTGTCAAGTCTCTGTCAAGGCTTCAGGAAAGCTTGTCCTCCCCCGGTTGCAGCAAGAGCTGCAAGGTAGAGTCCTTTTTAATGAGTTTTATTCAATCCTGATAGTGAGAGACAAAAGAATGCAACAAGCCTTAACAATGGCTTTGCTCCAGACAGGGCTCCTTCTCCCTCCTTCCCAGCAACAGCACCTTCCTTTATGGTGGCCACTCATGGTCAAATGCCTCTGATTTTGTTGTTCCTGCACTCTTAACGAACGTCGCATTCTGGGAGAAGGGGGATCAGAAATACTCTCCAGCGACAACATGTTATCTGGCTGCCCTGCCGCAGTCCCTCCCCATCTTCTAACACTGCCCAACTCTTTTGTTGGTCTATCTCTGAGTTATGACTTCCCTCAAACTCATCAAAGCCCTGCTGTAATTCAGTGCTGTCTCCCTCTTCTCCTGCAGCATCAGGAGAAGAGATGTGTGATCTTCACCATTCCTTCTCTTCAATCTCTTGAGTCCAATCCCTGACAGTGAGACAGGAAGGAGTAAGTGATTTGTTTCCTAAAGTCCCATAGGACTTCATCCTTTTAGTGCCATCTGGGCATGGAAGGAGCTTCAGGTGTCAGCAAAACCTTGGGACTTGCTGAAGAAGGAAATTGTCACCATGCTATGTGCCCCCAAGTCCACCAAGTAGTGGAGAACCAGTGTTTCTGATGCTGGTCAAGCGGCAATAAAACCATGAGCCGTAGAAAACTCAAAGAAGGATTCACCTGTGGTAGTGTAGGAGTGGAAAGCTGAGGGTGCAATTGAATTTAATACTCCCTACATGAGGACTTTATGGGACGCCGGTGGTGCTGTGGGTTAAACCACAGAGCCTAGGACTTGCCGATCAGAAGGTCGGCGGTTCGAATCCCTGCGACGGGGTGAGCTCCCATTGCTCAGTCCTGCTCCTGCCAACCTAGCAGTTCCAAAGCACATCAAAGTGCAAGTAGATAAATAGGTACCGCTCTGGCGGGAAGATAAACGGCGTTTCCGTGTGCTGCTCTGGTTCGCCAGAAGTGGCTTAGTCATGCTGGCCACATGACCCGGAAGCTGTACGCTGGCTCCCTCGGCCAATAAAGCGAGATGAGCACTGCAACCCCAGAGCCGGCCACGACTGGACCTAATGGTCAGGGGTTCCTTTACCTTTTTACATGAGGACTTTAGTCCAAATTTTCACAGGTCATCCCAGAATGGTGGGCTTGAAACCTCTCTGTCTTAAAGTGACGCAGAATCTTGTTGTCCACGCCTGGAATGTGACACGTAGAAAAGGAGATTGGTTTATGGAATAAAATGCTGCTCTTGGTGTTGCCTCCCAAAGCAACTCTCTTTCAAATCTATATTTGTTTGTTTGTTTCATGAAATTTATATTCCACTTGATTGTAGAAAAACCTCAAAGCTCCATAAATTATAAGGAGCCCAGGGCAGCAAACACGTTGGATAATGAAAATGTTGTAAAACCTTGATATAATTTGATCAACATACCAACTCACTGCATTGTGGATAATCGTGCATGGTGAGATTTGGCAACTGTTGCTTCATTTGCAACTGGATCATGTAAAGAGGGTTAATGGGATCAGTTCTACAGCCACCCAACAATTGATAAAAGCAGTTTTGAGTGAGTGAGACCCGATACACAAGGTTCTGCTTCATTCATGAAAATAGGCTCTTAATGTTAACTGTTGTTAATACTAAAATCACAGGACACTCCTTACCTGTTCTACAGAGCCTAACAGAAAGTCAAACCATTATATTGTCATCTATAGGTAATAGATATTTTATTAGAGAGAATGATGCTTGCAAGCAAATAGCTGTGAGGTTGTTGTTGGGTGTGTGTTTTTTTAAAAAACCCCCACCTTCCCTCAATCTGTGTCACGTTTTGTAAGTAGCCCTCAGAAATATTCAGGTTATTCAGCTATGGAAGTCCATTAATAGTTGTCATGCTGCCCATTTCTACAAATTAGCTTTCTAAGATACACTCTATTTTAATTAGTGCACAGCACACATAGATTATGTTTTATTTCTAATTCAAGGGCATTTGTCATGGAGCACTGTCTCCTTTATGACAAAAAGAACTCCCATTCTGAAAACCACTAGATTGCTTTAAAAATGCTTTGGGGTAATTTATAAGACTCTTGGGGCAGTGAGATCATATAAAATGTGAATAGTAAATTGGAAATTTTCAGTAAGTTATTTATCATAATAAAGGAAAGATGGAGAATAATGGTGATTCTCTGTACTGGGAACTTGTTTCACAGGTTCATTTATGCCTGATACTTCCCAAAAACTAGTGTTGAAACTGTTCTCTATATTGATCATCAGTATAAAGAGAAAATAATTTAAACACAAGGCCACCCTCTGTTTCCTTTAGGTTATTTCCCCTTGAACACAAATTTATATGCTACAATGGATGGGGTTTCCCAGCATACTATTACGGGTTTCCTATCAGAGATTATTTTATTTTATTACAAACTTTATTGAATAATAAAATGCATACAATAATAAAAAAGAAAGGCCATCTTTTTGAAAATGAAGTAAGTTGATCATGCATATGCTTCAAACACCATTTACTTCTCCCATACGCTATTCCATGTAGAGATCTCTTATTTTAAACGTATTAATTTACTATATTACACAAAGCAGTCCACACCAACACCTGATATCTGAAGATCTCTCTCTTTATTTTTACATAGGCTGTTAACTGACACCATTTATTTAATTCTCATTGGTAATTATCTCTGTTCTTTAACATTGCTGACAATTTAATCAAGCTTAGTTGTTCCCAGATTTTTCTAATAATATCCTGTCTTGCTGGTTTATGGATACTTTCCCATGCTTTGGCATATAACAGTCTTGCAATAGCTGAAACATGTAACAGATTCCCATCACTGTGAGTTGTCCTGAGGCTGTACTGCTTTGCAGTGGCTTGCAGGGAAAGCAGACAGGGCCCTGTAAGGGCAAGTGAAGTCAGGGCACAGAAGGACAGGACATTGGACAGCTCCTGCTGGCTGAAATGTTCTTCTGCAGCAGGCTAGAGCCAACTGAGAACAAGCAGTAGCATTTCAACAGCCCAGTTCTTACATTTGATATGCCAGTGATGTAGCCTTTAGGATGGCATGTTGGGATGTTTGCCCCCGGAAAACTCTATTTAAGATTTGTTCTACAAATTAAAGGACATTTCAAGTTATTAAACAAATAGCACTGGGTTATTTGACACTGCAAAACACTCAAAACCTTGGGGTCAGCAATGTGCTGCCTTCTCATGGGTGTTGGGAGACAGGCAAATATTAGTCTTGTTTTGCAGCAGCTTGAGGTCACTGCAGTGGTTTCTGGAGGCAGCAGAAAGCAACTGGGCAACGAGAACCAATGTACAGTACCCTCAACCTTCTTGTAGGCTCATCACACATATTATTTTCTGCATGGTGCAACAGCCATGTGGGAGCTAATACTTAAAATATATACCGTATCATGGGTGAAAGTAATGGAGCATCTTCTTTGCTATGTACTCACAATGAGCGCTTGCTTTCAGCTGTGGTGTCTCAATGTGCACCAGGATACATATGTAGCATTGTGTGTGGCTGGGAGAGAGAGAGGGTGGGGGCTGCTATTTGAGGAATGTTGTGATAGTTAATAGGGGTTCAAGCAGTATCTGGTACAGGCAACTCTCCATTTGCACACGTTTGAGTCACACACAATGGCTGACAGGTGTGCCATTTTCAGCACCAGAAAGGATGGGGAAGGCTTACGTATGTCTCACAGATGTGTGCAGTGCCTCGGAACATAAATGGGGGGTTGCCTGTTGTTTAAAATTCACACTTGTTTCTGAATGAACATTTATTATCATTCCTTTAAGTAATTGCCTCAGTTTAATTTGCCAATAAACTCTGAAAGGAAAACTGTGTTTGCTTGTGTGTGTGTGTGTGTGTGTGTGTGTGTGCGCGCGCGCCTGCAACGTTAACATTATTTGTAATGGAGCATGCAATCTTAAAACACTTTACGGTCATTGTGAAATACCAGCAGATTGCCAAGCTGATACTTCTCAGCTGGAAAGATTGACCAAAGCAGTGGGGGGAATTATAGGACTCAAATCGGTTGTGATAGTTTTCTAAGTGCCACAATTAAAATGCAGTTTCTCATCCAGAAGTATTTAGGGCACATATATGTGACATATATTTTCCAAATACGCAACAAATACAAAGAGTGGTAAAACTGAATCAGGGAGCAATGTGATGCACAAGAAGCTGGCGTAAAGCAAGCTGGTGTGAATTAAGATGGTGTAAAGTTATACTAGATTCAAACCCTGTTCAGCAGTAGCTGAACGACTGCTGCTGTTGTGCCTAAACTTAGCAGAGAGGAAACAAGCCTTTAAAACAGGGTTCTCTGCTGGGCTGCCAGGCCACATTACTGAGCTGAACAGGTTTAGGATCCAGCCTATGTCCCTCACCCACTGCCCCCCTTGTCCTGCTGCAGAATCACCCTTTTGGGGATTTACACCAGCTGTAAGGTAAAGGTAGAGGGACCCCTGACCATTAGGTCCAGCTGTGGCTGACTCTGGAGTTGCGGCGCTCATCTCGCTTTATTGGCTGAGGAAGCCGGCGTACAGCTTCCGGGTCATGTGGCCAGCATGACTAAGCCGCTTCTGGCGAACCAGAGCAGCGCATGGAAACACCGTTTACCTTCCCGCCAGAGCGGTACCTATTCATCTACTTGCACTTTGATGTGCTTTTGAACTGCTAGGTTGGCAGGAGCAGGGACCGAGCAATGGGAGCTCACCCCATCACGGGGATTCAAACCGTGACCTTCTGATTGGCAAGTCCTAGGCTCTGTGGTTTAACCCACAGCACCACCCACATCCCTACACCAGCTGTAGCTGAGCTGAAATGAATGAATCACATCAGCATATCTTCCTCTGAGCCAGTCTTGGGAACTTAATTCCAGCTGAGCCAGGAACGAGGCAGCTGAGTTGGAGATCTGTTGCATCCTAAATTGCACATTCTAGTGGATCTTGCATAGTTCCCTTTACTAACTCAAGATGCAAAGGATTAAGATTTGAGATTAAAGAAACAAATGTTTGCTTTAAGTACCCATGATGAGAGTCTAATTTAAAAATGTGTGCAAGAATAAGAAGGAAAACAGCAGTTTAAAGATGTCCTGTATTTTGACCCTATACTTCATGGGCAAAAGCCAGAGTAAATCAACAACCCTTTGGTTCCCTTGCGTTCATTAGCACTTATCTTCTGTGTGGATCAGACTAGAGGGGTGCTCCATTTGAATGGAGAACTCTTAAATCCAACATTGTGCTCAGCTCTCGGCCTAACCCGTCTCAGAGGGTTATTATGGGATTAAGTAGAATATAAGTTTCATATGCTAAAATGTGCTGAAGAAACAATGGCAATCCAGTCTAAGTTTGTGAGCAAGGCACAGCGTTTTCCTACTGAGAGTTAGCAGGATTCAACGAAGACTTAGAAAATCCCAAATATATTAAACTGAATGCGATTGCTGTATTGCTGCTGTTTGTGAACCCAGAGTGAACTCCATTCTGAACAGATGTTTTGATCCTTAGTCGTGTATGTACCGTATTTTTCACTCTATAAGACACACCAGACCACAAGATGCACCTAGTTTTTGGAGGAGGAAAACAAGAAAAAAATATTCTGAATCTCAGAAGCCAGAACAGCAAGAGGGATCGCTGTGCAGTGAAAGCAGCAATCCCTCTTGCTGTTCTGGCTTCTGGGATAGCTGCGCAGCCTGCATTCGCTCCATAAGACGCACACACATTTCCCCTTACTTTTTTAGGAGGGAAAAAGTGAGTCTTATAGAGCAAAAAATACGGTAGATAGTAATCTCTCTCCTCTCTCTCTCTCTCTCTCTCTCTCACTCACTCACTCACACACACACTGTTAGATATCTGTGTCTGAGTGTGTAAAACATGATTCACAACCAGCAACAGGAGCCCTTACATTTTCTTAACCTCCAGTGAGGAAACATCTCCCACCAGGAATAGATACTGTGTTGTACACTGAAAGGAAGGAAGATGCATATGCAAAGCCTTATTTTTAGAGGTTTTGGAACTTATCCAATATTCAGGAAAAAAGAAGTTGCTATGTCAAACCTGGCTTTTATTTAAAATGTGTGCCTAAACCTGGACTACATTCCATTCTCTTATTTTCATTATAGTGTCTGGCTGTCCCATCTGTTGTCTTCTATAGTCACATCTCCCAAATAGGCTCCTGTCCTCTTTGGAAAAAGGAAGTTCCATGTAGTTTGCTGCAAATGAACTGTGCATTACAGTGTGCCTGTAAAAACCACGTATAAACTACAAATTGTTAGCAGATACCAAAGAGAGGGGTGATTTTGGACTTCTGGATTGGAGACTTTATTATCAGGCAGCATGCCTAGGATGGATTAAAGATTGGGTCATGCTAGACAAAACAGAGATCTTAGATTTGGAAGGGTGGAACAATCACTTTGGCTGGCACACTAATTTACGATAAAGTGGCAGTAAATAGCGACTTTCTGAACCGTATAATCAGGAAGTCTCTATATAGAGTATGGGCAAATTATCAATGGCTTTTAGAACCAAAGATACCATGGTGGGTATCCCCATTAGAAGTACAGTGGTACCTTGGGTTAAGTACTTAATTCGTTCCGGAGGTCCGTTCTTAACCTGAAACTGTTCTTAACCTGAAGCACCACTTTAGCTAATGGGGCCTCCTGCTGCTGCGCCACCGGAGCACCGATTTCTGTTCTCATCCTGAAGCAAAGTTCTTAACCTGAAGCATTATTTCTGGGTTAGCAGAGTCTGTAACCTGAAGAGTATGTAACCTGAAGCGTATGTAACCACTGTACTGGTGGTAAAAAGAGTAAATATGGAGAAGGGCTGGCCAACATACCAACAGTTATTAATAAAAGAACATGGTGATGTAAGAATAAGATCTTATGAAGAGGTTAAGAACTACTGTAACAGTTGGTTACAATATCATCAGGTACTGCACATCTTTAACCAAGACAAAAAAAATAGGATTTGAACAGAAAATATCAAAACTACAAAGTGAACTTCTGCAACCAAACAGGAAAACAATATCAAAAATGTATAGCTTACTCCTTGAATGGGAACTGAAAGATGAGGTAATAAAAGAATCAACGATAAAATGGTCACAAGACCTGGGCCAGACAATCCATTTAGATAGATGGGAAAGGTTATGGAAAACTGATATAAATTTTACAGCGTGCTACTCGATTAAGGAAAATATAATGAAGATGTTTTATCGTTGGTACCTTACCCCAGTAAAACTATCAAAGATGTATAAAAAACACTCAAATCTCTGTTGGAGATGTAAAACAAAGGTGGGGACAATGTATTCAGTGGCGTAGCGTGGGGGGTGCCAGGGGTGCCGGCCGCACCGGCCGCAACATTTGGGGGGGCGCGTTTGGCCGGCCCCCCCTCGAGGAAGCGGGAACCTCTCCAAGGCGGGAGAGACATCCTCCCGCCGCCAGCCTTCGGAAGGCTGCTCCGAAGCCTGGCGGTGGGGCGGAGAGACCTTCTCCCCGCGCCAGCCTTCGGATGGCTGTCCTGAAGACTTGTGGTGGGAGCAGTGGCGTAGCGTGGGGGGTGCAGGGGGGGCTGCCGCACCTGGCGCAACATCTGGGGGGGCGCGGAAGAGACTCGAGTGCTAAAATCTACGGGTTAGGGGGTGCAAATTACTTGCCTTGCCCCGGGTGCTGAGAACCCACGCTACGCCACTGAATGTATTATATGTGGTGGGGGTGTAAAATGGTTAAACAATTCTGGATTGTGGTACATGAAGAGCTCAGAAAGATATTCAGGAGTTCAGTCTCTTAAAAAACCAGAGGCATTTCTGCTGGGCTTAGTATTGAGCGATATCCCCAAGGATAAAAGGAATGTATTCCTTTATGCAACAGCTGTGGCCAGAATCTTAGTGGTGAAAAATTGGAAAACAGATAAAATACCAGAACTACTAGAATGGAGAGCCAAAATTTGCAAATTTGCGGAAATGGCAAAGTTAAGAACATCAATTAGAGGTTGTCCTAATCAAAAAATTTATAAAGAGTGGGAATGTGTAAAGGTTTACATGAAAAGAATTGGTTTTGGAGCTTAAAAATTAATATGTAATATCTTAAAGGGCGTAAGGAGAGAGGATAATATCACAACAAAGATGGAACAACAAATATAAACAGCGGTTATGTAACCCGAGGTACCACTGTATATGTATTTAATTATAATGTAGTATTTTATGTTGTTTAATCAAAAGGATTATCCATGATCTTTTAAATAGGCATGACCCTGTGTTCTGACCAGAGGGCTTTATTTGTATCTAAGCACACCAGGTATCAGTAAGTATATACTGTATTTGCCTCTTTAAATACCTGGACTTAGTGCACATGTTTACTGCATACAGAAATTATTCATATATATATATCCAGCTGCTTTAGCCTTGTAAAGCTTTTTACTTCTGCAGATAATTCATATACTGCATGAATTATTATGATTACTGACTGGTGGCACATTATCCATGTGATAGAAGGGATTATTGGTTAGTATACAGAAAGCTACCTGTTGAAGGCAATACGGGTTGGCATATAGAAACATAAAATGCAAATTTGTGTTTTTTCAGAGGCTAATGTGAAAATTATGTAAACCCGATTTCCTGGAAATGAATATTCAGCTGGCAATGGCAATGAAATCCTGACAAGCTCCTACTGAGGGCTAAGCTGCTTTATTCACAGGTATAGTTTGCTGAGCTGTGTGCCCAAGGCTGCAGTCCTGGGAGTAAGGCCCATTGAATGCAGTGGATCTCACTTCTGAGTAGATAAGCATTAGAGTGCACTATAAGACATAATGGGGAAAGGCCATAGCTTTGCGACAGAGCATCAGCTTGGTTCAAATCCTGGCATCTCCAGGTAGGACTGGGAATGTCCGCCATCTGAAACCCTGGAGAGCTGCTGCCAGCCATTGTGGACTAGGCTGAGCTGGATGGATCAGTGCTGAGCTATATGGGCCGATAGACTGGATCAGTATAAGACAGCTCCCTAAAATAGCTTTCCTAAAAGGACCAGCCAACATGAGACAAACCTCTACAGTGGTACCTCGGGTTAAGTATTTAATTCATTCCGGAGGTCCGTACTTAACCTGAAACTGTTCTTAACTTGAAGCACCACTTTAGCTAATGGGGCCTCCCGCTGCCGCCATGGCGCCACCACACATTTCTGTTCTCATCCAGAAGCAAAGTTCTTAACCGGAGGTACTATTTCTGGGTTAGCGGAGTCTGTAACCTGAAGCGTATGTAACCCGAGGTGCCACTGCACTGGGCTAGGCCAGAAATTTATCTAGTCTGGGGTTTCCCAAACTTGGGTCTCCAGAAGTTTTTGGACTACAGTTCCCACCATCCCTGACCACTGTTGGAGAAAGGGGGTGCGGCCGTGCGGTCTGCCCCAGGTGTCATCCCTGAGGGGGTGACACCCCCCCCACTCCTCTGGGATGCTCATCACAAGTGGCGCCCCCCCGGGACGCTTGCTGCTGGCCACTAGTGGCACCCCGTGGGCTGCTAGTCCCACCCCTTTGGGCGGCTAGCCCCACCCTCGGGTACATAGCATGTGTGCCGCTCCAGGTGCCGGAGCAGCTATCTCCGCTTCTGTCCCTGACAACTGGTTCTGCTAGCTAGGGATGATGGGAATTGTAGTGCAACAACAGGGGGAGACCCTGATCCAGTCCATTGTTCTGTTTTCAGCAGCCAACCAGATGCTTATGGGAAGCCCAACAAGCAGAACATGAGCACAGCAGTGCTCTACCAACCTGCAGTTCTCAGCAACTTTGAGTCCCCTATGGAATTGCCATTTTGGTCCAGCAAAATGCACATGTTCCGCTTTTCTCTTCGTATTATCAACATTTATTCATTGTGGTACATTTTAAAATCTGGAAGTGTCTCTGAGTCATATTGCAGGATTTATTTTCTTTTCAAACCACCTTTGACCACCAGCCCCGAAAAAGAAAACATTTCTAAAATATGTAGGTAGACCTCTGCCATTTTTATTAGGATTCAACATTTGCTAGTATTGCTGGCCTCTGTTCTAACCATAAGGAATGAATAATATTGTTTATGTTTATTTTCCTAACAGGATTGCATTTTGATGGCATTGTGGTCAGTCATGTTTTTAAATTAAAATAATTTGTTGTTGCAATGATGCCAAAAGCCTGGTTTAATTTTTCATTTTTTCATTCCCCCTACTTTGACATAAAAGCCTGACTGCATAACTCCACACAAGCTGAAATAGGAGCACTAATACTCTCAGATGGACCGTATTCCTGTCTTAAGGTGAAATATGATGGTGCCGTAAGACATTGCATTGTAGGTTAACAATATGTTATGCTGTTATTTATATGCTCTTTTAAGATGGATTACTGATTATGATGTGAATACTAATTATTACTGCTTGATGTATGAATCCATGGACAAGCTCCTTTAGAAAAGGGATGAGGACTCCTTTTTTCCTGATGTGTGTTGCACTCCCTTGGGGACAGTCTGCTTAGGAGGGGTCCTATAGTGGTTGTGGGCAGGGCCACATCCAAAGGTGTGCAGAGTTTGCAGGATTTCATCTCTCTCTCTCTCTCTCTCAGTGTGGTGTAGTGGTTAAGAGCAGTGGATTCGTAATCTGGTGAACTGGATTCGCTTCCCCGCTCCTCCACATGCAGCTGCTGGGTGACCTTAGGCTAGTCACACTTCTCTGAAGTCTCTCAGCCCCACTCACCTCACAGAGTGTTTGTTGTGGGGGAGGAAGGGAAAGGAGAATGTTAGCCGCTTTGAGACTCCTGAAGGGGAGTGAAAGGCGGGATATCAAATCCAAACTCTTCTTCTTCTTCTCTCTCTGCTTTCACCCATCTCTCTATCCATTTCCCCCTCTTTGCCAGAGATCTGAACTGACCACTGTTAAGATTTGTACTAGTTACAGGTAGGTAGCCGTGTTGGTCTGCTGTAGTTGAAACAAAATAAAAATAAAAATTCCTTCCAGTAGCACCTTAGAGACCAACTAAGTTTGTTATTGGTATGAGCTTTGGTGTGCATGCACACTTCTTCAGATACCACAAGACACAAGCATACTTGTACTGTATTTGTTAGAAAATGTATCTTACAAAAAACATAAATTGAGATATCGAGGGGACCAAGGACATCTCCGCCCCCTAGAGTTGGCACACCTGGGTGAGGATGTTTGCGTTTTGGCCACATTATGGTGGCATAGAGATGCAATCTATCACCTGCCGTGATTTGCTGCTTCTGGAGACTTTGGTTTTCTGTTGAATGTCTAGGTACTAGGTGGGCAGTCATCTGTACCACCTGGTAACTATCACAAAGTGACTGCCACATCAAAAATCCTGGTGGCTCAATGTAGCCAGGGTGGGAAGTGTGTGAGAGCTTTTTCCTTTCCCCCTAACTGGTGGTAACCATCAATGGCCTTGTTCTTGTTGGCTATTCTCTCTGTGTGTGAGAATCATTTGTTCCAGAAACAGAGAAGAAATTTCAAGGAGCAGCAGAAGGCTGAGATTGTTTTGTCTGTGCAAGGACATTTTCTGTGGGAACTGTTCTTTGGACATGCGCAGTGTGACAGGAAGTACTGATAATAATGCTTCTGTGTAAGTTGTAACTTGTTGTCTCTTGCTTTTGTCTTGTGGTGAGAGAAGCATGGAGAGTCTTGGACTCTTGTTGGACTCGAAGCATGCCTTGACCATGGCAGTAGTGAATGTCTGTATATTTTTGCTACCAATAGTACCTTCAAGGTGCTTCCAAGGAAGGAGCTGCGTTGAGATGTAACTCTGCTGAGTATGGATACTGCCACACACACGGGCAGCGAAAGTGATGCCAGAACCCAATCTTTCTAAATCATCAGAGGTTGATGGATTGATCCAACAGTTCTCCATGAATTTGAGTCAGCCCCTTTACAAGTTATTCAAGCCATGTCTTCTTTTTCTCTGCCCAGATCATCCAGACTGGAGATTATATACGGTAGTTACCGTATTTTTTGCTGCATAGGATGCAATTTTCTTCCTAAAAAGTAAGGGGAAATGTCTGTGCGTCTTATAGAGTGAATGTGTGGTCCCTGGAGCCAAATTGCCCTGGGGCAAAAAGCAGATCATGTTTTTTTTTTTTTGAAAGAGGGAAGTGGGTGTTGTAACAAAGCTGCTGATCATTTGCCAATCGGGGAGAGAGATAAGGGACCCTAGAGATAAAGGAGGCTGCCTGGGAGGGGGGAGGTAAAGACAGCAAACTTGCAAAGGGGGGAAACAGGAAGACTAAAGCAATAAGGAGAAAAATTAGAAGAAAAGGAGGAGCAAAAAACTGCTCCAGCTAAGGAAAAGACACTAAGGCAAACAAGAGGGAAGGGAGTGTTGAAAGGAAACAGCTGATCGTTGGGATCAGAAGAGAGATGAGGGGTGCTAGCGGAGGCTGCCTGGGAGGCGGGAGGTAAAAGCCCATGGATCCTCAGGATTTTTACATTGGGTCACCCCCAATTCACCATCAGATCACATAGCATGCCCATGGCTACAGCCTGCACCCAAAAAATCACGCATCCACTGTTTCCTGGGGCTGCAATGGTGCAAAAATGTGGTTACAAAGCATGGATCCACATGGATTCTCAGGATTTTTGCATTGGGCTACCCCAAACTCACCATCAGATCACATGTCTGTGGCCACAGCATGAACCATAAAAATCATACATCCACTGTTTCGTTCAGAATATTTCCCCCTCCCTCTGTTTTCCTGCTCTAAAAACTAGGTGCGTCTTATGGTCAGGTGCGTCTTATGGAGCAAAAAATACGGTAATTTCTCCCTTTATTTTATTGGGTTTTTAAAACAAACAAACAAACAAACAAACGGCCATTAGGACCAAAAAGAGAGAGAACCCCCTCATTCCTTCTCGCTGTGAGTCAGTAGGGCCCCAGGTACAGCGGTGGTTCCACTGCTCATCTCCTCCCCCACACACTTGGCATTGAACTGTTAATGTATTAAAGCCGTGTGTTTTAAATATAGCAATAATGAATCACATATGTAGCTCAGACTATTAGCATAACAGGACAGTGATGGTGGTGAGGTGCTCTAAAGAAGTTAATTGTCTGACATGTGTTTCAGGTAGGTGTAAAAGATATTTGGGGAGCCTGTGCTAATAGAGAAAACTAATCCACTTCAAGACCTTGAGTGTGAGGTGATTCTACTCCTTCCTTTAAAAAGCCTCTATTCTTCTCTCAGGCTGGCACTGCAGAGCCGGTCACTCTCCATGCTGAGGGAATCTTTTCTGCTACGAATGTGGTTGTCTGACTATGATAAAGTGTGAATGATATTACCCTGTCACTCCTCTCCTCACATTCTCTTTATCAAGGCAGCTTTCTGCATCTCCCCTGGAGCAGAAAGAAAGCATTTCTCTTTGATTCCCCACTTTCTTTGTTTGTTTTTGTTCCATTTATTTTCATTTACACTCCCTCCTTCTCCGCCATAAGAAATGGAGTGCCAGGGGAGAGACAGAGGCATCAATTGTCTGCGGCTGTAGATAATTGAAAGGGTTCAGGTGGAAAGTCAACAGCACCCTAGAGGCTACAGTCAGGTGGTCTAATGGAAGCCCAAGCAGGGTAGTGGCGGATCTGCATTGCTCTTAACGGGCTTTGTCATATATTTTTTCTTTGTTATGTTTTGTCCCCTTGCCAGACAAATGAGGACTGGCAGGTTGGGGTGCATCTGGAAGTCTGGAGTGGCAGTAGAAGCTGCTCTAATTATTATCTTTGTCCACACCCTACCCCATCCCAGCTATGAAGCACCTTGCAAATTGTGTCCTCCCTAAAAGAGGGCATGTGTTGCGGTGAGACCTGGAAACTGAACTCCTGGTTGTGGGTGGGTCTATTGGATAGCCACAACACCCAACTGGTAGGCCCCTTGCTGCTGGGTGTAATCTGGCCAATGGGGTGCAGTCCAAACGGCTCGAGGGACCTATATAAACCCATGCACATGTCCCAGAGCTTCCTCTTTTGGCTTGTGCATTCGAAACACCTGCCCACTTCTCCCTAATTTTAGGGCATTTAGATTGACCTTGCTATGCTGTTGTGTGTCGTTGGGACAGGGGCATGGCAGGGATTTTCCCCACTTGGCTGATTGGCTGTAGCCATTTGGGTTTCGCCTGCCACGCAGCAAATCATCACAACTTGTAAGGTTGCGGATAGGCTCTGGTTCAGGTGATAGGGATGGGAGAACACACTCGCCATCCCTATGTGAAGGGTATTCCGTTAAAGGAATCCAGAGACTCAAATTGGTTTGGTCAACCCCCGAGAGAGGGTTGTGCCCGTGCCTGAGTCAAGGGGAGCATCTGGGGAGTGAACAGAGTCTGTTCCCAGGCTTTTCACCTGCCTCGGGTATTCACCCTTGGCTGACCTATGATAGAGCTCTGGGTCAGCGCTACCTGCAAGGGTGTAGGGAGCTAGTCGAACCAGAGCCTATGCAACCATTCACTTTTCTGTAATCAATAAAGTTGTGGCCTAAATTCTGCCAAAAACCAAAACTAAAATTTGAGTCAAATGTGTCTTTATTTAAGGGGGAGGTCTCTGGGTCTGAACACGCAAATAGGAAAGGCGATGAATTCCATGCAGGAGCGTAGTAGGGGGGTGCCAGGGGGTGGCCCCAGGCACACAATTTTTGAGGGGGTGTGAATCAGGTGCCCCCATGCAGACACCTCCAGCATGGTCCGGCCTAGTGCTCCTCATCATTGGTTTGTTTTTGTTTTATTATGTATTTTGTGTTCTCATTTTGTGTTTTTATGTCGCGAACTGCCCTTTGATCTTCAGACGAGTGGTATACAAATTCAAAAATGAATGAAAGAATGTAATTTGGAACTGGGTTGCAATACCTTGGTTTGATTTCAGGTTTAGATAGTAACGAACTCCTATCTCGTATCTCTTAAAAACATTTTGTTCATGTAACAGAACGATCTTTAAGATCAAGTGAGTGCGGCAGTCTCCTCGGGCAGCTGATTCTAGGTGCCATGAAAGGGCAACTAATTGTTAGTCATTTAATTTATTACCACTACGACAACCACATTTTTACTTCCAGGTGGTAATATTTATGGGGTTTTCTGTTTTGGGTATGTAAGTATTTGGCCAGCCTTGGGAAATATCTGCTTTCATTGAAGCTGGGGCAGGGGCTCTATTTGCTGTTTCCCCTCAGGCATCAAAATAGATTGGATTGCCCTGTGGACTGGGCCCTGCAAATCTTGCCAGATCCAAGTATTGTCCAAACTTACAAACAATGGGTGGTATTCAACTATGTTTTACCTAGAGTGGGTCAATTGAAATTAATGGAGATGACTAAATTAGGTCAGTTACTTTCAGTGAGCCTGCTCTGAGTAAAACTTAACAGAACACCACCCAATCTGTTTAGGCTCCCAATTACCTGGGAATTCGTAGGACTTATTTCTGGGTAGACATAGCTAGGATTACACAGTTATCATGGCCAGTACTAAATATTGAGAAACGTTACATATCAATAAGGGCATAAAGGTGGTGTTGTTGTTTTTAATTACTTATTATAGAGACTGGACTTTCTCTCCCTGTGTGTGAAGGCAGAATTGTGTGCAAGATCAATCCTGCTTCTTTTACGACAATTCTTTCTAAAATTGCATGCTTAAATCCCTGTGGGTTTGACAAAATGTCATGGGTATGATACATTATCACTGTCTCCAAAGGTTATATTGTAATAACTCATATCTTAGCATACTACAGACTAAGAAAGACACCAACTTTACTCAGAGGCCAAAAAGGAGGCAGAATTTGATTCTGGCAATAGTAGCAGTAAATAACGCATGCCAGATACTGGATCTTTCTTAGGACTTTCAGTTCATCTCTAAACTGTAGGCTAAAGGGGGATTAAGCTGAACAATAGATTAAAGCCCTGACATATTGTTTTATCAAGCTCTTGAGCCAAATGTTAAGCTCCCACAAGGCTTAGTTTTGTAAGCCACATTTCACACCAGTAAGCACAGGGCACCATTCCCTGGTAGTGCTGAGGTCCATAGATTGCAACAAAATACTGGGAAAGGTTTTGCCTAGTATTTTGCCCATGTGATGGGCTCACATGTAAGAGCTGTCCCATGAGACCTTGCAAGGGGGAAGGGAGAGCCTATATAAGGCTGTTTCCTCTGGAGCTCAGGGTCATTTTGCCTCTAAAAGCTCCAGGAGGAGCTCTCATCATCCCTTGGTATCCCCCCCTTGCAATTGACTAACCCTGTTCCTTGGAGGCTCACTGAGTACCAGTAAGGGGGGGCATATGACAATTCCTCCTACATGCTCTTCAGGGGAGCCATTCAAAAATAAAATAAAATAAAGATTTAAAAACAATTTCACCCAGACTCGGCGGGCACCATATGCCCCCCCCCCCGTTCGGCAAAGGAACCCCTCAAAGGGCTCCGGAGTGAGACGGGGATTGGCGCGGTGCTGAGAGTCAATCGCTACCTCTGCGGAGTGAAGCTGCACAGCTGATGTCGGAGAGCGCTGTCCTTTTTCCTGTGACAATTCGGAGTTTAAACAACAACCCGTGAGTAGGATAAATTGAAACTTTGGACTAAAACTATATTTTTGAATTTGATCCGAGACGGGAAGGTGCAAACAGGAAGTCCATCTCCCGTTCTTTGTATAAAGATTAAAGCAAAGACTCTACAAGTTAAAAGCCGCACAAATTGAAAACCTGAAATTCCCTGCATTTTTACTATCAACCCCCCCCCCAGACAGCAGGAGGGAAGAGGGGGAGGAAATTTGACCTTTTTAATCCTGCAGCAAGTGAGTTAAGAAAATAAGTCTCCATCGTCCCTAACCTGGGGACGGAATGACAGGAAAGCAACTGTCGGTGAAGCTTATAATTTGAACTTGGAAAAGGAAAAAGGGAAAAATATTTCCAGCACTGCTTTCTGCCTGTTTGCTTTATATTGAAAGGAAACAAAATATCGGAAAATCGAAAGTAATTTGTTTCCCCCTGTTGGATACATTTTAAAAATTGGATGCTAAAAAGTAACTACACCCCCTAGAGGAAGTCTACCAGTGTGTCTGTGTCAACTTACAAAGAGAACATAGTACCTGGGAAAATCAGACCGTGGGACCAGCTTCCTGACCTTGACAGAAATGATTAGATAGGAAGTTTTATCTGCCCTGGACAAAATATATGATGTGCTGCGACAGTTGGATCAGAAAGTGTCTCTGATGAACCAAAAGTTGGACTATATTACAGCTGCAGTCAACAAAGAGGTGCCAATGGGAAATGCAGTTACAGAAACTGCACAACAATCCATTCAGGAAATTGGTTCAACAGAGCAAGTGCAAGGGCAGAGAAAGATGGAAGAGATTGTGAATGTATCTCAAAAGACACAGAGAATTCAAGTCCTACATGCCCAAAAGCTGCAACACTGGGAGATGGAATTTGGAGGACACTGGCTAAATTCTGGATTTAAGGAAATCACCATCTCTGGCGGGACTGTGAAACAAATGGAAGATTTTTTCCGAAACAACTACTCTTTGGATTACAAATTAAATATTGGGGAGTGCAACATCGGGGAATGGGATAACTGGATAAAAGGAAACGAAGAATATTACTGTACGGAATTCCCTGATGACTGGCCCCCCAAAGAGAAGGAGAAGAAAATGCGAAAGAACCCAACAGGGAATAAGGATCAATGTAATTATAAGCAGAAACAAGAAAACTCGCAGAGGGGGCATGGAATTGACTTGAGAGCTTTAGACATTAGAACACCTGACTGACTGATTTTTAATGGCATAAGGACTGACATCACCCGGAACCAGGAAAAAGGACGTTGGATAAGCTTAGAATGAGAAATGTTTTCTGTAATGAAACTATTAGTGTAATATTAAGGAAATATTAAGAGATGTTGGAAAGAAAGTAATTGGCTTTTGCAGAAAGGGTAAAGATAAAATTAAGGAAATTATCGTAAAAAAGGAGTGGCTGAGTAATAAGGTGAAATAAGAATTTGTAAGAATGGTTTGATTATAAATGAAAATATGAAGTAATATTATATGAGGATATATAATTAAGGGTAAGATAAGAGGGTACGAATTTGCTGAATAATTTTTTTAATGGAATACAAAGAGGGAGGTGGGAGGAAGTCAGGAAAATAAGTAAGAGAATGGCAGAAACTGAAAGGAGGGATTTTTATTTGTGTTTTTTTATATACTCTTTTTTGTTTTTGCTTTTAGGTGGAATTTTTGGCTTTGGGTTTTTTTTTTCTTGGTGTCTATTTTTTCTTTTCTTTCCACCGTTTGTTGCTAGGTTATGTTCTCTGTTTTTGTTGATGTCTTTTGTAACCTTTTTTCTTGTAAAAACTTAATAAAATATTATTTAAAAAATAATAATAATAATTTCACCCATTTTGGTGAGGTGTAGGATGAGTCCTGGATGAGAGGTCAGCCTCCCTTTTGCGGGCGGCATTCGTGTTGACATTTTTAAGCACTCTGTGGATGAGTGAAAATGCTTTCCTTTCATCTTGCAAACCATTTTGTGTGTCCACAGGCAGAAAAGCAGGATGAAAGTAAAGTCGGACAAGTCAACGAGGAATGTTAATTTTATTAGCTGCTGAGTGAGAACCTTATGCTGTGATGGAGGCAGCAAAGTGTGTCAGAAAATGCAGGACATCAAATAGTGTCAAGTGAGCAACTTGCTCAAACAAAGAATGGGAGCAGACAGGGCCTTTCAAGCTTTTGCCCTTATACTACGTTAACTAGGCTCTGCCCCCTTATGACAAACTGTAGATTCTTAAAGCGCCAACACTCTATCCTGAAGACAGGCACTCCTCCGCAGTCCCCTAGCATCCCACCTGACATGCTCCTGGCACCGCTGGTCCTGTGGAAGGCATTTGCTTCCTCTAGGGTTGCCATACATCTGGGAATTCCTGGACGCGTTCTCTTTTGGGGGTCTTACATGCCCACCCAGAGGGAAGGGAATTTTAGATTTTAAAGCAAATGTCCTGGATTTTGGGGTTTTTGTTTTTTGTGCAGGCGGTTCTGGTTCAGGCTGTGACTCTGTTGTGGGCAGCCTGGTCCCTGGTTCAGGGGCAGAGGGGCTTTTGGGGCGTACTGCCCTAAAAAAAGCTCAACAACCTGTTGTGACCGGACTTTCACCTCTTGAAATATGGCAACCCTAGTTCCTCAGGCTCAGGGGAAGATACTCTTGAGGATCTTTATGAGAGGTTCTTTTAGGGGTTCCTGTCCATCAGTGGTCTCCTGATTTTCAGCAGCAGGACACTAGTATATATAATACCACAGCACACATATAGATCAACACTTGACCACTGCACTAGTCTTAAGCAGTGGCATGCGGTCCATGGACTAGTGGGACTAGCCTAGTCCCCTTAATGTTCCTGGCAGGACCTTTCCCTGTACCTGCTTAGCCAGTGTCTCCAGGCTCCATGTATGTGTGTGCATGCACCTCTCTCTAAGTTTGGTTTCCTCTGTAAAGGTTACAAAACTGCACAAGCCCCTGACGAAAGAAGAATGGCAGACGAAATTAATGGACTATGCAGAATTGGACAAAATTACAGGAAGGACTCGAAACCTGCAGGACCAGAGATTTACAGAAGATTGGAAGAAGTATATGAATTATTTGAAGAGCAACTGTAATCAACAAATTATGCTAGTAGGACTACAAGAAGTTTTGCAAGGAGAAATATATGAAGTGTTACAAAGTAGAAAAAGATAGAGAGATTGGTTATGAGTTTGAAATGTAATAGGGAAAATAAGAAATGCATACTAAGAGATTAGATTCGAAAATTTGCAGACAGGACTGATGGAAGTAAAAAAAAAAATGAATAAGATGAAAAAGTACAGTGGTGCCCCACAAGACAAATGCCTCGCAAGACGGAAAACCCGCTAGACGAAAGGGTTTTCCGTTTTGGAGGTGCTTCGCAAAACGAATTTCCTATGGCCTTGCTTCGCAAGACGAAAATGTCTTGCGAGTTCCTGCAGGTTTTCCCCCCTTTCCCCCCTTTTCCCCAAGCCGCTAAGCCGCTTATCAGCGGATCCTAAGCCGCTAAGCCGCTTAACAGCTGATCCGCTAAGCCGTTTATCAGCTGATCCGCTAAGCCGCTTATCCACTGATCCGCTAAGCTGCTAAACCGCTTATCAGCTGATCCGCTAAGCCGCTAATGGGCTTGCTTTGCAAGACGAAAAAGCCGCAAGACGAAGAGACTCGAGGAACGGATTCTTTTCGTCTTGCGAGGCACCGCTGTATGTTTAATTACTGTTGAAAATGATATGTTAAAAAACTAATAAAAATTTATATAAATAAAACTGCACAACCCCGTAGAGCAATACACACACATAAGCAGGACCACAGCCCCTTCTCCTTCATTTTTTAAGGAAGAACAGGCGGAAAGCCTGAAGTGCATATGGCGTGGCGGTGGAAGACAAGATCCCTGCAACCTTAATATCTCACTTCCTCCCTCCTCTCCTTCAGCCACTGTGTGTGTGTGTGTGTGTGTGTGTGTGTTTGTGTTTTGAAAGTATGGCGTTTTAGTAAAATAAACCCCCAGCCCCAATCTGCCAGAACCTGAAGGATCAGCAGCAACATGCAACAACCAACGACAACACAATAATAGAAAGGGAGATGAAGAAAGGGTGTGTGTGTGTGTGTGTGTGTGTGTGTTAAAAATGGTTTTTTAATTGAGGGGGGGGGGGGTTCCATCCTTCTGCCCGGGGTTGTCTTTTTCAAAAAAACAAACAAAGCAAAGACAAACTTTTCTTCTTTTTGCAAGCTGCTCGGAACTGGCAAATCGAGTGGCCGGGAAATGGACTTCCTTAGGAGGCTGTGGGCTCTCCTTCACTGAAGGTTTTGGGGCATCTGCCAGGGATGCTTGAGTGGAGATTCCTGCCTTGTAGGTGGTTGGACTAGATGACCCTTGCGGTCTCCAACTCTACATACAGCCCTAACTTTCCCCTATGAAAAAAATTCACCACTGGTCTTTAGAATATAGGAAGTTCAGACTATTTGCCCACCATTCAAGCCCATACTTTGACTGGTGGAAGCTCTCCAGGGTCTTAGACAGTCATGCTTTTTATCACACAATACTTGACCCTGTTAGGCTCAGAGGCCAAGGCTTGAACCTGAGGCCTTCTCCATGCTCTACCACTGAGTAATTTTGCTGTAAGATTGTGATCGCAGCCCTCATTAGTATGGAGTTTTGTGATTTCATTGTACATTCATAAATCACTCTTCAAGTATGGACAAATATGTCTACTCCCAGAAGGATTGTTCTGCTACGTTGATCTTGCTCTCCCTCACTCAAGCCTCAGGTTGCGTAAAGCTGATGTTTATATGGATTGATGAGGTCTGGGTTATGTAATCACCCCAAAAGTTATTAGTTCCTTTGACATGATGGACATAAAATGCCATTTGATTTTTGTCCAGCAATCCATTAAATTACACATGAAAAGGGCAGTCCTGTTTTAACATGACTCATTCTGGCTTGATACAGGTTTTTTAAAAACAACAACAACAACAACTTTTGTTTGTCAGGAACTTATTGATTACCATTCATTGTGTTATAGATTTTGGATTAAGGTAGTTCTGCCAGCATGTAGTACCAAAACACATTTCTCCTTAAACTTTCTCTTTTGCTCAAATTGCATTCCCCCAAAGTCTCCAGTTGCTAGAGGTAGTAGCAGCAGCTGCCTTTGTAGTTTCTTCTTCGTCTTCTTCAGAGTCAGTAATTAGCTGGAACAAAATCAAAAGGGACTTAGGCAAAGACTTCATGGATGATGTAAGCATAAGCAGAATTATATGACTCTGTGGAAAACGAATTCATTTCAGTGTCAAGGGAAGTGGATTCTGAATTACATGATCAAAAGTAACTGGCGTTAAAAGTTTGAAGCTCCACAATGAAGGGCTGGTACAAAATTTGTTACTGAACCAGTGGCTCTGTTGACTTGAAAAAAAGAAAAATAGTTGCTCTTCCTCCTTTCTCCTCCTCCTCCTCTCATCATCACTATTATTATGCTTACTGTGTCATATGATCTATAATATTTGTCAGTGGGACTATTTCCATTTTATAGATGGAGGCTTAACACTGGGACTAAAATGGTCAGGAGAATTGATTTTCTGATTATTATTATTTTGTCACTTTGTCCACATTTATTTTGCAGAAGACTGGTGCTCAGAATACACACAATGCTCTTATCTGGACCAAACCTATAGTTTGTGGGGAAATAATCCAACCACTGAATTAATTTTGATGCTGCTAATACAGTAGAAACAACTATTGGTGTGTGGTTTTTATTTTATTTTTGACAAATACACCAGAATTGAGTGTTATTAAGCCTCCAGAATCTCTTCAAGATGTGCAGCTTTAACTTGTTGTAATTCTCATTTCTTTAAAATCCAATAAGAACCAAACCTGAGCACCAGCACCGTTGTACAGTCCTATTATGTTCACTCACAGTCTGTCAATTTGTGTTAACTGATCGTTCCATTTAACTATTCTAATGAATTTCTTTATTGCTGATTACCAAATGCTGCACTTTAATAAGTGTTCAGCTACAATTTGTCTCTATTATGTTTGACATGATAGAGTTTCTTAAAATCCAGAGCACAGAGAAAAAGGCTGAACGGAGAAATATCCATTTTCTCAAAACACTAACGTACCCTTTAAAAGATGCTCTGGGGTGCCAATTACACGGAAAAGACCCATGCAATTACCCCCACCCATATGGTTAAGTTATTTAAATATTATCCTAGCCACAGGGAAATCATTCATTGATAAGAATCTCCCTATAGCTGGGGGGAATATCTAAATAGTGCTTAGAACCTGGACTCAGTCAATGAAATTGTGGTTCGCAGTGGAATGAAACACAAGGACACGTGATATAAGGTTAATGGGCAAGAAAAGGCCACAACTTTCTTGATTACAGCAAGTGAAAAGGTATTGGCTTAGGCATTGGATTACGTCAGCTGACCCCACCCACTCGGAGAGGGGTGAGTCTAAAAAACAAAGGGGGTTTATTCACACCAGTAGGTGGAGCCTGTGGATGCTAATCCAACTATAAGCTCTCCCCTGATGTCACCGAGGGTCGTGCCATGGCCTCCCGCCAAGCAGGCATCGGACAGAATACATGACCGCCGGATTCCTTTAACGGAATACCCAAAAATTGAAGGCGCAGGTGATGACCACACCCAGCCCTTTGACACCACAACACATTATTCCAATGCCTAACCTACCCACCAATGCCACGAAAGTTGTGACGATTGCTACGAGGTAGGCAAAAAAACCAAAAGGCCTAATGCCAAATGGAAAAATTCCTATCAGGCCCCCTGGACAACCAGGGCGACCAACCTAAGGTCCATAGCAAGGCCAAAAGAAAACTGGAAACCCTGCTCTAAGGGAGTGGAGGGTGGGTGACTCGCGACGGGACGACAAAAAGTGAGGGCTGGAGGCTGGTGCCGCAGCAATTTAGGCTGCTGTACACGCCCCCTTGAAGGCACCTGGTTGGGTGCCTGGCCGAGGGCGTGGGTGCCAGCCAGGTGGGTGGGAGGCAGGGGGCAAATGCCCCCTGCTTGAGGCGGAGTCCGGCTCCTGGCCACAACCACTCCCCTCTCTTGCAGGGAGGAGAGTCTTTAACAGATCACGGTTTCACGATGAACAAAAAGAAATAATGCACCTCGGAAAGAGATTTATTCTGGTTATATGTTTTGCCCATTTTCCTAAATCATATCTCAGTAAAATAATAATTGTGCATTCATTTATACTGCAAACTGTCCACATACCATTCTGCTTTAGCAGTTGTTCTGCTATTGTCTTATTGTCGTGTGGAGGGGCATTCTTGCAGTACAGAGCAACAAAAGTGGGATAGAAAAGAAACCAGAAGTTTTGTGGTATAAAAAAGATTACAGGGTCTCATCAGGAAGTTCTGGTACTTACACTGGTGGAAAAGCCAACCCAATCTCTCTGCCCTAAAACATTTTCAGGCACAAGCAGTATTGAATAGCTACCCCAGTACCATCATGAGTACAATTAATCATGAATACACAATACAAAGGATGTCTGGAGGGATTGATAGATTCTGAACTAGAATGAGAGAAGTTCACCCTTGTATCTTTTCTAGGGCTACGAATCAAGAACAGAATATACACATGTGGGATGAAATGGCATGCCCATCCAGAGTATTTTATCACAGAACAGTTCCCACTGCTGAATACTTTATCTATTTTAATTACTTTTAAAACACTATTCTGGAAAAGTGTCAAGCTTATAAAGAAAAAGAAACCACACAACTTAAAGTATACAAGATGACAATCACAGAGCCATAAAATGACGAGCTTAGCACAGCAGATCGGCAGGTTTCACAGACCATTGGCCAGTTTACAGATTTGCTTGTCTCTTTGGATGCTTCCAAAGAGACGCGGGTGGCGCTGTGGGTTAAACCACTGAGCCTAGGACTTGCCGATCAGAAGGTCAGCAGTTCGAATCCCCGCCATGGGGTGAGCTCCCATTGCTCGGTCCCTTCTCCTGCCAACCTAGCAGTCTGAAAGCATGTCAAAGTGCAAGTAGATAAACAGGTACCACTCCGGTGGGAAGGTAAACGGCATTTCTGTGCGCTGCTCTGGTTTGCCAGAAGTGGCTTAGTCATGCTGGCCACACTACCAGGAAGCTGTACGCCGGCTCCCTCATCCAATAAAGCGAGATGAGCACCGCAACCCCAGAGTCGGCAACGACTAGACCTAATGGTCAGGGGTCCCTTTACCTTTACCTTGGATGCTTCCAGACATGGGCAATTTAAGCTGGTAGTGAAATAGCTTCTCTATTTCCAGGCTTATGTAACAGTCAATAATGAAGTAGCCAGACCCTTTCACCCAAATGTTGTAAGCAGGGCATTTTTCACTGAGATCATTCTGGGGTATTCTGGGGAAGACTCCCTTCTCTCTTGCTGAACTCCTAACCATGATTTCCCCTCCACTGAAATCGAGGGGAGAAAAAGGAAAAGACAGGGTTAAAGTGATAGATCTGATTCTCGAAGTGGAAAGATGAATCACAGGAAAGAAAACAGGTATAGTGCGATCTATACTGGTCATTAGTGACCTGTATAAGCTGCAATAGCTCTGTGATAGATCATCTACACCTGGGGAAATTGTGCAGCTGTTCCACTGAGTTCTTTAAAAAGTCAGATTTTCTGAGCTCTGGAAAAAAATGAAGTTGAATAGGGAAGGCATTTTTATTGCTATGGCATGCAGATACCTCATAACAGTTGAGTGAGGCTGTGCCTGCCTGTTCCACAGCAAATGCCTAGTGTGTCAGCAGCCCTGATCAGCGAGGAAATTTGCAGCAAAGCAAGCAGCATCTCTATCTATCTTCAGTGCTATTTTTCTAGGAAAAAGGAGGTACCAGAACTCACCATGAACTTCTCTCTTGTTATCTTAGACTATTCAAATTAATGTACAAATGTACAGATTGCCCATATGGCCCACTTCCACACCAGATCTTTAGGGAGACACCCCAAATTCCTCTGAGCTCACAGAGTGCAAACGTAGTTCTCTCTCTGTTTCTCTTAGTCTGTTCTTTATCTTCTTAAAACTGTAGTTTTTATTGCCTCTTTTCACACAAAGATACCTAGACCACATCATCTAAGCTACATGGATCTGTATGCCTGCATTTTGGCCTATTCTGAAAAATTAAAGAAGGTTGTCTAGCAATTAGTTCCCATGGAAACAAGCCACCTGTAGTTTCTTTAACAAATTACGTCCCTAACAAACTGATAAATGGTCTCTGGCAATGCGTCCAATAGCCCTTCTCTTCTACAAACCCCTCTCAATCTCGCAACAGTATGTCCTTTCTTTGTATCTCACCCTACAGTATTTATTTTAATTTTCTTGTGGTGAAAAACAACAATGTTTTCAAATAGTGGTTAAGTATCTCGCCAAGCTGTTGAGCAGATCTGTTTCATTTGATTCTAGTTACATTTTAAGACACTTCCAAATGAGAGAGGGGATGGCAGGATATTCTCAAAGCTGAGCAGGTTATGTGTGGGGATGCTGTTTTTGGTACTGAAAGGACTGTGCAACCAAAAGAGTTGCAAGAACCTATACCACTCCTGCCTTCCTACTATCTACTATCTACTATCTACTATCTATTATCTATTATCTATTATCTATTATCTATCATCTATCATCTATCATCTATCATCTATCATCTATCATCTATCATCTATCATCTATCATCTATCATCTATCATCTATCATCTATCTATCTGGGAAGTGGGTGGTGCTGTGGGTTAAACCACAGAGCCTAGGGCTTGCCGATCAGAAGGTCGGCAGTTCGAATCCCTGCAATGGGGTGAGCTCTCATTGCTTGGTCCCTGCTCCTGCCCACCTAGCAGTTTGAAAGCACGTCAAAGTGCAAGTAGATAAATAGATACCACTCTGACGGGAAGGTAAACAGTGTTTCCGTGCACTGCTCTGGTTCACCAGAAGTGGCTTAGTCATGCTGGCCACATTACCCGGAATCTGTACGCTGGCTCCCTCAGCCAATAAAGCGAGATGAGCAACCCCAGAGTCATTTGTGACTGGACCTAATGGTCAGGGGTCCCTTTACCTTTATCTATCTATCTATCTATCTATCTATCTATCTATCTATCTATCTATCTATCATCTATCTATCTATCTATCTATCTATCATCTATCAATCTATCATCTATCTATCTATCTATCATCTATCTATCTATCTATCTATCTATCTATCTATCTATCTAGCTATCATCTATCTATCTATCATCTATCTATCTATCTATCTATCTATCTATCTATCTATCTATCATCTATCTATCTATCTATCATCTATCTATCTATCTATCTATCTATCTATCTATCTATCTATATCTATCAATCTATCATCTATCTATCATCTATCTATCTATCTATCTATCTATCTATCTATCTATCTATCATCTATCTATTCTATCTAGGCTTTACTACTCAATAGTGAACAAAAGCAGTTTAGTGAACAAATTCCATATCTGTTTTAAACCCCCCTCCCTGTGTATCTCTCAGCTCAAATCAATTTTGCAAATTGTATATCAAAGCCATTTTAAGAGACAAAATACTTTCAATGAACTTTTTCCCCTACCTGATATAATTTCAGAAACCATCAACATTTACAGAAGACAGAACCTTCAGAAAGCATTAGTGTCTTGGTGTAACTCTGAAAGACTCCCAGGCTAATACATGACATCAGGAAGAAATGAATTCTTGGTGTACGTTTGAGAAAACCTACCTTGATTGAAAAACCGTTAACAGGAAGCTGTTCAATGAATCTTAAAATGCATTTATCCAGCTGACAATTAAGAGCAATACCACTTATACAATCACTGGAGGTTTTTCTAGAGAGGTGAATGAAGATAAATGAACCTTTACTGGGAGTGTGACATATTTCATTGGATCACTGGTGAAAAATTGGACTTGCCATGGATTGAAGGGGTTGTACTTGGACTGCAGCTGCCCTTAGTTCTAAGGGTGTTCCTTTGGAAATCAACTAAGAGAGACTAATAATTTGCCAGCCTATCAACATATCTCAGACTGTCATGTTATCTTTGATAGTGCTTCTAAGAGGATATAGTTCAAACTTCAATATACAACATACAGTTTGTTGATCCAGAATTCTTTTTTAATCTATATTGGCTGTAGATAGGCATGGAAGAGTGTCACTGGCGAAGACACTCCTAGGACCTATGTCATTTTAAACTGTGATATTAATGCTGTATTCTTAGTTTTAGATTTTGATTTATGTGGAAATTGTTTCCCATTTGGTTGTGCATTTTTTTTAATGTGGTTTATTTATTGTTTATGACTTTTGTAATTATGTAAATCTTGTCATGCTGTAAGCCACCTTGTTTTTTTAACTGTCGAAAAGTGGCATACAAATAAAAAATGATGATGATGATGATATAGTGGTAGTCTGAAGGAGGCCTGGATTTGGCTTTGAAACAGCCTTGACTGTTTTCTTGAGAGAGAAAGCATTCCTTTTCAACCAGACCTTGGGCTGATTAACACCCTACAGCCTTTTAAATGTGTCTGTGGGAAGGGAGGGATTACTGTTTTGCTGTTTTGTTTTGCTTATTTACTTGTTTTTATTCTGTATTCTATTCTGTGAACTGCTTTGAGATCTTACGATGAAAGGCAATAGAGCCGTACCTTGGATCCCAAACGCCTTGCGACTTGAACATTTTGGCTCCCAAACGCCGCAAACCCAGAAGTGAGTGTTCCAGTTTGTGAATGTTCTTTGGAAGCTGAACGTCTGATGTGGCTTCTGATTGAGTGCAGAACGCTCCTGCAGCCAATCAGAAGCTGTGGCTTGGTTGTCAAACATTTTCAGAAGTTGAAAGGACTTCTGAAATGGATTCCGTTCGACAGCCAAGGTATGACTGTATATAAATATAATAAAGAAAATAAATATTGCAATCACAATGCCCCAGAAGCCACCTTTTCAACTCCTGTTTCCCCATCCAAACTTTGTAACATTCCAAGAATAGATGTTGCGTCTATAAACACAGACACATTCAGAACTGGTAAACAAATATTTCAATTCCATAATCTGGAGACCTGTACTGAGTCCCGTAGCATGCAGCATCTAACAGCTGTTCATCTGTCATATGAAATTTCCTGAATTCTCCATAGCTCATAACCTTTCCTCTTCTTATTCTGCACTCCCTAGTTTTCTAAATTCCATAGGGTATAAATTATTCTTTGTGTTTAGCCACAAAGACATGGCTGTTTTTGAAGCATTCCTATTTATCGGGTAGAGGTGGGAGGTCATGGTTTCAAGAACCACAAGTTCTTAGTGGCAACAAAGCTAAGGCATTTCTGTATTTTGATGATTTATCACCCATGCAGCTAGAAAGAAAAGTGCAGAGATCACTGTGGAATAGTATTACTCATTGCAGCTTATCTATGTGAACAGGAGCAGTGAATGAAATACGCTATTTGGGCCTACTTCAAATAATTTAAAAGGCGGTTGAAGTTTTGTTTTGTTGCAATTTTTATATGAGAACACATAATTCCACTTAAATCAGTGATGGGGAAACCTGTGGCCCTCCAGATGTTGTTGGACTCCATCTTCCAACAGCCCCATTAATACTACTAATACTAATAATATTTTATTATTAGGTGGCGCTGTGGGTTAAACCACAGAGCCTAGGACCTGCCGATCAGAAGGTCGGCGGTTCAAATCCCTGCAACAGGGTGAGCTCCTGTTGCTCGGTCCCTGCTCCTGCCCACCTAGCAGTTCGAAAGCACGTCAAAGTGCAAGTAGATAAATAGGTACCGCTTTATAGCGGGAAGGTAAACGGCGTTTCCGTGCACTGCTCTGGTTCACTAGAAGTGGCTTAGTCCTGCTGGCCACATGACCCAGAAGCTGTACATCGGCTCCCTCGGCCAATAAAGCGAGATGAGCGCTGCAACCCCAGAGTCGGCCACAACTAGACCTAATGGTCAGGGATCCCTTTACCTTTACCTTATACCCTGTCCATCTGGCTGGGTTTCCCCAGCCACTCTCTGCAGCTTATAGCACATATAAAAACCTAGTAAAATGTCAAACATTAAAAATTTCCCAATACAGGTCTGCCTTCAGATGTTCTATTTTTTAAAACTTCATTAAACAAGAAAAATACACAAAGCAAACATACAATACAAACATTCTATAAGAAAAAAGAACTCAGTTACCTTTAGAATAAGAATCAGTAAAAGAAAAGAAACTTCTGACTAAACCCATTGCACTATTTTGCATTGAAAAAAAAATTTTTTTACACAGTTTCTTATTGATATTTTTCTTTATCTTAGTTTTAACTTTTTCTAACAGATCCTCATATCACAAGACTCATTCGATATCTGGCAGGAAACATTTATGATCACAGTACCCTTTGAGATATTCCTTAATTATTATCCATTCCTTATTAAGAACTTGTTAACATCTTCAGGTGTCTTCTAAAAGTTGTGTAGCTCTTCTCTTGACATCTGATAGGAGGGCATTCCACATGGAGGATGCCACTGCTGAGAAGGCCCTCTGCCTGGTTGATTGGCCAATAGTCAAGGGTAATCAGAGCCACAGATTTCCTCTCCCTGCAGTGGCACAACATGGGGGGGGGGCACAGGAGGGGTTGCCTCGGATGCAAGATTGTTAGGGGGCATGAAATTTCAACACCTGGTGCTGCCACAATACAGCTGTGTGCTTCCGTAATCAGGCTCTGTTGAAAACAACTTCTCCATGAGAACCAGGAAGTGACCTCTCCAGACAATGGAACAACTCTTTTTTTCTTAGCTCTGCGGCGCTGATCTCCTGGGTGATGTGGACGTTGTAAGGCAGTGGAATGTGCATGTGTACTTCATTCATTTCCCTCCCTCCCACCCCCTCTGCACAGCCCCGAGCACTGGCAACCCCCGCTATGCCACTATCTCCTTGTCTTAACTGATATTTAGGATCAGACTGTTCATGGTGTATGGGTATATGGCACGTTACATAAAGAATATATTTTTTTAAAAAATAGAGGAAAAATACGCACAGAAAGCTTCTCCCAACTCATAAACCACCTGATTTCAATCAGCTTCCATAATTTTCAGGACAGCTGGACTGTTTCGATGTCGTGCTCCCATAGAAGGCAAATTCTATTTGACGCATCAAAAGAAATCAGACTGGTAGAGTCTGCTTTCTTTTTTTTTTATTTGACTCCGTTCCAATAATCTACAGCAAATTGAATGATGTTTCTTTAGAAAGCGCAGGCCGAAGCAGTGTTGCTCTGTGAAATCAATTTCATACATTTAATCGGGGAGGAAATAACCAGTGCGTTAATTGGAACATGTTTACTGTAACTGGAAATCTTCCAAAAGAGCAACTGTGTTAGTCTGTCACGGAAAAGACCGCAGAGGACTGTGACATTCTAAAGGACAAGAGTCTTCCACACAAGGTAGCTCTAACTTAAACTGCTTTCTTTGTGATAGCTACATTGGCTCCCAATTTTGGGGGGTGAGTGGGTGGGCAACCCAAACAGCTGTTCTCCCTGACCTTTAAAGCCCTATATTGTTTGGGACCAGGTTACCTGAAGGACAGGTTTATCCAATAGGAACCTCAGCAAACGCTCATCAAATCACCTACAGGGCAAGCTCCGAGGCAGAGCATATGGTCTGCTAGCTGTTGCTGATGAAAGTCATAGTCTAAAACATCTGGAATCTGCCCCTTGAAGAAGGCTGGTATAGACAAGATTGAGTGAAATGGGTCAATGTTCCTAGAGGCTTTTATGACAGCTTTGGGCCTCTCACAGCTGGCCTTTTGCTATTGATTCCCTAGGATGTTTTTAACCAATAATGGGTTTTAATTTTACTATCTTCTTGAATGAGTAGATGAAATCAATTTCTTTGGGTATGCTGCTGCTGTTAATTGAGATTCTATGCTGTTTTTATCTGCTGTTTGTTCCCTACATTTTTAGAGGGCTTCTACAATTGTATTTTGTTCTTATTCAGCTTAAACTTCTTAAAACAGTAGAATATAGAAGTTTAAAATATAAAATAAAACCTAGGTCAGACAGTTTATTCACGTCACATTTTGTCTGCACTCTTTCCCGTCCAGACTGTGCTCAGACAGCTACTCAAATAGTACAAGTGAGGCTTAGCAGCAATTTAAGCCTTGTGCGTGAAAATGCTAAAATTTATTGTAGCAAGAGCTTTAAAAGTCAACGGCCTATTTCATCAGAAGCTCATTATAATAAATTAGTTGGTCTTTAAGTTGCCACTGGCAATTCCTCCCCCCTTCTAAAATAACACTTCTACATCCTGTTTAAAAATGTGGCTTGCTGTGAATGAAATTTGTGCATAACACATATCATGAAACATACACTTTTAGTAAGCATTCTTCCTGCATGAATCACATATAGAGGGAATCACATGATTGCTGGATATGGGAGAGGCTGCCACAGGCATCTATGTGTGGGCATGGAGATCATCAGGAGCGAAACATTCGACATGCAAGTCATTGCATAGGCTTCTCCCATTGGATCAGGACACCCATGAGACCAGGAATCCTGACTGTGTGGAAGCATACACAGGTGCTCATGTGTAGGTGTCATGATCCTAGGAGGCAGATCATGGATTCAGAAGGCATGTCAGAGGGCAAGAGGATCTGCCTATAAAGATCTCTGGCAGGCAAGCCGCCTAATCAGCAGCAAGAACTCTCCGTCAGTTTTATGTAAGTTTATTTAAAAGAAACGCACATCCAGAGCATGGTGTTCTGTCTGCTGTGGCAATGGAAGGCCTTAAAATGTAAGGAAGTAGTAGATTTAATAAAAATATTAAATAAATCCCCATATATTAAATTTAATATGTTTTCAATTAATTAATGACTAGTTTAAGTGATTTACTAGCCAAATTGCATCTCCTTCCACCACTGCCAGAGAAGCTCTGCTTTGCCATGGATCTCCCTCAGCCTCTAGGGAAAGGAGGGAGCCAGCATCAAAGTTCGCTGGACCACCCCATCTCACCAAGTTTGGTGTTTCGGATGCTCTTGCAGAGTATGCTGCCCGCCCAACAGTGACGCTTTGCAAAGATTTTTCCTCCAGAAGAAGAAGAGTTTGGATTTGATATCCTGCTTTATCACTACCCAAAGGAGTCTCAAAGCGGCTAACATTCTCCTTTCCCTTTCCTCCCCCACAACAAACACTCTGTGAGGTGAGTGGGGCTGAGAGACTTCAGAGAAGTGTGACTGGCCCAAGGTCACCCAGCAGCTGCATGTGGAGGGGAAGGCCTTGCGGAGCCTCATGCTTCTCCCCACATCACGAGGGCAGCAGTGGAACATTTTCCTCAGGCACAAAGATGTCTCACACTGCCCCTGGTGGTGGTTGAACTCGCTCCCGACTCTATTAAAGACTCGGTTTATAATTCCTTGTGTTGAAGCGACATAAGTATGCCCTCACTTCCTTTGTGCTTCAGCCTGGAGGTATTCACATGGTGCTATCAAGGGTGCTACTACTGTGATTTGGAATCTTAACTCTGCTTTGCCTGACTCTTCTTATTGGAAGCTGACTGTTGCCTTCCTTGAGTTCCCCTTATCAAAAGTGGAAGCTTCCCTAATCTAGGGGTGGGTGGATGTGAGAGAGAACAGGCTGCAGTTAGTTTCTGAGTGAGATAAGGGCCTCTCCGGTTCCTCTTCAACCAGGCCTTTGCCTGATTCATATTCTCCAGCCTTTTAAATATGTCTGTGGGAAGGGGGGTGTTACTGTTTTGTTGATTTGTTTTACTTATGTACTTGTTTTTATCCTGTATTCTATTATGTGAACTGCCCTGGGATCTTATGATGAAGGGTGGCATATAAATCTAATTAATAATAATAATAATATAAATATTTGAAGCGGGGCAGTGGATTTTTCTTTGTGTCAGGGACTGGGCAGAGGAGGAGGATGCTGGAGAGGGGGGTGATGTCAGGGGCTGGGCATAGGAGGAGTGGTGGAGACGGCCTCCCCATCCTAACACTTCCAGGAAGGAGGAAGACAGTATAGATTTACACCTGGGGTTTGCGGGAGGTCACAGCTCAGAGGCAGATGAGGGGAAAAGTTGGGAAATAACGGGAGAGGAGGAGCAGTCAGAGCCAGAGCAACAGCTGGCTGACACGTTGTCACTAGAAAGCATTCCAGACCCACCATCTCCCAGAACCCGGCGAGCCTTAAAAGTAGGAGAGCAAAGAGCTCAAAGGCAGAGGGCACATAGCAGCACCCGTACAGGAGGTGATGATGATGATGATGATGAATGAGGAAGTGGGATAGAAGGGGGGTGGAGATTCACTTGGGACAATGCCATTATCCAAGAGACTGGGTTCTATAGCCTCTCTCTGTAAACCTTGAAATAAAAAAGGACTGTAAGAAACTTTTCCTTGTCTTTCCTGGGCAACCAGCCAGGAGCCACTGATAGCACCCTGACACCGTGAGAGCATTAAGCTGTGCCACCTTCCACCTGTGTTCAACCTTTACATTTGTGAGACAAACTCAGATATCATCCAACGCCATAAAGAAAACTGGATGTGGGCAAACCCTGCACAACGCCACATCAGAAAGCTGGGGAGACCAAAGCAGTAGGTTTCCTTCAGCTGGAAGACACAACCTTCACAGGGAAAAAAACCTTTATGCATAATACATGGCACTTTCTTTATGAAGTGTGGCTTGGGTGGTTAGCAACATGCTGGTTTTCCATTTATGAAAGTGCTTTTTAGCTCCACTCTGAGTTTTTGATAATAGACAGCCTTTAAAACACCTGAGCTTAGGTCTCTTTAATACCTATTAAACAATTTCGTTTGATTTAGATGCTAAGATGTTTCTCTCCCGAAATGAGTCTGAAATAAAAAAATCCCAAACAGCTATATTTTGCTTCCAGGAACTCCGTTACATGCTGGGGTGGGGTGGGGGGAACATAACAGCACTAGGTAAGCTTTGCTATATTGTTTAAAGGGTTGTGCCTTAAAATCTGGCTGTCAATTCTAATTTATGTGTTGTTCCCTCTCGAAGTTCCTAGGCTTTATTGCTACTGTGTGTTAAATCCATATCAATTCTGTGCCTGTTCTCTGCATAACAGATGCCCTGGGCCTCGTGAGATGCCCACCAACCGTATTTTTCCAATTAATTTTACAATATTAACCCATTCTGGGTAAACAAATCATGTGCTGTACTGGGTTGTCTGTGCCATACAGGGAATTATATACAGCAACTTTACTTCTAATATTAGAATTCCATGCATGGGGGGGGGGGAAATAATTAACATTGAATGATAATTCATCAATCACTTGCAACTAGGGAAAGAGAAAATGTTAGGAAATGATGGGCTCAGAAAGGTTTTCCCTGCCTAAATTCATATAATCCTTTAACTATTAAGAGCTAAGTCAAAATTTGTACCTCTCCGGATATGGCGTCTGCTCAGAATTTTCAACAACACCTTTCTCACTTGCATGTTCTCCTCTTCTTCAATTTCCCAACATTCACATGAAATGTAGCAAATTGTGAGAGAAGGGGGAAATGGTTACTTCACTCATTGATCAGGAAGAATTTTTAAAAAGCACCTGTCCATATTGGAGGTTGGAAGGGGCTCTGGCAGGGCTTATGCAGTGCAGTTCACATTGAATACCACTTGTCTAGCTCCAAGTAATTTACAGAAGAAGAAGAAGAAGAGTTTGGATTTGATATCCCGTCTTTCACTCCCTTTAAGGAGTCTCAAAGCGGATAACATTCTCCTTTCCCTTCCTCCCCCACAACAAACACTCTGTGAGGTAAGTGAGGCTGAGAGACTTCAAAGAAGTGTGACTAGCCCCAGGTAACCCAGCAGCTGCATGTGGAGGAGCGGAGACGCGAACCCAGTTCCCCAGATTACGAGTCTACCGCTCTTAACCACTCTTAACCACCACACTGGCTCTCCAGCACCCCTGCAGTGTTGGTCTTACAGTTTAGGGGGAGTTCCTGAAGTTTTTACTTATTGCTTTTGTCCTCACATTGCCGGTTAGCCTGGGAGAGTAGTCCACAGTCAACAGTAGTGTAGTTGATTGGCATATCCTATTGCAGATTGGAGGGCTGTTCTGGGATAGCTTACAGGAGCCCTGAAATGAAGCCCCCACCCCGCCCCCATGATACTGCAAGTCAGATACTCTGTTGGTTGCCCACTCAAAAATCTGTACAATACACAGTTACTGACTCCTCACACTTGCATGCATGAAATGGTTAACCTGAGCCCTGAGCTCAAGTTGCCAGTGGGTGGAGCTTAGCTGGCTTCTAGCAGCCTTTGCATCCTCCCTTTCTCTTTCTCTGCCCTATCTCAAAGAAGGAGCCATGCAGCTTGGCTCCCAGCTCAGCAAATGCTGCATGTGACCAAAAAGTCTTTCTAAAAGGAGATTTTATTTTTTTTACAGCCTGCATCTTTGCTAACACAAATATTTCATGATTTTTTTTTGTAAGGAAGCTAAGTTTGCTCCTTATTTTATGTTCACTTATTTGCACAGCTAAGTGTATGTGAATTTCCCCCCCAGCCTAAGTATTTTTATGAGAATTGTTTGCTTAAAGGTGGATTAGAGCAGATGTAAATCTAATCGTGTTTTATTTTTTTTTTATAATAATTTTTTTATTACATTTTTTCCAAATTACAAAGAGAACAAAAGGAAAGACAGAACAGAAGAAAAAAAGAGAAAAAAGAACAGAAAATCATAACCATTTCGACAACTCACTTCAAATTTCCATTGGACTTCCCCACATCTCCCACATAATGCATTCTTGATAATAAAGTTATCAGCAAATTATACCCTTATTTCGTATGTTTCTTTATATTTTCAATTGCAATTTAAGTTTAAATCTCTTATTCTCAAATTACTCTAAAGATATAACATAATATCCTTTTTACCCGTTTAAACTTTGATTCTTTCATGAGTGTTATCAATTTCATAAATAATTAAATTTCATTACTGGGGCTAACGTTCCAAATCATACGGCGTCTTATGTTTCATACAACTTATAATACTTTTGCAAATAGTCTTTAAATTTTTTCCAGTCCTCCTCCATTGCCTCTTCTCCCAGGTCTCGGATTCTTGCAGTCATCTCGGCCAGTTCCATGTAGTTCATCAATTGCGTCTGCCACTCCTCCAGTGTGGGCAAATCTTGGGTCTTCCAATGCTTGGCGATAAGAATTCTTGCTGCAGTTGTAGCATACATAAAAAAAGTTCTATCCTTTTTTAACACCTTCTGGCCGACAATGCCCAGAAGGAAGGCCTCGGGTTTCTTGGGAAAGGTGTACTTAAACACCTTTTTTAACTCGTTATAGATCATTTCCCAAAAGGCCTTCAATCTTGGACAAGTCCACCAGAGGTGATAGAATGTCCCTTCAGCCTCCTTGCATTTCCAACATTTATTATCAGACAAATGGTATATCTTAGCAAGCTTGACTGGGGTCATGTACCACCTGTATACCATTTTCATAATGTTTTCTTTCAAGGCATTACATGCCGTAAACTTCATACCGGTGGTCCATAACCTTTCCCAGTCCTCAGACATAATATTGTAACCAATGTCTTGAGCCCATTTTATCATGGCTGATTTAACTGTCTCATCCTGAGTGTTCCATTTAAGCAGCAAGTTGTACATTCTCGATATTACCTTGGTCTTTGGTTCTAACAGCTCTGTCTCAAGTTTCGATTTTTCCACCTGGAATCCTATTTTTTTATCTAGCTTAAAAACCTCATTAATTTGGGCATAATGTAGCCAATTTTGCACCTTATCCTTTAATTTTTCAAAGCTCTGCAACCTCCAATTACCTCCAATGTTTTCTATTATTTCCCAATATTTCGGCCAATATGCCTCCATATTGGATGTTTTCCGGGCTTTGGCCTCTATTGGTGAAATCCACCTCGGGGTTTTACTTTCCAATAAGTCTTTGTATTTTTTCCAGACCATAAATATTGCTTTTCTGACAATATGGTTTTTAAACATTCCATATGTTTTCCCCTTGTCATACCACAAATACGCATGCCATCCTAACGAATTATTAAAGCCTTCCAGATCTAGGACATCAGTGTTTTCCAATAAAATCCAATCTTTCATCCAGCAGAAGGCCGCAGCTTCATAGTATAACCTTAAGTCCGGCAGGGCAAACCCCCCTCTCTCCTTTGCATCAGTTAGTATTTTAAACTTTATTCGGGGCTTTTTGCCCTGCCAGACAAATTTAGAAATGTCCTTCTGCCACTTTCCGAAACAATCCACTCTGTCCACAATCTGCAAGGCCTGGAACAAAAACAACATTTTTGGCAAAACGTTCATTTTTATAGCTGCAATTCGGCCTAACAAGGATAGTTTCAATCTTGACCAAATTTCTAAGTCTTTTTTGACTTCTGACCAACATTTTTCATAATTATCTTTAAATAGATTCAAATTCTTAGAAGACAGATTGACCCCCAGGTATTTCACTTTTTTAACAATGTTTAGTTCTGTTTCTTTCTGAAACCCCTCTGTTTCAGTAACCGTCAAGTTTTTCCCTAACACCTTAGTTTTTTGTTTGTTCAACTTAAAACCCGCCACCCGACCAAATTTCTGAATCAATTCCAAAACTCTTTTTGTACTAGGTTCTGGCTCCTGTAATGTTAAAACCAAGTCATCTGCAAATGCTTTCAGTTTATATTGTTTCGCTCCGACCCGTATTCCTTGTACCTGCCGATCCTCCCTTATCATATTCAGCAAAACCTCCAGGACTGAAATAAACAACAGAGGGGATAGGGGGCACCCCTGGCGTGTTCCTTTTTCGATATGAAGTTCTTCTGTCACCACATTGTTCACTATCAACTTAGCTTTTTGTTCTGAATAGATTGCCTCTATTCCATTCTCAAACCCCCTTCCCACTCCCATCCCTTCCAAGTTTTTCTTCATAAATTTCCAAGAAATGTTGTCAAAGGCCTTCTCCGCATCGATAAAAATTAACACTGCTTTGGTGTTAATATTTGTTTGTAAAAGTTCCAAAATATCGATAATATTCCTGGTGTTATCAAATAAATGTCTACCTGGGAGAAAGCCTGCTTGGTCCTTATGGATTACTTCATTTAGTACTTTTTTAAATCTATTAGCCAAAACATCCGCAAATATTTTGTAATCCACATTTAGGAGTGAGATGGGGCGGTAGTTCTTAAGTTGAGTCTTTTCAGTTTCCACTTTAGGTATCAGTGTGATGAATGCTTCTTTCCACGTATCTGGTGCCCTCCCTCCCCCCATAATCTGGTTGCAAACCTCCATTAATGGTTGTATCAAGTAGTCTTTTAAGGTCCTATAATATTTGGAGGTAAGTCCATCAGGGCCTGGAGATTTGCCTAGCTGCATGTTCTGAATGGCATCCTCAATTTCCTGTTGTGTTATTTTGCAGTTCAAGATTGATCTCTTCTCTTGAGATAATTCTGGAAGGCCATTTTCTTTCAAGAATTGTTCTATCTCAGTTGCATCCTCGGATCCTTGTGTATACAGTTTTTTAAAATATTTCTGGAAACACTTTCTAATTTCTCCCGGTTTCTGAATGTTCTTTCCTTCAACTTCTAGATTGGTAACATAATTTAATTTTTGTCTCTTTTTCAACTGCCAAGCTAGCAGTTTCCCACATTTATTCGCCGACTCAAAAGATCTTTGTTTCATTTGTTTAATCTTCCATTCCACTTCTTGATTGATCAGTTTCGCATATTGTGACTGGTGGAATTTGATTTCTCTTAAAATCTCCTTTGATTTTGGGTTTAATCTTAGTTTTTTCTCACCATCTCTTATCTTCTCCAATATCTTGTCCTTTTTACCATTCCAGAACTTTTTCTTGATCGTATTCTGTTGTATCAGGAACCCTCTCATAACAGCTTTACTCGCGTCCCAGATTATTCTTTTTTCCACCGAGGTATTCAAGTTGATTTCAAAGTAGTCCTTTAAAGCTTTTTGGGCCTTCTTTACAGTCTCTTGATCTCTTAACAGGTTGTCATTCATTTTCCATCTGAAGGAATCGGCAGTAGTAAATCTCATTTCCATTTTCAGAGCGTTATGGTCGGAGCATGTCTTTGGGCAGATTTCTATTTTTGTAGTCTTAGGTGCCAGCCCTCTAGTTGTCCAAATTTGGTCGATTCTTGTCCATGACAGATGGGCCTCAGAAAAGAAGGTTCCTTCTTTACCTAGGGGGTTTCTCGTCCTCCATAAATCAATTAAATCCATATTGTCAGTTAATTCGAAGAAAGTTTTTGGTAATCTTCCATCTTTGGTCAAATTCTGGTTCTGTGACTTATCCATAAGGGTAGAGACAACCCCATTCATATCTCCCATCATAATGATGTTAGAATAGTCCAGATAGTCCAGTAATGTCTCATGCAGCTTCTTGTAAAATTCTGATTTCCCCTCATTTGGTGCGTAGATTCCTAATATCAAAATTTTCTCTCCTTGGGTCGATATTTCAATAGCCAGGATTCTTCCTTGTTCATCTTTAAACAAGAATTTTGGTGAAAGATTCTCCTTGGCGTAAATCACCACGCCTCTCTTTTTAACTCTGTCTGATGAAATAAATTCTTGGCCTAATCTTTTATTTATTAACACCTTCTTATGTAACCTGGTCACATGGGTTTCTTGCAGACAGATTATATCCAAATTTTCTTTCTTTAAAATGTGGAAGATTCTTTTGCGTTTTTCCGGGGAATTCACGCCATTAATATTCCAGCTATACAGCTGTAGAGACATCCTGTATCAATCTGTTGTTACTCTTTATTGGGTGTCTTCTTTTTTGTCCGAATCCGAAGGTGGTGGCTCTTTTCCAAACTCTGGTGGTGGCCAAATAGCTACTGCTCCTTTCTGCAAGTCTTCTCCGTGGTCGTGTAGGAACTTCTGGCTGTCTTCTTTCGTTTTGATTTTTATCTTCTTTCCTTTGTATTTAAAATAAAGGCCTTGTGGGAACTCCCACCTGTATGGTATTCCGTTGCCTCTCAAAAGTCCAACTAGATCAGTATAGTTAGATCTGAGGTCCAGTAGTTGCTTAGGGATGTCCTTGTAGATTTGTGCTCTTCTGTCCTGTATCACAAGTGCTTTGTTAAAATGTAGGTCAAGTAGCTTGTCTCTCTCCTGTTTAGTCCTTAGAATGATCAAACAGTCTCTGGGCCTGTCTTTCCCGGCGGCTCTTCCCAATCTAAATGCAGTTGTTATTTTAAAATCTGTATCTTCATTTACACCCCAGAATTTAGAAAATTCTGCTGTTAGGAAGCCTATCAAGTCCTCTTTCTCAATCTCTGGGATAGAGCGTAATCTCAAATTATTTTCCCTATTTCGCAGTTCCACCAAAGACAGGTAAGCCTGCTGGTCAGTAATATGTTTGTGGAGCGGCCTTACCTCTCCTTTCAGTTCCTCTACTCCTTTTGCTGCGGCCTCTGCTTTTTGGTTCGCAGCCTCCGCCAATTTTCGATTTTCGGATGTTACGTCTTTTAGATTTCCAATATCTTGTGAGTGCTTAGCCACCTGTTCTGAAAGCTTGGTAATTGAGGATGTGGCTAAATCAATTTTTGCAGTTTGGTCATCCACTTTTTTATTCAAAATTGCGAATTGTTGTAGCATTTCCTCTAACAAAGTGTTAGATCCTCCAGATGCCATATCCTCACCTGTTGATTGTTCAGCTTCTTCAGCTGGAATTGTTGGCGAGGGTGCAGTCTGTAAAACAGCAGGGACTGAAGATCTACGTCCCTGGGAAAATAGGGTTGTTTGTGCCAATTTGCCTTTCCCTGCCTTCGACGCAGCTCTTGTTTTTACTCTGTCGCTCATTCCCCACCTGTCTTTGGATTCAAGGTCAGGCTGTCAAAAATTTCATGAGAAAGGCAGGCCTTGGAGTAAACAACCAAACCACAGAGAGACAAAGCAAAGTTGGTTCTCAGGAAATTGTAAATCCCAAGCTCCACTAGAGGGAGTAATGTTACAGTTCAGGGAAGAAGAAACAAAGTTTCAGTCGCCATTAAAGTTCCTGCAATTAAGTAAATTAACAATAGTCTTTGGAGAAGACCTTTCCCCTCTAGCAGAGCTCTCACAATGTTGCCACAAGTTTCTTAAAAGGTGCAAAGTACAGTTGTTAAATTGTATCCAACAGAGATGCCTCTAAATATCCATTTCAGATTTGTAATTGTATCTGCAAAGCAGCCTTTTGTCCCGCTGCAAGCCCGGAGTTGGGGTTTTTATAGTCTTTAAAATTTTTTAGTAAGTTCAGCAGAGGAGAAAGTCCCCATGAAGAAAATTAGAACCAATCCCAAAGAAATAAGAGTAACTTGCCTTTCAGTTTCCAGTTTCTCTAAGCGTATGATTTCTCTCGTTTTAAAGCCCTTCTGTGCTGCTTCCAGCTTGTCAAATCCTTTGCCTTTGATCACTAAGCACCATCGGGAGACGGACTTCCTTTTTCTCGTCTCCCGCTTTCAGCCAAATTCATAAATTTTGTAATCCAATTTCAAGTGAATCTTACTCACGAGTAGTTGGTTTGTAATCCAATGTAAAAGGAAGAAAGGTCGGCGCTCATCCGTAACAGCCGCGCGGCTTCACTCCCGCAGAAAGAGCGATGAATCCACAGCACCGCTTCCCCTCCGCGCTTCCGGAGCCCCTTACGGGGTCCCTTCTTCGTTTTGGGGGTCGCTCAAGGTGCCCGCCGGATCCCACGGCCACGAGCTCACTCTGCTCGTGGTTTTTCTTAATGGGTCGTCGCTTTGCCGCAGCGAACGACCCTTTCCTGCGGAGCCCCTCTTCGCAGCGCGAAGAGGACCGCCATTACTTGTTTCGCGCCGCCTCCGGAAGTTCAAATCTAATCGTGTTTTAATGTGCTTGGAGCAATCACCATTGTGCTAAGTCTGCTATGAGAGAGTAAGAATCTCTCTTCCAAACCTCTCTCTCCAACAGAACTCTCCATACCTCTGGTTGACCTCTCCCCATATTCGATCAAGCAGTCTCACCAGAAACTTGCATGCAGATTGGCTGCAATTAAAAAAAAAAACTTAATAAAAATCTCCTGAGTGAAATAAGACCAAATTTAGAGCAGTGACTTCTGTGTTTAATGTTAGGGTTTGCTTTTTAAACCCCTTCAACAAAGCATACAGCTAAGCAACACATTCACACCAGGGGTACATTATGCTTCTTTCTTTCAGACTGCAGTACCCATTGCACAACGGAGCTGTGGCTTTTCTAACGATATACCAGCATGTCATGCTAAATTTCATTCACATGAGTGGGCATCATGTCACAAGAATGAACATCACTGGGCAATGTCACTACTGCCCCATGCTTTCCATAGATGTAGTACTTCTGTTCCCACATTATTCACCAATGGAAACCAATTGCAGCTACATGCTGCAATACTACCTCAAATTTTGTCACTCTGCTCATGCATTTTTCTGGTTTAATGGGATGGCATATTTTCCCTCAAAGCAGTTAACACAGAAATGAGTGCAAAACCTCCTCTACATTCTGATAGATTTTCAGAAGTGGCTTTTATGTTGTGTGAAAGTTCAAATATAATGTGGAAATTAACCATTAGGGGAATGTGAGGGAAGTGGAATAAACTAACATGTGAAATACCCCCTAAGTGTATCCACCAAAATGTATCTCCCCTTGAGTAATGCAGAAATACTGAGGGTGAGTGATTGTACCCCTTGCCCACTACACAGTTCCCTACTTCCTATATTCTTTTGGATACCTGACTAAGGCTCTTATTTAGCCAGAATGACACCACTCATTCCTGAGAGGGAGGTATCCGCAAACCTGGTGGAACCAGGGGCGCCGACTTATAAAAAATATTGGGGGAGCCCGCGAAAGCTCATGAATAATAAATAAGCTCATGAATATGCAGATAAAGTGGCGCCGCCTCCTCGTGAGCGAATAGGGGAGAGCGTGCTGCACCTATTAATCAGCTCCGAAGGAAATTGGGTGGAGCTTTTGCTCGGGAGGGAGGGCAGGAGGCATGCAGCCCGACCCTGTGCATTTTGGGCTGGGGGAGGGGCGGCGGTGGCGCTCTGCTGGAGGGGCGCCCGAGATTATTGGGGGGGCGGAGCCCCCCAAATGATTTTTTGAGGGGGCTCGGGCCCCCTCAGGCCCCATAGAGTCGGCGCCTATGGGTGGAACCTCGTGGGGAGAAATTCCACATCAAGCTCAGCGTCATGCAATATTTCAATCACGGCAAACATTTCGACTTCTAAGACAGAACAATTCCCCCCCTCTTTTCCCCACATTCAATCCTGGGGGTTCTCCAGAATCAATTTCTGGAGGCAGGTGGGGCGCATGCAGTGTTGTACAAATGGAATTCCTGGCACAGGGCTTTTGCTAATGGGATTCTTTAGTTGAATCCTACCCATGGTGGATAGTTTAAAATTAAAAAATTATAAACTAATGGTTCCAGACATACCCAATGAGGTCTGAGCATGCTCAGTGTTCATAGAATGCTGCCTTGAAGTTGGGGAGGAGCGGGGCAGGGATGGAACACCAGCAGAAATGGAATGGAGTGCTGCTAAAGGACATGGCTCCCTGGTTAGAACACTGAACAGGAGCACTGCGCATTGCAACTTTTTGATGTAGGTCCCACTTGTACCATGATGCTTCCGTTAACTAAGAACCACTGGAAATTTAGCAAACAGAGAAAAACAATTCAGAGCATTGTCTGGAGATATGCCTTTGAGGTTCAATTAACACAGGGCAACATTTATAACACATTTAATTGTGGTATCCATTTAAGATCTGTCAGTGTAATGATGAGAAACTTGCAAGGCTGGCAGATGAAGCCAAGGGCTGGAGATACGTCCCAAATAATAAAAAGGCATCAAAGTTGTCCAAAGAAGCAATTATACAAGTTCACTCTCTGTCTGAATTATGACCAGTGGTCATCACCCAGTTTTGGAACTCCCTGTTAGGGAGGGTGACTTGTATAGATGAAAACTTATAGAGAGACGTACACAGACATATATATGATCCTTCAATTGATTTAGATTTTGAGCTACAGGTTCTGTCCTTCGATTCTTTCTGTTACCTATTTTTATACTATGTACTATGGGTCATGTTTAGGGACGCGGATGGCGCTGTGGGTTAAACCACAGAACCTAGAACTTGCCAATCAGAAGGTCGGCAGTTTGAATCCCTGCAACGGGTTGACCTGCCGTTGCTCTGTCCCTGCTTCTGCCAACCTAGCAGTTTGAAAGCATGTCAAAGTGCGAGTAGATAAATAGGTACCGCTCCGGCGGGAAGGTAAACGGCATTTCTGTGTGCTGCTCTGGTTCGCCAGAAGCGGCTTAGTCATGCTGGCCACATGACCCGGAAGCTGTACGCCGGCTCCCTCGGCCAATAAAGCGAGATGAGCGCCGCGACCCCAGAGTCCACCACGACTGGACCTAATGGTCAGGGGTCCCTTTACCTTTACCTATGGGTCATGTTTAGCTTGTTGCACCAGCAGATGCCAGCCCAAAGATTCCCACAAGCACGACAGGACTTTCCACCCTCTCCTCCCCTCTCCACCCCCAAATCTGTTCCAGTGGGTCAATAGATCCCCAAAATGGTGCATAGGGAGGGGGAAGGAGAGGGGAGATTGCTCTGTTACACAAACAGAAAAGTATTTGGCTTTAAACACCAAATTGAGCACCTTTCTGTCCTTGTTCCAGCGGCAAACACCCTTTTGCAGTGCTCTGCTCAATTATTATTTTGTATCCCATCTCTCTGTCAAATGCTCTCAAGTGCCATTGTGAGAAGATTCTCTCCTGGCAGGCTGATTTTTAGAATTCCGCTCCCTCTTTCTTGAAATATTAAAGCCTGCCTAGTCTAGTTTTTTTATTGATATTATGCAACAGAATTAAGAAAACAATTTAATCAAATTCATGCACTTCTAAAATCATGTGCCTTTTAAATCCAAATCATACTTACTACCAGAGTTCAGATAGTAACATTTTGAATTGTAGTAACACACACACATACAAGCTGTTCCACTTCCTTTAAAATGCTATTTACTTAAGTCATCACTATTAAATTGCTTTGTGTTAAACCAATACAGTTGTGACACAGGAAATTGAGTTTTTCACTATTTTTCTTGAATATATATTGTATATTTGGATGAGGTTTAAACAAAATGTTTTCTGTGTGGCTGACCATTAAGTACAACGTTCATAAATGTGCAACCTTTAAGACTTTTTAACAGCCTCATCTCTGATTAAAGGAAATGTGAAAATCGGATCTATAGGGTCATAAAATGGCTTTATTGAATTTTTAGATTGTAGGAACAACTCAAATGAATAGCTCTTCTTAAGCTCTTCTTATTCAGGAGTGTTTGGCTGACAATGTATTGAAAAGCTCTTATTGCTTGCAAACTCATATCTATGTTCTATTCATTTTTTGTTTTCCACAAATGGATAAGAATACAGAGCAAACAACAATGATCAACCAACAATACTACAAATTATCAGCCGGCTTTTGCCAAACACATCTTTCTGCTTATAACCATTTATTATATAATGGTTATAGACTTGTTGATGGTCCTTTGTCCCCCCCCCCCACTTTATGGGGTTTTTGATTAGCCACTTATCCATTTATCCATGCAAGCCTATCCATGCCTACTCAGAAGTAAGCCTCGCAGAGTTTAATGGGATTTTCCCCAGGTATGTGAGCATCAGATTGCAACCCAACAGTGAAGTAAGTTCAGATTGCTGTCATTACATCTGTGTGACTGACAGATGGATGCCATTTTGTATTGATATTTATACTCTTTTATCAGTGAAGGGGTTTAATTGTCTCTTGCAGTTGAGTGGAAAGAGTGGCTGGTGATAATGGGTGGAGATAGTGAGAGAGATATTGGAGTGATTAGGGGATGGTGTCTTTGTGTCTATTGTGTGTGGCGGGGAAAGAGAGAGAGAGAGGGAGCAGAATGAGATGAAAGACCACAGAGCCTAGAACTTGCCAATCGAAAGGTCAGCAGTTCGAATCCCTGCCATGGTGTGAGCTCCCGTTGCTCAGTCCCAGCTCCTGCCAACCTAGCAGTTCGAAAGCACTTCAAAGTACAAGTAGATAAATAGGTACCGCTCTGGCGGGAAGGTAAACGGCGTTTCCGTGTGCTGCTCTGGTTTGCCAGAAGCGGCTTAGTCATGCTGGCCACATGACCTGGAAAACTGTCTGCGGACAAATGCCTGCTCCTTCAGCCAGTAAACCGAGATGAGCGCCGCAACCCCAGAGTTGTCCACGACTGGACTTAGCGGTCAGGGGTCCCTTTACCATTTAAGGCTGAGTCTAAGTGTGATGAGTAGTATTTGGAGAGTCAGGATGTACTTTCATAAGAGGGAAGCTAAAGAGGGAAGGGGATCACTGACTCTAAATAAAGATGGTTCAAATGTGCTGCTAGGTTGCTATACAACCCCCAGAAGACATCTGAAGGCAGCCCTCTAAAGGGAAGTTTTTAAGGTTTAAGGTTTTATTATGCTTTTTATATGCCCAGAGTGGCTGGTGCAACCCAGTCAGATGGGCAAGGGTACAAATATAACAATAATAAAAATGATAATTGAAATTAGTTATTAAATTATTAAATTGTATTGTTCTTTGGTTTAATTTTATTATATCATAGTTTTTCAGTTTCATTGTTATATATTGTATCATTTTGCAAACAGGTTAAAGACTGTTTTAAGTATTAAACTGCACATACGTTAAGGGGAATGTAAGTTGAGTGGTTAATGTGCATAATAACCAGCCACTGTGCACATTTCCTGGTCAGTATAAATAACCTCCAACAGGCCTTGGGGAATGCACATATTTTGAATGCGTATAGAGCTATATACACCAAAAGCAGCACTTTGAACTTAGCGTGGTAGCTGATCATCAGCCCGTGAAATTCTTCCAGCAGTGGCGTAACATGGTGGTGGCATTCTGCCCCGGTGAGCATTAAAGTCACTGTATTTTGCAGTACCTACAGCTTCTGGACAAAACCCCAGGGCAGCCCCACACAGATCACATTCCAGTAATTCAGGGTGTAGACAACAGTGGCCAGACCATTGTTATATATAAGATTACACTGAATTGCTGAATTAATTAATAGAACTGGAATACAAAAAAGGGAGGTGTGAGGAGGTCAGGGAAGCAAGGAAATGAAATGTAAGGTACGGAAAGATTGATTTTTTTAAAAAAATGTTTATTATCTTTTTCTGTATTTTGTATTTTATTTATTTATTTATTTTTATTTTTCTCTTTTTATTTATGTAATCTTCTCTTTGAAACTTTAATAAATATCATATATAAAAAAAGATTACACTGGTCAACAACAAATTTGTTGTCTGCGTTTTTTCAGTTGATTTAGGACGAATCTGATGCGCTGAATCCAAAAATCACATTGGTTTTGCTCAGTCAGGTCAAGTTTTTGAGCTATGACCACATGTTGTTGTTTTTTACGTTTTTGTTCACATGTACGCTTGTGTGGAGCATTTTAGAAGACGTTGGTGGGGGTAAAATGCCACGTCGAATAATTGTTTTGATTGGAAATGATTATTTTATTTTATTTTTATAATATTTTTATTGCTTCTTTCCAGGCACAGATATATAATCAAATATACAACAAAAGCAGCATTACAGAAAAAAAGGAAAGGATTAGAAAAGAAGTTCTTCATTTTTCCAACACAATTTTTCAAGATCCACCGGACTTCCCCACATCTTCCACACCCTGCATTCTTTACAATAAAAATAACAGCAAATTGTTACCTTGTTTCATGCGTTTTTTGTACTTTCAACTAACCATATTTCCAGTTTAGAGTACCTATTGTTAAATTACTTTTTTCCCCTATAATAAGTCCTAAAAATTACTCTAAACTTTAATATTTTCATAGTTATAACTTAATTTCCATCTTCAAAATTTTTGCTGAAGCTAGTTTTCTCCAAAACTTAGCAAATTCTCAACATTCATATAACTTATAATATTTTTGTAGATAGTCCTTAAATTTTTTCCAGTCCTCTTCTATTGTTTCTTCTCCCAGATCTCGGATTCTGCCAGTCATTTCCGCCAACTCCATGTAGTCCATCAATTGCGTATGCCACTCTTCCAGCGTGGGTAAATCTTGTGTCTTCCAGTGTTTGGGAAATGATTATTTTAAAGACAAGAAGTATTCAGGTCCGATAGTTCTGAGTGATTATGTCGAAAAGGGATCAGTTTGAAGTCATAAAACCTCAAAATCTTCCATAAATTGGTGCGGCAAAGCATAAAGTTGGGGGATCAAAACTAAGTTAATAGGGCAGCCGCCATTGGTGTGCAAGGCATGCACCGAGACTCTACGTGGGTGGACCAATGGCAAGAGGAGTCTGAACTTTGGAATTCCCATGTTTTGGAGGGAGGCGACAAACCATGTTACTGACTGCTACTTCTGCGCTGTTGATGTGACTGGGATCAACAGAAAGAACCGGAGCAGCCTCAAGTATCCTGATCTTCAATCAGCACGACGTCCTGTAGCTCATTGTGATGAAATTCCAGTGCCTATCTTCGGAGAACTTCCTGACATTAGTGACGAAGATGCCTCCAGTGTTGAAGGACATGAAGAAGAAGAAGTGGTTCTTGAAGATGATGCTCCACATCCATTTTCCCAAAAGGAGTGGAATGATCTAGTTCACAACCTCAGCTTGTCAAAGGACTCTGTTGAACTGTTGGCATCCAGATTGAAGGGAAAAAACCTCCTCTCTGACAGTGCTCGCATCAGCTTCTTCCGCAACAGGCATCAAGAGTACCTCCGTTTTTTCTCGGAAGAGAAGGACTTGGTGTACTGTGCAGATATTGCGCAGCTTCTGCTCAAGCTTGGAGTGCCACAGTACGAACCCAAAGATTGGAGACTGTTCACTGACAGCAGCAAGCAATCACTGAAATATGTTCTGTTACACAACGGCAACCAGTTTGCCTCTATACCCCTGGCTCACTCGACTACACTGAAGGAGAACTATGAAGCGGTGAAGTATGTGCTGGAGAAAATTGGTTATGATCAGCATAAGTCGTTTATTTGTGTTGACCTGAAGATGGTGAACTTTTTGTTGGGACAACAGTCTGGCTTCACCAAGTACCCATGTTTTCTGTGCATGTGGGATAGTAGGGACCGTGCTCAGCATTACACGAAGAAGGACTGGCCTGTGCGGGAGGAATTGGTGCCTTGCAAAGAAAGGAACGTCATCAATGACCCTCTGGTGGACAGAGACAGAATACTCTTCCCACCACTGCACATGAAGCTCGGCTTAATCAAGCAGTTCACCAAGGCTCTGGACAAGGATGGTGACTGCTTCACTTACTTGTGCCAGGCTTTTCCAGGATTGACCATGGAGAAGTTGAAAGCTGGCATCTTTGACGGTCCTCAGATCCGTCAGCTCATCAGAGATCCAGAGTTCGGAAACTCAGTGAACGAAGTGGAACTGGAAGCGTGGAAGGCATTTGTTCTGGTAGTGAAGAACTTTCTTGGCAACAATAAGGCCAGAAACTACGCAGAACTTGTCAACAACATGCTGACTGCTTTCAGAAACCTGGGCTACAACATGAGCGTCAAGATGCACTACCTATTTTCACATATGGACCGGTTTCCTGAGAACCTGGGTTCAATGAGTGATGAGCAGGGGGAGAGATTCCATCAGGACATGAAAGAGATGGAGACCAGGTATCAGGGTCGCTGGGATGCAGTCATGATGGCTGACTACTGTTGGACTCTGAAGAGAGACCTCCCTGCCGCTGAGGATTCCAGGAGTTCCAAGAAACAGAAGTTCAAGCCCTGAAGTTTGAAAAATGGTGAAGCAACATGCAATTTACGTGTACTTACCTTTATCAATGCCCACCATTCAGTTTACAGTAAACCTGACCTGATGGAGAGAAACGGATACCATTTCCTGATTCAGCAGTGCAAAAATACCCTAAATCAGTTGTAGAAATCTAGACAACATTCAAAAAGTAAAAAATTGTTGCCCAGTGTTATAATGTAATATGATGGTGTTAGCCCCTGTTTTCTCTTGCCTAGAAGTCTAGGCTCCAGCCTAACCTGGTTACTTCATGGAAGCAGGGTTCTTTGTGTTCAAAAGGATTGTGAAGTAGAATAAACGTATCCTTAAAGGGATTCCCTTCACAGAGATTTCTCAGCCTTCCTTATCTCCTGTAATCTGTTCTGCCCCTGTCTTTATGTTGTTCTTATCTTCAGAATATTGCCAGTAAGCTGAAAGCCACTCTGAGAGAGATTTTTGAGAGCTACATTAAGGGACAGGAATTGGAACTTGGAGCTGCTGTGGTTTCACATTTCTGAAATATAATACAAGCAAACCAATAAAAAGACACCTGGCTATTTCAGTATCACGTGTTAGCTCTGCAGTTTGATGGATTCCTGCACTCCAGTATTAAATCTCAATATAACTGTGTAATAATAACCAGTTTATCACTTAGACCTTTGTGTATTCCATTCACTACCCTGTCCTAGTCTGGTTTTTCTTTGACATATATAGCAACTGAATAAAACTATGAAACATGTACAGCAAAACTAGTTTCTTTCTGTATGTAATGTTCACTTCATGAATCTCTGGTAATCTTCTCTACGGTGCCCCTGTGAAACATAACAACTTGGTTCTTGGTTTCGCTTTTTTAGAAATTGGGGATGAGGACTGGGGATGAATAGAGAACATATTACATTGGTGTACAAAAAAAAATATACTTCAGAGTTTAAAAGAATATAATGCTTTGATTGTAGGGTACTAAGCATTAAGGGATAAAAATTTAAAACAATAAACATCAGAATAAGCAGAAGCACAAAAACAAAACAAAACAAAACAAAACAAAACAGCAACTTCAGAGCAAATCAAACAGTTTTAAAGCAGAGGATTGTTTCCTGACCTTTGGTTTCATTCGCAAATTATGTTTTTCAAAGGATCTTGCCCATTTTCCTGCTTGTATATGAGATATTAGGGATGCGGGTGGCACTGTGGTCTAAACCATTGAGGCTCTTGGGCTTGTCGATCAGAAGGTTGGCAGTTTGAATCCCCGCGACAGTTTCTCTGTCCCAGCTCCTGCCAACCTAGCAATTTGAAAGCATGCCAGTGCAAGTAGATATATAGGTACCACTGCAGCGGGAAGGTAAACGGCTTTCCCATGTGCTCTGATTTCTGTCATGGTGTTCCATTGTGCCAGAAGCTGTTTAGTCATGCTGGCCACATGACCCAGAAAGCTGTCTGTGGACAAATGCTGGCTCCCTCGGCCTGAAAGCGAGATGAGTGCCACTCCCCATAGTAGCCTTTGGCTGTGGTGTAGGGTTTATGATAAAGAAATTTATGGCATTACTGGAAATATGTCGTTGTTGTTTTGCTTAGTGGATACAATAACAGTTGGCTTAATTAGCAAATGTTCCCCAAGAAAATCCACAACCAGCCTACTATACACAAGCAACTAACCATTGCCTATGGCATGGGTTGTCAATGTGGTGCCTACACTGGACTACAAAATTTGGACTACAATTTTTTTTGAACTACAGTTCTGCCTGGGCTTGATGGGAATTGTATTCCAACAAGTCTGGAGGACACAATGTTGACTAGCTCCACCTCCTTGCTCCCCATTCAAAACACTGACAGGCTTTCCATTTCTCTGCAGACCAGGTTATGGTGCCTCTTTCTCTGTTCTCTGAAAACAGCATAACAACATCGTGTGCTACGAGTCACTACTTTTATTGTCATGGAACTACAGTAACTGTTAGGAAATCTGTCGCTTTAGTAGGGAGACTTATCAACAACTGTGAATATGTGTTTTTCACGCCTGCAAACTAAAGTCACCAAATTTGCAGAACCCCTTGTTTTCTCAGGTACATTTCTCATCCCGAACCCACTCACTGCATTCATGCGTCCTTCAAAAATGAATTATTCTTCGCGCAATAACATTAGTTATTTCTGGCCTCCAACAAGGTCTGCTGGTGGCTGTGGGAAAAGAGCATAGATAAGCAAGTTTCTCTCTGATGAGAGACTCTGACATAAGTAGACATAACAACTGCAATCTTTCTTTTTTTTTAAAGCCATTACTTACTATAAATGAAATGTGATAGTGTTGCAGATAACCTATCTCAGGGTCATGTCATACATTATGATTTTAACAGGTACACCTGGCTGAGCAGAGGTAAATGGAGAAAGCTTGAGACTGCTGTATCAACTCTGTTGTAAGAGCAGATCCAATGAGCTCTTCTTTTCCACCAACTGTTTCCTGGTAGAAGCTATTCTACCTAGCCGATGAGCCAAGGGAGAGATGGAGCACTGGGGGAGAATTCAGGCTTGGGAAATATTTTCCTATAATTATAGGAATACCGTCTCATTTTCTACTGTTCCTTTCTCACTGTAATACCTGTTGCATTATGGAACTGTGGCTTCTGGACACGGGTGGCGCTGTGGATTAAACCACAGAGCCTAGGGCTTGCTGATTAGAAGGTTGGCGGTTCGAATCCCTGCGACGGGGTGAGCTCCCATTGCTCGATCCCTGCTCCTGCCAGTTTGAAAGCACACAGTGCAAAGTAGATAAACAGGTACCGCTCTGGCGGGAAGGTAAACGGCATTTCTGTGCGCTGCTCTGGTTCACCAGAAACGGCTTAGTCGTGCTGGCCACATGACCCGGAAGCTGTACGCTGGCTCCCTTGGCCAATAAAGCGAGATGAGCGCTGCAACCCCAGAGTTGGCCACGACTGGACCTAACGGTCAGTGGTCCCTTTACCTAGCATGTCGAGCTAAATTTCATTCACACTGCTGGGCATGTCTGACATGGCAATGAACATGACTGATCACATCCCTATTCTTTCCACACCTGTGTGCTTCTGTTTCCCCATACTTCTCCCATGCAAATTCCATCACTTTACCCCTGTATTTTTCTAGGTTAATTGGGTTGCAAACATGCATTTTTTTTCTGGAACCAATTAGCACAAAGATGAGCCCTAAATTTCCAGCAGATTTCCAGAAGTAGTTTTTGCATCCTATGAAAGGTCTATGAATTCCAAAAATTGCTATTTGCAAAAAGATACCTTAAAAGGGGGTGGGGGAGGAGACCCTTCGACTGGCAACTTAATTCTACTTATTTATTCATAAAAAATTATACCACACCATTCCAATTTGCATCACCTCAAAGCAACCATTTTATAAAAACCCAGTAATAAATTAAGGCATAGAAATCTGGCTCATACCTGCTAAAATGAGGGCCTACCGCATGAAAAAAAAGATTGCCCTAAAAGACAGATGGTTTTCAGAACAAGAAAGCTTTAATTAATGGATGTAAAACAGTAAGATACCTTGAAGCACACTGAAAGCATTTTCATTGAAAACCCTTTTGTACAACTATTCAAAATTTGCAATAGGAAAACATGCCCATTGAACTTCTGAATAGATAATGCATAGGGCCGTGCTGCAAAACTATATTTCGTCAGTTTGATTTGCTCCCCTCCCCCTTGACCTTGCGTATTTGGGTGTATGTGGAGATAAAGGAAGAGTGAGTGTCAGCATCTGTTTTGGCTGAGAGCTGTGAAATGCAGAACAGAATCTGGCATTGACCATGAAATGAGTTCACATGGAGCTGAGGGCTTCAGGGGGTCAGTATAATTGGTCATCAAAATCCAGTGACATATTTGCTGGCATTAGCCACTCACAGCACGCATCAGAGCGAACCGGGCTTGTCAGTCGTGGAAGGACGAATGACCAAGAACTACCTTGTGGGCTTGAAATGTTAAAGCAAATTAGATGTGATGGAGAAGCAGGCCGTGCTCTTGACACCCTGAACTGATGGAGACTAATTATTTAAAACACAGAATACAGCACAAAGCAATACATAGTGTAACAATAGCAGTTCCAAAAATTGGGAGTCCTTATACAGTAGGTTCTCCACAGACAGGTTTGTGAAGCTGGTGGAGGGAGAGCTTTATTTTCTTCTTAAAAGAAGGGAGACCAGCTTTCATCAAAGGTATTTTCCTTTATAACCCCATTTGCAACTCCTCTAAGCCCAGTTAGTCATTCTGAACTAGTTATATAGCAAACATTATTGAATTACATTTCAACAGGTAGCTCCACCTGGGATTTCCAGTGATATGATATCACTAGACATGTGGCTACTAATAGAAAAAGAATTTTTATTGAATTTGTATGTAGCCATTTTACTGTATTTTTAATTAAAAAATAAACAAGACCAATTATTTTAAAGGGTTCTATTTATTATTATTTTATTATGGCTTCCCAGTTTTTAAAAGTTATGTCAGTGGTTCGTTTTCTGTAAACACCAAACTGATTATTACTATTATTATTGATGTAGTCACAAGCTGCTGCTGTTAATTGTACATGCGCAAGCAGGGGTCAATTTACAGCAGTGTTTCCCAAACTTGGGTCGCCAACAGTTTTTGGACTACAACTCCCATCATCCCTAGCTAGGAGGACCAGTGGTCAGGGATGATGGGAACTGTAGTCCGAAAACAGCTGAAGACCCAAGTTTGGGAAACACTGATCTACAAAAATGAACCAGTAGGAAAGGTAAGGTCTGCAAAATGGATGGCGCTAAATAAGCAATTCATTCCTGTCTGGAAGCAAAAAAGTGAGTGTAAAATAGTGAAAATGCGACTAATGAATATAAATAACCAAATAAATACAATTAAAACTAGAGAGAAAGCCGTTGCCTGACACACAATCAACAAAGGGGCATATCCCCCGCCCAAAATAGATGGATGGGTCTGGAGTAGAATGCTTCTAATTAATCAATATAATTAGGCCTTTCATATGACTACTTATTTTAAAACTTCACAAGCCAGAAGAGGCATGCTCATTGTTAATCTTAATTATTGTTAGTACATTACAGAATAATTGAAAACTTCTTTGACCCTGCTATTCTCGTTTTCTCAAATATTTATCTTCATAAATGCCAACGGGGTCTTTTGCTCAGGCTAGAAAATCCTATTAAAATGCTGTGCATGGGTTTCGTGACTCGATGCTACATTCATACCTCATGTTACGTCCACTTCAGGTTGTGTGTTTTCGTCTTGCGTCCTGCAGCAACTGGGAAGTACTGGAATGGGTTACTTCTGGGTTTCGCCGCTCGCGCATGCGCTGAAGCACCAAATTGCGCCAGATGCGGGGCTTCGAGTTGCGGGCTTTTCACGTTATGGACGGGCCTCTGGAACGAGTGCCGTCCGTAACATGAGGTACCACTGTACTTCCAACCTAGCTCCACTCAAATCTATCCACAAGCAACTAGGTAAATCTCAACAAACAAATGTTTGAAGCGAAAAGAATGCAGTATACGATTGTGGAAGCCATAGAAGATGACCCTCATCCGCTTAATTCCCCCCCCCCAAATGTGTTGGGGACGTAGGAATCATGTAGTATTGTAGAAGCGGGGAAAGCATATGCTCCTAATCTATTTTATAAATGCAAGGCAAGGTACGTGTATGTGAGCAAGTCACAGTAAGTTTGCTTCATTATACAAATCGCACAAGCTGTAATATTGTTCTAAGGTAAAGGTAAAAGGTAAAGGACCCCTGGACGGTTAAGTCCAGTCAAAGGCGACTATGGGGTTGCAGCGCTCATTTCGCTTTCAGGCCGAGGGAGCCAGCATTTGTCCACAGACAGCTTTCCGGGTCATGTGGCCAGCAGGACTAAACCACTTCTGGCACAACGGGGCACCATGAGAGAAACTAGAGTGCGTGGAGGGACTTCCGGGGTGGCGCCATCGGCAATGGCGGACTCCCTCTGAACCGGAGGGACCAGCTCCGCACGAAACGGGTCTTTCCGCTGCGGCGAAGCGGGGACCCTTTCAGAAATCACAGGGGGATGAAGCCTGTGACCGTGGGACTCGGCGGGCACCTTTAGCGCCCCCCCAACCCGCAAAGGAACCCACTAATGGGCTCTGAAGCGAAGAGGGGGAAGTGGCGCAGTGCTGTGAGTCAACTGCTATTTCCGTGGAACGAAGCCGCACAGCCGTTGCCAGAGAGCACTGCCTTTTTCCTGGGAAAATTTGGCATCTAAAGTAATCACCCGTGAGTACTCAAACATTGAACAATTGGACTTCAAATAAGAACTGGCGATTAGAAAGGAATTGGACTTAAAAATTTACCTTAATTTGGTACTGAAACAGGAAGGTCTAAACAGGAAGTCAGCCTTCCGTTTCCTTGTAGTCAGAAGAAAGCAAAGACAACGTAAACCAGAGCTTAGAAAATTACTTTTAAAGGATTGGTTTTCACCATCTAAAAGCGTTGAACCCCCCTTCGGTAGCAAAAGAAGAAGGGGGATCTTTTTTTGGACTGTTTAAACCTGCAGAAGTGAGTTTAAATTAAAGTAACTTTCCACCGTCCTGACCCTGGAGCGGGGTGTCAGAATTGACGTTTTGAAGCTCATTGACCAGAGACTAATGTTTTTGACAGATAGTTAAAAGAAGAGTAACATTGTGATTCCACTGTTTCCTTTCGCATTTTAAAGGAACAAATATTGACAAAATATCTTTAAAAAAGAAACTTTGTTGCTATTGTTCTTAAAAGAAAGAACAACCAGAAGTTTCCCCAATTCTAGGGAGCTTGCAGCTGCCAGATTACAACCGTGGGAAAGGACTTGTGACCTTGCAGGACAATGTTTTCAGAAGCACTGTTGGGTGCTTTCTGTAAAATAAATGCTCTATTGGATCAGTTAAGTCAGAACATTTGAACAGGTAGTGGGAAATTATATGGAGCCCACCCAGGAACTTAAACAGGAGTGTGTCCTGACAGAGCAGATGATAGAAGAGGATGTTGCAGAATCTTGGGCGCCAGAGATGGAGGGACTTTAGGCACAGCAGGAAAATGAGCCTTTGGATTTGACAAATGAACTTGGAAAAAAACCAGATTTGGAAAGACAAAGTTTGGATTGATTTGGAAATGGGGGTTGGACTGACCCCCCTATGCAGGGATGTTTGGACTTTCCAAGTCTGGCAATGGGCCGTCAGAGGTTTGGAGCTGTTGGGACTTCCAATTTTGGAGGGAATTTGAAATATGTCTTAAAATACCACATGGAGTCTAGTCTGGACTATGGGAAAGGGGCTGATTTGTTGAAAAGGGTCAAAAACACTACCAAGCTGGAGTTCCCGCGAGTAAAAGGAAAATATGAAGAAGAGCTGCAGAAGGGACATGGAAGAGATTTGAAGGCCTCAGATATAAGATCACCAGGTTAATGTGCCAGACTAATGGGATAAAAAGGACTGACAATCCCGGGACCGGGGGGAGGGGATGCTGGAAGAAGATTGGATTGTTTTTATTCTCTTTTTTATCATTAGAAATGTTTTATGAACGTTGGAAAAATGTTGAAATGAAATTACTTGGCTCTTGTAAAAATGTTTAAAGAATTAGGTAAAAAGGTAATGGTTATGAGAAGATGGTAAAAATAAGATTTAAGTATTAAGTTTTAAGGTTTTTTATAAGATAAGATGAAAATAGAGTAAGGTAATGTAATGACAGAATATTATGAATTATGGAAAGGATTTGCTGTGACAATTATTAATCAAGACACAAGAGATGGGAGGAGGAGGAGGTCATGGAAAGAAGGTAAGGAAAGTGGAGAATTTGAAAATGATGGTTTTATTTTTTCTTTTTCTGTCTTTTTTCTTTGTAATTTAAAAAAAATATCATTTTTTTAAAAAAGAAACTAGAGTGCATGGAAACGCCGTTTACCTTCCCGCTGCTGTGGTACCTATTTATCTACTTGCACTGGTGTGCTTTCGAACTGCTAGGTTGGCAGGAGCTGGGACAGAGCAACAGGAGCTCACTCCGTCATGGGGATTCAAACTGTTGACCTTTTGATCAGCAAGCCCAAGAGGCTCAGTGGTTTAGACCACAGCGCCACCCATGCCCCTTTACCAATATTGTTCTAAGACACGGGAAACATGTGGCATGTAGTCCAGTCCAAAGCCCTTTCTTCCTAGAACAGCCATTGGTCAGGCAGCAGAAGGAGACAGGCACTGGGGTGGGCAAAACTGTAAACTTCCATTTATTTCATTTTCCCACTCTTAACTTCAGTTCTCCACATTCATTTGTGAATTTTTGTTGGAAAATGGTTCTCATGAAAATTCAGCAGCATTTTAGTACAATTTTCTCCTAATGGACACATTTTTGTATTTGTTTTTTTCTTAATGTATGTAATTTTGCAAGGCCATTTTCTCTTATCCAATGCTTTGTGTGTTATTTTCACGAATATATGCCTCTATATGCAGATTTTATGCTCGGCTACGTGCATTTTGGTACACACTACTTGGCTGGAGAATTGCAATGCAAAATTAAGAGAAATGCAGATTTTTGGCTGTATCTCAGTTCTCTTGCCGTTTCATGAAGTGTGAATTGGGTAAGCTCACCTTTATTATGAGAATAGAATCAGATTCCTTCCCCATATCTACAAAGCACTTGCCACCCATATGACTGTAACTTGACTTCTTAGCTCTAAGGATCTTTTCTTTCCAGAAAGGCAAGCCCAGCTATGATGTATCCTCTTACCTGGAACCATTAAAAAGATTAGAAAGTAATTTTGACCATTTGGGGGCTGCTAGGGACAAGTACGCAGATATTACAAAATACAAACCAAGCCATAATTCCATCGTTTAAGAATTGCTTGAACTTCAGTGCATTTGTTTTGAATTAAATGCCACTGATACTTCCCTGCAGTAGCATTTTCGTATGCCACATTGCCCTGTGGATGGTAAGTGACCTGAAACTAATAAGGTAACTCACGAAAGCTGACTTTCAGTTACTTTGAACAGTAAACACATTTTAGGTTGTTGGCACAACAGCCAGGCAGTGATCTTAAACATGATTGATTCTTAGTGCAGAAGAGACATAATTTTAATTTTTAAACTGATATTGTTAAAATCTTGTTGTGTGTATATATATGTATATGTGTGTGTGTGTGTGTGTGTGTGTGAGAGAGAGAGAGAGAGAGAGAGAGAGAGAGAGAGAGACCCTTTTTTTACACTGGAGTCTCACTTTCCAGATGTTAAATGCATTTCTAAACGTGCTCATCAAAATATCCATGAATTATAAATAATTATTTTAATTTTGCAGCTCATAACTCCCGGTTGTCTGGTAGTTTTGGAATCACTAATTCATTAATACTAGAACACATATGCCACAAATTTCAGTAACATAATACGTAGCCTAGCAATTCTGTGTTTAAAAATTCATTAAATGCATTTTTAGATTGGAGCAAAATTGGTTTAGCATCCAGCAACAGGGGCTTAATCTGAAAAGAAAGCTTTTCATTTTCTGGGTTGTGCATCGGCAGCGATTGTGAATAACTAATAACATCAAGCAGATAGAGCCAAATGTTGGTCTTGGCTAAATTTGGGCCTTGAATATAGTGATGGAATGATACTAATTATGTTGCAGGGCAAACAGAATAGAATAGCTGCTGCCAATTTAATGTTGAAACACATGCAAAAATACAAATGTAATCATAATTTAATAAATAGAGAAAATGCCCATGAGGAAGATAGATGGAGGGAACTTTCCCAGATCCCTAGTCCATCATCTAAACCGTAATGAGGATGGAATAAGTCCAAGGCTAGAACTGTCCTAGCTTGCCCTACAGCTGTGGCCTGGATAATGAACAACAAAGGAAGGAGGGGACAGTTCCCATTCTTATATTCGACAGACTGTTATGAGATAGGGAGCTGCCTTACATTGATGTCAGGCAATTTGCCTATTAGTCTCAGCATTTTTACTGGTAGGCAGTGCTTGTCCAGGGTTTCATTTTTTTTAAATAAAATATTTATTGCAGATTTTGAACAAAAAACAAACCAACAAACATATACAATACCATCACCATACAACGAAACAAAGAAAACAGAAGAAATTTAGAGAATAAACATAAAATAGAAAGAAAAAAGTACAACAAAGTCAATTTATCCTTAAATCATATTTTCATAATCTTTGGACTTCCTCACATCACCTCTTCCTGCGTTCTCAGTCATATAGTTATAAGCAGCAATTTATTACCTTATTTCAATTCTTATTTTGTAGTTCTCGAATATTATGTCCCAAATTTTCAATATTTTTATCATATAGACAGGAGTCCTTCCACACCTGACCTGGAGATAGCAAAGACTGAACCTGAAACTTCCTGCATGTAGAATATTCACTCTACAACCAAGCTTCTCCTTAATAAATTGTGTGTGGTCTGTATTTCAAGGATAATACCATTCTGCTAAGTGCATGTACACACACACATGCTGTCAGATGGCTGTTGCGGTTGCTCGAGAGTAACCAGGCAGGACTCCAACCTGTCTTTTATAGGCTTTATTTTGGTGCAAACTATTTACAGTGAAGCTCATGTCTGGCTCAATTGCTTGCAGAATCCGGGAGTGGCCGTCTTTTGGACCTCCCCCAACATAAGAGTTTCATTACCGCCAGCTTTCTCTTCCCCTCTTTGCGCCTTAGACTACTGCGCAGGATGGGCAATGGCAAGGGCGTGTTTCCCTCCTGTCCAGCTTCCCCAGGAGCGGTGTTAAGGCTCCCACTAGCACCCTCTGGTCCTTGCACCTCTTCCCCACTGGAGGTGGGGCTTTCCTACTCCCTGGAAGAGGAACTGCTTCGCATGATTTTCAGAGGCTCCCTGTAACACAACTGCCCTTCTATTTCTCATCTCTGAGCTGATGGCAGTTCCCTGACACACACACACACACACACACACACACACACACACACACACACTGGATCACATCAAAATACAGCATAATGAGAGAAGACCCTTGAAATCAAAGGACTTATGCTTGCCATGGCTAACGTAAGACCATTTATTTCCATGGGTCTGCTCTGCATATGACTTAGTTGCATACGACCCTAAATCTTCATCACAGAGAGTACACAACCCATCAACCCACCTACAAATGCAATGTTATGGTTGCGCTGGTGCTAAAGCTTTCTATGGCTGTGGAGAGGGACCCTGTTTGGGTTTTTTTGTATGTTGTATGAAAAAACAACATGTGTGATTGGTTTCTTTTTCTATGGTATAATGTAACTGCATTTCTGTTTTTAAATGTTAGTCATTTGGAGACTATTTTAGGAAACAAGGTATTATCATCATCGGCCTCGGTTCAGTATATTTGAAAAAGCGTCTCCACCCCCATCGTTCTACCCAGACACTGAGGTCCAGCGCCGAGGGCCTTCTGGCAGTTCCCTTGCTGCGAGAAGCCAAGTTACAGGGAACCAGGCAGAGGGCCTTCTCGGTAGTGGCACCCATCCTGTGGAACGTCCTCCCACCAGATGTCAAAGAGAACAACAACTACCAGACTTTTAGAAGACATCTGAAGGCAGCCCTGTTTAGAGAAGATTTTAATGTTTGATGCATTACTGTATTTTAATATTTTGTTGGAAGCCGACCAGAGTGTCTGGGGAAGCCCAGCCAGATGGGCGGGGTATAAATAAATCATTATCATCATCATCATCATCATATTTTATCAAGACATTGCATATGTGTTGTGAATATCTTCTAATGCACTTTTTTCTTATCAGTTCTTAAAGATAATTTAAAGAAAGATAAAGATGGAAGTAAATGTGTTTACCTCTCTTTACATTGCTTAGTTAAGGCTAGATTCAGATATGATTGTAAGTTCGGCAGTTTGAGTCTGCGCAACGAGGTGAGCTCCCATTGCTCTGCCCCAGCTCCTGTCAACCTAGCAGTTTGAAAGCATATCAGTGTGAGTAGATAAATAGGTGTCACTTCAGTCTGCAATCCGCTGTGGATTTTGCCAACAAATCATAAAAGTGAAACTGGCAAAAGATTTTCAAATGCTGTTACTTTCAACATGAGAGACTTAAAAACATGCTTAACTTTTTTCATTGATTTGCTTTAAAATAAAATTTAACATGAACAGCTTTTAGAAATGTTCTCAGCAAAGTTTTCTTTGTCCTTTACACAATGGGTCATTGTGAGTGAGAAACTGCAAACCAAAGTATGAGCTTTGTTTCAACCATATAGGTTAAATACTCTTAACTTGAAGTTTGATTCTATAATTGGGTTTCTCACAAGTTCAAAGGTGAAGAGACCTGAGAACTCACCTGTGTAGAAATTTGCTTGTAGCCAGTTTCCACACAGGAGTGCTACTGTCAGTCACATCAGCTAATACAGAATATCCCAAAGTTGAATAGGAAAATACTGTAGTTTTCAGGTGAATGGTAGAGATTGCACTCATATATATTCTTATAAACCTTTTCGTTTGGCTCAGTAAACTAGGAGAATAGATTTTATACCCTACTTTGTTTGTTTGTTTTGTATGGTGCTTATCCCTTTGTTAGGTTTCTGTTATGCCACTGTGCAGTTCTTGGAGTCACAAGACTCTGTTGACATTCCAGATTGTTGGAAGTCTCACGAGAGATGGGAGATGGATGGTGAAGTTACTGGTTTCCTGTTTCTGTGTCCTGTTGTTTTCTGTCTCTCACAGAGAGCAGACGCATATTCTTTTCTGTCTTGCATAGTTAGAAATAAAGTAGCAATGTAGCACATATTTCTGGCTCCTTCTGCTGCTGTCTGAGTACTCTGCGCAATGGAAAACGTGCCTGAAGTCTCATTCAAAGGCTTAGGTCATTAATCACCATCGGAGGAGAGCCTAGATGGGGTTCCGAAGATATGGCCGGAGGAGTAGCTATTACAGCTTGGTCGTACGGAGGCTTTGACACCCTTATGGGTGTGTGTGTGTTTGTGTGTTTATATATATGAATTCATATGACTTCATATATTCATATATATTCATATATGAATTCATATATATGAATTGGTGAAAGGGTTGAGTACATTAGGTCACAACAGTTTATTGGGTGATAGCTGAAGTAAATGTTGAACAACCATCGTCTGACAAGAGGCGCAGTAATAGCGCATCATTCAGTATCACAAAGTCAGAAAAAAGTTACCTTCTCGAGCCACTTCTGCCTGGTTTTAGCTTAAAGGTTATGTCGAAATCAGGTGAGTCAGCAAAATGGAAAATAAGTTCCAACACAAGCAAATGGAAATTCATCCATACATTTGGGCAGAATCTCCCAAACTAACATACTGTTAAGAAAGTTGGGTGCCACCCCTAACCTTTGCCAAGCGATTGCAAGATTCTAGGGGGGTTCCGGGTGCTCATCAGGGTCTGTGTTCCTTTCAGAATCAAGATGCAGCAGAATCTAAATGCAGGGTGTCCGAATGGAGTCCAAGGCATTTCTTTCGGCTGGCCAAAGATGGATCTCTCTCTCTGTTCTCCAGCTATCCCAAGCCTTGTGCCACAGGCCCCCAAACTCTTCATAACCAGTTACCCTGGCAACCTCCCAATTCTCCTGTCTCTCTTCACACCTCAGGGCAGGGGGGGACGACAGTTCTCTTGCATTGCCAATGACCCTCAGTAGCTCTGTATTGTTTCTTAATGACCCAAGCTCAGCCAGGTCTTTTGCATAGGCTAGACCAGAAATTCCTGAGCAGCTTGCATTTCCCCTTTGTATCCCTAATAATCAAAATCCTACCATTTATTAATTTATAGGGTTTGGGATCGTGTGTTCCTCCCCCCAGTCCCCCCCAGATCTTTATTGAAACATAACATATATACATAATAACCAAAATCCCCAATGATTCCCTCACATAAAATATAATATCTAAATTACAACAGCTGCATAATTATACACTTAATTATAAAACCCACCACCAACCCTCTACTTCCCTCCACAGCAATTTGAATTCTTTATATTTCTACCTTTCCCCCCTTGCATTCTATAATAAATTATTTTTGTTTAATTCTGATTTTTCCTTCTTTCTTTATTGGTTTTGTTATTGCTTGCATTTTTTATTCTAAGCCTATTAGCATGCCATTTTTAGAACAATATTTTGACATATAAACTTCGAAATACTTACAACAATACTATAAGGGGATCTGCTGGTGATGACAAACCAGTCTTGGGATCACAGTAGTGAAAATTCCCTGTTAGAGACTGCTGACATTCAATGAAACAGAGCGGAAAACTCCCGCAGAACGACACAGCCATTCTGTCCACATACTATCTCAGTGAGGACCACAACACTCTGAATGGTTACTAAACAACATTTCAATCATCCCCTCTTTGTTTAGTTGACATTAACACTGATATAATTAACCCTTAACTTACAAACTGAATGATCCCCACTGTTGCACTTTCAGCAGGTTGTTCACATTACAATAAAATATCACAAGTTCAGCGTGCCATTAAAACACAGCGTATCAAATAAAACAAAGGAATGCAGAAAGTCGTAATGCACAATAAAACAGCTACCCTGAAAAAGTGCACCAGCAGCCAAGACTTCAGTTCTATAAATCAACCACCCCCTAAGCAAAGAAGAAGAAAGTCCTATTTTGTTCAGTGGGATTTACTCCCAGAAAGGCTGCCTGGGATTTCAGCCTAGGAATATTTTTGTACACTGAAGAAAGGGAAGGGATAACTTGACAGATTAATAGGTGATCCTCACTTTCTAAGTAATCAGGGAACTCATTACTCATTACTTTATATTTCCTATCTGATGTATGCATTATTTAACTAGCATTTCTGTGAATAATTCTACATGCTAAAACTGATTCCCATTGTGAAAGAAAAGTTCATATTTATTTTGTGTACATCAACATATTTAACATTTATTTAACGGCTTAATATAAATTCACAGAAGGCAAAGAAGTCATAATGTATTAACATATGGAAATGCTCAACTTTTTTTCTGAGATGAAGTAAGGACAGCTTGTGATTTAAGAATGTTCAATTCACAAGATGAACTCAAATTATCTGCAACAAAAATGCTTAGGTTCTTACCTTAAATCAAATTAATGCAAGGAGAAAAGAGTGCTATTATTTTAATATATCTTTTGCACTGGAAGAAAGTGTGCATATTGAGCGAGGAAAAGTTTTTAAAGTTCAGCAATACTGGTATGATTGAATTTCATTGTTAATGGAATTTTCTTCTAGTAAATTAAACAGAAATTGCTGAATTAAAATGACTTTTTGTCCTTTATTTTCATATTTCTTTCCTGCTTGGCATACATCATACATCGGGAAAGCTAAAAATAAAAATGTTTCTAATCAGTTGCTGAGCGTTCTTGCCTTTTCCTTATTGAACAAAGATATGAGCAACAGGGGCAGAATCCATAAGTATTTAACATTATTTCCAAGACTTTTCTCTCTCCTCAACCCCATTTTGGGCTTAGAAATATACTTTTCCACTTCCCTTTCTTCCCTAGTATCATATTTTCATGCATATAAATGTTGAGTCATCACAGCATCTCCTGACAGGTGGTAGTTGTATAATAAATTGGCACTCCTTGCAACTGCCTTCATAAAATAAGTTAGAAGTAAAAACTGAAAATGCAAGGTCACAAAAGAGATGTGTTTCAGCTGTCTTTGAAAAACACGAGAGCCAAAAACAGACAAAAAGTAATGCTGTTTCTCAGTCCACAAATGTGGCTAGGTAACAGCTATATCTACTCAAGGGTTAAAGAAAAACATACTTCTGAACCCTAAACACTATCTAAAGCACAGGTATCAGTTTGTTACACATGAGGGCAATGGAACCCTTTTGGGAATGGGTGCCCTCACCCAGGTGGTGACAGTGGTCCAAAGTGCTGAAGGAGGATATTGGCAGCATGGCACTCTCTCACACTTCCTCTTTCATCTCTGTGCCCTTTTCAAGGCTCAGGTTAATTGTATTGGATCTGACTTCTATCCAGGTACTAAAACTGTGTCTTTCTGTCTCTTAGGAGGGCTGTGTCCTTGAAATTCTACTCAATGTTGATCCAGAGTAGATTCCAATGTATAGTTAGCAGAGTAACAACTTAAACACATTGCAGGATTCCCAAAAAACAGACCAGAGGCAATGAAAATTTCATCCAGCAGAGCTTTACTGCCACTGAAGGCAAATGAGCATAATGGTCACAAATCCAATACAGTCAGGACTGGCACTGTCCATAAGAAATCCAGTTGCAGCAGACTTAACTTAAACTTACAATAACTTATAATAAGTCTAAATCCTTAACACTAAGCATACTGTGTACAGAACACCACACCAGAAGGAAAAGAGATAGAAAAGAATGTGAAACCCAGGCTCCTTCTGGCCCTACTTTTATAGTCAGCAGGACCTTGACAGAAAGAGATAACAGAACCAGTTTAAACCAGCTGTACTCAGCTTCTCTGAAGGATCCCACCCATCCATCAGGAACCTTCTGCTTGCTTCTTTTACACAGAGAAGCTTCCAGAATTAAGTAGAATAGGAAAGATCGCTACACATCAGATCAATACTTTCTGCACTTAGAAATGCAAACTGTGAGGCTTATCCAGGAGAGTGACTCACTCAAAAACCCAAATGTCCCAATGGGCCTAAAGTGATTGTCCGCTCCTGATCTAGAAAATACCTGCCCCTTGGTAATACAGTGGTACCTTGGGTTACATACGCTTCAGGTTACATACGCTTCAGGTTACAGACTCTGCTAACCCAGAAATAGTGTTTCAGGTTAAGAACTTTGTTTCAGGATAAGAACAGAAATCGTGCTCTGGCGGCGCGGCAGCAGCAGGAGGCCCCATTAGCTAAAGTGATGCTTCAGTTAAGAACAGTTTCAGGTTAAGAACGGACCTCTGGAACGAATTAAGTACTTAAGCTGAGGTACCACTGTACAAAAGTTTGTCATGCTTGATCTAGGACCTACCCAAAATAACAAATTAAAAAGTGCATGGAGCTACATTTGAAAACTGCTTGCTACAGGCCTCTTGTTCCATTCCATTGAAGGGATTTCTAGCACTCAGTACAGGGTTTTTCCAAGAGCTGCAACTTACGTATTGTAACTCCAGCTTCTTTCCACCTGAATAATTCCTTCTTTCTGGTTACCTTCCAGTTTTATTTCACACTGGAAATTGCTAATAATATGGCATGGATGTAAACATTGCAAGCTGTTTCACGCGAGACAGGAATAGGAAAGATTGCATTTTTTTCAACATTCAACCTCATATTCTCTCCGCAACTGAGGTGAAGCTCAGTTAATAAGTCTGAGAGAGCTCCTAGCTGTGCAGGTAAACCTTTGTTGTTGTTGGGGGATATTACAGAATTATAGAGTTGGTGTCAAGAACTCATCCTACACTTGAGTAGGACCCTGGAAGAGATACATGCCCGACTGGCATGTTCTCTCCCTCCTGGTCAATCGTTCGGGAGCTTCAAAAGCTTTCTTCAGCCCGAACATCACAGCGACTGATGCCAACAGACATCAGCACGCTTAGGGATCCGCAGAGTCTTCGCAGCTGTAACAGACCTCAGCAACTCAGCATTTTGGCTAATCTACTTTTATTTACATATAAACACACACGGAGCACTGCAACATGGCTCCCTCTCTCTCTAGCATCAGACAGCAAAGAGAAAAAGACAAAGGACAATAGTCCCACTTCACGGAACACAGGAACACAAACATCCTGTCTCCGTCACTTCCCACTTTGTGGAGTCAAAACAAACACTGTCATGTGACAGACAACAATCCCATGACTGCAACACAGAGCAGGAATTCTAACAGTTGGAAGGGACCCGAAGAGTCATTGAGTCCAGCCCCCTGCAATGAAGGAATCTCAGCTAAAGCATCCATGACAGATGGCCATCCAACCCCTGCTTAAAAACCTCTATGGAAGGAAAGTTCACAACCTTCCCAGCGAGACAGTTTCACTGTTGAACAGCAGTTACAGTCAGAAAGTTCTTCCTGATGTTTAGTCAGAATCCCCTTTTTTATAGCATGAAGCCATTGGTTTCAATCCTATCCTCCAGAGCAGGAGAAAACAAACTTGTCCCCTCTTCCATGTGACAGACCTTGAGATATTTGAAGTTGGTTGTCATATCTCTTCTCAGTTTCCTCTTTTCCAGGCTAAACATACCGAGCTTCTTCAACCATCTCAATGGAGATGGACTGTGAAGATTATTGGTGATTCTGAATGGCTAAACAACCTGAATTAGTCCAGGGGTATCCAATGTTCTGCCTTTTAGAGGTTGCTGAACTGTGACCCCCATCCTCTTTGATCATTGGCCATGCTGGCCATTGTTGATGGGAGTTCTAGTACAACAACATCTAGAGTGCACCACATTGGTTTCTGCTTTGAAAATTTGTTTAGGCTTCAAAAGAAGGGTACAGCAGCTGCTTTCAGACAACCGCAAATGGACTTGTAGAAAAAGAACTGAGCTTCACCTAACTTTTGCTATTTTAACGTCTCAGTGTGATATCTCAAACAGCACAGGCATGGTGCCAAGTTGCTGCAGTGTGTGGGAAGAGAATCAGACCAACAGATTGTCGCAGTTATCAATATAGCTGATAGGAAAAGCTGAGCAAATCCCAGTGTTCTGCTGTAATATTCTTGCACAAAGGAGGTCAGCACTGTGGCTTAATCAATAAATGGCACTTAAACCCAACTGTGGCACTTCAAAACTCAGTTGCATCCATTTAAGTTAATTCTGTGTGCTCGTCTGGTCAAAGTCAGGGCACACCCAAATGGCTGTACAGTGCACATACGTAGACTCAATATTTGAGATTGGTTTCCTTCCCTGGAGAGTTCCCACATAAGTCAAGCTTCAAGGCAGGCAAGCAAGCAAGCAAGCAAGCAAGCAAGCAAGAAAGAAAGAAAGAAGGAAAGAAAGTGTTATGTACCGAGTTGAATGGGATACAGCGGTCTGATTGGTCCTAGAACAATAGGATCCAGAATGCAGCAGTCTGATTGATTCATAGGAGCCACCCAATCCAGCTCCAGGTGGAAGTGAATCCACAACCTGATTGGCCTACAGGAGAATCGTGGAATTAGCTAATCACATGGGGCCCATTGTGTAAATAATGTATATAAAGCAGACATTCTGGGGGAACTTCCATTCTTCCTCACCACTATGAGCTGAATAAAGAGCATGAAATCCACTCTTGACTCCGAGTATATTTAAGAAAGAAAGAAAGAAAGAAAGAAAGAAAGAAAGAAAGAAAGAAACTAGCTGTCTGCATGGTTAACTCCCTATAGTGAGCATGAAATTGTCCTGAGGGAACAGACTCCTGTGTTATTTTGCTGAAGAACCTGTATAATTCATCCAATACTGAGCAACAAACATCAACTCTTCTTGTTTGGTTCAGTTCATAATGGTCCTTTCTTCAAGGTCAGAAGCTGTCATAAGCTGTATGCACACAATAGCCTTTTCAACACATTCAACTGATGGCTATAGTTCTGGGACATACCTGTGGGTGGAGTTTCCCTCCCTCTTTTATGTGTTTAACAAAAGAGGCAGAATGAATAAAAATGAATTGCTGGAAGGTACTTGATCCATGTTAGCTGAAAGACTGGTATACTTAGAATCATAGAGTCATAGACTTGTGGACTCATAGGACTCAGTGAGACTGGTAAAGAAAAAGCGATTTATATGCGTTGCATATGCGATATAACATTGTGCCACCAGATGGCGATGTGGGGTCCCGTTTTTCTCTACCTGTTTTCCCTGTTTAAATTTACAACGCTTTAGACTGAAACGCTTCTTTGATGTGTCTAGATCCAGCCATAGAGTCATAGAATTGTAGATTTGGAAGGGACTCCAAGGATCATCTAGTCCAACCCCCTGGAATGCAGGAATCTCAGCTCAAGCATCCATGACAGATGGCCACCCAAGCTCTGCTTAAAAACCTCCAAGGAGAGTCCACTATCTTCTGAGGAAGTCTCTTCCACTGTAGAACAAAGTTCTTCCTGATGTTTAGTCAGAATCTCCTTTCTTGTAACTTGAATCTATGTTGTTTTATGTACAAGTGAAACCTTAAAAGGTAAAGGTAAAGGGACCCCTGAACATTAGGTCCAGTCGTGGCCGACTCTGGGGTTGCAGCGCTCATCTTGCTTTATTGGCCGAGGGAGCCAGCATACAGCTTCTGGGTCATGTGGCCAGCATGACTAAGCCGCTTCTGGCGAACCAGAGCAGCGCACAGAAACGCTGTTTACCTTCCCGCCGGAGCGGTACCTATTTATCTACTTGCACTTTGACGTGCTTTCGAACTGCTAGGTTGGCAGGAGCAGGGACTGAGCAACGGGAGCTCAGCCCGTCGCGGGGATTCGAACCGCCGACCTTCTGATCGGCAAGTCCTAGGCTCTGTGGTTTAACCCACAGCGACACCCGCATCCCTAGGTGAAACCTTACCTTTATGTCATTTAAACATCACATAGGATCTAAATAGTTTTCTGAGGGAGTCTGAATCTTTATGATGACTGTAAGAAAAGACTGTACTTAACATACCATACAAACACTTAGCAGTAGCAATGACTTTCCCCCATAAATTTTCGTGTGCATTGTGGTTTGTTTGTTTTTGAAAGAGTGATGAGTGAGAACAGATTTCAAGATACTTTTAATTTAGGCATTCTGGTATTGTGATTGGTTACATTCCAGCCCAATGGGCCTAAATATTAAGATCCACGCACCTTGAATTTGATGAGCTGCTTCAGTTGCCGAGCAACTAGTTTCATGAGTGTGGCAATTCTGCTGTCCGTCTAATATTGAAGACTAGAGAGCACTGTTATCTCGAGAGTGAGTGACAAATATAGGAAGGAATACAGGCATACATATAATGGCATATGGGATGCCTTCCTAGAATACTTTGATTACAACAATATTGCCACCAAACATCAACTGCTGAGACTTGATGCTCTGACTTGATGCTCACACAGAAAAACATATTCTTATTCATCCCATTCTGTCCATTTCATGTTTCCCTTTTATCTTCACTGTCTTAGGATTCGCATATGCTCCCATTTACTCTGCATCTTGTGCCCTCCCATTGCTGGTTTGGAACAAGATGTAGACATGATGTTAGCTTAAATCCACACCTATTCTGTACATACTCTGTTGTTTTTCCAGGAAACACAGTGGTATCTTGGTTGTTGAACTTAATCTGTTCTGGGAGTCCGTTCAACTCCTGGAACCATTTGAAAACCAAGGCGCGGCTTCCGATTGGCTGCAGGACTTTCCTGCACTCAATCGGGAGCCGCAGAAGCCGCATCGGACGTTTGGCTTCCAAAAAATGTTTGCAAACTGGAACACTCACTTCCGGGTTTGTGGTGTTCGGGATCCGATTTCTTCAGGAGCAAAGCCATTTGACAACCAAGGTACCACTGTACCGCATTTTGATGAGCTTTCCCCTAAACCATGTACAATCCAAATAGAGAAAAAGAACAGCCCAGCTGTGTTTTATGCTGGTAATGTGTGCATAGCCTTATTCCTAATCTTCATACATATATGTTTGATTGCAAACAGAGCAATCAAAGGTTTCCAGTAATTCTTCAGAGTGCCAAGATTGTAAATTTATTAATTTAGTACTTTTCTCCCCAATAGCTTTGTGCCATTCAAAGAGATGATAATATATCTATTTTTTTTAAAAAATCATTTACAGAGGCAGTGCTTTAGGTTCAATGGGTGGGTATCAGGACCTGCTTTCCCTAAGCCTACCTAGGGGTGGGTTAGAGGCTATCAGAAAGGCCAATATACCTGTAGAAAAGCCTCTTCAGTGGAAATGTATAAAGAGAAAGTCTGCTTCCTGGGATCCACTTGTTTTTGCCCATGGATGCAAAGGAGCAGCTGTAGTAGCTTAAGGCAGCAGAGATGCATCTAAAAATAACACAAGCATCCTGGCTGTGTTCTTGTCAATGTCTTCATAAAGCACACCCCCCCCCAACACTTTATATAAACTCAAAGAATCAGGCAGGGAGAAGAGGGAAGGTTGTTGATCATTTCTTCACTTTTCCCAAACTGCTTGTAAAATTGTTCAGAATGTCCTGTTTAATCACCGTAATCAGTGTAATATATATGCCAGCTTTATAGGGGGAAATACACAGATGCTTCCTAGTAGGGCATCACCACCGTTGTGCCAAGTGGTTTAATCGGGTTCTTCCTCTTCACAGTGGCATCTTTTACTTGTGGCAACAGACAAATGACCTGCCATCAATTTGCTCTGCTGGGAAAAGGTTTTTGCCACCTTTGGCCTTTGGCCCCCAAAGTGATTTCTAGAGCAAGCATAAGACTATGCAACAATGTCTCCAAACCCACTTCTTTACCTAGGTATAACCTGCTTAGGAGACATAGAATGTTTGCTTTTATTTTGATGTAATGGAAAGTGAATGTAACTCAACCTAGTACTGTTATTTATTTTCCTCTTCACCCCACCCTCTCCCCTCATTTATGCATTATTTTTTTGGATTGCTAGCTGTTGGGTTGTAACTGGGACCTCTCTGTTTTATTCTTTGTACAGTGGTACCTTGGGTTAAGTACTTAATTCATTCCGGAGGTCCGTTCTTAACCTGATACTGTTATTAACCTGAAGCACCACTTTAGCTAATGGGGCCTCCTCCTGCTGCTGCCGCCGCACGATTTCTGTTCTCATCCTGAAGCAAAGTTCTTAACCTGAAGCACTATTTCTGGGTTAGCGGAGTCTGTAACCTGAAGCGTATGTAACCTGAAGCGTATGTAACCCGAGGTACCACTGTATAGCTGTTAGGATGTTGTCAGTGGCTACCGGCTGGTTGCCCAGGAAAATATAAAGGCAAGGAAAAGTTTCTTACCATCCTTTTTTTATTTCAAACTTTACAGAGAGAGGCTATAGAACCCAGCTTCTTGGATAATGGCGTCCCTAGTGAATCTCCACCCCACCCTCTCCAACTTCATCATCTTTTCTACGGATGTTGCTGTGCTCTCTGTCTTTGAGCGCTTTGCTCTCCTACTTTTAAGGTTCACCGGGTTCTGGGAGATGGCGAGTCTGCAAAGCTTTCTAATGACAACATGTCAGCCAGCTGCTGCTCTGGCTCTCCCATTATTTCCAAACTTTCCCCCTCGTCTGTCTCTGGGCTGTGACCTCCCTCAAACCCCTGTTGTAAATGGATACTGTCTTCCTCTTCCTCCTTCCTGGAAAGGTCAGGATGGGGAGGTTATCTCTACCACTCCTCCTGCTCCTCTGACCAGCCCCTGACATCAGCTTGTATTAATTTTAAGCACTATAGTATCATATGCCCATGACTTCTGTGAAATGCTTGCATCATGTAACTGTAGTAAGAAATACCACAACCCCACAACTGGATCATCATCACATCATCATCATCATTTTATACACTGCCCATCTGGCTGGATTTCCCCAGTCATTCTGGCTTTGGGAGACTATTTTTAGGGATGGATAAAGCTCCCATCTGACACCTCAGAGAGCTGCTGTCAGCCAAAGGGTACAATACTGAGCCAGATGGACCAACACAGTATAAGAGTTCCTAACACCCCAGAGGACAGGATCACACTTCAAAACGACCTTGACAGATTAGAGAACTGGGCCAAAACAAACAAGATGATTTTTAACAGGGAGAAATGTAAAGTATTGCACTTGTGCAAAAAAAAATGAGAGGCACAAATACAAGATGGGTGACACCTGGCTTGAGAGCAGTACATGTGAAAAGGATCTAGGAGTCTTGGTTGACCACAAACTTGACATGAGCCAACAGTGTGACGCGGCAGCTAAAAAAGCCAATGCAATTCTGGGCTGCATCAATAGGAGTATAGCATCTAGATCAAGGGAAGTAATAGTGCCACTGTATTCTGCTCTGGTCAGACCTCACCTGGAGTACTGTGTCCAGTTCTGGGCACCACAGTTCAAGTAGGACACTGACAAACTGGAACATGTCCAGAGGAGGGCAACCAAAATGGTCAAAGGCCTGGAAACGATGCCTTATGAGGAACGGCTAAGGGAGCTAGGCATGTTTAGCCTGGAGAAGAGGAGGTTAAGGGGTGATATGATAGCCATGTTCAAATATATAAAAGGATGTCATATAGAGGAGGGAGAAAGGTTGTTTTCTGCTGCTCCAGAGAAGCGGACACGGAGCAATGGATCCAAACTACAAGAAAGAAGATTCCACCTAAACATTAGGAAGAACTTCCTGATAGTAAGAGCTGTTCGACAGTGGAATTTGCTGCCAAGGAGTGTGGTGGAGTCTCCTACTTTGGAGGTCTTTAAGCAGAGGCTTGACAACCATATGTCAGGAGTGCTCTGATGGTGTTTCCTGCTTGGCAGGGGGTTGGACTCGATGGCCCTTGTGGTCTCTTCCAACTATATGATTCTATGATTCTAATTCAGTTGTGTATGGCTCCTAGCTCAGTCTGCTCATTCACACAGATGCCTGTAACTTTTCAGAGACAGTAGCGCACTGGTCTGTGTAACCCATATTTTATCCATTCCAGTTAGGCTACAGTGACTTCAGTGGGGTTTATGTGCCCAAAGATAAATCCTCATGTTGCATCATTCATACTATATCTTCCAGCTAATAGCCTGAATGTGTGGAACTGCCTCATAATGAGGCAGATTGTCATATTGAGGCAAACAACATGGGCAGAGTCAGATCCTGACATAGCTACAAACCCTGAGGGAATTACCCAGGTAGTGGCGAGGATGATGTGAAGAAACTTTATGCCAACCTTTTTCAACATGATGCCTTCCAGACATGCTGATTGCGGCAAATGGGTGCTGTAGTCAAAGGGATGTGGTCAGCACAAGTGGAAGGGGAGGAAATCTGAAGGAGAATGAGAGAGAGAGAGAGAGAGAGAGAGAGAGAGAGAGAGAGAGAGAGAGAGAAATCCCCTCTTCCCACCCAACCTTCAGAAGAAGCTGGTTAGACTTTGTATTCAGTAGTGCAGCTAGGTAATGTTTGATGTTACTCCGTGGTCTTATGGAAAGGTCTCTGTTGGTGGCTCCCCATAGCTCAGATGCATGATTCATAACAGCTAGAAGCCATGCATTCAGTACTGTGAAATTATTTCTCCCAGTGTTAGAATGCATCACTCTATGCTACTTCATTTGCCATTTTACCATCCATTCACTCAGTACAGAGAGGAGCTCTTCGCAATCTCTTTTTGTTTTAATGATCCTGAAAAAATTAGCATTGTCGGCAAACTTGGCCACTGTCAGGGAACTGTCATCAGCTCAGAGGCGAGAGGTGGAAGGGCAGCTGGGTTACAGGAAGCCTCCAAAGATCGTGGGAAGCAGCACTTCCTCCGCAGAGGAGGGAAGCCCCGCCTCTAGTAAGGAAGAGATGCTGGGCTCGGAGGATGCAAAAGAGACAAGATACCGTGCATGAGCAAAGCGGGGGGGGGAGGGGGAAGGCAGGTCCCCCTTTACCCACGCCCTCTCTGCACAGTAGGTTTACGCGCAGAGAGGGGAGGCGTCGGATGGGGGTCAAGAGACTACTCTGCTGGGGAAAGTATAAGGACCGCCCACTCTCAGATTCTGCTAGTGACTGAGCAAGACATGGAATTGAGACGTTCTGCACTGTAAATGTTTTTGCACCAATAATAAAGCCTTTGAAAAAGACCAGTGGGGATCTTGCCTGTTCGCTCTCGAGCAACCACGCCAGTGGGCGTAACAGCCACCTCATTGCTCATTCCTAAATCTAGGTCCTTTATAAACAATTTAAAAAGATTTTTCCAGTATCGGTCCTCGAAGGACTGAATTTTCTACATCTCTGAATCCATAGAAATGCCTATTTTATTGCTACTCTTTGATTTCTGCAACATGACCAATTCATGATTCACAAGAGAATCACGGCAACCAGTGTCAGCCCAGGTGGGCATTGGCATGTCCATTATGACCCAGGTACAGATGCTAGTAAGCTCTGTTTACTGCTGACCCCAATATGAGCTGCTTTTTGGATGATCATTTGGATTCCCTGTAGGCGATGGGGCTATGGTCTTTGTCCCCCTGCTCCAACCCTAGCTGCAACACTCTTTAGGGAAGCAAGAGGCTGAGAGGTCCAGCAGACCGGGCATCTATCCTTGCCCTGGGCAAGGGACCAGGCATCACTATTGGTCAGTTGGTCTCACACCCAGGAGAACACCCTCTAAATTCCTGCCGCCATTGGCCACTTTGGTGGCAGAAGGATGATCTGGCCTGCAATAGGCTGGTTCCCAGAAGAGGCCTGGGGCCTATCCGCAAAGCTACCCAAGAAGGGCAAATGGGCTTCTCCTATCAGAACTGAAGCCTAGCTTGGTTTTTTTTGTAAACATGTGCTATTTAATGCATTTTAGGACTGTAAAAAAAAAGTAATTAGAACTGGTGCATTTCCATGCTGCCCGCCTTATTTAGGGATGTGCATATTCTAACAGATTTTTTTTTATATAAAAAAGAGGCAAACAATAGCAAGGTCCACAGCCTACCTATTACATTTTTATCTGTTCTGATCTAAAGCGTGAAATCAGTCAGAGTTCTGATTAATTTAAGCATGCTTGGAAGGTGATCCTGATTGGTTTTCAAAAATTAACCGCTCTGGGATTGTCAAGCGGAAGGCTATAAAGCTTTCACTTGGCAATCACTGTATATGATACTTTAATGTGTAAGCTTGGGGAGATAAGAGTAGCTGAGGTGCAGGATGTGTCTCCACCCGTTCAAGTTTTATTTCTCATTTTACTGCTGCAGATGCCTCACAATATCTAAACAACTGACAAGTTCTGTTATCAGCTAAGCTGAAATTAGAGCTGCAAGCTTTTTAAGGCGAGAAAACCACACTTTGTTCTCAACTTGCAAAGTGCAAGTGCCTTCACGATCAGTCAGATAACTGTTTTGGGGAGGAGTTGAGGTTGAATGTCTGCAATAGTTTGCAGTCAACCATGTCAACCCTTTCCTTTCTATGGCAATGGTGAAATTAACATTAAGATAACATTAGCTTATCTTAAAGTGTCAGAAAAGAGCTTGGTATTTGTTATTATCTGTGCTCCTGAGAATGTTGCTTTTTCCTGGGAGATAACACATTTCCTTTTATTTATGGCTCCACATGGGGTGTTTTACAGTTGCTATGCATTGTTCAAGCTCAGGATACTACCACGTCCTTTTTATGACATTCTCTCTCATGTGAAGTTTCAGAAGTGGTGAGTCCAGTGGCATTTTCCATCACATGTTACCCAGGCTGTCTTGCAAACATGTGATGTTAGCTGCAAAGATTCCAAAAAAGTTCCAGCTAGCGAAGAATGAAAAACAAAAGTCAAATGCACTTGATGAAATATGAAGTAGTTTAAAAGAAAATGTGAAGACGTTTGGATTATTTAGATTAATGTTTTGAAGGGTAAAACTACTTTAGTTGAGATTCACTTACATCTAGAACATTTGAAAGCCAGTAATTACTCTTAAAGTATCTAGTATAGTTCAAAAATTGTCGCACTGTTTTGCCTTCAGTGTAATCTTGTTATGCAGAAGAGATATTTCTCTTTAGACCATGGGTAGGCAAACTAAGGCCCAGTGGCCGGATGCGGCCCAATCGCCTTCTAAATCCGGCCTGCGGACTGTCCGGGAATCAGCGTGTTTTTACATGAATAGAATGTTCCCTTTTATGTAAAATATGCATCTCTGGGTTATTTGTGGGGCCTGCCTGGTGTTTTTACATGAGTAGAATGTGTGCTTTTATTTAAAATGCATCTCTGGGTTATTTGTGGGGCATAGGAATTCATTCATCCCCCCCTCCAAATATAGTCCGGCCCCCCACAAGGTCTGAGGGACAGTGGACCAGCCTCCTGCTGAAAAAGTTTGCTGACCCGTGCTTTAGACTGTGCGGCATTATGGAACCAATCCAAAATGCCAGTTTGTCAGGATCTCAGTTAAGTGATCCTGCCTCTTTTACTTTGTATCTAATTCTAATTTAACAGTAATGAAAATGGAGGGGGAACAACAGGACAAATGAATTCATAGGATAGGCTAAGACTAGGTGGCTGGCTCAAGGTTGTCACCAGGGAGATTTGTGCTTGCATGGCGATTTGAAGCTGGGGCTCATCTGTCCAAGTCTGGCTTTGCAACTGGTGCTCCACACTGACTCTCTACAGAGCCACAGGTTTCTCAGAAAGAGCGCTGTGCAAAATTCCTCTGCACTAGAAATCACTAGATCACACATTGCTGAGTCATGAAGCAAAGATGTATAGGTCTTGTCTATAAGTGTATGAAAGATTTGTGACTCTATCCTGCAGGGACCAAGTTCCAAACCATCTGGTCATGACAAAGAAGCCAAATAGCCGTGACTATTACAGAGACACAAACATATGTATCCTAGTGATTATCTCTAAATCTGAAAGCCAGTTTTAAAGCATGGATGCAGATGCTTATTTGGCATTCATCTAAACTGCAAGGCAAAACAAAATGTGTTTTTGTATATGCCTTGCTTCAAAGGTCCTGTTTTGTTAAACAGCATACCGTATTTTTCGCCCCATAGGACGCTCCGTCCCATAGGACGCACCTAGTTTTTTTGGGGGGAAATAAAAGAAAAAAAATTCCCTTTATTTCCCCCCCCCAAAGCAGGTCGGGGAAACAGAACCAGGTCGAGGAACAGCGGGATGGCAGCGCTGCACCTCCCTGCTGTCCCCCGAGCTTGTGGGGCTAGCCGATGTCTGCCCCGCGCGAGGGGCGCTCTGAATCAGGCCGTCCCCCCCTGCGGGGCGGCAGGCTGCTATCTGCAGCGTGGGGAGCCTTGCCGGGAACTCCTGCAAAGCTCCCCACGCTGCGGATGTCTGCCTGGCGTGGGGGGCGCTCTGCTTCAGGGCGCCCCTCGAGCCGGGCAGCAGGCTGCTATCCGCAGCGTGGGGAGCCTTGCCGGGAACTCCTGCAAGGCTCCCCACGCTGCGGATGTCTGCCTGGCGCGGGGGGCGCTCTGCTTCAGGCGCCCCGCCCGCTGAGCGGCAGGCTGCTATCCGCAGCCTAGACATCCCTACCGGACCTCCCGTAGGGCTGCCTAGGCTGCGGATGTGTTCCTGAAGCCTGGAGAGCGAGAGGGGTCAGTGCGCACCGACCCCTCTCGCTCTCCAAGCTTCAGCAAAAGCCTGCATTCGCCCCATAGGACACACCCACATTTCCCCTTCATTTTTGGAGGGGGAAAAGTGCGTCCTATAGGGCAAAAAATACGGTAATAAAAACAGCACACACTGTGAAATGATTTCACTGTCTTGGGCCTGATTGGTGTCTGATTGACAAGGATATTACTTGGAGGTCATGTTGTGCTGACCCAGAATTTCAGTGTCCGCTACCTACAGTCCCAAGATGCGTGGCTTTAGGGTTCTCAGATGGCCTTCCTCCTGTTACAGCATTCTCTGACACCATAGGTTCAGAGTGTCAGTGGCTGCTTAATGTGTTAGAAAGGGGGACTAACGGATTCATTCAGTTTTGTTTCGAGCCACTTGGCAAGCAATGGTTTCTTTTTTCAGAACCCCCCCCCAAAAAAAACCCCAAACATATTTGGGTTGAACTTGCTTATGCATGACATTTTCACCTGGGATTTTATATATGTTGATTGTTTTCATAAGGCATCAAGATGCTTTACCAAACAGCTTCCAATGTTTATTCCTAGTAGCATAAGTAAAAGCAGATCACAGGCTTTTTAATGCAAAGCATTGCTTTCAAAGAGGGACGCAGGGGGTGCTGTGGGTTAAACCACAGAGCCTAGGACTTGCCGATCAGAAGGTCGGCGGTTCGAATCCCCGTGACGGGGTGAGCTCCCGTTGCTCAGTCCCTGCTCCTGCCAACCTAGCAGTTCGAAAGCACACTAAAAAGTGCAAGTAGATAAATAGGTACCGCTCTGACGGGAAGGTAAACGGCATTTCCGTGTGCTGCTCATGACCCGGAAGCGAGATGAGCGTCACAATCCCAGAGTCGGTCACGACTGGACCTAATGGTCAGGGGTTCCTTTACCTTTACCTTTACTATTGCTTTCAACAAATATTGCTAGTGACTGTGCTGTGATGTGAACTTTCACAGCTTGGATGACAATCTTCTTCTTCTTCTTTGGTGATCACTCGTAGCCGAGTAAGATTGCCTTCCATAAACACAGTTTTAACAATGAGTCCGTAAGTGACTGTGGAGGCCAATTCTGGATCCACACGTCCTTCCACAGTGGGGACATTTGTTTCCAGGTAGGAGTTGATCATGGTGTGGATATGCCAAGCGTGCCTTCCTCTTAGCACATTTCTCCCTTGCGTCCTGAGTTCCAGTGTCTTCAAAGCCCATGACACCTTTGGCAATAGCTGTTCTCCAATTGGAGCGCTCGCAGGCAAGTGTTTCCCAATTGTTAGTGTTTATACTACATTTTTTTAGATTTGCCTTGGGACAGTCCTTAAACCTCTTTTGTTGACCACCAGCATTACACTTTCCATTTTTAAGTTCGGAATAGAGTAGTTGCTTTGGAAGACGATAATCAGGCATCCACACAACATTTCCAGTCCAACGAAGTTGATGTTGAAGAATCATTGCTTCGACACTGGTGATCTTTGCTTCTTCCAATACACTGGTATTACTTCACCTGTCTTCCCATTTGATTTGTATTTTTTTGTGGAGACACTGTTGATGGAATCTTTCAAGGAGTTGGATAACAATGGGCCATTATCAACTAAGTCAAAACCCTTCCAAAATTTTGAATGAGCCTAGCCTAGTGCTAGCAGTCTCTCCCCTGTTTTTTTTTAGAGAGGTTCTTTTATGTGGGAAGCGTGTGTACAGTAGCAAAAATCTCATTTAAAGCCTAGGTTGTTGTACAGAGCATTCAGTGGGGCAGTCCAGGAAATGGAAGGTTCCTGTGTACAGGAGACTGGACAATTTCCTGTTCTGGATGGGGTTGCACTCTTTCAGAGCAAGAACAGGTTTGGAATTTAGGGTTGCTCCAGGATTCACATGGAAGTTCAAGTGGCCTCAGTGGCTAGGAGTGCCTTTTACCTACTTTTTACCATATGTGGTGGGAATGTAAAAAAGTGAAGGACTTCTGGGAAATGATTTATAATGAATTGAAAAGAAATGTTGAAATATACATTTGTTAAAAAACCAGAAGCCCTTCTATTGGGTATTGTGGATACAGAAATTCAGATGAATGATAAAAAAATGTTTTTATATGTGATAACTGCAGCAAGGATATTGTTAGCCCAAAGATGGAAGCAAGAAGAAATGCCAATGAAAGAAGAGTGGCAAGAGAAATTGATGAACTATGCAGAGATGGCGAAATTAATTGGGAAAATTCGAAACCAGCAGGACCAGACTTTCCTAAAGGAATGGAAGAAGTTTTCGATATATTTGGAAAGCAACTGTAACCAATTGACATCACTTGTAGGGTTAAAAGGAGTTTTGTAAGGAGCGATATATAAATTATAGTGAAAAGAATTAAGAATAGGTATTAAGATTTGAATTTATAGCAATAACTATAGTAACAAAATGCATAATTAGAAAAGATTTTAGAAAACCATCAGTTGAGGTTGAAAGAAGTCTTAGGCTGTGACAGCCAAAGATTTTGAAATGATGTTTAAAAGAATGATATGCTAGAAAATATGTGTAAAAACCAAAAAAAAATTATAAGGAGTGTCTTTTACCAGCAATGGTCAAGCAATGATGGTGATGATGATGATGATTTATTCCTTATACCCTTATACCCTGCCCATCTGGCCGGGCCTCCCCAGCCACTCTGGGCAGCTTCAGACAGAATATTAAAAACACAACAAAACATCAAACATTTAAAACTTCCCAAAACAGGGCTGCCTTCATATGTCTTCTAAAAGTCAGATAGTTGCTTATTTCCTTGACATCTGATGGGACGACATTCCACAGGGCGGGCACCACTACTGAGAAGGCCCTCTGCCTGGTTTCTCGTAACCTCACTTCTTGCAGTGAAGGCCCTCGGAGTTGGACCTCAGTGTCTGGGCAGAACGATGGGGGTGGAGATAGTTTGGGTGGATAGTTTGGCCCTGGTGATCCTGCATTGGTAATTTCCTCCCTCCCTTCCCAACAGGTGGGCGGGCTTTGCGACACTGAGTGGGATTACCTGGTCTGGTGCCTCCCACCTGGGTTAGGGTGGCTATCATCCTGCCCCTAGCCTGGGAGGACAATGGACGGCTGGTGGGGGGTGGGGCAAAGGCCAGGGGAAAGAGGCTGACCCCTTCAGCCAAAGCTCACTTTGTTTTCTCCTCTTGTAGGTTCAGGACGTGTTCCGGTGAGCAACCAGGTTGAGGTAAGTTTCTTTTGTTTGTTGGGCTACAGGCTGCTTGCCAGCCTTTTTTATTGTTTTTCAGCAGCATCGGCGCTGGGGAGGGGGCACAAGGCCCCTCCACTGCTGCCGCTCACTGTGGGGCGACTCACTGCCACACAGCGATGTCTGCGGGGCCCGTTAAAGGGTTGATTGCGGGAGTCTCTGGCCCTAGAGCGGCAGCATGTAGGTCAAACTCCCAGCTGAGGGAAGGTTGGAGGGCACGCTGTGTAAGTTTGTGTTTTACAGTTCTCTCCCACTGCACCTCAGTGCCCTGCACATCCTCAGTCCCGGATAGGCTGAGAGGGTTACATGCCAAGGCCTATGCCAAGTTCCCCACATTCTGAAGTTAAATAAAGTTGTGGCCTATTTGAACCCATACTTCGGTCTCTGGTCTCATTCTTTGGGGGGTAGGCTCCATGGACAGGGTTCAGCCGTGTGCTCGCAACTTGAAGATTCGATTATTGCAATGTGTCCTTGGGCCAGGTCTGGAGTCTCCAGCTGGTGTAAAACACTACAGCTGGACTGTGGGAAAATTTAAAGAGCAGATAAGAATGCTACATTTCCCACTCTCTCTTCTTGCCCCTTCTTGCACTGAATGCAGAAATATCCGCTGAGCATTTTCAGGTTGGGGGAGTTCTAAAGAGCAAAATGTTTCTTTGGTGCTGACCTTTAAAGCTCTAAACGGCCTCAGTCCTGTATACCTGAAGGAGTGTCTCCACCCCCATCGTTCAGCCCGGACACTGAGATCCAGCGCCGAGGGCCTTCTGGCAGTTCCCTCATTGCGAGAAGTGAGGTTACAGGGAACCAGACAGAGGGCCTTCTCGGTAGTGGCGCCCACCCTGTGGAACACCCTCCCTTCAGATGTGAAGGAAATAAGCAGCTATCTTCTCTTTAAAAGGCATCTGAAGGCAGCCCTGTTCAGGGAAGTTTTTAATATTTAACGCTGTACTGTTTTTAACACTTAACTGGGAGCCACCCAGAGTGGCTGGGGAGACTCAGCCAGATGGGCGAGGTATAAATAATAAATTATTATTATTACTATTATTATTAATATATCATTGCTGAGGAGCCATTAATCAACTGTCTTGAGTTTGCATCTCCTATTGTGAAGGAACAGGACCAGTTGATCTATGTTGTCCATAGTTTGGTTTGCTTATTATGGGGTCGATTGGTTTTTGGATGGGTTAAAATCAAATGTCAAAAGTTTTGCTAATGTTCTAAAGCCTAATGAAAAAGACACCACAGAGTCTGGTCTAGAGGGAGAATGTGTTTCATTTCTGCAGAAGGAAAACTTAGTAGAGGGGAAAGGTGAGATTTCTTGTTTCAGGCTTGTGAAAGGAGATGTTAAATTCTATGCTGGATCAGAGATGCTGCTGACTGCTGGAGGTCCTGGAATATCTGGTTTGAAGACATCGCTTTAAAGAACTTAAAATAAGGGACAGTCTAGAAAGGGTGCATTTATCCTGGTTATTTTCTTACTCTTTTGCTCTTGCGGTTTTGTGTGAATTGTTGCAATGTACAATCCAACTCATGTTCAAAGTTCATAGCCTGCTGCCTGAGCTCATGCATGGCCAAGAACAGCACTATAGGGCTTGAAGAGGGCATGGACATTCCAGGTCCCTAAGGTGTCACAGATAATGTCATATAAAAATTGATCCCCTTAACAATACTCCAGCTCTACATTCCTATAAAACATCCTTTGCCAACCCAGATGTTCCTTCCAGATGTTTTGGATCGCAACTTCCATTAGCCATGCTACGTGGACCTGATGGGAGTGTAGTCTAAAACATCTGGAGGCAGTGGTGGACTTTGGCCTCTCAGATTTCAGTGGTACCATGTTGTTGTTGTTGTTTAGTCCTTTAGTCGTGTCCGACTCTTCATGACCCCATGGACCAGAGCATGCCAGGCACTCCTGTCTTCCACTGCCTCCCGCAGTTCGGTCAAACTCATGCTGGTAGCTTCAAGAACACAGTCCAACCATCTCGTCCTCTGCCGTCCCCTCCTCCTTGTGCCCTCAATCTTTCCCAACATCAGGGACTTTTCCAGGGAGTCTTCTCTTCTCATGAGGTGGCCAAAGTATTGGAGCCTCAGCTTCACGATCTGTCCTTCCAGTAAGCACTCAGGGCTGATTCCCTTAAGAATGGATTGGTTTGATCTTCTTGCAGTCCATGGGACTCTCAAGAGTCTCCTCCAGCACCATAATTCAAAAGCATCCATTCTTTGGCGATCAGCCTTCTTTATGGTCCAGCTCTCACTTCCATACATCACTACTGGGAAAACCATAGCTTTTACTATATGGACCTTTGTTGGCAAGGTGATGTCTCTGCTTTTTAAGATGTTGTCTAGGTTTGCCATTGCTTTTCTCCCAAGAAGCAGGTGTGACCCCCCCCCACTTCTGCTGCTCCATTCTACGGCATTGTTGTAGTTCCCCCTGCAATGTGGCACTCCGTGCGACTGAACTGGTCGTGTTACCCTAAAGCAGCCTGTGGAGGGGATCAGGGTGGTGAAGGTTGCTAAAGAGAAATGCAGGAAAATTAGGTAGCAGGCAAAGATGCTTATGAGGCAACAACCTTTTGTGATCTTCCTTTTTATCACATTTTTAGTGACTTGCTTTAGGATCAATGGCACAGATTTGCTACATTTGGCCAATTAATTAGAGATATCTGGCATTTCAAATATGTGGTGAGTCATCAGTGTACCTTTTCTTCTCTTGTGAATTGTATGTACATTTGGGTTGTGAAAAATAACATGTCAAGCAGCTTTTTGTGGCTCAACTACATAAATAAGCAGCAAGGGTATGATAATGAAAATGCTGGCACAACCATCTAATAAATCTACAGGCATTCATTATCGTAATAGTCTTTGGATGAAAAAGAAACTTTATTTCCCAAAGACTGCATGTTTCAGTTGTGTTGAATGATTTGAAAATATTTATGCAAATCACTCGGCTATGCATATAATTTCATTCCAAATTTTAAAAGTTCCAAATTTTATTCCTTTATCTTGCCTTTCAGTGGATAATTACTTGTATTTAAAAGTTACTTGTGCTCTTGATCCATCCATAATCATCTCAGATCTGAAAGGCAGTTAAAAATGTGTTTTTAAAAACTGCTTATTAACATATAAATTATATGAATAAAAACATTTATTCCTAAATGGATTGGAAGAGTGAAGTTGCAATTTAATTTAATTTTTTATTATTTCACCATCTAGATTACTTTTAGGATTTAAGGGCTGGAGTTTAACAATGAAAAATGGTGACAAGAATGTGTAATCTCTTTCCTACAACAACAGCTGCTTCATGATTGCATGTGAATTTTTCATAAAGACACCGTTGTCTAAGAATGATTACAAAATAAGGTCAGTGTAAGGGGGTGGTTGTGTGAGCTATCAGGGGTTCCCCTGGTGGATAGGCTAAAGGATGTTAATGCATTACTTCCTTCTTACATTTCTCTTTGGAATCTTTCGTTCCTAGCTTCTGAATCGGGAACCAACTGTAGAGGATATTTGGTCCTCTTTCTACTGATAATTTCCACAGTTCTTGACAGGGAGCTTCATTTTACTTCATAAATGCATCGCCTCCCCTAGAATACTGTTATACTCATGGACAGCCACCAACTGTCAGGCTGCTGCCAGCGACTCCCATGGCCGGTTGCCCAGGAACGTACAAAGACAAGGAATGTTCTTATCGTCTGCTTTTTATTCAGTATTTACAGAGAGGCTTTAGAACCCAGCATCTTGGATAATGGTGCTGTCCCGAGTGTCTCTCCCACTTCCTCATTCATCCTCATCTCTACTGGCGCTGCTAGGTGCCCTCCGTCTTTGAGCTCTTTGCTCTCCTACTTTCAAGGCTTGCCAGGTTCTGGGAAACTGTGGGTCTGGAATGCTTTCTAAAGACACTGTGTCTGTCAGCTGTTGTCACCCTGGGAACCAGGGTGCTTCCTCTTCCTCCTCCTCCTCTCCCATTATTTCACAGCTTTCCCCCTCATCTGTCTCTGAGCTGTGATCTCCCTCAGACCCTTGTTGTAATTCTGAACTGTCTTCCTCTTCTCTGGAAGGGTCAGGCTGGGGAGGTGGTCTCCACCATTCCTCTTCTGCCCAGTCCCTGACACCAACTATTCCTTTGTTATGGAAATTGCTGGTTGATAGTCCAGAATGTTCTTTTGATGGCAGCTAATGATCAGGAAATTTTTCCATTACAATGAACGAAAACACATGCACCTGAAAGATACAACTGGTGCAACATGTAGTCTCAAACCCCTAGAACGTCAGTGGAGAACCTTCAGCCTACCAGTGTGTCTAGGCCTGCAAGATCCCCCCATTTAACCTGTGAGGACATTTTGGCCAGGCCAAATCTACCTCTCCTGAAATGTCCTGGGAACACATTGAGGGAACGAGAGGGCTTAGGAACATAGGAAACTGCCATAAACCAAGTTAGACCTCTGGTCCACCTTCCTTAGTATCTACACTGACTTCCAGAAGTTATCCACAATTTCAGATGGGGCTGTCTCCTAGTCCTACTTGGGGACACCAGAAACTGAACCTAGGACATTTTGCATGCAAAATGTGGTCTATCACTGAGTTAAGGCTCTCTCCTGAATCATTAAAACGGGGGGGTACTTTGGGGGACAGTCTGCAAAAACTTTTTGTTTCTGCTCAGCTTTTGTTTCAGGCCAGGTACTTGTATAAATGAGAATGAAAGTCACAATGACAGATTCCTCTCTCTCATCAGCTAATACTTGGGCTTCATGATTTATCACTGCAGGAAGAAGATATAGTTTCTTTTAAGAAGAGGAGATAGAAAGGAGACAAAGACCAAACAGAGCAACAGAAGCCATCTGGATTCTGTTTATCATTTACCCAACATGACCTTGGGAAAACCACAACTGTGATAAATTACTGTTATGTATTCAGTGGTCTGTGTTTGCCTGAGCTTGAGTCTGGACTAAAGATTCTGAGCCCCTGTGTTCTGATTCGATACATGATATCCAACCACAGGACATTTCAGGATTGAGGCCTCTGTCATTGACCCTTAAACTCTGAGTCATGATTCGCAGCTTGGAAGTTTAGACAGCCAATCATGTTGGGAGTGGCCAAGGCCTTCAGAAATTTATATAAGCTGTTGCTTTGCCCCTGTTGTCTAGTTCTGTTGGTTCAATAAAGATTCTTGCTGTTATCACTGTGTCTTGCCTTGTGGGAACCCACCTACACTTCACTACTACTACTCTCTGTTAGCAAAAGTTATCTTTCTGTTGTAGAATAATAGAATAATAGAATTGTAGAGTTGGCAGGGACCCCAGAGGGTTATTCAGTCCATCCTTTGCAATCCCCAGTGGTCACCCAGTGCAAATCTCCGGCTCCAATCACAGCAAGCTTCTCCAGCAAATGCATGGAATAACTTTCCTGCGTACTGTATCAGTGGTCAAAGACTTACCCTTATTGACTTTAAATTCTTCTGTAAGCCTGTGCTATGATTTCTCAGTACCACAATGGAGGAGGCAAGTGGAATTGCCATTTCGCTAACTGCTGTACACAGATGGTGTAATCTTCTTACACATATAAATTTATCAGTCATTGGGTAATAGGAAAACATTAGACAATGGCAATTCTCATATTCAAGGGTAAAAGCATAACCAAATGCTACATTATCACAAAGTACAACTATACCAATCGAAAATGACATTTGACCCTGAATGACAGGACAATTGGCAAGAAAGGAAGTGTGCTGGAAGGACGCAAGAAAAAACAATGTAAGTCCATGCCTGGTGACTGGCGGAAGTATGTAGAACTGGAGCCTTAGAAGTTCAGATAAGCTTTTGATTGTCGTGGGATATCCTGCTTAGTTTCTCACTGTGTTTTAAGGTCATACTGTGACCTGAAACAGGAATTGACATTCAAACCAAGAGCCATGCCTTGGACCAATTTTTACAAGTAGATTGCAATCCTTAACATGTCCACTAGTGGGTAAGCTCCATTGAACACAGGAACATAAGAAGATGCAGTGGCGTAGCGTGGGTTGTCAGCACCCGGGGCAAGGCAAGTAATTTGCGCCCCCTAACCCGTGGATTTGCGCCCCCTAACCCGTGGATTTGCGCCCCCTAGCCCGTGGATTTGCGCCCCCTAACCCTAACTCCCAGATGTTGCGCCCGGTGCGCCCGGCCCCCCCTGCACCCCCCACGCTACGCCACTGAGAAGATGATTTCTATTTTTGAGTAAACATTCATAGGACTGAACTGAGATAATACATGAATTTGGATAGAACCTGTACATATCTTCTGTGCTGGGTTTACATCTTGTAGTTATTCTTGCCTGACAACACTACCCAGCTCCCAACAATCCTGGTTAACTCAATACTCTATGTTAGAAATCCCGAATACTTACTTGTGATGTTTGGGTGGACATCTGTGCCCGGCAGAAAATGAGATGGTTAGCATGCCTCATCTAGCAAGGGAAGATGGAACCTGATCTTAACATATGGACTCCATTTTTGGATGGGGATTTACATGCAGAGCAGAATATCTGTATCCAGAAATCATTGTTTCATATTGTTGAGGTGCTACATACAGTCTCAAACAAAAGGTTAAGGTCGTCAGCATGAGCAGTGCCAGTTACTGTTTGGGGTTAATGGAAATCTGATCTCTCTCTCTCTCTCTCTCTCTCTCTCTCTCTCCCACACACACACACACACACACACCACCTCTATGGTAAAGGAGGGTAGGAGACTGGTGTATGGGAAACAAAAATTCAGGGCTTCACTCTTCCCAAACAAGTGATCACTGCTTTAATGGCATTACACATGGATTTCTTAATCAATGCATAAGGTAAAGGTAAAGGGACCCCTGACCATTAGGCCCAGTCGTGACCAACTCTGGGGTTGTGGCGCTCATCTCGCTTTATTGGCCGAGGGAGCCGGCGTACAGCTTCTGGGTCATGTGGCCAGCATGACTAAGCCGCTTCTGGCGAACCAGAGCAGTGCACGGAAACGCCGTTTATCTTCCCGCCGGAGCTGTACCTATTTATCTACTTGCACTTTGATGTGTTTTTGAACTGCTAGGTTGGCAGCCTTTGGTACTAAAATCTGGGACAACAAAATCAGTCCAATCATGGGACAGCTTCACATTTTTGCTTACTCACAGTTACAGGAACAGAAAATTCTGCTTTTGTAATCTTCTGTCAGATATATGGAAGGTCAGTATGGTTATTTCCCACAGAATTGCATCATCTGTATGCGCTAGTAAAGTTCCTCTTGCTTCATTGGCATAAAATGGCAAATTAAGCTTCCGTTTCTTTGTTGTGCAAAAATTTCCCATAAAGCTGCATTTGCCATTCAGGCTGGTAAATGCTGTTCATAATAAGCAAAACTAATGAAGTTAAACTTTTAACAGTTGGCTATACATTAGCAAGAGTGACTGAGCAAAATGAAGCTGGGATGCATTGTGTTCGAAAAGCGTTGGAGGGCAAAGTCTTTCAGAGCACTGCTAAGAGTTATTGGCTCGTCTTGCTCCATCTGAATTACCATACAGTGTGTTTTGTTCAGTCAAGGAAGAATTAATTAAAGCATTTTTATAGAGAGGCTTTTATATAGTTAAAAGTACTCCCCATTTTATGTTCTACATTCATACTGCAACAGCATGACAGTCACCAGTGCTCCCCCCCCCGGGGGTACTTTAAGGGTACGCAGTATCAGCACCTCTTTTTTGTTGTTAAAAAGTGTGGCACGTACGGTAACAACTTCATGATGGGTACCGGCACCTATTTTTCTAGAAAAAAAGCACTGACAGTCACCCAGAACAAACTTATAACACAGTTGCTAACCTTTAAGGCACCTGTGCATTGATGGCAGCCTATAAACAACGTAATTTTCTTCAATATAAACTCAGAAAAGGGCTGTTTGTGTCAAATGCTGAAGAGTAAACAAGGCATGTAAGCTGAGCTCTGATGTACGTGGCTCTCAGTACGTTTCTGAGCACAATTCAAAGTGTTGGTGCTGACCTTTAAAGCCCTAAACGGCCTCGGTCCAGTATACCTGAAGGAGCGTCTCCACCCCTATCATTCAGCCCGGACACTTAGGTCTAGCTCCGAGGGCCTTCTGGCGGTTCCCTCATTGCGAGAACTGAGGTTACAGGGAACCAGGCGGAGGGCCTTCTCGGTAGTGGCGCCCGCCCTGTGGAACGCCCTCCCATCAGATGTCAAGGAAATAAACAACTATCCTATTTTTAATAGACATCTGAAGTCAGTCCTGTTTAGGGAACTTTTTAATATTTAATGCTGTATTGTTTTTAACACTTGATTGGAAGCCACCTAGAGTGTCTGGGGAAACTCAGCCAGATGGGCGAGGTATAAATAATAAATTATTATTATTATTATTGTTGTTGTTGTTGTTGTTGTTATTATTATTATTATTATTATTATTATTATAATGTTATAACTGTGCTACAAAATTCTGATGAAATCCTTTGATAGTCAAGGATGGCGACTTTTACTATGAAGCCTGGCGACCCCTAAATCTCCAGTTGCTATTAAAGGGCTTGGATTTGTTTATTGTTTTTTTGCTGTGAAATTCAACTCACTAAAGAATTGGCTTGGCCTTTGCCTTTTCTATAGACAATAACACCTTTTCAAATAAAGTGATTTGAGCATACAACTATAAAAAGTTAATCTCTAACACTTCAGTTTCTGGCTAAAGTAGTCACCCGTGTAAAAGAAATCCCCATAAACCATTTTACGCTATTCCTTTTGCCATTTTATTTCCATGGGACTTCTTCTGGCAATATACCAGATGAATGGTGCCCAGTTTTCAAAGGAGAAGTGGAGGCAAAGAATGAGCTCAGGCATGATAAATGAGGAAGATAGTTAGAAGCCAGCACCTGGCAGTGTTAAACAGACTATAAAACAACTGCTTCATCACAGTGACTTTATCGGCTTGCATGTGTATCTCAGGGGTTGGATGAGCTTAGCTCTCCATTGGAGGGATCTATTTCTCCTTTGCTTTGGCCTCCTGCAGGTGGTATGGACCAAAACCCAAAGGCTTGGCAGAAGGGATGGTTTCTCCCGTATCAGTTACTACCCTCCAACATCAATAATAACAGTAATCAACAACCTCAAAAATAATAACAATATTTTCTCCAGAGATTGTGAATTTTGGTGTGTTATATACCATTAATTTAGAGACTCTTGATTACATTAAGAAAAATAAATGTTATTTAAAAAATCTTCCCACTTGTTAACAAGCACCATCAAACACATTATCTTTTTTTCCTGTTTACCTTAGCCTTTGACACCAGTGTTTTGTTTATTTGTTTATTGCGTTTCTATCCCACAATTTTTCTCCAAGGAGCTCAAATTGGCAATCAAACACATTATCAAGGAAAGGTCACAGACACTCCCATCTGCTGAGCTTGCCTTAGTGAAAAGAAAACATGCAAAGACATTGCCTTTTGGCTTTAATAATAATTTAAATTCAAATGCGAATTGGAGAGAAATTAATAAAAACACTAGACAATATAATTTAAAATGTTGACATCAAAGCTCCTGCTATTTTTGAAAACTCTAATTAATGATGCTAAGTTAAAGTTTCCCTTTATCCTGCTATATATTGCCTTATCATCTTGCTCTTTTAAAGTCTTTTGAAGATAAATTATTCCAACCTGCAAGAAACCAGCACCTAATTATTATCCTCAGAGATTCTACCCAATCATATATTAGTGACTGCTGTTTTCAAGTGAAGAACAGAAATTCAGCACTGAAACAGAGACAAATAGATTGGGATTATCAAGATAAAAGTGATATTAGTGTTATGTAATACTCTTGAGGGACCTTTCCTGTTCTTTGCAAACTGGCTAGCATTTGGCAGCTTTGAATTTTGGCTAATCAGTTGATTGGGGGTAGCTGTCAAGCCTGCTGGGTTTGGCTGTCCTCAAGAGTTCCTGTAAGGAACTTCCAAGTACAACTGATCGCTGCAGAAAGTGAGATTTGCAGCCAGCACCAATCAGTTGAGTGCAAATCAAGCACAAAGAAGAAGAAGAGTTTGGATTTGATATCCCACTTTATCACTACCCGAAGGAGTCTCAAAGCGACTAACATTCTCCTTTCCCTTCCTCCCCCACAACAAACACTCTGTGAGGTGAGTGGGGCTAAGAGACTTCAGAGAAGTGTGACTAGTCCAAGGTCACCGAGCAGCTGCATGTGGAGGAGTGGAGATGCGAACCCGGTTCACCAGATTACGAGACTACCACTCTTAACCACTACACCACACTGGCTGGAAGATAGCAAAGAATTGGGAGCACACTTACAACAGTTGCAGTTGGGTCACCTGTCTTTACGGTGACATCAAATGATTGACATTTAGGTGGCCCACCCACTTGTCAACATGTCACATGGATTGTGTGGGAGATCAGGATACAGCCCACTGACCAGATCCTGTTCTCTATCCCTGGTGTCGAACAAGAATAGCAGGATTTATGTGCAGCAAATGCTATCTTATTTATTTGTCAGGTTTGGCCAACTTCATAAACAACATTTCGAATGTAGCTTGTAAACATAGCATCAGTTCAATATAGCCTTAATAACAACAGATGCTATTAGATGAAAAGATTAAAATTGTGTGGTGGTATTCAAGTACATTTTTGCACTAGAGCAAGGTTGCACGTGGAGATCCCCCCCCCAATTCTCCCCTGTGTGCACAATGTCCCATCCCCAAATCTTTTCTAGATTCTAGAACAGACTGAGGAGGCACACGGGTGAGGAGTATACCATCCCATTGTGAGAACTATGAATACAACCAGGGGTGGGTGACCTGCTCAGAGATTATTTTTGTGATGTTGAGATTTGATGTGGAGATTTATTATTGAACTGTACTTATTGCATGAACCAGGACTCAGCTCCAGTACCTCTCAGGTGGGCTCCATTGCCATTGTAAGAGAGGTTCGTGGTGAGCTTCTAGAAAAATAGCAATGGCATCAACCATAGCATATTTGCAGCAATCAAGTAGATGCCACCTTCCCATGTATTTTGCATCTGTCAACCGTCACCTTGAAAATGCCTCTGGAGAATCAGACGTGCATGTATTTGAGCATGAGATGTAGAATTATCTTATCATGAAAATAGACACCAAATTTCATCTCAGTGTCTCAGTTCAAGGCTGATACTAAATTACAAGTGAGCAAGAAGAGAATGTTAAGTAGATGACTTAAAGCAGACATGGCTAAACGTGGCCCTCCAGCTGTTTTTGGGACTACAATTCCCATCATCCCTGGCCACTGGTCCTGTTAGCTAGGGATGATGGGAGTTGTAGTTCTAAAACAGCTGGAGGGCCAAGTTTGGCCATACCTGAATTAAAGCAAAGGCCTCCCTTCACTTGGCCAAAAATAGAAACATAATAGAAGGAGCATCAGATAGCCAACTGTGGGGAAAGCAGACAGCGTCCCCCATGGGCAGTACTGGAGAAGTAAGAAAGAGATGGTTCTGCTCAAGCCCCCACATGAAAAAAGTTACAGTGTATGTGTTCCTAATTTGCTGAAAGCAGGACATCTACTTGAAAGCTCTACTCCCTTACTTGTTATCCAAGAACAGTATGAAATCTTTGTTGTTCTTGCATCCCCCCCAAAAGGGTCTGGTGTGTTTGTGTGTGTAGAAACATTAGCTATGTAGGTTTAGGTTTATTTTTGTTCAGTGTGTGGCAAAATTGCCATTTGCTTTCTTTTTAGTACTTCCTTCATTATTCTGGTAATGATGATGATGATGAATTTATTTCTTGTACCCCGCCCAATTTATGAGGAGATTTCACCCCTCCCATACCCAAGAATCGCCTGACCATCTCCTGATGGTCTCTGCTGACTCTCCAGAGAGAAGGAGGCGTGTCCTGCCTATTTAATTATTCTGCCCAGCAACATATCTGTGTGTGTGTGTGTGAGAGAGAGAGTCAGTCAGTCAGTGTATCGGAGAGAGTGAGAGTGTTAGAGATCCTAGAGATAATATTGCTGCTAAGAGCAGCTGCAGACTCTCAGTGTAGCATTGCTTTATGCTCAGAATATTCAGCTCTGTATATAGTTTTGTATCATAGTTGTAGTTACAGAATAAAAGGAAGATATTCTACAGAGCCGCTCTCCGAGTGGTTTATACTCTGCAAGACTCTGCAAAACTCTGCTGCGCAACGACTGTAGTATTGAGACAGTGAATCCGGTGCTCTCAGCTCTAAGCTGTGAGTCCACAGCACTGTGACCTGTTCCTGCGAGAAGGAGGTCTCTGGCGGTGCTACCCAGCTCGCCTAGCCCAGTCGGGGTTGAGGTGCATGAGTCCAGTTGGCGCACTGGCTCTAGGGCGATGCTGACATCGGTTATGGGCCCAGTCGTTGTTCCAGTCGTCTGACCTGGCGTTGTTCCAGTCATCCCAGGCGTCCCAGTCATCCCAGTCGCCAGAGGTTTCTGTTGCTGATTGCCGGACGGTGGAACGGACGCTGCGTGCTGGACTGATTTGCGGTGCCCAGAAGCAGAGCTGTTTTGGAGCAGAGTATTCAAGCTGCCGCTGTTGCTGTTGCTGCTGCTTGATTTATGGAGGTATGTTGCTGACTGCCAAAGGAAGAAGATAGCATCCCTGTTTGCCTGTTAATTGCGCTCTGAGTGGGAAAGAGAGTGGCTGAAGGAGTCAAGGCTTTATCTGTGTTGCACGAGGGAAGTGTCTTGCTCTAAGTAATAGCAGACATGGCCTGTGCACATTCTGGCCAGATGGCTCTGTCCTTTCCCCTCCTTACGCCTGAAACTTGTGGAGTTTGGCAAGTAAAGATGAAAGCGCTTTAACAGAGGGAAAAGCTATTTCACACGATAGAAGATGACCCTCCAGATGAGGATGATGATGATTGGGCTGAATGGCATGCTGCAGACATGAAAGCCCGAGGGACAATTATTTTGAGTGTTTCAGACCACTTGCTGGTGAACTTAGAGGGTCAAGAGACTGCACAAGCTGTTTGGCATAAGTTGAGAGAGATGCATCTGAGACAAAATGCTGGTTCCAGTGTGATTTTCTTTAAGAAGCTGTGCAGGCTGCAGTTGGAGAAAGGTGGTGATTTGCCTAGCCATCTATCTCAATTAAAGCGTCTCAGACAGGACCTTGTTCAGCGAGACCTGGCTATTTCAGAGGCTGTATTTGCAATGCTAATGATCAATAGCCTAGATGAGTCTTATGATGGAATAGCTGCCCAGATTTCTACAATGCCTTCTGACCGGCTAACAGAAGATTATGTGTCTAGCGTGCTCCTGAATGAGTGGGATCGCAGACAGGCTGTTAGAGAAAGCCGGGACTGTGCTGTTAAAAATGTGCTTGAAAATGTGCCTGAGTCTTCAGCAGGGGAAAGTGAAAGTGAAACTGCTGCTGTTAAAGCTTTGAAATTGAAGCGGTGCTTTTCATGTGGAGCACAACGCCATTTGAGTTTCCAGTGTAAGAAGTCTTCAAAGAAGAAGGGAAACTTCAGAGGCAGAGGGGGAGGAGGAAGAAATCCCCAAGCACCTGCTATTTCAAAGGCCTTGATCTCTCGCTGTTCCAGTCAACGTGGGTGGAGTTTCTTCGTGGTCGACTCTGGCTGTTCAAACCACATGGCCAAAGATAAGAATCTCTTTGTTCAGCTTGAGAAGCAAGAGAAAGAAATCCATCAAGCAGATGGGACAGTTCTCACGAGTGTGGCTCAGGGAACTGTGTTCTTAAAGAGCCTGAATGCAACTATTAAGAATGTCCTGTATGCACCTGATATTCAGGACAATTTGTTGAGTGTTTCCCAGCTTGATCGTCAAGGGTTTAAGGTGGTGTTTGCTAAATCTCGCTGTGAAATTCTTAGAGATGGCAAGCTCATTCTGTATGCAAAATGTGTAAATGGATTGTACCAATTGCCTTTTGTTTCAGGTACAGGCACTGCAGAAGCAACTGAGAAAGAGTGTTGCAATTTGTCTGTAGATAAGAATGAGAAGTTGCATGACCAATGTATTCATTATTATCACCGTATTTATGCTCATCTGAATTTCCAGGCTGTGGCAAAAATGCCTGATATGGTTCAGGGTATGAGGTTGAAAGAATGTCCCTACCACATGAAATGTGTTTCTTGTGCTGAGAGTAAGGCAAGGCAAGCTCCCAAAGGTACAGAGTCTGGGAGAGAGGCCAAGAAACCATATGAAGTCATTCATGCAGACTTAGTGGGGCCTCTAGCGCTCTCTAGAGGCAATTCAAGGTTTTTCATGGTTCTGATAGACTCCTATTCAAAATATGTTTGGATCTATATGCTGCAGAAAAAGTCTGAAGCCTTTACCAAGTTTCGCCAGTTTTGTAAATGGCTTAGAAATGTACATAATGAGAATGTACATTTTCTTTTCACAGACAGGGGTGGAGAGTTTTGTTCAGAAGAGTTTGAGAGTTTTCTTTCTGAACAGGGCATTGAGCATAGGACGGCCACGCCCAGATCACCCTGGCAGAATGGTTTATGTGAGAGAGTAAACCAGACCCTGCAGCAAGGAATCAGAACGCTGTTACATGATTCAGGGCTGCCCAATCCCTATTGGGCTGAAGCTCTTTCGTTTTTCTGTCACGTGTATAACAGGAGGTACCAGTCTAGTGTAAATTGCACCCCATATGAGATGCTTCACGGAAGAAAGCCATGTGTAAAGCATTTTAAAATTTTTGGTTCGGAGGTTTGGGTGCACACCTCGCATGGTGACAAACTGAGCAAGCATGGAGAACATGGTATTTTCCTAGGATATGAGAAAGGGTCTTATCGTGTTCTGATCACAGACACGAAAACCATAAGGCTGACCAGGAGTATTGATGACAATCCACAATGGGACAGAGTTGGCGTTTTTCAGTGCCATCCCATTTGTGATGATGGTGCAAAAGGGGCAAAGAAAGTTAAGAGGGAGGCAAGTTCTGATGTGAGTGATAATCCTGATGCCAATGTAGTTCCAGATGATGGCACAGATTATCAGAGCCCAAAAGCCTCAGGTGAGTCTGACGCTGACTCAGACTTAGCAGCTTCATATACTTTAGCTCCCCATTCTCCCAAAGAGGAGGAAGCACCAGAACAAGAGGATCAGAGAGTTTTGCGCAGATCCGAGAGAACAACCAAGGGTGTACCACCGAAAAGGTTTTCTGAAGAGTTTGCAAAGACTGCGGTCACGAGCAACTCTGGTGGGGTTTTCAAACCCAGCATGAAGTGTGCTGAGAGTAGTAGCACAAAACGCTTTATTTATTTCCTTACCTGATATTTGAAGGAAAGCGTGTATTTGAGTTCTGAAAATGGTTTGTTCAAATCTGCCTAATTAGAAATGTCAATTTGTATCTGAGAGGAAGAAATGTGTATGAAGATTTTTCCAGAAGCTGCTTATTCATTTGTATTGTCACAATGTGTTATATGCCGGGAAAGAGATACCTGCAGATATGTTAACCAAGGTTGTAAGCAAAGAACAACTTTTGGAGTGTATGTGTAAATTGCAGTTATGTTAAAGATTCTTGAAATGGTCGGATGAAATGGGGGAGGATGAGGAGATTTCACCCCTCCCATACCCAAGAATCTCCTGACCATCTCCTGATGGTCTCTGCTGACTCTCCAGAGAGAAGGAGGCGTGTCCTGCCTATTTACTTATTCTGCCCAGCAACATATCTGTGTGTGTGTGAGAGAGAGAGTCAGTCAGTCAGTGTATCGGAGAGAGTGAGAGTGTTAGAGATCCTAGAGATAATATTGCTGCTAAGAGCAGCTGCAGACTCTCAGTGTAGCATTGCTTTATGCTCAGAATATTCAGCTCTGTATATAGTTTTGTATCATAGTTGTAGTTACAGAATAAAAGGAAGATATTCTACAGAGCCACTCTCCGAGTGGTTTATACTCTGCAAGACTCTGCAAAACTCTGCTGCACAACGACTGTAGTATTGAGACAGTGAATCCGGTGCTCTCAGCTCTAAGCTGTGAGTCCACAGCACTGTGACCTGTTCCTGCGAGAAGGAGGTCTCTGGCGGTGCTACCCAGCTCGCCTAGCCCAGTTGGGGTTGAGGTGCATGAGTCTAGTTGGCGCACTGGCTCTAGGGCGATGCTGACAATTTACTGGGTTGCCCCAGCTGCCCTGGGTGGCTTCCGACAGAATACAAAAACACTGTGAAATATCAGACATTAATAACTTCCTGATGCAGGGATGCCTTCAGATGTCTATGGACATTTGTTTACAGTGGTACCTCGGGTTACAGATGCTTCAGGTTTCAGACTCAGCTAACCCAGAAATAGTACCTTGGGTTAAGAACTTTGCTTCAGGGTGAGAACAGAAATTGCGTGGCGGCGGTGCAGCGGTCCCATTAGCTAAAGTGGTGTCTCAGGTTAAGAACAGTTTCAGGTTAAGAACGGACCTCCAGAAAAAATTAAGTTCTTAACCCGAGGGACCACAGTAGTTGTTTATCTCTTTGACATCTGATGGGAGGGCCTTCCACAGGGCAAGCACCCCAACCGTTTTATACAATGGGAAGTAATTTTACAGAAATCAACACTCCCACCCTTGAGTTATGTTCTAGGCTAAGATGGAATCATTACCTCTAGACTAGCAAAGCATACGATCATACAAACAGGGAAGTATCAAAATTCATAGACTAGTGGGATGCTACTAATACAAGGATGGCTTCTTCACCATACTGTGCCAGTTTTTCAGATTGAAGAAATTGCACAGCAAGCTAAAGGGAACAACAGGATTATCTCTTTTTTTTTGCCCAGGGTGTTCAAATACCTAAGTGGAGAACACAAAATTGTTTGGCGGAATTGGCACTATTGCAGGTGCCACATAATACCTCTTCTACATTCATAAGAACTTGATTAGTGTGGCAGAAAATACACTTTGGAATGTCCTGATTACTGAGATCAAGCAGGTGCCTTCACTGCCCTGAGATCTTTGGATGAAGGGCGGTATATAATTATAATAAAAAATAAAGTAATGTTGGGCATAGATGGTATGTTGTCTTGCCAAAGGCAAGGTGGTACTTTACAAATGAGATTCAGAAGCAATGCAAAATACACAAGTGAGTGAGAAGATTAGAGATTTTATTCCAAAACAGCAAGCAATGTATACATACCAAGCAAGCACTTCAATCTGCCACTTGGAAGCCCTCAAGAAGCGACAAAGTGACTCCTCTAGGTAGCCTCAGTTTGCACAGCCCTGCAGCCGATCAGTCCATGCACAAGCTTCAAAGAAACTCTGCCCAAACCATTTGATTTTATAGATAGCCTATGTGGCTTCCAAGACTGGCTACGTGCAGATCATCCACTAGCCACCCCCTCCCAATGCCTCACTTTCTCAAAACAATGTCCAACATCAAAGAAGTTACCCAGCATTATTCTCCACAACTGATGAGGCATCTCTATGTGTGTGGCTTTACCACCTCCCAATGTTCTCAAAACATCTACGACTGTTCTCACACCATCAAGAAGCTTAACAAGAGCGGGGGGGGGGGGGAAGGAACAGAGGCAGGAAGGACTCTGTGGCAGATCACTAACTCCTCGATACATTTTCTTTTCTGGATGCATTTACCAAACAGGTGTAGGTGATACTGAGCTTGATGAGTCAGTGCTCTGACTTAGTGTATGGCAGTGCCCTATGACCAGTTGCCCTACATCAGGGATCCCCAACCTGCGGCCCATGGACCGGAAGCAGCTCATGGAGGCCATTTATCAGCCCATGAGCTGCCCCCAAACCGAGCCGCCCACTCAGTGAGTCCCCCATGCGCTGTGCTAAACCGGTGCAGCGCGGCATGGGGACTCTCTTCCGTGGTTCCGGTAATCATTTCTGCACATGCCCAGACACTGGAAATCATGTCTGTACATGTCCGCAGTGCAGAAAATTGATTCTGTGCATGCCCAGATGCCAAAAATCGCTTCTGAGCAGGTGCAATTTTCGGTGTCTGGGCATGTGCAGAAGCAATTTCCAGCGCCGCAGACATGCGCAGGCATGACTTCTGGCGTTGCGCTGCACCGGCCCGGCCCACGGGGGATTTCTGCGGGAGTGATCCGGCCCATGCCCGGTAAGCCTTGCCGACCCCGGCCCTACATGCATAATCATACTACTTATAAACTCATATAGCATATTTTGCCACAGTTTCAAACACTGTCTCTTTTTTTATTTGTTTTGATTTTCTTCACCTCTTTCTCTTTATCTCTCTACAGAAAAAAATTAATAACATATTAATATTAAAAAATGAACTGAATACACACTTCCTTTGAAAGCGAGTATTAGGCTTCCATAACAGTTCCCATCGTGTGGTGCTTCTCAGTTGATGTAGAAAGGATTCCTTTTAGACAGGAAGTTTGAAAACTACTGTCCTAAAAGTGTAACAGCAGCTTCTGAAAGAATAGAGGGGTCTTTTGCCTCAAGGACTTCTGGAACTGTTAGAAATAATGAATCCTATTTACTTCACCGTGAATTTTGGCATATTCTTAAGGTTCAAAGAAGAAACCTGTGAATTACATAAAAACTTTCAATAAATATCTATTAATGACTAGAAATTGTGGAATAAGATGATACTATGTCTATCCATTCTCTCAAGGTCTAAAGCAAGTAAAAACATTTATAATAAAATTATATTATACCAATTAAATGTCTAAGCAGCATTTTAAATTGAATGTGGAAAAGCATTCCTGCATTAAGAATGTAATTATACATGTATTGTGAGGTAATTTGACTTAGTGACTTTGCTTATCTCTTGCATTCATTCTAAATCTCAATAAGTGCTTTTTAGTGATCAATATTTAATTAACTTACAATAAAGTTGCTTTTTAAGATGCAAATTAAATACTTGTTTGAGACACTTTAGGAAGAATAATGGATGTGCTAAATGAGGAGGGCGGTGGTGGAGGGAGGAACTGTATAATTGCCAACTAAGACATGTTACTTCTTCACCAATGATGTCAACAGGATTGATACTTGCCATCGAAGCAAGTCATCAAGATCAGTAGATAGCTTGAAATGCCCCCAAGGAGTTTAGTTAGGCAGGCTAGTATCCTGGGAGGGTTTCTATGCATGGTTAAGGGACAAGAAGGTATTTATTTATTTTACAGAAGCAGTTATACATCATTATCTCCTAAAATATCTGAGTGGCGCATAACAATATGTGTACAATAAAACACCATTAAAAACAGGTAGGTAGCAGAACATTCAGTACAGGATCTCAAAGCGGCTGTCTTATTACAAAATAATTTCAGAAATAGTCTTGAAAGAGAAGTTGCTGAATTACAACTCATTACCATACTGACGCGGGTGATGCTGTGGTCTAAACCACTGAGCTTCTTGAGCTTGCTGGTCAAAACGTCGGCGGTTCGAATCCCCGCGACGGGGTGAACTCCTGTTGCTCGGTCCCTGCTCCTACCAACCTAGCAGTTCGAAAGCATGCCAAAAAAGTGCAAGTAGATAAATTGGTGCAGGAAGGTAAACAGTGTTTCCATGTGCTGCTCTGGTTTCACCAGAAGCAGCTTAGTCATGCTGGCCACATGACCCGGAAAAACTGTCTGCGGACAAACGCCAGCACCCTCGGCTTGTAAAGCGAGATGACTGCCGCAACCCCAGAGTTGTCTGCGATTGGACTTAACTGTCAGGGGCCTTTTACCTTTACCTTTTTTACTAAACTGAAAACCATGGAGAGACCTGGTCTGAATAGAGATATTGGATTCTTGTCTTATTACATATGTGACAGCTATTTTTGGTCATCTGCATACTATCCCTTGCTTTTTCCTGTAGGACTAATTGCAGTCGTCAACAGTCGTCAACGAGTTTACATACCCATTGAGTCAATCACCCATCTCCTACGACCCTTCTGAGAAAAACCCCACCCTCCCACTATATATAAGCGTCTGGTGACTTCTGTTTCAGTGTATCTGAAGAGGTGTGCATGCACACGAAAGCTCACACCAATAACAAACTTAGTTGGTCTCTAAGGTGCTACTGGACAATTTTTATTTTTATTTTTTTTATTTCGACAATTAAAAACAGTACAAAATCATTATTAATCAACGTTGGCCAGTCAAGAAAGTTTTTTGTCTATGTGTTCTCAGAATACAATACAGTATTCTCTTCATATCTTGGGTCTTCCTGCTGTTTATGCCCTGTTATCTAGGGACCCACATTGTTGCTTACACTTCATCCTGTGCTACAGATTGTGAGAAAGCTCAGCTGCAGCAATTTCTCTTCCCTGGACCAGGCCGTTAGTTGCCTGAACAGTGACTCACAGAATTGGGCCCCAAATGGTTTACAAAACCGTATCATGGTGTGAGAAATTGTTATTTAAAACTGAACCCTATCTTTCCAGATGAAGAACGCCGTGTAAGATTACACATATTCCTTTGACTCCAAGGGAATGCTGATCTCTATCTTTATCTGTCATTGTGCTACTAAATCCTCTAATAATCTCAAATCCACAATGCATACCAAGTTAAAGTAGAGCTATCGGGAGGTGTGGGAGGAAGTATCTTTTCAATGGATACATGTAATTTTTGCTTTCCTCTTGCAGTAGGATGTTTTCGTTTCCCTTGGTTTTACATTTCTTATCATGCTTCGGAAAAACATACCCACTGGAAAACATTACATGTAAAGTAGAGCATTTGCCTTGACATATAAATTGTTGATTATAAATAGAAGAACATATGTGCAGGAGAGAAATTGTGAGCTGCAGTATATTTCTTAGATATTTGTCGACACCCTTAATATATAAATGTATATAGTTCCTGCTAGAGATAGGAGCAGGCTGTACAAGACGGGCAAGAAGGACTTCAAGTGTGCAAGGTCTAGTTTGCTCCCCACCCCCAGGATGCCAAGGGTACCAGCTGGAGGAGCCAATTGTGAAATAGTGACCTCAAAAGAGGCCTTACATGACTCAGGACCGCAATGCCTCTCCCCATATAAACCATCCTGAACTCTGCGTTCATCATCTGAGTCCCTTCTTTGCGTGTGTCCTTCATGAAAGGTTCTCTGTAGTGGCTCCCCATTTGTGGAATGCGGTCCCAAGGGAGGTTCGCCCAGCGCCTTCATTATATATATTTTTGGCACCTGGTGAAAATGTTCCTCTTCAACCAGGCCTTGGACTGGTTGACATCTGATGCCCTTTTAAAATGTGTCGTGGAAGCAAGGCTTGTTGGGTTGTTTTTATTCTACAGCCTTTTCAATGTTGGAGGGGGAGGTTGTTTTGCTGTTTCGCTTTACTTATTTCCTTGTTTTTATCTTGTATTTTATTCTGCAAATCACCCTGAGATCCTATGATGTATATAAAATAAGCAGATAAACAAATAATACACTTAGAATGAAGAAAGATAGCACTTCTGAACAGCAGTGGAAGAATAATATGTCAATTCCTTTTCCAATCTTAAATTTGGGTTGCCACATTTCCAGTTTTCCGGTTTTTCTTTCAAGGGTTCTCATGAAAATTCGCCAGCATTTTAGTGTGAATTTTCCCTAATATACACATTTCCCCTAATTTGGCTAAATATACACATTTTTGCAAAGCCATATTCCCTCATATAATGTACCGTATTTTTTGCACCATAACACTCACTTTTTTCCTCCTAGAAAGTAAGGGGAAATGTCTGTGCGTGTTATGGAGCAAATGCCTACGGATGGCGGGGGGATCTGCAGCAGTCGTGAGCAGAGGATCCATGGTTCCCCTTCCTTCCCTCCTCCGTGGCTCGCTTTGAAACAGCAAAGCGGGAGAAGAGCTGGTGAGTGGGGAGGAGAGAGGGACAGAGAGCCTGCTTCTTTAAAGGAGCAAAGCGGGAGAGGAGAGGAGCCTTCTCCCCTTATACCCCTCTTCTGCATTATTAGAAGCATCCTTCTCCACACACCGCACACGTGTTCCTTGTCCCTTGAGTGCTTTTCCTTCCCTGCCCACTTAAAACATGGTTACAAAGCACGGATCCACATTGAACCTCAGGATTTTTGCACTGGGTCACCCCAAATTCACCATCAGATCACATAGCATGTCCATGGCTACATCTTGCACCAAAAAAATCACGCACCCACTGTTGCCTGGGGCCGCAGTGGTGCAAAAACGTGGTTACAAAGCATGGATCCACATGGATCCTCAGGATTTTTGTATTGGGCTACTCCAAACTCACTGTCAGATCACATGTCTGTGGCCACAGCATGAACCACAAAAATCATACATCCACTGTTTCGTTTAGAATATTTTTTTTCTTGTTTTCCTCCTCTAAAAACTACGTGTGTGTTATGGTCGGATGCGTGTTATAGAGCGAAAAATACGGTATGTCATTTTTACTGATATATGCATGTATATCAATATTTTACTGTAATACATGAACATAAGAATAGCCATGCTGGATCAGGCCAGCGGTTCATCTTAGACCAGCATCCTGTTCTCACAGTGGCCAACTTGAAACCTACGGGAAGCATCTAACCAGGACCTGAGAGTAACAGCATTGTTTCCTGCGGTTTCTAGCAACTGGTATTCAGATGCATTGATGCCTCCAATAGTGGAACTTAAACATAGCCATCATGGTTGGTAAGCCACTGATAACCAAATCCATGGGTAGGCAAACTAAGGCCTGGGGGCCGGATCCAGCCCAATCACCTTCTAAATCTGGTCTGGGAATCAGCATGTTTTTACATGAGTAGAATGTGTGCTTTTATTTAAAATGCATCTCTGGGCTATTTGTGGGGCATAGCAATTCGTTCATATTTTTCCCCATAATATAGTCTGGCCCCCCACAAGGTCTGAGACACAGTGGACCAGCCCCCTACTGAAAAAGTTTGCTGACCCTTGACCAAATCCATTGATGTGGATTTTGCATTGCAAAATTCAGAGAAGCGTAAATTTTGAAGGATGACTTTGTTTCAATTTTCAGTGTTTTGGAAAATGCCAGATGACATTAGTTTGCATTTTAATGTGAACTGAAATAAATTTCTCCTCCATCCTTACTTCTGAGAGCATCTCAGTCCAGGAATTTGTTTTCAATATCAGATCAGAGCACATAGACGTTACACCTGAAAATCTGTTCCTGGTTTCCCCAGCAGTGCCCTTCATTTCAGCCGCCCAATTTGGGGAAACGCTGCTATTATTAAATGATTGGGAGTAAAAAATACTTGGTGATCAACTATAAATCATCTTGCTGCTTGCTCCTGCTGTCTTCATGCTGCCAGAGAGATGGAGAGGTGGGGGCCATAAATCCAGTTCTTCCTACTCTCACATGGGATGGGTGGTTGTGAAAACCAATTGAACCAGTCTACTGCATGCCCATATTCATTCATTCATTCATTCATTCATTTCCATCAATAACGAGTTGAGGAGGGAAGAAAACAAAATACATAGGGTACATGTTTATACACAATGTTAGCCACAATCCTTATCTATTTTTAAAGGAAATCCTGTGTTTAGATGCATTTCTCTCCAAAACCAGTTTTGATCTGAATTGAGAAAAAGAATGACCTAGCTGCATTTTAAGCCAGCAATGTATGTACAACATTTGTTGGCATTTTTATAATTGAGAAAATTGTCAGGTGGGAGTTGAATGGGGGTGAGATGGAAAAATACGCTTGCTAACTTCTTACGTTGTTGAGTTTCTGTTCATAGCATGGACAGGTCACTTTTCTCTTGCTCGTTCATTACTCTTATGGCCAGGAATTTATGCTGGATAACAAAATTTAAAGCTTTCATAACTACCAGGTACACAGTATTTTCCCATAGACTTTTAATTCTTTTATCTCTACATCATGTTTTATTTCTAGGGCTTTTAGAAGGTTGAAAGATTTAAAGGTTCTGTGAAGGTAAATGTTGCCCATCTCATAACACTACACTAATATAATATACTCTGCCATTAAGGGAGTGAGAACGTCCCATTAAGCTTAATTGGAATTAAGTGAGCACAGCCAACATCAGATCAGCTAAATATCTGCACTTACTACACTCTTCAGGCATGCCTTCCCAAATGGGGAGGGGACTATCCTTGCCCTGCTTAACTTATATTAGTTTCAATGGAGCCCGATCCAAAAGCGAACTGGGTGGACTGGACCCATGAACAACAAAATAATACAGAAATTATAAACGAGAACAAAAATTGCTCCCAAAATTGAGCAGAACAAATTGTATCAGCCATTCTATACACCCATTCATGCTGTGCATTAAGGACTTTCTTTCTTTCTTTCTTTCTTTCTTTCTTTCTTTCTTTCTTTCTTTCTTTCTTTCTTTCTTTCTCTCTCTCTCTCTCTCTCTCTCTCTCTCTCTCTCTCTCTCTCTCTCTCCCACCCACCCACAAAAAGAGAGAACATGCCTCCTAGCCTTGCTCTAAACATCACTCATCTCAGCATAGGAGTCAACTACCAGCCAAGGTCCCTTCAGCCCCCCCCCCGCCCAATAAAATATTTGAGGTGGCCGGGGCCCCCAAAGTTAAAGGGCATTGCCATTCAAATGATGCCTGTGCACCCCTTCATGTGTTCGATGATGCAGGGTGGGGATTACCTGGTCCCTCCCAATATTTTATTCAGGTTGGTACTCCTGCTGCCGACTATCCCCACAATTGTCTGCATATTGGGTGCAAGTCTGAATGAGGATTTGGTTCTACATGTGTGGCAGTGTCTTTAACATGATCAATATCTGATTAGGACATGGGTGAGGAGCTTTTTTCATCTTAAGGGCGGCATTGCCTTCTGGGTAAAAGAAGGCAAAAGAGGGAGGAGAATGTAAATTCTAATGTTGTACAGTAGGCTAGTTTCTTCATCCTCTCCTCTATCCCCCCACCCCAGGCAAGCAAGACACATTATTGCAGCCTGGCAAAAACATTCAGGGTGAGGAGCAGGGGGCAGAAAGGGGAGTGGCCTAGGGAGAGTTTCAAAGGCTGAATAGGCATTTGGCTCCAGGCTTGAGGTTCCCCACTCCTGGGTTAGGAGTAGGATAGGCCTGGGTGATGTATCAATGCACTGTCCAGGACCAGTTTGAGGGCCAAAGTGCAATGGCGCCTTCACCTAAGAGGTATATCGCAGGTGAAAATGTTGTTGTACTCTGGCCTTCAAACCGAGGGAGAAACGAGTCGCAAGGGGCTGAAGCCAATGCAGCTCATTCTCTCATATATATATATATATATATATATATATATATATATATATATATTGCTCAATATATATATATAGTGCTATATATATATAGTGCTCAACTGCTGCTTTTTAATGTAGTTAATAGTTTAATATTTGTCTTTTGATCAAATGAAATCCACAACAGTTAACAACAGAAGTAGAACAAAATATAAAGCAATTTAAACAATTTAATTCAGCAGCAGAGTAGCATCCCCATAATGAGAACATGAAATGAACTTTTATCTTGCGCCCCAAAAAGTGAATCAGTTGTCAGGCGAACCTATCTGGGGAAACTTGTTTCACATTCAGGTGCCCACAAGCAAAATAAATAATGTGTTTGTCTCTTATGCTGAAGGCAGTTATATCTTCAACACGGCTGGTGACTTGTAATGATGATGAATCGATGCAGAATTGTAGACATTTATGTAGCCACCTGCAGACAGATGCCTACATTCAAACAAAGAACAAAGTAAGGACTTTTGTTCTCTTAAAAAAAAATGAAGACAGAACACAGGCGATATAGGATGTGTCACCTTTTTCAGTTGACAAAGTCTTACCACATGCCAGGTAGGAAATTGTTCCTTTTATTACAGCTGTGCAAGAGGAATGGCAAGAGCTCTTCCTTTGTTTGCTGTCATTCTGCAATGATATTTTTGAAACATCTGTGCTCAGGTGGAGAGCAAAGCCTATACCAGGTTTTTTGGGGTGAGTTATGGGTGTCGGTTGGGAGTCTTCAAGCCGTGCAGGCAAACTTTCCTTTCAATAGGCTAAAGAATCCAGCCAAAATGGATCAAAATCTACCTCTAACAATACAGCTTTATACTTTATGTATGTCCAGAGAACTAAGTCTGGCAAAATTCAACATGATTTGTATTCAAGGGGTTTAAATTTGGAGCCTTAAGGAAGCCCAACTCAGGTGTTCCCATGTGGTTTCAAAGCAAACTGTGTTTTACCATTGAAGCAAAGTGCGCACCCACAGCCAACCAACATACCAGCAAAGGAGAAATCAGAAACTCACTATAAGCTCCCTGTTGTTCTTTGTAGGCAACAGCCTGACCCACACCTAATGTCAGGTGTAAAGCTGATGGGGTGATGTGCAGGGAATGGTCTCGCAGTTTAGTGGGGGACCCCTGCTGGGCAAATTGCAACCCAAAGGTTGAAGTTCTACCACCCTGTATTTTAACTCGCTACAGATCTCCATTCTAAAAAAACAAAATGGCTTCAATTGCTGCTGTATTCTTTTTTACAAAAAATATTTTTATTAACCAATTTCAACATAACAATTTGTCAGTCCTCGTAATCAATTACATTATTTCCCCCTTTTATTCCCCTCCCTGCCCTCCACCAAAGACTTCCCTCAGCTCCCATCCCTGATTTTTTTTTTACATATCTTGTTTTCTGCATGTTATTGTTGTTGTTGTTTAGTTGTTTAGTCGTGTCCGACTCTTCATGACCCCATGGACCAGAGCACCCCAAGCACTCCTGTCTTCCACTGCCTCCTGCAGTTTAGTTTAGCTGGTAGCTTCGACAACACTGTCCAACCATCTCGTCCTCTGTCGTCCCCTCCTCCTTGTGCCCTCCATCTTTCCCAACATCAGTGTCTTTTCCAGGGAGTCTTCTCTTCCCATGAGGTGGCCAAAGTATTGGAGCCTCAGCTTCAGGATCTGTCCTTCCAGTGAGCACTCAGGGCTGATTTCCTTAAGAATGGATAGGTTTGATCTTCTTGCAGTCCATGGGACTCTCAAGAGTCTCCTCCAGCCCCATAATTCAAAATATCCTTGCTTTGTCTATCATAGGTTCAACTAATAAATGTGAGAATGTTTATTCAAAACCTGCCAAAGAGTCCAGTTCATTTTGTTGTCTTTCTAGATAGTTTGTAAAAAGTTCCCATTCTTCATTGATGTCACAGTTGTCCTTTTCATGCAGTTTATATGTCAATTTGGCCAGTTCTGCATAACTCATCCATTCTTCTTGCCACTGTTCTTTTGTTGGGAGTTCCTCATTCTTCCATCCTTGTGCTAACAAAATTCTTGCCGCTGTTGTAGCAATTGCTGCTGTATTCTTTTGACCCCCCACCACTTTCTACTGCTGTCCTTTCGAATGCCAGCTCCAATTGCTCCTCCGTCATATCAGAGAGAATGGCTGAGTGCTAGCACAAGAAATGCTGAGATAATTGTGTTCTTTCCTCAGCCTGGTCAATCTTTTTTCTTTTCACTTTAAAGATAAGCAGGGCCGCTCATCGCACTAATCAGGTTTAGGGCCTCCGTATCAACCTTCAGCAATTTTCTGTCCTTAAATCAACACATCAATTCTATTCTAAAATATTGTCATTTTTGTTCAGCATTGCCCAAAGTTGCCAATATACTATTTCTTGTCATTAGCTACTATCAGGGCACTGATCTATCCCTTTCTGGGCTTCTAATGAGTCCAAACCACTCTTTCTTATCTTTTCTCCCTAAATTGTGTCCAAAATACAGAGGCTTACTTAATTTGCTTCGCTTGTGATCGCATCTCCCCTTTGAGTCTTTTTTCCACTTTTCCTGTTTTCTACCACATTCAAATTAGAATTTTAACCTCTAATACCTCTGAGTAATTTTCCTTCTGTCTATCCCCTGTCTTATGACAGTTTTCTCCAGTTCCCTCTAGATGTTCCTGGACTATGAATCTCATCAGCCCCAGTCAGCACTGCCAATGATCAGTGATGATGGGAGTTGTAGTCCAACAACACATGAGGGTACCAGGTTCATGAAGCCTGTTTTATGCTATTATTCTGCGCACAGGAGTATAAATCTTGAAAAGGTTTGTGTGAGAGGCAGCGATTCCTGAGATATGCTAGTTCCAGGACATTAAGGACTGCAAAGACCAAAGGCAGCATCTTGCATTGAGCCAGGAAATAAATTGGAAGCTGATGAAGGTGGCATGAAATTGCCTTAATGTTGTCCATCCTGACAAGCTTTTAATAGCCTCAGAAGCGACATTCTTATTTTGCCTCTCATTCAAACCAATTAGAAAAGAAATTTCAAATGAAACAGCTACCGTAGAGCCAAAAAAAAACTAAGTAAAATTTTTTAAAAGATGAACTCCCTCCCGTTTCTCCTTGGCCTGCGTAGAAAAAAAATGAGAAAAATTATACATATCAGACCCTATAATAACCCTGCTAATAAGCTCCCACTGCCACAATTTAACTTGAAAATAAACACATAATCTCACTTCTTTTTCTAGTGCTTCTGCTAATATAGTGTAGGCGTGAGATTCACACCTGACATAGCATGAAAGCAAGAACCAAATGAATGTATTTATTATAAGGAATAATGTATGTACAAATGGGCTTAATTTAAAGATATTTAGATAATACAGGCCTTTTTTTCAGCTGGAACTCACCAGAACGTAGTGCTAGCACCTCTTAGGTGGATGCCATTGCCAATATAAGTTCTTTGTGGGGACTAGTGTGGTGAGTTCTGGTACCTCTTTTTCTAAAAAAATATCACTGGGATAATATAATGTTGTGACATAAAATGTTACACTTTCAAATGCTTTACCTGATTTGAACTGCTTCAAACTAAGAAACGTGGGAGTCATTTTTGTCTAGTTAGCACCTTTCATCATTTCTCATAAAATATCAGGGTAGTTTACAACATGAAAACATAACATGACTGCACAATCAGGCAGTTGAGCAGGGTTGAGGTAGAAAAAAACAAACAAAAAGGAAAGGGAAACTAAGGTCACATTCACAATATACATTTAAAGCGCTATGAGACCATGCTATAGGTAAAGGTAAAGGACCCCTGGACAGTTAAGTCCAGTCAAAGGCAACTATGGGGTGTGGCGTCCATCTCACTTTCAGGCCAAGGAAGCCAGTGTTTGTCTGCAGACAGCTTTCTAGGTCATGTGGCCAGCATGACTAAACCACTTCTGGTGCAACAGAACACCTTGATGGAAGCCAGAGTGTATGGAAAGGCCATTTACCTTCCCGCCACAGCGGTACCTACTTATCTACTTGCACTGGTGTGCTTTTGAACTGCTAAGTTGGCAGAAGCTGGGACAGAGCAACGGGAGCTCACCTCATCATGTGGATTCGAACCGCTGACCTTATAATCAGCAAGCCCAAGAGGCTCGGTGGTTTAGACCACAGTGCTACCCGCATCCATTTACCATGTTATACAAGCATGGCTTTCCCCAAATAATTCTGGTAGCTGTGATTTGTTAAAGGTGTGGAGAGTTGTTAGGAGATCCCTGCTTCCCCTTCCAGAGCTACAATTCCCAGAGTTCCTTGGTGTCAGGGGTTGGGCAGAGGAGGAGGAGTGGTGGAGACCGCCTCCACATCCTAACCCTTCCAGGGAGGAGAAAGACAATTTAGATTTACAACAGGGGTTTGCGGGAGATCACAGCTCAGAGGCAGATGAGGGGAAAAGTCAGGAAATAATGGGAGAATAGGAGCAGGCAGAGCCAGATCAGCAACTGGCTGACATTCTCACTAGAAAGCATTCCAGACCCACCATCTTCCATAACTGCTATCTCTAACCATGTTTATTTCACAGGGTGTCATATTTTTCTGTGTATGTTGTTGTTTAGTCATTTAGTCGTGTCCGACTCTTCGTGACCCTATGGACGAGAGCACGCCAGGCACTCCTGTCTTCCACTGCCTCCCGCAGTTTGGTCAAACTCATGCTGGTAGCTTCGAGAACACTGTCCAACCATCTCGTCCTCTGTCATCCCCTTCTCCTTGTGCCCTCAATCTTTCCCAACATCAGTGTTCTTTTCCAGGGAGTCTTCTCTTCTCATGAGGTGGCCAAAGTATTGGAGCCTCAGCTTCACAATCTGTCCTTCCAGTGAGCACTCAGGGCTGATTTCCTTCAGAATGGATAGGTTTGATCTTCTTGCAGTACATGGGACTGGTCTTCCATAACTAGGCAAGCCTTAAAAGTAGGAGAGCAAAGAACTTGAAGACAGAGGGCAGTTAGTGGCACCCGCAGAGGAGGTGATGATGAAGACGAATGAGGAAGTGGGAGAGAAGGGGGGGGGGTTAGAGATTCATTTGGGACAGCGCCATTATCCAAGCGGCTGGGTTCTATAACCTCTCTCTGTAAACTTTGAAATAACCAAAGGACCCTAAGAAACTTTTCCTTGTCTTTCTGCTTTCCTGGGCAACCAGCCGGGAGCCGCTGACAGCATCCTGACACCTGGGGGAAAGGGACTGGTGGTTAAACCACACTGAGAATTATAGCTCCCCACCCTATAGAATGGCTTTGTGAATGTGGCATTGCGTTTAGGAAGTTGAATCTAACCCTCGATAAATATGACTGCATGGAAAGTGTGCAGCTATGGTAGAGAGAGATGCCTTCTGTTCTCAAGACACAGCTGGAGGACACAACATATTACAAGTGTTGCATTGATATTTGTCAGATACAGCACGGTCGCTTCATCATCTTTTTATCCAAGGATTGAGCATGCCAAGGAGAAAGCTTATAGGTTTTATGGAATTCGTTAACTGCATTTATTTATGAGACCCTACACTTCACCAACTGATACTTGCCAGGAAAACCGGAACCTGACTTCAACCAAACTAGAGGAGATCCCATTTATGCAATTGCCGGGGGGGGGGGCACAAATAGATGCTGGTGTGTGTGTGTGTGTGTGTGTGTGGAGTAGATAGAAGGATTTTAACCCTTTGTTCCTGACTGTGATTCCTGATCCAGATTGGGGGCTCTGTGTCTCCTGTTTGCTTTGGAATTAAAACTTCTTCGGCACAAAGGACTAAGACTCTTTCCACCCCTCAAGTCCAGATTTGGGCTGTGTTTCCTGTGCCTGGCATTTGCTTTTTAAATACCCATGTCATCAGGCATCATGGGTAGTTTTCCCCTTAGTATCATTTTCACACACAGAGAGAGAAAAAGCTCACCACATCATACTACATAAACTTCCTTTATCCCATATGGCATTTTAAAGAATCTCTATACTCAGATGCTATTCTCTCAGTCTTTCTTCACCCTTTCCATAGACTTTGTAAGAAAAAAAGAAGGCTGTAATTCGCTCCTGAGCAGCTGTGAACTCCACACGAACACACAAAACTACTCTAGTCAGACAAACTTAGGAAAACATGACAGGGACGCTTTGTGCTGTTCCTAGTTCCAGTTGCCCATTTGCCTGCTGAGGTGAGAGCTGCTTACATCCTCCCTGCAGGAACCTTGGAATTTGGATGCAGCCCACCTTACTATCAACCGCTATGCCAGACTTTTCTGCTGAACGATACCGAGGAGAAAAGCCCCACAGTGAAGTCAATCTTCTCAACTCACAGAAAACTCTCCGATCTTTGCTCAGGCCATAAAACAGATGTCCCCAGAACATCAAGAGTAAGGTCTAAAGGCAGATGAGCCTCTGAATTGTTAATAACACACATGCACAAACACAAACTGATGAAAGCAATTTGTTTTGTTTTTCTTAGGCAAGTCTATCAAGACTTGTAATATTGACCCATAACTTTATTTTATTATGTACATTTTTAAAGAAACCTGCTGATTCTGCTTAAGTTTTGATTTTTTTAAAAGTCAACTTTTTAACATCTGATTTTATTGGTACTTTTAATGTATATTTTATAATGTTTGGCATAAGCTGCTTAGAGCTTTGGTTGACGAAGCAGTAGATAAATCCTGTTAAATAACTGCCATCCCTTTAAAGCCTTGTTCCATTCCCAATAAGCATGGGACGCCTTTGCCCGATGGTGCCATGGCTCATAGATTGCAGCAAAATACTGGGAAAGGTTTTGCCAAATGTCTTCTTTGTGCGATGGGCTAATGGGGGAAAAAACTGTCCCATGAGCCCTTGCAAAACCTATATAAGGCTCCTTCTGCTGGAGCTCAGCACCATTTTGCCTTGAGAGCTTGCCACCGACCAATCATTGCGTTAGAGCCTTCACGGAGCAATTTTGGGTTGCTGGTTGACAGGGTCAGAAAGGATTCCCCCCTCAACCTTATTGGCACTTGGTTGGGGCCCCCCCCCCACTTTCCCTCAGTGAAACGATGGCCTTCCTTTGTTTGGTGGAAGAACATTGTTAGCATGAGGGTGGAATTGGCATTGGGAAGGATCAACATGGTATAGGGGGGCTTCCGTTAGGGACCTGAGGGGATGATTGACCACGACAAACCCAAGCTCAGGTTCAGTATCTGCCGGGCTGAAATCTGCGCCTTGGTCCCCAGTGAGACCTTGCTTGCTTGGCTTGCACTGTAACAAAGATCAGCACTGGCCATAGGAGCCAACTCCTAATGGCCACAGGGTTTTTGGCCCCACAATCAAATATTTGAGGGGCCCCTACAAAGTTGATGGGCATTCCCATTCAAATGGTAATAATAATAATTAAAAACTTCCCTTAACAGTTGTCTTTTAAAAGTAAAATAGTTGTTTATTGCTGGGAGGGCGTTCCACAGTGCAGGTGTCACTACCAAGAAGGCCCTCTGCTTGGTTCCCTGTAACTTCACTTCTCTCAGTGAGGGAACTGCCAGAAGGCCCTCGGAGCTGGACCTCAGTGGGGGTGGAGACGCTCCTTCTGGTATACTGGGCAGAGGCCGTTTAGGGCTTTAAAGGTCAGCACCAACACCGGTGTGCGCACTGCGTCATGAGATCGATTATGTGGGGCTGAACTTACCTGGGCCCCCACAATTTTCTATTCAAGTAGGCACCCCGGCACTGGCTGACTCCCATGGTACAGGTTTGGGGCAGTCCAGATCTATTCCATTTACATACAGCCTGGATAGCTGAGTTGGTTAGAGTACGGTCCTGATAAAGCCAAGGTTGCAGGTTCAATGGGACAGCTGCATATTCCTTCCTTGCTGGGGGTTGGACTAGATGATTCCCAGGGTCCCTTCCAACTCTACAATTCTATAAGTTTATGATCAGTGTGGGGCTTGTGGAATGATGAACTGATCCTGGGACCCAATGCCATTCCAATCCTTACCCTGCTTGCTACTGTCAATAAAGATTTGGCCTGCTTTTATCCCAGTCTGGTTATTTTTGCTGCTCCAACGGGTCACATAATGCTCCTGCCTGGGCAGTTATGGATTATGAAATGGGAGTGTAGGCCCAGCTTCAGGTTAAATGAATGGGGAAATTTAGACACAGCTTCTCAGACACTGGAGATATAAGAACAGCACCCTCCTTTCCAAACAAGCCGTGGATTTAATAACCATTCATTCTTTGTTTTAAAATGGGTGCTAGGAAAAGAACCCCAGTGCCTATCATTTCCTTTAAAAAATGATATCAATGCTTGTTCAACTTCACAGGACAAAGATTTTTGAATCATGAGTCAGAATACCAGTTGCTGAATACCAGTTTGAACAACTGTGTGAGAGAACTGTTCTCTTGCATTCTGTTTCTGGCCCTAGTTGGTCACTGTGGGAAGCAGAATGCTGGACAAGATAGGCCTTTGATCTGTTCCAGCAGGGTTCTTATCTTATTATGAGTCTTCTGTTTCACAAGTCAGTAACTGCAGGCTAGGGGCTGGAAGCAGCAGGTCTTTCCCCTTCAGCAAAATTTAGCTCAAAGTGAAACCACGGAGTGACAGTTTTAACAGCCCAGTGAAATCCACACACTGAAAGTAAGCGATCAGAACTTCATACGTGCAGCTAAGCCTCTGAACGAAATAGGATTCTCAGTGTATTAGTGAAGCCCAAATATTCAATGGAATATCTGCTAGAACTTCTGTTAAAGTCTCAGTCAAAGCATTAAGCCAGTTCAATGCCTAGAAGAATGTGAAGCAGTTCATCACAGTGTTCAGTTGCAGCTGTAGGCAAATTTCACCTTTGACGTCAGCAGTCAAACTAGAGTTGAAAAGAGACCCTGAAGTTGGGCAATGTTAATCTGAGCTCTGCTGTGTGGGGTTTGGAGGAAACCATGCAATGGTTCTGCCCTAAAACTTTGAAGCAGCAGAAGTTAGGAAGCTTCAATATCTGTATTTATTTGTGAACAACAGATCGACACCTCAGCATAGCGGGTAGGATTTGCTACATAGGTAAAAACCAAGGTTTCTTCCAATCAATTTCAACTGAACTGTAGGTACCAGGGAAAACAGTTTCCATTACAGACCAGGCATCTTTCCTTAAGTGACAGGTGACACACACTACATAAGGAATCAGTAGCTTGAGCAAACAGTGGAGCAGTCCTGCTTGATCAAAATGGATGACAAGTTCATCTACGTGCCACTTTTGTGGAAGCTGCTTGGAACGTTTGCTGACTCTTAGGAACAGTCATGAGACCTTGGCACTGGGGTGATGATAAGATTAAAGACAACATTACGTCGTCAGCATAAATAGAATGTTGCTTGCCTTTTGAAAGGATGAATGAATGAAACTTTATTTGCCATTGGCCATAGCAACAAAAGAAGATTGTGGTGCTCATGAACACAAAGGGAAGAACAACAGCTTCACAATATATGTAGCGTTATAAACATTGTCTGAATGTTTCAAAGGAATGTTCTGGTAAAGCAGGGGTCCCAAGTGTTCTTTCGTCCAGATAAGTGATGGCAATCCATGGTTATATCTCATGTACCTAAACTAATGCTAAGGACATGCAATTCCATTCTCCTGATGCAATTCATGGACAATTTAAAAGGTGTTCAAAGAATCATTTGTCCGCTTGCTCGCTCTACCTGCTCCCTTCTTCACATGTTCTCATCCAGTTGAAGACCATAGTATGCTAGACTACAGCTCTGCTTGCATAACTATGAATCCCCCCCACCCCAGTGCTTAGTGTACTAGGAAACTTAGGAATTAGGATATGCTATGGAACTAGGTTCATTAGATGAAGTTAGAAAGAGGAAAAATTTTCAATTATGAGAGGAAGTCTGATTGATTGCATTGCCAGTGAAACGATATTATTCATAGTATTCAATAAATAGAGTCATACCTTGGATCTCAAAGCCTTGGCTCCTGAACAAATCGGCTCCCAAACGATCGAAACCCAGAAGTGAGTGTTCCGGTTTTCAAACGTTCTTTTGGAAGCTGAACATCCGACGGGGCTTTTGCGGCTTCCAATTGGCTGCAGGCGCTTCCCAAAGCCAACCAGAAGCTGTGCTTTGGTTTTCAAACATTTTGAAAGTCAAACGGACTTCTGGAAGGGATTCCATTTGACTTTCAAGGTACAAGGGTATACTATATTGCTATGTTGCTTTAAGATTCTTTATTTTCTACAAATTTTATAATATCATTACCGTCTGTATTTTGATATCTCATAATATAATTATCTTCTATATACTGATATCTCACCACATTTTTATATTCTACGTTGGATTGCAGCTTCCATCATCACAGATCATAGACCATCTTGGCTGAAGGTATTGCAAGTTGGTGTCCAGCAACTTCTGATGGTTCCTCATACCCAATTTATTCCCTATCCCAATGAGTTGCTGAGCAAATTCAAACCCAAGTTAAATAACCCAATTAAATGGCTGCATTGGGCAAGAATTGGTGAGAAGACACTAAAATGGATTGCCCCCCCCAAATTAACTGCAACTCCACATCACAATTGCTGGTGATTATTATTCTCTGCATTTTGCATCTTCTGATATACCAGTCATCTGTGCTTGGGTTCACTGTTGATAGTTTTGTCTCCACTTGCACTGCGCTGTCTTTGCGGAGGCTGACAACGTCCCCTGTGTGCTTTTGAGCATGTATCTCCAGAGGTTTTCTGGTACAGTGGAACTATGATAGGAACTGGTCTTTTTTTCAGCTCATTGGAACTCAGTTCCAGCACCTCTCAGGTGGGCGCCATTGCCATTGTAAGAAAACAAGGTAGGCGTTTATGGTGAGTTCCAGCACCTCTTTTTTTTCTAGAAAAAGAGCACCGGATAGGAGCATACTTTTAAATCTGCTGGGAAATAACGGGAAATTTCCAGTCTATCAGATGGAAGAATTTCTAGAATCTGACTATAGAAACATTACAGGCAAGGATTACTGGCATTCATTAAAGTTTTATATGTCAAATGTGGTTTAACTGCAATATAAACATTTGGTTCATGTTCTTATAAAGACTCTTCCATCTATTCCTTTTGTTCTATTCTAAAGAAGCATGGCATGTCAGTGAGAGATTGTTCATATTACAGTGTAAGACTTAGGGTGCATTCAAATGTGAGGTTTATTGTGTTATGTTTCCTGATTGTAATGCTAGCTGATTTTAATGAAGACACATTTTTCTGACATTCCTTTCATACTGTTGCATTATGGAACTGTGGCTTTTTTACCTATATAGTGTCATGTCCCATGGACTGCAAGAAGATCAAACCTATCCATTCTGAAGGAAATCAGCCTTGAGTGCTCACTGGAAGGACAGATCCTGAAGCTGAGACTCCAGTACTTTGGCTGCCTCATGAGAAGAGAAGACTCCCTGGAAACTTCCCTGATGTTGGGAAGGATTGAGGGCCCAAGGAGAAGGGGACAACAGAGGATGAGATGGTTGGACAGTGTTCTCGAAACATGAGTTTGACCAAACTGCGGGAGGCAGTGGAAGACAGGAGTGCCTGGCGTGCTCTGGTCCATGGGGTCACGAAGAGTCGGACATGACTAAAAACAACAACAACAACTGTCATGTCCTGCTCAGTTTCATTCACACCAGTGGGCATGATGTAATACAACCATGAATGTCATAGGACATACTGTCACCCTTTATTAACATGTGTGCTTTTGTTCCCCCATGACTCACCCATGAAAATGGCAGGAAAGAACTGTATGCCAGAATACTTTTCTAGATTTCATCACATGACATGATCCCTGAAAATGGTGGCAAAATTACACCACAAAATCCCTGTGATTTGGGGGGGGGGGTTTAAGGGGACCGCAAACAGATATTTTTAAACAGAAGCGTATAACATGGATATAAGATGTAAATTTCCACTGTATTCCACTAGACTTCCATTAGTGAAGGAACAAATTCAATGTGAAAATTACCATAACAGGCAGGCAAATGTCAGGAAGACAGAATAAGCTGCCATGTGAATGCAACCTTAGTCTTCGTAGCTCCCATGCAACATACCAAAATAATTATTCTGACAGAGCTGCACTAAGAATTTTATATAATCCTGTGTAGAAAACATGCTAAATTAATTTGGGCTACAAAGCTTCTATTTTTGTTGAACAACACATGAAAAGGCAGTAGTAGAATACTCAGATGTATGAGGCAACATTTAGATAGGACTGGTATTTGGCAGGCTATATTTTCTGGGAAGGCACTGCAAAATTCAGTTCTAGTTATTAAAATGTGTAGAAGTTGAGGAAAGAGCATCAAAATCTTGGGTTGCTGTCTTAGTCACAGTATGCTGATTCAACATGTCTGTGAGAAACATACAATTTGCCCACTTATCTGAGAGTAAAAAAGGTAAAGGACCCCTGGATGGTTAAGTCCAGTCAAAAGCGACTATGGGGTTGCGGCACTCATCTCACTTTCAGGCTGAGGGAGCCAGCATTTGTCCACAGACAACTTTCCAGGTCATGTGGCCAGCATAAGTAAACTCCTTGTGGCACAACAGAACACTGTAACAGAAGCCAGAGCGCATGGAAACACCATTTACCTTCCCACTGGAGCAGTACCTATTTATCTACCTGCACTGGTGTGCTTTCAAACTGCTAGGTTGGCAGGAGCTGGGAGAGAGCAATGGGAGCTCACCCCATTGTGGAGATTCGAACCGCTGGCCTTTTGATTGGCAAGCCCAAGAGGCTCAGTGGTTTAGACCACAGCGCCATCCACATCCTAGAGAGTATCTGAAAGTATGCTTCATTGCACTCTGAGTCTTACTTTTGAGTAGACATGTATGGCATTTCATTGGATCTTTGGGGGGAAGACATGGAGGTTTAAAGTGGTAGATGCTGCTTTAAATGCATCTTGCAGATAGGGCCTCAGACAGACAGAAGCAGAACACGTGCTGCTGAACACGCTTTGCCAACTGAGGTGAAGAAGGAAGGGGAGGGGATTTTTGGCTCTGTTCTGTCTTTGCCTTAGGCTTAAGCACCTATCAGGATACATAGTTCTGGGTTGGGGAGTAGGAATTGATTTCTTGGAGACACCAGTTTAAATTTCAACAACACTGAAGCCCAGCCCATACAGTGAAAATTTAGGATATTGTTTCAAATCTAATTATAATTTGTGTCACTAAAAAGAAATGAAAACTCTTGCTGTCTCCTTTGAATTATAATCACTGCTATAAATCTATCAAGTGTGCCGTATGTCAAATATGCAGCGACAGAAACAACTAAACGCAAATTATAGTATTTTCCTTCCCTCCTGATTCCAGAAAGAACAGTTTATGTTTTTGTGTTTTAAAAAAGAAAGCTGTGGTGGTACATTTTTGAGTTATGAAATGGAGGCTGTTAATAATGAATGAGATGCATGTTGGATAGTCACAGTGCGTATAACTGTACTAAGTGTGAAGCTCTTTAAACAATTTATAAACATGCAACCCAATTAGAAGCATGTTCACTCCGAATTCAACCATGGAAGGGCCTTAGAAGTGCAGCTTTAGAGATCCTTCATCATTTTTTTGGGGTGGGGGGTGGGGGGGATAGGTGAGTATAGACACAGCCTGTATGGCTAGTTATAGGGAAAGTGTCCTAAGAACATAAGACAAACTTGCTGAATCAGACCAGTGGCCCATCTACTGTTCTCACAGTGGCCAAATGGATGCTGTGAGAAGCTTGTATGCTGGACATGAGGGCGACACCTGTCATTCCCAGCTACTGGTATTCAGAGGCATACTTCATCTGGCAATGGAAGTAGAACCTAGCCATTTTGACGAGTGGCTGTTGCTGTTAACCTCTATAGTACTGTGAGAACTGTCATGAAATTCTACTCAATATTGATCCAGACTAGACTCCAATGTATAGTTAGCAGAGTAACAACTTAAACACATTGCAGGATTCCACCACCACCCCCCCCCCCCAAAATAGACCAGAGGCAATTGTGTTTCATCCAGCAGCGTTTTACTGCTACGGAAGGCAAATAAACATAATGGTCACAAATCCAATACATTCAGGATTGGCACTGTCCATAAGAAATCCAGGTGCAGCAGGCTTAAACTTACGATAACTTATAATAAGTCTAAACCTTAACACTATATACAGAACACCACACCAGAATGAAGAAAGATAGAAAAAGAAAGTGAAACCCAGGCTCCTTCTGGCCCTAGCTTTATAGTCAGCATGACCTTGACAGAAAGAGATAACAGAACCAGTTTAAACCAGCTGTACTCAGCTTCTCTGAAGGAATAACCCAAACATCATGAACCTTCTGCTTGTTTCTTTCACACAGAGAAGCTTCCAGAACCCTCTTGAATTAATTAGAATAGAGCAGCAGGAACTCATCCCATTGTGGGGATTTGAACTGCTAACTTCTGATCGGCAAGCCCAAGAGCTCATTGGTTTAGACCACAGCGCCACCCTATTAGTAGCTATTGAAAGCCTTTTCCTGTATGAATTTCTCTAGCCCTCTTTGGAAATGATTATGTTTCTATTTGTACAGGAACAGGAGAGAATGTTTCAGTCCTGAACACAATTTTGAACGAGAACACTAAAAGAAATAAAGATATAACCTCTTTCTTGACTTCTGGGCTGCTCTGAGGTGAGGCTTTCTCAAACAAATTCCGTTAACTGGGTAGACAGAATGCAGACCCTGTGGGTGAAATATTTGTGTGTTCCATTAATTCGTATGATTTGCCTCAGTGTATGATTTTAAATGATGCTCTGTAACTTTTTTCTTCCTTAGGGGGATGGATAATTAAGACAAATGCTATATAGCATTCTATTAATTTTCTTTCACACTATTGGAGAATATTCCCTGATAAACAACAAATACAATCTCTGCGGAATGATGAAGGGCATCACCTCAATAAGCAAAAGGCTCTGTAAAGTTAATGCAATGATGGATACAAGAGATAAAATTAGAAGGGGCACACTATGAGAGAGGAAATGACTTACAAGTAAAGTCATTGGGCTAAGCTAGGTCGTTATCCTGATTGTGTGGGAGGATCAGTAAAATCAGTGGGACTTGTCTGCATGAAATTGCCCTAAATGAGAAACTGCTTATGGTTGTAAGCACTCTGATACATGAGAAATGCCTTGGTATATTGGGTCCCGTTACTGATGTGAATGCGGGATAAAGGTAAAGGTAAAGGGACCCCTGACCCTTAGATCCAGTCATGGCAGACTCTGGGGTTGCGGCGCTCATCTCGCTTTATTGGCCAAGGGAGCTGGTGTACAGCTTCCGGGTCATGTGGCCAGCATGACTAAGCCACTTCTGGTGAACCAGGGCAGCGCACGGAAATGCCGTTTACCTTCCCGCCGGAGCGGTACCTATTTATCTACTTGCACTTTGATGTGCTTTCAAACTGCTAGGTTGGCAGGAGCAGGGACCGAGCAACGGGAGCTCACGCCGTCGTGGGGATTCGAACCACCGACCTTCTGATCGGCAAGTCCTAGGCTCTGTGGTTTAACCCACAGCGCCACCCCATGTGCAAAAGAGACTCATCAATGCATCTAGGCATCTTGGATGTGGGCAAATATCTCTAAAATTGCATTGCAAAAGAGAAGGCTTAATCTTGCTTGTTCATAGTCCGCCTCCTCTGTACCAAGCTAAGAAGATTCTCACTGATGCCCATCTCCTCTATTAGGGGCACCATCATTTTTTTGGGGGGGGGCATTGCTCTCTTGGCCTCCCAGCACTGCACATTGCTACCACTTAGAGAGGCAGGGACAAGTTTCAACTTGTGCCATTTCCCCATTTTACAAAAGCTGTCATATTTTAGATGTGCATCATCTCCCAATCTTGGACAATTCCTCTCATACGCCTTCTTTTTTTCCTTTTTTACTTCCATGGCTTTGCAAAATGAATGAGAGAACAAGGAAAGTTGTGATTTGCTTGTTTGCAAACAGCATCTTGCCAAAGTGTTAGCATAAGACCATTCTCTCCTTTAATGTGTGAAAAGGAAAAGGGAACATTTCCCTCCATCGTATTTAAACTATGGGGATAAGCAGCATCGTTCAAAACCCGTTCCTACCTGAAGATGATGTCACTGCTAGGCAAACACTGAATTAGACAGCTTCTGATCATGTCATGCAGGATAATGTTCAGCTCAGGCTGACAGTGACATAATGAGAGATGAATAAAAATAGAAATACTCTGGTTATCAGGCATAGCTTATCTTCTTTATTTTACTGTATATGAAAGCAGCCTTGCTTTGACTGGCACCTCATCCCTCTACATTCTGTAAAATCAGAGTCTTAGTTGCATTTCCCCCCAGCGTATCTTCAAGCCATCATTCTTTTCATGAGATAGCTTGCTTATTGGGATTTTTTAAAATCACAGCTAGAGCTCTTTCATGATGTGCATGGAGTATCTGTCAGTGGAAAGCAAGCTGACTGTGATAAGCACAACACACAGCGATAGCATTTGCTGCTGGAGGAGCTGAGGTGGATCCCTTAAATCTCACCCCAGCCTCAGTCTTTTCACTTCACGTTGAGAACTTGCCCCTTTAACCTCTCTTTCCCGCTACATAGGAAATGGGGGCAAAGTTGACCTATTTCTACAATGTGTTTCCTGAAGTGCAGCAATGCAAGCGGTCATGGCTGGTTTTATAGGAGTCTGACTTTTGCTTCACCTCTAGTTGCAGGCTTGTTCTGATGTGGTGGAGTAAAAGCTGGAGATGGACAAATCAATTTTGGCTTCTCTCGGTTTCTCATTTTTCCACTCTTAAATTCAGTTCTCCGTATCAGTTTGCGTTAAAAAAGAAAAGAAGAAAGTCTGCATGATAATTCACCAGCATTTTATTGTGAATTTCTCCTGATACACATATTTTATATGAAATTTTGCCAAATATACACCTTTTTGCAAGGGAATTTTTTTAATATATCATGCATATTTTGTACGACATTTTCACTAATATATGCACACTTTAGTATACAGTGTGAATCAGTTGCTTGCTCAAAAATGGAAAGAAGCAGAATCCCAGCAAAGGAAGAATGGATACAAAAACTTATGGAATACGCAGAAATGGAGAAACTTACGGGAAGAATAAGGAATCAAGAGAAGGAATCAAGATAATAAACTTTTTATAAAAGAATGGAAATGGTTTATTGAATGTTTACAGATAAATTGTAAACAGATAAGAACATTGGCAGGATTATTCCTCCATCCCTAGTGAAAGCCTTACTTGTATTTATCCCTCCATGCATTATTATGCCAATACTTATTCCTTCCTCTTTTGTTTGTTTAGATAAGTTAATGGTTAATCTGTTCTTGTTGTCTTCCAAGTTCTCTCACCCCTCCCAATAAAAACTAATAATGTTGTTGCTTCAAAGACAGAAGCAAAACCAATATCTCCCTTTTTAAATACAAAACATAGGGAAGCCCAGGGATAACAATCATACTGCAGGTGATCACTTAGGCATCGTCAAAAAAGAAGACACAGATTTGCATGAAATTTGCATATTCATTTATATCTATAGATGCAAATTTAGAGATTATTTCTATAATTAAAATAAAAATATGATACTTCTCACCTAGTGAGGAAGACTGTGGACAGGTGAATTGTCTGTGTGCTTGCTCAGTCAGCTGTACAGGTGCTAACAATTGATGGAAATATTTAACGCTTTAAAAAATAATAATACACTGCTCTGCTTTAACAGCAGCAACAAAATCACCCAGGATTTTCAGGGCTTTGCTGGAACCATTTAGACAGCTTCGCTTCTTGCAAAGCCCATTGATTTAGAGTAGAGAAATGCAAATACATAGCTAACCATATAGATACAGTGCACAGAAAAGCAGAGAGTACAGAAAAACCGAAGAACATGAGGTTTTGTAGGGGGCCTCACCCAACTTGGGGCACTTTGTTGACATTGTGACTCAACTTGGGGAGGAGTAAAAACAACCCCAAATCTCTCCACTTCACATTATATTCAGCCCCAGCCCAGAGTGGTTTCACATTTTTTTATCAACTACTTGGGTTTCAATGTACAAAAACTATAACAGTGTCATATTGGTTGGATTTGATTGTTTTATTATAATTTACCGTATTTTTTGCTCTATAAGACTCACTTCTTCCCTCCTAAAAAGTAAAGGGATATGTGTGTGCGTCTTATGAAGCGAATGCAGGCTGCGCAGCTATCACAGAAGCCAGAACAGCAAGAGGGATCGCTGCTTTCACTGCACAGCAATCCCTCTTGCTGTTCTGGCTTCTGAGAGTCAGAATATATTTTTTTCCTTGTTTTCCTCCTCCAAAAACTAGGTGCGTTTTATGGTCTGGTGTGTCTTATAGAGCGAAAAATACAGTAGTTTGTTATAATCCTGCTAAGCCACAGAGAATGGGTGGCCTACAAACTTTATGTCTGTACAAACCAAATGAATAAATTTGAAAGCATGGAACGTGCAAATCTGCTTCTTTGAACTGCATTATTCTCATCCACAAATTCAAAATTGATTTTCTGCATATTGTCTTAGTTCTATGTGAGATACTGCTACAAAAAAAGACAGTTCTGCCACTGCAGATCACACTAGCATGTTGTTGTTTTTTTGTAGACAGGGCCACGTTACAGCAATGCCAAACAATGAATGAAAAACACCATAACCGAGATGGGTGCATCGCTATCAGTGCTGCTTGCAAGGCACTGTGCCAAAAACAGACGTGAGAAGCCATGCTAACCTCTTTGCAGTGCAGGCACAGCAGGTAATAGAACTGATTCATTGAAAGACGCTTCATTCCTCTTTTGTTTTTCGATAAATTGAAATATCCCTTAAGTAATGCTTACCTCTTCTTCTGTAAATAGAACTGCCACCTTTTAACTGCTCACCAGTCTTCCTCCAGGCCTGCAATTCCAATCTAACTGCCTAGAAAGGTTATTAGAGGGGTATAAAATGAGGTCGATCACTTCATAACAGAATTGGAAGGAAAGGCGCATGATCAGTTTGTGAGATTAAGGGCCAAACTAGACATGGCATTATTTGTGTTGTTTGGCTTTGTGTGGTTGCTGGTTTTTTAAAAAAGCCAGAAAAAGAGCTGCAATGTCAGGGGTGGGAGACTGGACTGGGATTGCAGCATGCAGACCGTAGGACTTTTAACTCTTTGCCGATGACAAAAATCCATTCTGAATCTTGTTCCCCATCCTGTATATGGGAAGAATGGTGTGTTGTGCTTTAAAAGAAACAGTGTGCTTAAGTGAGTTTAATCAGAGACTAAATAATACAGGACATTCAGTCTCAAAGCAGCTGCCTTATTACAAAATAATTTCAGAAATAGACTTGAAAGAGAAGTTGCTGAATTACAACTTATCACTAAACTGAAAACTATGGAGAGACCTGGTCTTAATAGAGATATTGGATTCTTGTCTCATTACATATGCTAATCATCAACGTACTATCCCTTGCTTTTTCCTGTAGGACTAATTGCAGTCGTTAACAGTCGTCAACAGGTTTGCCATACCCATTGAGTCAATCACCCATCTCCTACTACCCTCCTGAGGAAAACCCCACCCCACCCTCCCACTATATATAAGGGTCTGGTGACTTCTGTTTCAGTGTATCTGAAGAGGTGTGCATGCACATGAAAGCTTATACCCAGAAGGTGCTGCTGGAAATTTTAATTTTTTTAAATTATATTTTGACTGCGTCAGACCAACATGGCTACCTACCTGAATCCAGAGATTAAATAGTTTTGAATAGAAGGTATTCTTTAAAGTTTTTGCAATCTCTGCAGGAAACCATCTTTAAGACAGGATTTGGGCACAGTTAGTTAGGACAGTGACAGTAGATCCCACACATTGCTGGAGATGTGGCTCTTGCAAACCTGACATGTTATAAAGCATTTCATAGTGCTGCTGATTGGTTGCATGATTTTGGCAGGTAGAAAAGAGCACACTTCCTGCATTGAAAAAGTACATGTGGTATTCACACTGGGGAGGAGCTGTGCTTGTTCCATCCCAAGCTTCCCATATTGGGGGATCCCTTCATTGGGGCCTCCTACATAGAAGACTCCTTGTGATTGGGAACCTTGATAATACAGGGTTCCTGATTTTGGGTAAGCTTGTAAGCATGTTCAGCTGAATGAACTTAGAAGCCCTCAACCGACCACTCCATTCAGTGTGGGAAGGTTTTGGGTGAGCATGCCTGCTGTGTACGTTGGAGTCGTCATGTCATGTACTTCCTCTGTCCCCAGCTTGTTTGTTCTTTGAAGAATTGAAAGGGACAAAGATCTAATATCACTTTAGTTGCTATCAGTATGGAATGGCTCCTGAAATCCGTGAATGTTTACAGTTAGCCCATAGATCCTAAGATAGCTTGAGCATAATTGTTTAATCTTGGAAGCTAATATCTCACACTTGCCAGATGGCTCCCTTACAATCTCTGCCCTTTGAAATGATTTACAAATTTTAATTAGAATGATTTAATTTTAAATCATGTCAAGCACAATTGGTCTGAAGCTTGTCTCTTGACAAACAAACCCCCTCTGATACGTTTGCGTCCATCACAACTCATGAAAACTCCCCAAGTAGCTTGGCCACCCACCTAAAAGCACTATTTTTGAAAAATTGTCCTAGGCAAATATATATATAGTGCATGCTGTAAATAATGACCTTAGAGTCAAACTCCCCATGTTCAGGAAATGACCCCATGGACTCTGATGAGGTGATGGAGTGGGGGAAGGGAATTATCTTTAACACCGACCTGAGATGGCCGCACTTCCCAGAAGCCTTAGTGACTGAAGATTCCATCCTGTCACCCCCGTCCCTTGTCTGAGGAGATAGCACTGCCATTGCTTCAGAGTCCAACAACTCTATGGTGGATTCATAGTTCTCTCAGTATTATTGTCCCAGAGTGGCTGAGGCAACCCAGTCAGAAGCGTGGGGTATATGTAAAAAATTGTTGCTGTTGTTGCTGTTGCCAATTATTGTAGCAAACAGTTACTAAAGGAGGCAAGGCCCTTTTAATCTCAAGAGGCTTCTCCCAGTTGAAGGAGAGCTAGCCACCCAGACTGAGGTACCATGCTAGCTAAGCCTCAGTGGAGGCTTCTCTGGTGCTGAAACAACAGCCTGCTTTTATGTGAGTCTCCTACAGGCGAGGTCCATTTGGAGCTGTCCAGGGTGCTTCCTTGAACTGGGACTTGAACTGGGATGTGGGTGGCGCTGTGGGTTAAACCACAGAGCCTAGGGCTTGCCGATCTGAAGGCCAGCCGTTCGAATCCCTGCGACAGGGTGAGCTCCCATTGCTTGGTCCCTGCTCCTGCCAACCTAGCAGTTCAAAGCATGAAGTACAAGTAGATAAACAGATACCATTCTTGTGGGAAGGTAAATGGCGTTTCCGTGTGCTGCTCTGGTTCACCAGAAGCGGCTTAGTCATGCTGGCCACATGACCCGGAAGCTATCTGCGGACAAACACCGGTTCCCTCAGCCAGTAAAGCCGCAACCCTAGAGTCGTCCGCGACTGGACCTAATGGTTAGGGGTCCCTTTACCTACAGGCTGAGGTCCATTTGGAGCTGTCCAGGGTGCTGCCTTGAACTGGAATTTGAACCTCTGGAAAAGCTTGAACCACAGTCTGCAATACAACCCTGTACAAATTCATAATAACTGAAGTTCATACCTGGCACCACCATAATGCATGGCTGGACAAATGCTAGGTCCTACACTGCTGGTTATGCTTTTGGGGGACCCACTTTTGCCTAAACCATTATTTCCTGTACTCCCTGTACTCACAGATGCAGCAACCACCCTTATTTTCCTGTTGAGTTCAGTTAGGATTTAATAAGAGGTAAGTGTGCTTAGAATTGCAGCCTGCAGCTAGCAGATAGTGATTTGCCTAATATAAGAGCACCTTAGAGGTGGGCAGGTGGGGAAGATATATATATATATATATATATATATATATATATATATATATATAGGACCCATAAAACAAATGTCATATTTTGAATCTGAATTTTGTGATGTAGACATTTACATGAAAATGATCTTCCTTGTAATTTATTTACTCTTCTTGAAAAGCCAGCAATATAACTGGGATAAAAAAAATGACAATGGTTTCTTTTCTGCTTCCCTTCTGTGCAGCATGGGGCATTTTTTTCCAGAGCCAATTTGCTTTGGATGAGTGAGCACATATGATGTGTTTACACTAACCTGTTTATTTATAAGTGTATGAGCAGTCAGAATAGGAGTACAAGAAAGAAAGGAATTCTAGATTCATGGAACCAGCAGCATCCTTGAAAAAGGAAGCACTCAGTTATCCACACTGCATAATATATGGACTTTGCTGCCATAAGATATTGTGATGATCATACTAAATACTGATGAATTTTCATAAGGACCTTAAAAAAATAAAAAAGCAATCTGATTTGGAGAACTGAGAGGGAAAACCCTTCAGAGTTGCATTTGCTTTCTGTCTCTGTTGTTTGCTCCCACTGCCACCCCCTCTTGCCTTCTCAGCAGGAGGAGAAAGCTTACCTGCTGGGGAAAATGAACAAAACACACCACATTCACATTCTGCTCAGCTGGAGGCAGAGGTTGTGGTAGGAAATTATGGAGCCAGCAAGAAAAGCTAGACTTGAAGGGCTTCAGTCATTCAAAGCTGATTCGTCAGGTCGTTCAGGTTTAAAGGAAGCCTTGGGTTGTCCTTTCAGCTCTCTTTGCATGTTACAGCTGTCTTTGCTTTCAGTCCAAGTCAGAGTTGAAAGCAATATCTGCAGGACAAGGAATATGTCCTGAACCTTGGCAGCAGAAAGCTGATCTAATAGAGAAGAACTGCAGTGCTATTTACTTATGCTGGCTCAATCACTGCCTTTACAACCCTCAGAAGACAGTGGACAGCAGTTTAGAGGGGTAGCATTGCTCAGCAGCATCCTAATGCATTTTCTGAAGTCTACTGCAGGGAACCAAGGGGCTTTGGAAGTTGTGGGGTTTCAGGTGGTTTGAGCTACAGGCCAAGTGCAACGCTGGATTTTTCTCCAAGGGATCCATCAATTTGGAACTAAGTGTAGTTGCTAAATTTCTTATGCCCGCACCTCTGGGTCCATGTCAGCATAAAGACCTCTGAATCATTGCTTTCAGGAGGGGGAGATTTCAGAACCTGATTCTACTTGTAGTAGACGTGGTTTGAATACACATCAACTGGGTTCTCACTTAACCTGAAAGCATAGTTTAGTGTGACAAGCACAGGCTTTGGAATCTATGTGTTCCCCTCCATTCTTCTCCCTTAGCAGATCTCTCCCGTCTGTTTTCAACTAACAAGTTACTTGTTAGGTCCAAACTGAGAACTGTGATTAGTGTTAACTATGATTTAGGAGTGTTAATCATAGTTTGTGTTTTACTATCGCAAGTAACTGCAGTTAGTTTAAGATAGAAGTAGATGCTGCTTAATTCCTGACAGCCGTGACAGAGGAACGGGGTAGGAGGTAAGAGTATATTGTTCCAAGGCTTGCTGCTACTTATGTATGTAGCACTCAACTACAGTGGTACCTCAGGTTAAGTACTTAATTTGTTCCGGAGGTCCGTACTTAACCTGAAACTGTTCTTAACCTGAAGCACCACTTTAGCTAATGGGGCCTCCTGCTGCTGCCGCGCTGCCAGAGCACAATTTCTGTTCTCATCCTGAAGCAAAGTTCTTAACCTGAAGCACTATTTCTGAGTTAGCGGAGTCTGTAACCTGAAGCGTATGTAACCTGAAGTGTATGTAACCTGAGGTACCACTGTATGAGCCTGTCTTTAAAAAAAAATAATGCTTTGGATGATAGTGAATATTCAGACTACTTCCACCATACATTACAGCCATATTCACACTTTACTTTGATGAAATAATCATGTAGGATATGGAGAAGGAGTGCATTTTTGGCCCCACCCCCTTTAGCCCTGTTAAGGATAATTATTTAATTTCCTGAAATGGGAATGTTTACTTCTGTTAAATTACTGTGTACTTTTAACATGGGCTTTCTCCCCCCTCTGGCAGTAGCTCTCATATGATTGGCTGATTGTACGTCACATGAGAGAGGCATTCCATTCTGTTGTGACTGTTATTCCAGTTACTGTCATTTTTAACTGCTTTTTGTTTTCCTCTCTCTGTGTGTAAGGGAGAATGGCTGCTGAGAGAGACTTCTCTGGATACTGCTGAGGATACTGTCACTGTGATCTGTCTGAAGTGAAACTGACAGAGGAAGATCCATAAATGTTAATAGGGAGAAACCTGTGCAGGAGCTCTCTATAATGAACGAAGAGAATATTGCTGAAGTGAAAGTATATATAAAAAATAATTCATAAGAAACTCTAGTGCCTGAGTGAGGTAAAACTCCGGTGCAAGTCTCAACACAGTTTTGTTTATAAGTCTAAGTAAGAAGACCTCAATATACAATTCAAGTGAGACTGTACCCATGTTTGAATAAGCATGAGATTGCAAATATATTCTTTTCAATTATATGTTTATGAAAATTAAGTTATTTTGAATATAAAGAGTCTGGACATTGTATAGTCTTTACAAAGAAGCTATCAACCTAGAAGAGTTATTTAGCTTCCTAGCTATAAGATACTCTGCTACTTTGCATATCATCAAAATTTATTTTACATACATAACAAGTCCCACTCTCAATATCACTTCAATAACTATGTGATGTGCCCAGTCAAGAAAGACCAGCACACTTGCACAACCAGATGTCCTGAGTTGTGTGGAGCCCTTCTCATGAGCAGGATCTCAAATCATAGAACCTATTGACCTTTCTTTACAGGAAATTATGCACAGCACATTGCTGTTGAAAGAAGAAGATGTGATATTGGGAACGGGGTGAAAAGTGTGGCTCAACCAGACAAGTAGTGAGTGAGCAGGGCTTTTGCTTCTCTGGCTTTGCTCTAATATGAGAGGATAAAGTGCACATTCTCCCTATTTTCTGTCTCCCTCACTTAGAAAAAGATTCTATAAAGATAAACTCAGTAATGGAGACATTTTAAAAATCTCGCTTGGGGAGAAAAGAAGAAGAGGTTTTCCTCTCAAAATACCAGGCAAAGTTCTGAGGGAATATTTAATCTTTAGAGCGTGAGAGAATGCCTTTGTCTTTCAGAACAATCTTTGCTACGAACCTGCTACAGTTAACCACCGCGGCATGGCTTCTTCACCATGGTGCAATACAGTACGGGCACAAAGGTTTTGCAGAAATTTGTAATTCCATTCCCTGAAGTGGTCCAACAAACACTACAAAGATTTCTTTATCACAAAGCTCACAAAAATGGTAGGGAGCTGTCTTGATCCATTTGCAAAGAAGTAAAAATAAAAAATCCCCAAACCACACTATGGTAATACTCACTACTTTATGACACTGTAGTGAGTCTTAAAATGGGCATTAACGGCTTTGGTTTCCTTTCATGATGAATACAGTTTGGTAAGGTACACAGAAAATGATAGATAATAAAGAATAAAGAAAGAAGTCTGGATTCTACATACAAATGGTCCTTATTGGCTTAGTAGGTGAGCCAATCTGGATGTTCATGTTATGATATTTTTATGTGCTCCTAACCAAGTTGTTAGGGACGCGGGTGGTGCTGTGGGTTAAACCACAGAGCCTAGGGCTTGCTGATCAGAAGGTCGGTGGTTCAAATCCTCGCAATGGGGTGAGCTCCCGTTGCTCGGTCCCTGCTCCTGCCAACCTAGCAGTTCGAAAGCACGTCAAAGTTCAAGTAGATAAATAGGTACTGCTCCGGCAGGAAGGTAAATGGCGTTTCCGTGTGCTGCTCTGGTTCGCCAGAAGCGGCTTAGTCATGCTGGCCACATGACCCGGAAGCTGTATGCTGGCTCCCTTGGCCAATAAAGCGAGATGAGCACCGCAACCCCAGAATCGGCCACGACTGGACCTAATGGTCAGGGGTCCCTATACCCTTTACCTTTTAACCAAGTTGTTGCCGAAGGAAAACTAGAGGCGAGCTCCTCCACGTGCATGGCTAATGTGTGGAGGGTATGAAAAGAAAGAGCTACACATAAGCAGTTGCTGATACATAGCCACTGTGGGGCAGGGACTGCACATGGCACAACATTGGGCAGTAGGCCCAGGAGATGTAGCCCCGGTGCTATTTTTCTAAAAAAAAAAAAGAGGTGCCACAACTCATCATGTCAAGGTCCATCAGCCCCACTTGACATCCCTGCCCCCAACCTACTAAGGTGCTTCCTCTGACAGCATCAAGAAACAACTTTCAAGATGGCTCTGGGAACATGATCATGAGACAAGCACCCCAGAGAATGTGTGCAATTGCATGTCCAAGGGCAACTTTTTGCTTCTCCTCAACCACCACAAGAGTTTGAAACCTAAGAATTTAGAGATCAGAGTTGCATATCTGGAGCAAAGTGTGTTCAAATTTTGCTATCCCTGAATTGATCCCTAATTCACTACCTGACAGGGACTGGGCAGAGGAGGAATGGTGGAGACTGCCTCCCCAGACTGACCCTTCTAGAGAAGAAGAAGACAGTTCACAATTGCATCAGGGGTTTGAGGGAGATCACAGCTCAGAGGCAGATGAGGGGAAAGCTGGGAAATAATGGGAGAGGAGGGGGGAAAGGAAGCACCAGGGTGGCAACAGCTGATGGACACAGTGTCTTTAGAAAGCATTCCAGACCCACCATATCCCAGAACCCGGCGAGCCTTGAAAGTAGGAGAGCAAAGATCTCAAAGGCAGAGGGCACATAGCAGCACCTGTAGAGGTGATGATGAATGAGGAAGTGGGAGAAAAAGGGGGTGGACAATGCCATTATTCCAAGAGGCTGAAGTTCAAGCCTCTCTCTGTAAATACAGAATAAAAAGCAGGTGGTAAGGACTTTTCCTTGTCTTATCCGTTCTTGACAACCTGTCGTCGGGGTTGTTTCCTCTGCTGCCTGACACTACCCAAGGCAGAGTCTTCGTGGTCAGGATTTTACCTGGGCTTCTTGGCACATTGTTTACCTGCCTGCTGTGATTGACAGAAAACTCCAGTGGTTACTGAGAAGAGATTAGGTGAAAGAAAACTACCAGCCTCCCTCCATATCTGGTCACTGCGTTGGAGATCCAGAGCCACTAGTGTCTTCAATACAGCCAAATTGTTCTTTAGATGCCAGGAAGTATTAGTGTGTAATGAAAGAGCTTTATTATTAAGAGCACAAGAAGAACTTAGCTCTTATATATTTGGCTCATCTTGTCCAGAATTCTGTTCTCACAGTAGCCAGCCAGATGCCTATGGGAAGCCTGTACACAGGATCTGAGCACAGCAGTGCTGTCTCCTACTTGCAGTTTCCAGCAGCTGGTATTCAGTGACGGACCATCTCCAGCAGTGCAGGTAGAACATAGCCATCATGGCTGGCAACCATTGAAAGCCTTATCCCCCACGAATTGGTCTTGATTAACACGCGCACTTGTTGTTGTGATGGGAATTCCATTAAAAGCACTGGAGAGTTTTGTCGTTCTGTGTTTTCTCAATTAACGGAGCCTAAAATTATAACAATTAGCATGTGGACATCTGCAGAACATTTTGAGGTCAAAAAGGAGTCCTCATCCTCGTTAAGGTTGGGAACCACTGGCCTTAAAACAATTTCCCCATATGTTCCCTCAAGGGAAAAGTCCTTTTCATAATGAAGAGAAATGTTCTTTCTCAGAGAATTAATTTTTCACCACAGTGATCAAATTGTTGCTGATCGTGGCAGGAGGCTGAATAATTGTTGCTGAGGCAGATATAGTGGAACTGTCATCGTACTTGCTGTCACCTCTTCTCTTCATAAGTTCCATGTTCCACTTAGCTAATAAATTACTGTCTCCCTGAAATAATATGCTGTAATAATGCCACATCATTTTTACAAATTGAAATTCTTCCCATAAATTCTTGCATAGGAGATGCTTGCGTTTGCCTTCAGCTTTTTCACCCTGCTTGCCTTCATATATATATATATATATATATATATATATATATATATATATATATAAAATTCGACTCCGACTTAATTTAAGAACAAGTTCCCTGATAAATGCCTATTATGCCTTAATGTTTTGCTTGCATTCCTAATTTATTTTTCCTATCAGCATAGGTATACATATTTGTTCCTCTTCGGTGGGTAGAATGCAATTATAATTTTAAAGTCATGGGCATTCAAAACGCACTGATTTCCATGATTAAAATGAACAAATGGCTTCTCCTCTGCAATGGAACCAGGCTCTTTCAATATAATGCAAACATTAATGATTTGGCTTTCTTGATTAATGGTTTTTATCAGGTTAGCTGGCGGCATAAATGTGAACAAACGGTTTCCAACACAAATGAGTAGAGAGTTCTTAGGAAGCACTTAAAAGAAGTATGAAGAACATGTGACAAGGACTTTTCATTGACCTTAACCTGACAGTGCTTTCCTTATTTATTTATTTGGTGCTAAAAATGTGTAAAGCACTTTTCATACACAACAACAGATCTCTTCTCAAGGGATGCAGTATCTGAGGAGATCAGAGGTTAAGAAGGGCAGAAAGGAAGGGCTCAAATAAATGTCATAAGTCTATTTCCTGCGGAATCAATAGTTCTTCTAATACAACATCACATAGCCCTTCTCAGCTCCTTGTTCTCAACCCAAGCACTGAGAGAATAGCCCCCCCTTTAGATGTTGTCTTAAGTTCAAGGGGGATACAGTATCTGTGCCTTTCCTGATGTGTCTAGGCCACAACTTCCATCATTCCTGACCATTGGCCATTCTGACTTGGGATGATGGGAGCTGGAGTCAAGCCGCATCTGGGGGTTGACAGATTCCCCACAGCTGTCCGACATCAACCAGGGCATGGTTCATTACCCCTTTGATTCCTCCTTTCGGCTTGATTCAAAATCAGTTTGGCGAATTTTAAGTTTTCTCTGCAGTTGTTTTGAAGAAGGTCACCTGTTTTCTGAGACTTTCTGTCCTAGCTTAAAACGTTGGTACATGTGTGCCAACACACTTTAGCCTCTGGGGGACTTTGTTCTCCAGCACCATCTGTGATGAGGAGCCACAACAAAATTCAATCAACATCACTTATATATCACATTTCCTATCTTCATGACCTCAGACAGCTGTGGGCTTTTTTGTTTTGTTTCCACATTTGTTTATTTGTTTTTATTTTAAAAACCCCTTCATTTAGAGTGTGAGTTTTCAACTCCTTCCTCCAAAAGCATATATTTATGATACTGAGTTAGGCCAGAGGGCACAGGTCAGGGGAATTCCTGCACCTAGGTTGCAAGGGCACTGTGGAAGCCCTGATCTTTTCTGAACAAAGTTTGGGAAGTTTCACAAAATGAATAAAATACAGTTTAGGCAGTGTCCCTTGTACCATGTGACTGCCCTAGCCTGGCACCACCCTACACACTAGCTACTTAGACTGTGGAAAGGCTGGCAAACAGTTCCTTTGCTCCCAAGGCTTGGGAATAAACAAGATGAGGGAACATAGTTTAAAAACCACCAGTTGCCCCCATTCCACCAGTTTGGGCTGCACTGTGACCAGAACTGTGTCTAAAAGCAGAGAAACACTTTTGATTGATGTGCATTTTCTGAGCTGTTCATCGAAATGTTCTCCCACACTGAAAATGCAACATTTGACACAAAAATTCAAACTCGTGAAAATTCAGCTCAACCGAATTGCTACTACGCTCACTAAGTAAATGACTGCTTGGTTGGGTTGCTGTGTCACACAGCTCATAGCAAACAAGATTCACCGAGAATAAAGGTTAAGAACTCTTGCATGCACTCCTATGAAGTCAAGGCCTGATCACTGATTATACATTTAGAGAATCTCATTTTACATTCTGAACCTGAGGAACAGCTTCTGAGAGAAATGGCACTCACGTTGTAATATATCCAAGCAGTACATGTTGGACATGTTTATATTCTGCACCAACTTCAACAAAATCATTAGAAAGTAAACATCTGCCTTACTCAAAGCTCTGCTGAGGGAAAGCAATTGTGTTGTATTGACACTAGTGTGTGGAATATTGGAATATTTTTTCTCCACGCCAGTCTCTTCTATGAAAGCAGGCAGAAGTGAGCATATGGTTTTACTTCTTATAAATCTTTGCTCAAATGCCTAGTTAGGTCATCCATACCAAAACAAATGGCTCGCTGAAAACACTAAAATAAATGTAGCCTATGTAGTTTTGCTCGGGGAGATATTTCTGAATTCATACAGTTTGCTTTTCCCTCCAGGATCCTTTTTATCATTTCAGACACTGTAAGTATTTGAACATGCTGTAAAGACAAACCTGCAAAGGGAAGATTTCCATCCAAGTGAACCAGATAAAGTATGGAAGGAATTGTTTTGAAAAGGGTAATACTGGAAAAAAATCAAATCAAATCCTTGCGAAATGTAATATTTTACGAACATTAAATGAAACCATTGACAGCTATACAACTGTTTTCAGTCACAAACCTTAGTACAGCTTTCAAATACACATACTGTATAGACTTTGATCCACAGGTCAAAAATCATCCCAGCATGCCTATACTTTAAAGAAGAAATATATAATTGAAAGAAATATTTTCCAGAGAAGCTACATGGTATGTCTAAGAATCTGTTTGGGGGGGGGGAGGAGTCGCTACTTGGTGGTACTGAAGAGAAACAGATGTCCATTCATTACATACCTATTGTTGACCATTTCTATGTTATCTCACTTATTTGCCCATTCCCAGTCCTTCCCACATCCTCAGGGGGAAACCATGGGAAACTTGGGACTGGTGCTGCCTAGGCAGGTTCCATCGCCACTAGGAGTTCTCTGTTTCAGAGTATTTTAAGCAGGTCCATCTCAAGGCAGCCTACAAAATTAAAAACGAAACAAAAACCCTAGCACATGGCATCCTTCTAAGGGGAAGGCATTCCATAGCTGGTGTGCTACCACAGAGATGTCCCCATCCCATGTCACCACCTGTTGTCACCACAGATCTAAGGCTAATATTGCCTACAGGCACTGATGCAGTACCTGATTGTGATGGTTATGAGAAATAGGCAGGGCAAGATGAGGCAACCCGCTTGGATGGCATGATCCACATGGGCCACAAATCTTGATGTACAGTAGATCTTTGCATCCCACCTCTTGTTCCTGATGTAGATCTTCAGTCACCCCATCTTCTCTGGTGAGGAGAGGAGCACCATTTTGTGGTTCACCTCAGATGCCAAAATGTCTCGGTTTGGTCTTAGCAATAGGGTTGGGTGTCATCAACACACTGGTGATACTATGTTCCAAATTCCTTGATGACCTCCACCAGCAGCTTTGCGCAACAGGGTAATAGGACAGAAATAGTACAAAAACAGTCTATCAGTGCCTCTGAATTAGTGTACAAGGGACAAACAAAGAATACAAGAAGCTCTGGATTCTATTCTATATCATATATCATATGGAAATATTACTAAAACTTAATGCTTTGTCTGAAATACCTTTGCACCTGGAATATTATAAATATGTAATACTATGTATGTGATCATTTTTCCTTGCTTAGAGTTGATTTGGAAATAATGGAGAGGGAGGGAGGGAGGGAGGGAGGGAGAGATATATATTAAACAGCCTTGGACCTGCTTACATTAAGAATTGTTTCCTCTTATACGAATACAAGAAGCTCCATCTAAAAGTGCTCTTGAACTTAATAGTAATGGTGCAAAGGCAGTGAAACAGGTTGAGTATTTCCGAACAGAATGATTGTTCTGCTTTCAAAAAGCACAATTAAGGGTATGATGCTTGATGCAGGCAGGCAAGATATAAATTTTAATAATATTAAGGATATAATCAAAATTTATAGATACGTTTTTTTAAGAATCAAGCTGGAAAATAGAAAATGAAGGAGAAAATGAATGTAAAATAATCTGCAGCACAAAACCTGCTGCTGCCTGCATAGTGCATTTATGACCTATTTTTAGACATGCACTGCTTTTGAAGTGATTCAGCATGTTCTTGACCTAACCCTTGATGGTTTCTACACATTTAAAAGCCCATTAGGTCCTACCATTTTCACTTTAGCAGAATTAAACAAGTTCAAGCTTGGGCTTAATATACTGTTCTCTGAATTCTGTGGGACGTATGCCTGGCTCAGCTGAAATAATTTTAAATGACAGAAACATTTCTACAGAAGCAATAGGAGGGGTGGGGAATGTTCCTTGAGTATTGCTTCAAACTAATTCTTCAGAAAGTTCTTGTTATTTTGTTTGTGTGATTCGTGAACAAAATAGTTGTGGAGTTATCAGTACATTATTGTCTTTCGTATAATGGAGCTATTTCTTTTTCTGAAACTATTCTTAGCTCAGCTAGTAACTGATAGTGCACTGCAATAGTTTGAAATCCTCAGAGGGAGGAATAAAGAGCTCTATCCCAGAGCTCATTTTACAACCCAATCAACAGACCATTTAATTTCAATTACTTGTGTTTAGGATTATTTAAACCCATTAAAGTCAATGGGACTTACTTCCCATCCTCCAGTTGTAATCTTAAAATTTAGCAAATGTATATCTGTTAGCCAAAAACTGAAAGGCTGTCTGGTGAAAGTATCTGTATTGTCATAATGTTAGTTCATTTGCATAAGTAGAAAGCAGAATACTGTATTTGTAAAAATCCATAGAAGAAACCAGTATATAATTCTCTCTCTCTCTCTCTGTGCATGTGTGTGTATCCCTGTCTGGTAGAGGATGTGTAGTTCAACCTACAGCTTTTATTCTTGTTTTTTTTAATCTTTATTGTTTTGTTAATGCTGTTTGATTATTTTATTGTTTTAATTTATTTTTAGGTAATTGATGTCAGATAACCATGCATTGTTTCCCTCTCTGAGATCTTCGGGCGAAGGGTGAGTTAAAATATTATTTATTTGCTTATTAAGAGTCTCTAAAAGCCTCTCTTCACCTGATACATTTTTTTCTATCGTTTGAGATATGTCTGCCCCATGTGTATTTTCTACTCCACTCATAATTTTGTTCTTCTGAAGACTGAAGCTGCAACTCAACCCCAATGACTTTGAAGTAAGCCCCACTGAATTAAATGAGACTTACTCCTGAGTAGGCATGGTTAAGATTGTGCTGTTAGCAGATGAAATAACAGTGTAGTATGATCAATATTTCACTTTGCCTGTATTAAGATATTTCACACTTTAAGATCTTGTTCCAAAGACTTTCAGGGAAAGAATATGACAAAAGGTTTTAACCTTTATGTGCAAGACAACCCATCATTAATTCCAGATTAAAAGGGGGGAAAGAGTGGGGGAACATGCTATTTTCCATCAGGAAAGATATTTATATCTTCCCCTTTCCTTTGTTAGGATCACAGCTAACCAGTCCATATATTTTTATTAGCATTCATATGCAAAGGCTTCTTTATGCAGTCAGACGCCCTTGTGTTTTATTTTTATAGCTTCAGGGTGGGCTTCCCTTCACCCTATAACATGCATAGCTGCTTTCTACTGGGCAGAGCCTTGGGCATCACTTCCTAGAAAAGTATGCTAAAAAATTGATTGTGGTTCAGTATAGAGAAATTAAAAATGAGAGATGCTTTGAAATGCAAGATGTAGGTGGAGCTAGACACGTTTAGTCTAAAAAATGTACCAGGCATTATATATGCATTATGGAAAATTCTAGACATTGGACTGGTCCAATTATGGAAAATTCTAGACATTGGGCTGGTCCAGGAGAATGGGGTGCACGTACGCTTGGCCTTTGCAGGAAATACAACATAACATGTAGTCAGGAATCACCATGGGATGCAGGTGGCGCTGTAGGTTAAACCACAGAGCCTAGGGCTTGCCAATCAGAAGGTTGGCGGTTCGAATCCCCATGACAGGGTGAGCTCCCGTTGCTCGGTCCCTGCTCCTGCCAACCTAGCAGTTCAAAAGCACCCCAAAGTGCAAGTAGATAAATAGGTACCGCTCTGGCGGGAAGGTAAATGGCATTTCCGTGCGCTGCTCTGGTTTCATCAGAAGCAGCTTAGTCCTGCTGGCCACATGACCCAGAAGCTGTACGCCGGCTCCCTCGGCCAATAAAGCGAGATGAGCGCCGCAACCCCAGAGTCGGTCACGACTGGACCTAATGGTCAGGGGTCCCTTTACCTTTAAGAATGAAAAATGGAGTGGAATGGGTCCAATTGGTTTGAATTTCATTCATTCAAGGAATAATACAGGGCAAAACAAAAGTGGATGAAATGGAATATCATTTGGAACTTTTATTCATATCTACTTGGGATTCTCATTCAAGCCAATTTAGGAATCCCATTCATCCCCCCCCCCAATTATGCGATTCTTGGGTGGAGAGGACTTACTAGCTCTGAGAGAAGTCTTCTTGGTAACTGTTTCAATGGCTACTAGCCATGATGTCAATAGCTACCTAGCCAGGAGAGGGCTATTGATGGCTACCTCCCCCAATGACTGTGCTCTGGCTCCACCAGTGGATGCAGCAAAGCTTCTGAATATCCACAGGAGGAGAAAATGCCCTTGTGGTCATATCCTGCTTGCTGGTTCCCTAGAGGCAACTGTCCAGCCACTGTGAGAACAGGATTCTGGAACAGATGGGCTATAGGCCTGATCCAGCATGCTCTTCTTATGTTTTTATTTGTCAGGATGGTTTTATTTATGCACAAAGCTCAAGACCTAACGTTGTCCTAAGGTAGTGCGGTGGCCATCACCAAGCATGCCACAGGTTCAGGTTAGGAGAGGGTCAGGGAAGCTGCTGACCACTCTCCTCCTGCCGTCCGCCGCCGGGTCCGCCTGGCTTTCAATTTGAACTTACCCTGATCTTTTATTCCCCTTCCTTCCCTCCCCCTCCCCGTTTTATGAAGATTACCCGCTCTGGGATCCCACAGCTAATTCTCCCCTGGTCTCCTCACTGGCCCAAACTGGACTAATTTAGCCAGCTACCCCTGGTGATCATCTAATGTTTATTGGATGGATTTTCCCCCTGAACTGATTTCTGAATTTATTGTTATTCAGGTTTTATACTGTATTTTAGTCTTCTTTTTGTTGTTGCATCAATTAAGTTTTTTAAATTTGTTGTTAGCCGCCCTGAGCCTGGTTTTCTGAACCAGGAAGGGTGGGGTTTAAATAAAATTATTATTATTATTATTATTATTATTATTATTATTATTATTATTATTATGGCTGGGCTATGGCTGAGGAGAGTGGGCAGCAGCTTTGCCACCCATTCTCCCTTTGCTCTCCACCACCAGGTCAGACCTGACCCGGCAGCGGAGGCAGATCTGCTGCAGCTGGGCACACCTCACTGCGGCCGAGGTGGGATGTTCTCCGCCGCTGGGTCAGAAGTGGCCCAGCGGCAGAGCTGCTGCTGGGTACAAGGTGTGGCACAGGCGTCTATCAAGGATGTGCAACTCCTGCTGCTGGGTACAAGGTGTGGCACAGGCGAAGAGCGTGGGCAGCACTCACCTGCTCTCCTCCCCCGGGTCAGGTCTGACCTGGGTGGCAGAGCTACACCAGGCACAGCCAAGGTGCAGCTCCTTCTGGTATGGAGCCTGTCAGGGACTGGGCAGAGGAAGAGTGGTGGAGACCGCCTCCCCAGCCTGAACCTTCCAGAGGAGAAGACAGTTCAGAATTACAACAGGGGTTTGAGGGACATCACAGCTCAGAGGCAGATGAGGGGAAAAGCTAGGAAATAATGGGAGAGGAGGAGGAAGAATCACCAGAGGGGGGACAGCTGATGGACACAGTGTCTTTAGAAAGCATTCCAGACCCCGCCTCTCCCAGAACCTGGCAGGCATTGAAAGTAAGAGAGCAGAGAGCTCAGAGGCAAGAGGGCACATCTCAGCATCTTTAGCCATGACACATAATGGAAGAGTGGAAGGGGGTAGAGACTCACTCAGAGCAACGCCCTTACTCCAAGTGGCTGCATTTCTAAGCCTCTCTCTGTGAATATTGAATAAAAAGCATTGGTAGGAACTTTCCTTGTCTTATCCATTCCTGGCAACCTACCGTGGGGGTTGGATCCTCTGACACCTGACAGAGCCAGGATCCGATGAAGGAGCCTGCTGTGGGGCACCTGTTTGTGACCCTTCTCAGAATTGCACCTGGGGCCATGGCCCCCCCACGGCACCCCCCCATGTTATGCCTCTGCCACCTCCCCAAATGACTAAAATAGAACAATAAACACCACCTACTGTTCTGAATGATCACCTCTTTATTGAAAGCTCACTTCAAAGTGCTTATTATGCATATATATTTTTAAACAGATAAGATTGGCAAACCCCTTGAAAAACTGACAGGTTGAAAGTATATATGATACTGTAAGTAGATTCCAGCACCTCAGCAATAAAACAAACTTTGCATGTGTAGTGTGTGTTTTGTGAAGAAAAAAGGAGGGGAAAACACAAGATGAAACAGGCTCAATTTTAAATTTCATTATACAAATAATATTTCTGATAGAAAAAAACCTCTACTGGGGATGCTTAATTTAGTATATCTCCAGCCACACACCACGAAACCAACTACCTAGAGCACAGCAATGTGAAAAATGAGAGAGAGATTGAAGCAAGTTTGCATCCTTAAGGTTTTGTTTACTCACCGTAGGAAGACAATGTTATCAGTTAATAATAGCAGGATGTATATAAACCAGGATGGTAAAAAGCGGGAACGTGATTTTTAGGTCATTAAAATGGCTTTTGTTAATAAATGTGTGGAATTTTATGTACAAAACAAATTAACTAGCTGTTAACTTGATGCTCTTCGGATTCAACCTAAAGTTTATACTTGTTTCTGTGAAAACATGTTCACTAGCTCCTGCCAGTTTCAGAACATGATAACACTGGCAGCAGTATAGCACATTTTTTACTGGGGTAACAACTTGGTTTTTGTATTTGAATAAAATACATTAAATTATACCTTCAGGGGAATGGAAGAACATGATTTATACTTTATAAAAACAGAATATTGCATGACTCAGACATTCAGAGCCCCATGAAATAGGCTTGACATATTTCAAAAAGTAAAAACCAGGAAAACCCAAAAGTTGTTCAGGTTTTTTTTAGACAAAGCCCCAAGTTGTTGAGTATTTTTTATTATTATTTTACAAAAACACTGTGATTTTGGAAACACCCCCTCCCCCCCCCGGCTGTCAATTCTGCAGACCTACATGAAATATTTTGTAACTTTCCAGCTTGCCAAAATGCCTGTAAGAGGAATGAATATTTTTAGAATCCAAAAGACTTAGGCTTTGTGCTACTGGCAGGTACTCTTCTAGTTTGGAACATCTTCTGAAGGGAGCAACTTTCAAAAAACCTATGTACCAACTTCTTTGGGGCACTGATTTTCTGGCAATAAGCAATAAGCATTTCCCCTCAAGTAGTTTTTGCAAACAGATTCCCTTCACCAATCTGGTACGCACCAGATGTGTTGCATTATAATGCCCACCAGCCCAATCCATGAGAGCTGTAGTCCAAAACATCTGAGGCACCAGGTTAACTAAGACTGTGTAAGCCCTGAGGCAATTACAGAAGAAACAGGAGCAACACATCATTTCATGGATGTCCAAAGCCACAACTGTTAACACTGAAAAACAGGGTTGTGTTTACACTGAAAATTTTCCCATTTACTCCAGTATTGTGCCTCAGTTCTTTTTGCTGGCCCATGTAGGACCAGCATGGATAGTTGGCCCTGGTGAATATTTGATGTTTTCTCCCTTATGGTCTTGATCTATGGGCTACCACTAAAACGAGGCTGCATTTTAAGCTGTATTCTAACCTATATTTTAATCAACTGCTTTTAAAAAAATGTTTTTATTGTATTTTATATTCGGTGTTAGCCGCCCTGAGCCCGGTCTTGGCCGGGGAGGGCGGGGTATAAATAAAAATATGTTGTTGTTGTTGTTGTTGTTGTTGTTGTTGTTGTTGTTGTTGTTTTAGGTAATTCCTCTATAAGAAGGACTTCATAGCAGCCATCTTTTTGCTTTTGGTAATTTGTTCTGTCTGCATCATAGCACTTTTCAGGCATTCAGTACCCATGGATAGCAAAGATATGAAGGGTCTATCAAGGATGTGCAACTCCATCCTCACCCATGAATGCTAGCCATGTCCCCTGACATCAATCTGAAGGTGAGAACATAAAACATAGAGATGAAAGAGACCACAAGGGTCACTTAGTTCAACCCCCTGCAATGCAGGAATCTTTTGTCCAATGTAGGGCTCAAACCCATGACATTGAGATTGAGAAAGTATGCTTATATATGTATGGGACTCACTCTATGGAGGTAGGAGGAACCTTCGCCCATGGAAGTTTTTGTCACTATAGAGGGAGTCCTATGTGCGTACATAGTACGCCTTCAGGCTGATGTCAATCATACCTCAGCCAGGGAGCATGGCAGGCACATGAGTTAGTAGCAAGACTAGCCTGTGCATTCTCAATAAATCCTTCAGTGAACTGGGCTCTCGTTTGGCTGCGGGGGGAAATCTTGTTTGCTAGGCTACCTGAGAATAACAGGCCAAGGCTCAAAATGATATGGGGTCAGTGCTAATCCAAAGTGTAGAGGTACTCTTATGTTCAATCAAATTTAGTTGCACATTTTTCTTTCTTAGGCCAGAGGGACTATAAGACATGAAAAATACATTTCCCACTCCATATACAAGAGTACAAGTAAATGAAGCTGAGACTTCCAGAGATCTGGAGAACAGGAAAGCAGGTCTCTGTGGCTCAATGAATGGCTTTTCAAATGAAAAGTTGAGTACCACACACTGGCACCAAACATGAAACAGGTTGGGAATACAGGCTGTCAGAATTTCGTAATGACTACTTGGAACCATGGATGCTTAAAGTCTTGCCAAAGGCAGAATTTTTTACCTGCTGTTCTAGTGAAGACATGGTATGGGATTGGGATTCTGCATTTTAAGCATCAGCGTTTGTCTTTTGTTGGGATAGTATGCTTTGTAGCAAAACCTATTTGGTGTTTTGCAACTTTCCGACTAGTTGCAGGACCTTAGCCAGACCTAGCAGAGTAAACGCAGAATCAACGGAAGCAACTGGCGACTTGGCTGCAGACAGGATGGACGAAGCAGGAACCAGGAACTTGTAGTTAGGTGTTTATTATGTACAGTGGATTATTTACAGGAACAGAGCATGGATCTTTTGCTAGCTCTCTCTGACACAACTCACAACTCCTACACTGACACACAGAACTCTGAACCTCTGAACTACAAACACATTCCAGTTAGTAGGCCATTAATTATCACTCCCTTGAGAGAGCTTGACCAATCAGGGAGCTGTCTGCATGTCTCTGTTATCACCAGGCAGATTTACTCCTTCAGATTGCCTTCTGGCTGTCTGCCAAACCTTAATTGACTCTGTGTGAGTAGCTGCACGTACACAGATTCCCAACAGGCTGGTCCAAGTATGGCAAGGTATATCTTCAGTTTCACTGCACTGCTGTTTCAAGTGATACTATAGGAGGCAGTGCCCAACATTAGGGTGGATGCTGAAGACCTAAGGCCAGCTGGTTTGCCAGTACAGTGGTAGCTCGGGTTACAAACACCTCAGGTTACAAACACTTCACATTACAGACTCCACTAACCCATAAGTAGTACCTCAGGTTGAGAAGTTTACCTCAGGATGAGAACAGAAATCATGCACCAGCGGCGCGGCAGCAACAGAAAGCCCCACTAGCTAAAGTGGTACCTCAGGTTAAGAACAGTTTCAGTTTAAGAACAGATCTCTGGAACAGATTAAGTTCGTAACTAGAGGTACCACTGTAATTAGTAATCCAAGACTAAATGGGGTATGGTAAGGGAGAAACAAAAGTGCCGTCCTGTGAAGACTATAATTTATTAGCAGGGAAATGTAATTAGTCGAATACGGCTACTTCCATCCCAATTTGGTTTCTAATTAACCTGCAGAAAACCACTTCAGGATTTTAAAAAGAAAGTACTTAATTAAAGCATCTTCGGATGTCAGGTGATATTTCAAAGTTTGCTGAGACCTTCTCTTCCAAGTGACACAATCCAAAGTTCTGTTGTTGGCAACAGAGCTGCTATGAGTGCAGTTTTGGATGGTGTAAATTGGGGCTTAGCTTTGATAATGTTTGTGGCAGATCCACTCCTTGATTCAGGACAAGATTTCAGAATGCCCTCATCACAAACTCTTCCACCTCCAGGACGTATACAGTACTTAGACCAGGGGCTTTTTGGAGCTAAATGGCTTGTTTTGAATTTTGAGGAACTGCTGGGAGCGCCAGTCATAAAATGGCTGCCGTTGGGGTGTAGCATAACACAAAACCAGACCCTGCGCATGTGCCTATTTTCCAGGGACAGTCCCGGATTTACAGGAACCATCCTGGTTCCTGATTTGATCATGGAATGTCCCGTTTTCCCTTTAGACGTCCCTATTTTTATCAGAGAAATGTTGCAGGATATGGAACAGGACGTCCCTATTTTCACTGGAGAAATGTTGGAGGGTATGCAAAATTTGAGAAGTGAGGCTTTTCTCAAAATAGTATTTCCATAGGAGAAAATGCTTAACATGTTGAATTTATGCCTAGAAAATAAGACAGAAACATAAGTGCATTATAGGGGGAGACGACACAGCAGCTCTTTAGGACTCCAGGGATTCCTATTCCCTGCTGTCCAAACAACTCACTCATCTATCTCAGCCCTAGTGTCACTCATTGGCTAACAGCACTGACAGCTGGGAGCAGCTGGGAGCAGAAATCACTTAGAAGACTACTTGCACATTTTGCTGAATAATTTTATTTCTAGGAGAATTACTCATGGGCACCAGATTGGTGACCCCTGACAAATAGGACTCTGGAATGAAGAACTGATGTCTGTTTATGGTTGTATGCAAGGAAGAATCTATACAGCTCTATATCTATTAAACCTAATCTGAATCCAGATTCATATTTCCAAAGCTCTCAGGCCTATGAAGAACACAACCGTGTTCTATTTTGTTTCAAATATACCCTCTGTCTACTGGTTCCTAACTATGGCGCCTGTAAAGTTTTGAGTGGTGGATTTAGAAACTGCTGATCAGAGCTGCCTCTGATCTGATTTAGAAACTGCTGATCAGAGCTGCCTCTGATCTTTTCTGCCAAGAGTAAGCTTTTGTGTGGCCCCACAGCCTATTAACGCGAGCATTTAAATCAAGTGAATATGTGTTTCTTTAGGGTTTATGCAGTCCCACAGCAAGACTGATGCATTTCACTTGGAAGCAAAACGAAACCTATTTGTCAGGGCAGTAGGATATATGAGGAAGAGTCTTACAACTTTGTATGGCCCAGGGAATTGCTTGAGGCTGAGTATTTAGAATGAGGTGGTGCTTAGACCTAATTTATCCAACTGCAAACACTTTAAAGTGCCACCTGCATGAACACTGCCCAAGTCTTAATTGGAATTGTCTATAATAACTTGCAATAATAGCTTCTGCTCTTATAACTTGCCATCAGTTAGGGTGAGCTGCTGCTAGGATATGTTATTATTCAGGACTTCACCGTAGTTTGACAATTTCAAGCAGTACACAGATGACTGCCAGATGTTTAGTAAGGTGGCACTGTAATACTTCAGTGATGTAAGAGAATTGTTTGTGTCTCCCCCACCCCACCCCAGAAAGAGTTGCTTTTGTCTAGAGGTTTTGCAACACAGCCGCCGAACATTGCTTCAGGGTTAACGCTTAACACAGAGATGATTCATTTTCCATCTCCATAAACTGGAAAAAGAAAATCCCAGTGTTTGTAAAATGTTAGACGTGTTCCAAAAACAGTGATTTGTTTATTAAATGGCTCCCTTGCTTTTTCTCTTAGCGTATAGACATGAGTCTTTGCCTCAATAAGTGCTTTGAGAATTCAGCTAAAAATCTTTATTTTTATTTGTTTCTCTCTATGTATGTGTTGCATTTATGTATAGCTGTCTGTGATGCTTTTCATGGATAAATGAGGAGGGGGAGTAGAGCAGTGTGTGTGTGTGTACAATTTCTGGCAAATGGCCTGTGTGGGATTTTCATAACCTTCTTGCCTGTAATATACTACCTTGCTTGTCCTTTGGCAAGCTATGTCTGGCTTTATATTTTGAATTATAGGAGTTCTGCTTTACCTGATATTTGTAGTTATTGTAGCGTAACCATGACAACAACAAAAATGCAGCTGTCAATCTTTTAGACTGCTTAATTTCTGTGTAAAATTGTAAAGGCCTCTACCATAAAAAACCCACTTACAACCAGCTACCACAGATAAGCTCGCACAAATCAAACCATTGTGCTACGCACAAACACCAAGATGCCCCTCCTGCCGCAAATAAAACCCTTGAGCGAAGAAGATTTCACAAGCAAATGAATCAATGGACAAGCTACAGACTAACAGACTTGCCCAGGGTCATAATCAAATCAAATCTGGTGGGGAATATTCTTTTCTGATCCTAAAACTTGATCATGAACAAAAGGCATTGCTGGCAGCCTCTTGGCAGGCTTAGTGGAGTTAATCCACTTTTGTCAGTGTAGACACAATGCCCCAGCTTTGGCACCACCTTGCCTTGCTCCCACTCTTTCCTGGGAGCTTGACTCTGTGGCGCCACCCTGCTGGCTGCTTCTGGTAGCATTGTGAAAGAAACCTTGTGCCAGGAATCCTCAAACTATTATGTGTTACACTAACGACAAAGACCAAGGGGAGATTTGGCTCTTCAAATCACAGTTTAGGGGCTTTAGAGAAGTTAAGACCAGTTTGACACACGCTAAATTTGTTTCTGACCATCAGTTTTGAAAATTGTTTTTAGCCTGTGGCCATCACAATGTAACTCACAAAAACAAACAAGACAATTCAGGAATACATTTTCAGCAATGCAAATTCTCAAAATTTGCAAGTTCTCCAAATTATTAATAGGTCACATAGCATCTGGTGCCTTCGTTACATAACTTTAGGCACCAGGCATAAACATTCCTCTACTCCCATACCTTTGGCTAATTAAACAATCCCCTTTAACCCAGGGAGATATTGTTTTTGCTTTCTACTATGTTATATTTTGTGTTTTTATAATCTGCTCTGTGATCCTTGGATGAAGTATAGTATGCTATAACTTTTTTTTTTAAAAAAAATTAAAATATATTTTATATGGAAAACCCTTGACAGTTGACATAGTTTGGGAGCAAAAAAGTAGCCTGTAACTTTTCTCACTGCTAGTGTATATCAAGATACCGTATAGGTAACAAAGTTGTCCACGCCGGCCAGTGACCATCAAATTTTGATATCATCTGGATTGACCTTCTAGAAGATTCAGAAGTGAATAGCCAAATCTATCTCTAGGCAAATTCTGTAGAGGTCAATATAGGATATTTTGCACAATGCCTTCAGTCTGGCTATGTGAATATCTTCTATCCATGTTCAGTGGGTATAATTTGAAAGCTAAAATGAGTAACTACATGTCTAACAGGGTGGGGGGAGTTAATTCTTGTAGATAAGCAGCTCTTTTATGGTCATGTTTCAAGATGGGAAACCTACAGTATGAAGAATTCAGTTTGAGTTAGTAACATGAAACCTACTTCACTTCTAAGTAATTTTTAATCATATACTGTGTGGGACTCCAAGCAGTGTATATAAAATTTTATTTTGGATTATATCCAGTTTGTCTCTACCATCTACCCCAGATTGCTGTTCCATGTAACAAACAAGACATACTTTCAGCAACAAACACTTTTACCGTCAGTTTCAACAAATGACTATGGCCTTAAATGAAATAAAGTCCTTATAGCTCCCAGCGAATGGGTAGACAAAATTTTAATGGTCTCAACCTGTGTGTGTCATAGAATATTTTTAATGATTTTAAGACAGGTCACAAAGCTTTGCATTGTATTTAATACAGTTGTTGGAACTTCTAAAATCTTAAATGTTTTTCCTAAAACGTAAACAATGAAACACTTTCCAACTTTCCACTTTATATCATATGGTTCCAGTTATTTTCCTGTTCTCACTCTTGCTCTTTCATACAAGTTGTTTTTTTTTTTTTGTTGTTTTTTTTTAGATTTAAGAACAATCTTGAGAATCTGTTGGCTTTTATCCAAATTAGTTCCATATGCATTGTGGTTCAATTCTTAATTGGATGACCAAATGCACTTAGTGAATTCTATCAACAGTTACATGTGGTTGAATTCCCAGCTCTATTCCCATGGCAACATCTTCCATATGGTCCGTTCCATGCCATATTGGCAATGTCTACCAATTGGTAATAAGGAGAGGCACAGCCTGCTTTGTTGTTTAGTCTGCCTTTTCACTGTTATCCAAAGCTTTGATGCTGGATGTTTGACAGTAAAATTATAGTCCATATGTGTGGGCTACATCTTCTACATGCCTTATGAATATGAACATGTCATTGGTCCATGAACTGCCTTGTTTTCTTATTGCTTATATCTGTGAGAACCAAGATTCTATGAAGATTTCAAACTGATTCTCATTGTCACTTTTTTGTGATGGTCTGTCTGTCAGTAGTAGTAATAATAATAATCCCTCATGTGGATTAACCTATGCCTGGGTTTCGTAAGTTTCAGGTTGTGATGGACAGAGCCTTCTATCCCCACAACATCTTCTAAAGGTTCCACCTGACCTGTACACAGTTGCTTCACTATTGATAAACTTCAACCCGAACTGCAAAAAAATAGGCACTCATCACTCATAGAATGGCTATTAAGGCGAGCCCTTAATGATTTTAAAACACAAAAGGAATCAGGTGATATATGAAGAAACACTATTAGAGAAAGATGATGAGAAACTAGTAGACAGCTCTCCATAACAGCAAATTGCCTGCCACGTTCTCCCTTCTACAAGCTAATCTGAGATAAGAATCTGATTACCTGTGTCTACTAAAGAGCAAATTTATGGACTATTTGCAAGCTCATCCAGTTTCAGTGCTTAAGGTCAATATATAGCCAAAGAAAACTTTGAACAATTTTGCATTCCCACCATTTGGATTAACTCTGTTATTGGTGTTCATATTTGCTCTGTTTCTGAGTCACTCTGAATTACAGTGGTACCTCAGGTTACATACGCTTCAGGTTACATACGTTTTGGGTTACAGACTAAGCTAACTCAGAAATAGTACCTCGGGTTAAGAACTTTGCTTGAAGATGAGAAGAGAAATCGTGCTTTAGTGGCGCGGCGGCAGCAGGAGGCCCCATTAGCTAAAGTGGTGCTTCAGGTTAAGAACAGTTTCAGGTTAAGAACGGACCTCCGGAATGAATTAATTACGTAACCAGAGGTACCACTGTACTTTATTTCTGAGGAACTCTATATAAAGCTAAGACATCAGTTCCCCCTTCACTCTTATGAAAATCTAAGAATGAATACACACACACACTTACACTTTTTGGCAGAAGCAAATGAAATTTGCAGGCACAGGAGCCCCTGGAGAGTAGATTCAGCCTGTCAAATTACCTTTTCAAGGGTGAGGAACAAGGGGTTGTCTACATCTTATTTTTAGCCTCAACATACAGTGGTACCTCAGGTTAAGAACTTAATTCATTCTGGAGGTCTGTTCTTAACCTGAAACTGTTCTTAACCTGAGGTACCACTTTAGCTAATGGGGCCTCCCGCTGCCGTCGCACGATTTCTGTTCTCATCCTGAAGCAAAGTTTTAACCCAAGGTACTATTTCTGGGTTAGCGGAGTCTGTAACCTGAAGCATCTGTAACCCGAGGTACCACTGTAACTAAGGGGCTGCTGAGTGGTAGGTATTCTTGATTGTACATCTTTTTAAAAGTTAGCAGCTTAGCTTTCTTAGTTTCCACATGACCCGGAAAGCTGTCTGTGGACAAACGCAGGTTCTCTCAGCCTGAAAAGTGAGATGAGTTTCATACCCCATAATTGCCTTTGACTTGACCTAACTGACCAGGGGTCCTTTACCTTTTACCTACCTACCTTTGTTTGGAGAAGCCCTAATACTAACCCTTAAGTAATGCTACTACTGGAACAAAAGTTTGCCATCCATGGCGTTTGGGCTCTAAATAGGTCAAATAAAGTTGATGGCTTGAAAAGTTCAGAAGGCAGGCAGAGAGAGAAAGCAAGAGAAAGGCGTGCTCCAGAGTTTTCATGCTGGGATGCACAGCTAGCAAGAGTGTCCCTCACTGACCAACACAAATGGAAGTCAATTAATTCAAACTACAAGCTTCTGGCCTTGTATGCCTAAGCTTTGTGCACACAAAGATTTCAGAGCCAAGGTACTAGGGACATACTTAAAACAACCGTGAGGCAAAGCTCCTCAGCAACACTAGATCTGAAGTGAAAATTGTCCTTCCAAATTTATTCAGGTGAAATAAATTGTGTGAAGTGTTTATTGTATTTCACTTCTCTCGTGGGAGCTGTAGCTTGAGATTTATGCTTGAAGTACTATGTGCCTTCAGTAATGCTAACGTGGCAGATGGAGCAAAAAGCCAGGAACCTTGCTTTATCGGTGAATACCACAGGAACGATTAATTAAATAAAGCTCTCTACTCAGTCTTTTGCCTAACCTGCGAAATGCATATTTTAGTCATTCTTACCATTTGTGTTTGCTTGGCAACTGGATTGCTGTGCTTGGAGACTTTATCTTCTCTTGGGCCTCCGTCCTCTGATGGAAACAAACTTTTCATTTTGACATCACTGTTGGCTGCTGGGGGAATTATTATGACTTTAACTTTTATATGGTGCCTTTCAGAGGTCTCATAGTGCTAAAAATTACAAGTCGACGGCCAAATATTGCAGCTGTGCAATAATTTCCCTGCGCATGAATATTATAAAAGCAATGGAATTACTACATCAAGAAATATTCTGTGTTTATTAATACAAATTATTTATATTCATGCCAATAGGCATGAAAAAAAAAATGTTGGCACCCTTTTCGGCTGTCTGTGGGGATGCGGAAGCAACACTATGGTTGTTATGGATGCAGAAATGACATCTCCTGCTTTTCAGTTCATTTCTTAAGGTTAGAAAAGAACAAAAGATATGTGAATATTACAATGTTCTGGCTATTCCTTAGCGGTCAGAATTGTGCTAAACGAATATGTGAACTATAGTTTGTAAATAATAATAATATGAAATCCATTCACCACCCCAAGTAACAGTGGTACCTTGGTTTTTGAATGTAATCTGTTCCGGAAGACGAATTCCGAAACGTTTGAAAACTGAGGCGCAAAAGGCAGTCTGCAAATTTAATTTAGAAACACTCAGCAGAAGCCGTTTGACTTCCAAGGCACGTTTGAAATCAGAAGCATTTACTTCCAGGTTTTCAGCGTTCGAGTTCCAAAATGTTCGTCAATGGAGATGTTCAAAAACTGAGGTACCACTGTACTAGGGTAGAGTGTCATAAAGATGCACATATTAGTGAAAAAACATACAAAGTTGCATTATATTAGGGAAAACAGGCATTGTAAAAATGTGTCTATTGGGCAAAACTGGATACAAAAATGTGTATACAGTATTAAGAAAAATTCACACTATAAACATTGTAGCTGTTGTATAAGGAATTATTATTAAAATTGGATTATAATTGAGTTAAATAATAGTTTGGAAGCAGAATTAAAGAAAATTATTAAACCTTGAAATCCAGCTCAATGGGGGGGATCTAAATTGTGTAATTGCTATTTGATTGATTGGTGTTTGAATTGGTATTGTAATTTGGTATTGATATAATAAGGCTTATATTGGATTTTTGTAATGGAAATATGCAGAATTAAGCTCAAGACTGGGGAAAAAAAGAAATGGAGAGAGACTGAAATTGACATATGTGCCCATTCGTAGTATGAGCCAATGTTAAGTCCTAGTTAAATTCATTTAAATGGGGTAGTTAAGTGTGTGCTTAAATATATCCCACAGAAGTCAGTGAGGCTTACAAATGGATTGTGCTCATTTTACTTCTGGAAATATGGACTTCAGCTGTCTCATACTGTGGTCTAAATTTGATTCATTAGGAGTCACTGTAAGCTTTCAAGAGTAGACGGTTCAGTGCGCCATAAAATAAACTCTGTGGAAACCAGACCAACAGTGCATTATCAACTTAATAGACCATAATATTGGGGGTGGGGGGTGGGAAGCTTTCTTTTTTAAAAAAAAAGGTACTGCTTTGTAATTATGGAGATAACATTGAATGCAACTTCAGATAAGTGCTAGCATCATTAAGAAACTATTCCAAAAGTGCACTTTTTAATTAATCTGCCATTTATTCTACTGAACTGTGATGAAGCATTACATTTTGTGAAACCCTGGGAGAAAAGAAATGTGACTACTTTGTCCAGTTGCAGAACACCTTTCAATCCAGCAGATGTAAGAGAAGAAGCCAGGGGCATAGCGTGGGTTACCCGTGCCCGGAGCAGGGCAAGTATTATGCTCCTCTAGTGGACTGGGCAGCGATCAGTCCCTTCGCCAGCCAGTGTCTAATCAAGGGAGTCTCTCCTTGCATACTAGACACAACCTGGGAGCAGATATAAGGCAGAGAAACACAAAGCCAGGAGCCTCGCCCTCCTGTCCTAGCAGCAAGGTGCTCTGGGTAACACACGTGGCTCCAGCTGTGCTTTTCCACCTTCCTCTTCCTTCCTCTTCCTTCCTCTTCCTTCCTCCCTCCTCAGTGAGTGGCGGCAGCTGCGCCCCTTCCCCTCCCTATCTCTCAGTCAGCCCGGGGGGAAGGGGGCATGAGCAGGGGTCCCTTGACCCACCACAAGGAGAAGGAGGTGCCACCATTGTCCCAGCCCCAAAGGCCTGGCTTGCCTCCCCACAGCTCTGGCTATGATGAGGGAGTCTGTCATGGAGGCGCCTGGTTGCGCCTCCTCAGAACTTTGCGCCTGGGGCCATGGCCCCCCTGCCCCCCTACGCTACGCCAATGGGAGAAGGTGGTGACTGGGAGAGGCCACCGAGACCACATAACACCAGTCTTGAAAGACCTACATTGAAAGCCCAGTATGTTTCCGAGCACAATTCAAAGTGTTGGTGCTGACCTTTGAAGCCCTAAACGGCCTCGGCCCAGTAGATCTGAAGGAGCGTCTCCACCCCCATCATACTGTTGAAATTCTACCTGGGTCAGAGGAATGTGCCACAGCGTAGGCACCGGCAGATATTCCTGTCGACCTCCCCGCGTCTCCACTCTGCTGATAAGCAGGCGAGGTCCCGGCGATTCATCTCAGATATGTGAGAGGAACACACCGTTCATCCTCTCTCCCCTTTGGTGTCCCCCAGGAGGGGAAAGAAGCAGACAGAAAACTATTTACATCTTTTATTTCTGTCTCTCATATCAGTACAGAGAAACATGTCTGCACTCGACAACAGCAAGAAGAAACTCCTCCCATGTACTTCCAGTACGGGTCATATGACACACACACTGAGCTAACATCCGGTGCTCAGTACAGAATGGACTGCCCCTTTGTTTCCATGGCAACAGTCACAAACATCCTGTCTGGCTTTCCAGCCACAAGCAGCTGACTGAGCTGCTGGAGCCTTTGCTTGCTGCAGCATTGGTGCTTTATGGTAACATACTCCCCCTAAAGTATCAATGCGTGCTGCGAGCAAAGCGTCATCCAGAGAAGAAAACAAACAGTTGTTATACTTATAACATTCCCCTGTTGTTTCAGTTCCACCCTTGGAACTACCCGCCACTGGTTTAACCAATGTACCTCTCTGGTTGTGTGACTTCACATTTCCTTGGTTAACAACTTTCTGTTGTGCCTTTGTCTCTGACTCAGACACAGCTTCAATCTGTCCTTGATCGTTTACAACAGCAACATATGCAAGGTTAGCAAACTCCTCTGAATACCTCTTGGGTGGTACACCCTTCGTTGCTCTCTCAGACCTTCTTAAGAGCTGCTGCTCTTCTCTGCTTTCTGGTTCAGCCTCTGAACTCTCTGGAGAACCAGTACTAAGCTTAATCTGTGGTTTATCCTCCTTTTCTGAGGGTTTAGTCATTATTTGAGATTTCCTCTCAATGACTGTGACAACTGAGCTGTCTGAGCTATCAGTGTCATCATCATCAGTACCACTGAACTCAATAAGATCAAACTCATCATCATCATCATCAGAATCATCTGTGGAAAAAGTTTGAACTATCACTCTTTCTCGTTCAGGAGCACTCTCTAGAAACTTTGTGAGAATCACCTGACCAGATTCAGACAAAATTACTCTGTAGAGACCTTTTTCATAACCCACAAAGATGCCTCTGGCATTCTTTACCCCACTTGGAGTTTCTGTTCTCACATGAGACCCGAAAACCTTGAAGTAGGCAACAGAAGGTTTTCTATTAAACAGCTTCTCAAAAGGAGAACATCCCAACTCTGTTGAGACTTTTCTCAACCACACATGAAGATAGGACGCTAAAGATTCGGCCCAATAATCATGTGGCAAATGTGAACTTAGCAATTGCGCATGCATCCCCTTTTGCAATTCTTTGTTCACCCTGACACAGACACATTTCTTCCATGCTTCTTCGGAACTAGCAAGTTTGTGTCTTATCCCTTTCTCATCCAGGAACCTCTGGAAATCCTGTAAAAGAAAAACTGGCTTGTCATCTGTGAAAAGACAATCAATGTTAGCATCATGCATACTTTTAACCTTGTCACAAAACTCTTGAAACTTTTCTAAAGTTTCCTGCGGTTTCTTCATCATATAAACCCAAGAATAATTTGTGTAACAATCAACACACACAAGGTAATATTTTGCACCGCCTCTAGATGGTTCTAAAGGACCAATCACATCAGCATACACCCGCTGAAAAGCTCTGTGGACCTTCTTAGACACCTTCCTGGTGTTCACACTGGTCACACCTGCAAGAGAAAATTCGTTAGAATCAGAAGTATTACATTTCATGTAATCACTTTGATCAAAAGTCAACAAATACAGTCCATCTTTCTCTTTGGCAGTAAGAAACAGTTCTCCATCTTTGTAGATCTTGCATCTTTTAGCATCATAGTACAGTTTGAGTCCCTTCTTTGCAATCTGCGACACACTCAGCAAATTAAATCTCAGTTCTGGAACCAGGTAAACATCGCTTATAGTCAAGTTCAGACTCTCAAGATACACAGTTCCAATTCCGGTCGCTTCTAGTTCTTGACCGTTGGCTTGTTTCACTGTGAAGCTTTGCTTCTTCAACGTCGAAAACAGTTCTCTGTGTGGGCAGAGATGCTTCGTGGCGCCCGTGTCGATTATGAATGCGTTCCCAACATCTGGCGTGGTTCCTTTCGCCATCATAGCCTTTGCAGGTTTCATCTGGCACTTGGTACGGCTTTTGCTTGACGCCTTCATCTTTACAGACCAAGATGAATAATTGTCATTGGTCAGGAGGGGTGGAGAAGGCAAGCCTCCCCCCTTCTTAGCATCCATTTTGAGTCCTTGCATTGACTCTGAAACAAACACAAGCCTCTAAAATCCAATAGCTGGCTTGTTTACTCTCTTTACACCTGGCAACTCTGACTCTGGCTGCGTTGGAAAGTCCCTTCCACCAGTTCGTGAGGACCTAGTCATAACAAAACTTTGTTTTCGCCTCTCTGAAGCATTGTCTGACGGTCCAGCCCTCCGAGTAACTTTCCATTTCTCCTCTCTGAGGCACAGCCTTCTGAAGGACGTTGCCTAGCAACAGTGCATTCCTTTCCTCGGACAGGAAACCACAAAAATGCCTGGTATGCAGGCCTCTTCTAAGTTGGAGCTGCTTTCCCACACTCGCTCCTCCGTGAAGCAGAGAATGAATCAAGCTGCATTCACACTTTTAAGCCCTTAAAGTCTCATACCTTGAGCATCGGCTTAGCTGTCAGCTTCTTCTGGTCAGCTTCTGGCTGCAGAGAATCAGCCTCTCACTTCAGGCTTCCATGGAGCAGAGGAGGACAATTCACCAGCCTCTCATGCAGATGTCCGATGGACAGCAACCATCCGAAGGCTGCCACTGTTGGAATTCTACCTGGGTCAGAGGAATGTGCCACAGCGTAGGCACCGGCAGATATTCCTGTCGACCTCCCCGCGTCTCCACTCTGCTGATAAGCAGGCGAGGTCCCGGCGATTCATCTCAGATATGTGAGAGGAACACACCGTTCATCCTCTCTCCCCTTTGGTGTCCCCCAGGAGGGGAAAGAAGCAGACAGAAAACTATTTACATCTTTTATTTCTGTCTCTCATATCAGTACAGAGAAACATGTCTGCACTCGACAACAGCAAGAAGAAACTCCTCCCATGTACTTCCAGTACGGGTCATATGACACACACACTGAGCTAACATCCGGTGCTCAGTACAGAATGGACTGCCCCTTTGTTTCCATGGCAACAGTCACAAACATCCTGTCTGGCTTTCCAGCCACAAGCAGCTGACTGAGCTGCTGGAGCCTTTGCTTGCTGCAGCATTGGTGCTTTATGGTAACACATACTACCCGGACACTGAGATCCAGCGCTGAGGGCCTTCTGGTGGTTCCCTCGTTGCAAGAAGCCAAGTTACAGGGAACCAGGCAGAGGGCCTTCTCGATAGTGGCACCTGCCCTGTGGAACGCCCTCCCACCAGATGTCAAAGAGAAAAATAACTATCTGACTTTTATTTTTTTAAAAAATATTTTTATTGGGTTTTCACATTTTATATAGACAAAAACAAAACACAGAACACCAAAACAAACATAAAAGACGACAAACATATATAATTTCCGAAAATCTTATTTTCTAACCCTAGTCCTTGACTTCCCCCCACCCCCTCCCTTGCATCCCTATTCCCAAATTTATGTCAGCAAGTTGGCATTTCCTTTTCCATCTTGATATTAATCCTTTTATAAAGAAAAGCAAAAAATAAATTTTCCCTAAGTTGGACCCCAATTCTCTTCCCTCGATTTCTCATTTTTTCTTGAATAATTTTCTTATTAACTAAACCCCCTGGTCTTGAGTGTTGTTTGAATTTAAATGCTTCCCTCCCTCCCATCCCCGATTTGCGTCCTTTCCCAAGACATGTCCAAAATAACAGTTTTTAGCCTGGGTTCCGCACGTCCGAGGCTCTCAAATCTCTTTCAGTCCCTCTCCGCCGGTTTTGTTGGTAGTCCTTTTTGTCGGTCATCGAGTCTCGAAAGAGTTCCTTCACAATCAGTCCAATCAGTCCATAGTCTCTTCCCATATTTAGAAACAACTGCTGAAGAATTTCCACAAGGCCTGAGTCTTGATGATAGTCAAAATCAAAGTCTATGTGGAGGCCCCAATTGTACTTCTTTATTTCAAGTTCCTGAATTCCATAAACTCCCAGGGCCTCCACTTTCGTCTTCTGTATCTTTCGTAGGCTTAAAATGGATTTAATCCAATAGTCTCCTTGCTTGTGTTCTCCAGATGTCGGCTTCTGGTTAGTATTTTCCCACTTAACTTGTTCTCTTTCTTGTTTTGTCTTCTCCTCTTCTTTGTTTATTATTTCGAATTCAGCTGTGGGTTCTTTCTCACTCAGGTCCTCATTACATTCAGCAGAACTACTTGTTTCAGAATTCAAGGTCATCAGTTGTTTACTCATAGCTGTAGTCTGCTCCTGTAAGGTTCCCACCAGTGAAAACATCCTTTCGATTTCTCTCAGTATCTTTCCACCCACAGCCATTGTAATTCCACAGAATTCCCCCTAGAGGGAATCTGGTTACTTAATGTTCTTTTCTCCAACACTCCTCTGTCCTGTTATTGTTTCTTTGTTTCCAACAATTTTAATTCAATTGTAACTCCTTTTAATCCGGAGAGATCTTAAATAGCAATTTTTCCACTGTTAACAGTCCATTTGACAGCTTTGACAGCTGTCAAATTCTGCTCCTCTATACAGGCTCCAAAGCAGGACGCTCCCGACTTCCGGAGGCGGCGCGAAACGAGTAATGGCGGTCCTCTTTGCGCAGCAAAGAGGGGCTCCGCAGGAAAGGGTTGTTCGCTACGGCGAAGCGACGACCCATTAAGTTAAACCACGAGCAGAGTGAGCTCGTGGCCGTGGGATCCGGCGGGCACCGAGAGCAACCCCCAAAACGAAGAAGGGACCCCGTAAGGGGCTCCGGAAGCGCGGAGGGGAAGCGGTGCTGTGGATTCATCGCTCTTTCTGCGGGAGTGAAGCCGCGCGGCTGTTACCGATGAGCGCCGACCTTTCTTCCTTCACATTGGATTACAAATTAACTACTCGTGAGTAGGATTTATTTGAGATTGGATTACAAATTGTGAATTCGGCTGAAAGCGGGAGACGAGAAAAAGGAAGTCCGTCTCCCGGAGGTGCTTAATGATCAAAGGCAAAGGAACTGACAAGCTGGAAGCAGTACAAAAGGGTTTTTAAATGAGAGACAGCATACGTCTGGAGAAGTTTGGAAATTGAAGGGAAAGGCAAGTTATCTTTATTTTTCTGTGATCGTGTCTATTCTGTTTGGGGTTTCTTCTCCGCTAAAACCTTTAAAAACTTTAAAGACTTGAAAATCCCTAGTCCCGGACTTGCAGCGGGCAAAAAGTTGTGTTGCGGATACACTTACAAAGCTGAAACAGATACTTAGAGGCATTACCGGTGGATACAATTAAGTAACTGTATTTTGCACCTTTTAAGAAACTTTGTGGCAAAACTGAGAGGGCTCTGCCAGAGGGAAAAGATCTTCTCTAAAGACACTGATTAATTTAACTAACTGTAGGAACTTTAATGGCGACTGAAACTTTGTTTCTTCTTTCATGAACTGAACAACACTCCCCCTAGTGGAGTTTGGGATTTACAATTTCCTGAGAACTGACTTTGTTTTGTCTCTCTGTGGTCTGGTTACTCACTCTGAGGCCTGTCTTTCCCATGGAACTTTTGACAGCTTGACCTTGAATCCAAAGACAGGTGTGGAATGAGTGTGGAATGAGTGGTAAACCAAAAACAAGAGCTGCGTCGAAAGCAGGGAAAGGCAAATTGGTACAAACAACTTTGGTTTCCCAGGCCCGCAGATCTTCAGTCCCTGCGGTACTACAGGCTGTACCATTACCAACAACCCCAGCTGAAGAATCAGAACAATCAACAAGTGAAGATATGGCAGCTGGGGGATCCAACATTCTCCTAGAGGAAATGCTACAACAATTTGCAATTCTGAACAAAAAAGTGGATGACCAAACTGCAAAAATTGACTTAGCCACATCCTCAATTACCAAACTTTCTGAACAGGTGGCTAAGCATTCACAAGACATTGGAAACCTAAAGGACGTGGTATCCGAGAATCGAAAATTTGCCGAGGCTGCGAATGAAAAAGTAGAAGCAGTAACTAAAGAAGTGGAGGAACTGAAAGGAGAGGTAAGGCCGCTCCATAAACATATTACTGACCAGCAGGCCTATCTGTCTTTGGTGGAACTGCGAAACAGGGAAAATAATTTGAGATTACGCTCTATCCCAGAGATTGAGAAAGAGGACTTGATTGGCTTTTTAACAGCAGAATTTTCTAAATTCTGGGGTATAAACGAAGATACAGACTTCAAAATAACAACTGCATTTAGACTGGGAAGGGTTGCCGGGAAGGACAGACCTAGAGACTGTTTGATTATTTTAAGGACTAAGCAGGAGAGAGACAAGATACTCGACCTACATTTCAATAAAGCACTTGTGATCCAGGAAAGAAGAGCACAAATCTACAAGGATATTCCTAAACAATTACTGGATCTAAGATCTAACTACACTGACCTAGCTGGACTTTTGAGAGGTAACGGAATACCTTACAGGTGGGAGTTCCCACAAGGCCTCTCATTCAAATACAAAGGAAAGAAGATAAAAATCAAAACGAAAGAGGATAGCCAGAAGTTCCTACACGACCACGGAGAAGACTTGCAGAAAGGAGCGGCAGCTATTTGGCCTCCACCAGAGTCAGGAAAAGAGTTACCACCTTCGGATTTGGACAAAAAAGAAGACACCCAACAAGAGTAACAACAGATTGACACAGGATGTCTCTGCAGCTGTATAGTTGGAACATTAACGGCGCGAATTCCCCAGAAAAACGCAAAAGGATCTTCCACATCCTAAAGAAAGAGAATTTGGATATAATTTGTTTGCAAGAAACCCATGTGACCAGATCACACAGGAAGGTGTTAACAAATAAAAGATTAGGCCAAGAATTTATTTCATCAGATAGAGTCAAGAAGAGAGGCGTGGTGATTTATGCCAAAGAGAATCTATCACCAAAATTTTTGTTTAAAGATGAACAAGGAAGAACCCTGGCTATTGAAATTTCGACCCAAGGAGAAAAAGTTTTGATATTAGGAATCTATGCACCAAATGAGGGGAAATCAGAATTTTATAAGAAGCTGCATGAGACACTACTGGACTATCTGGACTATTCCAACATCATTATGATGGGAGATATGAATGGGGTCGTCTCTACTTTGATGGATAAGTCACAGAATCAGAATCTGACTAAAGATGGAAGACTACCAAAAACTTTCTTTGAACTAACTGACAATATGGACCTAATTGATTTATGGAGGACGAGAAACCCCCTAGGTAAAGAAGGAACTTTCTTTTCTGAGGCCCACCTGTCATGGACAAGAATCGACCAAATCTGGGCAACTAGAGGGCTGGCACCTAAGACTACAAAAATAGAAATCTGCCCAAAGACTTGCTCCGACCATAACGCCTTGAAAATGGAAATGAGATTTACTACTGCCGACTCCTTCAGATGGAAAATGAATGACAACCTGTTAAGAGATCAAGAGATCGTAAAGAAGGCCCAAAAAACTTTAAAGGATTATTTTGAAATTAACTTGAATACCTCGGTGGAAAAAAGAATTATCTGGGACGCAAGCAAAGCTGTTATGAGAGGGTTTCTGATACAACAGAATACAATCAAGAAAAAACTTTGGAATAGTAAAAAAGACAAGATATTGGAGAAGATAAGTGATGGAGAGAAAAAATTAAGAGTGAATCCAAAATCAAAAGAGACTTTAAGAGAAATCAAATTTCACCAGTCACAATATGCGAAATTGATTAACCAAGAAGTGGAATGGAAAATCAAACAAATGAAACAAAGATCTTTTGAATCTGCGAACAAATGTGGGAAACTGCTCGCTTGGCAGTTGAAAAAGAGACAAAAATTAAATTATGTCACCAACTTAGAAGTTGAAGGGAAAAACATTCAGAAACCGGGAGAAATTAGAAGGTGTTTCCAGAAATACTTTAAAAAACTGTACACACAAGAATCCGAGGAAGCAACTGAGATAGAACAATTCTTGAAAGATAACGGCCTACCAAAATTATCTCAAGAGAAGAGATCAATCTTGAATTGTAAAATAACACAACAGGAAATCGAGGATGCCATTCAGAATATGCAACTAGGCAAATCTCCGGGTCCTGATGGACTCACCTCCAAGTACTACAGGATTTTAAAAGACTATTTGATACAACCATTAATGGAGGTTTGCAACCAGATTATGGGGGGAGGGAGGGCACCAGATACGTGGAAAGAAGCATTCATCACACTGATACCTAAAGTGGAAACTGAAAAGACTCAACTCAAGAACTACCGCCCCATCTCACTCCTAAACGTGGATTACAAAATATTTGCGGATGTTTTGGCTAACAGATTTAAAAAAGTACTAAATGAAGTAATCCATAAGGACCAAGCAGGCTTTCTCCCAGGTAGACATTTGTATGATAATACCAGGAACATTATCGATATTCTGGAACTTTTACAAACAAATATTAACACCAAAGCAGTGTTAATCTTTATTGATGCGGAGAAGGCCTTTGACAACATTTCTTGGAAATTTATGAAGAAAAACTTGGAAGGGATGGGAGTGGGAAGGGGGTTTGAGAATGGAATAGAGGCAATCTATTCAGAACAAAAAGCTAAGTTGATAGTGAACAATGTGGTGACAGAAGAACTTCATATTGAAAAAGGAACACGCCAGGGGTGCCCCCTATCCCCTCTGTTGTTTATTTCAGTCCTGGAGGTTTTGCTGAATATGATAAGGGAGGATCGGCAGGTACAAGGAATACGGGTCGGAGCGAAACAATATAAACTGAAAGCATTTGCAGATGACTTGGTTTTAACATTACAGGAGCCAGAACCTAGTACAAAAAGAGTTTTGGAATTGATTCAGAAATTTGGTCGGGTGGCGGGTTTTAAGCTGAACAAACAAAAAACTAAGGTGTTAGGGAAAAACTTGACGGTTACTGAAACAGAGGGGTTTCAGAAGGAAACAGAACTAAACATTGTTAAAAAAGTGAAATACCTGGGGGTCAATCTGTCTTCTAAGAATTTGAATCTATTTAAAGATAACTATGAAAAATGCTGGTCAGAAGTCAAAAAAGATTTAGAAATTTGGTCAAGATTGAAACTATCCTTGTTAGGCCGAATAGCAGCTATAAAAATGAACGTTTTGCCAAAAATGTTGTTTTTGTTCCAGGCCTTGCAGATTGTGGACAGAGTGGATTGTTTCGGAAAGTGGCAGAAGGACATTTCTAAATTTGTCTGGCAGGGCAAAAAGCCCCGAATAAAGTTTAAAATACTAACTGATGCAAAGGAGAGAGGGGGGTTTGCCCTGCCGGACTTAAGGTTATACTATGAAGCTGCGGCCTTCTGCTGGATGAAAGATTGGATTTTATTGGAAAACACTGATGTCCTAGATCTGGAAGGCTTTAATAATTCGTTAGGATGGCATGCGTATTTGTGGTATGACAAGGGGAAAACATATGGAATGTTTAAAAACCATATTGTCAGAAAAGCAATATTTATGGTCTGGAAAAAATACAAAGACTTATTGGAAAGTAAAACCCCGAGGTGGATTTCACCAATAGAGGCCAAAGCTCGGAAAACATCCAATATGGAGGCATATTGGCCGAAATATTGGGAAATAATAGAAAACATTGGAGGTAACTGGAGGTTGCAGAGCTTTGAAAAATTAAAGGATAAGGTGCAAAATTGGTTACATTATGCCCAAATTAATGAGGTTTTTAAGCTAGATAAAAAAATAGGATTCCAGGTGGAAAAATCGAAACTTGAGACAGAGTTGTTAGAACCAAAGACCAAGGTAATATCGAGAATGTACAACTTGCTGCTTAAATGGAACACTCAGGATGAGACAGTTAAATCAGCCATGATAAAATGGGCTCAAGACATTGGTTACAATATTATGTCTGAGGACTGGGAAAGGTTATGGACCACCGGTATGAAGTTTACGGCATGTAATGCCTTGAAAGAAAACATTATGAAAATGGTATACAGGTGGTACATGACCCCAGTCAAGCTCGCTAAGATATACCATTTGTCTGATAATAAATGTTGGAAATGCAAGGAGGCTGAAGGGACATTCTTTCACCTCTGGTGGACTTGTCCAAGATTGAAGGCCTTTTGGGAAATGATCTATAACGAGTTAAAAAAGGTGTTTAAGTACACCTTTCCCAAGAAACCAGAGGCCTTCCTTCTGGGCATTGTCGGCCAGAAGGTGTTAAAAAAGGATAGAACTTTTTTTATGTATGCTACAACTGCAGCAAGAATTCTTATCGCCAAGCATTGGAAGACCCAAGATTTGCCCACACTGGAGGAGTGGCAGACGCAATTGATGAACTACATGGAACTGGCCGAGATGACTGCAAGAATCCGAGACCTGGGAGAAGAGGCAATGGAGGAGGACTGGAAAAAATTTAAAGACTATTTGCAAAAGTATTATAAGCTGTATGAAACATAAGACGTCGTATGATTTGGAACGTTAGCCCCAGCAATGAAATTTAATTATCTATGAAATTGCTAACATTTGTGAAAGAATCAAAGTTTAAATGGGTAAAAATGATATTTTTAGAGTAAATGGAGAATAAGAGATCTAAACTTAAATTGCAACTGAAAATATAAAGAAACACACGAAATAAGGGTATAATTTGCTGATGACTTTATTATCAAGAATGCATTATGCGGGAGATGTGGGGAAGTCCAATGGAAATTTGAAATAAGCTATTGAAATGGATGTGATTTTCTGTTCTTTTTCCTTTTTTTTCTTCTATTCTGCTTTTTCTTTCTGTTCTTTCTGTAATTTGGAAAAATGTAATAAAAATTATTATAAAAAAAAAACAAAGCAGGACGCTCCCGGGCCCGGGAGGGAGGGTTGTTTACAACAAAACAAAGACTCTTCCAACACTCCACTCTCCTGCTCAAATTTGCCTTTCCAAATCTTGGAAGTTACTGTCTTTTTGAAACTCACCCTTTACAGGGTAGGCACTCCAGCTTAGCTCTTATATCGTTGCTCTGGATCGTCTGCAAGGGGGGGGTGGGGACTTCCTTTTAGCACACCCCCCGGTCGTCTCAAATTCAGAAGGTAAAATTTTTAAAGTTCAGTTCCAGATTACTCACGGGTTCTTTTTTTTCAGTCCAAATTTCAAGGAAGGAAGTCAGCGCTCTCCAGTTATGGCTCGCGGCTTCGCTCAGCGGCGGTAGCGATCGACTCTCAGTGCCGCGCCGTCCCCCGTATCCCCTCCGTAGCCTTTAAAAAGGCTCTTCGCGAATCAGGGGGGGCGCTTAAGGCACCCGCCGAGTCTTCAGTCCGCAGGCTTCCGCGCCTGCGGTTTTTAAGGGTCCCCGTGTCGCCGGCACGGCGAAGACCCATCCACCGCTGAGCCGATTCCCTCCGGAGCTCGGAGGGAATCCGCCATTTCCAGATCGCGCCAACCCGGAAGTCTAATAACTATCTGACTTTTAGAAGACATCTGAAGGGCCACTACCGAGAAGGCCCTCTGCCTGGTTCCCTGTAGCTTTGCTTCTTGCAGTGAGAGAACCGCCAGAAGGCCCTCGGTGCTGGACCTCAGTGTCCGGGCTGAACGATGGGGGTGGAGACGCTCCTTCAGGTATACTGGGCCGAGGCTGTTTACTCTCATTTTCCTACTCACATTGAAATACTGCCCCTCAATTAGGCCAAACTTAGATTCACAAAATGTTTAGGGGTATGCGTACCCCTGCATCCCCCCAGAAAAAAAGCACAGTTTCTAGGGAAAATAGAGGTGCTGGAACTCACCATGAACGCCTCCCTTGTTTTCTTATACAGTGGTACCTCGGGTTACGAACTTAATTCGATCCGGAGGTCCGTTCTTAACCTGAAACCATTCTTAACCTGAGGCGCGCTTTCACTAATGGGGCCTCCCGCTGCCGCCACACTGTTGGTGCGCAATTTCCGTTCTCATCCTGGGGCAAAGTTTGTAACCCAAGGTACTACTTACGGGTTAGCGGAGTTTGTAACCCGAAGCATTTGTATCCCAAACTCAGGTACCACTGTAATGGTAATGGCACCCACCTGAGAGGTACAGAAATTGAGTTTCGGCAAATTCGGGCTGAAAAAAAGCCCTGGGTGTTTGCATCTTTTACATGTAAAAGAAGTGTTCTGGAAAGTATGTGTCTTTATGACCAATAGGCATTCCTAATCATAATATGTTTATAGCTCCAGCATATGTGCAGTCATTTAAAAAAGATGCTCCACACAGTAATTATTATTTAGCTTGACAGAAAATATTTTTGAATTAGAACACCTGAATGACTGAGCGGGAGGGGAAGCACCTTTCTAGGTCGTGTTGCTCTAAGCCCTTCTTCTTTAGGCCACGCAAACAGCAAATGATATTTGCCTTTCTGAAGAACAAAATGTTGAACACGCAGAACGGAAGGCTGCCTGTTTAGCAAGGAAGGTGTTAAGCAGCAATGGGGAACCTGTGGCCCTCCAGATATTTTTGGACTTCAAATCCCATCAGCCAGGATGGCCAGCAGTCAGGGTTGATGGAAATTGTTGTCCAGCAATATCCGGAGAGCCACAATTTTCCACATCCGTGGTGTTAAGGATGGCAAAGCTCATTAGTCAAAAGATCACAGACTTGTAGAGTTGGAAGGGACCACAAAGGCCATTTAGGCCAAGATGATGGCCACTGAAACACAGGCTGTGTGCACATCATAACACCCCCCCCACCCGGTATCAAGGGAATTGTAGTTTACCATTCACATAGCTACAATTCCCAGCACGCAAATAAGAATAAGAATAAGAATATTTTATTATTTATACCCCGCCCATCTGGCTGGGTTTCCTCAATCACTCTGGGCGGCTCTGAACAGAATATTAAAAACTTGATAAAACATCAAACATTAAAAAGTTCCCTAAATAGGGCTGCCTTCAATGTCATCTAAAAGTCAGATAGTTGTTTATTTCCTTGACATCTGATGGGAGGGCGTTCCACAGGGTGGGCGCCACCACCGAGAAGGCCCTCTGCCTGGTTCCCTGTAACCTCATTTCTTGCAGTGAGGGAACTGCCAGAAGGCCCTCAGTGCTGGACCTCAGTGTCCGGGCTGAACGATGGGGGTGGATATGCTCCTTCAGGTATACTGGGCCGAGGCCGTTTAGGGCTTTAAAGGTCAGCACCAACACTTTGAATTGTGCTCAGAAATGTACTGGGAGCCAATGTAGGTCTTTTAGGACTGGCATTATATGGTCTCGGCAGCCACTCCTAGTCACCAGTCTAGCTGCAGCATTCTGGATTAATTTTGGTTTCCGAGTCACCTTCAAAAGTAGCCCCCGTCGGACACATTGTAGTAGTCCAAGCAGGAGATAACCAGAGCATGCAAGACCACTCTGGTGAGACAGTCTGTGGGCAGATAGGGTCTCAGTCTGCGTACCAGATGGTAGACAGCTACCCTGGACACAGAATTGACCTGCGCCTCCATGGACGACAAACTACAGTTCCCAGGAATCTTTGAGGGAGGGTGTGAATGTGCTTGAAATCTATGGTGCATGCAACCACTTTTCAATGTGCTTAAGGCCATCAAAAACACACACCGTATTTTTCGCTCTATAAGACGCACCAGACCACAAGACGCACCTAGTTTTTGGAGGAGGAAAACAAGAAAAAAAATATTCTGAATCTCAGAAGCCAGAACAGCAAGAGGGATCGCTGCGCAGTGAAAGCAGCAATCCCTCTTGCTGTTCTGGCTTCTGAGATAGCTGCGCAGCCTGCATTCGCTCCATAAGACACACACAACATTTCCCCTTACTTTTTTAGGAGGGAAAAAGTGAGTCTTATAGAGCAAAAATTACGGTAATTCAGATTCCTGTAACTGCATTGGGCCGTGACCACTGTTGTTAATATCCTCACTGCTGGTCTGCTTGTGAGACATTGGAAGTCATAATATTATTATGTAAAGAAGACTGAAAAGATACAGAATGCTGAATAGATCAGTCCTTTGGTAAACCAAACCCAGCAAAGATTTTGTGTACATTCCTAATGCAGCTGCTGCAAACTGTGTGAGAGACTTTTGATGAGAAAACCACCCAAGGCCAGTACAACAGTTTATGGAATCTAGTTTTACTCCACAACGACCAGTGTTTATTTACAGTGTGTGCCTGCTGTGAAGATGTGTATTTACTTCATGCTGCTGATTTGGTTGGGGAAACAAGGCCTTATTTAAAGAACAGTAATTAAAATGAAGAGGTTTTTTTTAAAAGAGAAAAAGAAAAACATAAGCAGCTACAGAGGCTAATCAATTTTCATTCTAAACAGAGCCAGATTCTGTCAGTTTGAGCCAATATGACCCCCTCACACACCACAGAAATTCACACCAATGTCTTCAGCATCATCGCTTGAAATTTATGACTCTGTATTATAGTGGGGTTTGTCCAGGGCTTGTCTCTACTCCAGATAATTCAGCTAGTGCAGAGCTAGTTTGCAGCGTGTGCACAGCCACTGTGTCTGGCCATCTGTTCGAATCTGAATTGGATTTGAATTCCCTGTTTGTCTGGCAATAGCCAATCTCATGCCAAAAGGCTTGCCGAAACACACACACACACACACACACACACACACACACGTATGGTTTCTCCTGACCTTACCTGCATGGAGACATGCAAAATCAGGCATTTCTGCTGGACCGAAACAGCTGAGTTGCATGAGCTCATGCTTCATATTTGTCCAACTCAATAAAGAGCAAAAAACAAAATGAGGAAGAAATAGGCTTGCCTGGTACATTAATACAGCATGACAGCCGCTTCTGGCGAACCAGAGCAGCGCACGGAAATGCCATTTACCGCCCAAGCAGTACCTATTTATCTACTTGCACTTTGATGTGCTTTCGAACTGCTAGGTCGGCAGAAGCTGGGACCGAGCAATGGGAGCTCACCCCGTTGTGGGGATTCAAACCGCCGACCTTCTGATTGGCAAGCCCTAGGCTCTGTTTTCAGACAATGGTAGGGCAATTGCTATACATGCAGTAGGTCCTAATTTCAATCCTGGTCACCTCCAGTTTAAAGAATAAGGTAGAGGTAATGGGGAAAGTCTCTGCCCAAGACCCCAAAGAATCACTGCCAGTCATAACAATGGTAGACTAGATGGACAAATAGTCTGACCTAGTATAAGACAGCTGCTTATGAAGGCCTTCGGATACCTGACCTCTTGCCAAGCAGAGAAGTGGAGATAGAAAGAGAGAGAGAGAGAGAGAGAGAGAGAGAGAGAGAGAGAGAATGTTCTCTTCTGCTGCCACCAGTAGATGGGAGAATGGAAGAACAGGCATTGAGCTGGGTGGGTGGTTGAGAGAGAAGGAAACTCATGGGTCCATGAGTAGAGATAGGGTGGGCAAGGTAGGCGAGGGAGTATGTGGTGATGGGGAGGGAGCATGAACTGCCTCTGGCTCACTCCACAAGTTGCCCAGTTTTTCTGGGGCTTCGGTGCATTCTCAGAACATAAAAATGTGGTCAAAAGCCGCAGCACTTGGGGAATTTCATCCATCACTACCTAATACCAGCTTTAGTCAGGACTTCAAAAAGATCCTCATATGTTATGATCTCAAAGCAAGGGCAAACACATTCTTCTTTGGGTAAACTTCCATAGCAATGACTTTTTATTTTACTCTCATTTCACTTCCTTATTTGTGGGAAGTTTTTTATTTATTTAACCCGAAAGCAGAAATAGGGAATGGACTATAATTTCTCTCATCCTTTCCCATTGACAAGCTGCCTGAGCATTTGGAATCCACCCCCTAGATTACAGCATCCTGGAATTATATATGAAAATACCATAATCCTAATGGATCTCTATTCCCATACTCTAAATATCTTGCTCCTCTTCAAGGTCAAAGAGTATGGTCAACCCTCAAAGAAGTCTTCTCTTCTCTTTTCTTTCTTTTTACAAACAAATACCTGGTGAGTCTTTTTTGAGTTTGCAGAAATCACTCTCTTGACTAGGCGTGCCTTTGCTTCACCTCTTTGCTATTAGAGGAAGTGATGGTGATGGTTAAGAAGCACAACATCATGATCATTCTGATAGCTGAGGGCCCAAGAAGACTATGTGAAGATGGGTATCATATCATCTCTTAAATGTTTTCTACAGATTAATATGTCCATCTCCTTCAACCTTTCCTCATATTCTCCAGTCCTTCACATCTTCTTTTCCCTCTTCTGGACCCTTTCCCAGATGGTCAACATCCTTATTGATACTGCAGTGTCCAAACCTGGACACAGAACTGGCAAATATACAGGGTAAGTATGATTTTTCCTCATCAGGAATTAGTGTTGCCTGCACATAAAAACATTCTATTGCAGCTTTAATGGATGGTTAAAACAACGATCTGAAATGGGATGGCTATAGATCCATTCTTAGATCTATCTTTTCTTAGCTTGTCAGAATGGGAAAATAATGGAGGCCAATGCATTATTTTGAGGGCATCTGTAGCATCTGCTTCTGCTCCCTGTCAAAGAAAAGACGCAGGATAAATGGATGACACATAAAATTGTTAAGGCAATTTATATTCAGTGTGAAACAGTGCCTTACTTTCTTCTTTTGTTCATGAAGAGACCTTTTATAGTTAATTCAATCAACTTTTTAAAATGTGGCTCCATTCTCCCTGATTCAGCAGTGTTCTGAATGTTCTGAGCTCTAGGATTCTCTTGACACAACTATTCATTTACAAGGACTTCCCTAATCATTTCATGGATGGCCCATCTCCACACATGCAAATAGCCTGGCTCCTGGAAAGCATCCCAGAGTAATAATGTGAATAATGTGTTTCAATTATAATAATGGTCACTGATGTATACTGACTTTTGTATTGATTTCTGACATCTGTATTGATCTCTTTACACAGTTATGGAGTATGGCTCAACTTCAAGATTTATATTGTATTCTTGGTGGGTTCTAGCAGTCTAAAGAAGTGCAACACTGGCATTATTTATTTTATTCCATGAAAAGATGGATTTCAGGAGCGGGGGTGGGGATTTTAAAGTTCCAGCGTTGGATCTGCTTCATGCATGGAAATGAATGAAAAAGGCTATTTTCTCTGAGCCAATATAAGAGAGTCTCTAGATCTGGAAGAATGACTTTTGGGGTATATATTTTTTATAAGAAAACGAGGAACAGGACTCTTGAGAGATGAGTGGGAAGGATATACCAGATGCACGGAGTCTGCCTGTCCCATAACTTGCCCAGACATCATTTAAAGGTCTTTGATCACACAGACATCGCTGTGGAAAATGTTTTCAGTCATTACCAGACATGTGACTCATTATTGTGTATCTGTTCATCCACTGTTCGTTGGATCTTCTGTTCATTCCGTTCCATAGACATTCATTTTTATAACTTCTTGGCCATTCCATACCTGTTTACTGAGGCTTCTGGGAATGCCATAAAGTAATTGGTTTCATATTCTGTAGCTGGTGTATCATTTTGCAGTGGATACAAATGCTTCTCCTGTAATATGTTCTTTGCTTATGGTGCTTAACTAATCTTCTTCAAGTACCAAATTGTCCTCAGGTGTATTCTCGGTATCCACACTAGATGTGTGTCTGTGATCTTCAGGCTGAAGCACTTTGTTCTTCTTACACCCAAAGGAGAAGCTACCCCAAAAAATTAATGGTTAATTTACTCACACAAGTAATTAACGGCTTTGGTAATAAATAAATGTCCTTCCATTTCCCTTCCTGCTTCCCCTGCCCTGTGAAACTCATAGATGCTTCTGCAGCCTTAGCCATGTCTACTCTGAAGTAAGTCCTACTGAGTTCACTGGGACTTACTCCCAGGTAGGTGGGTTTAGAATCATAGCCTTGTAAAAATGAAGGGAGACTTGATATAAGAAAAACCTAGATGCATGGAACAGCAGGCATTGATTCAACGCTGAAATGAACGATCACCTCAAGGGGCTCCTGATGTCTGGAAATATTTGTTGCCAGCACCAGCAGGGACATAAACCTAGGCAGAGATTTGGAGGACTGTTTGACTTGTTAATGTAATGTGCAATCTTATGAGTTTAATGGGACTTCCTCCTAAATATATTGCAGCAGTTTTGGTCAGGCTATACATTTCTCATGGGGGAACTCCAAAAAGGGAGCTCCCGTTGCTCGGTCCCTGCTCCTGCCAACCTAGCAATTCGAAAGCACGTCAAAGTGCAAGTAGATAAATAGGTACCACTCCGGTGGGAAGGTAAACGGCGTTTCCGTGTGCTGCTCTGGTTTGCCAGAAGCAGCTTAGTCATGCTGGCCACATGACCCGGAAGCTGTACGCTGGCTCCTTTGGCCAATAAAGCGAGATGAGCGCCTCAACCCCAGAGTCGGCCACGACTGGACCTAATGGTCAGGGGTCCCTTTACCTTTAGGGTTGTTGTTGCTGAACCCTGTTGTCTCCCAGCAGTGGTGTAGCATAGGGGGGGGTACAGGGATGGTTGCCCCAGGTGCAAAATTTCAATACCCAGTGCTGCCTCAATACAGCTGCACACTTCGGTCTGGGGCTCTGTTGAAAACAGCTTCCCCATGAGAACCAGGAAGTGACCTCTCCAGACAACTTCTTTTCTGATCTCTGCACCTGTGATCTCCTGGATGCCATTAGGCAGTTTAATGTGCATGGATACTCTGTCCATTTCGCTCCTTCCCACCACCATTCCCATAAGGCTCCGCCACTGTCTCCCAGTTTTATACATACACCATACCAGACTACAAAATATACTACTTTAGCAAGCGGGAGGAAAATATTGAGGAAGCTCTTTCCCTTTCCCCAATCTCACTTTCTCTGTTCTCCTCCTGCTTATCATTGCGGGTATAAGTAATAAACCATTGTGTTGCTCATTTCTTGATTAACTGGTAGCCTAGGAGGAAAAGTATTGTTATAGAAAAAAACTTGCTCCTTTTTCCGTTATGTGGTATCCAAGAGCGCGTATAGAGTCCTTAAGTAGGTTCCCTGTCAGTAGGAGAAAATAACAGAGGCCAACCAGAGAATATTGAGAAGCAAAGCAGCTAGTAAGCCTGATCTTTATTAAACTGTTGCAACAGGGTGTTCACTCACCACACGCAGGAGGGAGGAGGGACCCAGAACAATGGTGTGCAAGCCCTTATATAGACTTTTGAAATTGCCCACCCTGTAGCTCAAAACCACCCCAAAACATCATACATACATCACAGAAGGAGGCGCGTCTACAGCAGAAATACATCACAGGAGGCGGGCCACAGCAGAAGTCCAAACTGGACTTGATAATGGTCACTGATTGCTTTACCTGGGCAGCCTGGCCATTCTTTTGTGATGGTAAATGCTTTAGTTCCTGAATCCAGGTCACAGGCTCACCCTATACATACATAAATACGCCCTTAAGACAGGATTTGTAAGGAAAGAGACAGTGGGAAGGCTTTCCCCATTTTCCTCCCTACTGCAGAGGAATATTTGAGGTCACTGGGAGAGTCAAAATGGTTTCAGGATTGTTCTCCTGTACTATTTCAGACACATGGTTTAAATACTTATGTATGTGTTTGCCTTGTAAATTTATGAACATTTATTTTATATATTTGAGACCTTAAATTCTTATAAACAGTACTGAATACCTGTAATCACCTAGTCCTCCTACTCCTGACAATTACTTTGGCAGGCAACATGTATAACTGAGGTTGCAAACCAGTCTCTGCTGTTTGTTTCTCTCCTCTTCAGTGCAATAGGCTGCTACTTCCTTGCTTCAGTCTGGAGAATGGAATGTTTAGCCAGGAAATTTTAATGATCATTGGCAGACTATCTTAGCATTTGCTTAAGTTGTTCCTGCTTGCAGCAGAAAAGGGTTGCCCCACCCGCTCTAATCCTGCTATCTCTAACCATGTTTATTTCACAGGGTACTGTATTTTTCTGTGTATAAGACTAGGTTTCCCCCCTAAAAAATAATGTCCAATATTTGGGGGCATCTTATACACTGATAGAACTCTCCCCCATTTTCTTAAATCGGAGTCCCCCCCAAATAGGGGGTGTCTTATACATTGGGGCATCTTATAGATGGAAAAATACGGTATTTCAGGGGCCATGACCAAATTTCAAGCAGTTGCCTGGTGGGGTGTGGAGGGAGGCGGAAAGGTTTCTGTCTCCCTCCAGCTGTCTTCTCTCTGCACTCTACACAGGCACAGGAACTCTGCCAATAGTGAATGCTGATTGACAGGAGATCTCTGCAATACAGTGCATGGCACATCACACAAACTCATTTGAATGAGAATTCAGTGTTGAGTTGTAGTGTCCAAGGACAAATAGCTTAGATAAATAAAAGATCTGTGCAAAGCTCCACAAGCCCCATCTCTGCCCTTTCTATCTGTCCCAAACAGTCCTAGAAATGCAGCCTGGAAGTTAAAAGAGCAGGAATGTAGGAAGAAACAAGCAAAGAAAGAAAGAAAGAAACTCAAAAGCGTGGGTACACACACACACACACACACACACACACACACACACACACTGTCCTGGAGCTACAGTGATAAAATAAGAGATATACAAGGCAGAAGACAGATAAGAAACACAACAATGAAGACAGAATAGATTGGCTAATGGTTCCATCAACACCCCACTGAGAGGTTCAAAGGAAAGGTATAGACATTTCAGCAGTGCTTCAGTTCAGATGTAAGGAAGAAGGAAGAAAAAAACCACAAAAGCAAAACAAGCCAACCTACGGAAAGCAGGCAGTTTTTGTGAAAACAGTAATGGAATTTTAGGGGTTTCTTTGTTTTTGTTTTAAGCAAACCAAGGTACAACAAAATCCCATGATCACTTCAGTAAACAGTGACAGGGATGAACTGTGAAAGGTTTTGGTACCAAGTTTAAAAATAGAAAAAATTCACCATCATGACTAATCATCACCATTCTGCATCAATATACACATCTTGTCAGCTGTACTATTTTATTGGCAACACTTTTAAAATGTCTTCCTCCGCTGCCGCCCCACCTTTTCCAGGATGTATGCTTCTGATCGGGGGTGCCAACTTGAATAAGATATTGTGGGGTCCCAGGTAAGCCCTGCCCTGCATAATTGATCACATGACTGAATGGGGATGCTCATCAACTTTGTGGGGGCCCGGCCCCCTTAAATATTTTATGCTCCTATGCTTCTGGTGGTTGGTTGGTTGTTGGCATCCGTCTGCCTTCAGGAGTAATCCCACCCCCCAAGGAAAAATTCATACCCACTGCCTTGCAGGGCATCTTCGGGTTTGCTCCTTGTGATAGGAATGCACATTGCTGGAAGAAAGAAAAAACATTTGGGGCACAGATGGCTTGGTTGTCTGGGAAATCCCCATCACCTTGCTTGCTAACTGTTGAGTTGTCTGTTTCAACAGCATTCTCAATACATTTACTTTAGACGCTTTGGTGGCAATTCACTTCCAATAAAGTCAGCTTTCCCCTGTTGATTCAAATATTTCTGGATTGCACCCATTACATTTACCATTTCATCTCATGCTGAGATTGTTCAATGCCAGCTTAAGTAGTTGTTTGAATTATATGAGGTTCATTTTGTACGGAATACGAGGACACCTGTCCATAATTCAACCTGATTTTACCCTTGCTTTTCATTCCCAATAATAGAGCACCATTATATGTGAATTGCTCTTTTTTATTATCAGATTCTAGTCTCCCGCAGGGTGTACCTGTTAGTTACACAGGCAAAAAGCACAACAACCCCAGTTTCAATTCATGTTTGAATGCAGACTAGGTTTCTGCCCTCCTGTATATTGAAAGGTCTTGTTCACCAATCTAAGTTTACCTGTTATTCTAAGCACAATTGGTTGAAAGTAATATCTATTAAGGGACGCGGGTGGCGCTGTGGGTAAAACCTCAGCGCCTAGGGCTTGCCGATCGCATGGTCGGCGGTTCAAATCCCCACGGCAGGGTGAGCTCCTGTCTTTCAGTCCCAGCCCCTGCTCACCTAGCAGTTCGAAAGCACCCCTAAGTGCAAGTAGATAAATAGGTACCGCTTTATAGCGGGAAGGTAAACGGCGTTTCCGTGTGCTGCGCTGGTGCCGGCTCGCCAGAGCAGCTTCGTCACACTGGCCACATGACCCGGAAGTGTCTCCGGACAGCGCTGGCCCCCGGCCTCTTAAGTGAGATGGGCGCACAACCCTAGAGTTGGACACGACTGGCCCGTACGGGCAGGGGTACCTTTACCTTTACCTAATATCTATTAACACCAGTAGGATTGACTTCCAAATAACTGATTGCTCCCCTAGAAGGCTGACAAACCCCATAGACCCTAGCCATTTGTTATACTGCCTGGGACTGATGGGACCTGGAGTCCAGCAGTGTCTCAAAGGTCAAAGGTTTCCCACCCTTGGTATAAGTAGATTGTCTATTCCTTCCATCTGTTTCATCTCACCATTGCATAGCATGACTAGGACTCCAACAGGATCATCACTGGAAAATCCCCCAGAGCATTCAGGAACATATTCATTTCCATCAGTCTCCAAGGATGGCACATTGAAATGGGTCCAGCACCCTTACAGCGGGAAGTGCCATCACCAGCCCAAACATAGCCAGATAATGGTCTGACCATGACAAGCAAGTGCATTGCATGCTGACAGTGTGTCCTGCCTGGTATGCTAGCCCAATGGCCATCTGAGAGAAACTCAAGGTTGTCACGGAGGCTATGCAGTTTCGAGCTAGCCTGACAGCAGCCTTCATGTGGATATTGATGTCACCCAGGATTATTGTTTTACGGTCCTCCAACAATACCTCAGAGACTACCTCGGCCAGGCTGATCAGAGATGCTGCTGGGCAGCAGGGTGGTTGGTAGACCAACAGCATCCCCAATCTATCTCTGTTGGGGACTGGGCAGAAGAGGAGGACATTGGAGAGGGAGGTGATGTCAGGGGCTTGGCAGAGGAGAAGGAGTGGTGGAGACCACCTCGCCATCTTGACCCTTCTGGGGAGGAGGAGGAAGAAGACAGTATAGATTTACAACAGTGGTTTGTGGGAGGTCACAGCAGATGAGGGGGAAAGTTAGGAAATCATGGGAGATGAGGAGCAGTCAGAGCTGGAGCAGCAACTGGCTGACACGTTGTCACTAGAAAGCATTCCAGACCTACCATCTCCAAGAACCTGGTGAGCCTTAAAAGTAGGAGAGCAAAGAGCTCAGAGACAGGGGACACATAGCAGCACCCGTAGAGGAGGTGATGATGATGATGAAGTGGGAGAGAAGGGGGGGTGGAGATTCACTCAGGACAATGCCATTGTCCAAGAGGCTGGGTTCTATGGCATCGCCCTGTAAAGTTTGAAATAAAAAAGGACTGTAAGAAACTTTCCCCTGTCTTTATACTTTGCTGGGCAACCAGCCGAGAGCCGCCGGCAACACCCTGACAGTCTCTCTGGCCCAACACCACGTACAGGCCCTCTAAGCCCATCCCACTTATATCAGAGATTTACCACACATGCAGACCACACTTATGCATATGGAGGTACAAGAATGCATACCCCACACTCATTACCACCACAGCACTGGGCCGAGAGAAGAATTTAAAACCTCTCCTCTCAACCTAGTGCTAAGATGGAGATTTCAAGTGGAAGACTGAAGTATTCAAATGTTGGTGAATTATTGTAGAATGCAAGAGATTGATGAAGTTTGATTACTGGAGTAATCATTTACTAGCATGCTGCTTAGCAGATAGATAAATCCCCTTAAATGTACTTTAAGCATGCCCCCATTTTATTCTTTATTAGTAGATGTCTTATTTTCTTGAAAGTGACTAATGTAACATGTCATGTTGCCCATTTATTACATGTCAACCACTACTAATCTCATAGCTTAAAGACAGCAGAAAATTGTTTTGAAATCACTGACAATGGAGAACAGTTTACAATTTCATGCTCAGACTAATTAAATCAAGAGAGAGTCAACACAATAGAATATTTTAGTGCACGTGCTCTTTTATGTTGCTATTAGCACTTGTGTCTGTCTAAATGTGAACAAGGACCACATATGACTTACTATCAGTACTGATTGGTTTGCTTTCGGTGGGCAAGATGTTCTTGTTTGGTTTGGTTTTGGAAAAGCACTTCAATTTAGCCACTTTAGTTATTCATCCATTTTTCAAGCACTTATATCCTTTTATATTGGGATATCCAAAGTTGCAATACAAGTACACAAGAACATGATTGTGCACAAATGCCAAATATTCTACTTCCAAAAACCCAGAACATCCAAAAGGTGTCAGAAATACAGATTGTGCATTCAATGAAGTGGACTATAACCTCAGAAAGTTTGTATTATAAAGTATGGTCACATTTAAGGCATTACAGTACCTTTTGTTACACATGTTTTAGCACGTGAGAGGGATATGTTTATTAGAAGGTTGAGAAATGACTTATATTGGTATATAAACTGGGAAACTGGGACCCTCCAGATGTTGTTGGTCTTTGACATTCATTAGCTTCAGCCATTCCTGAATACCGATGTACTTAAATGTATTTAAAAATGGCACGACATTCGTTTGGGCGCTTATAACTGTGTAACAGTGGGATGGAGTAAAAAGGTAAAGGGCATTTAATGTCCCTTCCAGCTCCATGATTCTATGATTCCCCCAGCTCTGATCTAAGTTTCATCTGATCTAAGTTGGGAAATATTTTTTCTCGCCTGACAAGCTTGATCAGAGAGATGCTCATTTGTCAATCTGACCAGATTCCTCTTCTCAAAAGAAAAGAATTTGTTGAAAGGGAATGTTAATGAATAGCTCTATTGAGATGGTTATCCTTTGGGAACAAGCGTGAATCATGTTTATAGTTAACGGCCAAGGAAAATTCTGTTTCATCATCAGATCGGTTCTTTACTGTATGCCACTGGGAAAAAGAAAACAACCAAGACTAAACATTTGGTTCCATTTCATCAGGTATGAATAAATGAAAGATTTCTAATGGCTTGTCAAAAATAGCCAGTACCAATTCATTTTCATCCCTTCCAACATTTGTTAAAGGGCATAAAGGTGTTTCTTTCATTCCCCCCGAAGTCTGCAGCGATCCCAAAAGAGCTCCAGATCCTGTTTTATTTTAAACATCATGATGGTGGAGGGAAAACACAAAGTACCGTCTTTTTCTGTCTATAAGACGCCCCCTATTTTGGGGGACCCTGATTTTAAAAAATGGGGGAGATGTATCCGTGTATACGATGCCCCCAAATATTTGACATTATTTTTAAGGAAAAAAACCTAGTCTTATACACGGAAAAATATGGTATGTCTTACCTAACTGTAATCTGGCTGATACTTTGTCAACTGCAAGCGATACTTCAAATGGGATGTTTAATGCAGACCTTCTTCCTTGTCCAATAGGCTCTCAGCATTGCAGGCCACTAACACTCTGCTAAATAAAAAAGTTACTAGAGTGTTCCACATTTGTGTGCTTGTGGTTGTATTTAAAAGGTAGCAACTTTTGCTTAACACCGTTGCAAGCTTATTGACCTTTTAAATTCTGAAAATGATACACTGGGCAATAGATATTGGTCATAATATCAACATGGAAGCATGGTAACCATTGTGGAATATGGATATAAAATTTACAGCATGTTATGGTCTAAGAGAAAATTATATGAAAATGATATATCAATGGTAAATACCGAGTAAATTGGCAAAAATGTATAAATCTAAAACAAATAAGTGTTGGAAATGTAAAGAGAAAGAAGGTTCTTTTTATCACATGTGGTGGTCTTGTAGGAAGTTTAAAGCTTACTGGGAAATGATATATAATGAATTGAAAATGATGTTTAAATAACGTTTGTAAAAAACACAGAAGCCTTTCTTTTGGGAATTATAGGCACAGTACTACCTAAACTGTATAGAAACTTATTCATGTATATGACTACAGAGGCGAGAATATTACTTGCCCCAAAATGGAATGAAGCAGAAGTCCCAGCAAAGGGAGAAAGGATACAAAAACTTATGGAATATGCAGAAATGGCAAAACTTACCAGAAGAATAAGAAATCAAGATAACAAACTTTTTATAAAAGGATGGAAATGGTTTGTTGGATATTTACAGATAAATTGTAAACAGATAAGAACATTGGCAGGATTACTGTAATAATACTTATACTGTTTTATAAGAGTATATATTTAAAGTAGATGAATAAATGAACAAATTAAGTTAATTTGGATATGCAGAAGATAGTAAAAATAAATTTAAGGAACCATAGAAAGAGGGGGAAGAAGTCAAGTTTTGAAATGTTAAAATGATTGTACTGTCATATTCAACTTTAATGTAAAACTTCAAAGATGATTTGAAAATGATTGTAAAATTAGTGAAAAGCATAAATTTAATTTAAAAATATATCTGAAAACATAGTTTTAGTGCCTTGTACCCTCTATGCTGAACAAAACATCTCCTTCTGAAAGAGAAGTGACCTATTTTTATTTTTTAAGCAGCAGTTCATCTGAAAAGCACCTGGGGTCTGCATTCTGATATTCAACGTGGAACAAAGGCTTTCTGAACTGCAGCAAGTGGCTCAGATCTTGTACCTCCTGTATGCCCAAGTTATTACTATAATATTACATTTCTCTGAGTTAAACATGTGTTACAGAAATGATATATGCAGTGCCTATAGAATGTACAACAACTGTGTTCAAAATTATCACCCTGGTACGTTAATGGAAAGGAGCTCTGGCTGATTTCAGTGATGCCAATTCTCATGAGAATTTGGACATCTTCATTGCTGAAACGTTCTATTTGCACATGATTCATCTGATAGCTACTGCTCTGTCTGCCCTTGGGCACGGATAGGACCTGGCGCCAGACCAAGACGCAGAGCATCAGTTATGCCCTTGCATCAGAGTTTAGACCCTTATTCCCCTCTCAGTTGGCTGCTGGGCTTGCAAAGTGGTTCATAGGAGTGGTCCATTAGATAGCATCTATTATTAATTGCTCGCATGTTCCGAAACCAATTCATTCCTTATTTGTTTTCTGAGTAGTAAAACATGACTAAGATTAGCAGATTTTCTTTCGTGTATCACATTATTGCTTGCATAAAAGAAAATCGCCTGGAATCAGGAACGATTTTAACAATATTATTTTTTGAACGGCATGTTTGAAACATGTAGAATTTAATCGAGCCAAACCTAGCATTGTTAAGCCCACTGAAGTCAATGGAGGAGCGTGAAATAATAATTGATGTCAATTTTAATAACTGACATTGAAATATGCTTTACCTAGGCAGAGGGCCTTCTTGGTTGTTGCGCCTACCCTGTGGGATGCTCTCCCATCATACGTCAAGGAAATAAATATCTGAATTTTGGAAGACGTTTGAAGGCAGCCCCATATAGGGAAGTTTTTAATGTTTGATGTCATGTTGTGTTTTAATTTGTTGGAAGCCGCCCAGAGTGGCTTGCGTAACCCAATCAGATGGATGGGATATAAGTTGTTGTTGTTATAAATGGACTGTGCCTACTTGTATCTTCTGTGCAAATTACAGCTGCACTAATTGGAAATGTATTAGCTTGTCCCTAGCAATTGTATTTGCTTATTTGATTGCCTTAAGAATTTTCAGGTTTATTAACTTCTATTTTAAGTCTTCAGTAAATACATTGTCTTTTGATAATGAATCCTTAAAATACAACATATATATTAGCAACAGTTCTATTAACTATAAGTTGATTTCAACGTTATGCCACTTTTAAAATAAATATGCTGTAATTTGTAACTCTTAGCTATACTGGAGAATTGTTACTGAGTGGAAGTGGAAATACTTTCCAATTGTTGCCTAAAATACTTCAAGGGGGATTTTGGTTGTAAGATGTGGAACAAAATGAAGAATCAACAAAACTGAAACATCATAGTTTCACACCATCCCCATCGTGAGGGGGGAAAATAATTACAAAGTCATTATCTAGTGATATTTTAAGTTCAGTTTAGTATGGAAGTAACATTAACTGTGAAGCAATAAGAAAAGCTTTTGTAGAGTGTAGACCTGGGGTCACTAATGGTGCAATGGCACCTTTGAGGACTTCCCTTAGTGCCTATGAAGCCTCTGGGTCCCTCCTCACTGAAGGAATCACAAGGTGGTGAGGTCTGATAATTCCTTGCTCCCATTGAAAGTTACCTAGAGCTAGAAGGGGAAACTGGAAGAGAAACATATTCCATTTCCCCTTTCAGCTCTATGTCCTTTTCCAGACTCAGGTTGCCACCTGAAGAGCTAAACAAAAAATGGAGAAACTGAGGGAGTAAAAGGGCAAGGTGAATGATCTGGAAGTCTTGTGGAGGGGGTGGGGAAAGTGACCAAGTGGGATGACACAGAGTCAGGGGAGAAAGAGAGAATGGAGTGCGGGAGAGAGATGAAAGAATATGCCATGGGCAGATAAGCACACAAGTCAGATCAAGTAAAACTTGAAATTGTATAGCCACCATCAAACCAAAGACCACGTCTCTCAGTATTGACTACCAGAGCACAAAACAAACAAGCAAAAACAAATGAACCATAGATCTGAGGCACAGTTCCATATGGATCCTCATATTTCTTTACTAAGACTTCCCACAAAACCATCACCAAGTCATAGGTCAGTTCTCTGTGTCCTGTGATCTGTTGGTGGTTTTGGTCACATCCTATGTAAAATAATTAAGGATTTGTGTATGCATACAGATGCCTTTGGGAAGAGCCAAGCTGTCCGATCATGTTACAGAAAATTGTGTTAGATATTTTATTCTGGCGTGATTTGGCACTTGATCACTGTGTTCTAAATCTTGATCTAATTATAAAACATCCATATCGCTTAATTTTGAAAATGAGAAGACAGGACCTTGATTCTAGAAGCATGACTTCACAATCGCACTGTCTATTCCAGAAGCTCCACATAGCTCCATTGGCTTCTTCTGCTTGTAGTTTTGTAGTGAACAGTCTCAGCGTTCCATACCAAGGAAATATGTAAGGGTCAAATGCTGAAAAAACAGATTGGCAGTGAACAAACCATCAGTAGGCGAGAGGCGTCTTGTTCTTGGGTGCTCTCCCACAGTGAGAGCCACTACCAAAAGTGAGAAGACATCTGAATATATGACTGCAGTCAGATGGCACTTTAGTCCATATTCCAGACCCTTCAAGTGTCCCTATTTTCCAGGGACAGTCCCAGATTTACAAAAGCTGTCCTGGTTTCTAATTTGATCCTGGAATGTCCCACTTTTCCTTACAACATCCCTATTTTCATCAGAGAAATGTTGGATGGTATGGCATCATGCAACTCCCAAGGCAAGGAGATAAGTATGCAATCTTTAGAAGACACTTGAAAGCAGCCCTGTACAGGGAAGGATTTATTATCAATGTTTCATGCTTTATTACATTTTAATATATGTTGGAAGCCACCCAGAGTGGCTGGGGCTACCCATTCAGATGGGCAGAGGATAAATAATAAAATGAAGAAGATGAAGAAGAAGAAGAAGAAGAAGAAGAAGAAGAAGAAGAAGAAGAAGGACATCTCTATTTTAATTAGAGAAATGTTGGAGGGTACGATTTTCCTGATGTTTCTTTATCACTAATTTCCACATTTTATGTCATCTTTCACACAATGTAAAAGGCACTTCTAGTGTAATCTAGTGGAAGTCTAGTGCTAATTTCTGTTTTAACTGCTTCCAGAAAAATATCCATTTGCAACCCTGTAAACCTGGGAAATTGTGGGTGTTTCCTGGGATGAAATTGGGATGGTAAGCCAGCATACAGTTTGCTCCTGCTATTTTAATATTTAGTGCAACATGGCAGTGTATCAATCAAAAAGCCGCAGTTCCATAACACAAGAGGTACTTGTGTAAAAGGAACATCATAAATTGGGACAGAAGTGCTAGCATTATCATCTGAAAAACTTAATACAGTAAACGCCAAATTTGAATGCCTGAATGGGTCAGGAATCGGCAGCATAAGAGGTTGCTACCTGATCAGCCAGTTTTCACTATTGTCTGAAGTATCTCCCATGATACTCTTTCCAAGCAAAACAGTTTTGGAGAATATGCAAGGGTTGGGGAACCAGACCGACCTGGGACACTGACCACCCAATCCTCTGCATGTTTACTCAGAAGTAAGCACCTGAGGTTAATAGATGTAACATCAGTTAACCATGCCTAGCATAACAGCATGGGATAATTGGGTTGTTGTTGTTTTTAAAAAAAGATGCAGTGGATGCATTTGGATTTGGAAAATCTGTGTTCAATAGTTCCCCAGCTAGGAATTTCACTGGAAGTACATTTTGCTCTTAGAAGCTTAATTCTTAGAAATAGGACTTCTTCTTCTTCTTCTTTGGCGATCACTCGTAACTGAGTAAGATTGTCTTCCATGAACACGGTCTTAACAGTGAGTCCATAAGTGACTGTGGAGGCCAATTCTGAATCCACACGTCCTTCCACAGTGGGGACATAGGTTTCCAGGTGGGAATTGATCACGGTGGGGGTTTGCCAAGCATGCCTTCCTCTTAGCATGTTTCTCTCTTTCGTCCTGAATTTGAGCATCTTCAAAGCCCATGACACCTTCGGTAAAGGCTGTTCTCCAACTGGAGCACTCACAGGCTAGTGTTTCCCAATTGTCAGTGTTTATACTACATTTTCTTAGATTTGTCTTGAGAGAGTCTTTAAACCTCTTTTGTTGACCACCAGCATTACGCTTTCCATTTTTAAGTTCAGAATAGAATAGCTGCCTTGGAAGACGATAATCAGGCATCCGCACAACATGAGCAGTCTAACGAAGTTGATGTTGGAGATTCATTGCTTTGACACTGGTGATCTTTGCTTCTTCCAGTACACTGGCATTAGTTCGCCTGTCTTCACAAGTGATGTGTAAAGTTTTTCGGAGACACCATTGATGGAATATTTTGAGGAATTGGAGATGGTGTTTAGAAGTGGTCCATGTTTCACAAGCATATAGCAAGGTTGGTAGTACAATAGCTTTGTAAACAAACATTTTGGTTTCCGTGCAAATGTCCCGGTCTTCAAACACTCAGCGCTTCAATCAGGAGAAAGCTGCACTCACAGAGCTCAGGCAATGCTGGATTTTGGCATCAATGTCAGCCCTTGTGGAAGGAAAACTGCACAGGTAGGAGAAGTGATCAACACTTTCTAACATTACGCCATTGAGTTGGATTTGTGGCACTGTAGAGGGGTTGTTTTGTGCTTGTTGGTGTAGCACTTTGGTTTTTTGGATGTTGAGCGATAGGCCAAGCTTTTCATAAGCTTCTGCAAAGATATTTAGGATGGTTTGGAGATCATCCTTTGAGTGTGCACACACTACATTGTCATCAGCATACTGGAGCACTATGATGGAAGTTATGGTAACCTTACTCTTTGCTTTCAGCCTACTCAGATTTAAGTGCTTTCCATCTCTTTGATGTATGATTTCTACTCCGGTGGGGAGTGTGACAAAAAAGTTGGTTTTGCTGGACAGGTTGGATCAGCAAGTGTTTCTTTTTCCCCTTTCTTTCCCTGCCAGCAAATGGTTAACAAACGGCAGCCTCTGATTGGCTGTGGTTCCAGGAGGGAGAGTTTAAAGAAGAGGATTTGAAGAGAGATGGTTGAGTTGTGGGAGGTGGGCTGGAATTGAGGCTGAAGAGGTTGGTCTGTTATTGCTTAAAGTACCTCAGGAGCAGGATTGTTAAAGGGGTGGATAACTGAAAGAAAGTATCACCATATGAAGGAACCAATGGCCTAAGAACTGATGAAGAATATAAACAATATTAAAATAGAAAAGTATAAAGAATTAAGTAGAATTTTTTTATTAAAATGGTATAGAACTCCGGCACAAATGGCGTATATAGTTTAGTCCCAAATGCTGGCATTGTGGTCAGGAAAAAGGACTATATTCACACATGTGGTGGGAATGTAGAATATTGGCAAAAGATTATAAAGGTAATTTCTGGATTATTTCAAATAAACATAGATGTTAATAGGGATTTGTTATTTTGGGGAATACTGGGAAATAGCAAAGTAAAAAGTAATAAGCAAGAGTTGTACAAGATTATGATTTTAGCTGGAATGGCAGTTATTGCTTTGGGATGGAAAGAAAAGGCCAAATGGAATATGGAAAAATGGAATGATTATGTTTTTGAATACGTACAATCAGAAATATTTGCACAGATAGTGGCAGAGGATAGATGAGAAAATAAATGCCAAAGAATCACAAATAAATGGGCATTTTCAGGAACTGGATAGAAAGAGGGGAAGCCAACCCTAACATACAAGCTCGAATGAACAGACTGTGTACATGGATAAAGATATGAAGAAGGAAGGCCAGACTGGTGGGGGGGGGAGGGTTGGAGTGGGGAGGGAGGGGGAAGGAAAAGGGGGAAAAAGTAAAAGTAAACTGGATGGTATTTTGAAGTGATTTTGTTATGTAAGCATTTTTTCAGAAACCATATATATTAATATTATGTAGTTATGCATTGTAATATGAATGAATTTTGTTTTGTATTCTTTGTTTTATAGAATACATATAATAATGTTATGTTAGTAAGCAAATTTAATAAAACAGTAAAATAATAAAAAAATGAAAGGACCATATGAAGGAACCACACCTATAATGCAAAAACAACTGAGGATGAATTTAATTGAAATTGCACTGTATTCCTGAAGTAACCTAAGCTGAATCCATTTGTGTTATTTACATTCTTACCTTAAATAAATCTTTATTGTTTATTTAAAGAAAACTGGTCTGAGATTCCAACTTACTATTTACCCCCTCACAAAGGTCTAAAATTTTAAGGGGAAAGAGAAAGAGACCTTCAGGTAAAGAGTTGTTCAGTAAGGTGGGGGCAATTTATCTAAGTGAGAGCGGGCCCAACGGCGTGTGGGGAAAAAGTGCCGACACGCCCGTCACAGGGAGTTTCCCTTCGACAAAGTGTAGGATTATGGCAATGAAAATAATTGTAGAGTTGGGGCGATAACACCACCCTGTTTAACACCTGGTCCCACTGTGAATGCCCAATACACGCATTTGTTTCTTTGGTTATAAACTTCCATAGAGAACTAATTGACAGCTAGCCTGTGGATCCCAGTGCTTGACTCTCAGGTTGTTGCTACATTACAACCCTGAGGAGGATGGCGAGAGATATAGGTCATGGTGGCATGGTGGCAATCTTAACCTAGTCTGTGGGAGTCTTTGAGGAAATATTCAAACTGGCAAATCCCTAACCGCAATACCAGCAGTTTCTTGCTCTGCCCCCTGCAACAATCACATCATTTTCTGGAGTCAAGTATTTCCAGTTTCTACTCAGCATCCATCACCAGGCTTCTGTGTTGCAAAAAAAGCCCACATCTGATGTGTCACCTGCCAGAATGTTATTTGTAGAAATGTATCAAATGCCTGCCAGTAGGCGTATGTTCCTTCACTGACATGTAGCTGTGTTTGTGAGCTTTATGATGCTCATCAAAAGAATTTCTACATGCTGCCCAGTGCTGCTTCCCTTAACTTTGTCATATAAATCAAAGACATTGGCAACAGAATCGAGACAAGTGCTGAATATGACTCATCCTCAGCAGAAGTGTGGGAACTTGGGCCATGCTTTTCTTGAGGTTCCTCACATACCCTTGGCTGCCGAAGCAGCTCATCTCATCACACGCCCCTGCAGGAACCTTAACTAAGCATCCTCTTTCCGCATGTGGGCTCTGGAAGATGGATGTTTGGTGGCTGCTTCTGGGGGAGGAGGGAGCAGATGAAAGACTAGTTTGAGCTCATTCCAAATGCAGAACCCACCACTTGACTATTTACCGTATTTTTTGCACCATAACACTCACTTTTTTCCTCCTAGAGAGTAAGGGGAAATGTCTGTGCGTGTTATGGAGGGAATGCCTGCGGGTGGCGGGGGGGGGGGGATCTGCTGCAGTCGTGAGCAGAGGATCCATGGTTCCCCTTCCTTCCCTCCTCCGTGGTTACAAAGCATGGACCCACATGGATCCTCAGGATTTTTGCATTGGGCTACTCCAAACTCACTGTCAGATCATATGTCTGTGGCCACAGCATGAACCACAAAAATCATATATCCACTATTTCATTTAGAATATTTTTTTTCTTGTTTTCCTCCTCTAAAAACTACGTGCGTGTTATGGTCTGGTGCGTGTTATAGAGCGAAAAATACGGTAAGTTAGTTGCCTGACCAATTTGAAGAGGGAAGGCTAGGTTGTTCCCAGCCATTAACTGGTTTACATGGCCTGCAGCAGAGGACTCCCATCTTTTCTCTTACATGCAGAAACCTGCAGCTCAAAGCTGTTAGTGTAGTAGCAAAAACGGTAGTTCTACCATTTTAAGGTGTGTGGTTTTTTTAAAAAATTTGAGACAGGGGCATTTATTCTACTTTTAAAAATTATGTCAGGTATCAAAGGAGAGGGGAGTCAAAATAAGAAACCTAAGTCCGAGATGGGGAGTCTGTTTCCCTCCAGTTGACTCCAGCTCTCATCAACTGCATCCAGCAGAGCCAATGATCGGGGGGATAGGAGCTGGACTCCAACAACTTCTGGACATAGCCATCAACCGTCCCTTATTTGGTGGGAAAGTCCCTTATCCCAGCGCTGTGTCCTGCTGCTGTCCCTTATTGATGATGTCCCTTAAATTTCCCGGGTTTCAAAGGAAGCAGCTCCTCTCCCTCTCTCCCTGCCGGCCAGGGAGGAGGGAGGCTCCAACTGTGTTGCTTGGCTGCGTTGTTCACCCAATAAGGAGTCTAAGAATGACTGGGGGGGGGTGGCGCTTGCATGCTTTGTGCTGATCAAATTGGCCGCGTTGCCTGGGGACTCGCCTTTGCTCAGCGCTTCCCAGCGGAGAAGTGATGGTGGTTTTCCTTGCTGCATCCCCTTTGTCGGGTTGCTGAGCTGTGAGAACCACCACTTGAGGCTTTGTTTGGCTGCTGATTGACTAAAATCCCTTATTTTCGAGGCTGCTGATCCCTTATTTTCGAGGCTGCTGATCCCTTATTTTCAAATCTGTAAGTTGACAGCTATGCTTCTGGGGACCACAGGTTCCTCCATCCACAGGTTCCCCATCCAGGCGTGGCCTGACAGGCCTCATAAGGACTGCTGCCGTTGCTCCTGCCGCCCAGGAAAACTCCCCTGCTTGAGTGCCTGAGGGCCCTGGTCCGGCCTCTTTCCACCTGCCCCAGGGCAGGCCCTGACAGGCCTCATAATAACTGTTGCTGTGGCTTCTGTCCAGGGAGGACTGGGGTATTTTGGGGGGGAAGTTTTGTTTGGCGTTTTTGCTGTTGTTACTGACATTAACTGATATTACTGATATCAACTTTTTGTATCTTTATTTTTATGTGGAAATGGTTCAGTTTGGTTATGTAGTTTGTAATGTGTTTTTATTTACTTTTATGACTACTTTGCTATGTTTGCAATCATGCAAATCTTTTCATATTGTAAGCAGCCTTGAGCATTGTTTTATCTGTGGAAAGGCGGCATACAAATAATAATAAAAAGATAATGATGATCCATGTTCCAAGTTCTTGTAGTTAATAGGATGCTTCTGGTTTTAATTAGACCATTAGAATATCAGCTTCTGGTTGACTGACCGAACCCAAAGGGTGCTCATCAATGGTTCCTCTTCATCCTGGAGAAGAGTGACTAGTGGGGTGCCACAGGGTTCTGTCTTGGGCCCGGTTTTATTCAACATCTTTATCAACGACTTGGATGATGGACTCAAGGGCATCCTGATCAAATTTGCAGATGACACCAAACTGGGAGGGGTGGCTAACACCCCAGAGGACAGGATCACACTTCAAAACGACCTTGACAGATTAGAGAACTGGGCAAAAACAAACAAGATGAATTTTAACAGGGAGAAATGTAAAGTATTGCACTTGGGCAAAAAAAATGAGAGGCACAAATACAAGATGGGTGACACCTGGCTTGAGAGCAGTACATGTGAAAAGGATCTAGGAGTCTTGGTTGACCACAAACTTGACATGAGCCAACAGTGTGACGCGGCAGCTAAAAAAGCCAATGCAATTCTGGGCTGCATCAATAGGAGTATAGCATCTAGATCAAGGGAAGTAATAGTGCCACTGTATTCTGCTCTGGTCAGACCACACCTGGAGTACTGTGTCCAGTTCTGGGCACCACAATTCAAGAAGGACACTGACAAACTGGAACGTGTCCAGAGGAGGGCAACCAAAATGGTCAAAGGCCTGGAAACGATGCCTTATGAGGAACGGCTAAGGGAGCTGGGCATGTTTAGCCTGGAGAAGAGGAGGTTAAGGGGTGATATGATAGCCATGTTCAAATATATAAAAGGATGTCACATAGAGGAGGGAGAAAGGTTGTTTTCTGCTGCTCCGGAGAGGCGGACACGGAGCAATGGATCCAAACTACAAGAAAGAAGATTCCACCTAAACATTAGGAAGAACTTCCTGACAGTAAGAGCTGTTCGACAGTGGAATTTGCTGCCAAGGAGTGTGGTGGAGTCTCCTACTTTGGAGGTCTTTAAGCAGAGGCTTGACAACCATATGTCAGGAGTGCTCTGATGGTGTTTCCTGTTTGGCAGGGGGTTGGACTCGATGGCCCTTGTGGTCTCTTCCAACTCTATGATTCTATGATTCTATGATTCTATGATTCTATGATTCTATGATTCTATGATTCTATGATTCTGGTCCACCTGCCTTGCCCCACCCTCTAACCTTCATAAGGGAGATGTTTCAAGAGAGGAATGGGACTCTCTGCTGACCAGGCAAAGGCTTGTTGCTGCTGTGTATGCATCTTCTGATGAACTGAATGGAAGACTATGAGTTATGGGAGTAGAGAAAGAGTGCGTGTGAATTATTTTGTTAATGTGGTTAATACTATTTTGTAGATTATGAGTGATGTAATGCTTTGTAAAATTTTAGAATATGACTTTTCTTGTGGTTGTGCTGTTTAGCTTATTTTTTAAGTTGTTTTGTTAGTAGTGTTTTATAGAAGGCAGTTGCTTTACTGGTGATTTGCCATTGTTTTGGTGATGATTTGTTAATAATTTTGTATGATTTATGCTGCAATTGGGATATTCTGCTATGCCACTATTTGTTGTCTGTAGGCCGCTTTGTGATTCATGTGAGTGAAAAGTGGCAGAGAAATATAATAAATAAATGAAATTAAATGAATGAATTACAGTGATTTAATATTCATTTACTGTGATTCTTCGAAGAATGCAATGAACATTTGTAGGAGCCAACTTGAAGAAGAAGAGTTTGGATTTGATATCCCGCTTTATCACTATCCTAAGGAGTCTCAGAGTGGCTAACATTCTCCTTTCCCTTCCACCCCCACAACAAACACTCTGTGAGGTGAGTGGGGCTGAGAGACTTCAGAGAAGTGTGACTGGCCCAAGGTCACCCAGCAGCTGCATGTGGAGGAGCGGGAACAATTGTCTTCCTCTTGAAGTATATATTTATTTTCCACGCACATTTATATCCCACTTTTTATATCAAGGCTCTATAAATGTTGTTTCCAGGAGATGTTCAGACACTGACCAGATAGAGACCTGGTTCGCATCAGTAAAGTAGTGGCCTCATGCACCTTCAGACTAGTTTCCCTGTGAATTTGACCAGTGGCGTAGCGTGGGTTGTCAGCACCCGGGGCAAGGCAAGTAATTTGCGCCCCTAACCCGTGGATTTGCACCCCCTAACCCATGGATTTGCGCCCCCTAACCCCCAGATGTTGCGCCCGGTGCGGCCGGCCCCCCTGCACCCCCCACGCTACGCCACTGAATTTGACACAGTCTGTTTCTGATTGTTTTCTACCTCAGAAATCTTGTAATTTAAATAGCATTTTTTTTTCTCTCAGAGGAATTTCCAGTCAGATTGACAACACTATGATCCTAGAGTATTTGCATGTAAATCATAATGATACCAGCTATATTCACGGGACAACAGGAAATGGATAAACTTCACCAAATGTGTATGTGTTGTTGTTTTTTTAAGGTGAACAACATGGATTGAATTCACTGGTGACTTTACCTCAACCACCTTAACTCTTCTTGCACAAATTAGGGCACCCCTACTTATGAGAGTCTTTTGCATCATATCCAGTGCTGTTCTGGAGGGTTCTCCAGCTATCAGGGCCAGATTTTCAGGAGGCACAAAGTCTTTGTAGGTAGGAAAGATCACAAAAAATTGTGCTTTCTGCTAAGGCAAAGCCACCTTTGCAGACATGCCCATGGAAATGTTCTGTCAGGAAGAAAAATAGTCCTCCACAGCAAACATTAATGCAGGAGGTATCTAATCTGGAAATGTTAAGCTTACAAGGTATGCTGACTAGTGAAATTGTCCATAAATTGTTTCAACATCTTAAATAAATTAGGCAGTTAATTTTTTATTATGAAATTTTAATAGGGAATCACAAGTTTATTAGATTATTGGACTTTATGGCTCCTGTTATGGTCAATAGAGAACTGAATGGCCTAATTCAGTTTCAGGATAAAGAAGAGAATTTATCTCTTACATCTTTTTTGTCACCTATTAAAAACTACTGAATAGGAACACTGTCTCAGATTTGTTGCATCTTGGGTGTGGAAGGCATTATAGCAATCATTCATCAAAGCAAAATCAGATTCAAATTCCTCCCAAGGTATGCCATAAAATTGCAGTGATTGATGCCTTTCTTCAAACAGATTCAGGCACACAGGAAAGGGTTGACCCTGGTGCTCTGTTAATATCTGTAAGTAAGATGCAAAGTCCCCAGGAAGCCCCTGGCTCGGCAACATTGATTGGAAATAATTACAGAGGTAAACAGATCCAGCAGGTACATTATTCTAAGGATGAATTTAATCAAGCTAATACAAAGAAGACATTGGGAGGATAGTGAGGATAAGAAGCAGTTAGTCCCAAATGAAGCACAATTTTTGACAAAATGGGAGAAATATGTTAATCTGGCCTTATCTATGAGTCTCCAAAGAGGAGATTATATATACCTGTAACAATGCAACAAGAATGGGTATTGTTTGTTGCCAATGAGAAGCTGCTGTGAAAATAACAACTGGGCTTTCAAAATTATAGAATTATATCATTAAATGAGTGAGGGTTTCCAAGAAAGGATGGAGGACTCAAAAGACAGATCACCACCCCCTAGATCTAAGGAAATTGGGTGCATTACAATTTGGAACATTCAGAATTTATACTTGCTAATCTTTTTGTGCCCACATACTGCAGATTTTTTCAAAGTGTAAATTTTCCTTTCTGTCAACTCTATGCCTCCTGTCAGGAGAGTCAACTCGGCCCCGCAACCGTGGGTGCCCGGGGCCATAATTGTCATGCAATGTACATGGCACTATGGCACTGACACCAGAATTTGTGGGTGCTCGGGCACCCAGGGCCCCAGGGAGTTGGCACCTATTCCTTCTTTTAAGAGAAAGTTTTGACTTAGTATGCCTCTGATCTGGATTTAAGGCAGGCATTGGCAAACCCGGCCCTCCAGATGTTTTGGGACTACAACTCCCATCATCCCTGACCACTGGTCCTGTTAGCTAGGGATGATGGGAGTTGTAGTCCCAAAACATTTGGAGGGCCAAGTTTGCCTACTCCTGATTTAAAGCATTTTTCTTACTGCTCCTGTTACTGCTTCCCCTCCTCAGACTTGGATGTAAGTTAAGCACAAGAAGAGGTAGCCAAATCTTTTTGACCATTTGCAGTCCAAATACGAGTCCTTTCTCTTTCTCAGCTTTTTATTTTATTTTATAGAGCCCTAGATGAGGGAATTTCATTTGTAGCTTTCTTATCAGGGGCTTACTTTCTCTCTCTGACAGAGCCAATGTCCCTTGGCTATTTACATTTCAGAGTTTCATCCTAAACAGATGCTGTTGCTGCCATTTCTGCCATCACTTCACAGCCAACTTGGCACTAAAGCTTCCAGTTCTATGGGGAAAGCAGGACACAACTGGTATGGTAGGTTTCCCAATTTTTGAACCAGGCACTGTGTCTCTTTCCCAGGAATTTCCAATATAGCAATCAGCAGGAGTGACGTAAGGTCATTGTTAAAGGAGTTGAACATTTATAAGCACCCCAATAAAAATTGCATCCTTCTAACTGGATATTCCAGGACTGGTAGTCCCAGTCCCATGTGGGAAAACTTACCCCACCTGTGGCCTTTCCTCCCTGTGTTCCAAGGTAAATTGGGGGCAGAGGCTGTTAGAATTCTTGCTCCATGATTACGGTCATAGGATTTTTGTCTTTCACATGACGGTATATGTTTTGACTCCACAGAGTGGGAAGTGATGGAGACAGGATGTTTGTGTTACTGTGTTCCGTGAAGTGGGACTATTGTCCTTTGTTCTTTTTCTCTTTGCTGTCTGATGCTAGAAAGAGAGGGAGCCATGTTGCAGAGCTCTGAGTGTGTTTATATGTAAATAAAGTAGATTAGCCAAAATGCTGAGTTGCTGAGGTCTGTCACGCAAGGTGTTAGGATATTTCCGTTCCACCTTAAAAGGGAGCAGGATGTTTGTGTCACAGCCTGCGTATTTCCTGTTCACAGGATGTTTATGTTTGCTACTGCTTTCGTTTCTCTCTCTGTCGAAGACACTGACGCAGAACAGTCATGTCTTTCTTTGTTCTGATCAACGCTGAATAAAAGCTTGTAAATAATGCTCTTCTGGGTGCGACTTTTGCTGTGCATTATCTGCTGATAAGAGTGTGATTGAGCCCTGGAATGTGGCAAGGTATTTCCAGAAAACTCGTGTCGCTAATAGCTCATACTGCGTGACTACGGGAGGTCGATGGATCGTCCGGCAGCCGGCTTGGGGGCCATGATGGACTTTATCTCCCTGGCAGTATCCCAACACTCTGCAGATCTCTAAGTGTGCCAATGTCGGTTGGCATCAGTCGCTGTGATGTTCAAGCTGAAGAAAACTTATGAAGCTCCCGAACGATCGACCAGGAGAGAGGGAACATGCCAGTCGGGCATGTGTCTCTACCAGGGTCCTACTCAAGTGTAGGCTGAATTCCTGACAGATGCGACAAGGACTAACAGAACTGAGGTGAGCTCAGCTCTACAAAGTGTTTGCTTCTGTCCTGCTGCCTAGCATTCTTACAGGGGTGCTCTCATTTTTGAGAGGCAGCCTTTCTCAAATATGCATGTCAATACACCTAACCATTTCTGCATATCAATCCTCACTTAAAGGCTCAGGAGCAGGCCAGGTCAACCCCCCCCCCCAATCCAACTGGTAACTGCAGAAAGCATACAACTAGTGTGGTAGTTCTCTAATAACTACCCATAGCCGTCACACCATTCCATTTGAATATGGAATCTGTTCCATACATTGAAAGCACTCATACCAGTTTAACAGTCATGGCTTCCCTTCCCCCAAAGACTCCTGAGTGCTGGCAGTTTTTAGGAGGCCCCTATGCAGAAACCTGCAGCTACAACATACCCTCCAACATTTCTCCGATGAAAATAGGGATATCCTATTCAGCCGGTCTAACTGGGTTGCCCCAGCCACTCTGGGCAGCTTCCAACATATACAATCATACCTCGGGTTAAATATGCTTCAGGTTGAGTGTTTTCAGGTTATGCTCTGTGGCGACCCAGAAGTAATGGAACACATTACTTCCGAGTTTCGCCACTTGCGCATGCGCAGACGCTAAAAATGACATCACGCGCATGCGCAGACACAGGTTGCATTCGCTTCAGGATGCAAATGGGGCTCCGGAACGGATCCCATTCACATCCAGAGGTTCCACTGTATAAAAAAATAATAAAACATGATTATTATTTTTAGAAAACCTTCCCTATATAGGGCTGCCTTCAAATGTCTTCTAATGGTTCTCTAGTTACTTAAATCCTTGGCTTGAGGGCCACATAACTCCATACCCTCCAACATTTCTCCGATGAAAATAGGAACATCCTAAGGAAAAGCGGGACATTCCGGGATCAAATCAGAAACCAGGGCAGCTTCTGTAAATGTGGGGACTCAGCTAGACTGCTGAAGAAAAAGTGATTTGTTTGTATGTGCAATATAACATTTTGCCACCAGGTGTGGAATCCCTTTTTTCTCTACCTGTTTTCCCTGTTTAAATTTTCAACGCTTCTGCTTAAGAAACAAGAAGTGTTTCATGCATTATTCCTATTATCCTCTCCTAAAGCTTACCCCTTTATCTGTGGGCCCTTAGGCTGCGAGGCAAAAATTCTAGAGGAGCCTGCCAGGCTAAGGCTTAATAGATTTCAGATTTACCTAGCTCTGGTGCCAGTAACCTCACTACCTAGTTTCTGGATTAGATAATGCACTACTTCGAAGTGTTCCTGAACCTTATAAAGGAATGGACACTAAACTAATTCAGATTTGGTGTAACTGAATTGGCACTGGGGCAAGATGATTTGTGCAGGCCCTTGTAAGACAAAATGGCACATGGATGCATCTACACATTTTTAGAGGCAGTTAAATAGAATATGCTCTGCAATCAACTGCCAATGAACATTGTGAAACACATTTTTAGAGGACATAGCATTCTCCCCCTACCCAATCACTGCCTAAATTTTGTGGCTGAAACCACATCACTATGCCAGTTTCCAGTAAGTATGACAAACTGCTCTAATTAAGCCCATTTAAAATAACAGCTTTATGGAAAACATATGTGAAACCAAATGTGTTTTTAAATTAATTTTCAATTGCTCTTTTGTGCAAATGAGAGAGTTTCAATCAATGCAAATACGATTCAAGAGAACTGGAACACTGAGGACTTACTTGTTTGCAACAAAAATAAACAAAAATGGATGGGCAATGCAAGAACAGTGTAAGATGTTATTAATTCAAAAATCAAAAACTATTCTAACTACAGTACTTTGCAATTAATTTAGGAGAGGGGGAAAAGCTTGGCAACATAATATATGAAACTGTTCAATCTGCAGCACTCAATTGCAATGTTTAAAACTGTGATTTGGCTGGAATTATGGGAGAACTTGCTTATGTAAATGTTCTCTTGTTGACGTTTAGGTCCTCTGTTCTCTATTTGGGATTGCAAAATCGCAGGAGCCCTAATCCCTATTTAAGAATTCTAAATCCCTCATGCAATGAGGCGGTGTGAGGTTAAATTTGCTAGCTCTACTTTCCTCCAACCTGGGCTATCTCCATTACCCTATGTGAGTTGGAGGGGTAACATCTGGAGGAGGGATGCTTTTCTACTCATGTAGGCTCCCTGTGCATTTTAGAACCCCAGTTTTCCAGGGTTCTAAATCACACAGGGAGCCTAAATGAGGTTCCAAACGTGTGGAGAGCAATGGTGCTAGTGGGAGAGGAGGGGGAAGAGAGCAAGCATGCTCATCCCCGTCTCCTCATTATATGAAGGATTTAGAATGTCTGCACTTGAAAACGTTGGCAGCATTAAGATAAATTCAACAGTGTAAGTAAGTTTTGATGTAAGTAATAATGGAATGCTGAATGGTTTATGTAATGAGTATGGGTTGCTCGTGCGTAAGTTGCCGCCTCTCCTGGCTATGTTGCCTGGTTAAACCTTTCTGTCTGGACAGCCCTTCACTTCGTGGCTGCCTCAGTCGCTAGCAGAATCCGTCAGTGGGCGGTTCTTAAACCTTTTCCAACATAAAAGTTGTTTGATGCCAAGTCTCCTCCTACTCTCCCTGCGCGGAAGTCTTCTGCGCAGGGAGGGCGTGGGTAGTGGAGGACCCGTGCTCTCCCCGCTGGTGTCCGGTGAAGAGTCGTGGAGCCCTCTCGCCGATTCCCCCATCTGCCCCCCTTTATCCCTGGTGTTGCGCTGATTTGCTTTCCCATCTGCTGAGCTGCCTCTCTCCCTGCTGGGCCCTTCTCCAGCATCATTTGAGAGCCTTCCCTCCACCTCTAGCTCCGATGTCAGTTCCCTGACAGTTTAGTTTATACAGTACAAACTATGCAGGGATTTATGCTATGCAAAATGAACAATGGAAAGAGAAGAAGGGAAGTCATAAATATTAAGGTTGTTTAAATGAATACTCTAAATAGTAAAACAGGAAATTTAATAAAATTATATATATATATATATAATGTGTGCATTGAGTTCTAAACCGTATCTGTAAGCTCTTGTACCTTATTTACCCTTAAAGAGGAAAAAAATCCATTCTGATTCTCCACCTAACACCCTAATAATGATTTTGTGTTTCTCTAACTGGGGCTGTGTACACATTACTGGCTTAAAATGTAGTGAGGTCATTCACATTTTTTTATTATTTTTTTTGCTGTGTGTCAAACTGCATTTGGACATTGCTGTATCTAATTAGCCAGAACTGAATGTTCACACCAGTGAGTGGAGATGTCTTTGCCCAATGAGCACTTCTCAACCTGGATCAAAGTCCATTACAATTTTTTTTCAGCTAGACTAAGTAGTGGAAATAGGGTCGTCTGATTTATTTAAAAATGAATGCCTATTGAAAAGAATGAAGATGCGATGATATAAAAGTTTGGTCCATGGGAATTGTTTTTGTACTGCTAGGCTGCAATGGTATACCCATTTACCTGGGAAGAAGTCCCATTACACTCAGTAGGACTTACTTCTGAGGGCAAACAGAGGATTGCACTGTTAATTAAGTGGAAGTTTCATAGCTGGAGAAGTTGGTGTCTTGTGCTCTCTTGGGTTTACACTTGCTAGGCAATTGTCTGCATCATTTTGTACCAGTTGAAGTTTCTGAACCGTCTTCAGTGGCAACTCCACAGAGAACGCATTGCAGCTTTCAGTCTGTGAAAATGCAGTGGCGCAGATGAAAGTTGCAGAGTCCCTGCTCTCCAAGAAAGGGCGCAGCTGATGTATCACATGTAATTGCAAAGTGCACTCCTAGCAGCAGCTATTACCTGCTTATCCAGGAGCAAAGTTGTGTAAAATAGCACACCTACGTAGCTGTGAACCCCACTGGCTACAGAGAAAGAAAACTCAGCCAGAATAGGCAAACTCGCCTTTTTGATATGTAGACTTAAAGCTACTTAATAACCTACCCTGCTGCTTCAAAGCTTTAGTTTCAATGAACTAGGGAGCTCACTGATACTTCAGTGATGGGAGACGGATGGTGAGATTTACCTAACATACCCCTATGTGCCCCCCCATACTACACAATTTCTCCTTCAGGGGTATTGCAACACCACCAGGAACCAGCCACAGGGCCTCTCTCTTACTAGAGTCTATCATCACATTCATAGTCCATTAATTAGTCCTCATCCTGCCCACCACTGCGTCCAGGCACTGAGCCAAGATTTGGATGGCTACACCCGATTTAGATGTAACAGAGAAATGGAATTGAGTGTCATCAGTACACTGATGACAACATGCTCCAAATCCCTTAAAGCCTTGAACTGTCCCATCTGAGGTAGCCTTGGGATAGATGTTGAAGTCCCCTAGAACAACTCTCCTGTGGTTCTCCAACATTATGATTGAGATCACCTCAGCTTGCTCAGTCAGGGAATTTGCTGGGCAGCATGTTGGGTGGTACATCAGCAACATCCCTAATCTGTCTCTAACCCAACTCCAGGTGAAAGTCCTCAACTCCCACCCTGGCTAGGGAAATGCAAACTGTATAGACCATGGAACCATCCTTTCCTCTTCCAGCCAATGTTGGAGGAAGCCTTGGGTGGTGGAGCTGGGTCTTCCTAAAACGTGCAAGGTTGGCTTTCTTATCCTTGATCAAGTTTTAGATGTGTGTGGTCAAATTATGAGCTAACCTAGTTAAGTAGCAGCACTTCCAGATCAGAAGACTTGGTGATAGAATAGCTGGATCCCTTAAGGGTGGGTGAAGAGCCAGAGGAGGAGATGGCCCAAAAATATCTAGGTCCTCTTTTTATAGATGACTTGCCTCCATCCAATGCCTTATTGCCACCTGCCTAGAATTTGCTATGAGGTATCCTCACCTTTTCTCCTCCGTCACAACTTCCGGGGCACATGTTTGCTCAACAAGCTACCCACACAGCAGCCAAGCAACTACACCTCACTGATACTTCTGAACACATCCTCACATAAAACCACAGGAGTTTCAGGCAACTCCTTTAACACCCCCCCATACAATCAGGCTCTTCACAATCACAACGCACACCACATCTCCTCAGCTGCAACTAGTCGATAAATCACCCACTAACTACATAAAAATAGAACAAACCTGTTAACATCAGCAGCACACTCCAGATAATGGAATAGTTTTATAATTCTCTAGGCCCCAGAACATCCCACTCAAACTATTCAAGCAACAACAGACAGCATAAAACTCCCCCAACTCTCTCTCAGGATCCATACCTTTTAGAACCAGCCAAGTTCTTGTCTTGGTTGGCTCTCCACCAGGTACCTCCAGCTCTCATTAGGGGCATCAACCCACATCCAACTCACTGTGCCCATAGGGCTCTCATTCAGGGCAACCCATAACATCAACATATGGGGTGTATCTCCTGTCAGGAAAAAGCAGCAATGCAAAAGCCAGCTGCAGGTGGCTGGAATGCAAAACAGGATGTTGATGTCTGGAACTGTACTATTGGGACAAAGGAGCAGTCCATTCATTGTACTGAGCACCGGATGTTAGCTCAGAGTGTCATCTGACCTGTACTGGAAGTACAGGGGTGGAGTTGAGACTCTACTGCTGGAGACTGGAGAGTGCAGACACGTTTCTCTGTACTGCTGGAATGACAGGAATAAAGACATGTAAATAGACTCCTGTCTGTCTCTTTTCACCTCCCTGGGGGAAAGCAGGGAGGAGGGTGTGTTCTTCTCACGTTTGAGGAGGATCGCCGATTTGTGATCTTGCCTGTATCCTGCCGGGAGACGCAGACGGGAAGGTCAACAAGGATCTCAAGCCGATTGCCTGGAGTGAGGCCAGTTACCTCTGACTGCGGCTGAGAATCCTGACATCTCCATCCTCATGGTTTCCCAAACGACTGACCCAAACAAGTGACTAATCTTTGCTGTCACCTTCACCTCATTATTCCTTCATTATTATCATCATCATCCCCTTATTATTAATTCAATTTATATACCACCTTTTATCAAAAGATCCCTGGGTGGTGTACAACACTGAAAACACACCACAGAACATCATTGATAAAAACATAATAAAAAGCATACTGACAGACAGCCTAATAATAAAGTAGTCATCATAATAACAGCCCTCTCCACCACACTGCTACAAGCCATAGATTATTTAATATCCATAGTAAAGGTAAAGGGACTCCTGACCAATAGGTCCAGTTGTGATCGACTCTGGGGTTGTGGCGCTCATCTCGCTTTATTGGCCGAGGGAGCCAGCGTGCAGCTTACGGGTCATGTGGCCGGCATGACTAAGCCGCTTCTGGCGAACCAGAGCAGTGGATGGAAATGCCGTTTACCTTCCCGCCGGAGCGGTACCTATTTATCTACTTACACTTTGACGTGCTTTCGAACTGCTAGGTTGGCAGGAGCTGGGACCGAGCAACGGGAGCTCACCCTGTAGGCCTGAGTAAAGAGGAATATTTGCCTGGTTCCTAAAGGTATGTAACGTTGGCACCAGATGAGCCTCTCTGAGGAGAGCATTCCACAATCGGGGAGCGACAAGAGGAATTTGCATTCTTTTTTCTCTTTTTTTTTGTTTGTATTTTGGCTTAGACCTGTTTGCTTTTTATTGTAATATATTATGAAGAGCCTTAATAAAAAGCTGATTGAAAAGAAAATAAATTATTTGAAATCAGCCATGGAAGTACTCTGAAAATGCTTTTTAGTCCTTCCATTTTTTATTTTTTTTAAAAAAAGTGCTCCTGCTTTTTAGATCTTTGCACTGCAACGATTACTCTTTGTTTTACTTTGCTTTAATTTTGTGTCTGCTTTAATTTGCACTTCAATTTTACATTGTGATCTGTTGTAATTTTCTTCTATTTTATGCTTTTAACCTCTGTTCTGTGAGGCACTCAGACAGCTTCAGCTCTTGGGTGGTATAGAAAGGTTATTAGTTCATATAATAAAATAAATCTGGACTGTGCTTTGCTTCCAAAGAACTATCGTGAATGCTGAGACTCCAAAAGAGATTGCACAGATAAGCTCTCTGAGATCTTAAAGGGGAAGGAGATCTGCCCTTAAATGACATACAGCAAAACTAATTATAAAGGAATAAGTCCAGCTTTATGTAATCACTCAAGAGTCTGTTTAGACTTTGTTGCAGGGGAAATTAGTCATCTGTTCAGAGATGCCAATGTTCTGTGGGCTATATACATTTGAAATGTATATCAAAATGTGTCCTACATTTCAGATGGAGGCCATGCATTTTGAAATTCATTTTATTTATTTTGTATAGATGCTAATCTAGTCAATAGTACAATAAACCCAAAAGTCCCATCACAAAAATGTTATCGCAAATGCCTTAAGATATGTCTTGCAGCAGTATTCATTGTTGGCCCCCTATTTTAAGATTCCATTTCAAATACATTTTGTTGAGATTGATCCATATCATGAACAGAAGCCAGAGACAACTGTTATACTATCACACCTAAGTACAGGAAAGTTGAGCTGGTCTTGAAACAGGTTTCTGCACTAGGATCTAATTTCTGCATCCATCCACAAACAAAGGTGATGAATGGGAAGAACAAAAGCTCCTTATTGGCTGCAACAAAAGCTCCTTATTGGCTGTTAAAGGGGTGGGGCCACTGAGTCGAAGCATTTCATACCCCATTCCCAGAACAGATTACTGACTCATCTGTTAAAGGTATATCTCATGTGCAGCAGCTCATGCACATGCAAGAGTTGGGGAAGAGAGACTTTTCATTAGGAGTCAATAACCTGTTATGAATATCTACTTATTTATTTCACAAGGTGCTCAGAGGTCCTGGCATATTTTGCGATATAAATATTTGTCAAATCTAATTTGTAAATCCTGAATAAATCTTCAGTGATGATGTGACAGCAACCTGGTATCTCAGGACAAATTAATGAAGCAAAAAGAGGGAATTATTGATTTTTGAGATTTTCTGCAGTAAAATAACGGGCTCAATATAGAGAAAATATTCTTATGTTTGATCCATCTGGATATGGGTTGATCAAAGATCAGATCGTCAGAAGGCACAGCCCTTATCAAGTGCCGTCAACTAATTTAGCTTGTATCACTATCAAGCATTTTAAACTTTTATTTTAAAAATTCTTAAATTTTTAAAAACATCTTTATTGAAAGTTCAGAAAGTACATAACTATATGTGCACCAGATGTGGTGAGATGTAAATAAAAGAGAGAGAAAGAAAAAGAGAAACTGAACCTGTGTAGAAGGGAAAATAAAGGTGGAGGGGGGAAAACCCAAAACTGTATATTATATAAGGTTGTTATTGTAATTCACCAGCTCTTAACCTAATACGGTATTTGTAAGAAAAGATTCCAATTATCATTCAATTTGTCCATGGCAAGTCTGCGTTTATAGGCAACTTAATATACAGAATATAATTTTGATTAGGTCTCCTTTAGGCACCAGTGAGATTAGCTGGGCAAACCCAAATGAACTTTAATCCTATTAGTGTCACAGTTGCTAATATGTCCTCTCTCCAATAGTGGACAAACAGCGAGGACGGGCACACACAAAAATCAAATTAAAACAGGTCGGAAATTATTTAACAGCTCTGAGACAAACTGAGCATAATCATAAATGTGTGGTCTGTAGTTTATGAGGATTGATCACATTTACAGTGCCGTTCTATACACGTCTACTCAGAAATAAGACCCACTGGGGACAGACCATCCTGTTTTGCCACCTGAGGCGAAATGGGAAGGTGCCACCACTACCCCTCAGCTGAAGCCTCGCTTACCAAGGTCACATGACAGTGACTGCTTCCAGAGAGATCATGGGGGAGCTTGTGGGGATCTCATGAGAGTTCTGTGAGATCTCACAAGACCTTGGTGGAAGCCACTGCTGCTACTTCTCCTTGCTTCTCCAATAGTGGTGGTAGGGGCAGGAAGGGCATTCACAGGGGCACTGCCCCATGGGATTCTGACACTCAGTGCGGCTGCGTCAGTCCACCTCATGAGCAGGCTGGCCCTGTGACCCACTGAGTTCAATGGAGCATAGTCCCAGGTATCATCATCATCAATTTATTATTATTTATATCCCGCCCATCTGGCTGGGTTTCCTCAGCCATTCTGGACAGCTTACAGTGCATAAAAAAATGTAAAACATTAGACATCAAAAAATTTCCCGATACAAGGCTGCCTTCAGATGTCTTCTAAAAGTCAGATAGTTACTCATCTCCTTGACATTTGATGGGAGGCCATTCCACAGGGTGCCACTACCGAGAAGGTCCTCTGCCTAGTTCCCCATAACCTCACTTCTTGCAGTGAGGAAACCACCAGAAGGCCCTCGGAACTGGACCTCAGTATCCAGGCTGAACGATGGAGGTGGAGATGTTCCTTCAAGTATACTGGGCCAAGGCCGTTTAGGGCTTTAAAGGTCAGCACCAACACTTTGAATTGTGCTTGGAAACATACTGGGAGCCAATGTAGGTCTTTCAGGACCGGTGTTATATGGTCTTGGCTGCTGCTCCCAGTCACCAGTCTAGCTGCCACGTTCTGGATTAGTTGTAGTTTCCGAGTTACCTTCAAAGGTAGCCCCATGTAGAGCACATTGCAGTAGTCCAAGCGGGAGATAACGAGAACATGCACCACTCTGGTGAGACAGTCTGCAGGCAGGTAGGGTCTCAGCCTGCATACCAGATGGAGCTGGTAGACAGCTGCCCTGGACACAGGCAAGTTGGTATAAGACTCCGGACTCAGCATGGTATTTACATTTTATCCGACAAATGAAATATACTGCAAGAATATTTCACTTTCCCCTGCCTATTATAGGTGGTATACATATTAAAGCTTGCAAATCACATGGGAGACATATTCCTAAACAGCCTGGATGGAACAGATAAGTTCCATTGAGTCATTTCTTTACAAGCAAATTTGCGTATGTTTGTGTCTTCGTGATGAAAGATGCATCAAATGCAAACTATTCATAAAACATCTCTTCCTGTTAGGTAAGACAATCTCACAATTGATGTCATGATTCTTGTTCTTGGCAAACATTATTCTCATGAAGATGTGGGATGGATGCAAGACGTTGTTCCTTCAGATGCATTTTGCTGATGATTTCTTCAAACATCAGCTCCTGGAGATGATATGAACAAGTCTGACAAGGTTTGATAACCTGAAGGTGAGAGCAGTGGGGTGTAGATATACATGCCCTGCAAATCACTTCTGAGATTGGATTCGTCCATATTTCAAAAAGAACTGCTTTCCATATTCGGCTTTGATCTCTTTGCACTTCTTACTTTCGTTACGATTTCCACATCATCCTTCTTCATGAACTGGATATAGACTATGTACCGTACAGAAGAAATGATACCAATGTTAAATGTTGACAGCTGCATATCTGTTATTCGGAAGTGGGATAAACCTTTCCCCAGTTTTATTCTTCACCAACTTTCTAAACAATTTGGGGTCTGCATCTTCTTGGAAGCCTTAGGCAGATGTAATGGTTCCTCAGATCCAGAACAGAAGAGTGCCATTACGATTTGCTTAACAGGCAAAATTTCACCATCACCATTCTCTGAGAGAAGTGAAGCTACAAACTGTACATTCCGCACTGCTCCAATGACACTCTTAATGTACAAGAGGCACCATGCCGAGGGACAACAGCAGGAAATGGCTATTGCCCTCATACTCCTCTTTGGAACTTCCCATAGGTATTTTATCAACCATTGTAGAAAACAGGATGCTGAACTCAATGGACATTTGGGTGTATCTAGCAGGAGCCATCTTCTGTTCTTTTTTTTTCAAGATATTAAACTGGGATGAAGATAAATGTTTGTAACTACTACAGGTCAGGGTTGCATTCCACCAGGATTTTCTGTAGGAAGAGTAGTCAAACAAAAATGGCAAATGCAACAGCACCACAGTCGTATTAGGGCCAAACTAAAATGTTCATGAATGCAATGAATGTGTACACTGTTTCATTGTGTAATTATTAGTTTTTTGAATAAAAAAATTCCCCTCTCAAAGGCTGCCATTTGTATTGCAGTGAAGCATCGCCTGAAATGCCAATAGCAACGCCTCAGGGTGGATTTTTGTGGTGACCAAGACAAATTCAACAAACAATCGTAATAATCAAGGGTCTGGAAACCAAGCCTTATGAGGAACAGTTGAGGGAACTGGGTATGTTTAGCCTGGAAAAAAGAGGAGTCTGAGAGAAGATATGATAGCCATCTTCAAATATCCCAAGGGTTGTCATGTGGAAGATGGAACAAGCTTGCTTTCTCCTGCACCGGACAGTAGGGCCTGAACCAATGTATTCAAGTCGCAAGAAAGGAGATTTCAACTAAACATCAAAAAGAACTTTCTGACAGTAAGAGCTGTTTGGCAGTGGAACGGACCCCCTCAGGAGGATGTGGACTCTGCTTCATTGGATGTTTTTAAGCAGATGATGGATGCTTTAGTCAAGATTCCTGCCTTGCAATTGGTTGGACTAGATGACCATGGAGTCCCTTCTAACTCTACAATTCTATGATTCTATGGAACTTTCCATTGAATGTATGTCCCTTGGGTGAGGCTGCTGTCCATCAGATCTCAACAGGTGAACCTAGGAAGCTGCCTTATACTGAGTGTTATCATTGGCCTATCTAGCCTAGTATCGTCTACACTTATTGGCAGCAGCATCCTAGGGTTTCAGACAATGAGTAGGTTGGCTACCATCCCGCAATTATAGTTTTAACTAAAAGTTAGGGATATGCGTTACCCCTGCTGCAGAACTGAAAAACAAAAGTATGTCCAGGACCAAAGAGACTCTTATGATTTGTGGGGCTATTTTGACATCTACCACTTTATAGTACATTAAATTCCATTAACTTTATGAGTTTCTGCTCCTGCATTAATGTCAGTGATACTTCTGCACTTGCTCACCCTCTATTCATCTCATGTTGAGAGGGAGAGAGAAATAGTTCCTCATTGCTAAAGAGCTTATTAGGAATGAGGCTGGGCCAACAACCATGAGACCCAGCTATTTATGTCCAGATAGAAAAAATTATTGCTGCCACAGAAATGTTCTCAGAACCATTCTTTGTTGGTTTAAAATGGAAGGACATAACCTCAAATATTAACACAACTAGACGGAACGTTAACCAAATCTGTTTTTAGCAACATGAACAACATTGATAAAAATGCAGGGCACCTCCGTAGCATCAAAGTGCCTCACATCTTCATAGATAAAACAGTGTTTACTTATGGCAAGTGTGAATGTAATAACATTAGTAGAAGCATTAGTCTTGGTAAATTCTGCGTTTAAAATGCATATAAATAAGGATTTGAATTTATTAATTTTGGTCCCAATACAAATCCCTCATTTTCATGTGATGGGCAGATAAATTGTGCCCATAGGAGTAGTTAAGTTCAAATTCCCTGCAGTGGTACATTATAGAACATAAATGTATCCCTTTTACTAAATGACATCTTCAGGACTAGGCCTACCATGAGTCAGAGTGAGGTGGTGGCCTTTGGCGAAGGTTAGTGTCAGGTTTCAGGGAATCCTATCCCTCCTACGGTGGGATGCCAAGAAGCAAATAAACAAGAAGAGTTCTTACCCACTAGTTTATTCAGTTTTCACAGAGAAAGACAAAGGAATGCGGTCTCTCTTAGATAACAGCACACCAGGTAAAGTTAGAATCATAGAATCATAGAGTTGGAAGAGACCACAAGGGCCATCGAGTCCAATCCCCTGCCAAGCAGGAAACACCATCAGAGCACTCCTGACATATGGTTGTCAAGCCTCTGCTTAAAGACCTCCAAAGAAGGAGACTCCACCACACTCCTTGGCAGCAAATTCCACTGTCGAACAGCTCTTACTGTCAGGAAGTTCTCCCTAATGTTTAGGTGGAATCTTCTTTCTTGTAGTTTGGATCCATTGCTCCGTATCCGCTTCTCTGGAGCAGCAGAAAACAACCTTTCTCCCTCCTCTACGTGACATCCTTTTATATATTTGAACATGGCTATCATATCACCCCTTAACCTCCTCTTCTCCAGGCTAAACATGCCCAGCTCCCTTAGCCGTTCCTCATAAGGCATCGTTTCCAGGCCTTTGACCATTTTGGTTGCCCTCCTCTAGACACGTTCCAGTTTGTCAGAGTCCTTCTTGAACTGTGGTGCCCAGAACTGGACACAGTACTCCAGGTGAGGTCTGACCAGAGCAGAATACAGTGGCACTATTACTTCCCTTGATCTAGATGCTATACTCCTATTGATACAGCCCAGAATTGCATTGGCTTTTTTAGCTGCGGCGTCACACTGTTGGCTCATGTCAAGTTTGTGGCCAACCAAGACTCCTAGATCCTTTTCACATCTACTGCTCTCAAGCCAGGTTCCACCCTCAAGTTCCACCCCCTCAGCCCAGTGCTGGATTTACATATACGCTAAACAAGCTATAGTTTAGGGCCCCACTCTCTTGGGGGCCCCCAAAAAAATTAAAGGGGGAAAAACTGTATGTATACTTCCAAAATATAAGATAAAAAACAAATAAAATGAAGAAGTGTGCATGCACACAAAAGCTTATACCTAAAACTACTCAGTTGGTCTCCAAGGTGCTACCTTATAATTTTAAAATTCTTTTGGAAGGATTCTTTTAAAGTCTTTCTTAGATCATATAACTTTTTTTAAGACTTGATTCTTTTAAGGGAGTTTTTAGATTTTTTAAGAAGTGTCTTTTTAACTATCTTTTTAAAGAATTTATAAAATTTATTTTGACTAAGGCTGACCAACATGGCTACCTACTTGAATCTAGTAAGATGGCTTTAGATACCTATTAGGTCCATAAATTACCATATAGCATATATTCAACACAATTAGCATATATAGCATATATACCATATATTCAACAATTTGTTGCTGACAAAGGACAGCTGGACATATAAAGGGCCCCATTACCTTCAGTAGCTTAGGGCCTCATCAAAACTAAATCTGGCCCTGCCTCAGTCCCTCCTATTCTACATCACCCCTGTGCTGGATGATCTGTGCTTTCTGCCTCTGAGCTTTCTGTTCTATCTCTCTCAATGCATGCCGGGTCCTGGGAGGGGGGGCAGGAACGCTTTCTAGAGACACTGAGTCTGTTGTCTGTCTCTCCCCGGTGCTTCTTCTTCTTCCTGCTGCTCTCTCAATATTTCCCAGCTTCCCTCTTCTGCAGCCTCTGAACCATGACCTTCTGCAAACCACTGTTCTAAATCTATACTGTCCTCCTCTTCTTGGGAAGTTGCAGGAAGGGGAGGGGGCAGTCCCCACCATACCTCCTCAGTCCAGCCCCTGACAGTCAGGGAGCAAACATTAGATGTTGTCCTGTCATGTGCCCCTCAGTGAGCTAACCTACTGCCTTCAGGTGCAGTAGGAGGTTCTGTCCTGGCAGCAGTGTTGAAGCAAGATTTAACTGCCTGACCAGCATGTGGAATTTAGTAGACTTTGCTGAAAGGCATATTCAAGTGTTGCTGGTCTTGTTCCTACTTGTAAAATGTAAATAGTGGTCTCCATAGATCAGGGCTGGAGAACCTATGAGCTTCCACATGTTGTTGGACTCCAAGTCTTATTAACCACAGCCAGCATGGTCGGTGGTCAGAAATAATGGAATATCAGGAGAGCCTCAGGTTTCTCATCCTTGTCACATAGGAATGGCATACAAACTGTATAGTACTTTGCATACTGAGGGTTTAATAAAGACAATTAAGCTTCCATATAGAGGTTTACTACTACAGATAGGCTTGGAAGAGATGATCCTTGGGGCCCCTTCTGACTCTACAATTCTATGGTTCTGTTAAATGGAAAACAGCCCTGAGTGCTCACTGGAAGGACAGATCGTGAAGCTGAGGCTCCAATACTTTGGCCTCCTCATGAGAAGAGAAGACTCCCTGGAAAAGACCCTGATGTTGGGAAAGATGGAGGGCACAAGGAGAAGGGGACAACAGAGGACGAGATGGTTGGACAGTGTTCTCGAAGCTACCAGCATGAGTTTGACCAAACTGCGGGAGGCAGTGGAAGACAGGAGTGCCTGGCGTGCTCTGGTCCATGGGGTCACGAAGAGTCGAACACGACTAAACGACTAAACAACAACATGAAATGGGTGATTTAGATATCACAAATGGGTTGTTGGCAACAAGCTTTTAGAAGCTTCGAGATTTCCTGTGCAATGGGTAAATCTGGGTTAAATGAAATGCAGGGTAGCGTTTCGTTGCCAGTGTTGTTGCGTGAGAGAGCAACAAGCATGAGCAGCACTGATCCCACCATAAACGCCCATCTGGAAACACTTTGCAGGATGCGATGTGATGCACATTCTCAGAGAAGGGGATTTCCATTCATTAGTCGTCATTTGCAGAAAGTGGCCCTTACAGGAATTCCTGTGAATTTTGCATGACATCTTTAAAAATGATTTAGATGTTGGGAACTCATAGAAAAAGAAGCTGATTGGAAGTGAATGGAAAGTGTATGTTCGAATCCTTTTCTTATGCTGTGCATACTGCTGCCACGAGCTGTTCTAACAGTGAATGATGCAAAAGGAACTAAATACAAGAGATGGCATGTTTATCGACCGTGTTTGTTTTTAAGTAGAACAAACTCTGTTTCCCCTCTCTTCTCTTAATAATGATTCAACGTTTTACCTTTTCTTCCCACATCCTTTTCCTGTTTTTACCCATTCAATCCTTTTTCCCCCTCCGCCTGCCCTGATTGTGCTGGTTTTGGATGGAATCCAGGCTGGATTTCTCTGCAGAGCTCCAGATGTTTGCAATAATGTATGACTGAAGTGAATGCCAGTGGTAAAAGGATATTTTTTCACAGGAAATAGTTTGCATCTGACACCAACCAATTTCTCTTTGGGGAGAAAAAGAAGACGTTTGCTAGCTGACAGTTATGCAGTAAACAAAAACAAACCAGTGGCAAGATGTTTAGGAGATGTTTCTGTCAATTAAGGTCCTTTTAAAATTAATACACACACATACACAATCCACTGAGAAATTCTCCTACGTGGGCTCCATTGTAATAAAAGGGAACCTTGCACAGCCGCCACTCACTTTAATGCAGCTTGTGTAGATTTTTTTCCATGAATTTGTTCAAAGGCCCACCTAATTCATCATCCTGTTTCCTATAGCAGTGAACCAGCTGCCCTCAGGAAGTCCACAAACAGGAAATAAAGGCAATAGTCCTTTCCTAGTTGCCTCCATCCCAAGAACCATGATCATGCCTGTGAACATAAAGGTTGCAGTTAGTCATCATTGCTATAAAAATAATAATAATGGTTTCATTTATCTCTTCCTGCTCCCAAGTTACATGCAGTATAGCCTGTGGGTATCTCCAGATTTCATCCTTATTTGCTTGCACATTGGGGAGGCTAGATTTTGTCCACTCTTTATTGAACATTCGTTCTAATTTGTTTGTGGCAAGTTTATATGACAATGAGCATTCATCCGGATTTGCTTGTGGAGGGGCTATACACTCTCCTGTCAATCGACCTTCAGTCTCACACTTTTTAATGCATTTACTCATCACTTTCCGAGCTGCAAAAAGTCCAAGTTTTGTAAAGTGGAATTTGTGTTGGGTGGGTCACTTTAATCAACCTTAAATGTACAGACCTACATTTCCAGCATGCAACTTCCAGGTAAGTGTGCAAAGGGTTGCAGGATACATGTACACCCCCCCACACAAATATCTCCTTTGTCAATATCTAAGTACAATAAACAAGTACAATAAAGTTCCAATAAATAAGTGCAAGGCTGTCCCAATATATTTTGGTGCCAAAGGTGGAATAGCAAATTCTTGCCCCTCCCTGCTCCCATTGCATACTACTAAAGGGCTGGCCAAGTTATTTAGCAAGTGAGGCACAAAATCCCTCATGAATTTGTCACCAAAACCAAGAATTCAAAAATAATAAATTTAAAAGTAACAAGTTTGCTGATAAATCAAGTGCCAGAGGTGGCTTCCTCACACCACCTAATGGCCATCTCTGAATAAGAGGATTTGGATGGGGCATAAATAGGTACCTGTTGTGTCAACACAAAGCAGGATATTTTGCCAAATTTCCAAGCAGATGTTTCAGTGTATATTTTATGATAGAGTATTAAGATTTTAAAAGCTGGGAAATAAGAGAGTTAATCTATTCATGGTCCTTCAGGCTCCAACATAAGCTATTTAAAACCTGACACTTTTAGAAACTCAGGGATATTTATGTTTTACTAATATATTAGGCTGATGCTCTGTCTTGAGTTGTCAAGACTTCCCGTCAATGAACTGTTGATAAGGCATTCTTCTGGGCTTGTCTTTGGATGCTTATAATTCTTTAAGGCTACCACAATGAAACACTTATTTTTATATCTTGCGGACTCTTATGTGAGTTCAAGTGCTTTGTGTCTCCAGCATTTATTTAGACGTTTTAACATACCGCCTTTTGCGCAAGCTCAGGGTGGTTTACAGTAAAGTCAAATCAGGATTTTTATTTTTTTTTACAAAATAACAGATTCCTTAACATGTAACCAAATAAAGCTACAAATGAGAAGATCACATAGGTAAAGGTAAAGAACCCCTGGATGGTTAAGTCCAGTCAAACTTGACTATGGGGTTGTGGCGCTCATCTCGCTTCAGGCCGAGGGAGCTAGTGTTTGCCTGCAAACATCTTGAAAAAACTGCTAGGCTGGCAGAAGCTGGAACAGAGCAAAGGGAGCTCACCCCGTTGCATGGACTCGAAATGCAAACCTTCTGATTGGCAAGCCCAAGGGGCTCAGTGGTTTAGATCACAGCGCCACCCCCTCCCTACAGAAAATCACATAAGCATATGAAGAACAACAATAGTGAAATATCATACAATTTTTGCTGCCCAATGCCTGGGAAAACAAAAATGTCTTTACCTTGTGGTGAAATTATGCCAAAGTGCCAAACAGGCATCCTTGGGGCATGCATTCAATTAAAAAAGGGCTATTCTGCCATTGCCACCCTCTGGTACTCCCCCTGGAAAAGGGACGTTGGTGGCACTGTGATCTAAACCACTGAGCCTCTTGGGCATGCCGATCAGAAGGTCGGCGGTTCGAATCCCCGCGACGGGGTGAGCTCCCGTTGCTCTGTCCCAGCTCCTGCCAACCTAGCAGCTCAAAGGCACGCCAGTGCAAGTAGATAAATAGGTACCGCTACTGCAGGAAGGTAAACAGTGTTTCTGTGCACTCTGGCTTCCATCACAGTGTCCCGTTGCACCAGAAGCGGTTTAGTCATGCTGGCCACATGACCCGGAAAGCTGTCTGTGGATCTCGGCCTGAAAGTGAGATGAGTGCCACAACCCCATGGTCGCCTTTGACTGGACTTAACTGTCCAGGGATCCTTTACCTTTCTTTTTTTTACCTACTCCCTCAGTATTTTGTGATTTTACCTTTGTCCTAAGGTGAAGCTGTGTCCTTTTCAAATAGCATTTGGAAAAGGAAACCCGTTTGCTGCTATTAGTAAAAATAAAATAAAAAATATTTCCCACTTTTCCCCATGTAGGTCTCAAAGAAGCCTTTTTAAAACAAAAATTACCCTCCTTCATTTTAAATAATGTAAGATCCATTTTGGTTCAGTGTACTTACCTAATGGTGCTAAATAGCTCAAGAATATAAGAATCATCCATTGGCAAGTTTTATACAGTCCATTCGAGATCTTTCTTCTGTTTCAAATTGTGGAATTTTATTGATTTTTTTTATTGTAAATTTTTACTGCATAAAAAACTCTACCTTCTGCCAGGATGAGTGGATCTTTCAGCAGAGATTCAAGAAATAGCTAGAAAAGTGTGGTAAAATAAGTAAATGGCTGCTTCCATCCCTTATACAAAAATTTATACTAATAATTCTAAACCAATCAGGGCTTATTTTCAGTTGGAACTCACCAGAACTCAGTTCTGGCACCTCTGAAGTGGGTGCCATTGCCATTATAAGAGAACAAGGGAGGCATTCATGATGAGTTCCAGCACCTCTTTTTCGAGAGAAATAGCACTGAATACAATATATATCATGATTAATTGTGAAGTCCTGTGCACTGCTCCAAAGCATTTTAAAAATAATTATTTTATTTTAAAATCACCCACATAGAAAACAGGGAGTTTGGGTTGCTTACGCACATGCAGGTTTCAGAAAAAGTTTCTGGCAGCGACATGATTCATTAGCATTGCTGCAAGATGCAGTATTGATTCTTGCTTTGTAAAAGTGACAACTAAGAAGCTACTGAAACAAACACTTCATCAGCTGGGTTGCTTTACCAGTGTCTCAAACATCCAATTACTGATCAGCAGTAACTTTGCTTAGCTTAGCTCCTGTAAGCTAATGAGATCACAGCTGTTAACGGTATGTTGTGTACAAGATATACTTACAAGTGTTCATTAAACAGATTTTTTGGGTGAGCTTTTTGCTACATTTAGGAACCCAATAATGAAATTGCCGGATCAGGCCTAATGCCTACCTAGTCCAGTATTGTCTTGTGATTCAAATCTAATGGGATTCAGAGACATGCTGCCTCTGACACACAGCCAGAATACACCCCTTATAGCTAGTAGCCGTTGACTTATCCGCCATGAATTTCCCTAATCCTCTTTTAAAGCCATACAAGTTTAAAGCTGCCGCTACAACTTGTGGGGGCAAATCACAAAGTTAAACTTCGTGATGTACTTTCTTTTGCCTGTTCTGACTCTCCTATCGCCTTTTGTAAGACAATCTGCAGGAAGGCAGTTTGGGTCATAGCCGTTTTGTCCTTTAAAGATCTTTCGAGCGCATCAGAAAAAAATGTCAACGAATCAACCGATATTTTTCAATGTTTGTTTTGTGTTCAAATTGCTACTCGGAATTTCAACATGGAATTATAGGTTGCCTCAGAAATATGCACATCTGTCTTTGTATGTGTGTGTATACCAGCTCTATAATGACGGGAGTCATCTAATGAAATATATTAGTCAGTAGAATTGCACCCAATTATTCATACTTTCTTGGGAAAGAGCCATACTGAAGCAGCAGCAAAATCCTATACATATCTATTCAGAAGTAAGCTCTACTGAGTTCAGTAGGACTTACTTCTAACTAGGTGCAAAGGATTGAAGCCTTTGTGGGATTTACTTCTGATTTAGGGTTGCCATACGTCTGAATTTTCAGTGATGGAATTAGTGTCTGAGGGGGATTTTGGGGCAACTCGATGCAGTCAGAACGACTATAGTTGTTTAAAGATGACCGCGAATACAACGTAGCAAATTTACTAACTCTTACTGAGAACCAAAATTATGCAACTGTAACCTTTTTTAAAAAATACACGAGCCCCAGCAGACATGCAGAAGAGTCTTTTACAGTCAATTTTACTACAAATCAATACAAGCCACTGCTCTCCAAAACGCCTCTTTGGATTGTGCAAGAGTAAAAAAACAACTAGAATTTGGCAATAAATGTTTAATGTTGATAATATTTTAGTAATTTGCTCTTTGCATCTGGTAAGGTGCTGGTTACTGAGCCGTCTTGCCTAAACAGAACTATTCTGTTAGGAACACAGGAAGCTTATTTGGTATTCTCAACATTGAAAAGTAGTGACTCTTCTGTGCGTCTTCAGAAATTCAGAGGGGATGCTAGTGGTGGGAGCTTTGGTGATGTGACAGCATTGGACCAAGGACCTTCTGCCTACAAGTGATTTGTTCTACCACTGAGCTAAGACCCTTCTCCAGGATTTTGTGATGAAGCTGAATACAATCATTTATAATGTAATTCTCTGACAACTGCACACACATCTTGTTATGTCTGGAGAAAAGGTTGAACCCCACAGAGGATAATAATAAATGATCCCAACCTCCCATTTCCTTGAATTTCTGAAGTCCTGGTACTTTTAAGATAGAAGCAAACTTCCCCATTGCATTTTCTTATCTTTCTATAACAGCTGTTTAATTTCATTTATCCAGGTCCTGTTTCCTTGTGGTATTTTTCCAGTTTCCTGGAAGCTGTTGTCCTGTTCTCCACTTGTATCTCTCCTCTTTGCACACACAGATTCCTAGTTTCCCCTTCTGTAGTTCTCATCAGGGCACTTCAGATGTTCCTCACAGTTTTTCGGTGGCATCTCATTTGCCATTCCTTCGTTATATAGCACCATTTTTTATATTACCCATTTTTAACATTGACCAACTTTTTCTTATCTCTCCTCCACTTATAGTTCACATATAGCAGTGGTTCCCAACCTTTTTTTGGCCATGCCGCACCTAGGCATCTCTAAAATCCTGATGCCCACCCCCCCCCGTGACATATAATTCTTATTATTCAAAAAGTGAACCCCTATTCATGTGGAGGAAGCCTAAAAGGCCATTAACTGTTAATAACTCATTCTCGAATTGTCTCCCTTAAAAATCAAATTGCCCTCCTGTGGGGTGTGTGCCCCACATTGGGAACCTCGGACATATAGGAATTAACATCACAAGGGCTTTCACGTGGCTACTATCAAGACTAGAGTTACTCTTTTGATGCCTTCACAGCAGCCAACATTTCCTTGTAAATTCCACCAAAAAGGCTCCTTATAGGAATCCAAAATGTCATTTGTAACCTACAGAATGTGACTGGCCAGCCTTCAAGACTGGCAGGGGTGCCAACCTGAATAAAATATTGGTGTGGGGGCAGGTAAGCCCCACCCTGCATAATCGATCACACAAACCATTTGAATGGCAATGCTCATCAACTGAGTGTGGTGGTGGCGCCCCTCAAATATTTTTTTGGGGGGGTGAAGACCCCTCAGAGTTGGCTCCTATGGTCCATGGGCATAGCCAGGATTTATGTTGTGTGGCAGGGCAGGACAACCCACCTGTCATCATCCTCTTCCTGGCTTTGTCTAGCATATTCAGTATGAAACGTCTCAAGAAAAGCTGAATTACCCTGAGTGCTCAGAAAAAAATCTGTCAAAATCTTTCTACAACTTCTGCTTTTAGTTAAGAGTGCATATTTATTTACTTGATTTTGTGGGAGGGGGCAACTTGTCCTCCTGCCCACGCCTGGGTCTTCTTTATCTCGCCCTGTTCCTGAATTTCTTTGCAAATCATGGGTGTAGGCAGGATTTATTTTGGGAAGGGGGCAGGCTTTATGTTGGGGTGGGTGTGTGCAGAACCGAGATACCTGCGACACAATTGGGTTAGTTAAGGATTTTTATTTATTTGCTTGATGGGAGGCAGCTGCACCCCCCGCCCCGGTTACGCCCTTGTTGCAAGTGTTGTTCCTCCCTTCCCCTTTTCTAAGGGATATAATAATACTAATAATACTAATAATAATAATAATGGCCAGTGGGATCCCCCGCAGAGCTGTTGACTCGCGATCCCGGCATTGGCATCGAGAGAAGTTTTAGAGGCAGTTCTTCCCGCGATCTGGCCGCCCCTCCGGGGGAAACGGAGAAGCGTGGCGCCAAATTTGGGCGACGAGTCCAACATTTCCCCTCTCCGCCTTCTTCCCCCTTTCTCCGCCGCGAGAGAAACGCGGGAAGGGAGCCTGCGATCTCCTCCGCCCCGATCCACTCGCAAGATGCTCTCAGCCAATGGATCTAAGCGGGGAGCGCGCGCAACGAGCAAGCGAGACCGGAGCCATCCCCTCCCCCTAAAAAACAAACAAACCAAAACACGCGGGCGGGAAGCAGCGGGTCTTGCGCAGGGACGATCGCCGCCTCCTTCCTCCTCCGCCTCCCTTGGCTCCTTACGCACTTACACCTCTCCCCGCGTCGCCAGAGGAAATGAACAGTCTCCCGAGGCCTCTCCAGAGTGACTCTGGGCGAAACCATCCCGTCGCAAGGGGCGGGTGGGTTCTAGAGCCGACACGCGCGCGCGCGCAAGGCCCCCACCCCCGGTTTCCCCTCAGAGGCGGGAGGCAGTTTGAGAAAGAGCCGCGCTCGGTTTTTTTTTCCCTCTCCCTCCCCCCCCCCGCGCCACGCGCTCCGTGCAACATCCCGTCCAGCGCCGCTCGCTCGCCGTCGAGAGGATTAGGCGGGATTTGTGGGCTGAAGGCATGTGGCGAGGGCTCTGAGGGGGGTGGGAAAAAAGCCCCGCGGGGTTGTTGTTTTCCCCTTCTTCCCCGCCCGCCTCCTGGGCGAGCGGAGCGCCCTGCATGTCTGTGTCGCTCGGCGAGGGAGGGAAGCAGGCAGCAGGCAGGCGCAGGCGCAGCGCCCGCCCGTCCGCTCGCCTGCCTGCAGCCCGGGCTCCCTCGCTCACTAGTGCAGTTGCCGGGGCGTTGATGGCAGCGGCGGAGCGCGCCCGGAGCACGACGGTGGTGGCGCCGCCGCCGCCTTGGGGTCCCGAGCCCAACATGGGCAGCCGGCACGGAGGCAGCAGCAGCGGCGGCAGCTCCGGGGCCCCTCAGCGGCGGGACGGCGACGGGCGCCGTGGCCCCTCGAGGGCCAGCCAGCTCTCCTGAGCTGCCTGCCTGCCTGCCGCGCTCTCCCCCTCCTTCCCCGGCGCTCCCCGCCGAAGAATGTCCGCCAAGTCCAAGGGGAACACCTCCTCCTCCTCCGCCACCTCGTCGTCCGTGTCGTCTCCGGCCGAAGGGCTGCCGGCAGCCTCCAAAGCCAAGGTGAAGGAGCAGATCAAGATCATCGTGGACGATTTGGAATTAGTCCTGGGGGACCTGAAGGACGTGGCTAAGGAGCTGAAGGAGGTGAGAGGGAGAAAGAGTGGGGGAGAGGGAAAAAAAGAGAATAAACACCACCACCCCCTCCGATCCGATCTGTGTGCCTGCGGACCGAAGGCGCCAGAGGATCGGGCAGAGTCCGGCCCCTCCCCCCCCCCAGGCGGGACCGGCCCAACTCTTGGGCAACTGTGACAGGCGGCAGGAAGAGCGTGGACCGGACTGCGCCAGACTTGTTACACTTTCGAGTCTTGCCTGGCCACCACGAGCGATCAACTAGTGGCTCCGTCTTTGGGAGCGACGGGGTGGCTGTGTGTGGGGTGGGGTGGGGATGGAGAAGCCCAGCCAGTCGCTTCCTACCCTGCCTCCGCGGGGCTCGGGGATGCCGGATCGCCTTGCGCCAAGAAAGCTACCTCTCTTTGATCTTACTAACCCTCCGTGGCGGGTGTGTGTGTGTGTGTGTGTGTGTGTGATCGAGACGGGGCGGCGCGCAGGCTTTGGGGTTGCCCACCTCTTTGGGATGACTTATGAACAGCCGAGAGGACTCCCCAAACCCATCCCCGGGCGCGGATGAGAGTAGCTTGGGACGTGGGGGGAGAGGAAGAGGCTGCGATGCTTTGCCCGGCGCCACCCACCCACCCCTATTCCGCCCACTCCAGAGTTTGGTTTGTAAGTGGCGGGGAGGAGGGGGCAGGAGGAGGAGTTGTGCCTCTCCATCTTTCCGCGTAAAGGTCTGTGTGGGCATTCCTCCCCTCCCTCCCTCCCTCCCTCTCCTGCTTCCCCTCCCCACTCCAGATCTTGGGCTCCAGATTTAGCGTTTAGTCATTGCATTAACTAAGGAGATGCTTCCTTCCCTGACAGCAGCGACGCCGCTTCACGCCTTTGGTTCCCCTCCCCTCCCCTCTTTTTTCCCGAGGGTGGTTATTTCTGTGCTTTCTTCTGCCGGCTGTTATTTTTAGGAGGTTGGGGCGACGTCGCCGCTTGGAGCTTGTCAAAGTAAAGTTCCTGCGTAGAGCAAAAGGGGAGATTCCTTGCAGGGAGAGAAGGGGGCAGGGAAAGCTGGCAGTCTAGGCCTGGGAGGGATTCTGCTGGGTTTTGGATACTCCTGCTTCCTTCCCAGATCCCACGGCCTCGACACAGATGGTGTCTTCTGTGCAGGAATTGACTGTGGTGATCCTCAATGCCTTAAGGATCCGCAATCCTTACATTGCAGGCACAAGGCAGAACTCGTCTGTTTAGTCTGATGACTCCATCAACACTGTGATCTAAATACATTTGTATTTGCTTTTTCATTGCAAACATAGTTTCATCGGCATCATTTCCCCAAACTTCATGTAGTAGAATGGTTGGATGTGATCTTCATAGAATTTGAAGGTGGTGGCTGCTTTTCTTTCTAAAATGGACTTTTATAAGACTTGGACCTTTTGTTTTCGTACTGATGGTTACAGGTTGTGACAGATGATGGTGTTTTTAGTTCAGTGGAATCAGAAGAAATCTCCATGTGCTTATATATTTTTTATCAACAACTGTCAAAATTCAGCAGGCTGCATCCCCTCGTCTTCATCAGAGAAATATGTACAGGGTGAGCTGGGATCTTGGTAGCTCCGAGAGAAAGGTTGTGGAGAGCAGCAGGCTGTTAGTTCCTATTCCTCTTGTTTGATGCTATAAACTTGGAGTTCAGCATCCTGAAGCTGCTAACTGAGTTGGACAGGTCTGAATTACAAGAGTGAATTAAAAAATGAGTTGCTGGTACAACTTGAGAATTATTAGGCAGAGGCTATAACCCGTATTAGGAAGTCGGTCCCAGTTATTGGTATTTCCTTCTTAGTAAACATATATAGGATAGGACTCTCAAGGTATCAGGGGTGGAGAATGGACCAGTTTTGCAAACACCAAGAGACACTTCCCACATTTGGAAATATAATTGCCAGAAATGTCTGGATTTTCCTTTTCAGGCCTGAAACACAGCCAGTGCACAAAATATCTATTTGTCTCATATAGTTTAGGAACCAATGCAATATTTCCTTAGCCAGTGGCAAATGTCAGCTCCTATAGCTTAATTTGCAGGCAGAATGCAATTACTGTGTTGGATGCTCTGAAGAAGCAAAACATTGCAATTCAAATAACACAACTTCTCTGTCCATTTTGGAGATTCCTCAGATCTTTATTAGTTTGTGTGTGTGCGTGTGTGGCACAACTGGTGGACAGATGGTGGGATTAGAAGCTGAAATTCAAGTCTGAAGCACGTGTGTGTTGCTTTGTAATCCTGTACATTACATTATACAAGGCCCTCTCTCTCCTGCCCCCATTTCCTAATTTCATAGAGGTTTAACAAGATTTTTTTTTCCCCTAAGGGAAACAAATTGCTCAGAAACAAATTTTCATTTCCTGGAGAAAGCTGTATGAAGGATCAGAAATATCCTTTTTTTACCCTACCAACTCCACTTTCGCTACATTTCTCCTTGCAGATATGCCAATAGCTTGTTATCTTAATGTGCATATTCTGCCTTCCAAGTATTTGTGGGTGTTTGGTATTTTTAAACACACACAGGTATACAATCTGTGGCATTGGAGCCTCATATTCCCCCCTCCAACCTCATTTTATATCTTCTGAAGCTGTTCTTTCTTTCATTTTGTCCCATCAGAATTCCCTTCTTCCTTCTTGCTCATCTCCTTCTTATTTTTCCTTGCCTTTGAGCACGGTTCCCTCCCCCTCTTCTCCTCCAGAACAACTGAACAGACTAGTGTTTTGTTTGAGAAATATACATTGATATAGATTGAGCTGCATTGGTTTGTTGATCAGAACTGGATGAATAGGCAGTCCACAAATGAATGGTATAAATAAATAAGCAAATAATACTAATAAAAACACTCTGAACATTGAATGGAAAGTAACTGCATCCCATGCAGTGGGACTTCTTTCTAAGCAGACCTGAACAGAATTGGGAATTCTAATCTGAGGTAGCCATGGTGAAAATCAAAGAAGGCCAATATTATATTTTTTCTGGGTTAGTTAATCCAGAACACTTTGGTCTGAGGTTGCATTTATCACTTGAGTTTGGCTCCACCCTTTTATGGCATGCAGACCTTGACATATTTTCCCTGATGGAATGGGGCCCTTGATAGGCAAAAAACGATTGCCCTCCCCTTGGCTTACAGTATCAAGATTCTCTTTAAATTTCAAGGAGTCAGTGGCTTTTACAATAGTTCATAGTATTTTAGGATCCGGGAAGAGTGCCTTATTTTCTCAGACTTGGTTCTGTTTCTGGAAGTGGAACTCTTGGTTTTAGGTAAGCAGATTTGTTTAATATCATTGGCTGCGTCTCTGAGAACAACAACAATGAACAATAATTTGTGGCCTTTGCTGCTTGCTGCTAAGAGTAATTGTTTATGGCTGCAATAGTTTCATGGAAGAAGTGAAGCTACAGCGCCTGTTAGGAAAGGCTACAGCTTGTAATGACAACTTTATGCACCTAAAGCAGCATGTTTTCCTTTTTTAAAAAATGCTAGTTACTGTGAGAAGATAAAGAACACTGTTCATTAGTTCACAGCTCATGTCTTGTCTTATGTTTTCTTTGAAATCCTGAAGTGCCTGACTAATTTTCCTTTTTTTAAAAAAACAACAACAACACCCTCTTGCTGCACAAGCAAGACAGCAACAGAAGTGTGGTCTTAACTTCCAGATTTTGCATTTACATATTATATTTTATTTACAGTCCACTTTCCTCCATGGAAGTCAGGGACACAGTGTTTGTAAAGTGTCCAGGTGACCTCCCATCTCGGCAACAAACGCAGATTAGTTTAGCTTCAGTAAGATTGTAGCATAACTGTGCCTTCAGGCCATGCCCCAAAAGCTGGCTTTGGAAGTGAAAAAACACATCTTTTACTCTTTTAAAAAATAGGCTGCCCTTCTGTTATGTTCAAGAAGTTGAGTTGGAACCGGGGAGTCTTCTCCCAATGAAGGAAGTACTTTTCGAACCACCCACTGGAAATCAAGATTCTGTGGGAGTGGGTAATCAACCAAGTCGTACACTGAAATTAATTAAAAGCTCAGTTAGTCTTGTCCATTAACTTCAGTGGATCTGAATAAATACTGTTCAGTTCAGGCATAGAACATCATCAGGGCATTTTGCTTCTCTCTGTAATGATAACATCTCTGCCTAACAGTTGAGAGGAATCAGGATCAGCCCATTCAGGGCCATAGTTCATAGAGAAGACGTCCCTACGTTATTGAGAGTTTGAGACCCATTGGATACCTGTACCTGGTTTAGCTGGCCAGTTGAAGCCGTTCTCAAGGTGTGGTCACTGTCACATGCTGTAAGCTTCTAGGAGCCATAGGTGAGAGCTGAGTGCAGGATGGAGACCAAAGGTGGACAAACTACTCCAGAAGGAGCACAATATGCCCCCCACCAGAGGTACTACCCCTCCTCTAACACCCCTAACATCCCTGGTTGTGGTACCACTTAGCATAGTAGTGTAGCAACACTTGTGACAGAGTGAGCTTCAGGCAAAGTAACACCAGAAATTTAGACATCTGGTTGGAAGAGAGCTGTGTGTGCTGCCTGGTTCTGTAACATAGGAGTGATGTTGGCTGCCCTTGTAGGGAGTCTTCTGAATCTGAAGAGCCCAGCAAAGCCATGACAGATGAAATGGAGACTTCTTTAATCCAGATTGCCATGTAAACTTGACAGTGGGGTTGGGGCCTGGCATGACGGTGGCCTCATACTTCTGGCCAATTAAGAACTGACATACATTAAGACCATTTGCACATTAAAATATTGATGTGCACATTCTGTATATAGCTTAACTCCATTATACTCATTTATTGATTTATTATATGTTCCTATGAATGTAATGGACTTAATTCCTTGTCTTTAGGATTCTAGCTTAATGGCACTTGGCTTCTGAATCCAAACCTAAATCAACAAGAGAATGCTTAGGGGATTTTTATGTTTTTTAAAAGCATATTGAGTCACCATAATTCAGGCATTTACTTTGTTTTGTTTTTCTGTTGATGTGCATTGCAGCTGGACAGATGTTCATCTTTACCTTCAAAATAATTCCCTCTTCTTTTCCCTTCTAAAAATGTGTTAGCTGTACAGTGATACCTTGGGTTAAGTACTTTATTCGTTCCGGAGGTCCGTACTTAACCTGAAACTGTTTTTAACCTGAAGCACCACTTTAGTTAATGGGGCCTCCTGCTGCTGCCGCTCTGCCGGAGCACAATTTCTGTTCTCATCCTGAAGCAAAGTTCTTAACCTGGGTTAGCGGAGTCTGTAACCTGAAGCGTATGTAACCTGAGGTACCACTGTACTTTTAAAGTGGAAACATGTCTGGTTCCACTGAACAATTTTGAAAATGGTACCTACCTACCCATGAATGCATACAGGAAGTATGGTTTCCTTTTTGCTTTTCCACGTGGTAAAGAAGTGAACCGACACCCTTTTAAAAAGGTCATTTGATTTTGATGGCACATTGCATATTCATGGTAGAGGATAAGGAGGGATCATAGAATTATAGAATCATAGAACTGTAGCATTGGAAGAGACCCGGAGGGTCATTCTGTTCAACCCCCTGCTATGTAGGAATCTCAACTAAAACATCCATGACAGATGGCCATCCAACCTCTGCTTAAAAACCTCCAAGGAAGGAAAGTCTGCTTCCTTCCACAGCAACCCTGAACATAGATTAATAGCTAGGAAAAGGGGATCTGAAGACCTTGGGATGCAAATGGCACAATTGTACTGCCAGGAAGCATTCCACAAGAACGATGAAGGGATTTACTGGGACCCAGGATGTGAGCAGATAATTAGGAAGGCAGACAGCCATTTCAACCGATCATTTTATTAGAAATGTAAGAAACTGTCTTATACTAAGTCAGACTGTTCATTCTTCTAATTATTGTCAGCACTGACTAACAGTGGCTCTTCGGTGTTTTAAGTCCTTCCCAGCTCTATCCGAAGATGCCAGGAACTGATATAGAGACATTTCTACCTGAAGATGCCAGGAACTGATCTAGAGACATTTCTGCTGTAGACAAGAGGGGTGTACAGGCCAGGGGAGCAGCAGAACGTTTAATCCCCAAGCTACAGAAAGATGTTCACAATTTACTGCAGAGCTTTAAAAAACTGTGTGTCATGAAATGTTAGTGTGTCGGTTGCAGTATGTAGGTTTGTCGCTTCTCTCACTCTTCCTGGGGCTGGAAAGGGATGTGTGTCTAAAATGATGCATGTCCAAAAAGTGTGTCACCAACATGAAAAGTTTGGAGAGTTCTGATTTACAGGAGAGCCATGGCACAGTTTAAACATAGTTGCACAAAAAGGAATCTTGATACTGTAACTTATAATTGCGTGTATAAAGTGTTGCTTCCAACTACATTCTGACTGTTACTAAGACTGTCATAAACCTAATTGAACTCAATCGCATTGACTTCTAAGTTGCAGTGTAAACCACTGATGAGAAACCTGTGGCCCTCCAGATGGTGTTGAACTTCATTTTGCATCAGCCCCCAGCAGTATGGGGAGTGATTAGGAATGATGAGACCTGTGGCAATATCTGGTGGGCCATAGGTAACCCATATCTCTTGAATGCCAATAGGATAATCTGAGTTGGGATATGGTGTAGCAGTTTGAAAAAGGTTTAAATCTCAAACAGATAGATGCCAATGCTTCGGGAAGTACTTGTCTTTGAAGGTTTCCTCCTAGAAAGGTCATGTATAGGGCAGAGAATACTTCTGAGAAACAAGGCCTATTGAGGAGGCTGAGTCTTAACTGTGGTGTCTATGAGGAACTGGACATAGAGGAAAGGGTTAAATTTCCTTCATGAGCACATATATGAGATAAGTCAACAGGCGCAAGGTCAGCCAAGCCAGTTGCTATGGCAACGGCCCAGTGCCATAGTTGGAAGCACTGATTGCTCACCCCCCCCACTCAACTGTACTGGACTGCAACACAACACTCCTCAATAAACAGGGAATGGGAATTCCACCATGTGACCTGCTTTCCTGCAGACTTCAGTCTACAACTGAGGATGTCAATCAAACTCTACATAAATCCCAGATTAAAAATTATTGTAAAAAATAAAAGAAAACTGTTGTGAAAGAAGACATTTTGTGAGAATCTACTGCAAGAAAAAGGAAAAATGTATATAAGATCTTAGGATCTTAACCCTTGAGTCTCCATTCCCTATTGAGACTAACCTTAAATATTGAACTGAATTCCACTATTTACCCTCTTCCACTTCATCCAATACCTCTGTTTCCTCTCTCTGTGTTCAATTTTACATGGCAAGCTCCCTGTAATAACACTCAGTGTTTTTGTTCTTGCGCTTTAAATTCTATGTGCAAACTCTTAAGTACATAATAATAGTTAATAGGATCTGTGTATATCTTCAAATATGAGCTAAATCAGTGACAAAGATAAAGAGTATTATGTAACTTCGTCAAAATGGAACAGTAGGAAGTTTCCATTCTGAGTTATAACTTTAGCTTTTTCAGAATTCATCGTGAATTTGCTTGACCTATTCTGTAATATGCTGTTTAGGTTTTTTCCGCTTTGAAACATAATTCTATCTGTCACTTGTCAGTTTCCAACCCATTTCAAAAATACTTGATGGTGAAAATTAGGCTGGGCCGCATGAAGAAGTATTGGACTGATTATGCTTTCTCTATTAGGCATTTAATCTCTAAAGAGATCTGGAGTTTGTGCATGCTAAATCTCCTAGAAATCTAGGTTCTCCATCAGAGGAATTAAATATAGAACGTTGTGTACGTTCAGTTCAAAGCTCAACCATCAAAGTGTTCTGTTGGTGAAGTCTCCGGTAACGTCAGTATTGTGCTTTCTTGAAACATTTGATCTCTGTCCCATGCTGTCTGAATTGCCAAGAGCAGTGGCTTTCAAAGGTTGTTGTGATGGGCCTCTCTTAGTCGGCACTTCCAACTGAAAATAGTTTAGAGATTTTCTAAATCAGTGTCATAGTGCAGCAGCCCCATGCTGTGTAAACTTCTTAGAATCATAGAATTGTAGACTTGGAAGGGACCGCGAGGGCCATCTAGTCCAACCCCCTGCAAGGCAGGAATGTTTGCCCAATGTGGGGCTCAAACCCATGACCCTCGGATCTCATGCTCTACTGAGTGAGCTGTCCCAGCTTCTGCTGGCTTAGACACTTGGAGGTGCCACTAGTGCAGGGGTTGGCAAGGTTCACCTTACCTGGGCCCGTTCACTCCAGCGGAGATCCCTCTGTGGGCTGGATTGCATGCGTGCGTGAGCAAGCATGCCTGCGATTTCTGGCGTTTGCGCAGATGCCGTTTCCAGCACAGTGGAAGTGAGGCCCTGCACCACGCTGGTTTAGCACAGTGTGTGGGTAGCTAATGTATTTTTAATCTTTGTTGGAAGCCGCCCAGAGTGGCTGAGGAAACCCAGCCAGATGGACGGGGTACAAATAATAAATTATTATTATATTATCACCAAGCAGGCGGTTCGGTTTGGGGGCGGCTCGTGGGCTGCTTGTGGTTAGGTTAGGTTAGGTTAGGTTGCCGACCCCTGCACTAGTGTGACTCTGTCTCAAGCCCAGTGGCAGCTCTGTTGTCCTGTCACTAAGTGTTTTGCATATGGGCTGCACTGCCCAAGGCTTGGCCCGTTCATAGAAAATGAAATTTCTTATCACATGAGTGGGGAAGCTCTGGCCTACGAGCCTGATTCATCCAGCTCTGGCATGTGTGGCTGTTTTATTTTCCAGCCATGCCTACTTGCCCACACCTAATGTCATGCCTCCAGCTGTCAAAAGTTGGTTTCTGTTGGGTGAGAGGAGCTATGGATCTAGTCCATCAGGCAGATCCATTTCCCCATCCCTGCCTTAGCTTGCAGACCTTCACATTACCATGGTTTGGGCATTAGAAAGGTCACTAGAAAAGTCACTGTCCATGGAACAATTCTGTACTTCTAGTTCCTGAGAAGAGGGACATGGGTGGTGCTGTGGTCTAAACCACTGAGCTTCTTGTGCTTGCCGATCAGAAGGTCAGCGGTTCGAATCCTCGTGACGGGGTGAGCTCCCGTTGCTCGGTCCCAGCTCCTGCCAACCTAGCAGTTTGAAAGCACGCCAGTGCAAGTAGATAAATAGGTACAGCTCCAGCGGGAAGATAAACAGTGTTTCCATGCGCTACTCTGGTTTTGGTGTTCTGTTGCGCTAGAAGTGGCTTAGTCTTGCTGGCCACATGACCCGGAAGAACTGTCTGCAAACAAATGCCGGCTCCCTCGGCCTGTAAAGCGAGATGAACGCCACAACCCCAGAGTCGTCTCCGACTGGACTTAACTGTCAGGGGTCCTTTACCCTTACCTTTTTTAGTTTCTGAGAACAGGGAAACTCTGACCTGTTTCACCAATAAACACCCAAGGTTTGTTAGAGAAAGGTGGAGTTAGGGCTCATTTTGTGGAGGGAGTAAGATGGTGCATGCCATCTTCTCATCCAGTTAAGATACATTCTCAACCTCCAAGGTTCAGAACAAGGTTAGATGGTTTTGGTGCTTGGCAAAAATGCACAATTTCCCCATGCACATTTTTGCTACTTGTGCAGACTGAATATGTACTTCAGATACTTTAGAAATATAAGCTTGTGGAAAGGACTGAATGAATTAAACAAAATAAAGTGAAATCATAGTACAGACTTGTGTTTAGTCTACTGACATTGTCATTTTCCAGGCTTTCTTCTTTCCATACAGAATTTGCTGAGAGTGTCATGCGTATTTCGGTTTTTCCATGGCAAATACTTCTGTGGATATCAAACATCATCAGCCTGAACAAATTCTTGAAAGTTATTTGTGAAATATTTGCATAACTTGTAATAAGCAAATGAATGAGATTTAGCTTTTTATCAAAAGGGAGCAGACATGGTAGCTGTTGCCAGTAATTTACAGAGATTGATCCAAAATAGAGGATATCTAGACTATATGGTATGCAAGAAAAATAATGGCTACTGTGCATAATTATTTTGGCTTCATGCAAGCATTGCCTACGCTTGCAATTTGTTCAGTTGACTGGCTGCCATTAAACCTGTGGTTTCTGTGCATCACTGAATTTTCCATTTCCTCCTCAAACTTGCTATATTTTGATTGATTTAGTGAATATTTTTCTATGTCTTAAGCTACTGGCTCTTCCACTTCAATAGCGACTTAAAATGGGAAATGCTGACATTGACTGAGAGACAGGAACAGGTTGTATCTCACATGAAAAATAAAACAAATCAGTATATGTTGTTCTGGTGTGGGTTCTTCCAATGTCCAATACTTTTTATATAGACCAAATAAAATCCATTTAAATGGTTCAAAACCTTGAACCCAGAAAAATAATGAAAAAATAGGTGGGGGATAGGAAAGTCTGGGATGGTAAAGCAATGAGAGGAAATGGTGGTCATTTCTCAGCAGCTGTAGTTCCTACTAGTTGTGGTCACCAGCTGCAGGGTGGCGTCCTTCAGGGGAAGATAACATGGTTGGTTAGAGCACGGTGCTGATAATGCCAAGGTTGCAGGTTCAATCCCCATATGGGACAGCTGCATATTCCTGCCTTGCAAGGGGGTTGGGCTAGATGAGCTTCGGGGTCCCTTCCAGCTCTATAATCCTATTATTCTAATGATCTTTTAAAGATAGGATGTGTTCATACTAGCACCCAATAGGGTGATTTCACCCATGGGGCTGAAATCACAGTGCTTGGCACTGGAAATGATACATGAGGTCTTAGGATGGGATAATTATTCATATAATGGAGATATGGATGACACATTTTCTGGCTCAGAAAAGATGCCACAGAAGCGGATAGTGCTCATCTACATCAGGGGTTGCCAGCATAGCACCCATAGGCTCTCGTGTGCCTGCCAGTGCCTCCTATGGTACCTACAAAAGGTCTCAGTCAATATTCCATCAAAAATCCACAATGCATGAGAGACTGTTTGGTCTTCCTGCTCAATTCCTGTTTGCATTCCCTCTCCTACATTGAAGGCACCCACAAAACCTGCCAACCTTTTATTGGATGCCAGGATTGTACATTTTGTTTTACGATGCCCTCCACGGCAGCTGTTTGGTGACTGGTGCCCACTGTACTCTTTAAAAAGAATCCAAATTTGCGCACTGTTTCAGAAAGGTTGGCAATAATTGCCCTAAATTCTTCACATCTACAAATCTGAGCTACAGAAGAATTCCATTTTCCCCCAAGCCCACTTCCCTCCTGGTTTTCCTGGCTCCTGCAACTCTGGCAACAGCAAGCACCCTTTCCTGGTATGTGATGTGCTGTCATGCATTGCACCAGATTTTTTTTCTCTCAGGAGCTAGGAACATCCTCATTAGTAATTTGAAAAACTACCTTTCCAGTGTCCACTTGTAGCTAGTGTGCTGTGTGGTGGACATAGCAGTGTGTCAGGCACTGGAGAAGGGGTGAGATCTGCTGCCACTATTAAAGCCAGGAGCCACAAAAACATGTGGGTTAGGGGTTTGTGAGGGTAGGGGGCAGGAAGGGACCTGGGGGCTCCAAATTGTGTAGTACGGTTCAAACCACTTGAATATTACAGGGGCTGCACCAGGGTTAGAAATTCAGATATATAAGCTGGGTGGCAAATGGCTCCTTAAACCAGGGTTGCAATTGCCAAAACGGAATGGCTAATTGCAGTTTATTTGCCAGGTGGCTCAAAAGTCGCCTTGGTTCCTGAAATCCATTCTGATTGTGCAGTTAAAATATAACAGATAGTATTCTATAGGTTGGGACGCGGGTGGCACTGTGGGTAAAACCTCAGTGCCTAGGACTTGCCGATGGTATGGGCGGTGGTTTGAATCCCTGCGGCGGGGTGAGCTCCTGTCGTTCGGTCCCAGCTCCTGCCCACCTAGCAGTTCGAAAGCACTCTTAAGTGCAAGTAGATAAATAGGGACCGCTTTATAGCGGGAAGGTAAATGGCGTTTCCGTGTGCTGCGCTGGTGCTGGCTCACCAGCTGCAGCTTCGTCACGCTGGCCACGTGACCCGGAAGTGTCTTTGGACGGCGCCGGCTCACGGCCTCTAGAGCGAGATGAGCACGCAACCCCAGAGTCGGACACGACTGGCCCGTACGGGCAGGGGTACCTTTACCTTTACCTTTATTCTACAGGTTGTGTTGCTGGTGTGTGAAAACTGTCTAGATCCAAGGACCCCTAGCTATGCACCTCCAGATGGCAGAGATGTCAGGTGCCATCCTGGCATCTTCACTTGGCTGCAAGTGGCCAATAGCTAGGTGCAAAATGTGCCTGGCGCATTTTGAATGCTGCACTGATTCAGAGTCAATCTTACTTGAGCCATGTGTGGGGTAACTGCAATATGAAGAGCAAGTGGAGTTATTATTATTTTTTTAATGTTCCCCTAGTTACATTACGGAAGAGTTGGGCTAGCGATTATCTGGATGCTGTAAAATAGATATTGCCTTATCCTGCAAGCTGATGTTGTGCTATACTTGCTGTGATGCATGCCATCAAGCGACCCAGCATTGCCTGTGATTTACCTTTGCATGGTTTCTGGTGAAGATGACATTCTACGCAAAACAGTTGTTTATTGTGGAAGAGGAGATGGGTCAGAATGCAAGAGCACACATTTATATCACTATGGCTGCTCACAGCATAATCAAAGATCTTACAGTATACTCTTGTTCGTACTGTGTATCATCTACAACAACAGTTAGTAACAGGTCATAAGTCTGTCATAATATGTGCCTTTTCCCCAGGTATTTTATGGAAGAAATATTTTGTGGAACAAATGTATTGGCAATCTGGATGCAACCTGCAGACCATACATTGCTTACCCTTAATGTGCAGAAATCCATGCTTCAGGTTCAGGAAGTAGTGGTTACACTGTATCATCCTGATTCTTCACTGATGTAGGCTTTCTGGACAAGTTTGAATTGGGATTTTTTTCCCTGATGCCCCAGAGAATTTAGCGTGTTTTAGCGTGTTTATTTTACATGTGTTTAGTAGACAAAATAAAAAACTTTGAAATTGCCAAGCTTTTCATCCTACATCACTTCTGATCTTGCAGCAAATCCAAATGTAAACCCAAAGTAGAACCGAGATGCTTTGGCATCAAATTTACACCTAATCGAGAGATTAGTTTAGTTTTAGTTTGTACTTTATACTTGGTATTATGTAGTTTTAAGTGCACCGTTACCTTGAGATGTTTGGTTTGAAAGGCAGGAATAAATAATATAATGTTCAGGAGACGTGTGATCACACTTCTGTCTTATACACTTACATTCTGTATTCCAGTACTCTGTGGTTTTAAGAAGTAACTTTTGTCACCGTGTTCTTAGCAGCCATTTTTATTTCTTTATAGCTCATCTGGAACTGTCTCCAGTTGAAACTGATTGAAATGCAGATTATAACAGGCACGTTTTCTGCCTTTCAAGTGGATCCAGTGATGATTGGTAGTTAACTCCAATGAGGATTGTGTTTGTCATTAGCCTAGCTGTTTAAAACCCAATACAGTGGTACCTCGGGTTAAGAGGTAATTCGTTCTGGAGGTCCGTTCTTAACCTGAAACTGTTCTTAACCTGAAGCACCACTTTAGCTAATGGGGTCTCCCACTGCTGTTGCGCCGCCGGAGCACAATTTCTGTTCTCATCCTGAAGCAAAGTTCTTAACCTGAGGTACTACTGTAGTGAATTTTGTATGTGTGTAAAGATGTTGCTAATGATTACGCTTATGCACAGTCCAAGGAAGCTCATTTTTATATTCCAAGATCAATTACATGCAAAGTTTCATGATGGACTCTTGACTCCTTGTGACCTTTGTCTGAAGAACATCTCATTCTTATATGTGGTGATGTTAAAATTACCTTTCTTTTCCGCATTCCTCTACTTCTTATTAAGACGTCATTTTCTTCCTGTTCCATCAGCTAATAATATTTTTGACAGGCACCTGGAGAGCAAATACTTCCTGGGTTTTGTTGAGACCCACCCATCTCATCTTGTGAAATATCTTCCGACCTCTCTTTGGACGCTTAGGGACAGCTTCATTATATGTGGAAGCATGCTAAGAGGGCAGTAGTATGAAATTCTTCCAGGTGTGCAGCAATATTAACATAAAACAGAGATCACAAACAGTCTCTGACCTCCTCATTCATATTTATGATGATCGTAAGCACATGTGTTGCTAAAGTGAAGCTGAGCGAACTCGTTTTGCCCCTTCTGTGCTTCAGTCTTCAAGGGCTTTTAGTCCCACTATCATGCTATTTTGAAAGGAAAGGACCAGCGTATATGTTTGGTGCGGCCCATGAGCATCATGTAACCTGACAGAATGGTGCACGCTGTCACGTTCGTGTTAGCTGTTTTGTTTTCTAAACATTTGTGTCAGTTGCAGTCAAGCCTTTTGTGCAACTCTAGAGCACCTCCAAGTGTAGTATGTTGTTCAACTGTGAGCTAATTAGAGCATATATAAATTCTGGTTTTCAAACAAAGTAATACTGCAGTGGCAAGACATCCTTCTGAGCTGAAATGTGCTGTGTTCATGCAGCCTGGCAGCCTCCAGCAGAGAACCAACATAAACAGTAGCAAAGCACAGGTATGACAGTATTCCCACCCGTAGAATACTGCTTACGTTATAAACCTTACCAGCGAATCATGTGTTCTCACAGTTGCCAGGGTTGAAGGGAATTAGAGATCTAGCAGCACAAATATGCTTAGACTTGTGTGATAATTGGTGATATTTAAGTATGCAACAGAGAAAGCTGTGGTTTGATGGTTTACATGTGTAGGCATGGGCAATAAATTGGCTGCTCGTTTGCTGCTGCTGCTTGCATTTCAGCAGGCCTGAAAGGAAGAGTTTTCATTTTGCGTGTTTATTTTAAACTCAGCAAATGGCATAACTAACAAGTAAAGGTTAAATGATATTTATTTAATGAAAGATTTCTGTTCCACTCTTATAATGCTCATATATAAATGGTACATGTGTATATTTAACCACCCATTTGAGTGTTACGCTTACACATTGCCAGCTTGCTGGTGTTTGAAATATATTGCTTTTTTATTTTAAAAAGTTAACAAATACGTAGTTTCCAACCCAAAATACTTCCCCACCTCCAATATAAGTACACCCAGTACTGTTTGCAATATTTTGTTTACACTATTGGTTCTATCATTTATGTGCTGTTTGTCTCATGACATGTAGGTCTAGGAGGTATGAAAGTCACTTTCACTTATCTCTGGATAAGGAGAGGCATATTGAATAGGTTTGGCAATTCTATCCATGAAGAACAAAGGGCTGTATATTATGGTGTTTTGTATGGTCATCATCTTGTTGGGGATCATCCAATCTTGTCAGAGCACATCCCACACTCTTTGGTGTAGGACAGTGTTTCGCAAACACGGGTATCCAGCTGCTTCTGGACTACAATTCCCATCATCCCTGACCATTGGTCTCGCTAGCTAGGGATGATGGGAATTGTAGTCCAAAAAACACCTGGAGACCCAAATTTGGGAAACACTGGTGTAGGACTTAGCTTCTGAGCAAGTCACAGCTGTCCAGACCTATTCTCTCAAAATTTTCTGTGTAACTTTGTAAAGCTTACCCTTCTTCACTTTATGAATAACACAAGTTTCTGTTCCATGGGTTTCTATTGCAACACTGCTATATTTCAAGTATTTTAAGAGACAATATTACTGCCACAGAATAACTGCATAGCAATAATGTCGGTCAAACCCTCAAGACTAGGGTCCTTAGGGTAGACTTAGGCAGAATATGGCAATCCTGTATTTTCTTAATCATACCCATTTTTGTTTAAGATTATTAAACATTGTTCTGTGGATATAGCAGAATGAAATGCTGTTATCTTTTGGACACTGTCTTAACTATTATGATATATCTAGAATGATTGTTGGACAATGTTAACTGATGTGCCAACATTAAATTGGTAATAAATTTTGGATTGGATCTATACTAAGGTGTGCTTAGTTCCCATGGAACTTAATTAGGCTTATGTCATAACTAACTTCCTGAAGTCTGGATACAACATACTATGTTTCACGTTTGTTTTATTTTTTATATTATGAGATATTTCCCAATGCAGTTACCATTGATGAAAGCTTGTAGGTTCTCCAGAGTTGGGGATGCTTCGGCCTATTGATCTTCAATAGGCCTAGCATGCCTAATTCTCTGTTGGATCATGGCTTCAGTATCTTAGCTTCTACTCAGCTTTTAGGTGATGGCTCTCTTGCCTAGGCTTGAGAGTTCAGGCAGAGAAGGTGAGAAGACACAGCCTAGCAGGCATGCCGGCCATTTTCATAGAAAGGGCTTAGCAGCCCTGAAATAATGCAAACTTCCCATCTGATTGGTTTAAGGGTTTCACATGATCCCACTTATGATATTTTGGAATGGTGCATGACATGATCTTTTAATCCAGGCTATAAACCCTCAACACTTTACAGGGTGCCTTGGGTCTTCTAATGAGATAAAATGTCAATGTGGCTGCATGCAGGAGAATAATTGCCAACCTTTGCCAGTTGCACAGCTGCTAATTATTTTTAATAGAACCTAGAGGAGAGGCTGTTCTACTCAGCATTTGTGTACAATTGTTACCGATTTTTGCTCTAAACCTTGTTTAAGTATTGCTGTCCAACTGTCAGTGAACTCTCTGGACACCAGAAGGGAATTTTTACAAAAATAAGTTGACTGACCTTAGGCTAATTCAAACCTTAGTGGATAATCATGGCTTGCATCTACCTTTTGAATAATTGGAAAAGAAGCATCCTCTTCTGCTGCTGAAAAAAACAAAGCAAATCTACAAATTATTGCAGTAATAATATATCTACAGGGGTTGCTGTACAAACTTCCTTCCAATTTGACCTTGTTAATATGAATGAAGTACTCCCAAATTAGATATGTGTGTTTATTCTTTATTTTCTTCCTGTGATTACATTGATATTATTTTGGAGAAAAAGAGAGATTTGAATATGTGATAAAATTACAAATAACAATTTGCTGTTTTGCAGCATTGGTCTTTGTAGTAGTTCATGTAGTTGATCATTGATTATTATTAGTAGTTTTTCATTAATTGTCTATCCAAATATTTTAAACATCTGATCTTTGTAATAACAGAGAGTTCTGCTTTCTAAGGCTGAAAATCACCTTTGTGTCTATTATTAGAAGTATTTATGTACCACTTATTTCAAACTCTAAGCGGTTTTCAACTTGGTTAAAACGTCTTGGATAAACAGCAACTACAAAAAATATCAGAGGACTTTCACATTCTATAAAACACAATTAACAACAGAAAAGGGCATCAAAATAAACATTGCACATAAAGGTCTGCTGGAAAAATACAAGGAAAATTCATAGTAAACAACTTCACGAAATACCATCTAAACAGGAAATACAATATTAGAAATGAAAATTAACTAAAAGGTACAAATGCCACATTTTAAAATAACATGATTGACAATTAGGCAAAAGAAAACCAAGTTACTCTTCCAACCTCCCTTTGCCAATTAATCATCCAGTTGAACACATCAATCCAATTAAATTCCAAGCCCTCTATGCAACAATAAACACAGCTTACTAAAGCCAAAAGTACATTCAGTTCAGTTCCACACAAGTACAGGCTTATATGATCAGTGCATGCTATCTACAGTAGCAGGCTATGAAGGGTATAGAAACTACTTTGTCCAGCTTTCTAACTGTCATTCTAAACAATGACAGTTTACCCCCCCACACCCCAAAAAGCAGAAAAAATACTAAAAACATGAGTGACTCATATCAGTACTTCTTACTCCCCTTTTCTCTCATCCAAGGAACCAAAAACTATCAGAATAAGACAGGCTTAGCCATCCTTTGACCCACTGAAGCTAGTGGGACTTAAGTTACTAATTTGTCCCATTGATTTTTATGACTTTTATTGATTGAGTGTGGAACCAACTTCCCATTTCCAGTTAAAACACAGTTTCTTCTCTTTTTCTTTATTTTTTTAAAGAAGGAAGTTGCGGTCTGGGTACAACAATTTGTGATATGGTTTCACATTGTGCTTTGGAATCCACAATTTAATCACAGTTCCACACTTTGGAAGAAACTGGCAACTGTGCTTTAAGATAACCACAATGCAAGCCCTGAAGCCTTGCATGCAAGGAGAGGAGTGGGAGAGAGTGCAGAGGTACAGCACTCTTTCTGGCCTTGACTTGTGACATCTGAACTGGCACTTTGTTATTCAGGATTAGGGAAAGGATCAGATTCCCGCAATGCACAAATGCACCTTTCCACACGGATGTTGCAGTCGTGTCTTCTTTCTATAGTTGCCTTAAGCCAAGTACAAAATATCATTTGGAGCAGTCTTAAATTTATAAGGTAAAGGGACCCCTGACCATTAGGTCCAGTCGTGACCGACTCTGGGGTTGCGGCACTCATCTCGCTTTATTGGCCGAGGGAGCCAGTGTAAAGCTTCTGGGTCATGTGGCCAGCATGACTAAGCCCCTTCTGGCGAACCAGAGCAGCGCACGGAAACGCCGTTTACCTTCCCGCTGGAGCGGTACCTATTTATCTACTTGCACTTGGACATGCTTTTGAACTGCTAGTTTGGCAGGAGCAGGGACCGAGCAACGGGAGCTCACCCCGTCGCGGGGATTCGAACCACCGACCTTCTGATCAGCAAGTCCTAGGCTCTGTGGTTTAACCCACAGTGCCACCCGTGTCCCTAAATTTATAGGCACTACTTAATTTCTGGTTCTGTTTTTTCTTGGTACGACAAACTTTGTTTCTGATGTTCTGGCTCATTGTTTTCAAGGAGTGGACATCGGTTGGAAAAGTAACAAGTTTAGCTGTTGCTCTCATGTAACATGAGGCTTTTGGAATGTAGTATGTGATCTTTCCAGGAGACTTCATATGGAAAACAATGAAGAAACTTAATAGTGTTGCACTGTTTTTAATCATGGGTGTTTGTGTGTGTGTGACACTTGAACTTGAGTCCATGTGATTTTCAAATGAATCATTAAAGCACTAGGATGCTATGTGTGGGATAAGTAAATTATTTTAGGTCTAAATCAGTGCCAGATAGATAATTCATTGCTTAATGAAATTGATAGTTTCTAAGTTGGAGATGATAATGTGACTCTCCAAATATATCTTTCATTGTTCTTGTGTTAGTCCAGTTAGACCATTTTTCTCTGAAGGGAAACTGTGTTACATTGCACTTTACTGGGAAATGAGATACCTTTCTAGATTTCCATGCCTTTCCATTACCAATATTTTTTTAAACTCCTTCGAAAGATTGGATTTCTAGTAGCATGGTTTGCTCATCCTTTGAAAAAAGAAATCTAATAAAAAGTAATGTGATGGCTACAGTAATTCTAAATGGAAGGGCTAGACTAGAAAGAGATTTTGCTTGTGACTTGAGTGACAGAGAGGTGGTAGAACCCATTTTCTAGTGATGAAGAAATTAGATTAAGGGAATAATACAATATTGCCATTTTGTAAGATTTAATAATCTCTTAGTTACTGAATAATGTGCAAAGCAAAAATCTAATGAGAGAATGTTCATCGCACCATAGGAAAGAGCAAGAAACCTCAAATTGGTGACATTTATTTCTAATAAAAGTTTTGTTTTTTTAAAAAAGGCCTTTATTGACCCAGTTTGAAGATAACAGTCTGCTCTGAAAGACACCGTTGTCAGCAGCTGAAGACTGAGAAGCATCAGGAGAGGAAAAACTACAGCTAAAGCAAAATCTCCTAAAAGCTCAATGCATAGATTTTAGAAATATACAAGAAATGACAGTTATGAGCCCTTGCATGGTTTTGAAGCCACTTAACTTGTAAAATGTGCAGAATGTGCATTATTTTGAACAGCACGTGCTTTCCTGCTATTCATTAACATTTTGTATCTTCGGAAAATGGCTGTTTCCTTGTTGGATCTTTATGGGATATGCAGTTCTTGGTTAACTTTGTGAAGGGGGATGAAATGTCTATAGGAATCATGGTATAGATCAACAGGGAAATATCAGAACTCAGGGAAGGAAGAATTAGCAGACTAGTATCCTGTTTGGGGTGCTTCAAGTCTGTAATATATAATATTTTCAGCCCATTCCCCTCCACCTGAAATCTTAAGCAATGACCTGATTTGGAAGGGGCACTGAGACAGATTAATTGTGGACCTTCCATCCTATTTTGCAGGCCGGTTGAAAAAATAAGACATGCTGGGTCTTTAATTGTTGTTATTAATAGATATTTTGTTTATGTGTATGCCTGATTTAATTTATCTTCTTTGAATTAAATAAATTGTATAAACCTTGCCCACTGATATGTCAAACACTTTGTTTTGTTAGTTTCCCTTTCCAAGGCATAGGATTTAATGGTAAAAAGTTTTCTTCAGTTTGTTTATGGGTTACCTTTGTGACTGACACAGCTTGATGTGACTTATCACAACATGATTTCTCATATCAAGAAAGCTAAGAAAACAGAAGCAGAGTTACGGAAGTTAAATCCTGAGAAAACTACTGTTAAAGGCCGACCGACGAGAAAAACAATCTTGCTTATATGGACAAATGACTCTTTTCTGCCTGTGTTTACTCCCTAAGCAGAAAAGGGCTACATATCAACAACTTGGAAGGCAATAAACACTTTGCAGAGTTTCCCCCCCCCCCCCACTACCCAAAGAAAGCACAGAGCTTATTGCTTGGGCCTATATCTTGTCTTTGTTTCAAACAGCCTCTTAGGAGAAATGACAGAATGACACTGTCATGGTAGGGACTGGCAGTCCATGGACTTGATCTCCTGCGGGACACCCTGGATCTCATATAGCATTTGATCTGAAGGACCCACATTCTGTTCTCACAACTTCGTAAACCATGCAAGCACTTTTTTGGATCCCTGAGTTTCATGTTGCAGCCTTTATGGAAAGATAAAGAGTATGTGTGTAACACTTCAAGGATAATTTTCGCTATAATAGTGCACATATAAAAAAAGAGAGAAGTTTTTATTGGTGTGGGGGGAAAGGGGTGAGAATCTCACACTGATACCTTCTGTGTAAACTGATGTGTGTTGGGAACTGAAAGGGACCTGTGAAATCTAAATAGCAAATGGCAAATGGAGGGATTCCCTGAAGTAGCTGAAATGTGTAGATGAGCCCCTTTTTAAATTTTGTAATAAATAAGTTAATAAAGTTTTGCTTTACAAACAAGAAGACTGAGAATGACCTTCCATTGGAAGGCCATTGAATCCTTTGAATGTCTTGCCATGTTGCTAACAGTAGGTATTAAAACGTGGTGTTTACAAGAATGTAGGGAATGTCGATCTTTTGATTGAAGTGTTAGAACACACACACACACATGTATATGTATATATGAATTTCCCTTAGAAAACGTTAGACCTGTAGTTTCAGAATATTTTAAGAAGATGGAAGTACTTGGAACAACTATAGCTTTTTATGCTTCATTTGGAATGTCAGGATTTGAACCCGGCACCTTCCACTTGCAAAGAGATGCTTGTACCGCAAAAGCTGCAGCCTTTCCTTAATAAAGAAGAGGATGACCTCTAGAGTGGCTGCTGCTGAATGCCTCACTTAAAACACACACACACACATACACACACTGGCAAATCCCCCAGGTTAAACATCTGCTTTCGTAATTAACACCTCAGGTTCTGGGTGGCCCTGATGGCAGTGAAGACAAACCGGATCAGTCACAGCGTGTGTCGATTTCCAGCTGAAATTGTGTACGCAATCCAGGATGCTGTCCAGCTAGTTAGCTGATAAACATGAATGGAAATATTGATGTTAAAGGCTGAGATGTTTCATTATTGCACGAAACTGATGTTGCCACCATTAATTCCATAGCTAAATTCATTGCACATTTGCTACTTTATTATCTGTTTTAAAGAAGGTATTGGAGAATAACTGAGATGCCTTCAGATTCAGGTACAGGTTTAGGTAAACTCAGCCCTCCAGGTGTTTTGGGACTAAAACTCCCATCATCCCTAGCTAACAGGACCAGTGGTCAGGGATGATGGGAGTTGTAGTCCCAAAACATCTGGAGGGCTGAGTTTGCCTATGCCTGTTCAGGTAGGTAGCCATGTTGGTTTGATGCAGTCAAAATAAATTTAAAAATTGTCCAGTGGCACCTTAGAGACCAACTAAGTTTGTTCTTGCTTTTGTGTGCATGCACACTTCTTCAGATGTCTTCATTTTGCTTTTTAGAAAGTCAATTCTTTAATATTAATCATTAGTGTGTTCCTTGATAAAGTATTAAAAATACATATAATATAAAAATAGCTAGAAAGTTCAGAACATCTTTTGGCGACACTAGGAATATGTGGTGGTGGAGGTTGCAGATCATTACTGAGACATGATGTTGTTTAAGCAACAGCTACTCTTAATGGGACACGGGTGGCACTGTGGTCTAAACCACAGAGCCTAGGGCTTGCTGATTAGAAGGTTGGCGGTTTGAATTTCCACGACAGAGTGAGCTCCCGTTACTCTGTCCCTGCTCGTGCCAACCTAGCAGTTTGAAAGCACATCAAAGTGCAATTAGATAAATAGGTACCACTCTCGTGGGAAGGTAAATGGTGTTTCTGTGCGCTGCTCTGGTTCGCCAGAAGTGGCTTACTCATGCTGGCCACATGACCCAGAAGCTGTACACTGGCTCCCTTGGCCAACAAAGCAAGATGAGCGCCACAACCCCAGAGTCGTCTGCGACTAGACCTAACGGTCAGGGGTCCCTTTACCTTTACTCTTAATGGCACCTCACTTTATGGTTTTCCAGAATAGCAAGTGTTGCCTCTTTGTCTTCCGTTCTCTGCTTGAATCAGGAAAGGGTGTTTGGATATCAAGACCAGAACTCATCAGGGAGAGGAAGAATGTCTCTCACAACCACATTCACTTCCTGATCTGCTTCAAGAGAAGAAAGAGGGAGACTAGGACTTCCTTAGCAGCAAGAGGACTTCCTTCTTTCTTTGTACAGTCCTCCCCAGGCTGATTCCAGAAATAGAGAGCTAAGGGACGTAGAAAGGGCTTTAATAGCTAGAGACAAGAGGGGACCCCTCTGAAGGCCAGATTTAATCCATGGCCCACCAGAGCCAACCCCTTTATGGTGTAAAATGTGTTGCCATAGTCTAACTCTGTTATAACCCCAGAACACAGAGAAGGTTTTCAGTTTAGCTCTTGGTCTAACAAGTCAGAATAAGGTCCTCAGAGAGATCATAGCCTTTCTTGGTGGGAAATAGGATTCCAGTTGTAATGCACGCCACATAATTTATATTGAATATACTTGAATCAGTACATGGGGCAAATCTACTTTTTTCTGACTTGGTTTTCCTTAATGACATAGGGTGGTCCACCAGTGAAACATCCTGTTCTCATGTGGCCAACTGAACAAAATAGCACGTTTCTCACTTGTTATGCCCAACAACTGAAATTCAGAGGCATATAGCCTCTAACATTATTTTGACTTCAGTGCTTCATCCAGGGAAAGCAAACATGGGCTATTATATGTCCTAAGAGGGGAAGAAACACCACTACTTCTTCCTATCAGATAAGCCAGATGAAATTCATTAAAATGACATGATCCACAAAAAAAGCCAAGCCAGTCACCTTTGAGACCTCCTTTCCCAGAATCCTAAGATATGTATAAGAAGTGAAAGGGAAGAGGGTATTTGCTTTCATGCTGGGGAGAAGATGCAAACTGAGTCTTGTTATTGAGGCTTTCTGGAAAACCCTAACGTGTGAGAGCAACCACCCCTTTCCCATTCTCTGTGGAGGGAAGGAAAGGTGGTTTCTCTCCTGGGTTTGTGCAGGCAGATTCTTTGTGTTCCTGTCATCTCCTTCAGATGCCCCAGAGGCTCATGCTGGAAGCACTGGGGTGCCCACTATGGGGGACAGGACACTTGCCACTGCTGACCAGAAGCAAGCGCTTATAAGAACACTGATTAGCAGTATTCAGAATCTGGTGTGATTTGGCAACCAGTAGGACTCTAGAGAAGTCAATTGTTAGATTTAATTAATGTGATACACCATTTTCTGTGGCAATATCTCTCTCACACATGCTCAAACATAGAAACACACACACTAATGTTTTTACCAGCTGGAGATGACTTTGCTAATTTTGCACTGCCAGAACAAATGTAATGAAAAGTAAAGTATCTCATGAATGTTTAAGAGTTGCTTCAAGAGATTTGTTCAGTTCCACAGTACAGAACATGACATATACTCATATTAATAATAAACATGTGAATAGTAAATTTTGTGCATGTATTTCACCTTCTGTTTCTGCAGCAGTGGGGCTGTCAAATAACACAACTGCATCCCCAGGGGTTGCACCCTAATTTGCTGCCTGTATTTACTGAATGCCTAGTCTGTGATGGTATGCATGCTTCAAATAGACGTGTCCAGTCTAAAGTACTGCTCTAGCAGTGTTAGAAACTCAGCTGTATAAGCTAGAAACTCAGCTATATAAACAGTCAGGATCCAAGGATCCCCAGGCATGCATTTCCATCCTGGCACCTGGGCATCTTCACTTGGTCGTAAGCGGCTGATAAAGGTAAAGGTAAAGGGACCCCTGACCATTAGGTCCAGTCGTGACCGACTCTGGGGTTGTGGCACTCATCTCGCATTATTGGCCGAGGGAGCCAGCGTACAGCTTCCGGGTCATGTGGCCAGCATGACTAAGCCACTTCTGATGAACCAGAGCAGCGCACGGAAACGCTGTTTACCTTCCCGCCGGAGCGGTACCTATTTATCTACTTGCACTTTGATGTGCTTTCAAACTGCTAGGTTGGCAGGAACAGGGACCGAGCAACGGGAGCTCACCCCGTCACGGGGATTCGAACTGCCAACCTTCTGATTGGCAAGTCCTAGGCTCTGTGGTTTAACCCACAGCGCCACCCGCGTCCTATGTGCAAAATGTGTCTGGCGAATTTCAAAAACTGCCACCTAGTGATGATGCAGTTCAGCCATGTTGCACCTTGGTTTAATTGGAACTGTTAGAACAATAGGTGCAGCCACTACCTTTACAAGCAGTGAGTTACAAGATTCCTTTAAAAAGGATGAGGAAAAACTGATTTTACCATGTTGAAGTTAGGGCTGGACCCCGCCTACCCACCCCCAATGCCTTTTGATTAATTTTGTGGGGTTTTTCAAGGTAGCCTTACAAATAAGTTTATGTGATCCTCCCCTGGGACACTGGTGTTGCCATGGTAGAAGAACTGATGGTGGAAACATCAATGCTTGGTGTCATTTTTCCTTCTTCAGCTGTGCAGCACCAATGTGCAACATTGGGCTCACAGCCGCACAGCCGAAATAAACATCATTGGGTTAAGCAGTGATGGAGATGGATTGCTACTGCCAGGACCTCAAAGTGATGGTGATGTGTGAAGAAGGGGAGCTTCAGTGCCAAATGCTGAGTTGAAAATGTTAGGTTCAGAATATTTGACTCAGCTTTACTTTTAATATCAATGATTTGTGTATATCGATTTGAACAAATGCATTGAAATGTTTTCAATAAGATGTCAGCTGTTTACATTGACACGGTCCTAAAGCTTTAATATCAAATCGGCTGTTGGAGCAGCATGAGTAAGCAGCAACTGTCAGTAGGGTGTATATATCTGAGTCCTGGGTGCTGAATTCATGAATTTGGTTCCAACAATCCAGACAATCACAATCTGAAAGCATATTTTGGTATGTTGATTCCAGTTAAGCAGTTGCATTTGAGAACATGGATTAATGAATAAAAAACCCCCCACTAATATCTTTTTATCTTTACCTTAAATCTAATATCTTTTTATCTTTATCTTTTATCTTGGAGAATCTGACAGCAATGACTATGTGCAGACATGTGTTCACAGCCAACAGTAAGAAATTATGTTAGAGGACAAGTTCACATACAATGCCAACCCAATCCTTGGCTAAGATGAATGAGCAAATGTGGGGTTTTGAACCACAGGTTGCAACTGCAGTGCTCCTCCCACTGTCCTGATGTTCTACTCAAAACTAAGCCTTGGTTTGTTTTAGGATTATTTCTGAACCTGGGACGATGGTTTGTCTCCCCCAGACAACCCAGTACCGGCAAACAAAGAACATTGGCTTCAACTCATGGTTTTCTGCAGCGAGGCAAGCCATGGGCCCAGGTTTAGAAGTGAGCCAAATCATGATTTAGCCCTGAATAGTGAAGTAGCAACAGAAACAGAGAAGCAGCAGTTCAGTTATGATATTTGGTCTTGGAACTTGTTCATTTGTGCTAAATCATTATGTATGTCAGCTTGTATGAAACATATACAAAATTACAGTACCTTTGCAGTGAAGTGTTGATAGAGGACATTAAAAAATTGCTGAAGAACCAAAACCCATTTTCATTTACATTTTGCCGTTGATTCGTTTTTGGGGTTCCACTGGACCTTACAAAGGGTTTGCTTGTGGAATAGAGATTACAGCAGAATGCTGTAGGAACCATAAAAAAATGTTTGGGAGGAAAATTGTTGTGCAGGCTGTATTTTCTTTGCTGTTGCCTATTTGCAAGCCCACAACCTAGCCCCTCTTTGTGCTGCTGTGATGCTAGGGACTATTCAACTGCTCAGAAGAAGGCTGATAGCATCTGAGTTAAGAGTAAAGACTTTAACAAAGGAAGTGTGGCTGATTTGGCTAAGGAAAAGTCAGACAGCTCTAAATATAGGAGGGGAGGTGTGCTCTTGGCAGGATTACAGGAAATGGCTGAGTTGTACTGGTTTGTTAAGTTGAATCAGATAGTATGTCATGACAGCTTATGTAGTAGCTTGCTGGATGGCTGCCATGTCAATCAGCAGCCAAATGACTCCATAGTGGACACATAGCATCCCCTTTGCCTCTGTGTGCAACATCCTCTGGATAGATATTATTATCATTACTATTATTATTATTATTAATATTAATATACCACCCTACATCCAGAGGGCGGTTTGCAGAATACAAGACCACAACATATACAATCAAAACAAAATCAACAACCCAATAACACCCCCTTACAAAAAAAATGGAACCACAATTTAAAAGGACATACGACAACCAAAGGCCTGGTTAAAAAGGAGCGCTTTTGCCTGGTGCCTAAAGGTGTATAATGAAGGTGCCAGAGAAACTTCCCTGGGGAGAGCATTTCACAGAGGGTGAGCCATTGCAGAGAAGGCCCCGTTCTCAAGTTGCCACCCTCCAGATCTCTCGAGGAGGCACACAGAGAAGTGCCCCAGAAGATGATCTCAGGGTTTGGGTAGGTTCATATGAAAAGAAGCGGTCCTTGAGGTACTGCGGTTCCAAGACTTTATAGATCAACACCAGCACTTTGAATTGGGCCCAAAAACTAATTGGTAGGCAGTGCAGTCAGACCAGGATCAGTGTAATATGTCTGGTGAGCAACCTGGCCACTGAATTCTGCGCTAGCTGAAATTTCCGAACTGTCTTCAGAGGCAGCCCTATGTATACATTGCAGTAATCTAACCTTGAAGTTACCAGAGCATAGAAAACAATAGTTAGACTATCCCTGTCCAGATAGGGCTACCAGCTGAAGCTGATGAAAGGCATTCTGGTCCACTGAGGCCATCTGAGCCTTCAGCAACAACAAAGGATCCAGGAATACCCCCAAGCTACAAGCCTGCTCCTTCAGAGGAAGTGTAACCCCATCAAGAGCAGGCGATCTTCCACTCATTTAGTCTAGGGAACCACCCACTAACAGTGCCTCAGTCTTATCGGGATTGAGCTTTAGTTTGTTGGCTCTCATTCAGTCCATTACTGAGGCAAGACACACTGGTCCAGCACTTCTACTGCCTTACCTGCAGATGAAAAAGAGAAATAGAGCTGAGTGTCATCATAGATAGATTAGAGCCATCTATGGAAGCCAAAGAAAGGAACAGATATTCTGGGAAGCTCTACAGCTGATGTAGAGCTAATAGTTGAGAGTGTAAGCTGGGAGCTTTTCTCCACAAAATCTAGTTTTCCTTTCTAGATGTCTAGGGAGGAAGAAACATGGTCACAGGAAGGGGCTGTATCAGACCTTGATGTGAGTCCTCACAGGGCTCATTCTTCCTGCCTGTTCTATTATTCTTTTTAGATTTTGTGACACATTAAAGAAGATGCTTTACTTTGTCCTTGGAAGACCACCATAGCTTAGGAACAAGCATCCTCCACAACAGTCCTTCAAAGTTGTCCTCCTGTTGATTCTTGTCCATACCTGTAAACCTGATATGAGGCAGACTTCCTTTCTACATTGATATTACTACCAAGAAGGCCCTGTCATGGGGAGCGCACAGTGGCGGCAGCCCCATTAGAGTTCACAAGATGGTTGATATTGGGGCATACACTCTTTTAGGTACTGGTGGTGTTGTGTGGATGTACGCGAATAAAGCATGGCAATTAGATTCCAGATACTTTGCATGGAAGCATTCCAACTGTCTCTTATGACTCCATCATGAAGCTCAATTCTTTCTTTTGCTAATAGGAGACTCTGTAAGTAGGCCTGGAATAAGATGCTGTGACCATGACTGAGTTGCTGGAGTTTCTGCTTTAAGTGAGCACCTTCCTGGGTCATAGTGCACCCATGTTGCCAGAAACATGGTAAGAGAAATGAACCTGGAGTTATTCAGGGTATGGCTCCATACTTTGCTCTCAAGGCTATGGCCTAAGGCTTTTGAAGATGCACCTGCTTACGGCGACCTCTTGATCGGAGTCTTCTGTTTTAATTGCTGTGTTGTTTTAATGGGAATGTTTTATTGCATATTTTAATTACAGAGGGTTATATTTTAATGCTGTGTAATTGGTTTTTCCTCTTTGTAAACCACTTAGAAGCCTGTTTCGACATTAAGTGGTAGATTACTTTCAGGATAATGATAGTAATAATCCTATGCGTATTTACTTGGGAGCAAGACCTACTGTGCAGAATTCAATTATTGGGCTTTGTGATATTCACTGACTGGTTGATGTAGACTGCTTTTTCTGTCTGATCTAAGGTGAGAAGTTATATGTACCTACATTTTGCATATCTCTTTACCAACAAAACTGGATCAATAATGTAACCGCTTCTTTTGTGCATACTATGCTTATAGACAAGAAAAGCCAAACATCCCCTGAATCAAAAGTTTATTTTAAAAATAAAAACAGAAGCCTCTTGTTACATTTCACACATTATAACTGGGAAATTATACACCCCCTATACCATTTAAACAGCAAAATGTTTTCTGAAGTTACCAAACGGCACAATTAGTAGCTATGCATGTTCTTACTAATAATTGACACAGAGTATAGTTGTTAAAACTTCCATTTTTATCATCCACCTGCCGGGATCCTTCTGTCATACCCAACTTGATCGCAGTATCTCTGTACTCAAAGAATAATTATTGAACCATTCACCCTCACACTTGCCTTGCTTGTCTTCAGAAATCGAGGAACTAGCGTGACAAGAATTTTAAAACCATTATTTTCAGTTTGAGTAAATGACAGAAGATGACTGTCAACCTGTGCGGAGCTGACACAGATGTAAGAGGAATGAAAGTATTTGTACCTGAATGCCTTTGTGTTGCTGTGATTGTGGAGTGGGAAAGAAAATATAAAGCAAGTTCATCCTTAACCATGACAGAGCTTGGGTCTCGGCTGGGAAAATCTAGAGTTTTAAAATGTCAGTTGATATAGATGGTGAAGACGGACCATCTTAAGTCGTGTGTTGGAAGAGGTTTGAACACACATTTGCTTTATTCTGAGGTACTTAGTCCTCTTCAGGTGTTCTGCAATCGCATGAGGGAGGCAGGGCATCAATGCCACCTCTACTCCTATTCCTGTTCTTCCTGCCCTCTCGGTGTTGAAGGGTGATCTTCTGAAGAAGGAAGCCTCTTGTATTCATGGAGACTCCTCATGCATTTTAGAACCCCAGGTCTCCACATGTCCAGGAAGCTCTTTTTGTCAAGGGTTTCCCTCAAGTTTTAACAACCAACTGCCATTAAACACAATTAAGGTAGATGTAAAAGAGGGCAAACAACCACTGGAAGTGCTCTATCAACAGATTAGAAATAAGGACAGTTACCACCAGCTCAGTGTTTTGTTTTGTTTTTTAGACCATTATCAGCATATGAGTACACCCTAAAGCTGTGAGATCTGGTATCACTAGAGGCAGCTTTCATTTATAAATGAGGACCGTTTCACATATAAACATCATTCATCTCATGGCTTCATCCTTGATGTGTGAACTGATTCAACCGAAAACCACCTTATTTCAAGTTACGTGAAAGTCCTATGCTTTGTATTTGATTTGTGATGAAATTGTGTGTGAAGCTTGCATATAACATAATCATCCTGATGCTTTATATGAGGCTCAGTGAAGATGTACAAGTGACAAAATGGTTGTCTTGGTGATTTTAGAGCATCAAAACCCTGACAAGCTACCCTTGAGGAAAAGTGAATAGTGCGTGGGTATGTTTTTATTGTTTTTGTTGTTATTATTATTAAAAAATGCCTTGTTTTCATTCTGGTCAGGCTCACTAGAACACAATGAGAAAAGACAGTTCACAGCTAGTGTTATGTCTAGTTTTAACTGAGGAGATAAACCAGTATTTGGTCTGTACTAATTCAGAATGAATATGGGATCTCACATGATTAAATGACTCTCCTGATAAAGAAAAATCTCTCCAATTAGCACATCAGAGGGAATTTTAGACTAGAACCCCTTTCCTCAATATCATAGGGTTTCTTTTTGATGTGAATGAACAATTACTTACATGAGCCTTCTCCACTCAGCCCTCCCCATCCCAGATACAGGTTCACTTCCACTGTGAAAATTAGGCCTAAACAAACTGAAGTCCTGTTAGTGACTTCAAATATGTTACTGACATCTGTATTAAAATGCTTCTTCTAATTCTTGTATTCAAATCCTTTGAATTTCTGAGTTAATCAAAAGCTGTTTTACCTGGTTAACATTGCTGTAGTACTTTGAATATGGGAATTCATCAGAAGTAGTATTATTCTCCTTTTTCAGAATCAGAAAAGGATGTTAAATTTTTCATGAACATCTTCCCCAGCGTTTTAAACCTAGCCTCAGATGAAACACTTCAGAAGGCAAGATGTCTTACACATGCAGATTACTTATCAAGATGACAATTGTGCCATGGTTGCTAATTATTTATTTTATATTGGCAGCCAGTGCAGTTCCCTCAGCACCAGTGCTATACGCTGATGAAAGGCAGCACCAGACACAAACTGCGGCCCCACAAGCCATAGCAATAGGAATGTGCACGGGCCACATGATATGATTCAGATGTGTATTCTTCATTTTGGAAAGAAAGAAAAAATCTGTCTGATTTCCTCTGTGGTTTGTCTGATTAGAGTCATGTTTTGGATCTGAAGCAGCTTCATTAAAACCAGACTTTGTTTCCCACCATCCACAATATATGAACTATCAGGTCCCCGTGTTTGACAAAAGTGGATGAAATTTGAAGGCATAGCAGCCTCTTCAAAGTGAGTTAAGACTGACAAATTACAGTCAAACACGTCCAGGAGTTTTGGGCCTGGACACCTTTTTTCATTTATTTAAGGAAATGTGTGTTTAATTTAACAGGAGAATTGGATGAAATTTGCAGCCATGGTTACTTCTTCTAAAGCCACGAGCCCTACTAGATTTCAGAAGGTTAGCTGCAGTGGTTTCACTACAAGGGCAGCCATTACAGTTTAGGGCATGTAAAAAAAGTACAGTGGTACCTCAGAACTTGAACGTAATCCGTTCTGGAAGACTGTTTGACTTCCAAAACGTTTGAGTTCTGAGGCACGGCTTCTGATTGGCCGACAGCTAGGTTTCGGCACAGCGGAAGCTACGTCAGATGTTTGTGTTCCAATGAAAGTTCGAAAACTGGAGCACTTTCTTCCGGGTTTTCAGCATTCAGGAGCTGAAACATTTGAGAACAGAGCTGTTCAAGTTCCGAGGTACCACTGTATTAATTTTCCTCTACTATAGTGGTTTGTGAATAATTGGTCTGAAAGCTGCAGACATGACAGATGTGTCACAGGTAACAAACCTGTCTAACTGCAGTCAAATAGGTCCAACAGCTTTTGTGCTATGTACCTTTTAAACCTAAATGTGATTCATCCTCCATGTGGTTTTCTTTGTAATTAGCCCTCCATGGTCAGTTGCTAAGGAGCTCTCTTTCTCCCCTTCCCTCCTTCTACTTTCCCCTTATCATTCTAAGTTCCAATTCTGGAATGGTCCACCCTTCCTTCACTCCACCCTGGCATTTCCCTTATGGTAGATAGTGAGATCATTTTTCTCTGGTAAGACACAATACAGTAGTATATGCACTTTATGCCTATATGTTTGTCCAAGTAACAAAACACTATGAAGTGTTCTTTATGGTCCTGATTTCACTTGCCCCTACTTCACTCTGATGAGGCACTGATCCGCCTTCTTGTGCTTGGGATTTGGAGTTTGAACAGAATAAATGCACACCCCTAGTGAGGAGAGCTATGGTTTCCCCCCAAAAAAAGACAATGTTGGAAACTGCATTGTGGGTGAATGCATGATGTTGGGCAATAATAGCTAAAATTCACATTAGATGTGAACCGAGCTATTCTGTATCTTTTTTCGCCCGACAGGATTTGGGAAGGGCAAGATTATATTTTACTTACACTTCTCTCTTCTTTATTTCTTTTGGGCTGGTTTATGTGGGCTGATTGCCACATAAAATATACTCTGAAGGCATCAGTGGAAGTTGAAGATTTGTATGCATGTTGTAGCAAATGGCAATCATTCTTGTGTCCTTGCCTTCTAAGGAAATCTGCTAAATAATCTAAGTAGACCATACTGTTATTTCGCTGTCCAGTTGTTGCATTATATTTTTAGTGAAGTGTCACGTTTCTCCTGAAATAAAAATAACCAAGTTTAGTTGTTGCTTGGTTTTTATTGGAAGGTTCAGTGGAGACAGCTGAGAGACTAGATGTATGTCATGCAGGAGAAGGTGAACAAATAGTGCTGGGAGGTTTTGATTAAATCCCCAAGATAAGAGGATCCCACACAGGAGGATAATTTTAACAAATCAGCTAAAATAATTCACATGTCATGCTGTGTCCATGTGTATTAACTCAGTTGCCCAGAAAAAACAAAACAAAACAGACTTAACCAGATCCCTCAGCTTTTCAAATATATTTGTTGACTTTATTTGAGAAAACAACTATGACTCTCCCATAATTTCTTCTGGGGCTTTCTCCCAGGTGCCCCTCCACTTAGACTAAGTTTGTAATAGGCCCATTACAAATTTTGGATCTGAACATATTTAACTCCTTGGGTAGATCCTAAGTTGTACCTTTTTATTTAGTGTGGGGCTACAAAGCACAATTTTTTAAAAAAACAACAACAACCAAGTAAACCAAATGATCAATTATAAAAAGAAGTGCATTTTGGAAAAAGGAAGGGGGAAAAAAGAAAGGGAAGGGAAGGCAACAAATGAACTCTTGCTGGTTACTTTGCTGGTTACAGTTACCTACTTGGGCTGAGTTGAGTTTCAGAAGTGTGATCAGAGTTCCTTACAAAAGAAAGTTTCTAATAGAGAAGCATCTCTATAATGACTCTGCACATACATCATAAAAGGTCTGGCCAGTTGCAACTAGCTGAGGTACTGTGAAAATAAGAGTTATCCTAAGAATGTGTACCCAGAAACAAAAATATTTGTGCAGGACTTTCAGAAGAGTAGTCTATTTGCGTACACAGTAGGGGCACCTTTGCTCTGTTTAGAAAAGGAGTGACTAAGATGCGTCCCTGTGGCCATACCTCTACCAGCAGCCTCTGTCATCATGATCAGTGGTCTGGGGTGCTGGGAGTTGTAGTCCAACAACAACTGGAAGGCCACAGTTAAACCACCCCAGTTTAGAATGCACAGTTTGGCAGAGAAAGTATCAGGGAAGACAAAATGGAGAATTATTAGGAAGCAAAAAGATTGTGAGGGCAACGATAGTACTGTTGCTTCTCCCACCACTGACAGCTTTATCAGTGATATGAAGAGAACTTCTGCTGGAGGTCAAGGGAGACACGCTTGAATTCAAGGTTTCATCCTCATCGGCCAAACAAATAATTGCTTCAGTACTACTTCCCTCTCACAATATCACACAGAACAGACACCTCATCTGTTCCAGATATTGTATTCTCAACATCTCGGTTTTACCTGAATCCATCTTCAGTTTGTTGACTCTCGTCCATGTAATGGTATATCCATGCAGTGTAACAGATATAGTACCTATGATGATATTTATCCAGTTTCAAAACTTGTGGGGGAGGGTTGGAATGGAAAAAATGAGGAAATGTTTAACTTCTCCCAGAGCTTTAGCACTTTGCCAGAAATGTAGCAATTTAAGATGCCTAAAGAAAAAGGCTGTGAGAGGTGTAACAATCCTGAAAGGAAAACATAAAAGGCAATAATTTAGACAGACAGGTCAGCTGAATTTCAATAGCTCATTATTCCTGAACTCAGGATCACCTGGGTCAAAAGCACTTGCTACTCTGAAATGGATTATAATTATTTCTTTGCCATTTTTCTGAAGATAACTGTGTTTTTTGGTGATAACATAAGAGAAACTGGCCCATGCTGCTTTTCAATTAGTTTTCACTTAGGCTAGTGGGAAAACAAACACAGAAAATAAATCACTGTCATTTAAACTGAGCTAATTTATTCATTTTAAAATAAATATATGTATAAGACATTACAGATGCATAGTAGGCTCATTGAATAGCTGAACAATTCATAGGCTGGCAAGCATAGTAAAACATTGTATATAACTGTTAGCATGCATATTTTGTAGTATGTTATGCTCTGTGATTATTTTAATTTAACTACCATGTGTTAAATTCACATTAAGCTACATTTTCACCACAAGATCATTTATTGAATGTGCTTAATGCAAAGCTTCTAAACTTTGCCTTTCAGTCACTACTTTATTATACAGTTTGTTGAGTGCAGGAATATTAGCTGGAAAGCATCAAACAAGGATAGCTTAGAGTAGGGAAAAGGAACTTCTTCTTTCCAATATTTGCACTGCAGTTTATCACACATTCCATCATGAACATCTCCATGGATTCAGATTTAATTCAGTGACCCCCTCCTGAAGATATCCCCATTGGAACATAGATAAGAGTGTTTTAGCGACTTAATACTCAGAGCAACAGAGCTTGCAGATGTGTTAAGCCAATGTGTCTCACACAAAAATGCAATTAGGGTAACACCCAACTGCTCATTAAGTTGACAATACTGAGATCACCATGTATCTTTTTCCAGAGGGCGTAGCCATGTTAGATGGTTGCCCCAAACCAACAAAAAGTCTATGGGGCCAGCTTTCATGGACTAGAGCCCACTTATTCCTCTTACGCCATGAAAACATTCTTTAAGTTTAGCAGAATACCATTCATTGTGTCAGCAAATCATACATAACTTGGAGCTCTTAGTTATTTCATTTAAATTGTGAGTAACCTTAAAATTATGTTTTGCGTTTCAGTTTCAACTGAATGGATTTTAAAGCAGGTCTTCTGACTGGACTTACTACAAACACCCTAGACAGGGGAAATGTCTAGGAATGGCACTGTGAGCTTGTGCTCTGCAATTTTCCAGCACAATAAAGTCTTCGTTTGCAGCAGCTCCAGGGAATCTCTGTACTTTATGAAGTAAGAATATTGAGGGGTCCCTTCAAGGGGTTCAGCTTATTAAGGAAGACTGGACCTTTGGAGAGAGCGTACCTTTTAAAGCTCAAACTGGTCAGAAAATGAACAGAGACCAGACCAGGATATATGAAAGCAAAGCGGCTATAAGCCTGATCTTTATTAAAGCTGTTGCAACAGGGTGCTTCCGTCACATGCAGGAGAGAGTAGGAGGACCCCGGACAAAGGTGTGCAAGCCCTTATATAGACTTATACGTAGCTCAAGACCACCCCCAGAAACATCATACATACATCACAGAAGGGGTGTAGCCCAAGACCCCCCCTTAATATCATCAGAGAAGGGGCAGACTACAACAGAAATCTGAGTGCATTGTTTTTTCTCCTGTCTGCTAGGTTACTTGATGATGATGATGATGGTGATTATTTTATTATTTATACCCTGCCTATCTGGCTGGGTTTCCCCAGCCACTTTGGGTGGCTTCCAACAAAATATTAAAATACAATAGTCTGTTAAACATTAAAAGCTTCCCTAAACAGGGCTGCCTTCAGACGTCTTCTAAAAGTCTGGTAGTTGTTTTTCTCTTTGACATCTGGTGGAAGGGTGTTCCACAGGGCGGGTGCCACTACTGAGAAGGCCCTCTGCCTGGTTCCCTATAACCTGGCTTCTCACAGCGAGGGAACCACCAGAAGGCCCTTAGTGCTGGACCTCAGTGTCCAGGCAGAACGATGGGGGTGGAGATGCTCCTTTATGTATATTGGACTGAGGCCGTTTGGATTGGATTACCTGGGCATCCTGGCCACTCTTTTGTTATGATAGCTACTCGACTCCTGAATCCAGGTCACAGGTCACAGGCTCACCCTGTTCATATCTTAAATGTGCCCTTGAGATAGGATTTGTGAGCAAAGAGACAATGGGGAGGCTCTCCCCATTTCCTTCGACCTTGCAGAGAAATATTTGAGGTCAATTTGGAAGAGAGAAAATGGCTTCAGGACTTTTCTGTGGGTTTCAGACATGTGTTTTACATATTTGTATGTGTATCCTTGGTACATTTATGAACATCTATTTTATATATATATAAGACCTTAAAATTCTTATAACACTTTATATGACCGTGATTCTCCTATTAACCCCCAAAATAAAAATAAAAACCCCAAATCCTTTAAATCCACATGTCGTTTTCCAGACTATTTTAGACCAGATAAGGAGGCAACCCGATCTTTTCCACCTCTGGATTATAATAGGCATTGCTCTAGCATTTGGACAGAGGGTATGAAAGGGTCACAAGTGCAGCTAATATAATAATGGCCTCAAGTTGTCACTATAAAGAGAAATCATGCTCACTGAAGAATGAATAGCTTTGCATGCAAACAGATACTATAATATCTGGAATAGCAAGAACCTTCCAAGAAATGGATTTGAAAGCGCCTGCAGTAGTTTTCTGGTCTGTTGGAAGACACAATCCCTTTCACTGGGATGGTGAAATAATTTGTGGGCTCCAAGAGACAGTCTGTGACAGTTGTAGAACAAGGTAGCCAAACTATCAGAGGCAGGGTGGATGAGTCTGCCATTCATTGTCTCAGTGCAAATCAACTAGTTCCCTGGACTCTCATATTTCTGTTTGCTTGGCAGCTGTTCACAGATGTCATAAATCAACACTGAGGTCCCTGCAATAGAATAGTTCTGGCTAGTGCTAAACAGTGAGTCCTAGTCTCTGGAAATTTATTTGCAGGCCTGCTTTCTTTCTTTTTTTTTTTTTACTTGCAAGTTGTTACCAGCAGATAGCATTGATTGCCCCTTCTTTGATTTGGCAAGTTTAGCATAAGAGTCTATGGGATATTGATGAGACCTATATATATCATACACTTAAAGGGAATTGAAAAGCAACCAGTTGCTCTCATTTACAAGCCAGACATTATTTGATTTTTTTCTCCTCTCCTCATCAGCTAATTCTTCACATGCCAGAGGGTTCTAGAATATTGGCTAGATCTTGTTTCATAGAAATGTTGTTGGTCGGAGTCCATAGCTCACAACAGCTAGACTTGGGACTGGACCAGCACATGTTGTTTGAAACTTCGGAGGGAGATCTCCAAGAACAGGAAGATCTCACAAAATATGAAGGGGAGTATTTCTTTATAGGATGACTCAGCAGAATTTGGGTGAGGAACTTTGGAGAAGAGGAAGCTTACCCTTAAGCTTCAATAGATTTTGAAATCTGCTATCCAGACAGGAAGTAAATGGCAAGCTTGTGCAATGTACAGTAGAATAGGTCACTTTATAATATCATATCTATCAATCACACTTAACTTATCCTACAAGGCAAGATCAGGCACATTTTGTGATGCAAACAAAATACTAAAAATCAGAGCTAACGTGAGCAATATAGTTATTGTTACAGCATTTAGGCATCTGAAGGCAGCCCTCTTTAGGGAAGCTTTTAATATTTGATGAATTATTGTATTTTAATGTTTTGCTGGAAGCTGTCCAGAGTGGCTGGGCAAACCCAGCCAGATGGACGGGGGTAATAATAATAATAATAATAATAATAATAATAATAATAATAATAATTTCCCTATCTTATTTATTATAAATCCATCTTGATGTAGGGTTATAGTACATTTATACAAGGTTGCTTCTGGCCAATAAATTATTGGTCTATGAGCCGATTAAAAAAGCTAGACCATGATTATATGCTTCTGAGTTAATATTATTTATTTATTTATTTATTTAGGGACGCGGATGGCGCTGTGGGTTAAACCACAGAGCCTAGGACTTGCCGATCAGAAGGTCGGCAGTTCGAATCCCCGCGACGGGGTGAGCTCCCATTGCTTGCTCCCTGCTCCTGCCACCCTAGCAGTTTGAAAGCACGTCAAAGTGCAAGTAGATAAATAGGTACTGCTCCGGTGGGAAGGTAAACGGCATTTCCATGTGCTGCTCTGGTTCGCCAGAAGCGGCTTAGTCATGCTGGCCACATGACCCGGAAGCTGTACGCCAGCTCCCTCAGCCAATAAAGCAAGATGAGCGCCGCAACCCCAGAGTCGGTCACGACTGGACCTAATGGTCAGGTGTCCCTTTACCTTTATTTATTTAGGTTTCCCTAGCCACTCTGGGCAGCTTCCAACAAAATATTAAAAATACTATAAAACATCACACATTAAAAACTTCTCTAAATGGGGCTGTCTTCAGATGTCTTCTAAAAGTCAGATAGTTGTTTATTTCCTTGACAAGGGCTTCCTCCTGCTTTGTCATAATATTGAAGAGAGAAATCTCCTGCAGGCCACTTCAGTTTTCAGAAATACTGTTTTGGGTCCTAATATAAGTTACCTTAAAGTTCACCCCCATCTGATTAGGGGCAATTACCCTCTTTCCCCAGTAGCTCTGTGTGTCTGATCCAACGTTATTTAGGAGGGGACCCAATCCACCAAAGAGGCTGGTTGTGGGACATTTTTCCCAGCAGGGGAGGAGCGGGCAGGAAACTTTCCTTCCATGAACTTCCTTAACTCAGGATCCAAACCATTATGTCTGTCTGTGTTTGCGCCTGAAGGGGTAATTGTCACTTGAGTGTCTGCAGGCACAGTCTGCACAGATTGAGAAGTGTTCTGGCCATGCATATTTTGGAGAGGGTCACTTGGAGAATTCCCATCTCTAAATCTTTACATTGCAGCTGTTAACTGTGGATTCGAAGCAACTGATGGACCTTTAAAAAGTAACATGGGAAGAGGCTTTTAACATTTTTCCACTGTGAAAAAAAATAGCCTAGAGAAGAAATGCCATTTGAAGGTGAGGCCTGCACATTCTTCCTGTACAACCCATGTATTTAATGAGTCTGCCCCATAGAAGCCCGGCTGATACTTGCCATCACATATGGGGAATAATAATAATAATAATAATAATAATAATAATAATAATAATGATGCCACTCTGGGTAGCTCCCAACAGAATATTAATAATAATAATAAATAATAATAATAATAATAATAATAAATTTTTATTTATATCCCGCCCTCCCCAGCCGAAGCCGGGCTCAGGGTGGCTAACAACACTAAAAAAGTGCAACAATATAAAAACATCATAAGAATTAATTAAAATCAAAATTAATGGCAACCATAAACTAAAGTATTGTAAAGATTGCTGAAGGAGGGAGTCAGGCTGTGCCCTAACCAAAGGCCTGGTGGAACAGCTCTGTCTTGCAGGCCCTGCGGAAAGATGTCAAGTCCTGCAGGGCCCTTGTCTCTTGTGACAGAGCGTTCCACCAGGTTGGAGCCGCAGCCGAAAAAGCCCTGGCTCTAGTTGAGGCCAGCCTAACCTCTCTGTGGCCTGGGACCTTCAAGATGTTTTTATTAGAGGACCGTAAGTTCCTCTGTGGGGCATACCAGGAGAGGCGGTCCCGTAGATACGAGGGTCCTAGGCCGTATAGGGCTTTAAAGGTTAAAACCAGCACCTTAAACCTGATCCTGTACTCCACTGGGAGCCAGTGCAGCTGGTATAGCACCGGATGAATGTGATCCCGCAGCGAAGACCCCGTAAGGAGTCTCGCTGCGGCATTCTGCACCCGCTGGAGTTTCTGGGTCAGTCTCAAGGGCAGCCCCACGTAGAGCGAGTTACAATAATCCAGTCTGGAGGTGACCGTCGCGTGGATCACAGTGGCTAGGTCAGGGCGAGAGAGGTAAGGGGCCAACTGCTTAGCTTGGCGGAGATGAAAAAATGCCGCCTTTGTTATAGCTGCAATCTGCGCCTCCATAGAGAGGGAGGTATCGAAGATTACACCCAAACTCTTAACGGACGGTGCTGGCACTAATTGCACCCCCGCAAGAGATGGGAGTTGCCCCCTCAATCCCATATCGTCCCGTCCCAGCCAGAGGACCTCTGTCTTCGAAGGATTTAACTTCAACCGGCTCCCACGTAACCATCCAGCCACAGCTTCCAAGCATCTGATCAGTGTGTCTGGGGCCGAGTCAGGATGGTCATCCATCAACAGATAGAGTTGGGTGTCATCGGCATACTGATGGCAGCCCAGCCCAAAACTCCGGACAAGCTGGGCGAGGGGGCGCATAAAGATGTTAAAAAGCATCGGGGAGAGAATCGCACCCTGAGGCACTCCACACACCAAGGAGTGGCGGGATGACAGTTCCCCCCCAAGCGCCACCCTCTGTCCCCGACCAGAGAGAAACGAGCGCAGCCATTGAAGGACTGCGCCCTGGATCCCCACGTCGGCGAGGCGGTGGTCCAAAAGTTCGTGATCGACCATGTCGAAAGCTGCTGACAGATCTAGAAGAATCAGCAGCCCCGACCCGCCTCGATCCAGCTGTCTACGGAGATCATCTGTTAGGGCGACCAGAGCCGTCTCGGTCCCATGACCAGCGCGGAAGCCGGACTGGAATGGATCCAGAGCCGATGTTTCATCCAGAAACCTACCAAGCTGTTCAGCAACCGCTCTCTCAATCACCTTGCCCAGGAATGGAAGATTCGAAACTGGGCGGTAATTGGATAGATCTAAGGGATCTAATGATGTTTTCTTTAAGAGCGGACGCACCACTGCCTCCTTCAGTTCCCCTGGGAATGTCCCGGTGCCAAGGGACAAATTGATGATATCCCCCAGGGGGGCCCGCACCTCGTCTGGACATGCTCTAATCAGCCAAGACGGGCATGGGTCGAGAGGACAAGTGGTGGGCTTTCCAGCTCGGAGGAGTCTGTCCACATCGGCTGGGGATATCCGGTCAAAGTGGTCCAATACTGGACCCGAGGACAGTCGAGGGGCCTCCAGTTCTTTTATTGTATCCAAGTTGGCAGGGAGGTCATGGCGGAGCGACAGGACCTTCTCCGCAAAAAAGCTCGCAAATGCCTCACAGCTATGTGTCGAATTGTTATTTAAATTTGGCTGTCCTTCGAGGGACGTTAAAGACCGAATTATACTAAATAATTGTGCCGGGCGAGAGCTAGCGGATGCAATGGAGGCCGAGAAGTAGGACTTCTTGGCGGCCTTCACTGCCATCTCGTAGGTTTTCATAAAAACCCTATAAGATGTTCTTGAGGCTCCGTCACGGGCACCCCGCCATACTCGCTCTAGCCGTCTGAGGTCCCGCTTCATTTTCCGGAGCTCCTCAGTAAACCAGGGAGCCCGGTTTCTGCGGGGTCGCAGAGGGCGCTTAGGTGCGATCTCATTGATGGCTGCCAGGAGCTGGGTATTCCAGCCCTCAACAAGCTCAGTCAATGAGTCGCCAGGGGGAGAAAGGTCCCGCAAGGCTTGACGGAATCTATCAGGGTCCATCAGCCTCCGCGGGCGAGCCCAAATCGGCTCACCACCTAAGCAGGGTGGGGGTGGAACATCAATCCTGGCTTTCAGAGCATAGTGATCCAACCATGGCACCTTCATCGAAGGAGACAGGATCACATCTATACCGACGCCAAAGATCAGATCCAGCGTGTGGCCTGCTTGATGTGTGGGGCCCGAAACAAACTGGGAGAGCCCTAGTGTCGCCATGGAAGACACCAGGTCCAGAGCCTGTGAGGAGGGAGTGGCATCAGCATGGATGTTGAAGTCCCCCAATACCAATAGGTTAGGGAACTCCAAGGCCCAGCCGGCCACCGCCTCCAGCAGGCCTGACAGGGTGGCTGCTGGTGCGCTAGGTGGCCGGTACACCAGCCAGACAGCCAAGCTCACCTCGGAGCCCCACACTAGGCCAACACATTCAATGCCGGGGATCGATGGCGGTGGTAGAGCCCTGAAAGAACAGTCTTCCCGGATTAATAATGCCACCCCTCCCCCCCGGCCCACAGTCCGTGACTGGTGGAGGACGGAGAAACCCGGGGGCGCCATCTCTCGTAAGGTAACAGTTACCCCTTCGCGCACCCAGGTCTCCGTCACACAAGCCAGGTCGACCCCCTGCGAGATGATGAAATCTCGCAGGGTGGCGGTTTTGTTGCCTATAGACCTGGCATTGCACAACACCAGTGACGGAGGTGAGTAATCCTTTCTCACCCTACCCTCGTCTCTCGGGATGGGGCGCAGATTGGAAGGGGTACGAGCATATCCGTATCTCGATCCCCTTCGCCTATGCCATCTGCCCCCACCGCCATACCTCCCTCGCCCCTCGACAGTAGGAATCCCAGGCCTCATACTCGCCTCCATTTACAAAGTATAAAAGCAAACAAACAAACAAACAGAAAAAAACGAAAAAAAACAATTACACCAAAGCAAAACCAATCCCCACCCCACTCAACAAACCGTCCCACCCCAACCCAAAATAAAACAAAACAAATAAGAATACATGGATAAAAAACCACCGTTTCTGGTGGTACAACAAAGTAAAAAATAAAAACACTTTTAAAACACTTTAAAATATATAACACGATTAAACATTTGCTGCCACAGCAGCAGTGTCCTTCGAGTTGTGATGGTGGTGAGTCTGGGGCCCGCCCCCAGGCCCAAGGTGGAGAATGGGCTTGCAGGGGGAGCGGTCCTCCCCAAGACTCACCGGCAGAGCGGCAGCAGCGATGTCCCGAGGCCTCCTTGGGGCCTTATATGCTGAGGTGGAGTCTGGGGCCCGCCCCCAGGCCCAAGGTGGAGAATGGGCTTGCAGGGGGAGCGGTCCTCCCCAAGACTCACCGGCAGAGCGGCAGCAGCGATGTCCCGAGGCCTCCTTGGGGCCTTATATGCTGAGGTGGAGTTTGGGGCCCGCCCCCAGGCCCAAGGTGGAGAATGGGCTTGCAGGGGGAGCGGTCCTCCCCAAGACTCACCGGCAGAGCGGCAGCAGCGATGTCCCGAGGCCTCCTTGGGGCCTTATATGCTGAGGTGGAGTCTGGGGCCCGCCCCCAGGCCCAAGGTGGAGAATGGGCTTGCAGGGGGAGCGGTCCTCCCCAAGACTCACCGGCAGAGCGGCAGCAGCGATAAAACGATAAAACATCAAACATAACAAACAATATAAACTTCCTTAAACAGGGCAGTCTTCAGATGTCTTCTAAAAGTCATATAGTTGTCTATTTTCTTGACATCTGATGGGAGGGCGTTCCACAGGGCGGGCGCCACTACCCAGAAAGCCCTCTGCATGTTCTCTGTAGCTTCACTTCTAGCAGTGAGGGGAACTGCCAGAAGGCCCTCGGAGCTGGACGTCAGTGTCTGGTCTGAATGATGGGGGTGGAGATGCTCCTTCAGGTATACTGGGCTGAGTATAAGGAATGAATATTATTGACAATAAACAGGGGCCAGCAAACTTTTTCAGCAGGGTGCCAGTCCACTTTCCCTCAGACATTGTGGGGGGCTGGATTATATTTTGGGGGAGAAAATGAATGAATTCCTAAAGGTAAAGTGACCCCTGACCATTAGGTCCAGTCGTGGCCGACTGGGGTTGCGGCATCCTCTCGCTTTATTGGCTGAGGGAGCTGGCATACAGCTTCCGGGTCATGTGGCCAGAATGACTAAGCCGCTTCTGGTGAACCAGAGCAGTGCATGGAAACGCTGTTTACCTTCCCGCTGGAGCGGTACCTATTTATCTACTTGCACTTTGACATGCTTTTGAACTGCTAGGTTGGCAGGAGCAGGGACCGAGCAACGGGAGCTCACCCCATCGCAAGGATTCAAACTGCCGACCTTCTGATCGGCAAGTCCTAGGCTTTGTGGTTTAACCCACAGCACCACCTGTGTCCTATGCCCCACAAATAACCCAGAGATGCATTTTAAATGAAAGCACGCATTCTAGTCATGTAAAAACACGCTGATTCCCTGTACCATTCGTGGGCCGGATTTAGAAGGCAATTGGGCCAGATCCAGCCCCCAGGCCTTAGTTTGCCTACCCATGACATTGAAGATGGAAAAAAGGCAAAGTGTGGATATATCGATAGGAGCTTCTTTTGAGTGTGTAGACACATCTCTTTTGTACCCTTATGGAAATGGTCATTACTATGTCAAGTTAGTACTATGGATGCTTTAGCTGAGATTCGTGCATTTGCAGGGCTAGATGACGCTTGGGGTCATTTGCAACTCTACAATTCTATTATTCTAAGCCCAGTCTTTAAAATTAAAGTAACGACTGTGCATCAGAGTTTCCAGTCAATGGCAAAAAGAGCTTTAAGTTCTATGCACACTTATCTGTAAATATTGAAATAAGTGGGACTTGCTCTCAAGAAAACACGCAGAGAATTGGTTTGCCAGACTGTGTGTTGGTAGGTCTGCATTTTACATCTGCTCTGTAGTACCTGGAAAAGCCCCAATGGCTTAATTTGTTTTCCTGATGCACCAGCTATTAAACCTTTTAAATTACTGTTGAGCCAAAAATGTATCACATTTGAATGTGGGCTATGATCCAAAATAGTATATGTTCTGTGCATGCAGAGTTTGTTTTTTTAATACTGTCCGTTTACTTTTCTGAAGTCATTTCTTAAATGTTGTTCCTTTAGAATTTCTGAATTTTTTTTTAAAAAAACCTTCCCTAAGTTTAAACAAAGATTTTGCAGTAGAATTTAATGGGAACCCATAGGGAGGTGTTGTGGATTGGTATGCTATGGCAATAGAACACTTTAATGTAAATTAATTTAATAGAAATTTAATTCCACTGGTACAGAGTTATTTCTCTCAGATTTGCCCAGTACGAATTTCTGCTGGATGGTGAATGATTGCTGGCTGCTCTTTCATATCCTGGTTGCGAGGGGGGAAAGATCATTTGGTTGCCCACATTCTTGTACATGCTGAGCCGAGAGAAATATGGATGTGTACCACCATACAGAAGCTGGAACATTATTTTTCAAAGGCTGCAAAGAGCAGCAATGAAAGTACTTCCTCCCTCTGTGGAAAGCTCATGAAAGCCCTTTCACTACAGAGGTGGAACTGATAACATGTTTTCAATTTCAGCTCTTCGATTAAGGGGCTTCTCTGTGTTGAAAAGAATGCATGAGATAGACTGTTGCTGTTTCAGTCTTTGCAGGGAATTTGTGGTATGAGCAACTAAACATTTTGTGCATGTCACTAGGCATGCTCAGTCCCTATTCTGCAATGCATGTCTGCTGTGTAAAACTGTACAGTCGTACCTTGGTTATTGAACGGAATCTGTTCCGGAAGTCTGTTCAACTTTCGAAAACATTCAAAAACCAAAGCGTGGCTTCCGATTGACTGCAGGAGCTTCCTGCACTCAATCGGAAGCCACGAAAGCTGCGTCGGACGTTTGGGTTCCAAAAAATGTTCTCAAACTGGAACACTTACTTCCAAGGTTTGCTGCCTTCGGGAGCCAAAATGTTTGAGTTCCAAGGCGTTCCAGAACCAAGGTATGACTGTACTTGTGTGTTTATGTGTACTGAATAAGTGCACAATTGTAGTTTGGAAATTAAGGATATAAGAGCTATTCCATGGGCTTTCCATGCATAACTGTGCATAGGCATAAATGGAGGAAACACCATACTTTGAAATGAATGTTTGTTTATATTTTTATTTTCTTTTTTCTGTTGATTACTTATGTTACATAGTTTTAAAAACCAATAAAACATTTAAAAACAGCAACAACAATGGAATCATAGGCAGGAAATGAAAGGGAATGAGGACCTACCACACAGTACCATACCATCTAATTGTGATGGTAGTAGAATCCTGAGCAATGAAAATTGCCTCAAGCAAAATTGCAATAGGGAACGGGATAGTTTGAAACATCCTCAAAGTTAATCAAAGTTCTGTTTTGATGAGTAGAATCCACTACTGTGTGGAGAATTGCAAATCTTATTTTTATGTTTAGATTTAGGTCATTAAAATTCAAAATGTAAATATATTGCTATATTTTGCATTTTCTTCACATTGGTGTTTGCATGTGAGCATGCATTATAAGACAGACTTAAGTTCTGGTATCTTATTTATTTATTTATTTTAACCCCTAGAGTTGAAATCTATAGCAGAATGTGTCAAAGTATTCTTGAAGTGGCCAATGAATAATACAATTTAGTTAAAGAAACGATTGCAAAGTCAGGTGTAAATCCACGGGATTATGGCAAATGGATAACTGGAGAATTTAACAGTGGATGTTTGCGTAAGGGAATGATGATCTAGTTGGGTTAATCAGGCACAAAATCAAGAACATGGGAAAGATCACAGATTTTGGTTCAAAAGACAAGAAATTGAACATGTACACATAACATAAAGGTAAAGGGACCCTTGACCATTAGGTCCAGTCGTGACCGACTCTGGGGTTGCGGCGCTCATCTCGCTTTATTGGCCGAGGGAGCCAGCGTATAGCTTCCGGGTCATGTGGCCAGCATGACTAAGCCGCTTCTGGCAAACCAGAGCAGCGCACGGAAACACCACTTACCTTCCTGCTGGAGTGGTACCTATTTATCTACTTGCACTTTGACATGCTTTCGAACTGCTAGGTTGGCAGGAGAAGGGACCGAGCAACGGGAGCTCACCCCATCGCAGGGATTCGAACAGCCAACCTTCTGATCAGCAAGTCCTAGGCTCTGTGGTTTAACCCACAGCGCCACCCGCATCCCTCTACACATAACATAATATAGAGTAAAAAGAGAGTGGTGTGCAGCATCTGCGCTGAAACAGCGTTCAAAACTCCCATCATTCTAGGCGCATTTTGTGACAAGGAATTTCATTAGTGTGAGCAGTTTCTGAGCTCTGGGTGCAGTATTGCACCTATGATTTCAGATTAAAATTGCAGAGTGGAAAAAAAGGAGGACCTTTTTCTGCCTCCCCGCTTCCAGCCACTCTCTGAAGACTGGAGAAGGGACCCTCTTAAGTATATTAGGGGGACAGGCAGGGGAAGCATGGCTTTGTTTTTTGCAGTCTTCAAATGAGGACTAGGCTATGTGGAAAATGAATATAAGATATTAGCTGCAGTTCATTCATTTTCAGCTTTGTATTCTTGTTGTAGAAAAGTGCACCTAGACATTCTGTTATTGTGCCCATAACCTAGGTTTAAGGTGCCATTTAGCTCCTAGCTTTCATATATCAGTTTCCAAAACCGGGAAACAGTGCCAGTTCCTTGCCCCTAATCACATACCAATGCTCTTAATCTGGATTGCCAATGGCTTCTCCACATTCGGAGTTGTCATCATAAGGCAGGAACAGGACATCTGTGGTGTTACAGATATTGCTGACTTCCAACTCCCCTTGGCCCTAGCCAGCATGACCATGGATCTAGAACTGGCCTCCACAGTCACTTACGGACTCACTGTTAAAAGCATGTTCTTGGAAGACAATTTTACTCGGCTATGCGTTATCGCCAAAGAAGAAGAAAGAAGAAGACCATTCATCAGGAGTGATGGGACTTGCTTGCTATAAAGGAATGTGCTTCATTCGACACTTTCTTAGGTCTGTCAATGAATCATTAGGCCTGGCATCACAACGTCTCTAGAGTAGAGTAGTGGTGGAGAATAGGGCTTCTTGCTCTTTCACGTGTATTCAGTTTGTCCTTCAAGTAACCCCTTCTTCTTCCAGTGAGTAGTGTTCTGTCTTTGGTATGATTGGGAGCAGGTCTTGGCCTCACACTCTTTCCACCCTGCCCATTACCCTTGTTTATTTTAATGTGAAATCCTCATGACCCTGCATAATGAAAGTGGCTAGAACGTAGCTTCTATACTGCGAGGTCACTGAACGGTGCTAAATCAATGTGACACTTCATGCGTTGCCCTTTGAGAGCATGGGGGCAGGAGCAGCAAAGCAGATTTCAAGCATGAGACGAAATATATTCATACAGAAGACATCTGAAAAGATTCTGTGATTCTACTTTCTTGCTGATAGCAGGACCCATGAAAGGCTTTGAGGTGACTTCGGGAAAACTGTTTAATTAGCAATGGACTGCAATCCTATACTCTCCAGCCCATGGGCCAGGACTGGCCCATGAGGGGGTCCAGTTTGGCCCGTGAGGTCATTTTCTATAAACCACAGCCATCTGCTTATCAGCTGAGGTCAGCTGCTGGGCAGGAGGATAGGGCTAAATCCTGCGTTTGGCTGCACATCTGGTTCCCAACAGAGAACAGGCTCACACAGCCAAGGTGATGGGATTTCATCTCCACTCATCAGCTGATAAGCAGGGGTTAAATGTTGCTCAGTTCAAACAGGCCCACAGGGGGAAGTCTGGCAGTTCTGGTTTTTGGAGTCTCAGTACACTTCCTTCCCCTTCTCCCCTTTGCCAGAGTCAGGGCAGAGTGACTTTGAGAAGAGAACAGGGAAGAGAAGGAAGAGGGGGTAAGATTGAAATAAACTCCCTCCTCAGAGCTGTTGGCTTGAGCCATCCTGCCCTTGGCAAACAGTGCACATTTTTTCCTTCCTCCTCTTTTGCCTGTCAGCAGCTTTCCTTCAGAAAGCTGTTCCTTGGTCAGGGCAGAATGACTGTGAGAAGAAGAGGAGGAGAAGAGAGAGGAGAAGCTGGACTCACTCTCTTCCTCTTTCTGCTTCTAGCCTGGCAAGGGAGAAAAAGAGAATCAAAGGAGCCAGACGCAAGTCCAACGGCACGAAGGAAGAAGAGAGCTCATTCTTACTCTCTGCTCCTCCTTTCCCCTTCTTGTTTTCTCACTGTCACCCTACCAAGACCGTGGTGCAAGGAGAGGAGGGAAAGAAAGCACCATTGGCAAAGGGTTTTCAAACAGGATTGCACTGAAGTCCCGGGACTTCAAAGCACAGCATCCGTTGATGTCAGGTGATTATCAGGTGAGTCTCAGGTGGACAGCACTTCTCACCTGTCACATTTGGCCCACCGGGGTGGGTGGGGAGATAATGATCTGCCCCCCATCCCACCAGAAAAGGTTGCTCACCCCTGTTATGGCTGGTTTCCTGGACGCAAGCCCGATTGAACTCATTGATAATAACTTTTGAGTAGGCACGCAAACATTTCACATTGTAAAGGACTTCAGACGTCTTAAAGAAATCTCAACTCCTGTTGCTACGAACTGCAACCGTACTTGAATTTTTCAGCATTATTGATTCCCTTTTGCCACATTGCTTTAAGTGGCTATGGCAACGAGTGGACCTAGTGGCTACTCTGAAAAGGGAGGCCTGGCGTTTGACTTCTAGCGGCTGGTGCATGATGCACCATCAGTAAGTGTGGCTGGCACTGAGCTGTTCAAGCATGCCTTGGTCTCCTCTGGTCTCTTCCGTTTCTCAGTCTTTCTACTTTTTATTCAGTATAGGCATTGCTGGTTCTTGTATAGGACCTTGTTGGAATTTCTTTGCCCATCAGCTGGTCTTGCTGTTTCTTTGTTTTGTTTTGTTTTTGCTCCTCTCTATTGATTTGGTGGCAGGTGTACTTAGAGAGTGGCAGTGATTAAACAGGATAATTGGCCACACTGTGTGGTAGGTATGAGGTATTATCAGGTAAGGCTGAAGGACGTTAGCCCAGTGTTTCCCAAGTTTTTTGGGCCACCCTCCACTTGGTTCCATAAAATCATTCCCAGTACCCCTAACCCCCACTGAATGAATTGTTCAGAATAGTTTTACATGAGCCATTAAGGAAGACAATAGCACAATAAAATTCAAAACAGTAACAATTAATTGCACATTTATTCAAAATCCAATTAAAACTGTGTAAGTTTAATTAATTCAACAAAACTGATGAACTTGATCCACTGGGACCAGCTTTTCAAAGTCTGATAGTCATTTAGCAAGAGTCTTAGATGCCACATTTAGCAACTACTTCACTGTTCAGTGAATTCTTAATGTGATGGATGGGCTAGATGAAGTGATACCATAGATATTCAGTTCAAAAGAGAAAAAAATTACACTTGCTTCTTTATAGCTATAGGTTTCCCAGAAGAAGAAGAAAACCTAACTTATTAGGCATGAGTGTAAAGCACTGCTGCACACAAAAATAAATATATGCTCTGATCTAACCTTGTAGCTAAAAAAAGAATATGCAGCAAAGAATATTGCATGAAAAATATTTTTTACACATTCTTACTAATGAAAACATAAGGCAGATGTATGGAAGTGCTGCCTTGGGCCAAATAATCGGGGGGGGGGGGCAGTCACATTGCCTGTGCCTGCGACATCACACATGCAACATGTGTGTGGCGTTGGGAGGAAGTGCATGTTTAGGAGAAGGCCTTGCCTGCCCCGCTGCGGCTCCCCCCTCTCGCCCTCTGGAAGAACCTACCGTATTTTTTGCTCTATAAGACTCACTTTTTCCCTCCTAAAAAGTAAGGGGAAATGTGTGTGCGTCTTATGGAGCGAATGCAGGCTGCGCAGCTCTCCCAGAAGCCAGAACAGTAAGAGAGATTGCTGCTTTCACTGCGCAGCGATCCCTCTTGCTGTTTTGGCTTCTGAGATTCAGAATATATTTTTTTCTTGTTTTCCTCCTCCAAAAACTAGGTGTGTCTTGTGGTCTGGTGCGTCTTATAGAGCGAAAAATACGGTGCCTTTGATGATTCACCACACTTGGTTTGGCAATTCAACCTTCTCCAACCCCTTGATAATGGGCGGGGGCCCTGAGCCCCCTGCTAAGGAATATCGAGGGAGCTGATGACATCTCCGCCCCCTAGGAGTTGGCACACCTGAACTAGCTTATGAGAAAATCAATAGTCCCATCTCCAGCAATCGGAGAGTCCCCCATCGCCAGAGGCCAGCAAACTTTTTCAGCAGGGGGCTGGTCCACTGTCCCTCAGACCTTGTGTGTGTGTGTGGGGAGACTATATTTTTTTTTGGGGGGGGGGAATGAACAAACTCCTATGCCCCACAAATAACCCAGAGATGCATTTTAAATAAAAGCACACATTCTACTCATGTAAAAACACGCTGATTCCCGGACTGTCCGGGATTTAGAAGACGATTGGGCCGGATCCGGCCCCCAGGCCTAGGTAATCTCAGTTCCCCCCAAGTGGTTGCACTTCACATTTTGGGAACCATTGGAGTAGCTACAAGACTTGCCTTCAAGGCTCTGGGACCCATTGACAGGGTAAGGAGCACTTCTGAGGACAACCTGTAACAGCTGCCCAGAGCTGTGGAGCCCCAGGCGGGTGTGAAACAGGAAGTCCTCCTTACTCGGAAGAGTGGAGCAGATGGAATGCTCTCTTTCACCCTTGGCTCATCCACAGTGTGTTATAAGCAGTTGCTATCTCAAGCCATGGTTCTATATTGTAGATCTGCTCTTGTTAAAATAATAGAAGTGACCCAGAACAATCAACCTTGTACCATACCTCCTTATTCCTCTTTGTGGGCACAGTGTTCTGGTTAATACATTATTGTCCACGGGTAATAACTATTGTCCAAAAAATAAAAATAAAAAGTGGAGAAAGAAAATAATATGCTTTTTTTCTCCCTTTCTTTTTTATGCAGGGAAGTTTTAACTAAAATCATTCTTGTTTGCAATTATTTTCAAGATAGACTAGTTTGTCATGCTTGGATAACGAAGATGATTTATTATTTAAAACACTGAATATTTATAGAAGCTTTTATTGTAAACAAGACATGTAGACATTATTCATAGCTTTGTAGTTTACTGCTTAAGCAGAAAATCTGAAAAATATCCTCCCCATCTCCAAAGAAAAATATTCATGTATATTTATAGGGAATGGAATGTTGTTCACTAAGTTTCCAGTATGCAAAGCCTAATGTCTCAAGAAATAATAGCAGTTCGGCTTGGGCTCAAGGACATTTCCCATCAAAGTCGTATAATAAATTTACCCTTTTGCTGAATATTCTATCCATTTGAATATACAATAATTGCCAAAGGCTCATTTCTGGGGGAAAAGACTATTAGGCTTTCATCACTGCACAAGCTAAGGGGCTGCTGGTTTTTCAGGGTTATTGATGGCACAGCATGAAAAGAAATGAAAACTTTTGAAAAAATGGATCTTATTTTGGAACAGTGTTTTTTTTCCCTTTTAGCAAATATGTTTATTCTGTCTCTAAAGCCTTTAAACATTACTGTGCAGCAGCAGCAGCAAATTGTGTAAAAACTAACAAAGGGATCCCATTGCTTTAAACACAGAATTGGCTTATTTCACATGGGGGGGGGGGAGACAAAATCATCTTAAGGGAAAACATGTTACATAATTTCCAGGAACAGAGAGTAGTACAATATAATTCGCGAGAGGCAGAAAACACAGGCCATTGTTTTTTTGTAAAGATAAAGATTGTACGATATCCACCATTATGGACTTCTAAGTACCACTTACTAAGACAGCTGCTATGCCGCTCTTAATCACAGTTTGTAGGAACAATGGAAGCTGCCTTATACAGTGGTACCTCAGGTTACATACGCTTCAGGTTACACACTCCGCTAACCCACAAATAGTGCTTCAGGTTAAGAACTTTGCTTCAGGATAAGAACATAAATCGGGCTCCAGCGGTGCGGCAGCAGCAGGAGGCCCCATTAGCTAAACTGGTGCTTCAGGTTAAGAACAGTTTCAGGTTAAGAACGGACCTCCGGAACGATTTAAGTACTTAACCTGAGGTACCACTGTACTGAGTCAGACCATTGGTCCTTCCAGATCAGCAGTGACTCTTTTGGGGTTTCAAGCAGAGATCTTCTCCCAGTTTTCTTCCTACAAACCAGATGCTCTACGTCTACTACTAAGCTATGGCCATTTCCTCCAGAGTGTTGCTTGAAGACGCACTAGCTATTATGATCAAACCTCCTGGGTACCATTCAAAACATTTATGGCATTTGCTTGGTGCAGGATCGTGTTCAAAATTAGCCAGGCGCCAGGTATATATTTCACCTATCAGTCACTTGTGACCAAGTGAAGATGCCTGGGTGTCAGGAGGACTCCTGACATCTCCACCATCTGGGGATCATTGGATCTGGACTGTTTTCACACACTAATACCACATCCTGTAGAATTCTATCAGTTACGGTATATTTTATCTGCACAACCAGAATGAATTTCAGGAACCAAAATGCTTTTTTCTGTGCAGCCTGAGCAGGAGCAGTGAACCATGTTATATTTAATGGTTGTAGCTTCTTTTCACTTACCGCTCCCCGTGGCCATGCTCACAGTTGTAAATAATATTCTTACGTTACAAAGAATGGTCCGTGCCACCATTAAGAAAAAGAGATAGGAGCAGGCTAATATGTACTGTATGTAGACTATCCCTGGATTAAATGACTTTGATTTTTTAAGTTCTCAAACTTCTTAACCTAGCTCAAGATTGTCATCTGAACTAGCTATATGTTTAATGGATAATCACAGTCGGTCCATCATTTGAAAAATAAGACTTTAGAGCTGTCTTGCCCCAAAATGGTAACTAAACATTCCTTCTTGGCAACTGTAACCTTGGTTTAAGGAGCCATTTGGCACCTAGCTTTTATATCTGAGTTTCTAACACTGGTGCAGGAACCTGCCTCCATTTGTCTTTTTACAGACTGATGATGAGTGCCTTCCTGAGAGATGCATAGACAGAAAGAATTTTATTTATTTCTTATTAGAGGCAGACATTAGCAGTACTAGGTGCTGCTAGGTGATATCTGGTTTTCAACATTGTGATATATCACCAGCTGAACATTGCAATATACTGATATATCACAGTGTCTGAAATTAGGAAGGACCTATGTATAGGCATTAATGGGATGCGGGTGGCGCTGTGGGTTAAACCACACAGCCTAGGACTTGCCGATCAGAAGGTCGGTGGTTCAAATCCCCACAATGGGGTGAGCTCCTGTTGCTCGGTCCCTGCTCCTGCCAACCTAGCAGTTTGAAAGCACGTCAAAGTGCAAGTAAATAAATAGGTAGCACTCCGGCAGGAAGGTAAACGGCGTTTCCGTGCGTTGCTCTGGTTTGCCAGAAGTGGCTTAGTCATGCTGGTCACATACGCCAGCTCCCTCGGCCAATAAAGTGAGATGATCGCCGCAATCCCAGAGTCGGCCATGACTGGACCTAATGGTCAGGGGTCCCTTTACCTTTATGTAGAGGCATTGGCTGGCATCAGGTTTTTCCTGCATTGTGATTTTTCCTGTGATTTGCTGCTCCCTGCAGGAAGCAGGGGAGAGCTGAGCTGGCAGAGTTAACAGGGTCTGCAGCAATTGAGAGAAGCTGAAACCAGAGGCAGTCACCTAGACCCATGAGACCAAAAACTATGGATGGGGACTAGGGGTGGGCGATATATCAATATTTTGTCTTTTATTGGTATGAACTTCAGACCACGATAAAGGTTTCATCCCCACCCCATAATATATCAAGATTGCACTGCCCAGCTGGCCTTGAAGACCCGACAGGCTGGAAGCAGCACTTTACTGCAAAGTAAATGGTCATTTCCTGCCTGCCCTATCTGCAAGGCATAAAGCCCTGCCGCCTCTCAGCTGGCGTTGCAGAGTAAAGGGCTTTACTTTTCAGTAAAAGCTGCTGGTGCAGGCCCAGCTGGCCTCTTGCTAGAGACAGACCTAGCATAACAATAAGCTTCCCTGACAAGGCAGGGAGATTCCGATCAGCAAAGATATGATATCAGGCTAAGTGGGATATCAGGGTCTCTACTCTGCCTAGCAAGAGGCACAGTGTGTGCCTTAAAGCCCGTGGATCTTATGCAGAAAAAGAAACTTTGTTTGCTGATTGGAATCTTCGTTCTAGGTGATTCCGATCAGCAAACCAAGTTTCTTCTTCATGATAAGATCAATGTGGCTTGACTCCTGCTTATGTTCAGGCAAGGAAGCAACAATTTACTTTTGCAGTAAAGGGCTTTATGCATTTGAAAACAAAGGTGCAGACTATGCTGATGACTGAGCTGCTTGCTGTCATTTCAAATTTTAATTGTTGGTTTTAAATACATTGTGATGTATTTTAAGTATTGTTTTTAACATGTTTGTTTATATTATTCTTTATTCTGTGACTGATGTTTTTAAATGTTGTAAGCTGCCTTGAATTCCAACTCGGCAGGATATAAATATATTACATAATAAATAAATAAAATAGTATCAGAGGCAGTGGGGTGGAATCCATGTACATTATTTTGAGTTTCTTGGAGGATTGACACTATACAGTTCTAGTAAGTAACACATAATTTTACATCTCTTTTTTATTGGTGTGGCTCAATATTAAGAACACATATTTTTCAATGTGTTCTTTTAAAAACACAAAATATATAAGAAATATACCTACACTAAATTATAGAGTGGTGGTGAGTAGAGCTACATACATGCAGAACTACATACACGCAAGAATGAATTTCAATGGGAACAAATGCAAGGTTATAGACTTAGGCTGCACAAATATAAGATGGGGACACCTGGTTTGCCAGTAGTACATGTGAAAAGGATCTAGGGCAGGGGTCTGCAACCCGCGGCTCCGGAGCCGCATGTGGCTCTTTTACACCTTTGCCGCGGCTCCGGGGCAGATACTAGCGAGGGGAGGAGGCGCATTGTGCACCCCGACACTCCCCACTGTGGCGGGCGCTGTACTGGCTGTGACGTCGCATGGGGGCGATGCATGCGTTAGTCACACACCGTCCCGACGTCACCTTCCCGCCCGCTGTCAGATCGCGGCTCCGGAGATATATTTGTTTTAAATGTTGCAGTGGTTTTGCGGCTCCCAGTTTTTTCCCCCTTCGGAAACGGGTCCAAGTGGCTCTTTTTGTCTTAAAGGTTGCAGACCCCTGATCTAGGGGTCTTAGTAGACCACAGGCTTAACATGAGCCAACAGTGTGGTGCAGCAGCAGGAAAGCTATTCTGGGCTGCATCAACAGAAATATAGTGTCATAAACCCTGCTCAATTCTGCCTTGGTCAGACCACACCTGGAATACTGTGTCAAGTTCTGGGTGCCACAATTTAAGAAGGATATTAACAAGCTGGAATGTGTGCAGAGGAGGACAACCAAGATGATCATGGGTCAGGAAACCCAGACTTATGAGCAACAGTTGAGGGAGCTGGGTATGTTTAGCCTGGAAAAGAGGAGACTGAGAGGAGACGTGATAGCTGTTATGTACTGAAGTTCTCACCCTGGGCCAGCAGGAGAATACTGTAGATAGTTCAGGTCTACATATTCAAATAAAGGATTGAAAGTGACGTTCTGAGATTTGATAGTTACAGAAAATGGTTACTGTTGCGTTGTAGTGGAGCTCTATATAAGCAGGCTGGCTGAACCCTTCAGTTCAGTTCTGTTCTGGCCTGTGAATAAACAAGAGCTGTTTGAAGAATTGCTGTGTCGTCTGATATGTTCACCCACAACTTAACAATAGCCACCTTCAAATATATGATGGGGTGTCACATGGAAGATGGAGGCTCCGGAGGGGGCAGGACCTGAATGAATGCCTTCAGGTAACAAGAAAGGAGATGCTGACTAAACAACAGGAAGAACATTCTGACTAAGAGCTGTTCGACAGTTGAAAGGACTCCCTTGGTCGGTGGTACACTCTCCTTCCTTGGAGGTTTTTAAGCAGAGGTTGGATGGCCATCTGTAACCTAGTTTTCTGGTGCCAAGTTGGCACCTAGATTGTCTACTTGACTTCTAACACCAATCTACACCAGTTCCCAATTTTTTACAGGGCCAAGTTCAAGGTGTTACTGTGAGTATATAAAGCCCTTAACAAAACAGTAATATATTCTCCAGAAATCTTTAATGGTTTGGTTAAGCATGCTACCACTGAGTAAATTTTCATTTAATTATATGCATCAAATTTAGATTCCATTCCCCCCCCCCCAGTATTTCCCCAGATTATTATAAGCTCCAACCTTATTTTAGGCATTGTGATATATCAAGATATCATAATGTTTAGCTGGTGATATATCGTGATATTGAAAACAAGATAGAGTGGTACCTCACAAGACGAACGCCTCGCAAGACGGAAAACCCGCTAGATGAAAGGGTTTTCTGTTTTGGAGGCGCTTCGCAAGACAAATTTCCCTATGGGCTTGCTTCGCAAGATGACAGCCCATAGGTAAATATCCGGGACAGCGGGGAAGCGCAGCGCGTCTTCCCCACTGTCCTCGGACCTCTTCTGAAGCCGGGCGGTGGGGCGGGAACGCCTACTCCCACTGCCGCCGGGCTTCGGAACGCTGCTCCGAAGCCGGGCGGGGGGGGGGGCGGGAACACCTTCTGAAGGCGGGCGGGGGGCGAAAGTCTTTGTCCCCCCTGCCTGCCTTCCCAGGGGCTTTTAAATCGCCCCGGACAGCGGAGAAGTCCTCCGCTGTCCCGGGGCGATTTTAAAATGCCGCCCGCCAGCATTTTAAGATCGCCCGGACAGCGGAGAAGTCCTCCGCTGTCCCGGGTTTTTTTAAAATGTTTGGGGTGGGAAGAAAAGCCCTTGTCCCCCCCCCCCAGCCTTCAGAAGACTGTCCCCGGACCTGGTCTGAAGGCGGTTTCCCTAGGAACGCATTAATTGATTTTCAATGCATTCCTATGGGAAACCGTGCATCGCAAGATGAAAAACTCGCAAGACGAAGAGACTTGCGGAAGGAATTAATTTCGTCTTGCGAGGCACCACTGTATTGCCTAGCGCTAATGGGGACCTCAGCACACATGCAAGTCCCATTCCATTGTTAAACTTTTATGTGTTTAGCAGAGATAAGGCAGGGTTCCCAGTTATAAGAAGACTTATAAGCACTCTCAGATGAACGTTCTTAGACATCCTAATGAGAAGCCTCCATGTCTGGAGACATCGCTGTCTCATGTATACTTGTGAGCCCTTCTCTCCTTCATATTTTTTTTAGCTCTAGTGTGTTCAGACAAGTGCCTGAAATGCTCTTCAAAAGAAGCACAGGAAGAAGAGTTTCAGTCATCAAAGTGGTGAAGTACCTATAAGTATCTTTTGTTTCTACAGGGTATTCCTTTGGAGCAAACTTAGCAACTCAGTAGCAAAACTAGAGAATGGCATAGGAATACAGTACAGTTTTCATTGTGTCGCTGTCAAAAAACAAAGGCTGTATGTGTGTGGTGCTTCTTTTTTTTCAACTGCTAATAATGTTTTTAATGATACATTTCAGTGACTTTGGGGGATGAGGTGGATGGGATAGTAATTCTTGGGATACAGATGGAGAGCCAGGCAAGTCACTGAAGGTTCTAGACAAGGTCATCATCTTCCAACTAGGGGGGGGGGGATGCATTGATTAGTTTCCTTTTGTTACTTTTATTGTTTTCCTCCACTTCTGCAACCCATAGCAATTTAACCACTTATACCTGTATGCCATTGCTATCTGTCTCTGTCTGTCAGTGGTAACTCATACTTTAAACATCAATGTCGTGCTCATGCATAGAATATAACAGAGATGGATTGATCCATTTTGGATGACAAATTGTGACTAGCGTGTAATCAAGGGGTGATAATAGTGGGTCAGAATATGTCGACAATGCTGATAATGAGTCTCTGGTCGGCAGCCTGCGAAGATATAAAGCATGCTCTTAAAGCCAATGCAAACTATAAATTAGGTTTTAAGGCGACTCTTTAAACACAAATGTGAATGCTTTTGCCAAAACAGTGACCTATTTCAAAACTTTGTGGGCTGTTTCCTTGCTTCTTTCTAAAGCTAGGATATGCTTACGTTGTCTATTGTTAATTATAAAAGTGCTGTATCAACACATGGCCGTTTACATTTATTCAGTTTAAAAAGAAAATTCTATTGTGGGAATTCAGCTCGTTTCCTGCCGCTGTTGGCACTAAATAAGTAGGTGGAGGACTTTTTTTTGTTTCCTACACAATTACATGAGTTTTGTTTGTTTGTTTATTTTTAAAGAAGCTAAAACAACTTGGTCAAAGGGAAGCTAACTTTGAATAACATTCCCTGCATTGATTGGAAGTTTTTTTTTTTTAAAGTTACACAATATTTCACTTTGCAAATGATCTAATTTCCCCTTAATGATGGCTTTAGAAGTAGAGAATGGTCTGCAACAATGCTAGTAATGTCTGACCAAGAAGCATACCAGGAGGTATTTAATGGAAGAGTTGATGTCTTGTTCTGCAGATTGAATAGCATCACCCCTGTTTGTGGCAAAGATACCCCTGTCTCCTGTGCTAATCTTTGGCTAGACTATCAGTGATTAGAATAAGGACCAATGTCCTCCAAATGTTTAGCCCAGGAGTGGCTCACCTAGTGTGGTAGGACTACAGCAGTGGCCTTCCAGCAATGGAAGTGGCTGCCACTTTCCAGGAAGCTTAGTGATGAGACGGTGGTAAGGTCAGGCCTTTACACATGCACCAGCAGAGCCAGTCTGGTGCTTCTAGCAGTTCACTCACACAGCCTCCACCCTGCATTGACTCCAGTGCCAGAAGACTATTGCTGAAGCTCCACTCCATTGGTCAATCCATTCCTGGGTTAGCCTGTAATTCACAGAAGCACCCCCAGGCCTACGGTGGGTGACTTGTGTAGGGCTATCTGATGATATTAGACTGGTTATGTGTCCTGCTTTACACAGAACAGAGGACTATAAGGTGACTGAAGGGCTATTGAGGGATGCTCCTTTATTTTAAGGGTTGTCTGGTCAAAGTCCAATTTAAAGATCAAGGAAGAATAGAGGTCTTGAAGTTGCCCATGATGACTTTAGCAACCTGGACAACAGACCAATCAGGCTGATAAGCCACCTGGTCACCGTCTTCCTAACTGTGGTGAGATGTGTTGCATTGCTATTTAAGTTAGAGCAATAATTTCTAAACTTGCATCTGTACATATAAATTAGCGTGTGCAGATTTTATCACCCTTGTCTTCATTCCCCCTCTTGTTTTGAATGATGCATTTCCTCTTTTCTAGTGATCTGTAAGGGGCCACCCTAGATTGCTATTGACTCAGCCAGGTAGCCAAGTGAATTAATCTGCCTTAGGCTTGCAGGGGTGGTGTGTCTCGTTTCGTTGCTTGAGGTGAAATGGGAAATGCAGCACTTCCTAACCTGGCCTCACTGCCGCACCAGCTCCCGGGCCGTAACTCTTGCGTCACCTCTGCCAGCAGAGAAGTGGCTCCAGCATAGACACCAATTTAAGGCGATATTCAGATCTCATGAGATCTCTTGGGCTACCTGAGACCTCAGCAGGAGCTTGCCAGAAATTGGCGTTGATGTCCATGCCACTTCTCCACCAGCGGAGGCGGTGAGGGGTCCACAAGGGCACTGCCCCAGGGGCTGAGGTGGCTCCTTCACTGCTATTCATGGGTGTACGGTTCCTGTTAGGCAGCACCGTGTGTGGGAATAGAAAACAGCAGGAATCGGTGCAGCAGAAAGACTTGCTAAACTATATGCCATAGCAAAATGTCTCGGGGCAGCACAGTTCCTATCTGAGCAGGGACTTCAATCTGGGTGTTACTTGTTCAAATACAAACTTCCTTTGCTCAGACCCACCAATCCACACTGGTTCTAGTTAGACATGGCCTGAGCTAATGCAGCCATGGTCCCTGCATAAGGCTTTCAGAAATAGATACCGATTTTATTCCATAGTGTTGTTTGGTACTTTTATCCCAGCTGTCTGCAATGATCTGACATTGCATTTGCTAAATACAAGGATCACTTCAATGGAAGAGAGCTGAGTCATTTGTACCAAGTTCTAATGTGAGAAATGGAAACTTTGTAATGAATTGCACAAAAAGTAATTTTGCCAGTAATGCCAAAGTAGTCATACCTCGGAAGTCAAACCGAATCTCTTCTGGAAGTCCGTTCGACTTCCAAAATGTTTGGAAACCAAGGCGCGGCTTCCAATTGGCTGCAGGAAGCTCCTACAGCCAATCAGAAGCCACAGAACCCGCATCAGACGTTCGGGTTCCAAAGAACGTTTGCAAACTGGAACACTCCCAGGTTTGTGGTGTTCGGAAACAAAAACATTTGACTTGCAAGGCATTTGACATCCGAGCTATATTCCTGTTCTGTGGTGCCTCTGTGGTGTTTATATATATAAAAAATAAGATGTATGCAATTTTCCCAATAGCTGTAAGAACCTCATTCTAAGAAATACACAGTATTGCTGTTCAGTATCAGAAATTTATTCTGGCTACATACTATCTCTGAAAGAATTTCTGTCTCAGAGGACTTATATGACAGTTCATTTCTCAGTGTTTGATGCTGTGTACAGGCTGTACTACAAACCGGCCTTTTGTAAATTGCTAATAGCAAGGCCACATCATGGATGAGGCACAATGTCTGAGATCAGCTTTTTATGGCGGAATTAAATGTTTAGGAATAGGTGTTGTAGGCACAGAGAATGTGTCTCTAGAAACAGATGCTGAATAATTCACAGAGGCTTCAGAATTTTTGTGGGATATTGCTAATAATTGTTCAGTAACTTTCTGCCACTATGTAAACAAAAAATACATTAAGATGGCATAGTGAAATATGCTGTTAATTATTTCACAGGACATATGCAAACCCTGTGGGTTGCTTGTTGACTTAAAATAAGACTTCTTTGTTTGTTCATTGTCAGTAGTATTGCAACTTCTCTTCCCAGAACAGCATAGACTCGAAAGTTACTGTACAGTGATCTCAGTATCATTGTGAAGAGTTTATATTCAAATATAATGTTTTTAAAGAATGAAAAGCGTAGGGTAGATGCTAGAGATTAATTATGATTACATTCAGAAAAATTATATGAATGATACATACAGTATGTTGGAAATTGCTCACTCATGTCTAGGATGGCTGGCCCCTGACCAGTTTCTAAAGGGTTCAAACCTCATGAAAGATGAGATTTAAGTAGGTCTTATACTGTGAAGGTGACTTTGATCAGTGGAAGGTGGTCATGGTAGCAAGAAGATGATTTATATGTTCATTTATATATTTAAAACTGCTAAATATTTGCAGTTTTAGTTAACATTAAGAACCCGTAGAGATATGTAGAGAGCCAGTGTGGTGTAGTGGTTAAGAGTGGTAGACTTGTAATCTGGTGAACTGGGTTTGATTCCCTGCTCCTCCACATGCAGCTGCTGGGTGACCTTGGGCTAGTCACACTTCTTTGAAGTCCCTCTTCAAGGAAGGGAAAGGAGAATGTTAGCTGCTTTGAGACTCCTGAAGGGGAGTGAAAGGCGGGATATCAAATCCAAACTCTTCTTCTTCTTCTTCCTCAGCCCCACTCACCCAGTGGCGTAGCGTGGGGGTGCAGGGGGGGCCGGCCGCACCGGGCACAACATCTGGGGGTTAGGGTTAGTGTGCGCAAATCCACGGGTTAGGGGGCGCAAATTACTTGCCTTGCCCCGGGTGCTGACAACCCACGCTACGCCACTGCACTCACCTCACAGAGTGTTTGTTGTGGGGGAGGAAGGGAAAGGAGAATGTTAGCCGCTTTAAAACTCCTTCCGGTAGTGATAAAGCGTGATATCAAATCCAAACTCTTCTTCTTCTTCTTCTACTTATGACATTCTTGCCATCTAAATCAATCCCTTAATTACCTGGTCTACTTTCCAGAAAGACACCATGGTGTTAGTGATCTCCCATTGATCCATTGTTAATTTCTGGCTGTGGATCAGAGAGATGCTCCTGTACAATCTGCTATGGTTTTCAATTTGTATTTATGCACACTGACGCCCACTGCTCAAATGTGCATTAATGATATCATATCACAGCAAGTATTCTGACACAATTCCTTGATTGCATCATTGGCGGATTTTGGGCTTTCAAATTTCAGTGATGCCTTTTGCAGTGCCAAGAATTGGCGCCCCCTGCCTTTTGCTTTCTGTTCTAAGTCATTGTTGCAGTGTCCCCTGCGACACCCTCTTGACTTCACCCAGTGCGGGTGAACCAGTTGCGGTCCCCTAATTATACCTCTGACTGCATGCGTTTTACACTTGTGCAAATTGCACACGCTCCAGTTCTGAAATTGGTTTTAGATATTATCCAAGTTAAACTGGAACACGGAATGTTGGTTACAGCAAACACACAAAATAATAATAGAATGGGGAAATGCATTCATCAATAAAACCAATGCATGCCCCATACTTCCTCTGAATTGGCAGAACCAAAGTTCCAATCCAGATTCAGTGTGGCTCAAGCTTAAGTATAGCTAACACAAAATTTCGCAGAACATGATCCAAATTGATCTATGGCACAGAGAATGCTCTGGAAGTATTTTAGTAGACTATTAGAGTTCAGTAGTCTTTAATATTTCATTTATAAAAAAGCAGTATCTCTCCTGCATCTAAGACTGAACAAAATTTATAAGAGAGTCAAATAAGAACTTATTTTTACCAGAGGTCTGAAACCTCTCTGTTTCTCACAGACTGAAATAACTCTTTTGCTTCCTGGAAATATGGTTTTATGTGTCTTCAAACCAATTCAGCTGTGTTTAGCAGCTATTTAGTCATTGATGCAGATGCAAGTGATAAGCCAATCTTGTGACTTAAATAAAAGTGATATAAATAAGGAAAACATTGCATACTACAATGTACAACAATATCTGTGTTGCATTTAATATGAAATACAATGGGTTGGGATGATGATGAAGATGATAATTTTTAAAAATTTGTATACCACCCTTCATTTGAAAATCACAGGGTGGTTTACAACAGAAGATGAAAACAATGTCAGCGTACAAGGAGTTGGATCTAGACTTCATTTTCCATTAGTGGAAAGGCTCCTTCAGTTCACAGAAGGCTTTGAGTCCTGTTGGTGGAGGAGAAAGTACCTTCTGTTGATCCATACTGCAGCTCCCAGCTCCACTTCTCATACTGTTCTGGAGGGTCCCCTCCACTTCCCTTCTTGGTTCCCCCTTTGCCCGTGGAAACATCCCCTGAACCCAACTCTTCTTGGGTATGCTTCCATTGCTGGATCAATGCCAGGCTCTTAATTTCTGAAACATTCTTGTATATTTACTAATTTATACTTATAAATACAGTTACTTATTTATATAAATATATTGTTACTTATTTATATAAATATATTGTTACTTATTTATTTCAGAATAAAATTGGCTATCATTGTTATCAGTCAAATAAACAAACAGTTTCTCCACTTGAGATTTTCTATACTTTGGCAGTACAAATGGATTCTTCCTTGAAATGTGTGTGAATTTCTTTTGAAGTGAATTTTGGGTGGTTGAGTTTTCTGGAGATCTTGTGTACCTGTGAATGGCTGCTGGATTGAGTTGATACTGTAGCCTGCTCATTCATTACCCTTTCACCAAAGGTGACCCTTAATAGTGCGTCTTCCCAGTGATTCCAAAATTTTTTGTACACTGTAGGTTTGGCAAGTCACCAAAAGTGAATTACAAAACTATTGTTGGCAAGAAAAGCTCTTGTTCTGTGGTACAGTCAAGCTGGGATTCTTGGTCGACCTGAGAGGTTGTGATAGCACACAGTCTAAAGGTAAAAAACGAGACCTACTAACCATAATTACTTCAGCCTTGAGTAGATACAACTACAAGCAGTTTTCTTGCATCTATTACAAGACCACAACCGGGCACTCATTTAAAGGCAGTGAAACTAAAGGATAGTGAAACTAAAGTATTAAGATTATAACCATCATAAAACTAACCTATAATTTTAGTGCTTGATAGTTATAGATATAACTGGCTTGATAGTTTGTACAGTGGTACCTTGGTTCTCAAACTTAATACGTTCTGGAAGTCCGTTCCAAAACCAAAGCATTCCAAAACCAAGGCACGCTATCCCATAGAAAGTAATGCAAAATGTTTTAATCCGTTACAGACTTTTAAAAAGAACCCCTAAAAGAGCAATTTGACACAAATTTTACTATCTAACAAGACCATTAATCCATAAAATGAAAGCAATAAACAATGTACTGCAGCCACACAATCAATCAATCAGTAGCTGAACTGGGTTCCACACAGTCACAAAAACAACAAAAAGACCCGCAAAAACACAAACACAGTTTAAATAGCAAAAACAGACAGACCTCAGCATAACACTCAAAACGAAACTGTGGCACTCAAAATGGAAGTGTAGCACTCAAATCATCAGCGTAACACTCAAAATGGAAGTGTGGTACTCAAATCATAAGTGTGACACTCAAAATGCAGCACGTTTGGTTTCTGAAAACAGTTTGCAAACCGGAACACTTACTTCCAGGTTTGCAGTGTTTGGGTTCCAAGTTGTTTGAGTACCAAGGTACCACTGTACTTGGTTTCTGACAACTGCCTGAGCATATATGATAATGGATTATTAATTATAGACCATTTTAGGTAGGCTCATGTCACTTCTGTTGTGAGGAAATTCTCCTTTGCAATTATGGACAGTACTGCTAGGCTCTAACAACAGGGTAAGATTGCTCGATTGGGGACTTTCATACATTGCTCATACTGTAGTCATTAAGTCAAGGTTGGGGAAGCATTTGCAACCTGAGGACCAGATGTGAACCTGGCCAGCCTTCCAGGAACTGCATTCCTGTGGGTGGTAGGATAAAACCAGCCAGACAACCAACTAAAGAGAATAATGGATGGGTTGAAGCACTTGAAGACTGGACATGACCCAGCTGTTTTGCCCATGCCTATTTGTAATGATGTTACCAGAGAGGGCACAGAGATGGAGAATAGGGGTATCTTATTGGTAATGCACCTACATGAAACATTGAATACTTGAAGCTTCCAGAAATATGGGCCATAATCCCAGAGTAATTCTCAGTCTCTAACCACTGTATGGCTAATTATCTCTGGCAGGGGAGTAAGACAAGAGTTTTGTTGGAGCTGCCATGGGGATGGTAAGAGCTGGGCATGTGGTGAACACTTCAAGGAGTGTTGAAAGTAGAGATTTAGATAACCAATGAAGAATCGAAGTTGGGGCTACAGACTAGATCCTAGTGAGTATGGGATAAAGTTGATGAACGATGATATATGGCCAAGCCAAGCATCTTCATCATCATCATCAATATACACTGCTTACTAATCGATATAATGGTCAAGGGTGGAAGCATTCCAGAGAGTGGGTGCAACTCTGATCATGAGCCATGTTGATGGGGATGGATGAGAGTCCAACAATAGCTGGAGTGCCACAGGTTCCCCACCAGCAGTGACTGGTAATTGATTGATTTATTATCCATTTAAAAATACATAATTCCTATCCATTCCATATTTGCTATAAAGTAAAGGTAAAGGTACCCCTGCCCGAACGGGCCAGTCTTGACAGACTCTGGGGTTTGTGCGCCCATCTCACATCTATTGGCCGGGGGCCAGCGCTGTCCGAAGACACTTCCGGGTCACGTGGCCAGCGTGACAACGCTGCTCTGGCGAGCCAGAGCCGCACACGGAACGCCGTTTACCTTCCCGCTGGTAAGCGGTACCTATTTATCTACTTGCCCCCGGGGGTGCTTTCGAACTGCTAGGTGGGCAGGCGCTGGGACCGAGCAGCGGGAGCGCACCCCGCCGCGGGGATTCGAACCGCCGATTGCTATACTGTGAAGCTATTTCTTTGCTTCTGTAAAAAGAATACTAAATATAGATTTATTTACTTATAGTCAAAACACCATTCCCCTTAGAATGAAAGCGCTTTCTAAGGTCTGTATTTTGGGTCAGTCAATATTTGTTTAACACAGCTAATATTTGGTTTCCATGAGATGGCAAACTGGAGAATTGTAGACTCGTTTGTATGTAGAAGCAACCTATTTTTCTTGAAATAAGTCAACACATTGAAGTGAATAGACTTCAGAATCTAAATTTGGGAAGCTTTGGGTCAAATCCAGTTTTTGTCACTAAGATTCTAGAAATAGGGCAATTAAGATGCTACAGGAACCACATTGGATACTGGAAATACTTTGTAAAGTTAATACCAAGTTAGAAACTTAGGACTGAGGCCAGCAGTTACAAGTCAATTTAAAAATGGGGAAGGCGTGATTCTAAGCATGCTTCATGTTTACTTGTAATTGCTGGGGACAATGTTCTACTTCACCACCCTTTGCACAGATGTGTGTTTCTGTTTCCCCATGATTCATCCATGAAAACAGCACGAAACAACTGTATACTGGTATAACACCCCAAATATCAACACTTTTTCTCCCGTGATTTTCCAGGTTAAGGGGGCTGCAGGTTGATTCCCCCCCCCCAATCAAAAAACATGGAAACGAGTACTAAAAATTAACTATATTCCATTTGTTTTCTGGTAGTGGCTTTTTCATAATGTAAAAGCACAAATGTAATGTGAAAATTAACAGGGAAGTGACAGGGAAATGGAATATGCTGTCATGTGAATGCAACTAGAGAAGGCAAATGACTTGGCCAAGTTGTGGTTGAATAAAAGGGGCTATGGCATGGGTATTACCGCTCAGACCTAAAAATGAATAAGAATGACTGTGTAGCAAAGGAGGATGGCCTTTGAGTCCTCTACACAATGCTTCTTCTCTGGACATTCCACTTTCCTGATTTTAACTTCTGTTTATCTTGCAGAAATCAGGCTTCTGTGTTCCGTTACAATATCACTGTTACAATGAGATGTGAGCCAGCATGCTGTGAAATGTTTTTTACTAAGGAATTTGCAGAAAGCCAGTCAGAGCTCTAGGACCATGCTCTAAACAGCCATCTCTGCTTACAGAAACTGTGATATTTCCAATGTTACAGCAACATGGATTTATAGCCAAAGAAATTAGTTACAAACTGTGCACCATAATAATGTCTCAAGGCTATCTCTCTATGCTTGTGTCTGCGTAGGACAGTGATATAAATTAAGCACTGATCAGTAAACAATACCTTTGGGCTGCATTTGTATTTCTTGGTTAAAACTCAGCATGCAAATAAAGCACAATAAATTCAGAGGCTAACATTCTGAGCACCCCGTCGTCATTGCTGTTTTGCCTTGCTGGTGACAGAAGAAACTGTGGCCCAGGGATGGGAAATACAGGGAACATCCTTGAATACACACATTTGTATGCATGTGCCTCTACCAACCATATTTAGCCAGTTGAGTAACAAAGGCTACATTTCTCTATGCATTTACTAAGGGGCAATCCCCATTGGATACAATGGTACTAACTTTGGAGTAAATATCCATAGGATTACTATGTAAATGCTTCAACAGATGCTGTTAGACTCAACTGTGGGGTAGACATTACCATTAAATCATTTTATAAATGTCTGCAAACTACAGTCGTACCTTGGAAGTCGAATGGAATCCATTCTAGAAGTCTGTTTGACTTCCAAAATGTTTGGAAACCAATGCGTGGCTTCTGATTGGTTGCAGGAAGCTTCAACCAATTGGAAGCCGCAGAAGCCCCATCGGACATTCAGGTTCCAAAGAACGTTCACAAACTGGAATACTCACTTCTGGGTTTGTGGCGTTTGGGAGCCAAAACGTCCGAGTACCAAGGCATTCGGGATCCAAGGTACAACTGTATATGGAAAGAACACAACATGCAGGGGCAAGCTTCACACATTTTGTTAGTTATCATTCTTATTTTGGATCCGTGCTAAAGGATAAATCAGTGTGGAACCTGATGACCTCTGGATGTTGAATGGCTGTAACTCCTGCCAATAATAACAATAATAATAATAATAATAATAATAATAATAATAATAATAATAATAATAATAATATTTATACCCCACCCTTCCCGGTTTAAAAACCGGGCTCAGGGTGGCTAACAACAAAAATAAAACATTGACTAAAATGCAACATAAAATGCAGTATCAATATCAATAAAATTAAAAAATTCAGGGGTCATTTTTTTTGAGGCTGATGAGATTTGGAGCCCAACAACATCTGGAGAACCACAGGTTCTTCATCCCGTAAAAAAGAGAAGAGAAATTTTCTGTCCAGCATTCCTTAATTAAGCTGCAGAAATTTTTATCACTAATTTATTCACACTAGGTCAAACAGCAAACTATGTATGTGGAGCAGTACCAGATTTGCAGCAACAAGGTTTCTTAAAAATGTGAATTTAACCGGTTGAGCATTTTTGGTGAACTTCTTCATTACACTTTTCAGTAACTGTCAACAAAATCAACAGCAACAAAATGTCAAAATAACTGAAATTACCCATGAGATTACCCTCCACCTTCCTAGGATGTTTTCAGTACAGTTCTCAAGCTGCAAAACACTGGCTCTTTGCTTTAGGCAAACCCACTGTGATAGTGGCAGGAATGTTGAGTTTGGACATGCGCATCCCAGGTAACTTTAAAATCCCTGTTCAGCCATAAAGTTCTTGGAGTCATATTCTCTCTGCATAGCCTATCATACAGGGTTGCTATAAGGATAAAAATTGAGTGCAAGCTGCTTGAGTACTTGTAGTTTGGGCAGTATAAATGTTGAATAAACTATTTTCACAAGGAAATTAACAGTAGAATGTAGATCTGCAGTGCAAGTGGATGACATACATTCCATACTTTTTCATTATCTTGCTATTGATGAAAAACAATTCTTGCATATAAATAGGGGAAGGGAAGTTGGTGATACTTTATGCACTGCAACATTTTCAGTTCAAGGGAAATTTATTTACAGTAGATAACCCTGAAAATCAACGTCTAATTCTATTACTGCATATTTTTAATAATGATGATGATGATGATGATAATCCCACCAACCACACATGGTTGATTTAGTATACTTTGGGGGTCAACATCTGAACAGAAGCTCATTCAAAGGTTGGTTTACAGAGCATACAACTAATTCAGAAAGCAAATGGTTCAAATGTAAATTTAAGAAGGACCATTGCTTTCAGCAGTGATGAATACTAACTAACACTATTTCAAGAAGCAATCAAGGTCCCTAACCAATTTTTCTAACTTGGTTTTGTTTTCCCTCTATAGAAAATTTCTGGTTAAGTTTTCTGAGATATCCCCTATCATCCATGTGTAAAATGAACAATCATTTAGAAGTAAAATAGGAGCTAATACCACGTTGCTGGTGTTCAAAAGGATTCTGACTGCAATGTGCAATGGATTCCTTGTAATTGGTTTTTCTTCGGCAATACATAATGACATTAATCAGACTTTAGAGTTTATATCTGAAACTAAAACCCATGAAGTAATATGGAAATAATATCTGCTTGCCTGGTGGAATGATCTCCCCTGTTCTTCCCCTGCACATTCTTCTGAGGGTTCCTCTGATCTAAGAGAAGGAATTTAGGGGAAGTGCAATGAGAGGAGCAGGAGGGAAGCCCTGGTGCTACCAAGATTCCATGTGCTGGCTTCTGCTAGTTACATCTGGCCTGGAGTGTGTCAGAAGAAAATGTATTTTAAATGTATTTTGAAACAAAATACTGAGGAATTCTAAAATACAAATTCAAAGCACAATATAGCACCATAAAGAACACAAAGATAATGGAACACCCAGAGGAAATGTGAGTTGCAAGGGTTTCAAAGAAGCAGCTTATTGCAATATATGTATGGAATAATGATCTGTGGCTAGAGATGTACTGTATTTTTCGCTCTATAAGACGCACCAGACCACAAGACGCACCTAGTTTTTGGAGAAGGAAAACAAGAAAAAAAATATCCTGAATCTCAGAAGCCAGAACTGCAAGAGGGATTGCTGCACAGTGAAAGCAGCAATCCCTCTTGCTGTTCTGGCTTCTGGGATAGCTGTGCATCCTGCATTCGCTCCGTAAGACGCACACACATTTCCCCTTACTTTTTAGGAGGGAAAAAGTGAGTCATAGAGCAAAAAATACGGTATTTTTTGTTCTGCCCTGTGTTCACCACATGCAGCGCTGTTTCCATTCCATTGCGGTTCGTCTTCCACCAAGGAGGATCTTCACTTCCCGCTGCAGCAAAATTGCATGAAATTAAGTTGCCATCACATTATTCCACCCCATTTATTTCAATGCAGGGAAAATACAATGCAAATTAGTAAAGGAAGATGTAATCAATTATGCATTGTTTGCAGACACCAAGAGTGCATAAGGATTGTATTTGCTGGATTGTGTTATGTTTTGGACAATGGACGAATAAGCAAACATTGGCAATTTCCCCCCATTGCCATTTTCATCAGAATTCTTCAATATCCCTCACTGTAGCATAGGCTCGGCTCTATAAAAAATTGCCCTGACAATCCACAGAGCTGAGGATGCAATCTGGGCAAAGTGCTTGTCAGACCCGTGGAAGAGATGTGAGCATATGCTTAATTTCCCCCTTGAAATGAATAAAACTGACAAGCGTTTAACTTTGCCTGGATTGTACCCTAAATTACTAATGACTACATTTGGTTTTAATGTGGAGGGCTTGTATAAGAGATATTTGCCAGTATGATGTAATGGTCAGATTAGCAGTAGGGAACGGGAACTTCAGGCACACAGTCGTGAAGCTGATTGAATGACCTTGAGCTATTCTCTCTCAGCCTAGCCTACCCCAAAGGGTTGGTGTACAGACGAAACACATGAGGGGACAGAGTCATAGATGCCGCTTTGAGTTCTTTAGAGGAAAAGTGACCTATAAATGTAAAAAAGAAATACACTGTGCACATCTAAGGGGTTTTCCTTCTATTGGAATTCTGAGCTCAGATGATGGCAGTTTTCGTGTGTTTTTTTGTCATTAATAAGACTTTCTATAATCTGTTCTAGCTGGTGGCGTTATTGTATTTCACTCTTCATGAATATTTCTGTCAAATACCAATTGAATTTTGTCATCTTTTATCTTTTGTAATTAATTGCCTTGGCTGCTGTTATGGATTCTTTGCTCTTATCCATTTCAAAGCTAATAGTTCACTTCAAGTTTGACCTGCCAATGTAAGCTCTCATTTTGTTGTAATCTTGCCTTTTCCCTTTGCTCTGATAGCTGTCTTGACATTCAGGGACGTATGGAGTGGCAGCAGGAGAGCTCGGTCCCCAGAGAGACGAGGCAGAATATGATTACATTTTATTCCTAGGATATTAATTCAGGCTTCTCAGGTAGAACATTTTTTTATGTTAAAGTCATTTGCCTAGGAAGTTTTGCTAGAAGTTTTCCAGGAGGAAGGAACACAGCTGCCTTCAAGCATGCAAGAGCTGCCCTTGCATGTTTTCAAATTGCTGCTGCAAACTTCATTGGGAGTGCAGTCTGAAAGAACAGCCTCCTTTTTGTGAGCTACTTCTATGTTCACAGTTGAGAGATTTTCCCCTGTTGTTTTCTTGTCTCCTGCCTGATGTTGTTTAACTCCTAGTTACAGCCTTGTTAAAGGTGTTTAACTGTGATGCTTTTACAAGGATCTTTTTAGTTCTTGGTACCATTTCAAGAATGATTTAAAGTCTCTCCTTCTTTTTGGTTTCCTCTCCCTCTAGCAATTGTTTGGGTTGTGTTCAGTGTAGCACTAAAGCTTAGTCTCCATCAGCGCAGCAGACATTTGAAACCAAGCTCACCACAACAGAGATTAAAACAAAACATTTTAACAGGATTCCAGTTACAGATAGGTAGCCGTGTTGGTCTGCCATAGTCAAAATAAAAGAATTCCTTCCAGTAGCACCTTAAAGACCAACTAAGTTAGTTCTTGGTATGAGCTTTCGTGTGCATGCACACTTCTTCAGATACACCTGAAGAAGTGTGCATGCACACGAAAGCTCATACCAAGAACTAACTTAGTTGGTCTTTAAGGTGCTACTGGAAGGAATTATTTTATTTTAACAGGATGTTTACATCACGGGCATGGCAGAGGAGGAGGTGCAGTGGTGGAGACTGCCTCCCCATCCTGACCCTTCCAGGGAGAAGGAAGAGGAAGACAGTATAAATTGACAACAGTTGTTTGTGGAAGGTCAGAGGCAGATGAGGGGGAAAGTTGGGAAATAATGGGAGAGGAGGAACAGGCAGAGCAGGATCAGCAACTGGCTGACACGTTGTCGCTAGAAAGCATTCCAGACCCACCATCTCCCAGAACCCGGTGAGCCTTAAAAGTAGGAGAGCAAAGAGCTCAAAGACAGGGGGCACTTAGTGGCACCCATAGAGGAGGTGATGATGGTGACGAATGAGGAAGTGGGAGAGAAAGGTGTGTGTGGAGATCCACTTGGGACAATGCCCTTATCCAAGAGGTTGAGCTCTATAGCCTCTCTCTGTAAAGTTTGAAATAAAAAAGGACTGTAAGAACCTTTCCTTGTCTTTATACTTTCCTGGGCTACCAGCCGGGAGCCACTGGCAACACCCTGACTATTTAAAATCTAGCAAAGAAGAAGTAATGCTTTCTGGGCCGAGTTCCAAAAGGATGGGGACACCCCCCAAAAAAGGCACAAGGTTTATTGCGCCCACAAGTCTATTATAGCTTGCAAGCAGGTCTTCAGATGCTGGTCTTAAGGTTCAGGTGGGCTCATAGTGGTGCAGGTGGTCCTTCTATCAGCTTGGTCCCAAATCATGCAGGGCTTTAAAGGTCACCACCAGCACTTTCAGTTGAGCTCAAGATTTATATGATGGAGTCAAGGAATGAATAGGCAGCTGATGCAGTTAGTACTGTATCGGTGTTACAAACTGTGAAGGTCTGGCATGCACAGGTGTAACAGCAACTGCATTTCTGCATTAGCTGAAGTTTCCAAACAAAACAGCTCCATGTATGGTGCATTGCAGTAGTCTAGTATGACCAGGGCATGTGTCACTGAAGCAAGGTGCAAAACTCTACGCACACTTTCCAGGGTTTGTTCCCAGTGACTCCTGTTTTATACTGAACTCTGAGATGTACGGTACACAGGGACCACATCCTCTTAACTCATCTTGATTTTGTGCTAATTGTGAGTTTTCTCCTTGAGTAAGGGAGCTCTACTAGAACAAAGTGTTTGCAATTTCCCTTTAAGAATATTTTAAATTCATAAATATGACACTGTTCATTTGTGAAGCACAGCTCTTGCATATTAATTTTTTCACATCTGCACTTTGCTGTTGAGTTAGACGTTTAATTTATATTTAGTTCCTGTAAAATGGTTTTCTCCATGAGAGAAAGTAATTAGTTTTGAGTGCCATAATAGTTGGAAGGAATTTCCAAAGAATTATGAACAGTTTCTGTGGTGGAGATAGAAGTATGGACCGGATATTCCTAGGAACAGGAATACGCTAATGAATGAAAGTGTAAACAAATTAAAATGTAAGTTTCCTTATGTGATCAGCACCATGCATAAGGTGTATAATCAAATGAAATGCACACAGAACTGAAGCAATGCACACTTCAGTAAAATTATTTCTGTGGTGACTCTTGGTTTCAGGCTGATCTATCATATCCTCCCCTAGTTGCCCAACACATTCTCATTGAGGTTAGATTAAAATATATCTAAATGATTGAGCTGCATTAAATTATAATCCATAGCTATGTGGCAGCTTTCCTTGTAATACCCTTTGGCTTAGTGATATTCCTGTTCTTTTGAAATTGACTTTACAATGTTACATCGAGATCTCATTACTGCCTTTGTGAATGATAAATATTTCTTAGGTGTAGCTGAGCTTTCTCTAGGATTGATATCATAGTTGCATTAATAGAAACATGCATTTTACTGTAGTTGTCAGTGTAACTCTGATAGGATTCATGTGGAATTAGCCTTTAGGACTGCAACCAAAGAGTCATTTCTTGCAAGAATGCAAGTAGAATTGAAGAGGTCATTTACTGTGTGTGTGTGTGTGTGTGTGTGTGTGTGTGTGTCCGCACACACTGACCATGGCTTGGATCCAAACTTCGCATCCTTTGGTGGGAACATCCTAACAGTCAGCTAGTGTAGATCCACTTAGTTGACACTCCCTCTGGTCAATGGAAAGGAGGCTGCTTTGCCAATTCCCCCTCCCTCTGCAGCCCCTTGCAACCTCACAAAGTCTGCTGAGAGCATTAGGCAGCCCTCCAGAATAGTGTGGGATGGGAACTGTGGGCTACAGGGGAGAATTGCAAAAGCTGTCTCTTGTGGGTACTCCCTGCCTTTGCGGCTAGAAGAAGCCCTTCCATTCATAGATGTCAAAGTCTGGATTCAACTCAGTATTTGACTGGTCGGTTGTCCAGTTCACCCACCCTTCTCTGGAAATTGCAGAACCACAGGCTCATCCATCTTGTACTGCCTGATGTATTCCACTACTTCCAAAATAAGCAGCAAGACAGCAAGTAGCTCCAGTTCAGCTCTTTAAACTAACTGCTGGCAGAATAACCTGCGCTGAAACTTCCAAGACAGCAATGAAGCCATTAATGTGGTTGAACTTCCTACTACGAAATGAGATTTTGTTTATACAAATGGGATCCCTGTGCAGTGTTTCTGAATTGCCCAAAGCATTATGGACAAGTTATTATATTGCTTTTCCCATGGTGCTCCAGTTTAATTAGCCATTTTCCTCGCCGTGTCAACAATCTCTCTCACACATCAGGCTCTCAAGAGGCTCGGTATTTCTCGCCTGTTGCCACTCTGAAATTTAAAGTATCTTTCATCCTATTTGGCCACAAATACAAGCAGGCTGTTAATCTTTTAGCAGCCCTTTGCATAGAACTATCATGCTGTCTTAGGAGCCAAAGGTAGAATGGAATAGAATTAGGTAGTGATAATAACTAGATGCTTTTTGTTGGTCACCTGAGAAAGTCTCTGACTAGTCCCTGCTTCGCTAGTTGCAGGAATACTTTGTATTTGATATGCTAATTCTAGAGAGTCTGGTGTAATCGCCAAAGCTGCTTGTATAGCATTAGAAAGCAAGAAAATTATCTGTAATAACCTGCATTCTCTGTCCTTTGAAGAATAGAATTGCATCACTTTGAAGCTTGGTGAATTAGTGAGCAATGCAGCATGCCTGCTTTCAACACATGGTAATGTAAATCATTTTGAAGCACTCTGTGGATTATTATTATGTTCCTACTTACCTATATGAATGCGGAGTGTGTGTTGCACTATGTTGTAATATGAAAAATTGTAATGTCCCTTTCATGTTACCAGCATAGTTATTTGGTTCTGTTATAGCAATGGGCTGAATAAACTATTAATGCAGATGTCTTGGATGCTAGAGTTATCAGCAAATTGACATGTTCAGATCTTTCTGCATGCAACTAGTTCTGGGCAACAAAGGAAAAGCTCAATGAAAAGAACATTAATTTCCTTCCCTTGCTGTTGTTTAGTCGTTTAGTCGTGTCCGACTCTTCGTGACCCCATGGACCAGAGCATGCCAGGCACTCCTGTCTTCCACTGCCTCCAGCAGTTTGGTCAGACTCATGCTGGTAGCTTCAACAACACTGTCCAACCATCTTGTCCTCTGTCGTTCCCTTCTCCTTGTGCCCTCAATCTTTCCCAACATCAGGGTCTTTTCCAGGGAGTCTTCTCTTCTCATGATGCATCCTAAAGAAGCGAATTTCACTGTTGCTTATGCTGAAGCTCACTGGGTTGTACCTGCCATAGAAACATTGCAGCAAAGTGCCTTTAAAATAGCATTTTAAAATATATACTACCGGCCTTTTACTTCCAGAGACAGTGTTGGATAAATGGTAGTAACAAAAACAATAAAGAGAAAAGAGGTAGGGGGAAATTCACATTTAAATTTAGTTAAGCAAGGGATGAGGGTTGTTTTATTCACAGTATTAATTGAGACTTAGCTGGAATTAGGGGCAGAGAAGCACAGATGGAACTGAGGTGATCTGACAAGCTAAGTGTCTGAGTCAATGGATAATGGGCTATAACTTAGAATTTCATTAAATAACACTCTCCCAGGTGCTTTTTAAAATAGCTTCTGGACTCTTCACCTGACCCATATTTCTTTTTTGGTGGCAGTCCATTGTCTATTGACCTTGAAGTGAACAGTGCATTCCCCTTGTTATTAGCTCCATTTTCTCTGATAGTAGTGTCTCAGATAAAATTAGAAATTAATAGCTTTCCTTGTGGGGAGGGAAGGGTTGAATAATCAGTTGATATTCTCTCTAGTTCTGAGGAGTGTGTCCATTATGAGTTGCATTCAATAAACTTGTGCCATTTCTTCATGGACCTCCAACTGCACAATATGGCCCAAAATCTGTTCTGCAGGGTCTTCCAAACCTTCCAAAGCAAAATGGGGAGACAGGGAAAGGCATAAGAAATCCTCTTGTGCAGGTGGAAGTTTCTTCCCTAATGGGAGAACTTCATTGGATACATATGGTATAGTTTACTCATTTTAAAAAAAGGTAAAGGACCCTTGACAGCTAAGTCCAGTTGCAGACAACTCTGGGGTTGCGGCACTCATATCACCTTACAGGCCGAGGGAGCCGGCACTTGTCTGCAGTCAGTTTTTCCAGGTCATGTGGCCAGCATGACTAAGCCGCTTCTGGCGAAACCAGAGCAGCACACGAAAATGCTGTTTACCTTCCTGCTGGAGCAGTACCTATTTATCTACAGTGGTGCCTCGAGTAACAAACACCTCAGGTTACAAATGCTTCAGGTTACAAACTCTGTTAACCTGGAAGAGTTACCTCGAGTTGAGAACTTTGCCCCAGGATGAGAACAGAAATTGTGTACTAGCGGCACAGCAGCAGCAAGAGGCCCCATTAGCAAAAGCACGCCTCTAGTTAAGAACATTTTCAGGTTAAGAACGGACCTCAGGAACGAATTAAGTTTGTAACTAGAGGTACCACTGTACTTGCATTTTTGGTGTGCATTTGAACTGCTAGGTTTGCGGGAGCTGGGACAGAGCAACGGGAGCTCACCCTGTCATGGGATTCAAACCGCCGACCTTCTGATCGGCAAGCCCAAGAGGCTCAGTGGTTTAGACCACAGCGCCATCCGCATCCCTAGTATACTCCTAAGGACAGTACTATTCTAAGAATTCTAACAATTAGTTTTTGCACCCCTATCCCCCACCCTTGGAATTGCACGGTTGTTTTTTGTTTTTCTATACACAGCTATCTAGAGAGCATTTGTGGCTTTAAAGGCAGTGCCCTGTAGATATGAAGAAATCTTTTAAAGTATTTTCCCCCTGAAGTTCTTTGATGTTAACTTATGTATGGTAAGTATCACTCTTTTCTTTCATACTGGCCTATTCATTATTCACATAGTAAATATTTGATTTTCCCTAGCTGAGCTTTTCCATCTGTATACGTTGAAAATCTCTACATTTTTTTTTAAAAACCCTCTACATGAACTAACTAACTCAGGTAAAAAGCTCAGCTTTTTTATTGTCCAAGGAAAAAGATGTCTATTGAATAATGTTCTGAAAAAATCCTATAGTTCTGACTTGTTTGAAAGCCACTTATACTTGGTTAATTCTCTTACATTTTTGGACTAGGAAGGTATAATCTAACATTCAGTTATATTTTACTCAAACTTTTTAGTCCACTGTTGCATGGTAGACTGAATATTAGACTTCTGTGCCTAATATTTTGAGATGAAGTTTGAAAGTGAGTTAAAAATGTGTTTGAGTATATTTGTGTGCTGTATCATGTTTGTGTCAGACCATTTAAGTACAGTTTTTATCATGACGTAACTTTTGAAAGTGGAAAATGCCTCTCTTATGGGTTTGTTTTTATCGCTTAAATACTATACGGAAACATTTGCTCCTTTGCTCAGTGTAAGTGAAGTCCATGGTCAAACTGTAACTACTTGTATCCAAAGCATATTATATATCAAACAAGCAAATTAAAAATAGTTTATCTCCCACCTCTCCAAACTCCAGCAAAATCAAACAAACAGATAAATAAGAACATACCCTCGCAATGCTGACACAAAAGCTCTGCACGTACACTAAGCAAAAGAATGAAAAATCACTGCCCCGTTCTTTCTCCCCCCTCCCTACAACCTCATAATGTCTATGACAGCAGCGTCTCACACCAAATGTAACTGACATGTAGTAAAGACCCAATCAATTGAAAACAGAGACACTGTACCCTTGTTAAATAATAATAATAATAATAATAATAATAATAATAATAATAATAATAATTATTACTATTACTATTTATTTATTTATACGCTGCCCATCTGGCTGAGTTTCCCCAGCCACTCTGGGCGGCTCCCAACAGATTAAAAACAGAATAAAAAAAATCAAACATTAAAAACTTCCCTAAACAGGGCCGACTTCAGATGTCTTCTAAAAGTCAGATAGTTGTTTATTTCCTTGACATCTGATGGGAGGGCATTCCACAGGACGGGCGCCACCACCAAGAAGGCCCTCTGCCTGGTTCCCTGTAACATCGCATCTCGCAGTGAAGGAACCACAACAAAAACCACAAAAATCTTTCAGTTAAACAACTGTATATAAAAAAAGCTTATTTCCTTAGTTTGTCCTCAGATTCTAGCAAAGAAATCGTTGCTTTTGCCTCGGTCACTTTTTTGTTAGTCTGGAGAAACCAAATCAAAAGCATACTGGCTGCAGTCTTGTGAAAAGGGCAAGAAAAGAAAAGGGCTCAGGAGGGCTAAGGAAAGCTCAAGATGGCCCACCTCCCCACTTGTCCTGCAGGCACATGCCACATCACCTGCAATGCCCCCCCATTCACCCCACCTTGCAAAGATGCTGCCCACCAGTGCTCAGGATGGTTTAGTGTTGAATTAGTTTTAATTTTCTGTATTATGTGGCAGAATATATGCAGTGTGCATGTTACAATGAAATGTTTTAGAATGAACTTTCTTTCTCAAAGCAATACCTAAAATATATGGAGCATTTAAACATTCAAAAAATTAGATTTTTGCTTTACCATTTTACCATTGATGCATCAGCTCCTTAGATTTTATACATGTTGCAAATAAGTGTAAAGGTGCAGGCCAAAGTAGTGTTAAGCACCTTCTCGGTTATAAGTGCACCCACTAAATAGTTAAGACGAACCTAGCTTTCCATTGGTATTAAATTGTGTTTCAAATGTGGTTTCCAAGCAATGTCAGATTCATTGATCTATACATCAGTGTCACTCGAGTCAGCACACTTCAGAAGATATACAACAGATATTATCTCCAACCTTTTAAGGCTAAGTTGCATTATCCTTTGTTTTATATTTATTTGCCTCCAAGATTCATGCATTAAGGGGTTGGTATTTATTCCTTAATACTACATAGCACTTACATCTCAGGCACAAATGCAAATATAAATGTAGAAGTTATCTCATAAAAACCACCAGTCATTCCTAGACAAACACTTAATCTACTCTGCATTCTATTGCTCTATTTTTCATCTTGTGCCAGTATACTCATTGCCACAGTGGCAATCTCAGGTGAATTATTGCACAAACTCGGTTGCCCTGGATATGTGTGTAGGAGCACAGAACCAGAGGTGGGCTGCACTAACGCCCCACTTTGTCTCACCTCCCCCCCCCATTGCAATACTTTCTGCCTGTCTAGTTGCTTTCATGTCAGCAAATGACACACACACTACAAGATGCCATAAGGAGAAAATATATGGACTTGCGAAGAAGAGATGGCCAAAAAAATCTACTTTGAAATATCCCATGCTGCACAATAATATGAAACAACTGGAGGGGGAATGTTTCTTGGGAGGCATGATAACGATCTTTAAGATAAAGGATTATTCTCAAGAGTAAATGAGTAACTGACAGCAATCATCGCTTAGTTTCCTGTGAGCTCTTCTTACAGTAATGTTTGATAGTAGGGATAAAAAGGTAAAGGTAAAGGTACCCCTGCCCGTACGGGCCAGTCGTGTCCGACTCTAGGGTTGTGCGCCCATCTCACTTAAGAGGCCGGGGGCCAGCTCTGTCCGGAAACACTTCCGGGTCATGTGGCCAGCGTCACGAAGCTGCTCTGGTGAGCCGGCACCAGCGCAGCACACGGAAACGCTGTTTACCTTCCCGCTATAAAGCGGTACCTATTTATCTACTTGCACTTAGGGGTGCTTTCGAACTGCTAGGTGGGCAGGAGCTGGGACCGAAAGACGGGAGCTCACCCCGCCGCGGGGATTCAAACCGCCGACCATGCGATCGGCAAGCCCTAGGCACTGAAGTTTTACCCACAGCGCCACCCGCGTCCCGATAGTATGGATACTTGAGTACAAAAAACATGTGCTGCTTATCAAGCATAATAGCTGCTTGAGTATATTGAGTAAATGGCCTCGGTCCAGTATACCTGAAGGAGTATCTCCACCCCCATCGTTCAGCCCGGACACTGAGGTCCAGCGCCGAGGGCCTTCTGGCGGTTCCCTCACTGTGAGAACCCAGGCAGAGGGCCTTTTTGGTAGTGGCACCTGCCCTGTGGAACGCTCACTCATCAGATGTCAAGGAAATAAACAACTATCTGACTTTTAGAAGACATCTGAAGGCAGTCTTGTTTAGGGAAGTTTTAAATGTTTAATCGTGTTTTTAGTCTTCTGCTGGGAGCTGCCCAGAGTGGCTGGGGAAACCCAGCCAGATGGGTGGGGTATAAATAATAAAATTATTATTATTACCTTTGGAGGGAAGGCAGATTGCACTGTGTGTGTGTGTGTGTGTGTGTGTGTGTGTGTGTGAGAGAGAGAGAGAGAGAGAGAGAGAGAGAGAGATTAGGATTGGATCAAGATCCTATTTCTGTACATTTTTAAAGAGGGAATACGGGAACAGATTTTTGCATGAACGCTTCATAGCCAGAACATGTATTTTGTATTTGAGCATCCATATGAGAAGGCACAAAAATTCAATGAGAGGCAAGTCTAAGGTTTCTAAAGTTATCTCTGCTAGATAGAGGGGAGCAGGTGTTTCCCTTTTCAAGGTAAGAAGGCTTCAATGAAGCCATGCCTTAGCATAGAATGAATAGGTCAGTATGATACTATCTGATCATGTGGCTGACCTTCGACTTCTACCCTGAGGTAAAATTATTCTACCTTGTTTCTACTGCATTTTTATGTTCAGGTTGTTTTACATCAAAAACATACGATATTTATGCCTTTTTTCTTTTCTTTTTAAGCTGAAGCATGGAGAAACTGCCTCATCTTGTGGAGTTTTTGATTTGGGTTTCAGGACTTATTCAACTAGAAATTAAGATGCAAATCGTGTATCGTAGTTATGAAATTGGAATGCCTAACCCTTAAGACTTAAAGTAAAGGAAGAGTGCTTTAAAATCAGTGTGGTGGGAATAGAGGGTAGGAGGTGGCTATATTGTTCTGTATCGAAATGTTATTAAAGTGTTGAAACTTTTGAAATTCATTTTTTTTCTTAAAGAAAAAAATATTTTTAAAATTTCTGCCAGAATTACAGGCCAGTATATTTAATTTATCAGAGTTCTCTTATACTTAAACAGATTGTTCCTGTTCCTGTTTGTGTGTGCAGTGCTGGGGAAGGAAGAAAATGAAATTTCACATGTCTGCACCCATGCAAATGCAACGACAGGCTATAGGAACTTAAATGGGTGTAATTTGTCAGTTTGCATTTCTTAGTGCAGAAAGTATTGATCTGGTGTGTAGAGATCTTTCCTAATCTACTTAATTCAAGAAGCTTCTAGAAGCTTCTCTCTGGGAAAGAAGAAACAAGCAGAAGGTTTATGATGTTCGGGTTATTCCTTCAGAGAAACTGAGTGCAGCTGGTTTAAACTGATTCTGTAGTCTCTTTCTGTCAAGGTCATGCTGATTATAAAAGTAGGGCCAGAAGGAGCCTGGGTCTTCACTTTCTCTTTCTATTCCTTCAAGTGTGGTGTTCTTTGTATAGTACAGTGGTACCTCGGGTTACAAACACTTCGAGTTACAGACTCCGCTAACCCGGAAATAGTACCTCGGGTTAAGAACTTTACCTCAGGATGAGAACAGAAATCATGTAAGGTGGTGCGGCGGCAGCAGGAGACCCCATTAGCTAAAGTGGTACCTCAGGTTAAAAACAGACATCCAGAACGAATTAAGTACATAACCAGAGGTACCACTGTATGCTTAGTGTTAAGGTTTTAGTCTTATTTTAAGTTATTGTAAGTTTAAGTTAAGTCTGCTGCAACTGGATTTCTTATGGACAGTGCCAATCCTGAATGTATCGGATTTGTGACCATTATGCCCATTTGCCTTCAGTAGCAGTATAGCTCTGCTGGGTGAAATATTAATTGCCTCTGGTCTATTTGGGGGGAATCCTGCAATGTGTTTTAAGTTTTTACTCTGCTAACGATACGTTGGAATCCGCTCTGGATCAATATTGAGTAGAATTCCATGGCAGCAATTACCTCCTTATTATTGTGAACTTAATAGTATCACCCCTGAATGTAAGCTAAATGGCCAAATCTTATGAAGCTCTTCCACTGAGGGTTATGAGATACTTCACTATATGGGGTATGGATGAGGATTATACCGGGTCACACATTTTGGAGAGCTGCTACCAATTGGTGTAGACCAGGTGGCGCTGTGGGTTAAATCACAGAGCCCAGGACTTGCCGATCAGAAGGTCGGTGGTTCGAATCCCTGCGGCGTGGTGAGCTCCCATTGCTTGGTCGCTGCTCCTGCCAACCTAGCAGTTCGAAAGCATGTCAAAGTGCAAGTAGATAAATAGGTACCGCTCCAGCAGGAAGGTAAATGGTGTTTCCGTGTGCTGCTCTGGTTCGCCAGAAGCGGCTTAGTCATGCTGGCCACATGACCCAGAAGCTGTACGCCGGCTCCCTCGGCAAATAAAGCGAGATGAGCACAGCAACCCCAGAGTCGGCCATGACTGGACCTAATGGTCAGGGGTCCTTTTACCTTTACCTTACAGGCACAGGCAAACTCGGCCCTCCAGATGTTTTATGACTACAACTCCCATGATCCCTAGCTAACAGGACCCGTGATCAGGGTTGATGGGAATTGTAGTCCAAAAACATCTGAAGGGCTGAGTTTGCCTATGCCTGGTGTAGACTAACCTGTTGTCCTCTGCAGGGTATCTTGAAGACTAGCTCTGCTGTATACGAAACTGAGCTAGATAGGAAGACTTATATGGTACAAGGCAACTTCCTTTTTGTATATTCAAAAAGTGCTCACCATCTCTGGATAGCAGGGCTGGGAAGGACGCCTAATAGAGATATTAGGCAGCTACTACCACCTGAGTAGGCAACACAGGGCTAAATTTGCCAATGATACAAATCAATACAAGGCAGATCCATATCCTTGACAGACAATATTCTGCTTCTGTTGAAGTTGCAATGATGCTTTTGAACATTTAACTGGATTTGGAGGTTCCATATATCAAGCCTGCAGTGTCACATCCAGATTGATTTAAGGGCATGTTTGCTCAATGAATATTAGCACTGAAGTTTCCCCCCCTGTCTACATCAGATTGCAAAAAATGGAGTTTGTCAAGAACTGGCAGGCAACAATACGTGACTGATGTACTGCATTTGGCTTGGTAGGTCGCTCACTCTGCAGACCCGACTTGTAATGTGATTTGTCAATCAAAGCTGGGCCTTCTGGAGCTTGGTTTGATTGGATCTAGTTTGTGAACCCAAAAGCACACAAATGAAAAATAAGTTGCATTGGATGGAATTTGCATATTAAACATCATCAGCGTTGTGGCTGTGATTGCATACACGCAGCATTTTGTTCTAGTATCAAAATGGAGACTGAGTAGTTGTTTTGTCCACACACAGTCTGGAACTGTTTCGTATTGCTTGTCCCTGAAATGCATTTCTTGAGAAACTGGGTTCATTTCTGAAATATACTCGGAGTCCTGCAGTGATTTCATGCTCTTTATTGCAGCTTGTAAAACAGTGACTGAATTTCCCCCAAAACCTCCGGCTTTTATATACATTCTTTACACAATGAGTCCCGTCTGACTGACTGATTCTGCTTCCGTCCTGGAGCCTGATTGGGCTGCTACTGCAGGCCAATCAGTTGTTGCATTCTACGATCCTACCAGCCTAATAAGCTGATTAACTTCCTCCTGGGGTCTGATTGGGCTGCTGCTGCAAGCCAATCAGTTGTTGCATTCTAGGATCCTACTTGCCTATTGTTCTAGGATTAAAGCTTAGTACATAACAATTTCAAAAATAAAAGCTCATTTCAGATTGACTATGAATTATGCTGTATGTCCATCTGGAAGCAGATGCAGGTGATTTTGGCAATGGAGATGGTGGTAAATCCCCATTTGCCCAGTGATGTTATGGGTGAGGCCATATATCAAGATTGAGATTTCCACTTTCTCCTTCATTCAGCTGGGATATTTTCAGGGAAGAAAAGGCATGGAAAAGGGGAGTGTTTTCAAATGAGTGTCAGGTAACCTCACCCACTGTTGTGGATGGCAGGGTCTTGAATGAATCTAGATTGTAAATGGCATGTTGAGAATTAGCATGAACAATTGCAGGTGGAAAAAATATGCACTTTTGTGCTACAGAAGGCTTAGCATGTGTTAAACTGCTGTGGTCCTTGATCACATGTACTACTTGCAGACTTAACCCAGGGTAATTGTTGCTTATTTCTGTTATTTCCACCCCTCCTCCCAATAAAATGAATTTTAAGTGATTTCATAAGACATAATCAGTGTAACCTTAACAATGGCTCTGTTGTACCCTTCATTGAGCTAAATTATTGGATACTTTAGACCAGGCATGTCCAAAGTACCGGTCCGCCAGTTGGTTTAATCCTGCCCTTGTGGCAGTTTACTTCCTGGGGGGAAATCCTAAAAAAGCTCAACAACTTCTATCCTAAAAAAAGGTCACATATGTTCACTTCATCAAATCTGGTCCTCTTTGAAAAAGTTTAGACACCTCTGCTTTAGACATTTTCAGTTCATGCAAATAGTGTCAACACTTACCAATGCTTAGAAATTGGAACAAATGCAACACACACCTGTCAAAAATAACTGTTTCAAGGTATCATATCAGTTATCTCAAAAAGGCATTGTGTTAACGAAAACCACATTATTGGATTTTGGTATACAAAAAAGGCTTTAGTAGGTGACCTTTATAACCTGACATACTGTAGTAATTTATGAATGGGTGTGAACTGTACACTGTGGCAAACTATAAATATGCGAGTTTTGAATTTAATTATGGAAATTACGTTAAATTAGAGGATGCAGTATTGAAAACAAAACAGAGGCGACGCATAGAACAATAACTAAAAACAAAGGGGAGGGAATCCACTTATCTATAATTCTCACATCTTCTGATTTGGGGAATGCATCTAGGAAGTGGTCTGTTTAGAAGCAAAAATTGTGAAATATATGTACAGCCATATTTTTCTGCAATTGCATAAGAAACTACAGTGACCCTGAGAACTTGAAATGTAATCCTTTTTCTATGCTCTGAGAGAATATGAAAGAGCTGAGAAATGAGGGGGGGGGGACTTTAAACATTCCCCTTTCTTTGTACTCAAATAGCTGTAAACCAATCTTTAATCTTTTTAATATTTTCTTTCTTTTCTTCTTTTAAAAAAAGACTTGGTTAACATTCTCTGCAGAGATGGAAAACAGCAAAAGGATAATTGCTTGAAATTATTTGCACATACATTTTGACTTTCTCTGGCAGTTTTTTCTGAGCATCCCTCCCCCCTTTCCCCATGTTGCCTATTTTTCAGCCAGCTTAGCAAAAGAATTTGGCCACAATCACCTGGGATGCTTCACCTTCTTGGAGCGGAGTCATGCAAGAGTATGTGCTCTGAATGCACAGTATTCCAGTCTCAGCTCCTGCTATCTCCAGCCAAAAAAATTTTAGCAGCAGGGAATGGGCAATTGCTCTGCCTAAAATCAGGGACAGATTCTGCCCTTCAGATGACACAGTACTGGGCTAGGTGGTTTAAAAGGATCACTTGGGATATGGAAGCATAGAAACAGAAGGAAAAGCCTCAAAATGATGCCTAAAGTAGGAATGTATAGAAGATACAATAGACTTAGCATATTTTGGTGGAAACAACAGTGGTGAGTGTTTGAGGGAGGAAGGGAGAGAGCCTGTCATCAGTAATGGACTGAACGAGGGTGAATAATTGAAACTTAATCCAGATGAGACAGAGGTGCTCTTCTTGGTCAGCTGGAAGCAGAACAGGGAATAGGGATTTAGCCTTTGCTGGATGAGGTAGCACTCTCCCTGAAGATACAAGTTCACGTTTTGGGCATGCTCCTGGTTTCTGAGGAATTTACCGTATTTTTCGCCCTATAGGACACACTTTTTTCCCTCCAAAAATGAAGGGGAAATGTGGGTGCGTCCTATGGGGCGAATGCAGGCTTTCGCTGAAGCCTGGAGAGCGAGAGGGGTAGGTGCGCACCGACCCCTCTCCCTCTCCAGGCTTCAGGAAGCTATCCGCAAGCCATGGGAGCCCGCAGGAGTTCCCCCGGGCTCCCACAGCTTGGGCAGAGCTGCCTGCATCCCGAAGCCCCGGCTCGCTGAGCAGTCGCGCCGGGGCTTCGGGTAGCTCTGCGCAAGCCCCGGGAGAGCTCCCCCGGCTTGCACAGAGCTGCCTCTTATCCCGAAGCCCCGGCGCGCTGAGCAGTCGCGCCAGGGCTTTGGGTAGCTCTGCGCAAGCCGCGGGAGATCTCCCATGGCTTGCAGAGAGCAGCCTGTTCTGGGGGCTGGGCTCGGGGCAAGCTCGGGCTTCCCCCGCCCCAGCCTCACACCTTGGGGGGGGGGGAATAATTTTTTTTCTTTATTTCCCCCCCAAAAAACTAGGTGCGCCTTATGGGCCGGTGCGCCCTATGGGGCGAAAAATACGGTAAATAAGTACACAGAATATTATTTTTACATTAAACGGTATTTAGAACACAAAGAACCACTATTCTATGAAACTGTGTCTTGCCTATGAAACTGCATGTTCAGTTTTTATGCCTTATACCAGCCAACCCCCCCCCCCCCCGCCAATGCCCTCCAAACGTTCTTGGACTCCAGCTCCCATCATCACTGACCATTGGGCATGCTGGCCGGGCCTGGTGGAATATGTAGTCCAACAAAACCTCGAGGGCAGCAGGCTGTGGAAGCCTTCCTTGAACATTTGAGTGAAGGCAAAGATGATGGCGAGGGGGCTTGCCTTTCCTTTAAACCCTCCCCCCCCCCAGTTTTTATTACAAATTGTGTTTGGTTTCCGTGCAGGTGGTTGACCAGATTGACACCCTGACTTCAGACTTGCAGCTGGAGGATGAGATGACAGACAGCTCGAAAACGGACACGTTGAACAGCAGCTCAAGTAGCACAACAGCATCCAGTTTGGAGAAAGTCAAAGTCCGAGCCAACGCGCCCCTCATCAAGCCCCCGGCCCACCCGTCTGCCATTCTCACCGTGCTGCGGAAGCCGAACCCACCGCCCCCTCCTCCGCGGCTGACTCCAGTCCGGTGCGAAGACCCTCATAGGCCAGTTATCCCTGCCAACCCTGTAAAGACTAATGGGACTCTACTACGAAACGGAGGCTTGCCGGGTGGACCGAATAAAATTCCCAATGGGGATATATGTTGTATACCGAATAGTAACGTGGACAAAGTCCCGATTCAGCCTCTGATGCACAGGTCTGAGAAAGACAGGTGTCCGCAGCCTGGGACACGGGAACGGGTACGATTTAATGAAAAAGTCCAGTACCATGGCTATTGTGCAGACTGTGACGTTCGGTATAATATTAAAAACAGGGAGGTCCACTTGCACAGCGAACCTGCCCACACGCTGGGAAAGCTTCCTCACCAATGCCCACCCTTGCCACCACCACCTCCTCCGCTTCCTCCTTTTCCGTTAGAAAATGGAGGGGTGGGAATAAGCCCCAGTAGTAGCTTTCCTCCTCTCAGACCTGCAACTGTGCCTCCACAAACTGCACCAAAACCCCAGAAGACCATCTTGAGGAAATCGACCACTACAACAGTGTGATGTATCCCACTTGGAAAACTCTCTTATTTTTTTCCTTATGTATAAAACATGAAAAAGGTAATGAGCACTTTCTACTCAAGCAATAAAAAGCCCAAATATATTACACCCTTTCTTCGATGAAGTGGCATAAGAATCACATGGTGAGTACAGATAAACCTGGTGTCCGATCCTAAAACACATTTCATGGTTGAAAATTATAATTATCGTTGTGTAAGTGATCACTGGTATTTATTTATTTATTTATTTATTTATTTATTTATTTATTTATTTATTTATTTATTATTTACAGAGGAACTGCCTTAGGTGTGGCCTAAAGAGGCAATTAAATGTTCATTTGGGAAACCATAGATGTGCAGCAGCAATTAATAGCGAAGTCAAATGTGGTTTGGAAAATACAATAATTTCCACTGCCCAGTAGGTTTTACAGCACTGGCAGTGACCATTTTGTGTGGAGGTTCTGTTCCTGACCACCGCATGTGTTGGCAGAAAGTCTGCTCCGCCCCATTACACCCCCCCCCCATTTTGCCCCCATTCTTCCTCTTCAGAGTCCCTAAAACCTATGCATCACTGGTCGCACTTCAATTGGGCATGCCTAAAATGCTCACCAACTCTATGTGAGTCATTCGAAATGCATTTTCTAGGAATATATGATTGCACAGAATGATCTGAAACGGCAGAGATCTTGGATCAAGAGGGAATTTGTAGTGGAAGCAAAAAAAAAAAAAAAGTCCTAGATTATTATACTGCATGCCCTTTTTGCCCCAAGAAAATGCAGGCTGTTATTTGACAACGCAAATGTTCTTCATGAGCACTTCAAAGTGCCCCAAAGTAGCAAAAAAGGTAAAGTACAGCTTTCCAGGTCATGTGGCCAGCATGACTAAACCGCTTCTGGCGTAACAGGACACTGTGATGGAAGCCAGAGTGCATGGAAACACTGTTTACCTTCCCGCCGCAGCGGTACCTATTAATCTGTTCGCACTGGCATGCTTTCGAACTGCTAGGTTGGCAGGAGCTGGGACAGAGCAATGTGAGCTTACCCCATTGTGGGGATTAGAACCGCCGACCTTCTGATCGGCAAGCCCAAGTGGCTCTGTGGTTTAGACCACAGCGCCACCCGCGTCCCTACCAAAGTAGCAACTGCAGGTTAACAATATTTCCATCAAGAGAAAATGTGGCAGGAACACTTTTCTCAGCATCTATTTCCTCCCCCACGCCACGCCACCCACCAAAAATGGATCAAATGTTATTTGTTAATGATAGGTCATATGCTAAGTCATATTCAGTTTCTTGCTCATGTTTTCTTTCTATGAAACAATAATCCTGTTGACAGCAGTAGGAATTTTTGCAGGGGTTATCGGGTCAGGTGCTGAAACAATTGAAGAATTCTTTGAAAAGATTGAAAACTTCCCAGAAACAAAATATTAGCATTCACAGACTCACACTTTCTCTATCACTGCCCCTTGTTTATATTTGGTTGAATGGCTGTTATTGGGAAAAATTGTCTGATGTTTAAAAATGGTTGCAGAGTCAATAATACTTACTTTAAGTATGAAGGTTATGAGGCAAAGGTGATTGATCAATCAGTGAAGTGTTCCTGCAGTGAGCCTTTTGTTTAGAAACGTGCTTGCAATTTTTGATGAATTATACAGAGCATCCTAGGAATTGGTTATACACAATTTTGCCATCACTGAAGGCTGATACATCCCAAAGGTTTAACTTGAAAATCAGTTGAAGAAGGTTAGCATTGGTCTGCTCTTGGAAAGTAAAAGTTTAGCCATTTCATTAGCTTGAATTCTAACTTGTGTGAGCACATGGACTTTTGCACTTCTCCCTTTCACACAACTGACACCTGTTGAAATTCTCTTTTTCGCACAACTATTCAAGGTACAGCAGCCCTGTGTTCTTTTTCACCTGGCCCAGAATGGGGGAGTGATCAGACACCAACACCCCTTTTTGCTAATGGACGTACAGTCCACTTCTGCAATAGGGCACCTTTACATCCAAGCCATTACAGTTGCAATCTTTAATAATAATAAAAAATATTAAACCGAAACAGTGATTCCACTGTTATCTGTTCTTTGCAACCTTGGTCCAACTATTAATCTAAACAATGATACAATGATAACCAGGCCACAATCAGGCTAAGTCAAAGCACTGTTAAGACCAATTGATTTCAACGTTGTGGGGGGGGGGGGAGATGAGCACTTGCTTACTATAAGAATATTTAGAACACAGACCAGCCAAAAGCATTTGCATTCAAAATGCTTAGTGCAAAAGAAAGTTACATTTTATTGAGGTGAAATGTTTCGGCTGACTACAGTACTTATTAGTTAATACAGTCATACCTTGGATCCTTGCGAGTCAAACGTTTTGGCTCCTGAACGCCGCAAAGCTAGAAGTGAGTGTTCCGGTTTGTGAACATTCTTTGGAAGCTGAACATCTGACGAGGCTTCTGCTGCTTCTGATTAGCTGCAGGAGCTTCCTGCAGCCAATCGGAAGTCGCACTTTGGTTTCTGAACGTTTTGGAAGTTGAACAGACTTCTGGAATGGATTCCGATTCGACTTCCAAGATATGACTGTTTAATCCTCAGTCGCTAAAGCAAGTCATGCATGCTTTTGTAGGGGAGACCAAGTTGTTCACCCAACCTGCCACTGAAAACTTGCTTAGGTTGCAGAATTGCAGGCACTCACCTGAGAGTAAGTCCCATTCAGCCGGGCTTACATCTAAGTAGACATGCACAGGATTTCATTGTTAAACTCTTAGGATCAAATGCGCATAGCTGTGTCAATGAATTAATTTGGGAATGCACAAAAACAAAACCCAACAACTCTTGGAGAGATCATGTTCTAGCGCTATTGCTAGTTCAGTGATCTGCCTGCTCTTGTCAATGTTTGTGTATAACTTGCTATGGCGTTTCAAGTGCTGAGGGTGACTCTGAGGGCAACAGCACTGATTGCTCGCTGCTGTGGTGGCAGAAAATATTTTGTAAGACCTTAAAATCTCGCTGTAGGCACAAGACCATTCACATTAGAATTCTAGGGTCTCAGGTGTTTGGCCAGTACAATATCTCATAGATTCAGGATATAATTTTTTAAAAATTTTTTAAAGGGTGCCAGGAAACCATGTAGAGTGGTACCTTGGTTCTCAAACACCTTGGTACTCAAACAACTTGGAACCCAAACACTGGAAACCCGGAAGTAAGTGTTCTGGTTTGCGAACGTTTTTCGGAAGCCGAACTTCCTCCGTTTTGAGTGTTACACTTTTGATTTGATTGCCAGACTTTTTGAGTGCCAGACTTCCATTTTGAGTGTTACGCTGAGGTCTGTCTGTTTTTGCTATTTATTTTGAGGTTTTGTTTTTGTGGCTTTTTTGTTTTGTTTTTGTGACTGTGTGGAACCCAGTTCAGCTACTGATTGATTGATTGATTGATTGACTGTGTGACTGCAGTACATTGTTTATTGCTTTCATTTTGTGGATCAGTGGTCTCGTTAGGTAGCAAAATTCATGTTAAATGGCTGTTTTAGAGGTTGTTTTTAAAAGTCTAGAACGGATTAATCCATTTTGCATTAGTTTCTATGGGAAAATACGCCTTGGTTTTGGAACGCTTTGGTTTTGGAATGGACTTCCGGAATAGATTAAGTTTGAGAACCAAGGTACCACTGTAATAATCTCTTAACTATATCAACATTACTGCAACTAAGACTGTGACTGTAGCTAGGAATGTCAGCAAAGTTCTCCCATGTCAGCCTTCTAAACTGACTTTGGGGGCTCTTAAAATACCATCTCAAATAAGATGCAAGCGTTTCAAATTTCTAATTTCTTCCTGACTATTTGATTCAGTTGTGAGCTATATATAACATTTTGCATATCGTTTCCCTTCCATCCTAGTTTAAACCTGTTGTTAAGGTACCTTTAGCATTGTTTGTGATTACAAGGATGACTTCCTGAATGTATTCTTTTTTTTTACATGTAATATTTTATTGATTTTGTTAAAAAGCAAAAACATAACAAAAAGAAAGAAAACAAAATGTAAAGTGTTATAGTATAGTTCCAAAGTGATAATAAAGTATCGATTGCTATAAACATTCCTTTTACACATAGCACAGATAGATAGATAGATGATAGATAGATAGATAGATAGATAGATAGATGATAGATGATAGATAGATGATAGATAGATAGATAGATAGATAGATAGATAGATAGATAGATGATAGATAGATAGTATTTTGTATCTGTGAGTCCCATCATTATTGAGGATAAAGGTCTTAGATGAGATGAGTTCAGATGTGTTCTGTGCTCTCTGGTGATTATGTCAAAAGCCGTTAAAGTACTGGAGGGAATGAGGCATTCATATAATGTTGCAGTTCTTATATGGAGGAAGCAAAAAGTTATGTTACTCTTTTATTCCTGGATATTAAAGGACAGTAGCAAGCCAAATATAATTCAGAACAATTCAGATTTGGATATTATTTTACAGGCTGAATCAGGGGAAAACAGTGTCAAACTTACAGACTTTTGAGTCCCACTGATTTTCAGGGAGAGATATAAATATTTGAGTTTCTTTCTTTTTCTTCTTTTTCCTTTTTTCCATTGAGAGCTTGACTGGATCATGTCAAGAGTTTATAATGAATCTGCAGAACTTTAACTCTAAAATGAAGGGCATTTCCATGGCATCAACCTGTGACTGAGAAAGAAATGGAAGAACATGTTCTTTTAAATGTTTGAGTTAGAATGAATAAAATTAATGCAGCAACATCTTCTCAAAGATATACAAAAAGATAGTTACTTACGCTTAAGTGCATCATTTAGAGCACATTAAATTTGGGGAGGATGGAATTAGGTTTCTATATATAGAGGCATGCATTGATTGTAACCTACACTCATTATATATTGGAGTCTTCAATTTTGAGAGCATATTAGAACAGAATTTGCAGTTGCATAATTTAATAGAGAGGCCTCAGTGTCACTGTGATTAAGTGCACAGTGGTGTAGCTCATAAAAATTGCAATAACATCTTTATCATAGTGTGTATCAGATAGTGATGGGTGAACTCCATTGGCTTGCTTTAGAATAAACTCAAGGTTCATAAGCAACAATTCAGAAGAAGCTCATCTTTTCCAAGAGTTTTCTCCCACATCTTGCTGCCAACATGCACATTACTGCATTGATTTGGGAGACAGCAGTTTGTTTTGGTATCATGTTCATGATTTTTGCAAAAGCGGAAAGTGCAACATCGTGGCTCAGACATTCTCTCAGTTTGTTTGTTCGTGTAAATGATATGTGCATTGAAAAAGTTAATGTAGCATTGAAGTATAAAAGCAGGATTATTATTATCTTTAAAAAAACCTTCTGCATGCATTTACACCAGCTGGTTTTGTGCCTTTATGTACAGCAGGAGTGGCTAGCCTGTTGCCTTCTCCAGACAACAACCTACTTCATGTGTGTAATGTTGACAGAAATGCTGGCATGTTTTCATGTACACACAATATATAATTTTGAAAGCTGTCCATAACCTATACAGTCAAACCTCGGGTCCTGAACGCCTCTGTTTTGGAATGTTTCGGTTCCCGAACGCTGAAAACCCAGAAGTAAATGCTCTGGTTTTCGAATGTTTTTTGGAAGCCAAACATCCGATGCGGCTTCCACTTGAGTGCAGAAAGCTCCTTCAACCAATCAGAAGCCGTGCTTCGGTTGTCAAACATTTCAGAAGCCAAGCGGGCTTCCAGAATGGATTATGTTCAACAACCAAGATTTGACTGTATTCAAAATATGGCATACACTATCCTTCTAAGGAATTCCACAACTGGCATTTCTCAAGTCAACACATCATTTTTCCTTCCTCAGTACAATTACCTTAATGCTGAAGAGAGAACATCTATAAAGAAAAAATGTTAACTAACTGGGTTTTCTCCATTTCCATTTTTAAACATTTAATTTGTGTTCAGGATCTTAATAAGATTGTCCTGTTTGATCAATGGAAATGTCAGGATGTCATTGCTAGAAAGCAGTGCCTTATCAGCCAATAGGAATGTACAAAACTGCTTCATTTGGTTCATCCACCATGGTTAGCAAGAATCCCAGTCTTACCTGGGAGATGCCTGGTAATTATCTATGATTTTTCTTCCGTACTTGGCTTTGTTGTTCCCTTCAGCTCCTTCAGCAGCAACGAGGTGTCATCGTTCTTGCTTGACTCCTTTTTATTTGGTCCTCTTGTTTGTCTTGGCTATGGGAGAGGGATTACCTGCTCCAAAACCAGAAGGACAAGCATTAGCGTGAAGGCAGATCCACACCACACATTTAAGCATATGCCATACCCCAGGCAATCCCAGGAACTGCAGTTTCACCCTCACAGAGCTGAAGTTCCAAGAAACTTGCCAAGCTACAGTTCCCATGATTCTCTTGGAGAAGCCATGTTCTTTAAATATGCATCAAATGTGCTTTTAATATATGGTGTGGATCTGCCCGAGGTCACTGGGACTTGTTTGGTGTTAGGTACCTGTGGATCATTAAGAGCAAGGGTTAGCTCCTTGTGATTAACTTTCGATTGCCTTTTTATTTCATTAAAAAGCAGCAGTGTTGAAGTGGGGGGGGGGAATCCAGATTGGGAATGTGAGAGGAAGAGGACTTTAACCTTTTACCCCTCCCGTGCACTGTGATCTGGATCAGAGGGCTTGTGGCTGCCATTCATTCCTTCATTGATTTTATTTTATGTAGCCTCTTAGAATTCAGGCTAATGGGAATATATTAAACTGAAAGTATTTGCTCAACTCTGACCTGTAATCTGCAGGGAACCAACCTTTCAACGTGTTTCACTCCCCTTTGTTTTTTGTCTGGAATCCCAGACAAAATCACTCCCCTTTGTTTTTTGTCTGGAATCATTCTGATGATCAAATATGATTGCTGATCTCAATGTTGTCTCTTTTATTCTAGGCATCAATTATCTTACTCTAGTCTCCTCACATGTACTCAGAACCTTGCTGCCAGAATCACTGACTTCCCTTGTGACTCTGATCATGTAATGTTTCTCCTAAAATGCCTGCACTGGTTTTCTGTCCACTCCTGCCTTTACTTCCAAAGCCCTCCCTTACCATTCCCGATATATCCCTGCCTGGGATCTTCACTCCTTTGGCTCCACCACCCTTAATTATCCAGATCCCTCTAAAGACTCTGCCCATTCTCCCTTGCTTGTCCAGAGACCTATACAGTAAGTGCCTTCCAAAACACACTTCTCTTACTTTATTCAAACCACTCATAAAAACCTCACTTTTTCCACAAAGCCTCCCGTAGCCTACCTGCAAGTCAACCTGTAACTTAAGCCTAAGCACATTGCTTCCCTGCTTCCTGTTGACCTCTACCTCCACTTCCTTCCTCTTTCTGTGTCAGGTTGAAGAATGTAAGATGCTTCTTTACACTGTAAAGCACCAAGCACCATGCATACCGATGATGCCATATAGGCAAACAGATAAAAATAATAACATATGGTTCACTGTTGTGCCACAGTACTTGCAAAAAATTTTGGAGCGTTATATTCAGCAATGCCAGCTACCACGGGATCCTGTGGGTGACTCTGTTGCTACTACAAAAATGGTTCTGCAGGATATAATTAGTGCCTCATGTTTGGCCAGTCAGCTCTACAGTCCACTACACAAAAGAAGTTGAGCGCTGGCATCTGCTTCTCTCCTTAGCATGGATGCTGACACTATCTGGCATCTCCATTTGGAAAGTAACTCACACAGCCTGCATTTTTTGAATACCAAAGTTCCATCAGATGTGAATAATTTTCACATCACTGCCAGCGATGTTGAGCTTGAGCCAAATAGTCAGGGACAAAATCTGCTTGGTTCTAGAAAATGGTACGGCTGGCAAACCATACAGAATATTCCTCATGCCCCATTGTGTCTCAGAAAGAAAAAACGAGAAAGAGTAGGACAGATTCCTAGAACGTAATTATTATTTCAGCTCTGCTCTACTGCTTGAGATCAATCCATCCATGTTCACTGTCCTTTGCTTTGTAACTGTTTATCATTTATATTTATCCTAAAATTTCTACCTCTCAATTCTCTTTAAATGGAGATGTTAAAAAGAAGCTAACAACAACAGACCAAAATATTAGATTCCTGAGGCAGTTCATATTGGGATTTAAACATGTCAAGAGTTCACTAATATGACTTCCTCAAGATAAGAAAAGAATGCGCCTTTAATTTTTATTAACCAATTCATTTGATACAAAACATTCAGAAACACTGACAAACTGCCTTTCGCTTTTTAATCTGCATGGAAAGGAGGTGGGGTGATCTTAAAGCTATTTGCTTTTTGTGTGCGTGCACATAACCATTAGATACTGGCAACATTTTCATTACTGGAAATGTCTGGAGGCAGCATACATTGTTGATAACAAATTCTTACCAAGCTTCACTGCTGTGGATATAAAAGCTGCCATGTGTGCTTATTTATTAGAGCATAGGATTGCTTGCCACGCTCATATACTCATTTCCCTGGAGAATGGAAACAGGTTGTTGCATTAATAATAAAAAAGAAAGCATAATTGTGTCGTAACAGAAGGTATAGTTGGACATGGGAATGTATCTAGATGTGACTTCGACAACAAAACAAGGGCATTAAATAGCTGTTAACTGGGAGGTAACTGGTTTAACGTTATGAAAGTGCAGAGAAGCGCTTCCATTGCAGGGAAATGCAGGCAAACTGCTACTCCCAGTTGCATCGCAATGCAATATTGTTGCTACACGCTGTGAATTCTGATGTTGCACCACCATGTAGCTTGTGGTGGATTTGACTGGATGATGAACCATATCAGATTGGGATAGTGGGCAAATTTCGCCCAAGGATGAACAGCAATAAATAGTCTGGGGTTTTGTACAAGGGAATAGCCAGGATCTGAAAGAACGTAGACTTGATCCATTGTGATGAATCCCTAGGTGCTAATATAACTCAAAACTGCCACCTATAGTGTCTGGGATTTCATACTCCAGGTGAGAAAATATTGGGGTTCTGTCTGCATTCCACATTCCTAGCTTAGTGCTCCCACTCAAGGTCATCTAGTGAGAACTGTCTCTATCTGTGGTTGTTGCCTTCTCTCTTTTTTCTTCTCCTTCTTCTTCACTTTTTCCAGATAAACTACTTTTTCATACTTGGCCTCATTGGTTTAAGGAGCAATTCCCCACATAAATCCTGCCCACATGCTAAGACTGATAAATATTTGTGGATAACTCCTAGTGTCTCTTGTCACACAGATGATTATTAATTTTGCGTTGCTTCCACATGCTTTCATTAGTTTTACACTGTGTATTATCATCAGTATGAATAGCTAACAAAATGACCAGTGGAGCAGTACAAGTCTTATTCAGCACATCATATCGGTCTGAATATGAAATCAAAACGTGAAAGGTATTTTAAGATGTCAAGATGGAAAAACTAATATTCCTGCTGACAGTTCCAAGAGTTATAGTAAATTTTTACAAAACATTTGAATAGGAACTTATTTTATGTATTACATACAAAATAGGTGGGGCCTGCAACTAAATGTTGCAGTGTGGATTGCTGTCTTTTTCTGAGATATTCCATTCTCTTCCTCTTCCCCTTGATTTTCTGTTTCCCCAGAATGGTCTAGTTCTTCTTCAATGTCCATTGATCATGTTCAGTCCTCATTTTGGGATTTCCCCAAAGATTTTAAAAACCAGCAAACCCCAAGTCTGCCGATATCTCCATGATATTTTTCTCTCTCATTGAGAGAGTGGTTGTTGTTGTTTTTTTTAAAAAAATAAAAGTTCAAAAACTATCTCCAAACTGGTTGAATGGCAACAAAATGGCAAATGAATTTCAGTTTAATTCAGTATTACATTACAATGGCACTTGCAATATGTGAAACTTCCACTAGGTTCCATTCCCTTTTATTTCCTTAAACAAGATGGGTGATGAGAATTTTATCGTGAAGTTGCACTCCTGACTTCTGTGGTATGTGGCTTCAGTTGTGGTTTGTTGTATTAGGGTCTTTCTTTCTTTTTTATTAAACTTGGCTTTGTGTGATTTTTGCAAAGGTTTCTTCTACAATGGAACATGGAGAAGGGAGAAGCTACATTAAAACAATATCTTGAAACACTAATAGAAATAAAAACTCAATGTACAGTTTGTGTTCTTGTAATGAATCAAAGAGATCAGTGCTTGCCTCTCCTTGCTTCAGGCAGCAGCTGTTATTTATTTCTGGTGGAAATTAGAAAATAGCAGCCACATTCTATTCCAAGTTTATTTAAACTATTCCTGGGGTTGGGGGTGGCAGGAGGAAGCATGTGGCACATTAGATTTGTGCCAGTGAGCTTGTGTTAATGCAATACACATTTTTTGTACAGTATCTTACAAGCACATGTCCTAAACAAGATTGGAGTTTTCAGATTTGTTTTAATTTTTGATTGATCACTTAATTTATGGTGGGCTAGAATGCTTGCTTTATGATGAGTCATGATGCATGTGGAAATTGAACCAGGCAAAGTTAACTTGAATGAAAAATTGTGTGCATTATTTCATACTGGCAAATCGATCTCCTACATACTTGTTGAAAACAAACAGAATTCATCCTTTTCTCAGAGATAAATAAGCCATTGTGGATGAGAGGCCAAAAATGTTGTATTACCAAATTAGATCATTGATCATGTCAGCATAGCTGATGTATATTATTAATATAAGCCAGAAAATGATCATTGTTTAATAAATAACTTTTCTATTTTTTCCTTTTAACAAGAAACTTGACCTTTGACTCGAAGCTGTAATTTTCCTGTGTTTCTTGCTTATAAATGCACCCTATATGTAGAAACAGAGAAGATGTATAAACAATGAGGGTGGCACCCAACAAAGTTTTCAGATCAGTGGAGTTTATTCATATTTACTCTGGTTGAGGGACGCGGGTGGCGCTGTGGGTTAAACCACAGAGCCTAGGACTTGCCAATCAGAAGGTCGGTGGTTCGAATCCCCGCGACAGGGTGAGCTCCCGTTGCTCAGTCCCTGCTCCTGCCAACCTAGCAGTTCGAAAGCAAGTCAAAGTGCAAGTAGATAAATAGGTACCGCTCCAGCGGGAAGGTAAACGGCGTTTCTGTGCACTGCTCTGGTTCGACAGAAGCGGCTTAGTCATGCTGGCCACATGACCTGGAAGCTGTGCGCTGGCTCCCTCAGCCAATAAAGTGAGATGAGCACCGCAACCCCAGAGTTGGTCACGACTGGATCTAACGGTCAGGGGTCCCTTTACCATTACCTATTTACTCTGGTTATGACTCTGATGCAGTCCTGCAACTGGATTAATAATTGTATTTACTAAGTCTGTAATCATGGATTTTTTTCAGCCTGAACTCGCTGGGACTCAGTTCTGGCACTTCTCAGGTGAGCACCATTGCCATTCTAAGAGAACAAAGGAGGTGTTCATGGTGATTTCTGTCACCTCTTTTCTAGAAAAATAGCACTGCCTGTAACTATTTCACTAAAAGAATGCAGGTCTGTAGCAAGCAGGTACTCTTGATTCTGCCTTCCTTGTGAATATTTGGGGGATTCTTATGTTGAAGATGGACAAACCTTTTCGGAAGCTCCCCTGAGTTCCCCTTAAAGAACTTTAAACAGTTAGCACCCGCATATAGATGAGGCGCATCCTGAATTAACAAAATACTTAATCACCCCGGGCTAAGAATGGGACAGGAATCAGACAAAAGCAAATCCCTGTGCAGAATTTCCTGATCCCACTCATCCCAACCAAGGCGTGGCTTGGCTTGGACATCCACTTGGAAATCCACACAGAGAAGTTATGCCTTATTTACTTACAGTTAAGAGCCACCATTTCTAAAGATCTCTAGGCTTCAATTCTAGTTGTTCTCTCTGTTTCATTTCGAGCTCGGGTATTTAAGCATAATGCAAAATTTAACTCATTAGTAGTGTATTCATAACTTGACCAAACACTTATTCTTTTAACGCCAGTACTAATAAATAATAAATGTTTTTTTACACACAGCTACAAATATTGTATGCAGTTCATGCTGATTACATACCCCATTAAGAGATGTATTTAACAAGAATATTTCAGGTTATTAACCCAAGTTATTAATATTGTGCTTGTTGACAAGCCTTACTATGTAGATAGTATCTGTCTAGCCCATGGGTAGGCAAACTAAGGCCCGGGGGCCAGATCCGGCCCAATCGCCTTCTAAATCTGGCCGGCAGGCGGTCCGACAATCAGTGTGTTTTTACATGAGTAGAATGTGTCCTTTTATTTAAAATGCATCTCTGGGTTGTTTGTGGGGCATAGGAATTTGTTCACCCCCCAAAAAAAAATATAGTCTGGCCCCCCACAAGGTCTGAGGGACAGTGGACCGGCCCCCTGCTGAAAAAGTTTGCTGACCCCTGGTCTAACCTTTTAACATCCTGAGATCTGTGTGATAGCAGTAGCAAAGAATCTGGCAGTGGGAACCAAGATGGGCTCTTTATTTTGGTAGCATTGCCTGATAAGCAAAACTTGTTTTCAACTTGCTACAATTTCATCACTTTTGTTGGGGGATTGTATTATCTTCTCATCTGTTTCTGATAGCTTGATATGTGTGTTGCATCACTCATAATAGTCTGAGCCCTATGTTTTGCAAAGTGGCAGAAGTAATTGTGCTGATATAAGTATGTGACAGCTAAAGATTGATATGTGTTGTGAGTTTTGTTTTTGAGTGCATCAAAATGGATGTAAAGCAGAAAAAACCTCTGCGAAGCTCTCTAGAAAATCACGCAAATCCATCTACAATGATAGATCATTAACAGATACTTAAATGGGTGACATCATTTTGCTTGTTTTATCTGCAACAACAACAAATTAGTTATACCCCACCCCTTTGTCTGGGTTTCCCCAGCCACTCTGATTGGTTCCCAACAGAATATAAAAAATATTTAAAATGTGATAAAAAAATCAAACATTAAAAACAGGGCTGCTTTCAGATATCTTCTAAAAGTCAGATACCGTATTTTTCTGTCTATAAGACACCCTCATGTAAAAGACACCTCCTATTTTTGGGGACTCAGATTTAAGAAAATGGAGGGAGATGTATCCGTGTATAAGATGTCCCCTAATTTTTGACATTATTTTTTAGGGGGGAAACCTAGTCTTATACACAGAAAAATATGGTAGTTGTTTATTTCCTTGACATCTGATGGGAGGGCCTTCCACAGGGTGGGTGCCACTACTGAGAAGGCCCTCTGCCTGGTTCCCTGTAACTTCGCCTCTTGCAGTGAGGGAACCACCAGAAGGCCCTCAGAAGTGGACCTCAGTGTCAGGGCTGAATGATGGGCGTGGAGATGCTCCTTCAGGTATACTGGGCTGAGGCTGTTTAGGGCTTTAAAGGTCAGCACCAACTCTTTGAACTTGTGAGCTTTATAGTGTAATGAGTCCTGAAAAGACATATTGGAGGGTGTGGTCAGAAGAGGAGGAGGAGATATGGGAGTGGGAGGAGTCCAACCCAGGGAACATTCCTGGCGGGCAGGTGAATGGGAATCTGGGACCCCAGGAGAAGTCTGAACCAGCAGCTTGGGAAATGGAGATCTGGATGCTGAGGAGGAGCCATGTAGGTTGTTAGGAGAACAGCCTACCCCCTTTAACTCCAACAATATTATTCAATGACCCACTTTAAAAACACTTACATTATCATATTTAACATGATATGCAATATAGTTAATGGGATCCCCCCAAGTAGCATCAGATTCTCTGGACTATTGATTTTGAAGATTTTGGAAGGTAATTTATTATTAACTTGTTTATTTGGGGTGGGGTGGGGGAAGTGACAGAAGAAAGTGTGGGTAACCTAATGTCCCCGCTGTAGTATTATCAACTCCCCAGGAGTTAATTAGCTCTTTTGATTTGAAAAAAATAATTTTTGTAATGAAAATCTGTTACAATCATTTTCAGCTAACAGATGAGGAAATATTTCTGAGACTAACAGTAACAGCACAATCCAAAGCCAAGGTCCCCTGGGATGGGTGAGTTTGGAATAGGTGACTGTTTGGCTGAGCCAGGTGAGGCTAATGCTGTGTTGGCTGAAGTCCCTTATCCCAGCTCAGCCAAAGCTGTCTGAACTGATGCTGGGGTAAGCCCCACAAAAAGGGGTATTCTGGGGACAGGACAGGACAGGGGTAGACTTAAACCTATTCCAAACCTCTTTCAGCTTGGTCATGTGACCTAGCAACCCAGCTGAACTTACAATGGCAAAATGGAAGGGTCCAGCGGCCCCGCTCCTTCATGGAGTTAAGCCCGTGTAAATTTTGCCAGCCTCTTATACCTGGGGTTTCTCTGCCCATGCCAGATACGGACCTCTAACCAGGGGCTCTGAGAACCTTAGTTAATTAGACCATTCTGACTCTCAGGTTATTCAGAGTTATGATGGTCATCTTCAAATATCTAAAGGGATGTCACGTGGAAGATGGAGTCAGCTGGAGGGTAGGGCCTGAACCAATGGATTCAAGAAACAAGAACGGAGGTTCTGTCTGCTAGCGCATTTGCAAAGCTAAGCAAGGTCCGATAAGGTTTCAAATTGGATGGGGAATTGCATGTTGAGATCCTGCACTGCAGGAGGTTGATGACCCATGAGGTCCCTTCCGACTCTACCATTCTATGACTCTATGTCACCTTGTCTGATGAAGCATGTTGGGCTTTTAAAATCGCTTGCCCAAAGAAGTGGTAACTTGTGCATTTTCGTAGTGGTTGGGAATAATAGAACAGGATTAAATACCAAATATATTCTTCTACCACTGTCCTTTTAGGAAGCTTGTGACCACAGATCCCAGCCTACAGACCCCTTCATTCAAACTATTCCTGTCTAATTGGCATCCTCTCAAGAGCCACTGTTTGCCAGAGTAAAGGACCCTGGTTTTCTGAATCCATGTGGAAAGGCAAATTCAAATTGAGCTCCATGCCTGCTGGCTTCCATTGCCTCTCTCTAGGGTTGCACACATTTAGGCAGCCTTTCATTGCAATACAAAAGAGAAAGGCAGTGTTTAGGGAAGCTGGAGACAGAAAGGCTCATATAAACACTGAGATTCCCGAGGAGTGGGATAAATGTGTAATTTGTGCAACATTAGGGTGGTACAAAGCAGCTGCTTAAAAGCTACTTAACTGTGAACATGTCTGCCATTGATTCATTGTAGAACATAGGAAATTGCTGATCCCTCTCCCATATCTTTTGCATAGATTATGTCCTAGGCTTCTGTACCAAGCGGCAATGTTTGTTAAATGTAGTTCTACTTAGCTTTAACTCACTAGAGGAAACCGGTTGTTGTCTACTAGGGGCTAATTACAACATGTATCTAGCTTCTAACATAGAATCTGGCACAATGTGGTGGCAGATGGCAGCTAATCTAGGGCAAATGCTTGAAGTGATGCTTTTGCAAGCCCTAAGTGTCTGTAAAGGAATTTTCAGAACTCATTTCCATGAGAAAAGAGCATCTCAAATGCTCATCTCTCAAAAGTTGCTTCAGTGTGTTTTTTCATGGCAGAGAAGCGGGTTGCTCCAACAAATTGTGCTAGGAAATTTAGTTTCTTGGCTTAAAAATGGAAAAAGAAAGCTGTAAAAAAAATCAACATGGCATACATATATAAATACAGCACTTCATAATTGATTTCCAAGGCACTGTTACTTTGGGGAAAGTTTGAGCAGCTTGATTTTGTTGATACCCTCAGGCCTGGTGTCTGTGGTTTCTGTCAATACAGTGTCCCTGCTGATCTGCCAACAAGATAGCTGTTCTAGGAGGATACAGTGGTTTCATAGCTTGACTTCCTGCTGCTTTTGCTAAACTTACCAAACAAGACGAAATTACAGACTGTGCTGGTGACATCAGAAGGAATGGACAAGCTCAGGAACCATTAACTATGGCAGAAGAGTGGAAAAGAAACACTCAAGCAATACACACTTCATGTGATTGCTTTTATTAGTAAAATAGAGCACGTTATTACTGAACAACAGAATGAACCGAGTACTGGCAAATTTCGCTCATAAGAAACGTAAAATTTCAACACATTTATTGTAGGAAGTCGGAAAAGTGCATCACTATTTGTATGTTGGCTGTGGGCTTGTTAGAAATATAGAGAAAGTGCTGAACCAGAACAAATGAAGTTTATTTACCAGTAGGCTAGAACAGATTTGTTTCACATATTTTTAAAATAAAGAAAATAAGTTTGGAGAGATGGAAGCATCATATTGGGCTGCTTTTCATCTTTGACCTGCAATGATATTCTCAGACTAATACTGAAGGGAGAGGAACTGTCATTTACATAACTTACTTTGTAAGGCTTTTGAACAAAAACATATCCACAGAGTCTTGGTTGTACCAAATAATCATTTATGCATTTTAGAGCTAATTTAGTCATACCTTTTCCCCAAACAATGACAATTGAAAATGACGTTCCTTTCATTGATAATAGTGTATAAGCCAGATAGTCAACCTGGCAGCATGAATTTTATACTTTAGAATAATGGCAAGCAATATATGGAATATAAGCAGGTCTTTGAATACATTATTTTGTTAAATGGCTGTTGATTGTCCATGTTGTATGTAGTAATACAGTATAATATTAGTTACCAATACAGAAAGTACATTGAATGGGACAATGATATTTGTGGATCTGTGTTCTGCAGAAGAATCATATGCATATCTTCTCAGAAGTAAGTCTCCCTGATGTCAGTGGAACACTTCCAGATGAGTAGAAAATTGCAACTTAAAAAACCCACACACCTTTAACCCTCTTTTTGTTTGATATGTTGATGAAAAATTGCTTAATTAAGTGACTACCATATAGGGGCATAACACAAACTTGGTCTGCATGTAACCGAAAATCCATGATCTTTCCTGTCTCCTAAATGAAGAATCCTCTGTCACTCAAAAATTTGTACACACTCCATCAGCAGGGCATGAATGGATTAAACTGATGCACTCTTCTTCCTCCTGCATAGAAAATACTTAGTAAATTATACTCATGGACCAGCAAAGTCTGAGAACAGGGTGATTAAGCGCAGTTTTGCAGAATGAAACACCAAGCTTTACTGAGCAAAGCAATAACTGTTGCTGAATGGCAATAAGCCTTTCCAGCTGTTTTTCTTTTCTACATTCGATTCTCCTATTTCCTAATAAGCTATTTACAATCATTCACAAGTTTCATAGGCTGGGTAAATTGGAAATGGAAATTGGATATCTTGTCTCTCAATTTTGGCCAGCCTTAATCCAGATTAGGAAATTTGTGATGGAATTGGCAGGTTAACCCTTCTCCCATGTTATTTTTCCAATGAAAATTGCCCCTTCCCAAAAATGGCATTTGTCTTGTTAAGGAAAAGACAGAGACGTACAGGTGATCAGAATGTATAAGTTATTATACTCCATATCCCATCTATTGCAGTAAGAACTTATCTTTATGTAAATATTGCTGCCATAAAATTTGTTGTTGGCTGTTATTTTCATTGTGGTTTATTACACCAAAAAGGTTGAGTACCTCTTTACTTTTCAAACAATTTCCCATAACATTATTTCACATTTGCAGGGATCTTGTACTGTATATCCTTTTAATATAACTGTTACAAATGTATTCCTAAAGATGGATCAGATCTTATAGTTCTGTTCATCTGCCATCAGAGCATGCATTTTATATATGGCCCAGTTCTCCTTTGAGAAATGGAAATGCATAAATATGATGAGATAGTCGAAGTACTATCACACAGAATATTCAGACTAGATGAGAGTGTGCAGATTTTTAATACTGGATGAGCAATAAGAGATAGATCAGGTGCTTTAGGCAAGTAGCAATGCAAATAGCTTAAAATTACATAAGAGCTGCAGTCTGATTGCTTCCCAAGTTGAAACCTTTTTGTAGTAATTTAAAATTACATGAAATTTGGTTTTCATTACTTCCTAAGTTCAAGTCACCTTTCAAGGATGAAGGAAGTTTCCAGCAAGTGGTCTCAAAGTCGTCTAACATAAATTCTCAGAGAATTGGCTTCTGTGGCAAGTTTTCTCAACTGATCTGTACTGCTTGCTGTTTGGGTCTGTGGGCGGGGGGGGGGGGGTAAGGGCATAGATGGTGAATCATAGAATTGTAGAGTTGGAAGGTACCCCAAAGGTCATGTAGTCCAACCCCCTGCAATGCAGGAATCTCAGCTAAATCATCCATGACAGATGATTATCCAAACTCCAAGCTCTTACTGTCAGAAAGTTATTTCTGGTGTTTAGTCGGAATCTCCCTTCTTGTTACTTGAAGCCATTGGTTTGAGTCCTTTGGAAGCCTTAAGATAAATGTGTCTGTGAATGGTGAACATCAGGGTGTGTATCCCAGTGGTGTGCCTTCAGCTTGTGGGGCACTGGGACATGTGGACAGTGCAAATGTGTCTGAACCCTTTGCTCCCTCTTCCCTTCCTAGATCCAGTGTGGTGTAGTGGTTAAGAGCGGTAGACTTGTAATCTGGTGAACCGGGTTCGCTTCCCCGCTCCTCCACATGCAGCTGCTGGGTGACCTTGGGCTAGTCACACTTCTCTGAAGTCTCTCAGCCTCACTCACCTCACAGAGTGTTTGTTGTGGGAGAGGAAGGGAAAGGAGATTGTTAGCCGCTTTGAGACTCCTCTGGGTAGTGATAAAGCAGGATATCAAATCCAAACTCTTCTTCTTCTTCCCCCTCCCCAGAGCATTATCCCTTATCAGAGATAGTGTTGGTGCTGAATATTTGGTATCATAGAAGACTTTAATGCTTGTCTTTCAGAGACAGAGAGAAAGAAGACAGTGTTCTTTCTGTTTACTAGCTTGCCATCTTTCACTTTGACAGGCCCAGACTATTTGATGCTGCTGGCAGTAATTCAGGAATTTGCTTTTTGTTGCTTATTTAGAACAGCATAATTGAAATGAGTGTTGAAGAAAACATTCCTAGCAGCAGTAAAATACCTCTTTTCCGTTTCATTCTGATAAAGTTGAATATACAGTGGTACCTCTAGTTACAAACTGAAGTCGTTCCAGAGGTCCATTCGTAACCTGAAACTGTTCTTAACTAGAGGCGTGCTTTCGCCAATGGGGCCTCTTGCTGCCACTATGCCGCTGGCACACGATTTCCGTTTCTCATCCTGGGGCAAAGTTCTCAACTCAAGGTAACTCTTCCAGGTTAGCAGAGTTTGTAACCTGAAGCGTTTGTAACCTGAGGCATTTGTAACTCGTGGTACCACTGTATATGGAATTCATGGTGAGTGTTATATATATTCTCTCTCTCATATATATATATATATATATATATATATATATATATATATATGCAGGTTTTGGTGTCTTCGGGTGTCTTCCCGTGTAAGAGTCGGGGTGTCTGGGCGACGTTTCGACGAGGTCTCACTCGTCATCTTCAGGCTGGTGCTTTCGGCTTCTTGTTACTGGAACAGAGCAGAGTCTGGTATTTGAGTTCCTATAAATACTGTTGAGGGGTGTGGTGTATAGCCTCCAACGTTCTGGGCAGAGAGGAAGTTCCTAGATTAGTGTGCCTTTTCTTCTTTTGTTCCTTAATTACTTGAGGGATATCTTGGGTGATTTCATGAGTGATATTCTGAATATCACTGGGTGGGTCATTAAGTGTAGATTAGTTGCTAAAGCTTTCGTGTCTTGACCTCTTGAGCTTGTGAAGAGTTTTTCTGAGAAGATGGCTGTGCTGCATTTAGTTGTGCTCTGGCTTGGCTTCGTGTATAGGGGCGAGCTATGGTTTTGTGTCTTGTGCCAGCCAGATCTGTGTAGGGATTGCATCCATCCAGTAGCCAAACTATAGTGGCACCTCCGGATGCTGCACCCCCCTGCAATCCCTACACAGATCTGGCTGGCACAAGACACAAAACCATAGCTCGCCCCTATACACGAAGCCAAGCCAGAGCACAACTAAATGCAGCACAGCCATCTTCTCAGAAAAACTCTTCACAAGCTCAAGAGGTCAAGACACGAAAGCTTTAGCAACTAATCTACACTTAATGACCCACCCAGTGATATTCAGAATATCACTCATGAAATCACCCAAGATATCCCTCAAGTAATTAAGGAACAAAAGAAGAAAAGGCACACTAATCTAGGAACTTCCTCTCTGCCCAGAACGTTGGAGGCTATACACCACACCCCTCAACAGTATTTATAGGAACTCAAATACCAGACTCTGCTCTGTTCCAGTAACAAGAAGCCGAAAGCACCAGCCTGAAGATGACGAGTGAGACCTCGTCGAAACGTCGCCCAGACACCCCGACTCTTACACGGGAAGACACCCGAAGACACCAAAACCTGCATTCCTGTACCCGTGAAAATCTACGAAAGCATATATATATATATATATACTGAGAGAGAAATGACAACTCAATCCATTGTGAGTTTACTCAGAAATAAATCCCATTGTATTTTGACAAGTGTTCACAGGACTGTAGCATGAATCAATCATATATAATATAATATATTATATTGTATAATATAATATACAAGATTGTATGATATAATATACAATCAACAAATATAATATCTGTTACATAATTTGGACATTACAAAATTCATTTGTTATGAGATAATTTGTTAATTGTGGCTGATAACAGAAAACATAATCTAGGTCAGTTTGAATAATTTGACACCAGCATGAAATAACTGGTTCCTCTTACGGATACTTAAAGATATGGGTCCAGAATTATTATCTGCAAAGGAGCTCTTTATGTGTTTCTATTTGGAATAAATATTCCCTATTCATGCTCTTACCTACAGCTATCTTCCATTTTATTTGGTAGCATACATCACCATATGTCACGCTGAAGGCATTCTGGTTCCATGTTGCATATACATGTATGGGGACCCCCTGGAGAAGAGGAGGTTAAGGGGTGATATGATAGCCATGTTCAAATATATAAAAGGATGTCACATAGAGGAGGGATAAAGGTTGTTTTCTGCTGCTCCAGAGAAGCGGACACGGAGCAATGGATCCAAACTACAAGAAAGAAGATCCCACCTAAACATTAGGAAGAACTTTCTGACAGTAAGAGCTGTTCGACAGTGAAATTTGCTGCCAAGGAGTGTGGTGGAGTCTCCTTCTTTGGAGGTCTTTAAGCAGAGGCTTGACAACTATATGTCAGGAGTGCTCTGATGGTGTTTCCTGCTTGGCAGGGGGTTGGACTCGATGGCCCTTGTGGTCTCTTCCAACTCTATGATTCTATGAGTGTTAACTCCACCTTGCCACTATTCCAGTTGTCCTCCAACCCCTGAAGGATGACCATCTGAAGCAAGCAGCCTCTTGTATTTGTGAAAACTCCCCATGTGCTTTAGAACTCCCATTCTGCATATGGGGTGGAACCCCCATGAGCACAGGAGACCCCCTACTTCAAAAGTTGCCTCTCCATTGATTGGAGACCATTTTCTTTTAACAGGGAGGAGGGTGTCCTTGAGTATCCATGCAAGTAAGGAGCCTTTCTGCTACATATTAAACCAGTTGACATTTCTGGCCACCCCTGGTACAGTGCATTAAAGTAATCTAATCTAGATTTTTACCAGGGCCTGTAAACCTATGGCCAGGTCCTGTTCCACACCCCCTCCAGGGATGCCCATTATCAGGGAGTAAAACCTGTTGATACAAGGTGCTGCAAACCTTACCATGCTATATTAATCCATAGCACCACTTTCAGTGATGGCAACTGAAGAAAACAGTGAAACTTTTAAAAATTGAGCAAGTTAATTGGCATCTCTAGAGGAGATGGTTATTCCTAAGCATTTGAACTCTTAAAGGTAAGAACATACATACATAATTTTATGTTTATGTTGCTCAAGGCAGCTTACGACATGAAGGAAATACGTAACTGCAACATAACAAAAGTAGTCGTAAAGAATTTAAAAAACACACAACAAAACTGGACAAACTTTGAGGACCAACTAGCACCTTGAACTGAGCCTGGAAACAAATTGCGATCCTGTGCAGCTGATTTGAAATCAGTGTGATGTCCTCAAAGCACCAGTTGCAGTACACTTTTCAAGGTCAGTGTCACGCAGAGGATATTAGAATGGCTTGGAGAAACCTGAGCATATGTAACTGTGGCAAGACCAGCCATCTTAATCTGCAGTACACTAGCCAAACCTGAGCAAAAGGTCTCCTAACCACAGCAGAATCCAGGAAGACATTCACGCTATATCCCTGCTTCTTCAAAAGTACCACCCTCATCCAGAGCAGGATGCACCCCTATTCCAGAGTCAGCAGTCCTTACTGCCAAAAATCCTGTTTGGAGCAAGCAAGTATATCTTCAACTCTCAGTTTCAGATAGTGATTCAGGACTACTGCGTTTCTCCTGGAATCAGATGGAAAGGAGGTGGGGGGGCTGGATGTTGACAGCATACTGATAAGCAGGGGGACAGGACGGGATAATAACTTACAGATACTGGTAGCTTTTTGTTTCTGGCTGATTGTTCACATTGTCAACGCTTCTTGCTACATTTGCGAAAGACTGTTACATGGCTTACAATGATAAAATAATACCAAACAATTTATCACTGAGCCATCACAGAGGTTTCTGAGCCCTGTCCTGGTCACTTATTGCAGATGTAAACACCCACATGTTCTTAAAGCTGTGTTGGAAGAACAAATGTTCGTGTTAACTGATGTAGACAGTGCTTTTTTCTTTAAATTTTTTTAGGGATACTCTCATTTTCCTAATCACATTGAAATACTGCCCTTCAATGAGGCCAAACTTAGATTCAGAAAATGTTTAGGAGTATGTGTAACCCTCTGTCATCATCGTCCTCCCCCCCCCCGAAAAAAGCACTGTCCGTAGAAATAACAAGACCTCCTTTTCCAAGCCAGAGATCTTGCATACAACTACATTTCTTTTGTGATAAATGAATAGGCTCCAAGCTTTCGATGACACCTGTCTTTGATTTTACTTAAGCAGAGTTGGCGGTAATGTTTTGAAAAACACCTACTTATTTTAAATCAAGCCACAGTTTTCACCTGCTTAAGTAATATTGAAATGTATCGTATCCACTTTTTTAAAAATGTGACTGCCATAATAGAAGTTGCAGAAGAGAAAAAAGTTAAGTACTTCAGTGGATGGTGGACTTACGTTCAGAATAAAAAAAATAGCAATTCATGATGTGAAAGTTGTTCCAAGACTAAGCTTGAGAGCTTTTTTGTAGTTGCTTCTCCATATGAAGAAATAATTTAAGAAATAGACTTGTATTCTCTTCCACCACCATTGGAGGTATCCCACTGAGAATAAGGGAAAGACATATAGTTCAACATCGCTGAAACTCAGCAGCACTGGGAGGAGGAATGCCAGCATGGAAAACAACCTTTGAAATCCAATTTGCCACCTTGAGTTTCATCAGGGAAGAAAGGCAAGTTACAAATGCAATAAGCAGATAATTTTCTCCCCTACAAAATCCAATCTAAAGGTTGATTCATATATATTCACAGTATCTTAGGAGACCTCATAAAAGACACAACCTTTATTTTTTTCCCCTCCGCATTTTCATGCTTGCCTTATTGAGCTTGATTATTCATCAAATTTTTCAGGTTTTTTCTTTACGCACATTGTCTGAAAAACGGGGGTGAGGGAATACATGGAAATGGTTAATGGAAATTATGTGGACTTCCTCATAAAGTATGTTTAATTGTTAACTGTGGATTTTAGATTGCTCTGTTTTTCTGGGTTAATTCATTTTAGGAGAAAGCATGAATGATAGGCTTCAGTTTAGTAAATCCAGACACACCAGGGGATTGGTCATCCACAATCACCGTCATTCTTAGTTATCCGCTTGGGTATACAGTCTGTGATCAAAAAACCAAATGCCTTCCTACCTTATTGCTGATGTGTGTTTTACTGCTCTTGAAGACATCATCAAATCATTAGTGAAAGATAACTTGATACTGTCGGTGTTGTGTATAGCAAGACCCTCCGCCCTATCTTGAAAGAGAAGTTTAGTTTTTACTAGCAGGTTGAGGAATGTCAAACCAAAGCTTCCCTTCCCAGAAGTGAGCTAGATTCTCTTGCCCAGACTGGCACCAAAGGGTCATTTGTTATAGGAATGGCTGGCATGTAAATACGTTAGGCAGTGCTGTGATATAGCAAAGTAATCTGGGTTTCTCAACCACCTTACATGCACACAGCCATATTTGGTTCTTCTGTGATCAGCAAACTTCCTTACCTGTTCCCTTGACCCAGACACCAAAAACTCCTAACGTCTATATCCAGCATTTTTCATTGGCTAGAAGTAGGCAAGAGCAGCTAATCTTTATTAGGCAATGCATACAATATTTGCTGTAATTGATTAAAATCTCTTGAGTGGGTAGACAAAAGGTAAGTCTCTTGGTGATTGTGAAATAGATGGGCAAGAATTTCTGCCTCCCAGAACAAAATGCCCCCCCCCAACACATTCTGTTGCTGAAATGATGAAGGCTGGGTTAACCAATAATGTATTTTTGTTTGGAAGGACCATGAACTCCTGGGCTTTTACACCAGATCCTCATTTGTGGATCTCATGGTTTTAGGTTTTTTTTTTCCTTTTTTCACCTCCAAAGTAGATCCCACAATTCTGAAGTCCGTTTACCAGCGAATTCGGTGACTCAAATCCACCTGTTTCATCACAGCATCTCCTTCCTAACTCATTATCTGAGCAATTTATCACTAGCAAAGTCAGACTTCCCTGTTTCCAGCTTGTAGGCTGTGCACCTTGCTAGCTCATTTTGTTCCTTCAGGCTTGCTTGCTCCCTGGCATGATGCCCTGCCTGATCAGGCACATTTTCTGTTCATATTGTAGGAGCAGATCAACTGACTTATGCTCCTGACAGTAGATTATAAACCTCAACAGGAAATTTATTTCTTTATGTTTGCTTTGGATTATAATCATCCACTTGCGTTCTGGCTGCATTCAGCATTTGAGTCTACAAGTCTTATGACAGACCTGACTCTTACTATTTTCTGCGTACGTGCCTGCATGTTAAAACATACACTTTTAAACTTTTTTTAAAAAATAAAATACATGGCTTTAGGAAAAGATGCATACAGATGTATTAACAATGCATGCTTTTCAGAGACCCCATCAATAATTTCCCTTCATACATGAGTACCTCCATTGTTTTCAAAGGATGCAGTCAGATGCTGTGGACCTACTCACAGTTGTGTGCAGGCAAATCTATTGAAGTCACTGGACGCACCCATGTATAACAGATCATCAAAAACTGGTGATACTTATAAGGAGCAGAATCAAAGGTTGAGGTGCTAACAAATATCAAGGGAGTTTATAGACATATGGAGAAACCCATAGCCCCAAATCCTTTGGAAAAACAAAACAAAACACCTTACTGATGCTCTTAATTTTTAGCTTTCCTTGTTTTTTTGAGCAAGTTCTTTCCGATGCAAGCCTATGAACAAACCATTCCTGGATGTAAGGAAATGTAACAAAATGCATTGCTTGACAGTCCATACTGTTAGTTCAGTGTAGTAGCTTCTTCTATGCTACCACATTGATTTTTGCCATCTAACCTTCTTTGTTAATCAGATCCTCTGCCAGCATTCTCTGACAGGTTCAGCAATCTGTCTCATGCAGAGAATGAAATGCTTTGTGAGGACTTTGAAGCAGCAAGAGTACCATCTGTGGCTTGGTTGAAAAGCCTTAAATACATTTCTAGGGGGGGAAACTCTCGCTCGTACCGAAGCACTGAAAGGGCTCTCGGACCTTATAATATGCAAACAGCAGGATTCACTCTTCATACTATTCTGTTCTAAATAGCTACTGTAAGGCTAGAAAGCCCGTGACCCTCCGATATCATTGGACTAAACCCCAACATCTCTGGCCATTGGCTATGTCAGCTGGGGCTGATGGGAGTTGGGGAGTTCAATAACATGTGGAGGGCCACAGGAGGGTTCCCCATCCCAGCCTTACACAATGCAATATATAGAACATCTAGTCCAGCCTACTGCTATTCAAGTCCCCATTTTTATTAAAATCCCATTCATCAGAGCACCAAGTAGGGAAGTGGCCAGGAAGCTGCTACATATTCATGTGGGTGTTCAAAGCGATGAGTGGAAAATTGGTTATTTCCTCAGAACCAATAGAAACTTCACTAATCCTATTACGAAGCCCGAGAGCTTGTGAACAGTAGACATCAGAAATGTATCAGCTGAATGAAACAGGTAATGTTCGGAAGCTTTTCAATACTTACACTGAGCACATTCCTTGAATAAAGAGCTTCCATTTATCCTTCAACTATTAAGTGTCCCTGCCATGCTACAGTCATAGTAGCAAAGATTCCCCCCCCCCCAATCGCTTAAGCTTGAACAGGGTAGTAGTGAACTGGGGGCGGGGTCACATCCAATCAGGACAATCTTGTTTGGGCAAAACTGGGCGGATCATAGAGGTGGAGTTTGAGAGCCGCCCACTTCCTTTCTAACCAGAAACATTCCTATTCTAAAACAAATGGTAATTCTTTAAATAGAAGCTGTTATCTTATAGACTGAAAAGCTGTTTTTGGGGAGGAGCAAATCTATGGCAGTACTTCCGACTGATACTGATTTTGTTATTTGTATTCTTCCTTCTTCTTCTCCTAACATGTACGAGCTCCCCAAAGCAAACAAGGCAACAATACCATGACTATAATTAATTAATTAATTAATTAATTTGAAAGGGTAAAGTCAATTATAAAAAATACATCCCCGTGTAATTAAAATACACAATAAAACTATTTCATCAAAACATTAAAGGTATCAATAATTAAAATGTACAATGAAACAAGCCCATTAAAACAGCATAACTATTAAAAAAGCAATTAAAACCATTCGATCGGGAGACCGGGGGAATGCTTGTCTAAGCAACTGCGTCTTCGGGATCCAGTAGAAGGCCATGGCGCCTCTTGTTTATCAGCAGGGAGAGCATTCCACAACATGGGTGCCACTAGGTGAAAAAGCTTTTCTCCATGTTACCATATGCCGATAATCACCAGGAAAACGGCAAAACTATCCAGATTCCATTTGCTGGTATTGATGCTCTTACCAGGCAGTGGGTGTTTTGGGTAACCTAGTCCCGAGCTGTTTAAAGCTAGATATGCAAATAGCAAGATCTTAAAACTGTCTGAGTGGCTAATTTGCAACCAGTGCACTGGGGTGATGTGTGCCTGATAAAGAGCACTACTCCGTAAGTTTCAATGTTCTGCACCAATGTACGTAGGCAATGAAGGCCCTTCACTCAGTGCAGTTAGGGCATTGCCCACCTGCCAAAACTCCCCAAAGCTCTAGTACAGTCCCTTCTCTGTTCTTTGCATTACAAACTAAAATGTGCATTTGGATGAACTGAACTGTTTTGTTCCTTTTTAAAACAAACTTTGCAAGCAGAGTGGGGGCAACCCAGTCCGATGGGCAGCATATAAATAATAAAATTATGATTATTCTTATAAGCAGTGGTGGTTGCTGACACAGTCCTATTTGATTTTGTTCGTAAACCCCACTGTGTTCTGTGGGGATTATCCTGAAGACAAGCGTAGGACTTTATAGCTTACTTAGGCACTAACTACCACTGCAACAGTTAAAGGTAAAGGTAAAGGGACCCCTGACCATGAGGTCCAGTCGTGGCTGACACCGGGGTTGTGGTGCTCATCTTGCTTTACTGGCCGAGGGAGCCGGCATACAGCTTCTGGGGCATGTGGCCAGCATGACTAAGCCACTTCTGGCAAACCAGAGCAGCACACGGGAACGCCGTTTACCTTCCCGCTGGAGAGGTACCTATTTATTTAATTGCACTTTGATGTGCTTTCGAACTGCTAGGTTGGCAGGAGCAGGGACCAAGCAATGGAAGCTCACCCCATCGTGGGGATTCGAACCACCGACCTTCTGATCGGCAAGTCCTAGGCTTAGTGGTTTAACCCACAGCGCCACCCGCGTCCCCACTGCAACAGTTAAGCGATCGCTATTTCTTTGCAAGAGTGGAGGGTAGGAATAGAAACAGAAGAGGTAGAGGCCACACAACATTTTTCCTATCAGATAAGCAGCCGTGAAATTGGGGACTCCTGAAGCAAAGTAAGATGCAATCTAGTTTAGCTAAGTACTATTTTGTAAAACTGCCATGCTTATATATTCATATATCTTTGCAAGGGAGGAGGATAGAGAGAAAACTGGAACCAGGCCACACATCCATTTCCTCATTGGCCCCATTCCCATGACCTCCCAGTAATCCCACTAGATCTAGTGAGCACTAACCATAATTGGGATGGGGTTAACCCACTTAAGTAATCCTGCATTTGTTTGCACTGAATCCCTGAAAGGCTTAGGTTCAACAAAGGCAGATTTCCTTATCATCTGGAAGGTAGGCTCCACTCAGAAGGGTTTCAAACAGTCTGGACAACTTTCTAACAGCACATTTTAAAAAGGAAGTATAACAATATAGCTTTTGTTGGAAACTAAAACTTTGCAAAAGCAATCTTCTCTCCTTGCACTGCTGCATGTTGCTAGAGCAGTTTCTATCTTGCTTAGTGCTTAAATGATGTGTATTCTTCTTGGAGACGAGAGAAAAGAATTGGCAGAAATTGGGGAGAATGAGATAAATGTTGGGCTCTGAGGTAAACAACATTTATGGGCTTCCACCTACTATTTGTCTTCACTGAAGTGTTGCTCTGGATAGATGAATATAGAAGACGAAATTGTCAAATGCCTTTCCCTGTCCAGCTGCAATTCAAAGCATTTGACTTAGGATATATGTAATTTTGAACAAGACTTCTGGTTCATATCTACACTGAGCTTTGAAGATTTCATAGGCTACAACCCTGTACCTGCTGATCTGGACGTCTGGTTAGACATATATAGGATTGCACAGTTAGAGGACCTTGTCAAGTCACTCCCTCCCAGCCTAACCATCAATTATGGGTTGTTGTGGGATTTTAAAACTCTTGAGTTTCTTTGAAACAAGCTATGCATGGATCCAGTTTAGTATAATGATGCCTGTCGGCTGTACAAATTCTAGGTTGTAAAAATATCGGTGTTCTTGGATTATGCAAAATGACCTTCTTTCCAGGCTTTGGTATAGTATATTTAATAGCCTTTGATGCTAGTGGCTACTCCCCAGCACTCAAATTTGTGCTACAAAACTTGCCCATCTGCCTTAGTGGGGGGCTGAAGAAATACATTTTGCAATTCACATTTGATACGAGAGCAAGATGACTTGTTTGTTCTTTTCAGTACAGTTCTGATTTCATTTCACTTCTGAACACTCTGGGAATGGAAAAATAGCAGTCAGAGCTGTGTGTTCTTATGCGGCAGCCCAATTCTTAACTGCACACCCAGTTTTTGCACTTACAATATGGAAGGATTATACTAAGGTTCTTTGGTCTGTTTGAAACCCTGGAGTCCTTTGGGAGGGAAGGTGGGATAGAAATTCAATAAATGGTCAGTCATACAGTGCCACGATACTGCAGGCTTCATAGTAGAGGATATCTTGGGGCAACATGTTGGTTCCAGCCTGTTTATGAATTCACACATTCACATGTGTTCAGTCGTACAAGGATAAGGCAGAACTGATGAAGGCAAGTTGGTTTATTTAAAAGAGAACAAAATGTTATTTTCTATACTTAAGAGGAATGGAATTTGCTTAAATCTGAAATACTACAAAGAGCACTGTTGTGACTCTTGGATCAACCTTCTATTCAGAGGGGATGCCGTTAAGCGGAAAGCAAATTAGTTTTAGTTCTTGTTGCTGCCAAATCAATTTTAAATGTGTGAGGCAGAAAAAGCCCCACAGACCTAGTTGTCCATAGTTCATCAGGGTTTTTTACCCAATGGCATCTCTCTTATGACTACTATTGACCACAAAACACTAGGAAAGTTTGAGTGATTCTTTTTTACCCATCCCAAAACTGTCATGGAGATATTACTGCACCACTTCTGAAATTTAGCAGGATGCACCCTGAAAATGTCATCTAATTCTGATCGGGAGTAAAAAAAAAAAATCACAATCCTTCCTTAAAAGGAAAAAACAAAGAAAGTAAGTTGTAAAGCTCCAAAAGAGTTCTCAAACTTTCTTCAGCAGGGCTAAATACCAACATAATTGCAATGTCATATCATTATTTTTTAATGTATGTTTAAAACTACATCCATCTGTTCAAAAGTTCCTTGCGGAATTGGATGCTGCTGCAATAATTAATGCCCACATGTATTCCTATTATGTCAATTTAATCACGAGTTTGTGGCGGGAAACTTCACCAATTACTGCATCGTTCTGAAAATTTGTCTTGAGTTGAGAATCCTAGTCCCTGTTTTATTGAAGGGGGAAATGTTGCTATGTAACACCCCTGTTCGAGACAAAGAACCAAAATAGCTTCAGGGAAGTGCTATGGATTCTCTCTTGGCTCCTTGCATCAACAGAATTTTTAACTAAGATCCAATTACAGAATATTCATTATTGATGATAATAAGTGAGCTGTAAAGAACGCACATTTACTTTCTGGTCCCAGACAGTTGCAAGTTTCCGCAGCCTTTCAAAACTTGTAAACTCAGCATCTTTCACGTCAGCCTAGAATGCACCCAGGTCGTCAGGTTGTCAGTGCTGTGGCATGTGCGTGTTTGTTTCGTTTCTCCCAGCCATCACAGATGTACGTGAATCCCTGCTCTCGAGTTTAATTCTTTGATAGTCTCTGTTTGTTGGCACAAAATTCAGTGGTAGAAAACATATAAGTGCAAGGTTTATTAATCCCTGACATTTCCATTTTACAGATAGCAGGTAGCACAACTGGTCAAGGCCTGTCTCTTAAGTCCTTCAAAAGCTGCTACTAGCTAGATTCATCAATAGTGTATGATAGAAGTGCCAGATAAAAGACCGATTTAACAGTAGGCAGGGCAGTTTGTTTGCTGCTTGTTTGACGGGGTTGGTGCCAGACAGTGCCGAGATTGGAGCTGCATGTTGGCACTGGCGGAGGAAGAGGGGTGCGGGGGGAGCGCACCACCCCTGGCAGGCAATCCCGCTGGGCACCACGCATCCACAGGTGGTGCCCAGGACGTGCAAAATGCCCCCGGGACGCGCACCAGCCTGTTCTCCACCCCCCGGTGCCAGAGCATGAAGCTCCGCCATTACACATTGGTGCAACTGTGTGCCCACAAGCTCATCCCATCTCAACCCTTTTCAAGTAAGCAGCCACAGCACAGGTGTTGGGAGGGTGGCTCCATAGGTCTGCCCCATCACACACTCAGACACCGTCATCTCGCTCAGCACCCTGTTTCCCACAGTTTCCAACCTGATGTCTGTGGGAAGCTGACATCTTGGCTGTGAGTCATGGAAGACCTGCTCCCTGCCTTGCTGGCCTTTTCCCACCTGGCCTGGGATAGTGGAACCCTGATTGACTCCTGCTACAGAAGCTGAGGCTCCTGAACACTCTTGGGCTGGGGTATTGGTCAGGCGATTTTTGTTCAGGGTGGGCTGTTGCTGTGATCAATATTCATTTTTAGTATCAGAAGGTTGTGGACTCTCCTTCCTTGGAGGGTTTTAAGCAGAGGTTGGGTGGCCATCTGTCATGGATGCTTTAGCTGAGTTTCCTGCATTGCAGAGGGCTGCACTAGAAAGATGACCCTGGGATTCCTTCCAGCTCTGTGATTTAGGTGTAATTTTTAAAAAATTGATTGCATCCTTTTTGATGTTTTATTATTGTTCATGACTACTTTTGTTATGTTTTGAATTAATGCATTTTTTTGGTAAGCTGCCTTGATCATGGTTTTAACTGTGGAAAGGCAATATACAAATAAAATGATATACAGTGGTACCTCGGGTTAAATACTTAATTCGTTCCGGAGGTCCGCTCTTAACCTGAAACTGTTCTTAACCTGAAGCACCACTTTAGCTAATGGGGCCTCCTGCTGCTGTCGCGCCACCGGAGCACGATTTCTGTTCTCATCCTGAAGCAAAGCGTATGTAACCTGAAGCGTATGTAACCTGAAGCGTATGTAACCCGAGGTACCACTGTATGTATGTATGCATGACAAGCAGGACATGAAGGCACTGGTTGTCTCTCTCTATGCTCACTAAAAATCTTCCTGTGCACAATTTTAAAAAACATGTTGAAATTGGACATGCCTTATTCAGGGTTGGGAAGATCTTGGAAGGAGTTTATCTCAGCTGTCCAGCTGGTTGTGACTGTAAAATGGGGAACCCACGTGTACTACAGTTGATCACACGGTTTTTGAAGCCAGTCCTGATTCAGCGGACCATAGCTTTCCTTGTGGTGTGTGCAGAGCATTATCATAGAAAGAGGCTGAGAAAAAGAATGGGCTACTCCAATGGATTATTTAATAGAAGGAATTTTTGAAATATTTATATTTAACAGTGTACCAAGGCTTCTGTTTGAAGTACAACTTCCTTTGAAATGGGGCTTGACTTTCCAATGACTCTCCTTAAAAATAAAAGGCCTAAGGATTAATTTTATATGTAAGGATTCTTTCAGGGCCTGGACAGGGTACTGAAGCAATAGCAGGTACTGTAGCTGTATTCACAGCTACGTTTAATTAAAATTTGGTCTGAAGTATGGGGCATGGCATCAGGCCTTGGCTGAAAAGCTGCTACTGGTAAGTCCATGATAGGTCTGTGATGAATAAGTGATTAGTCACTGAGCTCTTGGTAGAGACTGGATTTGAGATGGCATGTCAGATCACCCCAGGTGTGAAGTGGAAATGAGAATGGTCTTGTGGGTACCTGTTTTATAAATTCTCAAGTTGTGCAACTTTAATACAAGCATGTATAGTGTGAAGCTGTGCACTCCGGCCATGAATACTCTCTTTAGGCAAGCACTAGTCATGTTTGCTGACTGACTTGTGTAACGTCTGACAACGCACGTATAAATAAATTTAATATGTGGAAAACCCCGTCGGGTTGAAATCCTGTCCCCGATTACCTGGAAGGAGGTTTCATGGAATTCAGTGGGACTTACCTTTTGAACAGCCATTCATAGAATTGCACTGTACATTTCTAAAATACCACCTGATTTTTGCCTGAAACAAGCGGATGTGACTCATGATTTCGCTGGAATGGTATTTTACTGATAAAGCCAAGATTCTAGCCATAGGAGCCATCTCCTAGGGGCTGAGGTCCCTTGACTTCCCCATAAAAGATTTGAGGGGGCTGGCCCCTCCACAGTAGATGGGCATCACCATTCAAATAGTGTGTATGTGCCACATCATGTGATTGATAATGTGGGGCGAGGCTTACCTGCCCCCAAATATTTTATTCAAGTTGGCACCTCTGAGTCTAGCAGTGTTTATTTATTTCATACATTTTTTTACTGCTGGGGGGGAAACATAGTGGTTTAGTGTGCATCTTAATCCCATTGAAATCAAGTTTCCATGTTACTTTGTCCACAATGAAGATCAGCTGTTCAGCATGCTTCAGAGAAGAGAAGGGTATGCTCTGAGGGACATTATTGGGGTAGAAACATTTTTCGGGATCTGGAGTCAGAAACAGGTTTGATCTCCAGGATTCCAGCTCTTTTGTTTTGGCCCATAGAACTCAACAGGAGGCATTGAGACAAAGCTGGCACCTTTTTAGTGGGGCAGAACACTGGCAACTGCCAAGTAGATGGTTGGATCAACAGATTCACAAGTTTGAGCATTCAGAGCTGCATGAGCACCAAGAAGGGATGGTATTTTAACTGGCTATATGTGTGCATATACATATAATATATGTTTTGTAACCTGCCACTCTTTTGTTTCTTTGTTCCCTTGCAGCTCCTTCGGGCTAGAAGGAATGTCAACCTTTGGAGGCATGTTAATCAATTTTTCCCATGACAGTTTCGACACAGCAACTTCTTTCAGGCCATATTTAATCGTAACAACAGGGAGCCTTCTTAGAGCACGGGAGCCCTTGAGCCAGAGCACAACTGATCACTGGAGTAATCTGCATTAAATCACCGGACTCATATCCAGCAGCTATGAGCTGAGCCCTAACAAAAGCCACAGCCTTAAGTACCATTCACTCTTGACACAGGAAGAAAAAGGAGTAACGATCTCACCCCATCAAAGAAACAGCCATCTCCAGATCCTGCTCCGAATGGATTTCGATGCAAAGAAATTGAGAACAGCCAGTTAGTAATCACATGGTCCAGCAAGTGTCCAGTTTTTTAAGATTTAAATATATGTAGCTGAATGAAAGGATGAAGCACTTAAACGACTCAAGAGCAATCAGTGCATTTAGTCCCAATGAAAGATTTGTCATCGTGGGTGGAAAGAGAAGGCCGTTGTTGTCCCTTGTGCAAATTCAAAGCCATAGATGAAGAAAGGACGAATGCTTCGAAGATGCTTGGAAAGATGTTGTTTCCTGTCCTCTGCCGAAATAATTCAGTTGTTACAGATCGCATCTCAATGCACTTCTAATATTTGCACTGTCACTTCCATTCAGGGGAATGATGTGTAGGCCATCATTTGCACAGATGGCCTCATGAAATTTCTGCCCGCAGGAAGATGTACCTTGAGGGCCTTCTACAGGAGATTAAAAGCCCATCATCAAAAGTGAAGAAAAGTTAATGCCCTTCTATCCTGTCACATTTGGAATCTTTCTCACAAGGCAAATTGTTGCTCCTCAAGCCTGAGATATAGAAAATAATAATAGAAAAAGCATCAACAGGCTAACATGGATTTTAGAACAGATCTAATTTTTAATACATTTTTGTATCATTGTAACAGCAAAGAAATTGACCTATACTGCTCACATTGACGGTACCCTCCGAGTTAATAGGATAAATGAAAGAGAAAAAAACATTTCTACTACGTATTTGACACATAACATTTTTATAGCCAATTATCTGTCCTTCATGGAAAATGTACCAGCTAAACAGGCATTTTCAGTTTATTTTTCTAAATAAATGTGGTGTTTGTATCATTTGCAATCACTTATTTTTGCTGATTCCCATTATTTGTCCATGTTGTGCCCCTTCCAATCTCCTTCACCAAAAAGGGAGTTTTAAAGACAAGAACCAAAACACTTGTTTTGCCATGTTAAATCATAATGATTTGCAGACTGAAAGCTTTAATATAAAATGTTGTTTGTAGAATTATAAAGTATATTTCTACTGGAAAATATGTATGGATATCCAGAAAGGCTGTATTTTAATTTTTAATCTCAACACATAGGTTATTTTTAATATTCCGAAGGAAGTACTTAGTTAATGTAGTTTGCTTGAAAGTTATAGCAGATAATTTTGATTCAGGAGTGGACAGCGTCTTTGGCAACGGTGAGCTTGCTTGTACACAGTGCAGAATATGATCCAGTTTGTGGCCTCTGCATGTACGAAAGGACTATTGGGGGCCGTACATAATGCAGTCAGCAGGAATGCCCAGCCCCTTACATAGTGCCTCTGCTCCATGTTTGTCCTAGATTTGCACCTGTATAGCAGGGCAGTGGGAGACACCCTCCAAAGCATTATAGCAGGGCATCTAATCTGCCCTTAGTACAAGCCACACTGCGTGGACTAGGATGGAGCTGGAATGGGATGTGAAGGATCAGCTGTGAAGTATCCTCCTAAGCCCTGTAACTGCATGCTGTCTGGTTGGTTGATCAGAATTGCCAGCATGCCCTAACCTACCCATCAATTTCCCAGTGCCCAGAATGTTTGCTGGAACAATCAGGAGCTGCAACACAGTTCCATTATCCGCATATCATTTTCAGAAATAGAATCAATGCCAATCCATACTGGTCATGTTACATTGATTGCAGTTGCTCGGAAGTTGTTGCGAAAAAAGCTTAATTCAACCTGATGGAACACTTTCACAAGTGATACTCTTTCTTCTCTTACGTGTCACTCCTGAATGTTGTCAGTGCAATCTAGAAAGTCAAAGAGAGGTCAATTCATTCTTATCTATGTTGCCCTTCGTTTGATATACATACACATGAAGTTCAAATGCCAGTTCTTAAGACCAAATTTCTTAGAACTTAATTTGGATACAAAGATTAGCGATTCTTCCCACAAGTATTTTATTCCTTAAAATACACATATTTTGAGCCTTTAATATTTGTTGCCATCATGATCTTCTCTTCACCACAATGAGGGCTAAAACCTTACTTGGTTTTTTTTACATGCAATCTGAGAATCTCAGGATTCTAACAACTGACCACAAGTTGCAAAAATATAATATGGGGCTTTTTATGCAACTATATGACTGACTATACGTTGCTCATCCCTGCTTTAGATTCTGGAAGCTAAAACAATTTGTAAGGAGGCTTGATTCTTAAATTACACAAGACACATTATATCACATGACTTTTGCATTGCCTTGCATAAATTTATTTATTTCCAAACTGTTACAATATGGTTCTGTTAAAGATGCCGTTGCTAAATTGGGGGATCAAAAAGTGAGAAATTGCTTGATAATCTCATCCATAATCTGCAAACAGAAAGAGTCGCTGTATCCATCCAGTGCAGTATTTTGTTATTATCAGTTCATAGATTCCTTTGATGCTCAAGTTGTTTTGAATAAAATTATATATTTTCCTTTTTCCTGAGTTCTCTATACTGTGTATAATTTTACGCACTCACCAACAGAAAAAAGGAGGCACCGAGAGAGTCTTTTGAGATACCAATCTCTTACTTTGCCAGTTCGCCTGCAAGAAGGATGTGAAGAATGCAGAAATATGATGTGGTACAGGCCATCTTGGATTCAAGGTGTACATATTTCGATGTTTCTCCGGGAGGTGGGGGTGTTAAAATCCCAGCCCATTGAAAGTTTGCACATCAGAATACGTGTTAAAATAAAATCTTTTTTCTCAACATGTCAATATTCAGGGAGGATTATTATTTTTATATAAAAAAAGTGAAGCATTCAGGTAATCTATGGTCTGAAGTGGCAGTTTGGGATAGACTGTACCACATGCCATCAGCATTGCTGATTGAATCCAAACCTATCCAAAAAGAAGAATACCAACTCCTATCTCAATTAGCGTTTATTCACCACCATCTAGTCTTAACATTGACTTCAGACACCAGTTCATAGTTCTGCAACCACAGCTGATCACTCGTCCCCTTCAACGTGATCCATTGGAAATAAGAGCTAGTCCCAGAGGCTATTTCCTTACCAGGGTAACCTCTCATTTTCAGATGAGAGGAGTGCCTTTGCTTGCTCACATGCCACAGAAAATGCGGGCTGTGGTGCAAATAAATCAAGTTGGACTAAATACTGCCTGCTAGCTGTTAGTTGACCATTCCTGTAAAAATCGCTGTAGCAGAATGGAGAAGTTCAACTGAGTACAAATCCTGTATTTTAAACTCACTTCAAGTCGTTTACATGGAAGAAAAACTAGGTGGTGGATGTTTTTAGCCGAGATGGTCAACTAGCTGCTAGCGCTTAACCTGGTCTTGATTTTAACAAAAAATAAAAAAATAAAAAATGGATCTAGCTCATTTCCATTATTTGGGTGAATTTTTTGCATGCTAGTTTGTCCAAGTGATGTTTCCATCACATTGGCCGCAATTCAATCAACTCTTACAGTTAAAATACCCATAGCTGGAATCTATAATGTCCCCCTGGAGGAGAGGGCTCTCCAAAATTGCAGGGGAGCAATTGAGAAGACCACGTTTGTACCTGCACATGCTAATAGTAGGTGGGGCAAAACCAAAATGAGTGGAGTTTGCAACATTGCATAGACCTCTCTCTTCCACAGGATGCAAAAGAGGAAGTGATTCTTAAAGAGGTGGTCGAGAGAGCAAGAATGAGACCACAACGTCTAGTGGGACCACAGATTCCCCACCGGTCGTATAGGAAATTGTATCAAGTATCCACATTCAATTTATAATATAACTGCGTAGAAGTAGAGGGGAAATTGCTATCAAGCGGATCATCTATCCACCCCAAGGCATCTAGACTTAAACTCAAACTTCAAAATATGTTGAGAAGACTACACAGAATCAGTGTACTGCTCTAGATTAAACCAGAATACTGGCCTAATGGTTTTTGGAAGCATGTTCAATTCTAATTTGAAGTTAAATGCAAGCAACTTTAGAAAGACATTTGAATTTGAATCACAGCAATATCCTCCTGCTATTTACATTTCTTCAGTATTGCTATGCTTCAAAATACTCAGAATTATATATATTCTTTAAGAGAAGATCAACAGGAGCCTTTATGACCAATATCTGCTCGCAGTAAGTCAATTCATTGAAGCCTCTTTGTTTTTTGACATCTGCACATTTCACTGAGATTTGTGTGACTTGAAAATTGTTCCAATCAAGCATATTCAGCTCTAACACTAAATTAAACCTGAGTTCTGAGCATAATGATGCAAGCAGGTCTATAAGACTTTGGAATAAAAACTATTAATAGGATACCGGTAATGCAGTTAATTACATTCATTTAGGTTAATATGCTATGGGTTTTCAGATTTCCCCTTGGGAAAGCAGCTTAACGCAGGGATATTTTGCTACGTAAATTTAAGCCTATACCAGATTATTTAATTTTTAAAGACCCTTAAAATGCACTGTGATCTCTAATGTAATTTGTGCAAATTTCACATATTAAGCAGAATTAAATCCTGGTTTATCAACCATATAAACAACTGGGACCTGCAACCAATCACAACTCACTGATTGCATTTGTGTGATACACAAATTTGTATTTGCTGAGTTCATGTAGTGCATTTTTAGGTACACACTTAAAATTATGACTAAAAGATGTGTGGGCTGCTGATAAGAAAGGAATTTTGTTAGCTATTTATTGAAACAAATCAAACTTCGAATTCTTTGTTTTGGCTGGATTAAGCCCCTAAGGATGTAGACCAGCGTTTCCCAACCAGGATCTATATGGCCCCCGAGGGCCTCCAGGATATTCTATGGGGGCCATAGGTGAAAACTGTGTAAATGGGAGGCCACAGCATGAGACGGAGGGGGGCACAGAAGGAAGTGAGAAGTGAAAAAGGGGCTGAGAAAAGAAAACAAAACAGGTAAGAGAATGCTGCAGACCATTTTTGGATAAAGAGTACAATATCTAAAAAGTTTCCGCAGCTTTGGGATAAAGCAACATTATTTTTCATGGCATTTCCTACTTCATATTTCGTAGAATCAGGATTCAGTCGTGTGAATTATTTACTCAGCCTAACGCGGAATCACCTTAACATGATGGACAGAGGTGCTCTTCGGTTATGCCTCACGGCAAAAGAACTGGATATATATACAGTGGTGCCTCGCAAGACGAAATTAATCCGTTCCGCGAGTCTCTTCGTCTTGCGGTTTTTTCGTCTTGCGAAGCACGGCTATTAGCGGCTTAGCGGCTATTAACGGCTTAGCGGCTTAGTGGCTATTAACGGCTTAGCGGCTTTAAGAAAAAGGAAACAAACTCGCAAGAACTCGCAAGACGTTTCGTCTTGCAAAGCAAGCCTATAGGGAGATTCGTCTTGCGGAACGACTAAAAAAGCGGAAAACTTTCGTCTTGCGAGGCATTCATCTTGCGAGGTACCACTGTGTGTGTGTGTGTGTGTGTGTGTGTGTGTATATATATATATATATGCTTGTTTCAGGTCATCAAGCACAAGGATCACATTGATCGAGAAATACTTAATGTATAAGTTTTTGTGCGATTGCATTTGTATAAATTGTAAAAAATTATAAATAAAATATGTTCCATTTATCAACAAAACATTTAAATGGCTACCTTTCTGCCCGTAGGACAGGGGGGTCACAGTCAGAAAAAGGTTGAGAAACACTGGTGTAGAGTACATATTTTTTAAAAAGAAGAAGAAGTAAAGGCATTCACTTGAAAATGGCCTGGAGTGTTGACATTAGCAGAAAAAAATTGTCATGTTTACAGTTATGAAACTATAGTAAAAGAACATTGCCTAGAGGGACCAGTACCCCCAGTTCATTCTGGTTTATATCACAAATTCTGGCAACCTGAGAACAGAAGAGCAAGGGCCTCTATGGTTGCTACAGAAGTGCTAATGTAATTATGAGTGCTTTCATGGCATGTGATGATTTGGAAATATTTTGGAAGCGCTCTATATCTGGATGACACCAAATTAGCCATTTTTCAAGTATGCTAAATGGTCGCTCCTATGGAATTTTCTTAATAGGGTACATTCCATTTTTCTGTGTGCTGAAGGATTTGTCATGCGCGGTAATCGTAGTGTTCAAATAGGACACACTTCTTACTTCTTTCGCCAAAGTGACAGATGAACCAAAATACCGTACAGTATCATGAAATTAGGATTAATGGCATTAATTGTACTAAGGATTTCATTGGTGCTAAACTGCTTTCAGTTTCAGATAGAAAGAACAGTATATACCATATTTGTCACACTATAAGACACACCAGACCACAAGATGCACCTAGTTTTTGGAGGAGGAAAACAAGAAAAAAATATTCTGAATCTCAGAAGCCAGAACAGCAAGAGGGATCGCTGCTCAGTGAAAGCAGCAATTCTTCTTGCTCTTCTGGCTTCTGTGATAGCTGCGCAGCCTGCATTCCCTCCATAAGACGCACACACATTTCCCCTTACTTTTTAGGAGGGGAAAAGTGAGACTTATAGAGCAAAAAATACGGTATACAAAAGGAGCATTGTGCTCTTATATCAGGAGTAGTCAATGTAGTGCCTTCTTGATGCTACTACAGTAGTACCTCAGAAGTCAAATGGAATCCGTTCCGGAAGTCCGTTTGACTTCCAAAATATTCGGAAACCAAGGTGTGGCTTCTGATTGGCTGCAGGAAGCTCCTGCAGCCAATCGTAAGCCACGTCGGACATTCAGGTTCGAAAGAAGGTTCACAAACCGGAACACTCACTTTTGCAGTGTTCGGGAGCCAAAACCTTCGACTCACAAGGCATTCAGGAGCCAAGGTACAACTGTACTCCCATAATTCCTCCCCATTGGTTGGTGCTTATGGAAGTTGTTGTTCACAACAACTAGATGACACTATGTTGGTGACTCACATATTAGTTATGAAATTTCATTATAGGTCAAATAGTTCACATCATGGTATGCATGTATGCATCAATAAAGGTAAATCAATAAATCTTCAGGCCCAACAATAGTCAGACCAAGTAATCCATTTTTTTAAGAATGTAGAAGCAACTGAAGCTTTCTTTGCTGACCAAGTATCTTTATCCCATTTCTGATCTGCCATCAGATCAGAGATGGCTTTCTAAAGACAGGTCAGTGCAAACAGGGTCAACTACAATTACTTCTGCCAAGATTTCCATAAGTAAAATAAAGTATTTTAATCCATTTCAGATTGGGTTAGCTAAACCTTGGATTAAGGGCAGGGGAAACACTGTACGCGCAAGTTTAAACAATTTTATTCAGGATCAGATTAATATCAGTCTGAAATCTTTCTGACAATGTTTTGAAGGGATTTGTGACTATTGTTACATACAATGGCTTTCAAGGCTCTAAATCAAAAGGAATTCTATGGAAGTTAATCTTTAATCACGTGTAGTGCTTTACACAGTAAAAATATACACTAATGCCATGCCAAATCCAGGAAATAACAAGAAAATTAAGAAGGCAATGCAGTTAACAAAGGAAATAACATATACACAATTCTTCCAACTAAGTATGTTCCTGTGTCAGAGCAAGACATAAAAATGGTCCCATTCTAATGGTTTGGAACATAAATTTAATCTGGTAGATGTGAAAAGCAGGCTTTAGAAAGAATGGCATAGACTTCACATTAAAAACTGCAAGTTTGTAGTATTATATTAGATATTATTATTATGTTATATTATATTATATTATATTATATTATATTATATTATATTATATTATAATAATAATACAGTGGTACCTTGGTTTAAGAACAGCTTAGTTTATATTCAAAATAAAAAAATTCCTTCCAGTAGCACCTTAAAGACCAACTAAGTTAGTTCTTGGTATGAGCTTTCGTGTGCATGCACACTTCTTCAGATACACAATCTGTAGCTTAGTTTATGAACAACTTGGATTAAGAATGCTGCAAACCCAGAAGTACAGTGGTACCTCTGGTTACGAACTTAATTTGTTCTGGAGGTCCGTTTTTAACCTTAAACCGTTCTTAGCCTGAGGTACCACTTTAGCTAATGGGACCTCCTGCTGCTGCTGCGTCGGCAGCGCACATTTTCTGTTCTCATCCTGGGGCAAAGTTCTTAATGCGAGGTACTACTGTAGGTGTTTTGGTTTGTGAACTTTGCCTTGGAAGCAGAACATGTTCCGCTTCCTGTTGAGTGTGTTCCATTTGTAAATTGAGTCCCCTGCTGCTATGGGAAAGCATGCCTTGGTTTAAAAATGCTTTGGTTTAAGAACGGACCTCCGGAATGGATACAAAGTACCACTGTATTATATTATAAACACAAATACATAATGAAAATAAAACAAGAACCCAATAATCCCCCATTCCCCAACACATTTTTAAAAGGCATCGGATGTCAATCAGCCAGAGACATTTTTGCCTGGCGCCTAAAAGTGTATAATGAAGGTGCCATGTAAACCTCCCTGGTCTTCATCAATATTCCTTGCAGCAATGTGTATGAGAAGTCCATGCGCTAGTCTCAGAATGGAGTGTACCTAGAGCCATTGCTGAATGATTCAGAGCCTTAAGGGGTGGTGGTGTTGATCCTGGGAGGTCCAGTTTCTCCTTAGGACGTCCCTATTTTCATCGGAGAAATGTTGGAGGGTATGGTAGGATATCCTTATTTTGACCCCCGAGCCAAGGAGATGATTCATATCCATAGCAATTAATATCCAGAGGCTTGATCATTCATTTTGAATAGTTCGGGAGAAAAATGAAAAGGGGTTCTTGGTTTTCAAGACTGGATCAACTGTAGAAGCAAACTCAAGTAATACTTCTAAGTAGGGGTGGGGACAGGGCTGTCTTCAGCATACGCGGCGCCGGGGTGCAAAAGTCCGACCGGCGTACACACACACACACACCCACACACCGGCTTCTGGATGGAGCTGCTGTGGCCGGAGCTCGGTCAGATGCTAGGTGTTGGTGAAAGAGATGGAGGTTACAAATCAAATAAAATGGCCAGCTGATTTCTTTGTCACCTGCGTTGCCCTCTCTGGTGTGATGGCCTGGGATTCGGACTTGGATACTGAACCTGAGGGATCCCAGCCTGCACAGGAGTCCCCGCCTCCAGAACCAGCTGAGCCGGGGCTGGGGCCTGAGCCTGAAGGGTCCTCACCTGTGCTGGATCCTCAGGTGCAGGCATCAGCTGAGTCTGCTCTGGCTCCTGAGGTGATGGAGGACCCATTGCCTGCAGGTGCTCTACTCTCAGCCCCGTCAGGGGAAGCTGAGGTTGCCTCTGGGTCCGGTAACCCTCCAGCCTCTCCTGAGCTGCAGAGGCTCGGGGCAGAGAGGCGGAGGGAACTAAGTTCCCGCAGGAGGAGTGCTCGCCTCCAGGCCAGGAGAGGCAAGTCACCTGTGGACCGAGGCTGCCCTATGCCTCAGGGCAGAGAAAAGCCAGCCAGCCCCAGTCCCAAGTTGCGGGAGCAACATTGTTGGTAGCCAGTTCCTGCCTGCACCTTTTCCTTCTTTTCTGCCGGAGCTCCTGACCTCACCCAACTCCCTGCCTTGGACCCCGCTTCAGCTTTGATGGACTGCCTCCATACTGCACCCTCGACCTCGGACTGGACGCGGACTTCACCTCACGGTTAACCCACAGGACCAGCACACCTGCTCACATGTTGCCCTCTGTCTCCAGCAAGGCACCTAAAATTTGGAAGGCAGAGAAAAGGAAGGAGGGAAGTTTAGGCTGGTGGCCGCCGGGCACCCAAGTGGCAAGCCTCTGCAGGCGGCTTGTGAAAGCCTGTCCGGGGACCCAGAGCACCCACTCGCTTTAGTCCCACGGCGCCGTGGCACCTTAAGACTTTGACGACGACTCTGTCGTCAGACGCTGGGCAGGAGGGCAGGGGGTTGAGGTGGAGAGCCGCCTGCAGCAGAAAAGCCCCCCACAGCGCTCTGAACGGTGGGGGTGTTCTTCCCCGGACTCAACTCTCGGGCCCCAGTCTCTCGACCTGGCGCCCCTGAGAGCCCGCACCCCTAGCGCCTATGGGTAAGATGGCCCTGAGTGAGGAAACTATGGTCCTCCAAAGATTGCTGAACTGAAACTCCTATCAGCCCCAGCAAGCATGGCCAGCATCCAGGACTGATGAGTGTTGAGCAACATTTGGAGGGGCAAAGGTCCGTCGTCCGCCCAGCCCCCCTGGCCCAGTTCATCAAGGAAACCATGCAGACCTAAGTCTGAGAAAAATAAATAACCTGGAATTGAGCTCTGGGGGATATAAAGAGAGGAACGGGGGTGGGGGTGGGGACAAGAGAAATAGGTGAAAGAATGAGATGTGAACAGAGTTGCCAGAACCTCAGCCAATGGTAGGCCCAATCAGATGTGCACGAAAAAGAGACTCAGAGCACCACGAATGTGCTCTCGCGCTCTCTGGATTGGGCACATGTTTACAATGCTGCTCCCTATGCCATACAGCAGCAGCAGCTTCTAAATTGTTAGCCCTGCAAACAATGGGAGGTTCCGCTTTAAGCATAGGAGCACAGCGCACTCTACTAAGTGGGGGAGCTTCCAGTCTCACTGGGTCACCCGCAAGTCCAAGGATAACAGTGGCACATCCTCTGCTCAGAAGGGCTCTGGCCCAGCAGACTTGTCTGGTAATACTTTTGGGGTGCCTCTGTGTGGCGGTTCTCTTCTAGTTTGGTGTCCTTGACTTATGGCGACTCGAACTCACTGCTCAGTGGAATTCGAGAGGTGCCAATATGCCATCTCACTGTTCTCTAAAAATCAGAGTACAGTGGTACCTCAGGTTAAGAACTTAATTCGTTCCAGAGGTCTGTTCTTAACCTGAAACTGTTCTTAACCTGAAGCACCACTTTAGCTAGTGGGGCCTCCTGCTGCCGCTGCACCACAACTGCACGATTTCTGTTCTCATCCTGAAGCAAAGTTCTTAACCTGAGGTAATATTTCTGGGTTAGCAGAGTCTGTAACCTGAAGCGTATGTAACCCGAGGTACCACTGTATTCATCTGAACAAGTGGTGGGGCTCAGTTCTTTCAGTGATCACCATTTTATTTTATTTTCTGAATTCCCCTGAGTTTATCCTAGCCTGAGAAGATGTCAGCATGTAGTAAGCTGTGAGACAACGCTACGTTTCTGAGCATGTGCTATAGCCTTGCCGACTCATGTGGGCTGGAAACGTGATGTTGGAATGAAGGACCCCTTTCTCTTATTTGCATGTGCTTTGAAATTCAGAAAGAACAAGGTTTAGGTCTGACTCCTTTATTTAACGTTTGATTAATTTAATCCAAGCAAGTTTTATTTTTTATTTTCAGAAAGGGCCACGACAAGCAAGCCACGACAGCTTATGTAAAATCCCAGCCATCTGCTAAAACTCTCAAAACACCACTAGATTAAAAAGAAACTGCTAGTAAATTAGAAAATAAAATAAGGATATAAGTAATCTCTGTCCATTTAAATAGATGTAGTTCTGGTTTCTTTCAGAAACTTTAAAGAGAATTAAATTTTAACTGGTGTTTATAGTTTACATGTAATGACTGAATTTTAATGTGAAGATACATTGACAATTAATTGCCATAGCATTCCCCTCCTCACATATACTTTGAGATATTTCCCACTTTGTTGAACTTAATCCCATCCAGCTGGTGTATGAAATAAATAAGCTGGTGGCTTTCCAGTCTCATGGTATTATATTGACATAAAAAATCAATCTTCCCAGTTCAATTACTATATTTATTCTGGTAAATATTACCCAATCTTTTATCAAGAAGCTGAGCTGCTGTGGTTTGAAAAACAATTACTGAATAAGAAGCGATCTCAGAGTATAATATTTGTGCGTGCTATTTTTCCCCCTGCCAACACAAACAAATCAGGTAATTAATTCATCACTATGAGGAATTAAAAGTCTTGATGCTTTTTAATGTCATTGTTGCATGTTTTTGATAAATGTCAGTAAAAACGACACCCCTTGACACTCCTGCCAGGTTTATATCACAGTGGTCTTATTAGTTCACTCTATGAGCCCTCCTTAGATGTTCAATGCAAATGTCTGAAGACAGCAGAAATGAGCCATGCTTGCAAAAACTCTGTCCCCACAGGAGACCTTCCAATGTTAAAAGAGAAGACCTGAAGGAAACTCCTAGCTGCATCCAAATGCACATAGTTAGAAGCCTCCACAATTAGGAACCTTGAATTATCCAGGCTTTGCACAGGCATCTAAGCAGTGTTCATGTATACAAAGCTTAGATTCAGAGCTCCCTGTTCAGTGCAGGAAGGTCAGGGAAAGAAGATGTTGGGATTAGTTTGGCACGTCGCTGCCCAACATAGTTCCCTGCATTGTGCTGCTTGCACACTCAAAATTTGTTTAGATTTAGCCCTCCAGACTTGGCATCCCCCAGACCCTGCCAACATGGCCAATGGGAGTTGTAGTGCAGGACATTTGGAGAGAACTCTGTTGGAGAAGACAACTTACAACAAGAGGCAGCTTCCTCAGTGTAAGTTAGCAGTGAATTGTCCTCCTAAGAGAGCTGAGAAAACATGTCCTTCTGGATGTCTGGTGCAGTCTGCAGGCATGAAGTTATAGAGGGTTCCTGCCTGGTTAATAGTTGTGTTGAAGAGGGAAATTGGCAGGTCCAGCTGTATGATGAAACTCCATTGACTGCATTGCTGTTAAAGGAACTTAACCTCCATCCTGTTTTGCATCTTATTGCCCACATGAAAGAATGGCACTAGTTATTGCAGCATCAATGAAAAGCAATAGAAAAATAATAATTGCTAACCAAAATATAAATTACTTCCCTGCAAAACAAGAGGCCCCTGGTTTATTTGGGGTGGCTATCCTGAGTTTAGGGACGCGGGTGGTGCTGTGGGTAAAAGCCTCAGCGCCTAGGGCTTGCCGATCGAAAGGTCGGCGGTTCGAATCCCCGCGGCGGGGTGCGCTCCCGTTGTTCGGTCCCAGCGCCTGCCAACCTAGCAGTTCGAAAGCACCCTCGGGTGCAAGTAGATAAATAGGGACCGCTTTATAGCGGGAAGGTAAACGGCGTTTCCGTGTGCGGCTCTGGCTCGCCAGGGCAGCGATGTCACGCTGGCCACGTGACCCGGAAGTGTCTCCGGACAGCGCTGGCCCCCGGCCTCTTGAGTGAGATGGGCGCACAACCCTAGAGTCTGTCAAGACTGGCCCGTACGGGCAGGGGTACCTTTACTTTTACCTTTTATCCTGAGTTTACTTGTTAATTATCATCAGTAGTCAGCCACTGGAAATTTATGGGTCAAATACAGCCTGTGAAGGGCTCCTGCCCAATTTAAACAGCAGTTATACTTTCATACAGATATGCCTGAAATAAGCTTTACTGTACTGGCGATAAAGAATCATAGAATTGTAGTTGGAAGGGACCCCAAGGGTCATCTAGTCCAACCCCCTGGAATGCAGGAATCTCAGCTCAAGCATCCATGTCAGATGGCCACTCAACCTCTGCTTGAAAACCTCCAAGGACGGCAAGGCCACCACCTCCCAGGTGAAACGTTTCCACTGCTGAACAGTTTTTAAAGTCAGTAAGTTCTTCCTGACGTTTAGTCAAAATCCCCTTTCTTGTAACTTGAAGCCATTGGTTCAAGTCCTACCCTCCAGAGCAGGAGAAAACAAGCTTGTTCCCTCTTCCACATGATAGTCCTGGAGATATCTGAAGATGGCCTTCATATCTGCTCTCTCTCTTTCTATAATTTTTCTTAGATTTTCTGTTTTATAATTTAGAATATTCATTTAAACAACCTTAAAATATCAGTGACTTTCCTTCTTCTCCTTCCATGGTTCATTTTGCATAGCATAAATCCCTGCATATTTTATATTAACCAAACCATTCGATATTCCATTATTGCATCCACTAAGACTTATTTACGCTGTTGAATTTATCTTAATGCTGTCAATGTTTTTAAGTGTACACAGTTCCCCCCCCCCACAATATATTCAATAAACATTTTCCAATCATTAAATGTACATACTTCTTGTTCTCTTATTCTATGTCAGGTCTGCAAGCTGCACATATTCCATCAGTTTAATCAATCATATCTGCTCTCAGTCTTCTCTTTTCCAGGCTAAACATGCCCAGCTCTTTCAACCATTCCTCATAAGGCTTGGCTTCCAGACCTTTGATCATCTTGGTTGTCCTCCTCTGCACACGTTCCACTTCTTAAATTATGGTGCCCAGAATTGGACATGTGTGTCTAACCAGTGGGAAAGTAGTCTATGCTCAGTTGATGGTGGGTTATTATTTGCTCCTTTGAAAATGTTAACCATGTTGGGTTGATCTTTCTGTTCTTCCTTTCCTCGGCCCTGTCTTGTGCATTACAGAGGCAGCAGCTCAATTGTGGTGTCTCAGGGGTGGCATACCACTGAACAAACATCACCCCTGTTTCTAGTGCTTCTGCTTAGAGGCAACCCCCTAATTGGCTATAATCTCCCAAACTGTTATGTACTGAAGTTCTCACCCTGGGCCAGCAGGGGGATACTGTAGATAGTTTTTACTCAGGTTCACATATGCAAATAAGGGATCAAAAGTGACGTTCCGTGATTGGAGAGTTACAGAAAGTTGTTACGGTTGCGTTGTAGCGGAGCTCTATATAAGCAGGCTGGCTGAACCCTTCAGTTCAGTTCTGTTCTGGCCTGTGAGTAAACAAGAGCTGTTTGAAGAATCGCTGTGTCATCTGATATGTTCATCCACAACTTAACACAAACTACTGAGTGAAGTGATTTGTGCTAGCTGAGAACTTTAAACATGAACTCCTATGGCAGCCTTCCCCAACTTAGCACCCTCTAAGCTGCCCAGAGCGACTGGGACAACCCAGTCATATGGGTGGGGTACAAATAATAAAATTATTGTTATTCTTATTATAGATGTTTTGGAATGCAACTCCTATGCGCTAAAGCCAGCATGGCCAATGGTCAAGGATAATGGCAGCTATGGAGTCTCCAACATCAGTAGAAGAAGTCTTAAAAACTAATCAAGTTTTTAAATATCCTTGAATATTAAGAATCGGGAGACAAACAAACCTAAAGCTCGTGCAGTGAGAAACACAGAGATGCAGGCTGGAGCCAGTAGCGTTTAATATCTTCATTAATGCACCGAGAGAAGGAGTAAACAGGATTTTAATGAAACTTGGGGGACTTATAACTTGGAGGGCTTGTGTAAACTCTGATCAAGGCAGAGAAGTAAGAAAAGGGGCTGGAAGTGATTAGCTACATAGCAAGAATATTAAAAAGCAAGGCTCCGTTTTGACAATGTACATCAGGAACAGATGTACCTGCTCTGTATTACACAGTGGAAACTTTTGTGCCCAGCTCCAGAGGCAGTGCTGGAATGGAAGGGACTGAATGTGCAGCCTTTGGGCACGGAGAAAGCAGATTTCGTGAAGGAGAAGGACAAATGGCTCGCGAAATGGCACCTTTGGCAACAGCAGCTTCTTATATATCTCGCAAATATGGGGACATGACGGCTGGCTAATGGGGTCACGCAGATGTATAATGCTGTTTGGCAAAACAAGGGAGAAATCCTTGGGAAATGTTTGGACGGATGTGCGAAAGGCCTCTAAATGGCGCATTAGACAAAACAAATCTGGCGGAAGATTGCTGTTGCTGCTCTGGCTGCCATTGTTTTCTCCCCTCAGATGTTTGGGAAGAGAGCAGGGCCCAGTCTTAAGGTAGAAAAACACATATAAGCAAGACTATAAACATTTCCAGCCTCTCTTAAGGTTGTGGCGAGCAGCTTCTGTCCCTGCTTGCTTTAAAAAGTTTAACCAATGGTGCGATTCAGTACAAGGCAGCTTCCCGTATTCAAATCCCAGTTGTCCATTCAAACATAGCTTTCGCAGTTTAAAAACAGCCATTGGGGAATCCTTACATGTGTCTGCGTGTGATGTCTGATGCCGTCCTGAAGTTGTTCTGGAAACATACCAAAGTGAGATTGCACGAACTGTAAGATGTAACTGTGGGGCTACCTTTGAAGGTGACCCTGAAACTACAACTAATCCAGAATATGGCAGCTATACTGGTGACTGGGGGCAGCCGCCAAGACCACATAACACCAGTCTTGAAAGACCTACATTGGCTCCCAGTACGTTTCTGAGCACAATTCAAAGTGTTGGTGCTGACCTTTAAAGCCCTAAACGGCCTCGGCCCAGTATACCTGAAGGAGCGTCTCCACCCCCATCATTCAGCCTGAACACTGAGGTCCAGCGCCGAGGGCCTTTTGGCGGTTCCCTCACTGCAAGAAGCAAAGCTACAGGGAACCAGGCAGAGGGCCTTCTTGGTAGTGGCACCCGCCCTGTGGAACGCCCTCCCATCAGATGTCAAAGAGATAAACAACTACCTGACATTCAGAAGACATCTGAAGGCAGCCCTAATCAGGGAAGTTTTTAATGTGCGACATTTTAGTGTATTTTTTGTCTCTGTTGGAAGCCGCCCAGAGTGGCTGGGGAAACCCAGCCAGATAGGCGGGGTACTAAATAATAATAATAATAATAATAATAATAATAATAATAATAATAATTTGTAACTTATGAACTCAATAGGCCTTCCCACCTGCTCCCTTTCTCCTTATGGCATCGTCCTCTTCCCTGTTATCTTCTGTCTGGGGGCAGATTAGAAAGTGCTTCAGAACCAGGTTTTCATGGGGCCACTTTATTAACTTTCCCTAGGCAGAGGAGATGGTGGCAGGTTTGAGGGTGAAAGCGGACCTGGGCAAGACAGATGAGCAGGAACCCTTGTTACACTTCAGGTGTGATGGCAGCTGAAGAATGCACAGTGAGCCTTCACTTTATATGGTATTTATCCCCAGCCTCTATGTTCTACAGCCCTGCAAATAATTTGTACAATTTACGTCCACGATATGAAAGGTGGTCCCAGCCCATTAACTCCCAGTTGCTGTCTTCTCTAAATTAAGCAGGCAGTTTCTCAAATGAGGGTGGGAGGAGAATGATTTTTTCCCATTGAGAGTCAGTTAAAAGAAAGATTCAGCACTGTTAATTGTGCTACTGAGAATTAACTTTTGCTTTAAAAAAGGGAACAAGAGATAGAGAGAGACTTTGAATAAATATAATGCACTCAGGACCTTGAGTTAATCTGCCGAAATCAGGGCCAGAATTTCTCTAACATCCATCTTTCTGACAGGGACACAAGCTGTTCTTGGTGGCTGTTAACAGACAGATGAAAATCCCCTTTGCTGAACCACAGCATGTGAAACATTTCCCCCAAAAATGTGAGGTTGTGAACTGATCGGCTTTGCAGTGTATTATGTAACTGACAACTCGGGGAAGCATTAACACAGTGAGCTCAACCTGTCAAGCACGGCTGCTGCACATGCTCTATTCATTCCAATTGGGCTTTTGTAGAGCCCTGGTTTGCACATCACTCCCATAGTAAACATAGCAAGAGACAAGCAAGCTAAGCTGATAGGCTTGCTACCTATTTAGATGTACCAGCAACTGCGATGTATCGGCAGCTCTCCTGTTCCTCTATCTTCTCTGTGGTTTCTTTGCACTTTTCCCAAATTCTGCTTAAGCTACCATAATAAAAACAATATTAACTGCAGAATAGTAGTCTGCATTACCTCCTTTTAGTACCTTCAGCCCTTTTGCACCTAAATATTAGTAAGACAAAGGAGATGGTGTTGGACTTCCGGAGGAAGAGAGGGGAACCTGCCCCGTTGTATATCGGGGGGGGGGCTGTGTGGAGAGAGTCTCCTCCTTTAAATTCCTGGGAGTTTACCTTAGTGAAGATCTCACTTGGAAAATCAACATAACTCAGGTGGTCAGAAAGGCCCAACAGAAACTCCATTTCCTCAGGGTCTTGCGAAAGAATAATGTTAAACAACAACTGATGAACTCCTTTTACCGGTCCACAATAGAAAGTGTCCTTTCATATTGTATCACAGTGTGGTATGCTGACCTGACAGCCATGGACAGAAAGTCTCTACAGAGGGTGGTGAATACAGCACATGATATCATGAGCTGTTCCTCAAGTCCGCTAGATGACATCGCAAGGGATCGTTGCCTTAGGAGAGCCAGAAAAATTCTCAGGGATGACTCACACCCCGGCCATCACCTCTTTAATCTTCTACTCTCAGGCAGGAGATAAAGAAATATAATCAGCCATACCAACAGGCTAAAAAATAGCTGCTATCTGTGGGTTGTTAGGCTGTTGAACGAAAAATAACATAGTGAAATTGACTTGTGAGGTGGTGTGTTGTTCGATAAGAGATTGAGTGTTTTTTTTTGGGGGGAAGGCTCATTTAATTTCATTGCACACAGGTTGTACAATGACAATAAAGGTATCATCATCATCTGCCCCCCCTTTCTGATTCCCCGTCTAGGCCCCTGTGGCTGCCCACCACAATTTCGTCGATCAGGTTGTTGGCAGCCCTGCTTCTCAGGTTCAAGAAAGCAGAAAGGGGCTGGTCTTTAGCCTGGAGAAGAGGAGGTTAAGGGGTGATATGATAGCCATGTTCAAATATATAAAAGGATGTCACATGGAGGAGGGAGAAAGGTTGTTTTCTGCTGCTCCGGAGAAGCGGACACGGAGCAATGGATCCAAACTACAAGAAAGAAGATTCCACCTAAACATTAGGAAGAACTTCCTGACAGTGAGAGCTGTTCGACAGTGGAATTTGCTGCCAAGGAGTGTGGTGGAGTCTCCTTCTTTGGAGGTCTTTAAGCAGAGGCTTGACAACCATATGTCAGGAGTGCTCTGATGGTGTTTCCTGCTTGGCAGGGGGTTGGACTCGATGGCCCTTGTGGTCTCTTCCAACTCTATGATTCTATGATTCTATGATTCTATGGTCTTGCTAGACTACAGACCTACCCAAGATGTTGCAGGTTTGACCTCAAAACGAATTAACATTGCAAACCAACACCACGAGAATGGATGGATGCTGTTGACATTTCTTCGGAACGCCTAAACTCCTTGTACCCCAGAGGCTGACAACTGTTTATTTTAAAATGCCCTGAAGCAAACAGTCGCTTTTTAACATTGCAGAGAGCTATGCAGCAAAAGGCACATGGTTGGCAGCCTGATTTGAAGATGTTTTCAGGAGCCATGCATAGAGTATGAAGATATAGTATTGTCTGCTTAGGAGCCCACACCCAGCGACCAAGGTTCCTTCCCCTTCCCCTTAAGTTGATAGACATTGCCATTCAAATGGTGTGTGTGAGTGCTGCAACCTGTGACCGATTGTGTCTTCTCTGCCCCACCCCATATTTTCATCAAGTTGGCAGCCCTGATTGTCACATTTATCCACATTTCACAATCTGTACATTTTCACTAAACTTCAATCATACATCATTTTGGGTTCACATTAAATTGTCCCTGCCAGAGAGGAATGGCAAATCAAGCTGTTGGATTATGCTGAAATGGCTAAACTGACTCAGGAACCAAGAAGACCTAAACTTCAATAAAGAATGGGCTGGGGGGGGTGGAGGAATGTAATTTATCTAGAAGATCACTGTAAACAGATGAAAATACTAGCAGGAATTTAATAACATTTGTAATGTAACGACTATTATGGACAAGATGGAAAGATACAAAATATGGATTGTCGAAAAATATGCAGTTAAGAGGTTGTACAATAGGACCCATGCAGGGGAAGGTGGGAAGTCCAGAGATTTGGAGAAATTTCTAAATATGTATACATAACTTGGATTGTTATAAATCAATATTTGTAAAACCAAATAAAAATCATTATGTTGTTGTTGTTTAGTCGTTTAGTCATGTCCGACTCTTTGTGACCCCATGGACCAGAGCACACCAGGCACTTCTGTCCTCCACTGCCTCCCGCAGTTTGGTCAAACTCATGCTGGTAGCTTCGAGAACACCCCCCCAAAAAATAATAATTATAAAACAAAAAAAACAAACAAAAAATATTATAAAAAAGCATTAAATTGACCACTCTTTTGGGCATGGTAATAAAGCCCCACTCCAGAGATGTTGCCAGGAGAGCAAATCCTGCCTCCATTTTACTTATGCTCTCCCAGTGAATAAGAATAAGAATAAGAATAAGAATAAGAATAAGAATAAGAATAAGAATAAGAATAATTCCTTGGCTCCAAGTTCTTTTCTTCTCGGCTTGCTAGTAAAAGAAAGCTGAGCAGCAACTTGGCTACAAATAAAGGCAACCTTCCATCAGATTTCCAACCATTATTTTTTTCACCACTGCAACTTGGAAGCTTGTACACCTGCCTCTTGCTCTGGCCCAGTGTACAGTGGTTGTGAGAAGCAGTAGCAATTTTATTATTTCATTGGGGAAAACTTTGGAAATCAGATATTAATTTTACCGCATGCATTGCTATCAAAGAAAACATTATGAAGATGTTTTACAGGTGGTACTTAACCCCTGTAAAACTGGCTAAACTTTATAAACTAACATAGAATCTGTGTTGGAGATGCAAGGTATCAGAGGGATCCTTATATCATGTCTGGTGGGGATGTGATAAAATTAATTTTTTGGGGGGAAATATACATGAGGATCTGAAAAAAATGTTTAAAACAACAGTTGGTAAGAAGCCGGAAAAATTCCTTTTAGGAATTATAACAAATGACATCCCCAAAGACATGAAGAGAATCTTTTTATATGCAACAGCCGTTGCAAGGTTATTGATTGCAAAAAAAATGGAAATCAGAAGAAGTACCAACACTGAAAGATTGGCAACATAATTTTTTTGAAATGATTGAATTAGCAAAAATGACGGCAACAATTAGAATGCAATCTAATCAAAATCTCAAACAGGAATGGAAATGTGTAGAAGAATACATGACCAAAAGATGCTCCAACAAGAATTTATTGATATGTATAGACTGATTTCACAAAGCTAAGCTACACAGATATGTAAAATTGAATGTTTAATTATTAAGATACAAAAATACAATCTCAATAATAAAGTTACAAAATGATAACAAGGAAGTCACGCACGGGTGGAGGGAAGACACAGGGCAAGAAATAAGAAATGGATAAATGTTGGTACATAATGAAATGTGAAAATGTGAATTTACGAATATAATGTATATGTATCATTATGTAAAGATTTCATATATATATTGCAACAATAATAATAAATAAATATTTGAAATGGTAAAAAAAAGACAGAGATTAAAGAGAAATGGGTAGAAACCTAAAAAAAAGACAAGAAGAATAAGAAGTAGCAATAGATGCCATTGCCTGCTTGCTCCTTCGCTCTCTGCCTAGCAAGCAAGCCATCAGGTGGCAGCAATGGGGAGGAAGAGGAGCAACAGCAGCAGGAAGGATGTTCACTGAGGGAAGAGGGCCCACGGAAGGCAACTTGTCCAAGAGTCTTCTAAAACCTGGGGCCATCACTGGGCTTGGTTATTGCCATCTAACTGTACACCATCACAGCACCATACAAGGTCCTTTATTCAAAGGCAGGATAGCTCAGTTGGTAAAAGCATGAGACTCTTAAACTCAGGTTGAGAGAGAAACAGCAAAAAACAGGATATTTATTAGGACAGTGTGATTTCTGCAGCTGCTGTTAAAGTTGCAAAACAATGAAGCACGGGATGGAGCAATGGAGAACTTCTGAAACAACAGTGGAATATCAGCTCCGCCCAAGGCATGATGGAGAACAGCAAAAGCCGGGAAAAGATAGACATAATATTTTACAAGGACAGGAAGAAACATCACAGAATAATTGCCACACATAGGAAGAACAAGGATATAGTTTGAATGCTTCACCTGTAGTTTATAAATCATTTAATGTGCCAATACGTGTGGAAGTCATAAATATTGCAGTTGTCGTGTAACGGATTGTTATTTTGACTGGAGTGATATTAATAAGATTTTGGAAATAAAGTAAATCATCAAACCAACAATTCTAACATGTGGGGGTGGGCATCTAAATTATATAATTTGGCATCTGAATGATGCCAAATGATAACGATTGTTATAACAATGATAGCATTGTAATAATGAGGCTATTATTGGATTACAGTGGTGCCCCGCAAGACGAATGCCTCGCAAGACAGAAAACTCGCTAAACGAAAGAGTTTTCCGTTTTGGAGGTGCTTCGCAAAACGAATCTCCTATGGGCTTGCTTCGCAAGACAAAATGTCTTGCGAGGTCCTGCGGGGTGTTTTTCCTCCCCCCCCTTTTTCTAAGCCGCTGAGCCGCTTATCAGCTGATCCGATCAGCAGATAAACCGCTAAAAGCCGCTAATAGCGCTAATAGCGCTAATCCGCTAATCCTTCAATGGGCTTGCTTCGCAAGACGAAAAAACCGCTAGACGAAGAGACTCACAGAACGGATTCTTTTCGTCTTGCGAGGCACCACTGTATTGTGATTGAAAACTAACAAAAATTGGTATTTAACAAATGACTCTTAATCTCAGGGTCCTGGGTTCAAGCCCCACATTGGACAAAAAGAGGCCTGCATTTCAGGGGGTTGGACTAGATAACCGTTGTGGTCCCTTCCAGCTCTAGAATTCTAGGATTCTATGATTACAGAATGAATAAATAGAGACAGCTGCTTCCCCTTTTCCTAATGCAATGTGACAGTGAAGCTACACAGGCACTGTTCTCACAATCTGTCAGGCTTTAATGTAATCAATATTAGCAGTATCCATAATATCCATCTTAATATATTACAAGATTACACAGCATAGCATGACTTCCTGTCGCTCCCACAGCTCTTAAACGGCTGAATAAAAAAATCAAGAGAACAGAAATCTGAGAACGTTCAGCTAATGTGTGTAAAGACGCCTCTGTCCCATGCAATCTGACATCTCCGGTCACCTTACATTAATAAACACATCTTTGCAAATAAGAAGGTGAAAGCAAAAATATATCACGACAAATGTGGAAATGGCTGGCTGAAAAGGACAATAGTGCAACTGTCTCAGGACAAATTAACACGCAGATGAGCAGGCAGCGACGGGTTTAGATAAGGTGTCAAAATCCATGCTTCAAGAAAAACAAATTCCTTTTAACATTGTTCATCCAAAGCAACAGGGCAAATGCCACTGTCAGCTAGCTTTGATTTCAACCTCTCTCTTTGAAAGCATTTGATTAGAAACAGCAGGTTGGGAAAGGGGGGTTGGGAGAGAGAGAGAGAGAGGAGGAGGAGAGAGGGAGAAGAAGAGAGAGAGAAAGGGAGAGACACAGAGAGAGGGGGGGAGGGAGAATCATATTGGGACTCTCTTATCAGAGAACTGGAATGATGTTTTATAAAACCTGCTTCATTTAGCAAACACAATCCATTTGCAATGTTCATAAGAAGATTGATTTCATCAGCCATCTTCCATCAGACACAGATGTACTTTCTGGATGGCTTTCTGCATCCTGGAAATAAAGTAATAAAACATCTCATTAAATGTGTTGTGACAGCAGTTCATGACGGCTCACACTGTCAGCAAATGGAACTGAAGAAGATAGGATCCAGAAGCCATAGCTGAATAGCAGCCACCCTTTCAGCTTAAGAAACGCCACAGGAATTGACTGGGGAATTAATATCAATATCTCTTCCCAAGCAGGGTTTGAAGTGAGCAGCTCAGAGTCCTGGGCTCAGAGCTATTGATAACCTCAGCAGGCATGGGTTCCAGATATTTCTGACTGGCCGTCACCCTTCGAGGTTAGCATAGGCTTAACTGTCTCAAAGGCATGCGGGTGGCACTGTGGGTTAAACCACAGAGCCTAGGACCTGCTGATCAGAAGGTCAGCGGTTTGAATCCCTGCGACAGGGTGAGCTCCCATTGCTCGGTCCCTGCTCCTGCCAACCTAGCAGTTTGAAAGCACGTCAAAGTGCAAGTAGATAAATAGGTACCACTCCAGCGGGAAGGTAAACGGCATTTCCGTGTGCTGCTCTGGTTTGCCTTACTCATGCTGAGCTCCGCACGCCCCAAGCTTCGGGATTAGTGCAGCGCTCCGCTAGCCCTGGGAGAGCCGCACGGCTCTCCCACGGCTAGCGAACTGCTTGCCGGCACCCAGAAGCTTGGGGCGCGCTGAACTCCGCACGCCCCAAGCTTCGGGATTAGCGCAGTGGTCCGCTAGCCCTGGGAGAGCCGTGTGGCTCTCTCACTGCTAGCGGAGACCTTGCCAGCACCCAGAAGCTTGGGGCATGCTGAGCTCCGCACGCCCCAAGCTTCGGGATTAGCGCAGCGCACCTGGGGGAAAAATAATTTTTTCCCCTTTATTTCCCCCCCCCAAAAAAAACTAGGTGCATCCTATGGGCCGGTGCATCTTATGGGGCGAAAAATGCGGTATCTATCTATCTATCTATCTATCTATCTATCTATCTATCTATCTATCTATCATCTATCTATCTATCTATCATCTATCTATCATCTATCTATCTATCTATCTATCTATCTATCTATCTATCTATCATCTATCTATCTATCATCTATCTATCATCTATCTATCATCTATCTATCTATCTATCTATCTATCTATCTATCTATCTATCTATCTATCTATCTATCATCTATCTATCTATCTATCTATCTCTATCTATCATCTATCTATCTATCTATCTATCTATCTATCTATCTATCTATCTATCTATCTATCTATCATCTATCTATCTATCTATCTATCTATCATCTATCTATCTATCTATCTATCTATCTATCATCTATCTATCTATCATCTCCAACCCTTGGGGTTCCTTCCAATTCAACAATTCTATGATTCTATTATTCTTTTTTCTGTCTGTCTTAGATTGTACCTCTGGGGACATGGTTTGATCTCTGTACAGTGCCAAGGAGATTTTTAGGAGCAAGAAATTCAGGACAGCTCCATCGAACGTTATTTTTCAGCTGTATGAGCCAGCAGGAGGAAACTTCCTTGGATGCACAAATGGCATAATGTATCGTGTGCTTGCAATAACCATTGTAATTTACCTGCGATTCCACCATAATGCCATGTTTGTAAGATTGTGCTGGAACAGAAATTGGCATGTCCTATGTAAAACAGTTAGCACAACCATTGAAAACAGATGGCTGCTGGTGGTATGTTTGCTAGGATCATTCTCTTAGGTTGGCCAGGCATAAGCTGGCAGACAGGAAACTAAGAGGTTTCAGGCTGTTCTTCAAAAAAGAAAAAAGAAAACACAAAAAAACACACCACCCTTCTTAAAGTTTAGCAGAAGTTTCTAAACTGAAACACTGTAAGCCAAATTTTTCATAGCACTTGTAGGATTTTTTTTTTTTACACTGTGTTTCCCCTAACCCAAGAGCACCCCTAGAGCAAACAGCTGTTTACTATTGTGACTTTTCCAATTTGTACTCATTCTTTTTGCAACAAAGCTTTCCCTCCATGGTGGTCTCTGTTAAACCAGCAACCTAATAGAAAAACAACGGCCTTAATTTGCAGCATGTTCATCTAGTCATTGGAACAATTGTCTCATACAGTATCTCTCATGCAAATCAGATATTTGGACCAGATGATACAATCAGAGAAGCTTTCCAGCAGAACAGATTGCTTTTATTCCAAATAGCTCATAAGTATTGTATTTAATGTGAACAGGGATCTTCCCATCTCTTTAATGCTCTGGTGATCATCCCATAAGCTCTCTTGCAAACATGCAACATCTTGGGTAGATACAAAGATATAGCCCTGTGTTTCGTTGGTGGTCACTTTTGAAGTATGCCAGACTTTATGGTTTATCATAATATGCTGTTTAAGGCTGTTTCTGGAAAGGAGGAGGTCAGAAGGCCTTCAGCATGTTTAGGTCCCACTGTGTGGCCTTTGCAACAGGGTTCAAAAGTTACAATTGAACAATATTAGGAAGGGGGTCATCAAAGTTCAAATGACACCATCTCATGCTCAATGAACACACAACCAATGTTGTTAGAGGGCTGAAGGGAGCGCCTCAAGCCATAATTTCTTTCAAAATTGAGTGAGACTGTCACATCGGTTCTGATATATATACCCATGATGTTATACGCTTAAACTGCATTTGCTGAAAGACAGGCCTGAAGGATTGTGATGCCCCAACTGGAATGCAGATCCAACCACACATTGGCTTCTGTTTAGTACATGATCGTCTAGCCTTCTTGAAGACATATGCTGATGGGTTGCCATAGGTCCTCTTTTTCATGGGTGTGTAAAATGAGAGTTGTCATAGCGTCATAGCTAAAAGTAGAAGTTGGCTAATAATAATAATAATAATAATAATAATAATAATAATAATAATATTTTTTATTTATACCCCTCCCTCCCTGGCCAAGACCGGGCTCAGGGCGGCTAACACCAAATATAAATACAGTAAAAACATTAAAAAACAACAACCAAACAGTTGATTAAAATATGTTAGAATACAGTTTAAAATGCTCACTAAACCCTGTTGCCCCTTCAGCGTCCCACACCTCCCCCCAAAAAACTTCTCCCTCTGACTGCTCCTCTGTGTCCCACCACCAATCCCCAGCTCTGATCCTTCCTCCTCTGGGGTTTTCCTTGGGGGTTCCCCGGCTGGTGACTCCTACCACTCCGCTTTGTCCGGCCAGTCCTTGACATCTCCCATCCTTATAAACTGCAATTTCATGGAAACTATCAGAGATGTACAACAAATATACACACATTGAAAACCAAAATCACAGATCACCAGCTAACTGAAACAATTTTTTTTAAATTTAATTGCCTGTGTACAGTTATTGGTTTGTTTATGTTCTTGATTTTATTATAGGGGTGTTTTTTAATCTTGTATTTTTATGTTGTGAACAACCTTGAGATCTACAGATGGAGGGTGATATATAAATTTAATTAATGAATTAACAGCAACAACAACATCTGAGCAGGCATGCATCAGTTTGTCCTGCTAGGCTGCAATTCTCTGTTCACTTACCTGGGGACAAGACCTATTTAACCCAATGAACTGCATAAGTAAACATGAACAAGATGGGGCTGCTAGTCTGAATATGTTCCATTTCTTCCCTGAGTGGGATACTGCCAAACTTTCCCTGACTCTGAGCTGTATTTATATCATAGTTCAATTTATAATCCCCAGAGCCTCCTCTTGGTAATTGCATTTGACAACTGAATGCTCCGGTGGAAGCTACATAATAGACTTGGCTGATGTTTAAACTTCCAGTATTTGTTCTGTTTTCTGATTCATGACAATTTTGCTCATAATTAGGTGGAAGAGGAAGCCTTGATCTTTTTATGTGAACTCTAGTAGAGTTAAACTTTGAAGGGATCGATACATCTTAATTTCATAGTCTAATCCTATTTTCATGTTGCATGCCAAACGTAACAAGATAGAAGCAGGCATTTCTTTTGTTTCCCCTCAATACTCGTCCCCAGCACTAGTGATGTTGGAGACAAGCTTTTATTTTAAATGGACAGTGTGCCATCTATCAGGGGAAAGTGCAGATATATTAAAATGAGGTAATTCCATGAAAGATGAAGAAAATAGTGCCATGGTTGATATATACACATTTTGGAAATTCATGGGCAAAATAATATGCAAGGAAGCATTTTGGTCACAAAGCGATTTCGCAAAAGGAATTGTCATCAGAACATAAGTCCCATGATAACTGCATGTTTCATTTGCAATCGAGAAGGGTAGTATCAATTAAATTGTCATCAATGGGTCTATAAAGCTTTCATTGTTGGCTGGATTGTGCTCACTTGTTTACATGATTTTTGTTGTTGAATGCTAGGGAAATAGTGAAAATAGGTGAGCAAATGATTGAGATCCAGACCCACTAGACCTGTAGGGATGGGAAGAGACCATACTCCATACAAACAAAATTGTAAGGTATTTAGAATGCATTAACATATCACCACCAGTGATCAGGACCTCCACCAGTAGACATATATTGCCTAAGCTCATTTTCAGAGGTTTTTACTGAAAGCCAAAAATCTAGCAAAAAAAGAGAAAAAAACTTCAGCGCTTCCTTGCATCCCCTCCTCTCCGTTAATAGATTTGCCACACCTTTGTATTCTGCACCCAGGGAACTTATTCTTACACATAGGACTTGAGTTTACTGCAATGTTTTCTCTTTTGATGTGACAAGCTGAAGCTTTTCCTCTCAGGTGATCCCTGTGTTGCTCTCTGCATGGCTTGAATATAAATGAGCAATGAACGGTGTGGCAGGAACTTAAAGGACAAAATGGAACAGTTTGCCTTTCCATGTCCCAGGAAAAGGGAAAAAAGAGGAAAGACAAGCTTTCCATCAGCGTTCCAGGCCAGTCTTCCCAAATTGATACGTTGACACTTGAAGGCACGTTGGCACATCAAAATCTAGTTTACCCACACACGTGTGCATGTTATATCTGCATTTGGATAGATAGATAGATAGATGATGATGATAGATAGATAGATAGATAATGATGATGATGATGATGATGATAGATAGATAGATAGATAGATGATAGATAGATGAATAGATGATAGATGATGATGATGATGATGATGATGATGATGACAGATAGATAGATAGACAGATGATAGATGATAGATAGATAGATAGATAAATAGATAGATGATAGATAGATAGATAGATAGATGATAGATAGATAGATAGATGATAGATAGATACAGTGGTACCTCGGGTTACATACGCTTCAGGTTATATACGCTTCAGGTTACAGACTCCGCTAACCCAGAAATAGTGCTTCACATTAAGAACTTTGCTTCAGGATAAGAACAGAAATCGTGCTCTGGCAGCACGGTGGCAGCAGGAAGCCCCATTAGCTAAAGGGGTGCTTCAGGTTAAGAACAGTTTCAGGTTAAGAACGGACCTCCGAAACGAATTAAGTACTTAACCCGAGGTACCACTGTACTGTAGATAATAGATGATAGATAGATAGATAGATAGATAGATAGATAGATGATAGATAGATAGATAGATAGATAGATAGATAGATAGATAGATGATAGATAGATATAGATAGATTACAACATCTTATTTGAAAAAAAAACCTGTAATGACATCACATAATAAAAACTCCTTAGCTCTGTGTAACATCATCTAAATGTGTGTATATTTTCTGTGTGCACTGTGCTGTATTTCAGAATGGTGCTTAAGTGAATATTGATTCCTTTGGTGTCTGCTGAGAGGTGATTCACGCTAAGTGGCAGTGAGTCAGCCTCTTCCCCTCTTGAGAGGAGCTAATATCTGGGTCAGGATTGAATTGCTCTGTGGCTCTAATCCTTAAAGGTTGTGTGACTCACTTCAGATTTCCGCTCCCTCTCCACCTGCCAACTGTGTGACGAACCCAATCGTCTCTAGTTTAAATAGTAAAATGCTTGTTAGAATTTCTGTATCGGGATCAGGAGACAGTGATGTCTGAAGGGCTGGGAATTCTTTTGATCATGGGACAATTTACACACACATTCCAGACAGGCATGCAGGAACCATTAGAAGTACTCCACCAGGCTTTTCTTTGATCACTTATACTCAGCAAAGTTTGTCTATTTGTTTAATATTGCTGCAGTGAAAGAATTCTCTTATTCTGATAGTTTCCTTAACAAATGTTCTCCTTTGTTGTAGTATGTCATAGTGAAAAGTCTGAATGCAAGAGCCATTGGTTCAAAGCTCTGTACAGCCATGAACTCATTTGGTGGCCTTACTCAAGCCACTATTTCTCATCTGCAATATGGTGATGCTAATACAGTGGTACCTCGGGTTACAAACGCTTCAGGTTACAAACACTTCAGGTTACAGACTCCGCTAACACGGGAGTCGTACCTCCGGTTAAGAACTTTACCTCAGGATGAGAACAGAAATTGCACGGCAGCAGGAGGCCCCATTAGCTAAAGTGGTACCTCAGGTTAAGAAGAGTTTCAGGTTAAGAACGAACCTCCGGAACAAATTAAGTTCTTAACCAGAGGTTCCACTGTATACTATACTGAACTACCTTGCACATTTGTTGTAAAAAGTACCGAGACCATTCCTTGGAAGTACTCTGTGGAAGGACACCTGGAAACTATGGACTTGATAATAATAATAATAATAATAATAATAATAATAATAATAATAATAATAATATCTTTATTTATACCCCATCTGGCAGGATTTCCCCAGCCACTCTGGGTGGCTCCCAACAGAATATTAAAAACATGATAAAACATCAAACATTAAAAACTTCCCTAAACAGGGTTGCCTTCAGATGTCTTCTAAAAGTCAGATAGCTGTTTATTTCCTTGACATCTGATAGGAGGGTGTTCCACAGGGTGGGCGCCACTACTGAGAAGGCCCTCTCACTGGCGGAGGAAGAGGGGTGCGGGGGGGGGAGCACACTGCCCCTGGCAGTGTGATTCCGGTGGGGTGCCTTCGCTGCTGACCCCCTGCCTGCTCTGGTTGTCATGTCCCCGCAGGTGGCGCATCATGCCCCCAGGATGCGTGCCACGCCCCCGCCTGCTCTCTACACCCCAGTGCCAGACCATGAAGCTCCGCCACCGGGCCCTCTGCCTGGTTCCCTGCAACCTCACTTCTCGCAGTGAGGGAACCACCAGAAGGCCCTTGGAGCTGGATCTCAATGTCCGGGCTGAATGATGGGGGTGGAGATGCTCCTTCAGGTATACTGGGCCGAGGCCGTTTAAGGCTTTAAAGGCCAGCACCAACACTTTGAACTGTGCTCAGAAATGTACTGGGAGCCAATGTACTGTAGGTCTTTCAGGACTGGTGTTATATGGTCTCGGCGGCCACTCCCAGTCACCAGTCTAGCTGCCGCATTCTGGATTAGTTGTCATTTCCGGGGCACCTTCAAAGATAGAGCGCATTGCAGTAGTCCAAGCAGGAGATAACTAGATAGCTGCAGTTTGATTTCCTTAAAAAAACAACGATTTTTGTGCCAGGAATTTTACTTCTTGAAATATGGCAACCCTACTCTCAGTTCTCAGTATCCAACCTGGACACAGCCAGTGCAAAGAAAGGAGAACAAAATGGTAGGATTGATGTCAGAAGCCTCATAAATTAATATAATCAGGGCAACATGGCTGTCATTCAATTTACTGCAGTCTTCTAGTCAAGTAGTCTGTTGTTGCGATTTTTCAACTGCATTTATATAATTGATCATAATTACATCAGCTTCGCAATACTTGGTTCGCTGTTAATGTGAAAGGGGGAAGACTCTTGATAGAGATGAAAGGAGCCCTAAAATTAGTCCAAATTAATGTTAGGTTCATCAAACAACTATTAAGATTTGGGTTAGATGTTTTTGTGATAATGGCTTAGAGATCTGCAAATGGTATTAATCTTCGACTCTAATAGCACAAATGAAAAAGCAGCCTCGAGTTAATGCCATGATTATAGTACTCCCTTGGGAGCTCTTCTTTCGAGTTAATCTTTCTATATCTGTGGACCTTTATGTATTTAAATTGCTGCAACCATGCTTACATGTAAGCAGCTACTAATGAAAAAGAAACACTTAAAGAACTGAACTAATAATTAAGACTGAAGTTTTTGCTGTACACTAATGAGTTCATATATCACTGATTCAAAGAGCTGTTAAAATAAAAATTAAAGACTTCTACAGGAGTGTGTGTAAGATGCAAAACTCTTTTCTCTCCCCCTCTTTGAGATTACCGTGGATAAATACAAATTCCAGCCACATTTTCTCTATGCTTATTTTATGACAGTGAGATGTGGCTGTTTGCTCCGTTTATCACCAACAGGCACATTGCATATGGAAGATTCCACCAACGGTGTCTCCGAAAAAATTTACACAACCCTTGGGAAGACAGGCAATCACCAGTGTTGAAGCAATGATTATTCAACATTAACTTCGTTGGACTGGTAATGTTTGGATGCCTAATTATCATCTTCCAACGCAACTACTCTATTCCGAACTTAAAGATGTAATGCTTTCAACAAGAGGTATAAAGACTCTCTCAAGGCAAATCTTTTTTTAAAAAACCACCAACAATTGGGAAACACTGGCCTGAGAGTGCTCCAATTGAAGAACAGCCTTTACCAAAGGTGTCATGGACTTTGAAGACCCTCAAACTCAGGACAAAGGGGAGAAACGTGCTAAGAGGAAGGCACATTTGGCAAACCCTCACTGTGATCAATTCCCACCCAGAAACTTATGTCCCCACTGTAGAATCCAGAATTGGCTTCCACAGTCACTTATGGACTCACTGTAAATCAGGTCCTCCCTTGAAGAGGGCGTGTGTTGCGGTGAGACCTGGCAACCAAACCCTGTGTTGTGGGTGGGTATGATTGGTTAGCCACAACACTCAATTGGTAGGTCCCTTGATGCAGGGTTCAATCAGGCCAATGAGACGCAGGCTAAACGGATCAAGGGACCTATATATACCTACGCACGTGACCCAGAGCTTCTTCTTTTGGCTTGTGCATTGGAACACCCACCCACCTCTCCCTATTTTTAGGGGTTGTGCACTTGACCTTGCTATGCTGTCATGTGTTATTGGGACAGGGGCACAGCAGGAATTGTCCCCACTTGGCTGATTGGCTGTTGCCATTTGGGTTTCGCCTGCTGCGTAGCAAATCGTCACAACTTGTAAGGTTGCAGATAGGCTCTGGTTCAGGTGATAGGGATGGGAGAACACTCTCGCCATCCCTATGTGAAGGGTATTCCGTTAAAGGAATCCAGGGACTCGATGGTTTGGTCAACCCCATTGAGGGGGTTGTGCCTGTGCCTGAGTCCAGGGGGGCATTTGGGTGGTGGAGATAGCCTGTTCCTGGCTTTCTGCTTATCCAGTTGTTCACCCTAGGCTGACCTATGCTGGTGCCCTGGGTCAGTGCTACCAGCAATGGTGCAGAGAGCTAGTCGAACCAGAGCCTATGCAACCACTCACTTGCTGTAATCAATAAAGTTGTGCCCCAAATTCTGCCAAAAACCAAACCAAAATTTGAGTCTCGTTTGAATTTATTTAAGGGGGAGGTTTAAAGGTCTGAACACACAAAGACCGTGTTCATGGAAGACAATCTTACTCGGCTACAAGTGATCGCCAAAGAAGAAGATATATGAATATAAACAGCCATAGCCTGTGGGGTGAGGTGAACTTGCGCTCCTTACACCAGTGTTGCCACAGTTTTTTGGGGGACAGGGTTGGGACAGGGTAGTGGTGTGCAGGTACATTAGTGGCAGTGAGCATGGATTGCATCTGACAGTGTATCTGCACACTCTCTCGTCTCCTTGTGACCTTTCTGCTGTGATGTGTGTTCCATGATTTGCATTCAATGAATGACAATAGAACCCTAATGAAAACAGACAAATAAAACAAATAGGATTCTATTCATTCCTCCCCCCCCCCATAGGCAATTGTTCTTTGCGGAAACAAATTAAGTAAATAGGATTAATTTGTTTTTGTTTTTATTTTTTAATTCATTCACACCTCTATCAGAAAAGGTTACATTCTTTTGTTTACCATTAGGGATAACAAAATGGATTCTCAGTTGTAGCTCCTGTATAATGGAATTCATGATCTATGTAGGCCCAAATGAGCTCAGGCCTTCAAAATTATAGGAAGATCTATAAATGTAAAATATTTTTCATTAAGGAATGATTGCAATAATTTTATGAGCTCACTATGGCGTTTAATGAGACCTGTTCACCCCAATTTCCAGCACCACTTGCATATAATAATTATCTCTTCATTGGGTATTTCAGTCATATTTTATGTTTGTTGCACTATTTTGAGCTGGGCTATTTTATGCTTTGTAAAATACTCTGACCACTTAATTGATAAGGAATATACCAAACTAAATTGAAAATATGATATATCCTGGAAGGAGATACTGGATATACATATATATGTATGTACAGTGGTACCTCGGGTTACATACGCTTCAGGTTACAGACTCCACTAACCCAGAAATAGTGCTTTAGGATGAGAACAGAAATTGTGCTCCAGCGGCATGGCAGCAGTGGGAGGCCCCATTAGCTAAAGTGGTGCTTCAGCTTAAGAACAGTTTCAGGTTAAGTACAGACCTCCAGAACAAATTAAGTATTTAACCCGAGGTACCACTGTATATAATAAATGGATTAGTTCTTTCTTGTTTGTTTGTTTTTACAAATGCTACTCAAAACACTATTTGCCTTTTGTTTTTTTCTGCCCTTTGAGGAATGGCATTTTACTGTGGATTTATTTAATTTGATTACCCAAATGTGTTTGATCATTATACTTGAAAATGATCTTTCTCTTTGAAATTACAACATTATAAATTAGTCTTACAACAGCCTAGGGCACTATGATATTGTTCTCAACACATTTGAAACTGACTTTACCTTACACAGTCCTTTATGATGGAAATTCCCTCCCTGTCTGACCTTTCATACGTCATCAGTGTAGAAGCTATCATGTGAATTTCTTCTCACATGTCCATATTGATATTTCTAAAGGATGATGAACAAAATTTCTTCAGTCTGTCATGAACTATATTAAGACTACATAGTAATGCACTCATAGGAAAGGATCCCTGAATAGGGAATTGGAAGATTGCTGTAATATGATATTTTAGTATCACCGTTGAATTGTCTTAAAAACTAAACAGAAATAAGGTTAGGTCCAAATATACTAAGCAAAAATTCTTCACATATAGAGCTGATTCACATATAACAAACCACACATTGCCATGCAGACAAACAAACCATGGCTTCTTTCTCCAAAGCTTGGTTTGCTTCCCAGCTGCTCTTGCTTCGGGCCTCTGTAGTTTCCTGAACATCTGTCAGCCAAAACATAGGTAAGGATGGTTGCTGGGTTCACATGTAATGTCAAGCCATAGCCATAGGTAAAGCAAACCAAGGTTCATAAGCCAAAAACAAACCATGGTATCAGATCATGGTTTGTTGGAAGTAAACAAACCAGAGTTAAGCAACTGGGCAAGGTTCACACATAATACTAAACTATGGATTGTAATATGTTTCTCTCATTCCCCGTTCCTGGTTCTTGGATATAAAGGTCTGCATCTGCATGTACCACTCATCAAAAGGATAAGCACTTCGCGTGTTCAAAAATACTATACTTCATTCTGGAGAGACTTGAAGTAATATTTAAAACTGGCAACGTTCATGGAAGAAAAGGATGAATGGAACTCTTAGAGACTGTAAGTCTCATTAAAACACCACGCTCCCCGGTTTTGTAGAGCTACAATAATTCACTCTTCTTACATGGACTGTAACTCACCACCAAAATTACAGCAGGCTGATTCAATATGACCTTACAATCTATTATCAGCACAGACTAATATATTTTCTGCAGCGGAGATTGGCTTTAGGTAGCCATAATTACTAAATTTAAATGATTACTGTTGCCAGGGAGCATAGCTGGGAAGCGTGTTTTGTATTTGGTTTGGGAGTGTTTTCTTTTGTTCTTTTATCCATTTCTTTTTTATTAGAATACAATACAATAAAGAAGTTAGAACCAAAACACCAGTAAGGGAAAAAACCTATAGATTGACTTTAGCTGCAGCTAATTCCACTGACTTCCTTCTTAGTAGAAATTGGAGTATAAATCAGGAATCCTGTTTCCCTAAGGGGGAAAATAACACAGAATGACTATGAGAAAGAAGCAGCTTGACACTATTGTTCACAAGTAACCCTCCATGTGTCCATATTTTCCAGGAACAGTCCCAGATTTACAGAACCCATTCCAGTTTATGACTTGATCCTGGAATGTCCTGCTTTTCCTTGAGACGTTCTTATTTTCATCAGAGAAATGTTGGAAGGTATGGTAGCCCCACTTGGATGGGCCACAGCTGGGTAAAGGTTTTCTTGTGGATATTTACCGTATTTTTCGCTCTATAGGACACACTTTTCCCCCTCCAAAAATGAAGGGGAAATGTGTGTGCATCCTATGGAGTGAATGCAGGTTTCGCTGAAGCCTGGAGAGTGAGAGGGGTCGGTGCGTACCAACCCCTCTCACTCTCCAGGCTTCAGGAAGCTATCCGCAAGTCTTCGGAGCGTGGCGGGAGTGTTGGCGGGAGTGCAGCAGGAGTTCCCGCTGGACTCCGAAGGCTTGCGGATAGCAGCCTGCAGCCTGCAGCCCGGGGAGCACAGTGCCAACTCCCGTTGCACTCTCCAGGCTTCAGGGAGCTATCCGCAAACCTTCAGAGCGCTCCCCCAGCCCGCAAGCTCCGGGAGCGCGGCAAGGCTGCACACAACCTTGCCGCTGCTCCTGGACCTGTTCTGGGGGCTGGAGTCGGGGGAAGCTCAGGCTTCCCCCGCCCCAGCCCAGCGGCTAAAAACGAAGCCAAGGCAGTGAGCGGGATCCATCCTACTTGCTGACTTGGCTTCTGCCAAGGCCGCGCGCAGCCACTCCCGCCTGGAGATGTTGTGCGTGGCTAAAGAGGAAGCCAAGATAGCCAGCGGGATGGAATTTTTTTTTTCTTTATTCCCCCCCCCCCCAAAAAAACAACAACAACTAGGTGCGCCCTATAGTCCGGTGCGCCCTATGGAGCAAAAATACGGTAGTTGATTCTATTACCCCACAGGTATCTTGAAAAAACAGGACATCCTGTTTTCTTGCATGAGAGCATGGCACGATCCCACATGGTTTCACACCAAAATCTCACCTCGAAAAAGTGCTCCCCCCTAAAAAAGCACTTTTTGAGGGGCCCATAATCTCACATGTGCCATGTCACCCAAGGCACTGGCAGGAACTCAAGATGTTGGAGGGTATGGACTCTTAACTTCGCTCTCAGGAAGGTCTGTAAAGAAGGCAAAACAAAAAACCCTGTTTCTTTCTGCTCAAGTTGTATACTGTTTTGTTTTTTCATTGTAAATCATTACCAATATTTCTTTTCTCTGGCCACCATCTGCATTACTCAAGTGCTTCTGCTACCACAAACTCTAGCCTCCCTCTGAATTAAATGAGTGCCTCTTGTAGCTGAAAGACCTACATTGGCTCCCTGTACATTTCCAAGCACAATTTAAAGTGTCGGTCCTGACCTTTAAAGACCTAAACGGCCTCGGCTGAGTATACCTGAAGGAGCGTCTCCACCCCCATCGTTCTACCCGGACACTGAGATCCAGCACCAAGGGCCTTCTGGCAGTTCCCTCACTGCGAGAAGTGAGGTTACAGTGAACCAGGCAGAGGGCCTTCTTGGTAGTGGCTCCCACCCTGTGGAACGCACTCCCATCAGATGTTAAGGAAATAAACAACTGTCTGAAGGCAGCCCTGTTTAGGGAAGTTTTAAATGTTTGATGTTTTGCAGTGGTACCTTGGGTTACAAATGCTTCAGGTTACAGACTCTGCTAACCCAGAAATAGTACCTCAGGTTAAGAATTTTGCTTCAGGATGAGAACAGAAATCACACGGTGGTGGCACAGCGGCAGCGGGAGGCCTTATTAGCTAAAGTCGTACCTCAGGTTAAGGACAGTTTCAGGTTAAGAATGGATTTCCAGAACAAATTAAGTTCTTAACCCAAAGTACCACTGTATTGTTTTTAATGTTCTGTTGGGAGCCGCCCAGAGTGGTTGGGGAAACCCAGCCAGATGGACGGGGTATTAAATTATTATTAAATTATTATTATTATTATTATTATTATTATTATTATTATTATTATTAGAGCTCCCACAAGATGGCCACCAGCTTGGATAGTTTTAAAATAGGATTAGCCAAATTCATAGAGGATAAGGCTTTCAATGGCTGCTAAACTCAATGGCTATGCTCTGCCTCCACTGTCAAAGGCCCTGAATACCACTTGCTAGGAATCCTAAGTGAGGAGAATGTTGTTGCTTTCATGTCCTATGGTGACTGTAGGAACAGGGCACTGAAGCAGATGGGTCCCTGATGTGATCCAGGAGGGGGGCTCCTCTGTTTTTGAAAATGGCAGGTAAACCTTTTCCAGTGACCGCAAGTTGGCTAAATCCTGCTTATCATCCTGGCCATACTCCAGTGTTAGAACATTCATTAAAGCTGGCAACTTTACGAAAGTGCATAATGTTTCTTTAAGGAAAGCTCACCCCAGTCTTAAAGTGGTTTTATTTTATTTTGACAGATGCTTAGAACCAAGAACAATGTTTACACACCAAAAAATAAATTTTAAAAAATCAACATACTTTTATGTAATGAATTTAGGTTGTGGTAATTCACATAGGTTGAGCCTGAGATTCAGTGGGGAATAAACATAAGTGAATGTCAAGTGTAGGATTTTCTTTATCCGTCTTTTGGATGACGCTTTCATGTGCATAAAAAAGAGCAAAGTAATCAAAAGAATTTGTTTCCAGAGAGAATTATGAGGATGCTTACATACTTCAAGGAGATATGTATTAAAATATTGATTGGATGTGACAACTAACTAAAATAGTGGGGGGGGGGGGAATCTCTCGCACAAGTAGAATTATGCATCCTATGACTTGCAAAGCTCTCTGATATGTTTCCTATTTTTTCTTTCATCACACAATGGACCATTGAGGATCGACGAGCAGTGCTGCTTTTCTAGGGATGACCTGAAAAATATCATAGAAAACAAAACTGACATGCCTCACTAGTTTCTTGTTTCTGCAGGATCCCTTTTCGGTTACCCCAGTTGTTAGGATTCATACTTGTGCACATGTAGACATCACTTTGCCAACAAAGGCCCATATAGTTAAAGCTATGGTTTTCCCAGTAGTGATGTATGGAAGTGAGAGCTGGACCATAAAGAAGGCTGATCGCCGAAGAATTGATGCTTTTGAATTATGGTGCTGGAGGAGACTCTTGAGAGTCCCATGAACTGCAAGAAGATCAAACCGATCCATTCTGAAGGAAATCAGCCGTGAGTGCTCACTGGAAGAACAGATCGTGAAGCTGAGGCTCCAATACTTTGGTCACCTCATGAGAAGAGAAGACTCCCTGGAAAAGACCCTGATGTTGGGAAAGACTGAGGGCACAAGGAGATGGGGACAACAGAGGACGAGATGGTTGGACAGTGTTCTCGAAGCTACCAGCATGAGTTTGACCAAACTGCGGGAGGCAGTGGAAGACAGGAGTGCCTGGTGTGCTCTGGTCCATGGGGTCACAAAGAGTCAGACACGACTAAACAACTAAACAACAACAACAAGGGCAGGAATAGCTGACAAGGCATGCCCGCAGGATAATAACTGAGAAGGCCTGTGTTTAATAGCCACCATTGGCAGCAGAGTAGCCTGTTGGTATCAGTGGGCTTCACCACAAGCTGCTAATCAGTCAGCAGCCACGTGAATGCAGACTGGTGACTGAGCAGTCATAGAATCGTAGAATTGTAGCATTGGGAGGGACCCTCAGGGCAGTGCTAAACAAGCTATAGGTTAGGGCCCCACTCTCTTGGGGGCCCCAAAAAAAATTAAAGGAAAAAACCCCTGGATGTACATTTCCAAAATATAAGATAAAAAACAAATAAAATAAAACCTTCATACAGCAACAGTGTTTTTTTTTTACTTTTCTTTTTTATTGGTTTTCACATATTACTTTACAATACAGATATACCAAAGCCAACACCATTTCCTCCCCATCCCCCCATACATTTACTGTACATTTCTATTTCCTCAATCCATCATATTATTCTTTTCTCCTTCCTCCCACTTCCCTCCGCCCCCACTCGATTTCCTCCACATTATACAATTTACAATAATATTTGCATTCTACAACCTTCTCAAATCATCTATATATTCTTATTATCTTTCCTTACTAATTTTTCTTCCATCCAGTACTTCACATTTTAATCTAGGCATATTAGCAGATCTTTTTTTGAGCAATATTTTCCATATATTCATCAAAACATTTCCACTCCTTTTTTAATTTTTGATTCGACTGATTTCTTATTATAGTGGTTAATTTTGCCAAAATTAAATATTCATTTAGTTTACAAATCCATTCCTCCTTTGTGGGTATAGTTTGTGACTTCCACCTAGCAGCAATCACTGTTCTAGCAGCTGTACTTGCGTATAGAAAAATTGCAACAGTGTTTTGTATTGTCTAGGCTCCTATGATGTAAGACATGGGCCCTGCCTGCTAGCCTGCTCCCTAAAATATCACCGGTTTGCTCATTTCTATATATAGGGTGCCTACATAAAATACGTATTTTATGAAAAAATACATGTTTTGTTATGTGCAAATGGCTTTAGATACCTATTAGGTTCATGAATTACCTTACAGCATATATTCAACACAAAAAACAGTGGCAATTTGTTGTTGACAAAGAACAGCTGGACATATATAGGGCCCCATTACCTTCAGCAGCTTAGGGCCTCATCAAACCTAAATCCGGCCCTGCCTGAGGGTCATTCAGACCAGCTCCCTGCAATGCAGGAATCGCAACTGAATCATCCATGACAGATGGCCACCCAACCTCTGCTTAAATACCTCCAAGGAAGGAGTGTCCTACATCTAACAGCTCTTGCTCTTAGAAAGTTCTTCCGGATGTTTAGCTGGAATCTCCTCTCTCTCCTGCCTCTGCAAACACCTTATGCAAGGACTGCCCTTCTATTCCCTCCTTTTGGCTGGTTCCACTCCATCTGGTTCTGCTCCATCTGTCAACACTTATACAAGTTTTCTTGTATAATCATCTTCTTGGACACATGTTGAAGGCCACTGCCTCCAAATGACTCCTGGTGGAAGCCACTGATTCCAACCCCAGTTCAAATTAAGCCCCCATTCTAAGTAAAAAAAGTGGCAAGAAACAATAGTGGTATAATAGAAAGTTACTCATTATACAAGCATCCTCATTACTTCCAATATAATGTTTGTTTTGACACTTTGATTTGTGAGACATTTTCATGCTTTGCACAATAGTAGGTTCTAATTACTTGCTTTTCTGTGTGGGAGGTGTACATTAAAAAGAGATTTGCTTCAGTTGGAGAAGAGAGGTTAACCATCTCAGGCTCAGCTGAGAAGATGAGCTACGTTTAATTTTTTATATAGCGCCTTTTTAATTTGGTGCAAGACATTTGCGTTCTCTCTGTTTCCTTTTCTTTTCTCTGCACTGAAATGTGAGTTAGAACAAACCATTGCCTCAGTTCAGGCTTCTTCAGTCTCCAATTACAAAGCATTATAATGAAGTTCAAGATCTACTCCCTCCCCATCCATGATCCCCAAAGTGAGTACTGAAAAGCTCTTACTGGACAAGCACATCCTTTTAACCATGAAAAAGATGTTTGACGTGTATGTGGGTGTCAGGGAACTGCCATCAGTGCCAGAGGGAGAGAGCAAAATCCAGAGGGATTCCAGAGAGCGTCCCGGGATTGGGAGAGGCAGCCCATTTTCTGGGGAAGGGGAATCAGCTCAGCTCCAGTGGAGAAGGGGGGCAGATGGGGGAAGCGGCGAGGCGGTCCCATGACTCCTTGCCGGGGACCAGCGGGGAGAGTAGAGGTCCTCTGCTGCCTACGCCCTCCTTGCACAGAAGGCTTTCGCGCAGAGAGAGGAGGAGGAGACTAGGCGTCAAAGAGCTTCTTTGCTGGAAGAAGTTTAAGAAACGCCCACTGATGGATTCTGCCAGCGATTGAGACAGCCACGGGTGAGTGGCTGTCCGGACAGAAAAGGTTCACTCAGGCAATCCAGCCAGGTGTTTGCACCGGCTTACGCACGAGCAACCCCTAGAACCATTACAGTGGGAAAATAAACAAAATAGTTTAGGGATGGAAGCCCATCACATTTAAAGTCTGCAACCCTGATGTTGGGCATCTGAGGGCCATACTATAAAAGATATGGGACATCAGTGATCAAAACATTTCTGTTTTTAATTGAAATAATTAGGGCAGGGACGTGGCTGAATCAAACGCCTGGGATAAGTCTGACTCAGGAGATGAAGGAATGCCAGTACAGAGAGAGCCAGAGTTCAACTCTGGAGACAAGGGAATGCAGTCACAGACAGATCAGAGTAGTTCGGCCCCCTTCATCAAGAGTTTCCAGACTCGGATAGAGTAGCAGACTAGGAAAGCCGGCAGGCAGAAGGAGGGGAGGAGATAGATGGTATTGAGGGGGTTGCTATGCAACCAGGAGGAAGGCAGCGTTTAGAGGGCTCTTTGTTTAAGAGTGGGGGGGTTTCACCCACCTTCTCCCTGAACCAGAAGAGCTGAAAGGGTTAAAATGCAACAGAAGTACAAGAGAGGAAGGGCGGGACTTTGGCACCCTTCGTGCTGCAAAAGGGACGGGGACTCAGAGTGACCAACTCGTAGCAAAGAGCGGCAAGCTCGGAGCCACTCTCTGGGTGTTAATTGTAAATAAACGTACCATAAAACTGCCAGAGACTCATAAATTCTTATCGGAGCTTGCTTGCCTGCCTGAGATCATTACACTAGCCCTTTCATCCATGGAAATTTCTTAGTGTAACCCATCCTGCCCCAATAGCCATCCAACTTCTATGTCCCTCCTGGCTACAACATACTGGTTTCTTCCACGTGTTGTGTACCTTGACCCTATATCTCTACCTAAAGTAGAAGGCAAGGCATTCATGACTCTTGTCTTGCTCCATCACCTGATGTGCAGCAGTGCTCACCACGGCATGTCCTGACAGGAGGGTCTAGTGGGAGGAGCTGAGGGATGGGCAACCTTTCTTCTGTTGAGGACATTCCCTTGGAGGTAGCCCATAGGGTCACATGCTAGTGTCAGGTGGGAACAAGGCCAGTTGTGCACGGGGCCAAAGCCTGGAGTCGGTGGAGCCAAACTTTCTGTGTTTTACCTTCGCTGTTTTGCTGTATTGTTTTTAACACTTGATTGGAAGCCGCCCAGAGTGGCTGGGGAAACTCAGCCAGATGGGTGGGGTATAAATAATAAATTATTATTATTATTTTAGCTGTTGTAGGTAGTATTCATCAGGATTCTAGTTGCTGGAAATGACAAGTGGTGAAAGTGCTGCGGAGAAACTTTGGGGCTTCCCTTAGGCATCTTGTTGGGCCTGATCCAGCAGGCTGTTTTTGTGTTTTTTTCTGTTATTCTGTTTCTCTCTGCTCCACCAGCATCATCCACCAAGTTAAAGTGCATTGTACACAAAACTTACTGAAGTATTTTGGCACTTAAGGAAGAATATCCCACAATGCTTTCTCTCTGGGAATAAAAATAATAAAATAATAATAATGAGGCATGAAACAATTGATTATTTGTTCTAATGGTAGGGCCTACTCTGCCTGATGGTAGGGCCAATTCTGAGGCACAATTGGGCTGCCATACATCTGGGATTTCCCATACATATCCAGGCTTCATCCGTTGGAAAAAAGTTCAACAACTTTTGTGTCTGGCAACCCACTACTGACATAATGTGAAAAACCACATTATTAATATGTGGTAAGAACCCAAGCAGAGGTTCTTTGGGCTTACCAGCATCAACCATCCCCCCAAACTTGTGCGATATTTGCCTGGGGAGCATGCTCTTCTCACATAATGGTTGCAGATGCCTCATATTATTCCTGTAGTGCAGGAAGGAGAGAAAAAAAAATCAGTGTTTAGAATAATATGAGAAGAATCCTTGAGAGAAAGACTCTAGACCTCCACTCAGAGACATTGGTCCCTGATGTTTTCTAAACCCTTTCCTTGATTATAATGCTTTTTTATATAAAAAAGGAAAGGAAAGATAAAAGGGAAAAGAGAGCTATAACCTGCAGCATTTTCACAAGAAAATAATAGAGCCAGAACTGGGATTTGAGGAGGAGAAGCACCCCTGTGGTGGGCTTCTTTGTTTCTCCTCAGTTTCTTACTCCTGCCACTCAGTGCTCAGTGCCATTTTTCAGTAATCAACAGTAGCACAAAATTGACAGGAAACATAACTGGCAGTGACAAGACTTCCCCTTCTGCTTTGCAGAGTCTTTGTTTTGTGTTAGCTGAGACCATCCCTGGACACCCTGGGTAGGAAAACTGCTGAAAAAGTTGACTTGAAATCTCTTTTAAACCTGGGTTTCAACTATGTATGCTCTCCACAGAAAGAATGTGAGTCCTGTGGGAACTGGAAAGAGCTTTTCTTTTTCTTGCTACAGAACTGCAGGTCAGAAACATTTTCTCTATTTCCAGATGCAAAGTAGGAAAAGATCCCTTATGCTTCTAGCTGCCCTCATCAATGCCTGACAACCTACACTTTGTCAAAATACCTTCTTACAGAGACAAGTATTACTGGCACAGCAGCCATAACTTCCTTTCTATCCAGTCTCCTAATTCCTGATATGCCCTGGTTTGCTGATTTCCCTGAGTCCCTGAGATGGGACTAATTTCCTGTGTCTTCTGTTCAGGGAAGGAACAGGTTAAATAGCTGTAAAGGAAGATCTTCTGCTATAGGTTGTTCCCTGTTTCGTACCTCTGCCTATCTAGTTTTATTTATTTGGCCCACCTTCTTATGGACCTTCCAATCTGGCAATGGCAGCACCCACAGAGGTCAGCCATATCCTGTCCACAGATATATATCTCATCCAGGACTCTCTCAGACCTGACAATGTCTCTGGTCTTAGTCACTCTTGAGAAAGCATTATTATTATTTATTGAATTTATATAGCACCCTATACCTGGAGGTCTCAGGGCAATTCACAGAAAAGATCACAATGTAAAAATAGAAGCAATAACCCAATAACACCCTCCCGCAAAGAGCCATATTTTAAAAAGGTATAGAATGTCCATCAGGTCAACCAAAGGTCTGGTTAAAAAGGAAGGTTTTTGCCTGGCGCCTAAAGGTGAATAATGAAGCTGCCAGGCGAACTTCCCTGGGGAGAGCAATCCACAGACGGGGAGCCACTGCAGAGAAGGCCTATTGTTGTGTGCCTCCCTCTGGACCTCTTGAGGAGGAGGCACACGAAGGAGGGGCTCAGAAGATGATCTCAGCATCGGGTAGGTTCATATGGAAAGAGGTAGTCCTTGAGGTATTGCGGTCCTGAGCCATTTAAGGCTTTATAGGTCAAAACCAGTACTTTGAATTGGGCCTGGAAACGAATTGGTAGCCAGCACAGTCGGACCAGGATCGGTGTAATATGCTCAAACCATCTTGCTCCAGTGAGCAACCTGGCTGCTGAATTCTGCACTAACTGAAGTTTCTGAACTGTCTTCAGTGGCAGCTCTACGTATAACACACATTATACACATACATAACAGCCTCGTGATATTGCCTCCCGCAACATGGTATGCGTGAGATTGTTAATCTTAGGGTCATGGGTTTGAACCCCATGTTGGGCAAACAATTCTTGCACTGCTGGGGGTTGGATTCGATGTCCCTTGTGGTTCCTTCTAACTCTACAATTCTATGATTCTGTGTTAGTTGTTTAGTATGCAACACTGGATATGCATATTTTAACACACATCAGTGACCAGGCAGAAGAAAGTAAATAGTGGTATAAGCAAAAAAAGGGGAACTTTTGGCTAGATTCCTGTGCCACCAATTCTAACAGTAACAACAACAACAATTTTATTATTTATACCCCGCCCATCTGGCTGGGTTGCCCCAGCCACTCTAGGCAGCTTCCAACACATAATAAAACATAATATAATATCAAACATTAAAAACTTCTTGATACAGGACTGTCTTCAGATGTCTTCTAAAAGTTGTGAAGTTCTTTATCTCCTTGACATCTTATGGGAAGTGAAGGAAGGTCTTATGGGAAGTGAAGGAAGGGGGATTCTCTTACTGTAAAAATCTTGAAAAATTTGCAAAATTCAATAAATAATAAAAAAGAATGGTATCAGGATTTAAACCTGAATGCCAAAGGCAATCCAATACTATCCTGTTTTGTATGCTCTCTCTTTCTCTCTCTCTCTCTCTCTCTCTCTCTCTCTCTCTCTCTCTCTCTCTCTCTCACACACACACACACACACACACACACACACAGACACCACCACCACCAACTCTCTAGTGTTCATTTTCATTTTTCAATCACACACCAGCAGCAGCCAATGGGATCCACATTTCTTGTCCCAGTTCTGAAATTGACGTCAAGTTCCACCATCAACAGGGGGGTGGCTGTGGGGTCTGGAGGAATATAGATACACAATAAACATGATCCTGCTATGTTCCATTCATAGCCTATCCACGACTCCACTCCATTTTATCTCCACCAGTGGAATGTACAGTACCACATTTTTTCATGGTGTCAAAGGATTTTCATGAAATCGTGAAGCTTCTTAACCACTGAATCTCAAGTACAGAATCGAGTACCTTTAAAAAAAACACATAAATGGCAATTTCAGTGTTACACAGTGAGGATTAGACAATGCTAACTACACAAATCAGCAGAGGAATATTAAACGCATGTTGATGACTATCCTTCTTTCTTGAATATCTTACAGTTGTAATAACTTTACTTAATGCTAGTGTTGACCGTGTGATGAGTGGCAAATACTGGATTATTTTATTATATTCCCTGTCCAAAACATTTTTTGAAAACACAGTCTAATTGCCCTGAATTCTTAGAAGTCTTTCCCCCTGAGAACTGGTATTCTAATAAATTTCTTGCAAAGTAGCAAACTCCTTCCTGCAAATTGCTTCCTCTCTTGTTCTTTGGGCACTTCATGCTTCCAAATTATTTGATCCCAAGAGGCACTGGCAGTTGTTGTGAATACTCCTTGATGTTCTCACTGTTTTGTAAAACGAATTGCAATTTCTCTTTAATCTCTCAATCAAAAAAGGCTCTTTCATTTAGCTCTATTCCTGATTCATTAAACACATTTGAAATATGTGGGACTATTTGAAAAGCTATAGAGAGGCAGAATGATCAATGTTCCAAATACTCATTCTTTTGAATTTGGAAAGACATATTTTCCCACACAAAGTCTTCACATTTGTGAATGTTCTCTCTCTTTTTAAAAAGCTGCCACTGCCATTGTTTCTTCTACCCGCTGCTTCATAGAGGATATGTGGATCTTTCTACGAAGGAAGAAAAAAGTCATAATTAGGAAATTATATTGAAGACGTAGCAGATTCAGCTTGTACAGCTATGTTGCTATGTCCCTATCTGCTCCAAAATGCCCAAAGATGAGGGGCCACTAGACACTGTCAAAAGTAGTCACAAAGTTCTATCCCTTTTGGACTTGTGTATAGCCTGTAGAAGAATTAAACAAAAAAGAGAGTTTTGAGCTTTGTTCCAATTACTTACATTTATGAATTCACAAACAGCCATTTTTAATTGTATCCTGTATTTCATATATACAGGAAGCTACCAGTCTCTCCCAACCCGAGTCCTGTACTTACACCTGGAAACAGCATCAAAGAAAAGCTAGTGTTGTCATAGTGTGGTTAAGATGATGCGGAAATGACTTAATACATTCTTGTGATGTTAACATCCCAATCTTCTCTACATCACAAAGGATCTCCGCTTTGATCATAAGAGTCCAGTCTTCAAATCAATTGGAGTACTGTGCTTGTTAATTAAAGGAGCTGGTGAACTTTTCTTTATTTCAGTGGTCTAAATCAGCTTGTTGTTGAAATACTCTGGTTTATGAATGACAGCTGCCGAGCCACTTGTAAGATGGGTCTATATTTATAGTTTATGTCTACCATAAATGTGGTTGTACTGTTTCTCTGAGAGACGGGGGAGGGGAGAGGGAGGGAGGGAGACACAGAGAGATTTCACACAGTTAATAATTGAAATTGAGATCTTAAGTCTGGAACTATTTCCTAAGAAATGCTACTACCCAGTTTCCTAGCGTGCATGCTCTATTTAATCTCTAGTCTGAGAGCTTGTCAAAACTAATTACATCCAGAACTACAAGGCACAAGAGGTCAGCGAATTGGTAGGGCCTCCAAGAAACTACAAGGATAAATTATTTACAAAAGAGGTTTACAGTAGAAAATTGAAATTAATTCCTTGGCAACAGAAGGTTGGGGAGGGGCTAGGGTGAGATACCAACACATAGCACTTAGAAGAATGAAGGCAGCATTTTTATTCTTTTAGCAAATTGGTATCACTGCATCATGGCATATGCAAGAATCCAGATCAATCTGTTAAAGATCGAGTTTGGCAAGAATGGGGTCCCGGAACCAGGTGCAAAGCTTTTCTGTTTTTTAAAAATAGTTTTTATTTGGTTTTACAAAATCAATCACACAAGTAATATTCTTAGAAACACTTCAAATAAAACAAGATTCTTAGGACTTCTCTCCTCGCCTCCATGGATTCCATAAAAACCTATATCAACTGCATATTATAGTTCATCCAAATTTCAGTTCTCCATTGTTTCCAACATCTTTGTAACATTGCAGGAGTCATTTAAAGCCTGCCAAAGAGTTCAGGTGTTTACAGTGTTCTTGTAAGTACAACCTATATTTGCCTCAAACTCTATTGAACTTCCGATCTTCCTGATTTCTGATTTTCCCGGTCAATCTTGCCATCTCTCCGTAATCTAATAGTTTCACCTGCCAGTCTGCCCCCAGGTGCAAAGTTTAGTGCAGTGCTGTGCCACAAATTTTTCCTGTGGTGTATTCCTTTCCCCCCAACCATTCTCCAGTGAGAAAAGCAATCGCATTGGAGAAATTTCAAAAGGGAGAGAAAATCTCAGAGAAATTCTTATAGGTGGGGTGCAGGGAGTTTGACGCACCTTTCCCTACTTTCAACGGGGCTAAGGAGTGCTTGTAGATATCCTTTCATTCTACAAACTTATCTCCAGTGGTCTGTCCACTACAGTCACCTTGGATGCCCATGTTTCCTGGAGACCCCATGATGACCTCAGCTGGGTTTTCTTGCAAGCTAAGATGGGGACACTGTGTGTCCGACAGGCTTTCATCATCATTATTTTTTAAAAAGTGAAATATTTTTACTTTTAAAGAAATGAATGTGGATTTTTTTAAAATTTTGTTTTGCTGTTGGTAAGGTAAGAGAAACAGAACTGGTGAGTGCACTAGTCTCAGGCTAGCCTCCCCAATGTCATGTGCTTCAGTCAAAGCTTAGAGGAAGACACACCAACAGGCAATTTTTCTCATGAGGTCCTTTCCAGATGTGGGAGCAGGAAGCAGGGAAAGCTGCAGAAAACAGGAGTGATGTGTAATGGAAAAGCAGCATAAAAATAGAAACCTCTTTCTTTATTTTAGACAATAAATTTTATTAGTTTTCAGTTGCAATAATCCAATGATAGCCTCATTATAATAATGCCAAATTATAATACAATTACTAATCCCAATCATTCAGATGCCAAATTATGCAATTTAGGTGGCTTCCCGTGTGCTAGAATTGATGGTTTGATGATTTACAATGGTACCTCGGGTTAAGAACTCAATTCGTTCTTGAGGTCCGTTCTTAACCTGAAATGGTTCTTAACCTGAAGCACCACTTTAGCTAATGGGGCCTCCTGCTGCCACTGCACTGCCGCCATGCGATTTCTCTTCTCATCCTGGAGCAAAGTTCTTAACCTGAGGTACTATTTCTAGGTTAGCAGAGTCTGTAACCTGAAGCGTCTGTAACCTGAAGCATCTGTAACCTGAGGTACCACTGTACTTTGTTTCTGCATTGCAAGATCTTATTCATCTCAATTACATTCCTTTCAAAATAACCGTCCCTTATACAACAACTGCAATATTAAAAAACAGAAACCTCTTTTGTGGGGAAAGGACGATTTCAGAAAATTAGTTTTACAGCATTCTTAGCAAATAGCAAACTGATTTTGTTGTTGGCACCCGTGTGTCACAATGGAGTATGTTGTCCGGGGGTCAGTGGCGAAGGAAGCTGCTCGGGCACCTGGGGTGGCACGGCCAGGAGCGGGGCACACCACGGGGCCTCCGGAGTCTGCCTGCCTCCTCCCACTCAGCCGCCCTACAGCTGGGGGCGAGGCAGCGGGCAGACCGTTTTGGCAGCACAAAATCTGTGCATGCCCAAACTACCACGTCTCTGTTAGGTTTCTGTTTATGCCACTGTGCAGTTTTTGGAGTCACAAGACTCTGTTTACATTCCAGACTGTTGGAAGTCCCACGGGAGACGGGAGACGGATGCTAATGTTACTGGTTTCCTGTTTCTTTGTCCAGTTGGTTCTCTGCCCTCACAGAGAGCAGATGTATATTCTTTTCTGTCCTGTGTAGTTAGAAACAAAACGTAATGATGTAGCTCATATTTCTCGTCCTTCTGCTGCTGTTTGTATACTCTGCTGAATGGGAACGTGCCTGGAGCCTCATCAAAGGCTTAGGTCGTTAATCACTATCGGAGGAGATTCCGAAGAATGTCTGATGAGTAGCTCGGTCGTACGGAGTTCCGACAGTCTCTCCCAGGAGAGACGCATGCCTTGGGTTCGCTGCAGGCCTGGCAGTGAGTGCTGCCCAGCATTTTGTCACCCACCTCAGTGGTGACACCCGGGGTGACCCACACCCACCGTGCCCCTCTTCCTCTGCCCCTGCCAGGGGTGAAGTCAAACGTCTGCATTAGGAACACCAAAGTGACCTCCCCAGGGTGCAAGCCTTAGCAATGTGTATGGAGGTCCTGGGCTGTCTAAATGACAAGACCCACCCCCTCTTGGCCTCGCTGATGTGGTCCAAAGGATAGCAGAGCAACAAAGCAAATGATACCTTAAATCAAAAGGTGCTCTGGATAGGAATATATATGTGGGTTTTCATCCCTTTTCAGATAATATTGAGGGAAATAATAATAATAATAATAATAATAATAATAATAATAATAATAATATGCCACCCATCTGACTGGGTTCTCCCAGCCCCTCTGGATGGCTCCCAACAAAATATTAAAAATACAATAAAACTTCAACCATTAATAGCTTCCAGACACTCATTTGGTGTCAGGAATGAGCCAGATCCTAGGGGAACTTTACAGTCGACTGCAGAACAGGGAGGTTTAGATTTGACGCAGGCGGAACAGCAGTCAGTGCCAGCACCCCGGGACATTGGAATGCCGGTTGCCAAGGAAACAATTGAGAGCGGGATGGAACACAGCCAAAGCTCTCAGGAAGCTCAAACAGGTGTGAACAGACACAGAGACAGTCTGATGGAACAGGAAGAGGTTGGAGCTGATCCAATAAGTCCGAAGAGTTGGCGAATGGGAGGGCTGCTAGATAGGAAGAGACGTAAGGTGCGGAAGTTCAATATCTTCAGTAGGAACCAGAAGGAGTCTTCAGAAGGCTCATCTTGAGTGATAATGCTGGCGGTTTGACTAGAGCTGTCTGGAGCTATCTGTTTGTTTTTGCAATAAATCCTCCTTTTTAATTACCTATGTTTACTGTGTTATCAAGCCGGTAACCTGGACTCCTGACAGTTGGACAGTCTATAATGTGGATGAGATTCATCCTGCCCATCATAATTCCATTTTAGGAGTACTCTTATACAAAAAGTGGGTCTTCCAGTCCTCCTCTATTAATCACAAAGATAAAAAATGAAGAGCAGATGAAATCAATCAGTAATAAGATACCAAACAGTAACCACATCAAAAAAGGTTTAAGATGAGCTGTTTTTCCTTAAAAAAACACCAGTCAGCTCAAGACAAGGGGCAAAAAGCCTTTCTATAGGGCTGAGGGCAGAATGCTTTTCATTTTTGTGGTAAAACACTGCTGAAAAAGAAACTGGATGGATGTCTGCATATGCATCAAAATGTGTTTGTGTGTTTTTGCATATGAATTGCATGTCTTGTACACATGTGAACTGAGGCAACTAACAACAAATTTCAGGGTTACTGTACATAAGTGATTTTTAAAAATTGAATTATGGCGATGTCCTAATTTAGACAAGAGATGTCTAAATTATCATTGACAAGCAGTATAAAAAAATTTCAAATAGTGTACCATTCAGCCTTAAAAACCAGTGGCATGAAGTATCTTAAATATTTGTGCTCTTAGTGTACACTTATGAATATATATGGATATGCAGTATTGTGCAATATAATGGTTAGTAAAGTACAAGTGTAATACAGAAAGAATGCTTTAACTTAGTTATTGATGATGTAGCTTCACAGTTCTTCTGAAACAGTATGTCATTTTTTCCTTTTCACATTTTGTAAGAGGGTTAATCTAAGTTAAACAATGTCAAATATAAATAGATTTACTTTAAAAAGCAAACTGTAAAAGAATATCAAAATGTCTTGTTTAATTTATTCCTTTTTTATTTCTATGTTGCCTTTCAAAAACAACAAAAACAACAACCTTCAAACATTGCCTATACTTAAATGAGAATGATGGAAAACACATTTGTGCCAATACATTTCTAATTTTATTCATGGTGTTTTTGAATTGTATTTATTTTGGCTAATAACACATAAATGCAATGCGGAGGAAGGCATTCTGACTCTTTTGTTAGCCATTGTGGAAGACTGACAATCATTCATGGACTGTAATCACAAAAGCAGAGGGTACATTAAACCTCCTCTCACCGCCTCGTTGTCTTACTGCCCGCAAGTCTAGATCCAAGTCTAGATCTGGATCAGGATCCTGACCCTTTCAAGGTTACATAGAAGGATTAAAATAATCATAATAATTGGCTGTGATTTCCCCACAAGACTGTTGTAAAAGTTTACCATCCCTGTTTCCTCCACCCTTCATTTCTCAAAATGCTTTTCAGCCCATTGTTCTGTATCTTGCTTTCTTCAACTTCCCTTGCTGAATATTAGCATTAGTTTCCGTGGTGTTAGGTACCACCTGTAAGCGAGTTTCAGAGTGAGAGGATGCACCTCCACAGGTACATACCTCCACAGGCACATACCTCCACATGTGGTGGTAATGTCCTAAAATCCAACTGTTCTGGACATCGATCATACAAGAAATATGCAAAATAACTAAGCAAGTATTAAAAGTCACCCCAGAACTGGCCCTACTAAACATCTTCCAAGATAATAATGCCCACTCACATCACAAAGAGCTCATAACCCACCTACTCTCAAATAGTATGGGAAACAACCTTGCTAGAAAAACTAACCAACAAACTGAAACTGACATGGTGACAAATAGAAGAAGACGCCTTCACCCCGGTATGGTTACCCTTTATCACATACACAGCCCAACAAGACAACAACAAGAACACACCAACAGCATACAAACCAATCTAGCTAACCTGATCCAAAAACACCCACCCCACTTATACACAAAAATAAATTTCACTACAGCCAATCAGAGACAACCAACCACACCCTAGGCCACCCCAGCCTCTCTCACCACCAAAGAAACACAACAAGCATCACACAAGTGATGCTGACACAAAACCCCACACATACACTAAGTGGAAGAATAGAAGCTTTGCCACCCGACCCCACCCCACTCACCATTCCTCCCTCTCCCTCTTTTGCCCTTTTCTTCCTAACCTAACTAATTTCTCACAACAAATGAAACTGATCTGTAGAAAACAGCTTGAAAAAAAGAGACAATGCATGTATTTTTGTAAACTAAGAAATCTTTAATAAAAATATATTTTTTAAAAAATACTTCCCTTGCTGTGGGCCAAATTCCAGACCTCTTAGCTCTACACCCATCACCTTGCTTGCTGCTAATAGCATACATTTACCCCTTTCCTTAGGTCCTGGGTGATCTTCATGAATCCATAAAGGCATTGTAATCGCCTTACATTCCTCTGTCTTTTTCACTCACTCCTTCACTACTTCCTTGCCTTTGCGCTCTGTCTTCTCTGTCCCCTTTCCCCATCCATTCTGCTTCTGGGCTTCGTGTCTCCCATTTCTAGGTCCCCTTTCCTTCTGTCTTTCCAAGCCCTCATTGATCTGCCTCCCCACAAAACTTGTTTTTCTGTAGGACCTGTGTGGTGACATTTTCATTCTAATAAAACTGACCTTTCATTTTCTTCACGGGAGCTGCATTGTTTTCAAGCATCCTGTTGATGGCTTCATTCTCTCAACATTTGAAAGGTCCATGAATATTCAGTGAGTGGCATCATAGCAGTTTGGGCAATAGCTGTCAGTAATTTCACTGCCATAAAATAGTTTAGCATATTGTATTGCAGATGTAATTCCTTTTTTAGCTAAGGGGAACTTGAATTAGAATATAAATCTCCTCTTACATAAAGTGACTTCATAACTTTTGGGTTAAAGAAATCCCACACAGCCCAATATTTTTTACTCAAATGTGCCTTCTTCCGTCATGTTATTTAACATGGCTTCTGTTGTACTTTATTCTCAATCATGATAATATCAACGCTCAACCCTTCATAACATCGTAAGAAATGACGTCAAAGCTGATATATTGATCTGTGTGCTTAACAGAATTAAATATTTGAGAAATGGAGAGAACTTAAATTGACAGATCCATTCATCTCTACTTGGAATGCAGAGGATATGTTTCTGCTATACAGATATTTACTTATTTTTAAATGCTCTTCCAGTTAATTGAATCAGTGTGATATGTGAACTAAATACTAACAGAAAAGCAAGTTAGACTTCTCACATTTTCAGGATGGTGAGACTGAAAGCTCCACTCCTGTTGATTATTTTTCCTATTTGAGTTTTTCACCATCCGGAAGTTTGACTATTCTTCTGACCCATCTGCAGCACTAAAGGATGAGTGTTGATATTGAGTGATAAAATGGTGTATGAGACAGACAGGATTGAATCAGCAGAAAGTAAGTCAAGGGGAAAGTTCACTGATAAACAGCTCTGTCCCATCAGTCATAAAATAGCAGGATGCTTGTTGTTGCTAATCTGAAGGCAGCCCTGTTTAGGGAAGCTTTTAATATTTGATGAATTATTGTATTTTAATATTTTGCTGGAAGCCACCCAGAATGGCTGGGGAAACCCAGCCAGATGGCAGGGCATAAATAAATTATTATTATTATTATTATTATTATTATTATTATTATTATTATTACTACTACTACTACTACTACTAAACACCAGCCACATGCAGGTGATGGGACCTTTGTCATTAATGTATGTTAAGTATTCCAAGTCAAACTATGACAGCCTCACAACCTGCATATTGCAGAAGGACTGTGTTAGCTAGGTTATGGAACCCCCCCCCCCAATTTTGGTTATGAAGAGGCTCCATGGGACAGCTTGCTTGTGCAGAATGACCATAATGTGTACGACAGAGTTGAGGCCCAATTTACATGTGACTTCAAAGGCATGGTTTTCATGACAAAACTGTTTCTTTGTGCCATATTAGAAATAGATAAAAGTACCAATCCCATGGCTATTCAGATCACGTGGGTTCCGCCAGCACAAGAGGCCCTGATGGAGGTGGAGGTGTTCTTGTTCAAAGCATCCGAGTGACCTTGAATCCATATGATGGATTCTTTTATGTTACTGATCTGAGTTCACCCAGGGAAGTAGTTTTGTAGTAGCAACTGTGATGCAGGGGAAAATATTTGACATTCAAATCATGAGTCTTTGGCTAATATTCTGTTGTCAACCTTGGATACCCAAGTACAGAACACATGTACATTTTATGAGCAAATCCTAAAACTGACCAAGATTGTTCCAGACTGTTGACTTGTACAGTGGTACCTTGGGTTACAGACGCTTCAGGTTACAGACTCCGCTAACACAGAAATAGTGCCTCGGGTTAAGAACTTTGCTTCAGGATGAGAACAGAATTTGTGCGGTGGCAGCGGGAGGCCACATTAGCTAAAGTGGTGCTTCAGGCTAAGAACGGTCCTCCAGAACAAATTAAGTTCTTAAGCCGAGATACCACTGTACATACAAACCCAAGCATTCCATGTTACAGCAGCATAAATTCCAGAATCATCTCTGAAATTACCTTCTCTCTCTCTCTCTCTCTCTCTCTCTCTCTCTCTCTCATATTTTCTGAAGGTAAATAGACTTAGTATTCAAGATTACAGTGTGTTTACAGCACTATGACTGATCCTCCCTTCATAATAGCCAACAGAATGCTACCCAGCCTCTGCTTAAAGAACTCCAGGGACAGAGCGCTCACCAACCTTCTAGGTAATTGGCTCCATTGTCAAACTTCTCTAACCATCAAGATGTTTCTCCTAACGTTTGGTTGAAATCTATCCTCCTATAACTGACACGCATTAAGTCTTCTCCTCTGTTGCAGCAGAGAATGTGTCTTCACCTTCTTCTATGTGACAGCCATCTGGGTACAGGCAAAGTGAACAAAGGAACAGAAGAAGTGAACATGGCCCTGTGGTTTCCCCCAGAGCTGAGGGCCATGAAACAATCGTTGAGATGGCTAGAGCGCCAGTGGAGGAAAACTCATTTTGAATTGGACTGAACACGGGTTAGAGCTCAACCTACCAAGTGGTGATAGCGACGGTGAAGAGGTTTTGCTGTACAAGTGGATCCCTGCTCACACTCGTTTTTCACCCAGTCTTCCACTCCATCAAGGTCATTTTGAATTTTAGTTCTGTCCCCTGCAGTGTTAGCTATCCCTCCCAGTTTTGTGCCATTCACAAATCTGATAGGGATAATATTTATTCATTCAAAGTCCCATAAACAGTACACTGGTTATTATTTCTCTAATTAAATCAGACACTGCTTTTTAAACAACTGAAATCTAAGAAATTATGTCTGTTCAACACCCAACTCCCCTTATTTTAAAATAATTTCATAGTAACATAGGCAAAAAAGTATGTATACGGCAATCTTCTTCATTGACATTTAATCATTAAGTGAATTCAAGAGTGGAGACAAATAGATTTCATTGTGCAATGGTCTGGTTCAGCATTCCCCCAGTCCTCCCTGAACTGACAAATTGCATTGCTTGGAAATTAAATTGCTCACTTTGTATTTGGATGGATCTTTAGCCTCTTTAAAGTTTACAGTAGATATCTACCAAATAATCAAAGGTGAAAGCTCACTCCAACGGATTTGGCTAAGATGTCAAAAGCAACTTTGTTCTTTTAGGAAGTGAATACACACAGGGAGCTGCAATATAGGGGACGATAAACAAAGGCAGTTTACTGCTAAACTCAGCACACTGCCAGCAACTGTCAATGCTTGACAAGGAGAATCCCCCCCCCCTTGGAAGTATACATACAGTTGTGATAAAATACTGTAGCGGCTGAGTGGCTAGATAATGGAAGAAGTAATAAAACACAGAGAGCAATCTGGTCACCTATGGATGCAGCACTCATGCATGGATTGCCACTGCAATCTTCTTCCTCTTGTCTTCTTGACACAAATATACTGGGCCATCGTGTGGATCAGGAGGTCTGTGTGGTCCTCACTTATCTCCACTGAGCCAATGTTCTTACCCAGAAACAAATTACTGGAGCTCTGAACTCGATCTGAGCAAAGTGGGATGACTGGTTGAATATCAGCAAGATGTAGAGAGATATGCCACAGCCAATCTTTCCAACAGGGAATTCATACAGAAGCAGGAGTGGAAATTGCCAACATTCACTGTCAAACAGCTCTTACTCTCAGAAAGTTCTTTCTGATGTTTAGTCAGAATATCATTTCTTGCAACTTGAATCCATTGGTATGGGTCCTGCCCTCCAAAGCAGGAGAAAGCAAGCATGCGTCATCTTCCGTGTGATAGCTCAATTGGCAGAGCATGAGGCTGTTAATCTCAGGGTTGTGGGTTCGAAACCCACATTGGGGGAAAGATTCCTGAATTGCAGTCAGTTGGACTAGATGACCGTCGTGGTCCCTTCCAACTCTACAAGTCTATGATTCTTGCAGCCCTTTAGATATTTGAAGATGGCTATCATTTCTCCTCTCTGTCTCCTTTTTCACAGGCTAAACATATTCAACTCTCTCAACCGTTCCTCACAGTCCTTGGTTTCCAGGCACTATATCATCTATTCTGCACACGGTCCAGCTTGTCAATACCTTTCTTAAATTGTGGCACCCAGAACTGGACACAGTACTTATATAGCACTTTCCCCTGCATGATCAAATGCTTCACATGCACTATATCTGTAATCTTCATGCCATCCTATAGGGTGGATTAGTACGTTTATCTCCATATGATAGGTAGGTAGACTGAGAGATAGTTCCTTGCCTATTTCAACCCATTTGGTTTGCAATCAAACTGATGTTTGAACTGGTCTAGAATCCTTCCAGATCATCCTGAATGGAGGACCAACAGGTGAATCCGGTGGAGAACCATTGTGTCAATAATATTCATCCTCTCGCAGATGCATACATGATTTGTGTCCATTGCATGTTATTAGGTGCATACAAACGCTGAATTGTGATGTTCAACCTGCAAATTTGTTATTCACAGATATGCAGAACATCATTTGATGCTGCGGCCAGTAATCTGAATGATGAATATTCATGGATGAGCTCACCTTGAAGAACCTCTGCCATCTGCTCAGTGGTTCACACAGTCACAGAAAAATCTTTGCCCAGCTGAAGTGTTCAGTGCTCTTTCTTATGATGGTGATACCCATAAAATATTATTTGCCACCTGCATCTGTCTAAGCATGAAGACAACACTTTTAGCTACCATAGCTTATAGCCACTGATACGCCTATTCTTTTCTAGCCTGCCAAGAGCGCATTTTCTTCTCTTGGTTAGACATCATTTGCTTGTGAGGATAAATGAAGAAAAATATTCCTGGAGTGATAAAAGCATCTGTAAGATCAACCCTCTGACAAATGACCTCTTGTAAGCATGCCTCATCCTGTTCTGCTTAATAACATACCATTTCTAGAATCTTAATAAAACCATGTTGTTAACACTGCCAGAGAAATCTGCCATTTACCAACAGGTGGCATGGAAATGTTTTTTTTAAAAAAATATTCCGCTGCTTTTCAAGCACCTCCTGTAGGAAAGCATGGAATGCTTGTTCACCTAAGCTTTCTAACTTGTCTCCATAAATCTGGCACAGTATTCATTTGGGAAGTTAATATGAAACTCAATGTGTACTAAGGGGCGGGGGTGGCACTGTGAGTTAAACCACAGAGCCTAGGACTTGCCGATCAGAAGGTCAGTGGTTCGAATCCCTGTGACGGGGTGAGCTCCCGTTGCTCGGTCCCAGCTCCTGCCAACCTAGCAGTTTGAAAGCACGTCAAAGTGCAAGTAGATAAATAGGTACTGCTCTGGCAGGAAGGTAAACAGCGTTTCCATGCGCTGCTCTGGTTCGCCAGAAGGGGCTTAGTCATGCTGGCTACATGACCCAGAAGCTGTACGCCGGCTCCCTCAGCCAATAAAGCGAGATGAGCGCCGCAACCCCAGAGTCGGCCACGACAGGACCTAATGGTCAGGGGTCCCTTTACCTTTTACAATGTGTACTATCCATGGTTCTTGGTTTTGGAGCTGAGGATTTTTGTGCCTTTATGTAGTCAGTCTCCTTTTGCTGCCACAGTAGTAGACCAAGATTTCCAAGATGTTGCTGACCATGTGTATTTCATGTATGCTTCCTAGAGAAATTGCTTCAGGAGAATGCACATGTTCAATCTTATGAAGTACAGATACCTGCATTGCCAGTGCCTTACCAATGTCATGTAAACGTTAGGTCAAGAGGAAGCATAATTTGGACAAAGTTCATCCAAAGTTGATGCTCTAAATTTATTACCAAGAACAGAGATTCATAGAATCATAGAATCATAGAGTTGGAAGAGACCACAAGGGCCATCGAGTCCAACCCCCTGCCAAGCAGGAAACACCATCAGAGCACTCCTGACATATGGTTGTCAAGCCTCTGCTTAAAGACCTCCAAAGTAGGAGACTCCACCACACTCCTTGGCAGCAAATTCCACTGTCGAACAGCTCTTACTGTCAGGAAGTTCTTCCTAACGTTTAGGTGGAATCTTCTTTCTTGTAGTTTGGATCCATTGCTCCGTGTCCGCTTCTCTGGAGCAGCAGAAAACAACCTTTCTCCCTTCTCTATGTGATATCCTTTTATATATTTGAACATTTCACCTTATGATCTTTGGATAGGATGATTTTGAAGCAGACCTCCAATAATGATTGCAGCATAGGGACAAACACAAAGCAGACTTAATTTACAAGACAATCAAGCTCTCTAAAAGATGATACCATATTCAGAAATAGCATGTAAAACAAGCCTTCCTGGACTGTACCATTTCATGATCAGATTAAGGCAGACATGGCCAAACTTGGCCCTCCAGATGTTTTGAGACTACAGTTCCCATAATCCCTGACCACTGGTCCTGTTAGCTAGGGGTGATGGGAGTTGTAGTCCCAAAACATCTGGAGGGCCAAGTTTGGCCATGCCTGGATTAAGGGATCACATATTTAAATTATTTATTCACATAGATACACAACCTAGATACAGAAAATGCATATGTCAGGGATACGTCAAGGCTAGCTTTCAATGTTAGAAAAGTTTACAATGTGTGTTTGGGGGTAAGTATTCAAAAATATAGGATGCATTCACAGTCCAAAGGCGAGTAGTACCTTCCAAGCATTGTTCCCTATCATTTAGTGTGCCTGACATGTAGACCAGCTATTAATGTTAGTCATTTTTCATTTTCTACCGAAAATGACAAAAAGTTAACCCTATTTTATCAGCAGAAATCTTCAGTGTCTCTGTCATCATCGCGTACGCCAGCCCTTTCTATAACCAGCCTCTAAGGTATTGTTAAAGGAAACTTCAAGTATTAGGATAAGATGATAATCCTATTTGATTATGTAAAGTGCTGGCCCTCTGAAAGGTATAACAGGACTGTATAAATAATACATTTTATTGAATTTTCTTCCTTTGGCAGAGAAGCGGAATAAATCCTGAACTGTGACAACTTAGTCTCTCTGGCTTTAAGAAATTGCTAATTGAAAAGTCTGACATACAGGAAACACTAGGCACTAGTTTGTTTTGTTTTTTAGATGTATATTTTTGTTTTTGATGATGCCAAGAAAAGGAAGCAATATTTCCATGTTATATACTTATTGGGAACTACTGAGTGTTAAAGTCATCCGCCTTTCTGCTGTAGAGCTCATTGCAACTTCAACTTTTGTCGATGTAATCTTCTTTAGAAATGTGTGCATGTGTGTCAAAACATTTTTGATGTGAGGAGGGGGTCGTAATACTCCCAGCAAGGATGTTCTTTTCTTTGTGGGGTTTTCACCATCCCTGATTCAGAACACTATTCTGCTTGCTTGGCACCATTATGTTGCTGTTGTCCCAACAGCCTTTATGTCCATCCAATCAATTCTGATAATACCGTGTACACAATTCTGTTAGTGAGGGCAAATTAAACAAGGCACTCTGCTCTCATCCTGGCTCAAAAGGGAAGACCATTTTCAGACACCACAGAATCCTCCTCATGGTTTCATCTATGAATGATACAAGGCACTCAACCAGCTCTAATCCTGTGATTTTCTATGAATTCAAGGCCCCCATACTTATTAACACAGAGGCAACAGAGCCCAAAGCATCTTCTTTACACAATCAAATTTGTGTCCCCTTTAAAATAACTGGTCTACATAAACCATATTGACCACAGAGGTGGGTGTTCTAGACTACGATGGCATCTAGACAATTATAATTGTAATAGCTGCATCTTATATTCATTACAAGGGACGCGGGTGGCGCTGTGGGTTAAACCACTGAGCCTAGGACTTGCTGATCAGAAGGTCGGCGGTTCAAATCCCCACGACAGGGTGAGCTCCCTTTGCTCGGTCCCTGCTCCTGCCAACCTAGCAGTTCGAAAGCACGTCAAAGTGCAAGTAGATAAATAGGTACCGCTCCGGTGGAAAGGTAAATGGCGTTTCCGTGCGCTGCTCTGGTTCGCCAGAAGCGGCTTAGTCATGCTGGCCACATGACCCGGAAGCTGTACGCCGGCTCCCTCGGCCAGTAAAGTGAGATGAGCACCGCAACCCCAGAGTCGGCCACGACTGGACCTAATGGTCAGGGGTCCCTTTGCCTTTACCTTTATATTCATTACAGTGAGACCTTCATGGGGCACCTGTGAAGCTTTGGTGAAATGATGGGAAGTTGTGCAGCTATTTGTAGAGTAACAGGCAGATTTACATTCATCAAGATGATCAATAATACATCTGAACTTGCAAATTCATGAAAGATTAACAGAAAATGAAGAGGACTCCTTTCCAAATAAGCAATGTGCAACCTTCCAGTAAACTAGATTCTTTTTTGTCAATGATTAATGAATGAACACACAACAGATAATGATTATCTAGACCTTTTCTGTTTTCATTCTGCCATTCTATTATAGGGAATAGATTTCACATTATGATTTAAATGCTGCATTGCCCGCTAAATGGAGGAATGTCAAAAGGAGACTGAGCTTACAGATTTCACATCGATTTGATTGCTATTAATTCTTGCCAGAAATTTGATTGTTACCAATACTTGTCTCTTAAATTAAATTCATTTTAGTCAGTAAGTTCTTCAGGAATAAGAAAGTAGCCAGCTGATTGAAAAACATACATACAGAATGAATGCTGTTATAATAGCAGTTCAGAAGATTATGCACTGCTGATTCATTGAAAGGTTTGATAATGTTTGAAGGGGTTGCCAACACCTTCTAAATTTGTCTCTGTTGGGTTTCTTTTCGTCAGCAGTTGAATACTACTGGCTTAACAAATACGTTTGTAAATAGAGCACAAGGATCTTTCTGCACAAATTATACAACTGTTCTTCCTAAACTCTTGAAACTGTGAGCCACTCACTTGCCTCCTCTCTCTGGTACATTATGAGACTTTATGAAGAATGTGTGTGTGAATTAAACAATCATGCAGGCACAATCAAATTGTAGAGTTCCCGCCCCCCCAAAAACTTGCTCAGTTGGGTGTCAGTTGGGTGAGAAAGACCCAAACACCTCTCCTGCCCATGTGACTGCATACCCTAGCAATGTTGTAAATATAATGGACTTTCCCACTGAAAGTCGCAACAGCATGAATATTCAGTGCAGCACTAACTGTACATCAGACTAATGCCTGCAGAAAGGATAGTGTATGATATGAAACATCAGCAAACAAGGAACGAGTTCATCAAATTTGAAAAAAATGAAGCATGTAAATATTAGAACTTTATTATTATTTATTCTATTTCTATATCACCCTATACCCAAAGGTCTATATCAGTCTTTCTCAAACTGTGGGTCCCCAGATGTTGTTGAACTACAACTCCCATCAACCCTACCTAGCAAGGCCAGAGCTCAGGGATGATGGGAGTTGTAGTCCAACAACATCTGGGGACCCACAGGTTGAGAACCACTGGTCTATATAGAAGGTCTCAAACTCTTTATAGCGCTGCACCGCATAATGCAGCCCCGCCTCTCAAATTAATTTATTTCTGGGTAATTTTTTCCCCTTTTAATGGCAGTGTTATCTCTCCCCCCCCTTTAAGTTAATTGTGATAGCTGGAACCTAGCCTTTATGGATTTGCACATTTCATTTAGTGGGGGGGAGGGGAGCAAAGGCAAGGTCTTAGGATGCAGACTCTTGAGAAATATCACTTGGCTATTTGATCAGATGAAAGCTGTAGGCTGGGTGGGAGGGGACTTATGAGATGGTCTTCCCCTGGAGACTTGTGGGATCCAAAGGATTCCTGAATGCTCCTGGGGATTTTCCAGTGGCCAACGCCAGCAATTCTGCTGAAGTCCTAGTCTCGCTATGAACTGCCGAGGCATGGCAGGCCATCGGCGCAACCACATCCCAGCCCTCTGGAGTTTGACTAGTCCTCTGGTTTAATTTGGAAATCCAGGCAACTAAGATGGTGTGGAGGCAGCTAGAACACAATTAGTACAGGTTTTGTCATGAGGGTGACTAAACCCCATAAGAACACCTGAGCGGCATATGAGAGTGGCTTTCATCTACTCTGCTTACCCTAGCATTGCAGCCCTACGGGGTCTGTTGTGTTGCTTTTCCAGGGCACTTTGAGAACAAAAAGCTTTCAACCATGCAGACTCGATTGCAGCTGTTGATACAGTGTCTGTTGAAATGCCCAGTATACCATCCTGCCTGATTTTGTGGCATCAGTTTCAGTTGTTGATGCTGGGGGCGTGGGCAAAATGTTTGCAGCTCCATGGCCTCTTGGCCTGTGCCCATAATGGGTGGATTCAGGAGGTGGCGAATGTTTGTCATATAATGGAGTGTCGCCACTGCTTTGAAGGAGGCAGTGCTGCAGAAATTCCCCCCAAAGCCATCTTTTAAACTCTTGTCTCAATTCCAGCTGCTGTCTATATGTTAGAACAAGCATGAATAACCAGGTCCATGTAGTGAGGATAGTGAAGTGGCCACATAAAATACCAAGAAAGAGGAAGCTTGCTGTGTTTAGCCTGGAAAAGAGGAGAAAAAGTGCAGAGAAATGATAGCTTTCTTCAAGTATCTAAAGGGCTGTCACAGGGAAGATGGAGCAAGCTTGTTTTCTCCTGCTCTGGAGGGGAGGAGCTGAACCAATGGATTCAAGTTACAAAAAAGGAGATTCTGAAGAACTTTCTGATGGTAAGAGGTCCTCAATAATGGAAGATGGTGGTCTCTCCTTCCTTGGAGGTTTTGAAGCAGAGGTTGGGTGGCCATCTGCCATAGACTGCAGGGGGTTGGACTAGATGACCCTTGGTGTCACTTCCATGCTTGTATTGTGATTTGCTGCTATTGTTTAAATTGATTATAGATGAATAATTCTCTATTGTAATAAGTGTAAACTGTCTAATTATTACTTGCTGATGTTTAATTTTAGTGTTTATTATTGGATTTGAATGCATTATTGCATATTGCTTTATTTGGCATAAGTTCATTTTAAAGTTATTGTGACATTTTATATAGGCTCTGATTGTCACTATTAATGTTTGATGTTTTATTATTAATTTTGTGTGTGTTGGAAGCCGCCCAGAGTGGCTGGGGCCACTCAGCCATATGGGTGGGGTATAAATTTAATAATAATAATAATAATAATAATAATAATAATAATAATAATAATAATAAACAAGAGAAGGACTGGATGCACTTCTGCAGAAACTCATTCTCAGGTATATATATCTTTCCAAATGTTGCACTGAATATGATATTGATCATCTCAATGTGGTGGAACTACCATTTGATTTACAAACTTGCAGGTTGGCGTGGTCATGCCAGCCACTGGATTTTGGGGACATTACAGGAAATGGCTTCAGTACGCATGATTTCGAATATTGGAAGACTATATACTGTATGGCAAGTAAGGGCTAAAATAGGATTAAAGTACTGTTAGATTGTGGATATTGCACAACTAAAATGGTAATAAGATACTGGTAACTGCTCTGAAAGTGAGACTGTTTTGCAAGACATAGGTGTATTTTGTACCTTATTGTGGAAATATTTTTATTTCCAGACTCAGAAGCACAAACTGTAAACTTTGAATTTGTCAAGGCTTCTCATCAGTTTCAGAAATGTATAGTCCATATTTTAAAATGAGATTTTGCATGCATTGTTTTCCAGGAGGTAAAATATATGTGTCACTATTTTTAAACATAACTGCATTATTTGAAAGCCATTTTCTCTTACTTTTAATGTACCGTGTATATGCTGGAGAAGAAGCTCAGTGACAACTTGAAACCGCCCTTTTTTGTGTATAAATGTTATTCTCTGATGCCTAAGTCAGTGGGTGGGAGAAAGAAAGAAGATTTAAAAGGGTTCTCTCCCCCACCCCCCGATGTGGAATGTCTAATTTTTCTGTCACTCATAAAGAAGTATTATTTTGAGCCTCTGTTGCATCCAGGATGGCAAAAGATGGTTGATATGCCACCCATTAGATCAGTCCTTTGTTAAAGTGCACTGGGTAAAAAGCCAAGCCTTTTCAGTGATTCTCCTGTAAAAGCATTTTATTCAGGTTATGATGAGCTACTTTCCTGCTGTTTACTTTCAGAGGGACCATCGTTTGAAAGAGAAATGAAGAACTTAGAAGTTGGCTACTGAACTAAGAAGCTGCTGCTGATGTGAAACAGAGGATGCATAAACACAAGAAACAATTCCTTTTACCTGCCCAGTAGACCTGAAGGAGCGTCTCGACCCCCCCATTGTTCAGCCCGAACACTGAGGTCCAGCTCCAAGGGCCTTCTGGTGGTTCCCTCACTGAGAAAAGTGAAGTTACAGGGAACCAGGCAGAGGGCCTTCTTGGTAGTGGCTCCCACCCTGTGGAACGCCCTCCCATCAGATGCCAAGGAAATAAACAACTATCTGACTTTAAGAAGACATCTGGAGGCAGCCCTGTTTAGGGACGTTTTTAATGTTTGATGTATTTTTGATATTTTGTTGGAAGCTGCTCAGAGTGGCTGGGGAAACCCAGCCAGATGGGAGAGGTATATAATAATAAATTATTATTATTGTTTATTAATTCCAAAATCCATTAATAGGAATCTTTCCCTAATAGGAATCTTTCCCAGACCTGCCTTAGAGAGGCTGCAGATTGAACCAAGGTTCTTTCATATACAAAGATGCCTTTTACCTTCATAATACACAACTGAGAGCTTTGCCAGCACAATTATGTACAGGTGTGTGCCTATTCACTATCATGATGGATCTCTATAGATAGTGCTAATGAGCACCTTAACATTTCAGTCTGTCTTCCTGCGCTGATATAAATATTTATGGAATTCGGGAGATGAGGCAGCCAACTTAGAAGTACTAAGGAACTGGGGTCAGGGGGCTAAAGATGGAGATTTGGGAAGCTGGGGGGGGGGGTTGGCAACAGAGGTGGATTTAGCAGAGAGTGACTGGATTAGTTGCACTGGGCAATGAGTCTTAGGTGCCACGAGGGACGCCACAACTATCATGTAGAATGGAAGGTGAGAGATGAGTGGGGTCACCCAATTTTGGCACCATACAGGGTGCTGCTGAAATTCGAGACTCCTAGATCTCCACTGTTGGCAAGAGGGGTAGGTGGGGTTGGCAAGCTGAGCGAGCAGGAGTGGTCACTTGTAATCAATATGCAGAAAATAAACCTTTGAGAAGGGTTCCAAAATTGATTTGAGGCTTGTTTATAATTAAAAAAAAATCTTCAAAAATCTGCATCTTGCCTTGATTTTGTCAGTTTAATGAGTTGTTCTAAACCAATGGATAAGTACAGATGTCAACAGAGTCAGAATAATTACTTTAATAGAACATGAAATTAATTAGCATTTTAGCAGCTTTAGGTCTGCTAGTTTGAGGAATAAACTTCCTCTTTCCTTTTTCCAAAGTGTACTTTATGACTTGACTTTGAAAAAGAGTGCTTTCTCATTATTTAAATCAAATAAAGAAAACTCTTGTGCACTTCTAGTGAGCTGATTAAATTTGTATTGCATAAGCCAATCTCTAGCTATAAAAAAAAACTGTCTATCTTTTGCCATTTTGGGATCTGAGTCTGTTTAATAAAGGTTGAGGGAATTTTAGTTATTTTTTCTTTTGGGGTTGGCTTTTTGCTATGCTGAGCAGTAATTGCACACACAGAGTTTTATAAAGGCAACATAAACAGAAAATGAATTTGAGCTCTGAATTATTTTGTTTGCAAAAAATGGCAATGTTTTGCTTGAAATTATTATTTCTCTGTCTAGCTGTCTATCATCTATCATCTATCTATCTATCTATCTATCTATCTATCTATTCATTCATCCGTCTATCAATTTATCTGTCTACAGAGATAGATAAATACATAGACACATTCAGATATTACATTTACTCCCTGCCTTCAAGGAGGTCGGTCCAACATATTCTGTCCTCACAACCATTTGTGAGACAGGTGGTTGTTATGATGATGATTTATTAAATTTATATCCCACCAACATTTTCATGCTCACGAAACCTATGACATGGTTTACAAAAAGCTGGGCTGTCTTCCTCTTCGTCCTCCCTGGAAGGGACAGGACGGTGAGGTGGTCTCCACCATTCTTCTCTGTCCAGTCCCTAACACTGGGGAGAGGGACTGAGCCAGCCTGTGACCTGCTATGTCCTGGGCCAGCCTCACGGACGAATAATAATAATAATAATAATAATAATAATAATAATACTTTATTACTTATACGCCACCCATCTGTCCGGGTCTTCCCAGACACTCTGGGCGGGGCGGCTTCCAACAGAATATTAAAAACACGATAAAACATCAAACATTAAAAATTTCCCTAAACATGGCTGCCTTCAGATGTCTTCTAAAAGTCAGATAGTTGTTTATTTCCTTGACATCTGATGGGAGGGCATTCCACAGGGTGGGTGCCACCACCAAGAAGGCCCTCTGCCTGGTTCCCTGCATCCTCACTTCTTGCAGTGAGGCAACCGCCAGAAGGTCCTCGCCGCTGGACCTCAGTGTCCAGGCTGAGCAATGGAGGTGGAGATGCTCCTTCAGGTATATTGGGCTGAGGCCATTTAGGGCTTTAAAGGTCAGCACCAACACTTTGAATTGTGTTCGGAAACATACTGGGAGCCAGTGAAGCGACCCCTGCCTTCTGCCCTGGCTAGTGTGATTCAAGAGCAGCCCTGTAGCTCCATTTTGCCCCACCAGGCAGTGGCTGTGGTTCAGATTGCACCCCAGCAGGGATTGGTCTGTAGTGCCCCAAGATCCCCCTCAGAGCTCCACCCTCCATCTGTGTTTGAGCAACAAGAGAGCTGCTGTTGCTGCTGCTTCTCTTATCAAAACTGTGCAATGATGTTTCTGCTGGCTGGAACAAGAGTTCCCTGTTCTGGCTTGCTCTCCTTGTTGCCTTGGGCAAGAGTCAGGGTGGTGCCGCACTTCCTTGGGTGCAAATAATCCATAACATATAGCAGCTCGCTCTTTGCCCTAAAGCACATTGTGAGGAGAGGGCCAGGAACGAGATACCAGGGCACCACAAGGTGTAATGTTTTGGGACACCAGAAGACACAATGGCTTCTGAGATGTTTTTCTTTCCACGCAAGGCTCTAATAAGAGGCAAACATACGAATGGCCGCCACTTCTGTAAGCTGTCGAATTTCTGAGCTTTGGAAGGGTGTATTCTGCCAAAGCTGGTATGCACAGCTGTGCTGAACATACTGCTTGCGCTACATTTGAGGAAATTGTGCACAGCATAATTGCTCAAAAGAACAGCAAGCATCTGTCATAGATGGTATATCGACAGAAGAAATACAGACATGAGCTGTAGTTGCTTGTATGGAAGAATTTACAGTCTAATTTGAGACACTCGGGGAAGGAATGAAATGCCAACCTCCTACATGCATCGTGCAGGCCAGCGTTGCTTAACTCGAACATTAAAAAAAGCTCTATGGGTGTCATATTATGAATGTCCTTGAGTATACATAAGATCTCCAAAAACCAGGAGGGATATGTTGTACAAAAGAGGTCAACCAAAGATCAGGTAAGTTGCATCGAGATGACAGAAAGACATGAAGGTGTGCTTTCGACATTGATCCCAGCAAATGCTTGCAAACACTTTCATTCGGATTCAGCACAATGATTTCAAAGCAGGGGAAGACGGTTGAAATATTGTTAGACAGTGTCGTCCACCCCCCAAAAAATATGGGCAGAAGGGGAGCTGTAATGCTATCCATGGCCCAGAGTTTTAGACACAGAGGATATGTCCATATTATATAATACAGTCCATATTATAGAATGCATATTATACAACACACACATATTGTACACATTCATTCCTATTTAATATATATACCCAGAGAGACACAATTCTTACGGCCTGACTCCAAGGAGATCAGCAAAGCAAACTCTATCCACACAACCATGTGTACTGTATATGCTAATAGCTGGACATGTTCTTAGCTTCCAGTATGTATCCACCCAGCTTTGTTCTCACTTATTTTATCACGTACAAACAAGGCTTTTGGATATCTAGCTAAGGGAGCAATCTAAACCCAAGACCCATCATGATGAGTGTGTTACGATCCAGCAAATCTCTGGCTCAGGCAGCCAATTCCCAGTCCAGCCGGAATATATCTCATATCCTGGCTCAGTCAAAGATACACTGGCAGAACACCCTTATTTTGGGTCAGCCAGCACACAGATAACTGAGCCAAGACCAGAGGATCGTATGCTAGCACAAGCTCTAGAAAATGGGCATTACAAAGTAGTGGCAGGGACCAGACTGGGTAGGGGCAAGCGGGGGCTTAGACTTAGGCTGGATCCTAACTTCTCAGCTCAGAGACATGACTTAGCAACCCAGAGGAACTAGCACCAGAAGGAAGGGAGGTGCAAGTCAAACTCTTGCTTTGTATCTGGCAGGCTTAAGCTGGCAGAAGTTCTGCTGGCTTCCAATGCTTAGGATTGCTCTGTTTGCCACAACATTTCTTTCCCACGAGTATCGTGAGCAGCAGTTAACAAATGAGAATAGACACCATAGACTAGAGTCATTTATCCTTCTAGGCATTTGGGCAGCACTAATAGTTGAGCTTTTAGTGGATACTTTTTGTTGCTCATTATTGTGTTGGGTAAGGGTGGCTGTTTTTTTTTTTTAAGAGGCATGGAAGGACACTTTTAGTATGTTTGTATTATTCGATATTCTGTTATACATTGTATTTCTGCATTTCAGTCTTCATTTTTTTTTGTAAGTCTTTTCAGAATGGTTCATGATTCCAGCCAGCTTTAGGTGACAAGAGTTAGGCTGAAAGAGGATTAGGAAGGAAGTTAAAATCTATTTACTTGAAATTTACATTCTTTGAATAGGATATTTTACATATGCTTTGAAGATGGAGCAAATGACAAACCTAAGGATTAGGACTTAAGTTCTTAGTAGGTACTGTTCTTTCATGTACATGGGTTTTCATATAGCGATTCAGTGAGGTTATTTGGTTTAGCAAATACTGTTACCTTTCCTTTAGCCTCATATTTGACTTTCTTTTTCTTTTTCTTTAATATGCCTGCCTTTTTAAAAAACGGTTTTGACAAGCCAGTTAAATATCATTATCCCCTTCCCTATTGCCTTGAAATACTACACTAATGGCAGCAACACAGATGTCATGTCTGGGATGATACACCAATTTGCAGGATATTTGAATTACAGTACAATGATTAAGGATTGTGCTTGCTTCCCTTTGAAGTCATTGTCCAAACTCACACTGGCTTCAAAGGGAAAGAGATTGGACCCAAACGAGGCATAAACATATTGAACTAGTATGCTGATAGTTCTTCAAAATCGTCCAGTGGTTTTTAGTAGACTCTATAAAACACGTGTCTTGCCAAATCATTTCTCCTGTATTCATAACTCACTGGCCCTTGCACTCCCAGCTCTTCCAAAATTAATGGGAGTTGTGAAGTAGCAGCATGCCATGAATTAGCCAACTGAGGAAATGAGTGCTGCAGTCATCAAAATGCAGGGAGTACCACATCTCTCAATAAGGATCCACTAGATTCCTCTAGAGGTGCTTCTACAGAGTAGACTAAATGTAGTATGCAAATGGTCAAGAAGCACTTCCAAGAACAGCTTACTGAGGTCCTTCTAGGGAAAATTACATGGCCAGTTTTTCAATCAATTATTTTGGCTCAGATCATCAAAAAAGAATTAGATTTTTTTTAAAAAAGATGGCAGTATATTCTAACTCATACATAAAATGTCATATACCGGTAATTACAGACATACAGGGCAAAACCGGTCACAAATCCCCATGACTTCTATTTCAAATGAAATGTTTTGGGAATATGCTTCAGTTTATATGTGGGCATTTGTTTTCACAAGGCGTGTAGAAATTTGCTCACAGTGACTATGAATAGATTATGTATCAAGATGTGTCAGGGCAAAGCAAAAATGTGCAAGGATTTTGGACTTACGGTGATGAGAGTTGTTAAAGATACCTATTCCCCCCACAGAGCTACAATTTGCAGAGTTCCCTGTGAGGAGGGTTTGATTGTTAAACCAGTCTCTGGGAATTGTAGCTCTGTGAGAAAGAACAAGAATCTACTATATCTCAGCACCCTTAACAAACCACATAATTATTTGGGGAAAGCTATGGCTGCTTAAAAGGATGTGGGTGGTGCTCTGGTCTAAACCACAGAGCCTGGGGCTTGCCGATCAGAAGGTCAGCGGTTCAAATCCCCGTGACAGGGTGAGCTCCCATTGCTTGGTCCCTGCTCCTGCCAACCTAGCAATTTGAAAGCATGTCAAAGTAGATAAATAGGTACCATTCTGGCGGGAAGGTAAACAGAGTTTTCGTGCACTGCTCTGGTTCGCCAGAAGCGGCTTAGTTATGCTGGTCACATGACCCGGAAGCGCTGTACGCCGGCTCCCTTGGCCAATAAAGCGAGATGAGCGCCACAACTCCAGAGTCATCTGTGACTGGACCTAATGGTCAGGGGTCCCTTTCCCTTTACCTTAAAGTGATATCTGAATGCATGGTGTGAATGTAACCTCAGCAGACAACTGTATTTAATTTCAGCCCATTGATACCTGAGTTGTTTACCTGATCAGTAATAAGATGCTACTAATCTTTGCTAGTAAAACATCAGTTTGGCACTATGGATCAATGTGTGTGTTTCTCTCTGTCTGTGTGTTTACCTGATAAGCATCCAGCATCTTATATTTCAATGCAATTCCCAAAGGGCAAGCAGCCACATTGCAAAAAGGCAACAAAAACTGACACTAATTGGCGTCCAGGTTGACAGTATCAACAGAAGCACCAAAGACTAGAATGACATAGGGATTAAATTACCAGCTCACCCACATAGAAGATTTTTGCAAGTCAGGCTGTGGCAGAGTAGAACAGATTCTGTGCCTCTTGAATCAAAGCAGAAGTTAGAGTAAGGTCCAAGCAATCAGAGCTGTCAGGCTGAACTCTTGTAAATGCTGCAGGGACATTCCTGATTTCTCTTCAAAGCAATGGTTCAGAATGATTCCCAACCCCCCTTACATGGACCAGATGTGGAACTGAACTGAGAGCAGTACATGCCATCAGAAGATTTACAGTATGTTCCATAGTAGCTAAGTTAGATCTACCCATTTTGTTGAATAAATAGAGATATATCTTTTACACAACAGCTGACTGTGTTGTCTAGAGGTGTGGGTGTTTCTGTGAATGCGTGTGTTCATAATATTTAAAATAATTTCATAACGGAACTCATAGCCACTGAGGCCACCTGAACCTCAGTGGCACTTTTGAATTCACGCTCATCCCCAAAACATGAACCTGCTTCTTCCAGTGGAGCGCAACCCTATCCAGAGCAGGCTGTCTACCCAGGACATGAGAACCTGGGACACATAGCAACATTATCTTTTCAGGATTCAGCTTATTGGCCCATCTCCAGCCTATCGCTGCCTCTAAGCATTGGTCTAATATCTCAACTGCCTCTTCTGATTCTGACGGAACAGAGAGGCAGAGCTGGGTGTCATCTGCGTATTGATGACACTTCATTCTAAATCTCCTGATGACAGCTCCGAGAAGCTTCATATGGAGGCTAAATAACATGAGGGACAAGATGGGACCAAGCAGGACACCACTGGACAGCTCCCATGGTGAGGAATGGTAGCCTCCCGTGACTGCTTTCTGAAACGGCCCTGGAACAAGGAGCAGAACCCCATCTTCCCTGAGACACCTCAGAAGAATACTGTGCTCAACGGTATCTAAAGCTTCTGAGAGGAAAATGTACAGGGTTCCACCAGCCCCATATCTTTCCTGATAAATTAGTTCCATCTCTTTCCTGATAAATGTTGATAACAATGATGAGCAAGGCAGGCTTTAATTGAGGCAATATGGGCAAATATTTGTCCAAATCATAGTCAATTCCTGACATAAAAAATAAATAAATCCAAGCAACAAGATCCATTAATCATGGTTTATTGTTCTAAGAGCCAGTGGTGAGAGTGCAAACCTAGGATATGAGAGATCCAAGTATGAATCCGTGGTCAGCCATGAAGCTCATAAACCAACCCAAACTCTGCGTTCATCATCTGAGGTTCTTCCTCCAAGTGAGATCTGGAGGGTGGCAACACGAGAACGGGGCCTTTTCTGCAGTGGCTCCCCATTTGCGGAATGCTCCCCCTAGGGAGGTTTGCCTGGCACCTTCATTATATATATTTTAGGCACCAGGTGAAAACATGCCTTTTCAACCAAGTCTTTGGCTAATTAATATTCTGCACAGCCTTTCAAATGTGTTTGTGGGAGGGAGAGGAGTTTTTTGCTTGTTTGTTTCTGTTTTAACTATTTATTTGTGCTTTTATCTTGTATTTTTATATTGTGAACAGCCCTGAGATTGTTTGATGAAGGGTGGCATACCAAACAAACAAACAAGGCTAACTTGGGCCAGTCACTGCCTCTAAGGCTGGCCTACTTTGCAGGGTTGTTGTGAGGATGAAATTAGGAAAAGGAGAGCCACGTATGCCATCTTGAGATCTTTGGAGGAAAATGTAAGAAAGCTACTTCCGAGCTGGAGAGGAGGTGGGGTTGCGGGCTTCACGCCCCTCCCCACACACGTGGGGGCTGGCTCAATTGGCTGGTCCGGGAGGTGTGGCCCGCCCTATTTAGGACCAGCGCAGATGAGATCCACCCTCTTTCCGCGCTCCAGCTGATCGGGTTTTCCCACCCCTCCCACCCGTTAGGTTAGGCTCTCTCACATTGCTATGGACTTCGGTTGGTAGCCGTCAAGGGGCGTGGTAGGATTTTTTTCCCGCTTGGCAAATTGGCACCAGCCATTGGGTTTTTTGCCTACCTCGTAGCAACCGTCACAACTTCCTCAGCATTGGTAGGGGTATTGTCAGTCATGCAGATGAAAGAGGGGGGGAGGAAGCACCATCATCTTCCGCCCAAAGCGAAGGGTAGTCCGGTAAAGGATTCCGGGGGGCGTCGCCTTGTCCTAAGCCTATGGAGGTGTGGGCCTACGGCACGCCCCCAATAGGTGACCCCGGGGGAGCTCCTAGTTGATGTGCATCAGCAGGACTCCCCTGTCCGGTGGTTAACCCTCGCCGGTCTTCAAGCAAGCGGGCTGAAGCTGGTTAGTCAATAGGATCAATGCCTAAGCCAATACCGCTCAGTTCTTGTAATCAATAAAGTTGTGGCCTAATTTGACCCATTAACCTAAAATTCTTGTGTCTCGTGTCTTTATTTCTGAGGGGGGATGCTGGAACACGCCACACAATAAACAACAGCAACCAAAACAACAACAACGGGATGACTTGGTGGAATTTGTTAATGTGACAGCTGTACACAATGGCACAGCAACTTTTAAAAACTCATGCCCTCTCCCCATGCTCTTGTATCTTGTGAGAACAAGAAAAGAAAAACATCTTTCTTTTCCGACTCTGACTTAATTAAACTGACCCTCAGTTTAAAGGGGTGGTAGTACTAATACCTTCTGCTAGAAGATTATTGTACATCATAAATTATAACAAGCTGTTAGTTACACAAATTCCCCTTTGTGTTTGCCAAGTGGCTTAGTGTTTTGTTAGGTCAAACGAGCAAATATCATTGCCCACTGCTTCCGCAGAAGGAAACACATAGCAAATGGAAACGACTGCAGATAACCTCTTAGCTGGCAGATTTGAAAGCAAAGAGAAAGCAGAAATGAGTAGAAAACACAAGAGACTACAGGTGTCATAAATAAGCTGTGGAAAGCAGTGCCATTCTTGACACCTGTATGCAATGGAACCTATATCCTGTTTAATCCCAACCACACAAATGGTCACTTGGTTCCTTCAATTGAACTTTTTATGGGCTGATACCTGATGGGCATTGATAGGATAAAAGGTAAAGGGACCCCTGACTATTAGGTCGAGTCGTGGCCAACCTGGGGTTGCGGCGCCCATCTCACTTTACTGGGCGAGGGAGCCGACGTACAGCTTGCGGGGCATGTGGCCAGGATAGTTCACTGCAAATAAATATCTGATCCACTGGGCTGGGAAAATCAAGACGACCAGATACACTGCTTGTTTCTTCATGTTCTTTGTACAAGAGACTAATGGGAAATATTGACCCCCAAGAAATCTAAGGCTGAAATCTAGAGCGTGTCCTAGTGGCCATATTGAATATTCTTCTTTCTTTTTGTCAGATTTCTCCTTTTCCATGGTTACAGAAACCTCTGGTGCCCTGTCCCAATTGATATCAAAGTTCTGACATGGGTAATGTAAAAAAAGGGTGGGCATGTTGGGGTGATTTGGATAAAAAATGAATGTTTGTGTGTGTGTGTGTGTGTGTGAGAGAGAGAGAGAGAGAGAGAGAGAGAGAGAGAGAGAGAGAAAGAGAGAGGATACGAAGCATGAAAAGGTGTCTCAGATGCCCTCAAACCAGGCAGACTTAGGCCCTCTAATCTCTCACTCTTCTTTCTCTCCCCTTGTTCCCAAAACGATCTCAATTCCTCCCTGCAAAATGACCTCCCTTCTGTCCTGCCAATGTGAACCTCTCAGCCGCCAAGACCACATAACACTGGCCTTGAAAGACCTACATTGGCTCCCAGTACGTTTTCGAGCACAATTCAAAGTGTTGGTGCTGACCATTAAATCCCTAAATGGCCTCGGCCCAGTAGACCTGAAGGAGCGTCTCTACCCCCATCGTTCTGCCCAGACACTGAGGTCCAGCGCTGAGGGCCTTTTGGTGGTTCCCTCAATGCGAGAAGCCAAGTTACAGGAAACCAGGCAGAGGGCCTTCTCCGTAGTGGCACCCACCCTGTGGAACGCCCTTGCACCAGATATCAAAGAGAAAAACAACTACCAGACTTTTAGAAGACATCTTAAGGTAGCCCTGTTTAGGGAAGCTTTTAATGCTTAATAGACTATTGTATTTTAATATTCTGTTGGAAGCTGCCCAGAGTGGCTGGGGAGACCCAGCCAGATGGGCGGGGTAAAAAAATTATTATTATTATTATTATTATTATTATTATTATTATTATTATTAACCTGGCACAGTAAAGTATTTAAACTTTATTTTTCATTTATTTCCTTTATTTCATTTCCATGCTGCCCCATAACACAAAGTTCTCTGGACAGCTTACTATGCATTAACCACTTGGCAATAAAAAGAAAATAAATAAAATAAAATAAATTGGGAGTGAAAAGAGCAGGTATTTGGGGCGATGGGGAGAGAGAGAGAGAGACTTTGGCAATCTCACCCACCACTGAACCCAATATGTTTTTCCTATATGCGATTTTTGCTATCCCCAGAATGTAACCTCAGCATAAGTTGAGAGTCACTTTTACTTTAAAATAAATCCAACTCATGGAACAATGAAGAGAGGAACAATTCGGTTCCCAGTTAGCTTTATCACAGTTAGCTGTTACACTCCTTCCGGGTTTTCTCCCTGCACAGTTCAGTATCTGTGATTGATGGCCTTTCATAATGCCACAATATTAAAAGTTGCTGACATAATATATATTGTGTGTTTTATAACTCTACTTGGTATGATGCAATTCACCTCAAAATATGTCTGTTTAATAGATAATGCCACTTTATTCCTGCCGATGGTCGTTGAACGGCAGAGGCAGTGAACCTTGACAGAATGCTAATCTGAAGGGAATACAGGAAAATGGGATTTGCAAACTGCTGGTCAGAGGGAGTATTTTAACCACACAACACTTCACAAATGTGTTTAGGGTTCATGAATGGCGGGGAGAAATTGAAAATGCTAATTTCATCGTCATGATGCTGACAAGATTAAAATGATAAGGGATGTACCTGTCAATTTAATGTGCATAATTGAATTTGGAAAGGGATTATTTTAACATTCAAGGCTTTCCCCGAATCTTTTTTTTTTTTAAAGCAGAAATACATAGTGAGAAATGTGTTTGTATGGGATCTGGCCAGGTTATAAACAGATGGGTGTTTATATCTTGATGTTTTAACGGGATTGTTTTATTGAGTATTTCAATTCTGGATGGTTATAGTCTAATGCTTGTGTAACGTGCTCTGTGCTTTGCAATCCTCTTAAAAGTCCATTTCGGTGTTAAGTGGTTTATAAATAAATAAACGATACAAAGAATGCCCTGGCCAATTGACTAGACAGGATTTGGATTGTAGTCCGGTGCAGATGCCACCACGGTCAGAAACGAGAGAGATATTGTGGTGCTTCTGTATCTCGTAAAGCTTGGTGAGATCTCAGGTGGGGGAAGGACAGCATTAAATGGGCTGGCCAGATCTGCCATTGGCCTGTCCCTCACCTTGTGGTCTCTGGTTTCCCTTCTGTTTCAGAGTCTTCTACCAAGGTTTTTTTTGATGCTTTTGAATTATGGTGCTGGAGGAATCATAAAACCCACTGACGAATACCCCTTCCTCTTGGTTCATGTGGGAACCAATGACACTGCAAGCAATAGCCTCCAGAAGATCAAAAGAGACTACGAGGCTCTCGGCAGGAAATTGAAGCAACTAAATGCACAAATTGTCATCTCGTCTGTCCTCCCAGTTGAACGACGTGGCCCAGGGAGAGAGGGGAAAATAGTGGAAGTGAACAGCTGGCTTCGCAAATGGTGTAAACAGGAACGGTTTGGATTCTTAGATCACGGACTGCAGTTTCTTGAAGATGGACTTCTGGCAAGTGATGGGCTGCACCTCACAACGGTTGGGAGAAATGTTTTTGCCAAAAATCTCATAAACCTCATCAGGAGGGCTTTAAACTGACTAATGTGGGGGAGGGAGACAGTGCTCCTGAAGGTAGGAGTCTATCAATTAATGAAGATGATCATCCAAATGTCATAGACCAAATGGAGCAAACAGCACGCGGACCTAGTGGTGGGAGGAAAAAATCCTTAAATAAGAGACACGGGGGAATGATTAATGGACTTCAATGTCTCTACACTAATGCGCAAAGCATGGGAAATAAACAAGATGAGCTTGAGCTCTTGGTACAGCAAACTAAATATGACATAATAGGCATCACTGAAACCTGGTGGGATAAGTCCCACGATTGGAATGTAATAATGGGGGGATACAATCTATTTCAGAGAAACAGACCAGACAAGAAAGGAGGAGGAGTGGCGTTATATGTCAGGGATGTGTATACCTGTGAAGAGATCCAAGATTTAGAACCTCAAAGCCAAAGTGAGAGCATTTGGGTCAAAATTAAGGGAGAGAAGAATAACAGAGACCTCATTGTGGGAGTTTACTATAGATCCCCAAGCCAAACGGAGGACATAGATGATGCCTTCCTGGAACAGATGGCCAAGCATGCAAAAGGAAGGGAGATAGTAGTAATGGGGGACTTCAATTACCCAGATATTTGTTGGACGTCAAACTCAGCCAAGAGCATAAGGTCAAACAGATTCCTCACTGGCCTTGCAGACAACTTCATTGTCCAGAAAGTGGGAGAAGCAACAAGAGGAACAGCCATTTTAGATCTGGTCCTAACCAATGTTGATGACCTGGTTAGTGGGGTAGATGTGGAAGGATCATTAGGCGCGAGTGATCATGCTCTTCTGAAGTTTACTATACAGCGGAAAGGAGCAGCCAAGCATACTAGGACTCAATTTCTTGACTTTAAGAAAGCCGACTTCATAAAACTTAGGGAAGTGCTGGGTGAGATCCCATGGACAGCAATACTAAAAGGAAAGGGAGTTCATGATGGCTGGGAGTTTGTTAAGAGGGAGATAGTAAAAGCACAACGACAGGCAATACCAATGAGACGGAAACGTGGAAGGTGCCTAAAGAAGCCAGGGTGGCTATCTAAAGAACTTTTAACTGAATTAAGATTGAAAAAGGATGTGTACAAAAAATGGAAAAGGGGGGAAACCACCAAAGAGGAATTCAAACAAATAGCCAGCACGTGTAGACACAAAGTCAGAAAAGCTAAAGCACAGAATGAACTCAGGCTTGCTAGAGAGGTTAAAAGCAACAAAAAAGGCTTTTATGGGTATGTTCGTAGCAAAAGGAAGAACAAAGAAACAGTGGGGTCACTCAGAGGAGAAGATGGTGAAATGCAAACAGGGGACACAGAAAGGGCTGAACTCCTCAATGCCTTCTTTGCCTCAGTCTTCTCCGATAAAGAAAACAATGCCCGACCTGAAGAATTTGGAGCAAATGATTCAGCAAAGGAAACATAGCCCAGAATAACTAAGGAGATAGTACAAGAATATTTGGCTATTTTAGATGTATTCAAGTCTCCAGGGCCAGATGAACTGCATCCAAGAGTATTAAAAGAACTGGCAGATGTGATCTCAGAACCACTGGCAGTCATCTTTGAGAATTCCTGGAGAACAGGCGAAGTCCCGGCAGACTGGAGGAGGGCAAATGTTGTCCCTATTTTCAAAAAGGGGAAAAGAGAGGACCCAAATAATTACCGCCCAGTCAGTCTGACATCAATACCAGGGAAGATTCTGGAACAGATCATTAAGCAAACAGTCTGTGAGCACCTAGAAAGGAATGCTGTGATCACCAATAGTCAGCATGGATTTCTGAAAAATAAGTCATGTCAGACTAACCTGATCTCGTTTTTTGACAGAATTACAAGCCTGGTAGATGAAGGGAACGCAGTGGATGTAGCCTACCTTGATTTCAGCAAGGCATTTGACAAGGTGCCCCATGATATTCTTGTAAAGAAGCTGGTAAAATGCGGTCTTGACTATGCTACCACTCAGTGGATTTGTAACTGGCTGACTGACCGAACCCAAAGGGTGCTCATCAATGGTTCCTCTTCATCCTGGAGAAGAGTGACTAGTGGGGTGCCACAGGGTTCTGTCTTGGGCCCGGTCTTATTCAACATCTTTATCAACGACTTGGATGATGGACTCAAGGGCATCCTGATCAAATTTGCAGATGACACCAAACTGGGAGGGGTGGCTAACACCCCAGAGGACAGGATCACACTTCAAAACGACCTTGACAGATTAGAGAACTGGGCCAAAACAAACAAGATGAATTTTAACAGGGAGAAATGTAAAGTATTGCACTTGGGCAAAAAAAATGAGAGGCACAAATACAAGATGGGTGACACCTGGCTTGAGAGCAGTACATGTGAAAAGGATCTAGGAGTCTTGGTTGACCACAAACTTGACATGAGCCAACAGTGTGACGCGGCAGCTAAAAAAGCCAATGCAATTCTGGGCTGCATCAATAGGAGTATAGCATCTAGATCAAGGGAAGTAATAGTGCCACTGTATTCTGCTCTGGTCAGACCACACCTGGAGTACTGTGTCCAGTTCTGGGCACCACAATTCAAGAAGGACACTGACAAACTGGAACGTGTCCAGAGGAGGGCAACCAAAATGGTCAAAGGCCTGGAAACGATGCCTTATGAGGAACGGCTAAGGGAGCTGGGCATGTTTAGCCTGGAGAAGAGGAGGTTAAGGGGTGATATGATAGCCATGTTCAAATATATAAAAGGATGTCATATAGAGGAGGGAGAAAGGTTGTTTTCTGCTGCTCCAGAGAAGCGGACACGGAGCAATGGATCCAAACTACAAGAAAGAAGATTCCACCTAAACATTCGGAAGAACTTCCTGACAGTAAGAGCTGTTCGACAGTGGAATTTGCTGCCAAGGAGTGTGGTGGAGTCTCCTACTTTGGAGGTCTTTAAGCAGAGGCTTGACAACCATATGTCAGGAGTGCTCTGATGGTGTTTCCTGCTTGGCAGGGGGTTGGACTCGATGGCCCTTGTGGTCTCTTCCAACTCTATGATTCTATGATTCTATGATTCTATGGAGGAGACTCTTGAGAGCCCCATGGACTGCAAGAAGATCAAACCTCTCCATTCTTAAGGAAATCAGCCCTGAGTGCTCACTGGAAGGACAGATCCTGAAGCTGAGGCTCCAATACTTTGACCACCTCATGAGAAGAGAAGACTCCCTGGAAAAGACCCTGATGTTGGGAAAGATGGAGGGCACAAGGAGAAGTGGATGACAGAGGACGAGATGGTTGGACAGTGTTCTTGAAGCTACTAACATGAATTAGACCAAACTGCAGGAGGTAGTGGAAGACAGGCGTGCCTGGAGTGCTCTGGTCCATGGGGTCATGAAGAGTTGGACATGACTAAACAACAACAACTGAGGCTTTGAGTGGCTGATGGTTTTCAAGGCCAGAAAGGGATTATTATTATTATTATTAGTTGTTGTTGTTGTTGTTGTTGTTAACCACAACTGGCTGAGAGGTTTTTTGCCTTTCTCCCAGTGGGTAGCACATGTCTATAACTATTTGGGCAGAAACAGCACTGGGTGGGATCAAAACACAAGGTGGAACCTCATAAGGGGTGTTAAGAAGGTGCAAATTTCCTGGCCTGAGGTGGTGGGGTGGACATGGCATCACTTATCTCAGCTTACCAGCCAGATTCCAGCTGCTTTGCATGTACCACCCTAGGCCCTTCTACACTGGTCAACTCCCATGATGTTACTTAGCAAGTACGCTGCAAGGTGCATTGGTCTTCAGATCGGATGTTGTAGGGTTGAACAGGTTCTGATTTAGTGCCATGTCAACCATGTTTAACTCACTTCAGTGTCCTGAATTTTGATTACCCTTCCCTGTTTGTCCCAGGAGGAGGAGACCACAGTGCACTTGCCACACAAATAATAAATCAAAATCCATGTATTTTTGCTTCAAGACACTCTAAAACAACTCCAGCACAGACGTAGGAGCGATGAAAGTTGTCTTCCAAAGCATCTGAAAGGCACTTCTTTGGCGTAGGCTGCCTTAAATCAAGCCTAGTCCCCCTGTGGCAAGGATTCGCCAAATCCATTAGATGGCTGGATATTACACCACATGTGCTAGTTTAGAGCCAGTGTAAATCGCACGCACACAAAAACAAAGCATGTTCTTGAAAATAGTCTGGAAAGGTACTTATAAAGGATTGGGAGAGAGAAACAATTTTATTGAGACCACATGGTAGGGGGAAAGCTTTATTCAACTCTTCACACGCCTTGGATTCAGTCCAGATCACCCCCACATTGCTATTTATTTTTTTAAAAAAGATGTAAAAATCCTAACAAGGTCACAAGGGAGCAGTCCATCTCCTTTTGCCATCGCCACACTCTAGATCTGGTAAAAAGAAAAGTTCGCATCAACTGTCTTAAATGCAGATTCTGAAGAAGTGTGCATGCACACAAAAGCTCAAACCAATAACAAACTTAGTTGGTCTCTTAGGTGCTACTGGACATGGGTGGCGCTGTGGGTTAAACCACTGAACCTAGGGCTTGCTGATCGGAAGGTCGGTGGTTCGAATCCCCGTGACGGGGTGAGCTCCCGTTGCTCGGTCCCTGCTACTGCCAACCTAGCAGTTCAAAAGCACGTCAAAGTGCAAGTAGATAAATAGGTACTGCTCTGGCGGGAAGGTAAACGGTGTTTCCATGCACTGCTCTGGTTCGTCAGAAGCAGCTTAGTCATGCTGGTCACATGACCTGGAAGCTGTACGCCGGCTCCCTTGGCCAGTAAAACAAGATGAGCGCCACAACCCCAGAGTCGGCCATGACTGGACCTAATGGTCAGGGGTCCCTTTACCTTTAAGGTGCTACTGGAAGGAATTTTTTTATCTTGTTTTGACTACGGCAGACCAACAGGGCTGCCTACCTGTGTCTTAAACCAGTTCTGCATTTTAGATTTGGACAGTGAAGAGGCAGGTTCATAAGATACTGGTGTGAAACTCTGCCCGTTAAGAAGAACCAAACAAGAATTTGCATGTTGCTGTTGCATAAATACGTTTGGGGTCAGAGCCTACAATCAGTTTAGCATTTATACAGGTCCAGGTGGTGGGATGACAGGGGCTCTTTTTAATGGGGTTTCAGCAATGTTAACTGCTGAGAGCATTATTACGGAATAAAATTCTAATTTCTACTATGATTTAATGGGCAGCTGTTTTGCCTACAGTATTTCGGCTACATCCTACCCCACACTCAATATTTAGTTTCATTTGGATCCGGTCTTTTAAGTAATTTGCAAATGCTCGTGATTTGTTGCAGTGGGGGAGAGGGAAAGCACCAAATGGTCAAAATGATTTGGATATGTAAATGTGTCTTAATCATGTGCAAAGCACTAAAATTTTTGAAGCTATGCCTGGATTATTGCTCCATTGGGGCATGATGCAATCTGTATTTCTTCTTGATGCCCCCCCCCCCTGGAGCTCTTGCTAATAGAAAAGGCTCTTGGGAGGTGGCTCTGAAGGTTAGCATAAGGTTTCCTATATGAAAATGCTACATGTTCTTATATTCAGAAATTGTGAAGCAGCAGCCTACCATCATGGGTAGGCTAAGCAAATCAGTCTCTTAAGCTTAAGCCAAGAAACAGTATATATATATGTATATATGTATCAAGGATTTGAGATTAGACCACTGAAGAAGCCTGGAAAACTACCTTGGGAGTGTGCTACCTGCACACCCCAGTAAAAGGGTCCCATTGGGGGCGAACAGCGGCCTCTTGATTGCTTGGACTGCCAGGGCAAAACAGGTGCAAAATGCAGGCACCCTGACTACAACTTCACTAACATCCATCTACAACTTCACTAGCATCTCTCGGTATTGTGAACAACACCAAACTTACCTAAAAAGATAAAGAAAACAAAAGACTGTGTTAAGCACTTGGAAAATCCATTGAAATCAGACATTCTAAGTTCATCTTAGGTTGGGTCTCTGTGGCTTTGAATAAGGTTTTGTATTTTTCTCAGAAAATTGATAAAGAGTGTATAATCATTTTGGTAATTATTGTCTGTATATTAGTCACCAATGTGTTGCATGAGTCGTACTACCACCATGGGTAGGCAAACTAAGGCCCGGGGGCCGGATCTGGCCCAATCATCTTCTAAATCCAGCCCACAGATGGTCCAGGAATTAGCATGTTTTTACATGAGTAGAATGTGTCCTTTTATTTAAAATGCATCTCTGGGTTATTTGTGGGGCATAGGAATTCATTCATATGTTTTTTTTTCAAAATTTGGTCCAGCCCCCCACAAGCTCTTAGGGACAGTGGACCGGCCCCCTGCTGAAAAAGTTTGCTGACCCCTGCTCCACATTCTAATACATGCATATGCTGTCATGGAATTCTACTCAATGTTGATCCAGAGCAGATTCCAATGTATAGTTAGCAGAGTAAAAACTTAAAACACATTGCAGGATTCCCCAAAAATAAACCAGAGGTAATAAAATTTCATCCAGCAGAGCTTTACTGCTACTGAAGGCAAATGAACAAAATGGTCACAAATCCAATACATTCAGGATTCGTACTGTCCTGAAGAAATCCAGTTGCGTCAGACTCAACTTAAACTTACAATAACTTATACAGTATTAAGTCTAAACCTTAACACTAAGCATACTATGTGCAGAACACCACACCAGAAGGAGAAGAGATAGAAAGAGAAAGAGAAACCCTGACTCCTTCTGGCCTTATTTTTATAGTCAGCATGACCTTGACAGAGATAAGAGAACCCGTTTAAATCAGCTATACTCAGCTTCTCTGAAGGTATAACCCAATCATCATGAGCTTTCTGCTTGTTTCTTTCACACAGAGAAGCTTCCAGAAGCTTCCAGAACCCTCTTGAATTAAGTAGAATAGGAAATATCTCTACACATCAGATCAATACTTTCTGCACTAAGAAATGCAAACTGACATATGTAATGGTTTAACTTTCCAGTTGCCCAGAATGGTACTGTGCTGTCTGAGGGTGCTTCCAAACTGTTGCTACTTTGTGGATGGGATTCAATCACTTACCTGAAAATTCAGATCACACACCTAAAGTTGATTTAGTACTTTTGAGCAACAAATAGTGGTGGTTTATTTCCTTTTTTAATCAGACATTTTGAGGATAAGGAAAGGGATGGTCAGATTCCCTAGACAGCGTAGGATAACAATGACTTGAGAAAACATCGTACAACCTGTAGCATAAAGTGTTAAAATGAACTGCTGTAGGACAGAGCTACGTGGGCCACACAACCTGCCTGGTGTTCTCAAAGCTAGTCTGCTGCCCTCAGGTGTGTGCCATGCCAATCCCTGTGTCAGGTTGAACTGTCGGTCCAGTCAGCTTCTGTACACAGAACAAGAGGTGCTATCGTATTCTCCACCTCGGGCCAGAAAATGTCTTGGACTGCCCCTGCAGTGATATGTTTGTCTCCTCATAAATTGTGTCCCCTGTTCCAGGCAGAAGATCCAGTGTGTCGTTTCTGCAGCAGCATCTTCTCAACTCAAATCTTTCATGCACTTTCTGTCCTTCTTCAAATTATCCAGATTGCTTTTAAGCCCACTCACTCACCCATCCCTTACAAATGCTTCCCTTACTTGTCTCCCCCTCCGTCTTTCTGCTTCTTAAGAGATATGACCCCACTCCCATTCACGTTTGAAAAGAGGTTCCGGTCATTTAGATATGATTTGTTTTCAAGTAATGTGCTTGGAATCAGGATGCAAATAGTTTGTGGAACAGGACACTGCTACTTTTCCAGGGAGCATTTGCGGGGGGAAAGATTGATTTACAAGAGTACACACCATCTTCCAATGTTACTTTCTGTCTGCTTCTGCTTAGCAACAGTAAATTAGCAGGCCCATATAATGACTTTCATAATCATCGTATATAGATGTGGGTGGAGTGGATAATGGAGTGCCGAGGAGGACATGGCCAGGGACAAGATAATAAAAGATTACAAAGTTATTGGATTCAAAGAGTTGCAAAGAGTGGTTCATATCCCCTCATTTGCAGCTCAATGGCTTTATGGTCGAATATTATGCACTACTAATGCACTTTGCTGCACTCTTAGCACAGAGGCTGAACAATACTCATGAAAAACAGAAAACAGGATACAACATTAGACTGTCCCTGAAGGGGCTGTCGCTGCCCATCAATTACAACACATACTACTCAGGGAGATGCTAACTATTGCAATATGCAGTCAAACAAAAAGCATCTCTTGAACTAGCGCTACTTCATTCTTATGCAACACCTTTTGTTCAGGGAGATGTCAGCATGAGAACAGGCAAGAGAAAGGCCCAGGTTGAACCTGACAGGTTGTGTGCCTAAGGGATACAGAGAATCAGATTTGTGAGCGGGATTATTGTGGTTTACAGGTTTAATCCACAGTGCAAGTTTTAATGAGTGCTCTAATCTGCTGGCACGCTATCCTTGCTCTCTCCCGTGAAAGCAATAGTTTCAGGCTGCCTGTATGGAATATATTCTTTTGAATCTACTCTTACATTGATGCATGCATTTGTTGGTAAAGTGAACTCAACAGTTCATCCAGACTTTGCTCTTGATGCATGCAGGAGCGGCCAGCACGATACAGTGGTCCCATGGATCTGCCTCCCCAATTTATCGGCTCAAGGCTGTGTGAGCGCATTAGTGTCAGCAGCAGTTTGGCTCTGCTGATGCACCTGCATAGCCCCCAACCTCACAGCCATGCCACCCCCTGCCCTGGTAAGCAGTGGCAATGCCATTGTCAGGAGAGTGGCTCCACAGGACTCTATTGGCTGCTCTTGGATTGTTGTAAATGTGACAACTTGAGAACCATGCAGGTCAACAGAAGATTCTGGCTCTTGCAGAAACATAAATGGGTAACAGTCTTTGTTGGACTGGACCAAATATTAATCAAGTCCATCTTCCGATTTCCAACAGATGCTTACAGTACAAGCAGGGCTTGAAGTCAATAGCTGCATCTTCTGGCTGCTCCACAGTAATTAGTATCCAATGGCATAGTGCCTCTGAACTTTACCCAATTCATATGTACCTCATGTGTTGGACATAAGTGCAACACTGCACTTTTAGCCCCACCTAACACCATTCCCCCCATGGCCACACAGCTGTGTGAGCAGAAAGTTCAACATGTCAGCTCCCAATCATGTGTTGGAGCTATGTGGACTAAGAGAGGAGGTGCAGGATAGAGGCTCTAAGTTGAGTCCAAAATTGGGGGTGGCAGTGATGTGCATGTGTGATGTCACGTGCATGACACATGTGCAACCTCCCAACCAACCTAGGTCTCCTCGGCCTGACAAAGGGACATGCTGGGGCAAATACGTTTCGCCTTGCCGTAGCCCTGGAGAAGATTGCCAGTGTGCCATGGAATATTAAGGGTGCCCAGTTTCTTCCTTGAAAATTGGGGGGGGGACTCTTGGCCCTTTCCCCCCTCCCAGAAGGCTGCTCTGGTGCAAAAGGAGTATGAGCCAAGTCCATTGCTTCCTCTAAAGTCATATTAACCGATACTAAAACTGGATCTCGGCTAGGAAAAAGTGATTTCCTCCAGTGGTTCATGAGAAGATGTATCTTTTTGCTCCTTTTTTACACCTCCTCTCACATTTCATTGCAAATTGGCATTTTCTTGCCTCTTTCACTTGGCTAACTTGTCCAGAAATGATGTATTTGTAAGGCAGTGACTTCTCTAGATTAACAACACTGTCAATCAGTTCTGGTTTTAGTTTTTTTTTTGGGGGGGGAGGGAGAGAAACTCTTCTCCATATACTTTTTCCACACTCTGCACAATTGTATATCCTTTGATCGCATCTGATCGCACCATAAGAGTTTGTGATTCTGGCACTTTTCTTTTTCATTCTTTTCCTTAGATATCCCTAGCACACTGGGTCAATGTTGTCATTGATCTATCCACCATGTCCTCAAGATCTCTTCTCAAGTTTTCGACATCACCAGTTCAGACCCCATATGTATATATGAAGTTAGGATTTTTGCCTCAATGCACATTACTTTTGACTTTCTTGCACTGAGCATTATTAACATTTGAAGTCCTCCTCTGATTTTCTTGCAAAAGCAAGAAAAGTTAGACACAATTATGAATTTTTTGCTGGAGTGGTATTACTTGAGCATGAATTAACAACCAAGCCTATAATTCACTTGTGTTCACCCTGTTCACTTTAGTAGGACATAATCAGAGAAATAACACTGATGCAGTTTCAATGTGATGACTTTTTTGTTTTTGTTTTGCCTATGCATTGGGGTGACACAATTAACATAATGAACCCAAATATACCCCCTTGATGGGCTTAAACTCTTATCCTCTGGAGCCACTTTTGCATGATCCTGTCTGTGGGAAGTGCTAAGACCTCTTTTGAAAAACAACACTGTAAGTTGGAAGCATAATGGAATTCAAGATTAGAAGCAGCACACCAACCAGAAATGATTGTATAAAGTTTAATTAGGGGTCATCAGAAATGAAGCAGGAGACTATGATTCAGAAAAAAGCTATCAGGAAATGACATGCCATTTATGAATTATAAATGGCCATGACATACTCCTAATTGCTGTCTTGCATACAATATGTGCTTCAGCTGGTGAGCATTGTTGTGCATACATATGCATGGAGTTGATCAGATCCCAAAGGATCCATTGTCTACAAATCTCACACATACCCTATTACAGTACTGAGAGAGGTGCTGTGGGAGACACCATGAGATTTGCATTTTAGAAATCAGTTTTGCCTGTAGTGGCATGCTGTCACCCCTCTCCAAGGACAACTTTGCTCATTTGGGCACTACACTACTGGCTCATGATGGGTCCATGCCGAAATCAATTAAAAAGTGGGAACAGAAGTCATTACCTTCATTTTATTGCCCTGAAATCATTGTGTAAATGTCCTGCTTTCTGACACATCTGTTGCCTCGGTGCCTCTGGTACCTGTATTGGCATGAGGCTACCATGTGAGGTGTCCAGTCTTTGTGTGAGAGGCAGTAGAGAAAAATCAGACTCTCTTCTTAGATGATTTCTGTTGAGAGTTGCCTTTGGGGAATACATTCCAGGAGGTATCAGTTCAGAGGTTTTCGCCATGTGCTCTGAAATTAGAGTCCCATTCTATGGTCCTGCAACCTGGAAAAGCAGAAATCCATGCTGCACCTCCATGGACAGCTGTGAGTCTAAAATGACTCCCAGGCTGCATACCTGGTCCTTCAGGGGCACAGTTACCCCATTCAGGACCAGGGAGTCCTCCACACCAGTAGCCCCCTGTCCCAGTACTTCAATCTGTTAGCTACAATCCATCCTCCAACCACCTCCAGACACTCACACAGGACATTCACCACCTTCACTGGTTCTGGTTTGAAACAGAGGTACAGCTGGGTATCATCTGCATATTGATGGACACTCAGGCCAAACCCCTGATGATCTCTCCCAGCAGCTTCATATAGATATTAAAAAGCATGGAGGAGAGAATGGAACCCTGAGGCACCCCACAAATGAGAGCCCAGGGGTCTGAACACTCATCCCCCAGTACCGGTTTCTGGGCACAGCCCAGGAGGAAGAAGCGGAACCACTGTATAACAGTGCCCCCAGCTCCTCTAGACGGTTTTTTTTATTGGAGTTTGTTGTTGTTTTTTTGGTGTATGAAGGACAACGTGGCATTTTCACAGTGTACCTGCAAGAAGTTTACTACCCTTGTGCTATGAATGTGATCTCAGCCACAGCTGCTGAACCTTGTCTATGTCACCATTTCTCAAAAAGACCCTGAAATCACAAACCATTATTGTCCTCTGAGATATTACAACCCCATAATATGATTTAGTGATAGACCTCAAGCACAAATAAAATGGAGATACAGTAGCGGTAAACCATTTAAACGAATTGCCTTTTGCAATTCTGCAATTTAAAGGTATTAAGTACCATCTGAAAGGATTTTACAGTGATTCTGTTTAAGGACTGTTGAAATAGAGTGTGCTTTGAAAGAATTTTTTCTAAGTATTGTCAGATATTCTATTTTTATGCACTGCGTCTACTTTTATGTTCACCCCTCCATTTCTTCTTCAGACCGAACCATCCTTTTTAATGTTGGTCTCATTTGCTCTTCTGTTTAACATATTTTTAAAATGTGGGCAGGTATCAGTGAATAATTCATGCTTCACTATGACAGGTAAAAGCAAATGCTTTCATTTTTTTTGTTGGCTCCACTGATAACAAGTGAATAAAACACATGATCCATGTGGCTGCCTGGGGCATCTTCCACAAATAGTCTAATTTTCATGCATGACTATGCTTTGTGCCGAAAAGCCACTTCCTGAAATGTCATTTGTAGAAACCTGTTTACAGGAAAGAAATTATGGTATCAACCAATCAGCAAGATGCCATTTCCAGTGATAAGCTATATGGGGAAATAAGAACGCCTTGCTATTGTAAGACTGAAAAAAATGTATTGGGTACCAGATTAACAAAAGGTTTAAGTATCTGAAAATTCTATTTAACCAAGAACTCAATTTATCCTGGGGAGAAATGGAAAAATAACTGTAAACCAATTTGAAAAAGCCATTTAAAGAAATGAGGTGCTAGTTTATTCTGCGCTATTTTACTAAATTACTTCTCATACTCTAGAAGAAAAGGTTTGACAGAATTGCTAAGGCTTTTCCAAATTCACATTTTTCAGACCCCGTGTAAATCTAAAGTTAAAGCTCATGCTAAGAATGCCTTTCTTCTGGACAGGTGGTCAGTACAGGATCTGTTAGGATTTCTGCTCTGTGTCTAAAGTCATGAGATTGTTGTCTATCACATGACGGTGTATGCTTTCATTCCACAGTGTGGGAAGTGACGGAGACAGGATGTTTTGGTATTACTGTGTTCCGTGAAGTGGGACTATTGTCCTTTGTTCTCTCTCTCTTTGCTGTCTGATGAGAAAGAGGAAGGCGCTGAGCCAGAATGCTCCGAGTGTATTACATGTAAATAAACGTAGATTAGCCAAAATGCTGTGCTACTGAGTTATGTTACGCAAACTGTGAATACTCTGTGGATCCCTAAGTGTGCTGATGCTTCTTGGTATCAGTCGCTGTGATGTTCAGGCTGAAGAAAGCTTTTGTAGCCCCCGAACGACCAACCAGGAGGGAGAGAACATGCCAGTCGGGCATGTGTCTCTGCCAAAGTCCTACACGAGAGTAGGACGATCCTAACATTATCAACAACTCTGATTATGTGTTTGGATTAGGGTGCTGATCCTACGCTACTTTCTTTGCTCTTCCCAAAAAGGAGACGGTCACAGCTGTCCATTTATAGAACACTTCATGGTGAATATAATCTGCTGCTGAATGCAAAGGTGTCTAGAGTAGCAGCCTAGCTGTGTTAGTAATCACCAGGTGTGAGGAACCTTCGTCCTGCCAGATGCTGCTGAACTATGACTCCCAGCAGCCCTAGCAAGCACGGGCAATGGCCAGGGAGGATGGGAGTTGTAGTTCAGCAACATCTGGAGGGCCAGAGGTTCCTCACACCTGCAGTTCACTCTTGTGTAGAATTCAGCGGGATTTCCAAAAGCAGGAGCAACCAGCAGATTGGTGCTCACCTGGCTTCCCGATGCTGAGCATCAATGCCAGGTACCAAGGGGGAAAGGGAGAGGCATGTGGAGCCCAGCCCATTATGGATGCAGTGGCAGGAATATTACGTCGACCCTGATGGTGTGCCTACACTGTGCCAGCCTTCCCTTCCCCTCTTGGCAACTGGCACTCGGTGTATCAGGGCTGGTTCAGCTGCAGTTCAGCATAGAAACTCAGAGTTGAGCAGCAAGGTTGATTCTTTATTCAGAGAAACAAAACCTGACAGAGAACTGCATGGACAGGACTAGCCTGATCAGGATGTTGCCAGAACCATAGGTGCCTACCAGCGGCGTAGCGTGGGTTGTCAGCACCCGGGGCAAGGCAAGTAATTTGCGCACCCTAACCCGTGGATTTGCACCCCCTAACCCTACAAATCTATGCCTATGAATGATGGTCCCCCCCTCTCTCTCTTTCTCATATTCCAATTGATTCCCATTTCCGCCGATCGATCCCCGAAGCTCTCACCCAGCGAAATTCGTGCGTAATTACGCTTCGCCATCCCTAATCCTGCCGCTTCCACCGGGAAATCATGACGGTGCGTTTCTCCTCTCCAAACTTTCCCCGGCCCTTTGCCGGCTGGTGCAGCCCTTTTGGCTACGAGCTCCCCTCCTTCTCTGCCCGCTTCTGACCCCACCTTCCCGTCCAGCCTCCCTACCTCCTGAAAAAAGGTGACGGTGCCGAGCAGGACACCCCCGCGGCCATCGGAGAGAGGCGGGGCCGAGGGAGGCAAGCCAATGGGCAAGGGGGGGTAGGTGGCCACGGGGGCGGGCGCTGCCGCAGTCCTCGGGTGGGCAAGGTAGGAGCAGGCAGAGGCTGGCCGGCCGCTCTGACAATAGGGGCGGGCCGGCACCCCTGGCACCCCCCACGCTACGCCACTGGTGCCTACTCCTTGGGGCCCTGGATGCCTGAGCACCCGCAATATTCCCCATGAAGGGACAGGGCACCCACAAATTTTGTGTTTTTTAAATTTTAAATTTATATTTTTCAGGCTTATACATTTCACTGATTTTACAGTCATTTTAAAATTTCAAAGCTTGACTTCCTTCCCCTTCTTTCTGCAGTTTCTTAAATTTATTTTTAATATCTTCTGCATATTCAAATTAACTTAATTTGCCCATTTATTCATCTACTTTAAATATATACTCTTATGAAACTGCAGGTTATTACAATGAACCTGCCAATATTCTTATCTGTTTACAATTTATCTGTGAATATTCAACAAAGTATTTCCATTCTTTTATAAAAAGTTTATTATCTTGATTTCTTATTTTTCTGCTAAGTTTTGCCATTTCTGCATATTCCATAAGTTTTTGTATCCATTCTTCCTTTGCTGGGACTTTCCATTTTGGGACGAGTAACCTTCTTGCTGCTGTAGTAGCATACATGCATAAGTTTCTATACAGTATAGGTAGTTCTGTCCCTATAATTCCCAAAAGAAAGCTTTTGGGGTGTGTTTTTTAACAAACATTATTTTAAACATCCTTTTCATTTCATTATATATCATTTCCCGGTAAGCTTTAACCTTACTAAAAGACCACCACATATGATAAAAAGAACCTTCTTTCTCTTTACATTTCCAGCACTTATTTGATTTAGATTTAATTTTTCTTTTGCCAATTTACTCGGTGTAAGATACCATTGATACATCATTTTCATATAGTTTTCTCTTAGACCATAACATGTTGTAAATTTTATATCCATATTCCACAATTGTTCCCATGCTTCCATTTCTATATTATGACCAATATCTATTGCCCCAGGCACCCACAAATTTTGATGCCAGAGCCATGCCCGGGCACCCACAAACTTTGATGCCAGAGCCACAAATTTTGATGCCAGAGCCATGCCCGGGCACCCACAAACTTTGATGCCAGAGCCACAAATTTTGATGCCAGAGCCATGCACCCACGGTCGCAGAGCCAAGTTGGCACTCCTGGTCAGAATTGAGAATCTGAGTCTCTTTGGCTGTAGCCTCCCACCATTCCTCCTCATCTAGTCAGTCCCTGACACAGTGTCATGTGACCAATGCCCTCATGTCTGTGCTGCTCCACTGACCGCTACTATCTGAATATATAAGATTGTGCTGTATGATGTCTTTCTCTTTCATTTCCTAATTCCTATATCTCACCAGTCCTAGTTATTACTATATATTATTATATCTGTACTCATTTTGCAGATCGATATAGCTCTCTAGTTCCAATGAATTACAGGTCATGTATTCTGGATAAGTTGGGCAATCCATTCCTTCTCTGCTCACAACTGTTTCCCACAGCCCCAGTGCATTCCAGCAAAAGATCTCCTGATATGATCTGAAAAACTGGGGTGAAAATGATTCTTTTCCCGCCAGGTAATCATTTCATTTCTTTTGTCAGTGAAACGAGATCCAGTGTACAAGCTGTGAGAAAGTATTGTTGAGTACATAATAGATATATTTGTTCGCAGGCAGTGCCCTACTGTTGCTTAGTATAGATTTATAAGACTTTATGGATGACTTGAAAGATATTGCGAGGAACCAAACCCCACTCTGCCAGGCATGTTTGATTTGTTATCTCACGGCAGACCTAAAAAGAAAAAGGAGTTTCAACATCTTGTTACTTAGCCTGGTAAAATCATCCAAGATTCAAACTGCATTCTAACTGTTTCTGCCATTTCATATTTTTAGAAGTAGAGTTCCCAAACAATTTTGACGGTTCCACCAACTGCATGATGCGTATGCCTGCTTTCTCCCCCGGAACTTTGTTGTCATTGGTATATAGATATGTTTTCTTTTCTTTTCAATGAATGTCTACTTTTGCTGCCATCCTGGCTTTAGACCCATTTCACATGCCCTCATCTAGCACTGCTTGATTTCTGAGCACTGATGCGTGCTGATGTATTTTTCATGTGCACCATTGGTCTGCTATTACAAAGGAGTCATCAAATTTGTGTGCACAAAGGAATATCAATCAATCAATCAATCAATCAATCTTTATTACGGTCCAGAGACCCAACAAATCATTACAAATCATTACACAATTCATACAGCCTACCTCCAGGTTAATCAAGCATTTTGTTTAGAATATAGGGCTCATTTGTTCTTGCAACCACCGATAAAAACTTTGCCACTCCTAACGTTCTAGCTTTTGTCCGGTCTTCCAGTAGGAACCTGACACAATGAGCCTCTGATTTTCCCAGGAAAGGTACCAGCAAGGGTAGTATCAATTCAGCCCTGGCCTGCTTATATTTTGCACAATGCAACAAAATATGATTTATGGAATCGATGTCTTGAGCACACGAGCAAAGTCTGTCCTGGTAGGGAACTCCTCTCAGCCTACCATCCAATACTGCAGAGGGAAAGACATTTAGTCTGGCTTTGGTGAAAAGCCTTCGGTAGTTAGGTACTGTCAGGTTTTTGATGTAAGATGTTAACTTAAAGACATACCCATATTGAACTCCTACTGCCAGCGGACTACAGACTGCGTGTGATCGAGATCGCAAATCACTGTGTGCACTGTCCCATAATCTTTGCTTTAAAACCTTTTGGGCGCCTTCATGACCCAGGTAATACAGTTGGGGGGCAGACAGACCAATAGAGGTGGCTTTTCTAGCCATGGTTTTCTGCCATTTACTGACAAATTCCTCATTGGTCAGGTGTTGGTACAAACCCTTCCCTAGATTAAGCACTGAAATCCTGAGCCAATGTTTTAGGACAGCCCACCATGCTTTAGTTGAAATTGGGCATTCACCAGCTTCTAACAGAAGTACGGAGTTGGGGATGCAGTTAGGTACCAGCAGCAGAGATCGTATAAATTTTGCCTGAAAGCCATCTAGCTTTGGCAGGTCCCCATTCCAGACATTTGCTGCATACAGGAGTTGGGAAATGGGCTGTGCATTGAAAACCCTCAAGGCTGCTGGAACATATTTGCCACCCTTTGTGAAGAAGAATCTGTGTATGGCTAGCTTTGTAATCTCCGCACTTTTGAAGGGAGGTTTGCCAATGGTGCTTCCAAGATCCTGTATGATGAAATATGAGCCCTAGGTAACTGAAGTATTTTACCTGTTCAAGGTTATGGCCATCCAGCACCCATTTAGACTGGGAGAATCTTCTTTCAAAGACTAAAATTTAATTTTTTCATAATTAATGGATAAACCATTTCCAGAACAGTAATCAGAAAATTTCCTCAACAGATAATTCAAACCCGGTCTGGAACATGAGATGATGGCCGCGTCATCAGCATACAACAACAAAGGGGTCCTTCTCATTCCTATTTTTGGAATGTGTCCATCTGGGTCTATTAAGTTCTCTTGTAGGTCATTTAAGAATAGACAAAACAATGTGGGGGCCAAAATACAACCCTGTCTCACCCCCCTAGTCATCTCAATGCTGTTCGATAGCTGTCCCTGTCGACCACATCGGACCTGCAGTTTGGTTCCATTGTACAGGGCTTTTATGAGAAAGAGAAGTCGTTTGTCCTGCAAAATCAGACTTAATTTGGACCATAGCTGGGATCTGGGGATGGAGTCAAATGCTGATTTCAGATCCATAAAGGCCACGAAGAGTTTCCTCTGTACAGGTCTGGTATACTTCTCAGCTAGGAAGGACAGCATTAGACAGTGGTCTGTTGTTGAATGGTTCTCACGAAAAGCTGCCTGGGCTTCAGATAGTATATTATGTTCATTTAGAAAAGTTGTTAGTTTGCTACTGAGGAAACAGGCATACAACTTCCCAATTATTGAGAGCAGGCTAATTGGCCTATAATTGGAAGGTACATTTGGGTGGCCTCTCTTAAAGATTGGAACTACTATAGCATGTTTCCAGCTATATGGTACCGTAAAGAGTGCTGCCAAAAGCGGAGCCCACCAGTGCTGGTTTGATGTAATCAACTCTGCTGGGATAAAGTCTTTCCCCGGAGCCTTTCCACTCTTCAGATTCCCAATTAATGTATGGACTTCCTCCACAGTAACCGGCCACCAATTAGGGAGCAGTGACAATTCTGCCCTGTCATCCTCCTGTAAGCTGGAAGGGAGGTTTGGATTTTCCATAAATATATTTCTGAAGTGATTCTCCCAAACCTGAGCTGGAATGACACAGCTGGGGGCTGAAGAACTATTTTTCATTGAGTTGGATGTGAGGGCGATCTGGCTGAGACATCTGTCACCCCATTGATCGCCAGGGTTGATTCAGCTGATCTGGCTGGCTAGGCGGGTGTCCCCTCCCTCCCTCACTGCTCCATGTGCGTCCCTCCTGAAGCTGCACAAAGGAATATACACACAAGTGTGTTTCCTGTATTAAAATAAATGGAAAACATTTGCTGGAAGAGAAATTAGCTCCTTCCCCTTGAAGGAGTGCAGGTAACAACCATTGAGTTTGTGGGAATGAGACAGAGCCTTTTCAGTGGTGGCCCCCACACTGAAGTGGATGCTGAAACCTGGATTAATTCTAGCCCTTTGTACATGTAATTTATCTGCAGGGCAGAAGTGAGTAGAGACCAGTGCAGGACCAGGGTGACTATGTCAGCAGCAATGTTAACTTTACTGTGTTTGAGTTCTGGGTATATTTGAGTTCTAGGTTCTGGCTCATTCTGCAACTGTACTAGGCTTATTTTTAGATGCTATTAGTGACAATCTCAATCTCAATACTATGGTGGGAAACTGTCTTAAAAGGGACCAAAAGAAGGAGAGGCAGGAAAAGGCTTATTTCTCAGTGTTGCATTCATGGCTGATAATTGCAGCAGCACTGAGCAGTGCAGATGAATTGGAGCTGAGCTTCGAAAGTGGTGTCAGCAAAGTCCTGAAACAAAGATTGATGTGGAAGTTGAAGATAGATGGCAAGGGAGCAGTGTCCTCTTTTGTGAGAGAATTCATCTGCTTCGCTTAACTAACACCCAGGACAGAGTCCTCAAAAATGGTTAGCAATGCAATTGTGCACCTTATGCATTCATTACAAAACTGGCTCCCAGGAGAAATTGTTTTGCACACGGCTATCAAGACAACGGCTAATTCTGTATTTAAAAAGCAATGCAAGCAAAAGTTCACCAATCCCTTATGCCTTAAGCCATGGGTAGGCAAACTAAGGCCCAGGGGCCGGATCCGGCCCAATCGCCTTCTAAATCTGGCCCGCAGACGGTCCGGGAATCAGCATGTTTTTACATGAGTGGAATTTGTCCTTTTATTTAAAATGCATCTCTGGGTTATTTGTGGGGCATAGGAATTCGTTCATCCCCCCCAAAACAAAATATTGTCTGGCCCCCCACAAGGTCTGAGGGACAGTGGACTGGCCCCCTGCTGAAAAAGTTTGCTGACCCCGGCCTTAAGCACTACAAACCTCTAACAGCCAACTGGGCAGTTCCTCTTCCCCCAGCCCCAAATGTTGGGAGTGCAATAGTATCATACTACCCATTCTTGGGAACATAGAGTGGTGGCATCTCCATTTCCACACAACCTCTGACCCCTACCCCCTATCAGCTACTATGTGGCAATTGGTAATAAGCTAACTTAGTCCTTGCCTTCTGCTCCTGATGTAGGGTCACTTCTCTTGCTTATATATTCTACATTGCAGATAGTCAGTTCTGTTTCATGATCTTGTGTTGGGGAGGGGGATACCTCACTATCTGTCCTCCTGAAACAGCTCTGAGAGGTGCAGACACAAGGCACGGGACCTGTTCCTTCATGTTCAGAGGCAGTGCCCCAAGGTCATCTACAGAGGGTCTTCTCCAAGTACCACCTCATCCTGCAGCATGAATGGTTGCTGCAAGGAAGAAGACAGATCTCAATGGTGCTGTGAAACTACATACAGAACCTATCATAATGGTTTTTCAGTACTAAGCAAAACCTTCTTAGTGTCCTGGGCCTTTAAACAGCTTTTCATGTTATGTTAACATCTCTGATTTAATCTGACGGCAAGGCGTTTTAGCTTGCATTTGGAGTTTTAGTTCTTATATCACTGTGCTTGTGTTTTTCTTGTTACTTTGCTTTGTTTTATGTGTTTTAAATGCATTGTCTTCAACATTAATATATATAAAGGTAGCTTCAGTTATGAAGGGTTTCCCCATGAGATATCCTGAATCAATTTACAGTGTCAGCATTTGTTGAAAACAGTTAAAGCAATCACACAGATAAAAACAATTATGAATATAAAAACAGTTTAAGACAACAGCCCAAACGTAAAACCAATTCAAATCCAAGACAGATACCAACAGGAATGAATATTTTGGAAGCCTTGTTGAAAGAGGAACTAATAATGACCAAACCTTTGAATGCCAAATATTTGTGAGGGCTGTTACCCCTATGACCTGTTCATGGAGGCAGCTGGTTTGCCAGGATGCAGTCCTGGATGCACTGTTGAGCTGATCCAGGAAGGCTTTTAGAGTCTATTGTGTGAAGAACTCTGTTGGTGGTTAAGCTCAGTTTCAACATATTCCATTTTTAGGTATAAATGTTTGCATATGGATGCCTAAAATAAAAAATGTGACAGCAGCAAATGTGTATTTGCCTGTCGAGGTCCCCAAGCCCCCCCTAAATAAATCACAATTCACACAGAATTTTTGTTTAAGGTTTTTGGCATAATTTTGGCCACAACTTTATTAAAATACATAATGTGAGTGGTTGCTTAGGCATTGGTTACAACTATCTGTCCCTGCTCCGGGACAGAACTGACTTCCAGATTCCAGCAAAAGCCAGTAAGGGAAAACAATATTGGGGAGAGAATGGGGCTGGGCACCATACCATCACCCCTCCCCACATGCTCCCTGGGGCTTGCACGGCCCAAGCCCCTTGCCAGGGATTCGGACAAAAGCATGGCAAACCCCTGGATTCCTTTAATGGAATTCCCTTGCAGCAGCAGCATTGGAGGGGCAGGCACCACCAATCCATACTCCTCCACCAACCAAATTTTTTAACCAATGCCTAACTGCAACCTTACAAGTTGTAACAATTTGCTACCCAGTAGGCAAAAACCAAATGGCACCAGCCAATCTGCCAAATGGACAAAATTCCTATCAGGCCCCTGCCCCAAAAGCAGACGACCCCATAACAGGCATAGCAAGGTCAATGCAACAGCCCTAAATTAGGGAGAGTGGGCAGGCGATCTGATGCACATAGCAAAAGAGACTGAAAAAACCTGTGTGCCAAGAATATATAACCTTCGGGCCAACCCTCTAAATGGTAACATCAAAATCTCCCCAACAACCCAATTTGGCCCAATCACAGTCATGGCCATCCAAACGGTCCTGCCCAGCAACCAAGAGGGGGTGTCCTGCTAGACCCCACCGCAACACGTGCTCTCTATGAAGGAGAACATTCTTTGCAAAAATAAATTGGGCTCCTAGGTGTAGTTATCTGAGTAAAGAATGAGATGGTGCATGGCGCCTTCCTGGGTTTACCTTTGGTACCAGGTTCAGGTTGGCATCTACATAGTGCGTTCTAGGCCTGTCTCCCAACCCCCAGTATTGTTAGCTGGATATGTCTATTCAATCAATCAATCAATTCACTTTTATTGGCATACAATATACCTATTGTAGTTTAGCAACCAAACAGCAGCAGGTCAGCAGGGGACATGATAGATGTCTATAAAATAACAGAAAATAGAGTGAAGACCTTCTCCCTCAGTCCTAAGGCTACAACCCAGGACCATCCAATGAAGATGAATATGTTGGAGCATTCAGGACTGGCAAAAGAAAGTACTTCTCATAGTTGCATGGTTAAACAAGATCTTGGGATGGCTACCAATTTGGATGTCTAGACAAGAATTTTAAAATTCATGGAGGATAAGGCTACCAATGGCTACTAGGCATGATGGGTGTGTTTGGTCTCCATTGCTAGAGGTAGTAGACCTCCAGAAACCAGATGCTGGGAATCACAAGAGAGGGTTATTGTGCTCATGGCCTACTTGTGGGGAACCCAAAGACATCAGGCTGACCACTGTGTGCAAAGATGATTGAGCACAGATTCAGCAGGACTCCCTGAGTCAAAATTCCCCATGAAGGGCCCGGGCACCCACAAATTTCAGTGCCAGGGTCATGTAAATTGTTTTGTGGGTTCCTCAGTTATCAGTGTCCGCAGAATGAGGTTGTGTAGATCAGATAAAGGGAGGGACCCTTAAGTATGATGAGGCTACAATAATAATCTTTTAACAAAACAGCTTCAAATGAAATACACCCTTCTTGTAAATACTGCTGGGGAATAATGCAAGTTTACATAAGTTTTCAGACTAAAAAAAAACCAATCTATTGCTTAAGTCAATCCCAATTATTTTGATTAGAGTATGAATTAAGGTATGATTATCTGGGGATAACCAGAGAGTTTTCCTGCTAATTAATTTTGAAGCATTATTAATGTTGATAATCAGAGCTCATTATATCCAGTTGTAGTAGGAATTTACTGATTGCAGATTGTTAACATCTCCAGATTAGTGAGCAAAACAAAAGACAGAAATTTTCTCACTCCTAGCACTGCACCTATAAATCATTGCTGTTTTGCAGTACTTTTTAACATAATTAGAGAACAAAGCACTGCTAAACTTGGGGAGAAAGTAATATCTTGTAAATCACAATAATTAGCTATGTGAGTAAATGTAATTAGTAGCACTGAATTACAGAAGCCACTAGATGTCCCAAAGGTCGGTCTTGGAACATACTATTTGTACACCGCAAAGATTTACCACTTAAAAAAACAAAACAATATAAATGGGATAAAATAACTCTTAGAGAAATGTCATAGCTCGCCATCAGGAAAAGGAGCGAGGTCTGGCAGTGAAAGCAGGATAAGGGGCAATGTGGGATTAGGCCTGAAGACATACAGTGGTACCTCAGGTTACAGACACTTCAGGTTACACACTCCGCTAATGTGGAAATAATACCTTTGCTTTAGGATGAGAACAGAAATCACATGGCGGTGGTGCAGCAGCAGCGGGAGGCCCCAATAGCTAAAGTGGTACCTCAGGTTAAGAACAGTTTCAGGTTAAGAATGGATCTCTGGAACGAATTAAGTTCTTAACCCAAGGTACCACTGTACACCATTTCTATGTCCTGGGATTTTAGTGAGTAGGAAGTGTCAAAATGATCACATGGTGCACTTCCATTTATTTTTCTTCCTTCCGTTTCTTCTACCATTTATTTACTAGGATGAAGTGCAGGATATGGCCATGGGTAAACCCAGTGCTTTTTTCCTTAAAAAAATGTTTAGGGGTGCTCTCATTTTGACTCAAGAAAATCACATTTTATAGTTCAAATCGGGGGAAATAAATACAGTAAATGGACAAAAGTCCATTACCTCATATTACACAGCTGACAGCTCACAGAAACTTCCACATTGGCATGAGGTTGTGTGCGCTAACATCTACTCGATTCCTTTCCAGGAAAGGAAATGAAGCCGTCTTCGGAGGTGGTAACAACGAAACTGACCAACCACCGCACTAGATTCCAACTCCTACTTCACACATAAACTCTTGCATCCGTCAGAGACTCAGGAAACACCGTGGGAACACACAGGGAATGAGGTCGCCATCGGGGGTAGCAACAGAACTGACAATTCACTGTGATATTCAATGGAACTGATGATGCACCGTGCTTTTTAAAAATAGTTTCTTCTCCCGTTAGATTCACACAATGTTTAGAGGTATGCATACCCCTGTGTCCCCCCCCCCAGAAAAAAGCACTTGGTAAACCATTGCCTTTCAAATCAAATACAAGCAATTCTGTTGAGTGGCTGAATTTCCTGAACTGGTGACTAGCTCCACCCATGTTGCTCACTGGAGTTTTGTGGCCACTCCCATTGACCACTCTCTCTGTCCTTTCAGTCATGGTTTTTTTATGATATAGAAGAGGGTTAGCCACCCAAGCTTCCAGTGACAGAGCTGGATCTAGAATCTAGAAATCTAACTCAATGTGCACCTACCCTTTGCCTCCCAAAGACAAAAGATGTTGTTCCCTCCCTACACTGGAATTTTTTGTCACTCCCACTTGCTGATCCCAGTGTTCCCCCAGTTGCAGCCACAGCTTGGTGTTCAATTTAGAAATCTGAGCAGGCAGGGAAAGCCCTATCTTTCATGTTGCGTGTTATCATTTGCCCCCCATACCAGAATAAAAACGCAAGACAATATATGTGATGAACAGGGTCACAGCAACGTTATTAATGCAATTTATCTGCAAAAGGCATAACCATTAACTGCAACGCAGATACTGCCTTTTAATATGATGGCTGGTATGCCTGTCACCACCTTTGCCAGGAGACCCCTCTTGGTCCTGAGATCAGGGACTTCATAATCCTTGCTTCACACATTTGAAAGAGTTACATTCAGAATCATCAGCAGTGCTAATTTTCTAGAAAAAGAGGTGCTGGAACTCACCATGAACACCTCCCTTGTTCTCTTATAATGGCAATGGTGTCCACTTGAGAGGTGCCAGAACTGAATTCCAGTGAGTTCCATCTGAAATGAAGCTCTGATCATCAGCATCAAGCTGCCCAGATTTTGATGTCAATAAAGCTGTCCATGCTGTAAGGAGGGCCCATGCTTTCTCCTCATTCTGGTCAGCCATGTGGCCTAGTCTGGGTATATTTCCCTTCTTTGCAGTATTCATACCTCATGGTGAAGCCACTCATATCATCATGGAACTTTCCTCCCTAGCCATATTTTGTGACCAACTAGCAGGTCTTCTCAACACCCATCTCAGCCTCACAATAATTTTTTTAATAAAATCTTAGAGTTGGAAGGGACCCAAGATTCATCTAGTCCAACCCCCCTGCAATGCAGGAATCTCAGCTCAAGCATCCATGACAGGTGGACATCCAACATCTGCTTAGAAACCTCCAAGGAAGGAGAGTCCACAGCCTCTCATAGGAGTCTGTCCCACTGTCAGACAACTCTTATGGAAAGTTTTTGTCAGAATGTTTAGCCAGAATCACCTTTCTTGTAAATTTCTTCCAGTCTTCTTCCGCAGTCTCCTTTCCCTGATCACGAATTCTGCTAGTCATCTCCGCCAGTGTCATGTAGTCAATCACTTTCATCTGCCACTCTTCCAAGGTGGGTAGGTCTTGTGTCTTCCAATACTTTGCGATCAGTATTCTTGCTGCTGTTGTTGCATACATAAAGAAAGTTCTATCCTTCTTTGACACTAGTTGGCCGACAATGCCCATGGCTTTCTTCCTAATGGGTCGGACAAAGCCACCCCCAACGGCCACTTTGCTCAGGGGAATGGCAACATTCTTACAAGCAGAACCTCTTGGACTTTAAAGTCACTTTTCACTAGCAGACGAGCTGAAAATGCTTCTCTTGTAGACTAGCAGTCATAGATTTCACGTCAGCTGAAAGCGTGTGGTTATTTTTAAGCAACACCGCGTTTACCTTTTATTGTCCCCCTCAATTTTATTCTAATTTTGAATTGCAAAACTTGATGTTATCTCAGCAGGTGATAATACAACCAAGCCAGACTCCCCTGAGCACAAAATAAAGGAATAGTACAAGTTTGTAGTATTTACTTAGTGACTTCAAGAGGATTAACTGTGCCTTTAGAAAGGAACATTTAAAAATTGGTATAGACATGCACTTTTAAATAATATTTGCCAGTTAACAAAGTATCAGTAAAAAAATTTGAAGGTACAACAGTAAGAATGGCTATCTTTAATATATTGAGGGTGGGAGTCCAGTTCTTAAGACTTACTCCAATATCACAGGTTGGAGAGTTGCCAATTGCCTATTTCAGCTGCATCTTCCTGATGCTTGCATAATGTAGAAAAGCAGCTATTAAGGCAGAAACTGTATCCCTTTTGGAAAGGAAAATTCTGTGCAAAATGGAGTCATGAAACTAGCACATTTGTGATGTTTGGTGCACAGTACAAAGGCCAATATATGTCAAATTCAATTACCCAAGGCTTATTTTTCAAACTTTAGGTATATAGTGGGTTGGAATACTATATTTTTTAATATGTGTAACATTACACATATTTGCAGAATCCGCTTGGGACTTTTTCACAACACAGTCAATTTGTGTGTTGAAGTACCACATTATTATTTTTTAAAAAAACCATTAACCATAATTGCAGTTATGTATGTATTAATGCCCATCCATTCTTTAAATGTGACTTTTTTGTTCCATTTATAAGCATAATTCAGCATAACTGAAAGGGCAATTAGATTGTTAAACAGCAGTCACTGGATTACAGTTAGATGATCAATAACCCATTTCTTATTTCTTGTGGAAACTGTTTGTGAAACACTTTGCTAAATGTCCCTTCTAATGAGTGTGAATTCAGACACTGGCTTATTGACTCAGAAGTCATTAAAAATATATTAAAGCATTGCAAACATCATTTTCCCTTGGTTTCGTCATTAGGAAATTATCCTAGTACTTAAGTATGACAAACAGAAGTTTTGGCACAATGATGAACACCTTGCTCAGGGCCATATAAGAAACATCTCAAGCCTGAGGGTTATTGACATGACAAGCAGCAGACTCGCATTGCATTTACACACGTGGTACTTCATTTCAGTGCTATTTTTCTAGAAAACGAGGGGCCCGAACTCAACACGAACTCCTCCCTTGCTCTTTTATAATACCAGTGGTACCCACCTGAGAGGTGTCGGAACTGAGTTCTGGTGAGTTCCAGCTGAAAAAAAGCCTGATTCACTTACACAAGGTCATATATTGAGTGCATGGGGAAATGTCCACATATTTATTTGACTTCATAGAACCAACAAGCATTTAACCCTATATGGGTGGCGTGGTGTAGTGTGGTGTAGTGGTTAAGAGCGGTAGTCTCGTAATCTGGGGAACCGGGTTCGCGTCTCCCCTCCTCCACATGCAGCTGCTGGGTGACCTTGGGCTAGTCACACTTCTCTGAAGTCTCTCAGCCTCACTCACCTCACAGAGTGTTTGTTGTGGGGGAGGAAGGGAAAGGAGAATGTTAACCGCTTTGAGACTCCTTAAAGGGAGTGAAAGGCGGGACATCAAATCTAAATTCTTCTTCTTCCTCTCTAGCTGTCAGCGGCTCTCGGCTGGTTGCCCAGGAAAGTATAAAGACAAGAAAAAGTTTCTTACAGTCCTTTTTCATTCCAAACTTCACAGAGAGAGGTTATAGAACCGAGTCTCTTGGATTATGGCATTGTCCTGATTGATTCTCCTCCACCTCCCTTCTCTCCCACTTCCTCATTCCTCAGTCTCATCATCTCCTCTATGGGTGCTGCTAAGTGCCCTCTGTCTTCATGTTCTTTGCTCTCCTACTTTTAAGGCTTGCCAGGTTCTGGGAGATGGAGGGTCTGGAATGCTTTCTAATGGCAATGTGTCAGCCAGGTGTTGCTCTGGCCCTCCCATGATTTCACAACATCTATACTGTGTTCTTCTTCCTCCTCCCTGGAAGGGTCAGGGTGGGGAGGCAGTCTCCACCAATCCTCCTCTGCCCAGTCCCTGACACTAGCTTGTCTTTATTGTGGACATGGGTGGAGCAAAGCTATGGGGACACTCCATTCCTGAAGTTGCACAAATTTCCCAGTCCCTTACACCAGAGGTTTTCAACCTTTTTGAGTCCACAGCTCCCTTGACCAACTGCATTCTTTATGTGGCACCCCTGTGGGGCTCAGGAGCCCAGTTATGTCTCCCCTTGCCTGCAGAGCTGGCAGCCTCACCCTTTTTCAAACACCCTCTCTTGTGGAGTGTTCCCTCAGCCTCCTCTCCTCTCCTTGGGAGTCATCTGGGCAACTGCTGCTGGTGCCTCTGGTCTCTGAGCTGCCCCCTCTGCTCCAAAGAGAGGTGCCTCCACATACTGCCCCACAGGGGTCTGGGAAGAGGATGCCTCCAGCTTTAATGACCCAATGGGAACTGGCCAAAGGTGAACGTGTGGCCAGCAGGAGGCAGCAGTGGGTGCTGCCGACCCTGCATGGTGGAAAGGCTCCCCTTCAGCACCGGGTACTCAGTTCCCAGGCAGGCCTTGCACACAGCAAGCACAAGAAAGGCCAGCACAGTGCCTGCCTCCTGCCTGCCCGGTCTCCCACTTGTCTGTCCATTCCCAACAGCAAGGGCTGACGGACTGGCTGCCTGGGCTCCCTCACCCACTTGCTTGCTTACTCCGAGGCCACCTAAGTTCTGGCAACCAGCACCCCCTGGCCAGCCCTAGAGTCACCATTCACCTTTGGAGCTTGTAGCTAGGGCTGCTGCAACAAACAGCTGTGCAAACCTTTGGGAGGCAGAGACATGAGAGGTAAGGAATGAAGGACAGAGGCCATTGTTGCCCGTGGCACCCCTGACCATCATTCAAGGCACCCCAGGGTGCCACAACACACTGGCTGAAAACCACTGCTTTACATGATGAAGATGCACTTCTAGGGATAATTATTTCACATCCTGTGAGACTAATAACACGGGTCTCTCTATTAGTTTTGTCTATTGACTTTGGGTCAATAAATCAAATAAATTGATTTTGGGTCAATAAAAAAATAGCGGGTGGCACTGTGGGTTAAACCACAGAGCCTAGGACTTGCCAATCAGCAAGTTGGCGGTTTGAATCCCCGCGACGGGGTGAGCTCCCATTGCTTAGTCCTTGTTCCTGCCAACCTAGCAGTTCGAAAGCACGTCAAAGTGCAAGTAGATAAATAAGTACCATTCTGGTGGGAAAGTAAATGGTGTTTCTGTGCGCTGCTCTGGTTTGCCAGAAGCGGCTTAGTCATGCTGGCCACATGGCCTGGAAGCTGTACGCCGGCTCCCTCAGCCAATAAAGGGAGATGAGCACCGCAACCCCAGAGTCGGTCACGACTGGACCTAATGGTCAGGGGTCCCTTTACCTTTACCTTTATTGACTTTGGGTAGGGGTCTTCCAAGAATAGAAGTAACAACAACAACAACAATAACAACAATAATAACAACAATAATAGTATTTGTACCCTGCCCATCTGACTGGGTTGCCCCAGCCACTTTGCCTTGCTTACTAGGAATCAGGGGCAAATAAAATCAGGATGTCCAAACAATTTCTGCTGCTAATGAGAGGAGAAAGTTCCAGTACATGCAACCTCCCACTTCAAGTATGCAAAATAGATTCTCCACCAGAAATAATCATGAACAACTTGGGCGACTTATAGTGAATGGTGGTTTCAGGTGGTATTGTGCTAGATTATGATGTGATTTAAAAAAAACACCTGTATGTGAATGCTCATTATATCTAAATAAAGTACAATACATCTTTAGGAAAGCATTTAGTTCCTTTGGGAAGATAAGCAAATGTGTAATTATTCATATAGGCAATACTTCACAATCAGCTGTAAGGTTTCACTATATACAAATTAATTGAATATGTCTGTTTTGAAAGAACTGTGATAACAGCAGAAATGCTTCTGAAATTGTAATGCATTATGCTTCAACCAGTGGCTAGATAAAACTGTACAGAATCGCTGACTTTGTCTGAATGCTTCCCACTAGCACATTATTTCTGCTCCGACAATGTCGGCAACATTGAAAAATTCTCTTTTCAATCCAACGCACACACATTCGGTACCAGCTTCTCCTCATAAGGCTTATAACAAAAACTGTGATGATTGCGAATAAATTTGTTGCACATCCTGCAGTTTAAAAACTAAAGGTGTAGAATAAGAGAGCCACCAAAGACCTCTAAGTTGAAGCTACTGTTCTATGGCTGCTCCACTGCCATTTGCGCAGGAACTTCCTGTGGGTTTGCCTGCCCCTCTCTTGCTCGGATGAAAGCTCTGCAGCTACCTCCTTGCAGGGGGAGGATGGCAGGAAGAGGGGTAGCTTTAAACTGAATGGCTTTTTTTGGACAAAGTATAAATAAATAAATGTGTGACCCACCCACGAGACCATTCCATTGTAACTATCCAACTAACAGCCCTGTTTAGGGAAGTTTTTAATGTTTAATGCTATATTGTGTTTTTAATATTCAATTGGGAACCTCCCAGAGTAGCTGGGGAAACCCAGCCAGATGGGCGGGGTATCCATAATATATTATTATTATTATTATTATTATTATTAAAGCTCCCAAAATGTCAATACCTCTAGCGATGGTTTGACCCCTTTCCGTTTTAACAATACAAATTCTACAAATACTTTCCCTAGATCTTCAAAATAATTTATCCTGCATATTCCCCATCTTACCCTAATAGCACATGTTAATTTATCATTAATAGTTATCTCCCACACTTCTTTATACTATTCTTGCCAAAACACTTGTACATATTTACACCCCCACCACATGTGAATATAAGTCCCTGTTTTCTGGCATCCTCTGCAACATAGCACAGAATATTCCATGTTTATTTGATTTAATCTTACTGGTGTTAAATACCATCTCCAAACTAATTTATATGGATGGCTTTAAAAGAGGATTGGATAAGTTCATGGAGTACTATCAATGGCTACTAGCCATGATGGCTATTCTCTGCCTGTGCAGTTGCTGGAAAACACAGGAACAGAGAATGCTCTTGTGTTTGGGTCCTGTGTTTCCCACAGATGGATGTTGGCCACTGTGAGAACAAGATTCTGTACTAGATGGACCACTGGCCTGATCTAGCAGATTCTTACAAATTAGGTCATGACAGTGACCAATTGGTCAAGGGCGGCTGCCTCCCTTTATAAGGTAAGCATCAGCCTCCTTATTCTTAGCCTTTGCAACAACTCACACACCCTGTGAGACTTCTCTTTCTTTGGCAATCACTCGTAACCATGAACATAGTCTTAACGGTGTGTCTGTAGGTGACTGTGGAGGCCAATTCTGGATCTGCACATCCTTTCACAGTGGGGACATAGGTTTCCGGACGGGAGTTGATCACAGTGAAGGTTTGCCAAGCATGCCTTCCTCTTAGCATGTTTCTCCCTTTCATGCTGAGTTATAGTGTCTTCAAAGTCCATAACACTTTTGGTAAAGGCTGTTCTCCGATTGGAGCGCTTGCAGGCCAGTGTTTCCCAATTGTCGGTTTCTATACTACCTTTTTAAGATTTGCCTTGAGGGAGTCTTTATTTTCCCCCCAAGAGATATTTATTAAAGTTTTTAAAATATAACAATGAAAATGAAAAATAAAAAGAAACAAAATACAAAATACAACATAAAAACAATTAAAAAACAAATAATTTTCCATAACATATCTTCCTTACGCTTATTTCCCCAGACCTCCTCATACCTCCCTTCTTTGTATTACACTTCAATTTGTTAGTTCAGCAAATCCTTACCATTAAGCTTTTACCCATTTGTAAACCTTTTTTTTCCCGTATCTCCTAAAGCATTACAGCTGGAAACCCCTTAGTTTCTATCCAACATCCTTCTAACATTCATTAATTTTACAATATTTCTGTAAATAGTCTTTAAATTTCTTCCAGTCTTCTTTCACCAACTCTTCTCCCTGGTCTCGGATTCTGCCAGTCATTTCTGCCAATTCCATGTAGTCGATGCCTTGAGGGAGTCTTTAAACCTCTTTTGTTGATCACCAGCATTACGCTTTCCATTTTTAAGTTCGGAATCGAGTAGTTGCTTTGGAAGACGATAATCAGGCATCTGCACAACATGACCAGTCCAACGAAGTTGATGTTGAAGAAGCATTGCTTCAGCACTCGTGATCTTTGCTTCTTCCAGTACACTGGCATTAGTTCGCCTGCCTTCCCAAGTGATGTGTAAAGTTTTCCGGAGACATTGTTGATGGAATCTTTCAAGGAGTTGGAGATGGTGTTTATAAGTTCTCCATGTTTCACAAGCATACAGTAAGGTTGGTAGTAGAATAGCTTTGTAAACAAGCATTTTGGTTTCCCTGAGAATGTCCCAGTCCTTAAACACCCTGCACTTCAATCAGGAGAAAGCTGCACTCCCAGAGCTCAGACAATGCTGGATTTTGGCATCATTGTCGAAAGATAACTGCACAGCTAGGGGTGCATTTACCTGTGAGTAGTGCAGGACTAGTCAGCCACTTTTAAAGGCTTAGTAGGGATTTTTAAGGGTTCTTCTAATTTGCATTGGTAGGCCCTTTTCAAGTCTATTCTTTACTGTTCTGATTTGGGCTATATGTGGATAATTTGGCTTCCAGTTGGCGGCCATTTTGTCACAACTTAGCAATTAGAATTAACTGGGGACTCATTTGGATGTAAGATAAGCACTCTTGGTTGGAGGACATCTGACCAACCACCTCACATTGCTGTCCAGCTCAAGTTCATGCTTGGTATGACATTCTTGGGATCTGATGGACTCACTCTGCTGAATGCTGGGCAGAACAGTGGAAGATTGGGGAAGCACCCATATTCATGACTCACCTTTATGGTGAATTGGCAATGAGAACCTCACCTTAGTTAAAGGGGTTCCTGCTAGGGTGGTGATGCCCATTAACAGAGTTTAAAGCATGAGTGTGCTCTTAACCTTCTTTGCAAATTCCTTGCCCACTGTTGCCTCACTGCAGAATGTTTGTACAAGCTAATAAAGCTGGGAGGCTTACACAAAATGCACCTTCAATGAGTAGTAGGTGCAAGGTTTCATTCATTGTTTTATAGTTTCCCTGTTTGGAAATAGAATATGAAAATAGAATATGACCAAACAAAAAGCAAATGTCCTTTTGAGTGCTGTTCTAGTTGCTGATCTAATCTAAAACAAATGGTACCCGTTTGTATAGCAATTCATTATGTTTTTCATTTTGCCTCTGTGGTCATTTTAATTCAAATCTGACCATTTCATTTAGCTAAAGGGCCATCTTAGGTTAGTCCTTTATATTCCAAATTTTGGCAACCACAAACGTAGAAGCAACTATCAGATTAAATACATTCATTTCTTGTTTTTGTTTTGTTTTGTTTTAATCAATATAAGCACAAACAGATCCAATTCTAGCTTAATACCTGCCATGTCAGCAATTTTATGTAATAACATTATTTGGGACAATACAACTACGGTTGTATGATGTTCACATCAGCTACCAAACATTTTCAGCATCTAAACTGAATTGTGTTACAGATCCCGTTATATCTTTGCAGAGTTAAGGACCACTTCTATGCAATTTTACATCAAATCTCTCTTCAGCTGAGTGACAATGGACTTAACAAGTCTTTCCCCAATCATTCTTCCATTAATGGAAAACATATTTCATCACATCTTACACGTTTGATATTAATCTTAGTGTAAACACCTATGATAATCTGCTCAATACATCAAGTTCTTCTATTTCTGACTAGTTTGAAAGCTAGTGCAACATAGGGGTTAAAGGCCTGAAGATCTCAGGTTCAATTCCTGACATATCCAGGCAGGGCTGAGAAAGAATTCTGTCTAAAACCTTGGAGAGCCATTAACCCACAGCCATTCAGTGCTGTAGGGGGGCAATAGCTTTTTCTATTGTTAAGACAAGCCTCTATTGAGGTAAACTTTGAGTGAACTTGGATGGGAGGGGGAGTTTGCGGAAATGTTCTATGAGTGGTGTGATATGATGTTAAATGGGCTGAAGTTCTGTACAGTGGTACCTTGGTTCTCAAACTTAATCTGTTCCGGAAGTCCGTTCCAAAACCAAAGCGTTCCAAAACCAAGGTGCACTTTCCCATAGAAAGTAATGCAAAATGGATTAATCCGTTCCAGACTTTTAAAAACAACCCCTAAAACAAAAAATTGACTGAATTTTACTACCTCTACAGGTGTTCTGTTAATGGTTCTCTTGCCATTGCTGCTTTTATCCATTTCAGCAGTCACACAGTGAATCAATCGGTAGCTGAACTGGGTTCCACACAGTCACAAAAACAAGTCACAAGCCACAGTCACAAAAACGAAAAAGCCACACAAACAAAAACACAAAAAATTAGCAAAAGCACCAAATATAAGCTCCATCTATCACCTCCATGTTGCGTGGGACTCAGCAGCTGACAGAATGGAAGAGGAAGTCTCCAATTAGCAGCGGGGGACTCAATTTACAAACGGAACACACTCAGAAAGGAAGTGGAACAGTGTAAGACTCAAAACTGAGCATGTTTGGCTTCCGAAAAAAAAAGTTCAAAAACCGGAACACCTATTTTCAGGTCTGCAGCATTTGGGTTCCAAGTAGTTCTAAGATCTAAGCTGTTCGAAAACTGAGGTACCACTGTGTTTGGTTCTGATATATGGAGTGATGTTTGATGATTGGTCAGTATTTGTGCTGGTTAGAAGGTTCTGGAATGGGCATGCTCCGTGGGGATGAAACTGTTGTAGCAGGTTTCCCACCTAAATGTAACTTGCTCTAGCCTACCCTATAAAGACCACTGCTCAGCCATTACTTGGGGCTTCCAGTCTAGTTCCAGTCTAGTCATTGTCATGTGTGTCCTGGTTTTCATTTTTGGGTCTGCTGGGAGCCTTTCAGATCTGAAATAAAGTGTCTTGAGGTAATTACCTGAGTCTGTATGTCCACCTCCTAAATGGATTCCCTGTAAATTTTATATCATTTCTATAACAGTGTAAACTCATCCCCATCATCATTGACCATTTGCCATGCTGACTGGGGCAGATGAGACTTGGAATTCCAACATCTGGGGGATTGCATGCTCCTGGATCCTGAACCTTCCCAGAAGCAGGAGGACAGTATAAATTTGGAACAGTGGTTTGCAGAGGGACATAGTTCAGAAGGCAGAAGTTAGGAAGTCCTGGAGGGGGGACAGCTAGGAGGAGAAAACTGGGAAAGAGAGAGTTAACAGAGTCACTTCTCTGGAAAGCATTCACCTGCTCAGCCCAAGGTCAAGAAGAGCAGATAAGGTGGCAGCACAGAAAGCACAGTGGTTACGAGATCAGGTTACAAGACACGGTAGTGACGCGGGTGACTAGGGGGGAAGTGGGTGAAACCCTTAATTAGGAGCACCTTCATTCCTCGGAATGGATTCTTTGTTCTCTTGCTGTGATCATCAGAGTTTCTAACTGGTAAGAAGACTCCTTCTTTGTTCTGCTTATCTACTGCCAAAGGAGGGGAGGAAGCTGATTCTCTGAAGCCTGACACCATCCTTGTCTTGTCGCAGGCTCTCCAACTAGTCATGTCATTTACTTTCCAGATTTCAAACGAACTCTGGTTTGTGTCTGATAGCCTAATAGTGTTATAAATGAACAGTTCATGTGGGGGGATCACCGTGCACATTTTCTAGCTGGTAGGATAAATAAAACAGAGGATTTGATGGCTCTCGAGATATGGAAGAAGCTAAATGCTACTTTCCATGTCTCATCTCTAAATAAAGGCTTTAAAATATGTACATTGTGAGGTTCTGGGGCTCTTAATGTTTTCAAAGGAATCCCAGCTAGCAGTGACAAGGTACGTTGAATGTACGAGCAAGATTTGGAAGCTCAGAGCACAAGAAGAAAGATGCAGGGGGAGGGGGAGTGATTAAATTTCTATCAGCATATCCATTGGGGATAGTCCTCCCAAGAACTGTGTAGCATAAAAGGAAAGCTTTCTTGTTTCATTGGCAAGCTTGTGGATTGGCAACCATGCAGCAGTTCCAAGTCTTTCCTTTTTTGAAGGCTTTGTGAAAGCTTCACACAGGCATCTGGAAACATATAGTTGTACAGCTAATAAAGGGAGATTAGTATTTGGTCTATGTGTGATCAGCTTAGCTCAACCATCAGTAGACTCAGTATCACTCAGTGATCTGTATTCCCCTCTGTACCAAACAGGTAGATGGTCATAATCAGGGAAAAAGAGATTCCTGGTCTGGAATTTAAAAAGCCACTAGAACCCATGGTAAACATGAAGCATTTGAGGAAACCTACTTCTTCACAGTAAACCACAGAGCCTAGGGCTTGTCGATCAGAAGGTTGGCGGTTCGAATCCCCGCGATGGGGTGAGCTCCCGTTGCTCGGTCCCTACTTCTGCCAACCTGGCAGTTAGAAAGCACGTCAAAGTGCAAGTAGATAAATAGGTACCGCTCCAGCGGGAATGTAAACGGCGTTTCTGTGTGCTGCTCTGGTTCTCCAGAAGCAGCTTAGTCATGCTGCCCACATGACCCAGAAGCTGTACGCTGGCTCCCTCGGCCAATAATACAAGATGAGCGCTGTAACCCCAGGGCCGTCTGCGACTGGACCTAACGGTCAGGGGTCCCTTTACCTTCTTTACTTCTTCACATAGATCATAACTTGCTGATTTGGGGATTAATTCACTTTACATTGACTGCTATAAATACTATTGTACCTTGGAAGTAAAAAAGAATCTGTTCCGGAAGTCCGTTCGACTTTCAAAACGTTCGAAAACCAAATCATGGCTTCTGATTGGCTGCAGGAAGCAGCTGGAACAGTCACTTCCGGGTTTGCAACATACAGGAGCCAAATCATTCGGGAATGAAACTGTTTGAAAACAAAGGTACAACTGCACAATGAACAAGTCCTGTTTTATAAATATAATGAACAAATCTTGTTTTATTTTAGATGTAGGATCTCAAGAGCCTTTTCACATGTAGGTATGGGGTCAGTATTTTCTTCTACAGGGAGAAGCAGCCAGCCAGCCCTGTACCAGGAAGGTCATGGAGAACAGCTGGGAGCTGATTCCTGGCTAGTACAGAGGGGGCAGGCATGGTGGAAAGGAAGGAGTAATGCAGGTGATTTAAACCTCTTTTGGTTTCCATGCAGGAGACAACAAGAGCTTCTGTAGGATGCAGAAAACCAGAAAGACAGTTAGAGGGCGACAAAGAAAACTGGGGTGGTTGGTACTCGGTTGGCACTGGTAGATATACTATAAGCCCTTGTCTAAAGCCAATGGCTGCTGCTTCCTGGTTTGTTTCTTTTGAACTATGGAGGTTTTATATTGTTCCAAGATTTCCTTGCATTTTTTGATATTTGTTCGATTTCCCTTCTCCTGATATTCAAGAACCAGGAGTACTCACCGGCTCCACAACATCAGGGATTAACATGCCTGACTGCCAGGTAGCATTGGAACCCATAAGAATACTACATGTTTTCTTCCTGGTCCTGTTAATTCAGCCCAGCTATACATAACTGAGCCTGGCCTAACCTACCCTGCTCTACCCTAATTTCTATTTTTCAGCCTTTGCTTGTCATTATAGTTTTGCTTACGACCTCAGTTCATCCAACTTTGCCACCCAAAGTTGTGTTACTTCTTATCATATCTCCACCCATTTCCCATCTCATTTTTTGGGAATTGCTTTGTTGATGAAATCCATCATCTCCCTTTGTTCATATTCCACTTTAAAGCTCGCTTTTCCTACATGCTCTTTAGTTTATTCCCTTAAACCTCAGTCCTAACCATGACAAGCTTTAACTCTGCATAACTGCCTTCATCCATGTGAACCCTTTTCTACCTTTGTCCTTCCATCTGCTGTTTTCTCTATGACCTGCAATAGGATGTAAGGTCAATGGGTGCAGAGACCTATCTAGTTTCTCCCAATGTATGAGGACCATGCACACTGATGGTGTTGTTTAAATGAAGATGGTAATGAAGAAGAAGAAGAAGAAGAAGAAGAAGAAGAAGAAGAAGAAATCTTTGCAGATGAAAACGCTCTACATATCTGTCACCACCTCAATGGCGGGATCGTAGGTGGAGGCTATTTCTGGGCCTCTTTGGATAAATGATGAACTAAAAAGTATGTCAGGGTCCCCCCCACCTTTTCTTGAGAGAATTGTCTTTGTGGGAGAAATGTCAAAAGTGAATGTAAAACATTGGTTAGAAAAGGCATCAAAGACAGGCTTTGATCAATGCTCACTCAGCAATCTTCCCAGAGCACAGCTACTTGCAACCCTTAGTTCAGCAGTTCTGAGTATTGCACTACATACTTGCTATTAATGCCTCTGTTAGAAACAGACGCTATTATAGCAGCTTCAGTTTCTTCTATTTGACTCTCTCTTTTTGCTTTAACAATTATTATTATGGATCCTTTCCCATACTGCAATCCTAACCCTACTTCCCTGCAAGTAAACTCTGTTGTATTCAGTTGGATTTACTTCTGAGCAGACATGGTTGGAATTGTGTTGTGAACTTTAAACTAGATTTCTACTAAGTATCTGCTGGTTTGTGGGCTTTTTGGTGTGGCTTTGCTTTTGAACTGCCGAGTCTCAAATTATTTTTGTGAGCTAGTGTGTTGGGTTTTGGTTTTTGGGGTCACACATACGAAAGACTCATTTTTCTCAGTTAGCATTCTGCTGGAACCTTCAGGCCTGATTTGCAGCTCTGATGTTACATGTACATGTTCACCAGATTAACTATCTGCTTATTTTCATTACTTTCAGGCTAACGCATTTCAGTAATTCTGCTGTGCCGCTTTACCAAAAGTGACAAAAAAAATTGTCGCTGGACTGTTAATTGGCACTTCTCTTTCATTATCCCTTTCTTCTAATCTTCCCGGTCAAAACCAATTCAAATCTTCTGTTCCAGATGTAGCACAGTTTTGTCGTGCATGGAGTGCTCCATGAATGTTCGCCAGGAGGAAGGCTGAGCTAGAAGTCTATTGTTTGTGCAAGTCAGTCTGGAATCAGTCTACAGCCCCCTCAGGCAGCCACTAGGGTCCCACCAATACCCAACCTGGACTCCTCTTTAATCAAAAAATTCTGGCACTCTGAATCAATGCTGAGTAACTGGGAACTGCGCTTGAATTGACTTTTGTTGTTTAGTCGTTTAGTCGTGTCCAACTCTTCATGACCCCATGGACCAGAGCACGCCAGGCACTCCTGTCTTCCACTGCCTCCCACCGTTTGGTCAAACTCATGGTGGTAATTTCAAGAACACTGTCCAACTATCTCGTCCTCTGTCGTCCCCTTCTCCTTGTGACCTCAATCTTTCCCAGCATCAGGGTCTTTTCCAGGGAGTCTTCTCTTCTCATGATGTTGCCTGTGCTGGTCCCGGGGGTAAGGTACCGTGAGTGTAGCAGAGTCCACACGAAGAGGGGCGAGGTCCGATGCAGAGAGCCGGGCGGGGAACAGGATCGCTGGAACAGAAGGCTGAGCAGGTAACAGGAACGCCGGATGGTCGGGAACAGGAGGCCGAGCAGGGAACAGGAGTACTGGATAGTCAGGAACAGGAGGCCGAGCAGGGAACAGGAGTACTGGATAGTCAGGAACAGGAGGCCGAGCAGGGATCAAGAACACAAGAAGGTCCGTAGCCAACAACGACGTTGCTCCCACAACCTGGGACCGGCCTGACTGGGCTTTTATCCTCTTCTAAGGTCAGGGGCGGTCCCGACCCCCAGGAGCCCCGCCTCCTCTGGCCTTAAGGCGAGCACTCCTCCTGGGGGCAACCAGTTCCCTTCGCCTCTCTGCCCTAAGCCTCTGCAGATCAGGAGAGGCCGAAGGGTCACTGGGCCCTGGAGGAGGCTCACCTGTGGCCACTGAGTCATCAAGCCCCTCTGGGGCCAGAAGGGCTTCACCTGGGACCAGCTCCTGATGCACTGCCACAGGTGCAGGCTCCTCAGCATCTAGGCCTTGCCCCAGTTCAGCCGGCCCTGGAGGCGGGGACTCCTGTGCAGGCTGGGATTCCTCTGTTTCATCCTCCGAATCGGAATCCCAGGCCATCACACCATCCCCCCTCCCAGACCCCCCCCTCAACCGAGGGTCCGGACCCGGCTTGCCGGGGTACGTCGCATGGAACTCTCGGAGGCAGGCAGGTGCGTGGACGTTGGCCGCTGGTTCCCAGGAACGGTCCTCCGGTCCGTACCCCTTCCAGTCAATGAGATACTGCAGCTTTCCCCTGCGGTATCGGGAGTCCAGGATGCATTCCACCTCGTACTCAGGCTCTCCCCGAACCAACACTGGCTGCGGTCGGGGACGGTTCGGGTGGAACTCGTCGGGTGGGGCCACCGGACTCAAAAGGGACCTGTGGAAGACCGGGTGAACCTTCAGGGTCGCGGGTAACCGGAGACGGAATGCCACAGGAGAGACTTGGTCTACGATAGGGAACGGGCCGGTGAAGCGGGCGTCCAACTTCCGCGAAGGTCGAGAGGGGTGGAGATGGCGAGTGGAGAGCCAAACCAGGTCACCGACGCGAAGTTCCGGCCCCACCTGGCGGTGGCGGTCAGCCTGGGCTTTGTACGCTTCCTTGGCCTGGTGCAGTTGCTCCACCAAAAGCTGTTGCTGGGACTGGAGCTCATGAAGCCACTCCGTCACTGCCGGGACCGCGGATGCCGGCAGCACCTCTGGAAACAGCCGTGGATGATAACCATAACTGGCCTGGAACGGGGTCTGCTGGGTGGACGCATTCACCGCGTTGTTATAGGCGAACTCCGCCAATGCCAGGTGGCCGACCCAGTCATCCTGCTGGTAGCTGCAGTAACACCGGAGGTACTGCTCCAGCACCGCGTTCGCCCGTTCCGTCTGGCCATCGGTCTGTGGGTGATAGGCTGACGAGAGGCAGACCTCTGTCCCGAGGGTCTGGTGTAATGCTCGCCAGAACCGGGATGTGAACTGAACTCCCCGGTCGGACACCACGCGCTCAGGTAGTCCATGCAGGCGGAAGACATGCTGAAGGTACAGCTGAGCAGTTTCCTTGGCTGTGGGTACAGATGGACAGGGAGTGCAGTGTACCATCTTGGTGAAATGGTCGGAGAAAACCAGAAGGCAGGTACAGCCACGAGACGAGGGTAAGTCCACTACAAAGTCCAACGAAACCGTGTGCCAAGGGCGCGGTGGAACTGGCAATGGCTGAAGTAGGCCGGGGGGTCGCCCGGTAGGACCCTTGGCACGACGACAGACATCACAACCAGCAACGTAGCGAGCCACGTCAGCCTTCAGGCGGGGCCACCAAAATTCACGACTGACCAGATGGGTGGTCCGATACCGTCCAAAGTGCCCCGCTGCTGGGGCATCATGGGCCATCCGGAGAACCTCCAGCCGTAGTGGCCCTGGCGGGACATACAGCCGACCGTGGTGCAGCAGAAGGCCCTGATGCAGGACCAGCCCCGGATACTGTGGGCTGGACCCTTCAGCCAGCTCCCGGAGACGATCCTGGGCCCAAGCGTCGACCCGCTGCTGTTCCCGCACCCGAACCTGCAGTGGCTGCGCCTCCTGGGTGGCCAGGAATGCAGCCGGAGGTAGGATCGTGGTGGGTTCTGCTTGCTGCACCGTGTCTGCGTTGTCTTCAGGTTTCCGGGACAGGGCATACGCCTTCTGATTCTGAGAGCTAGGGATGTAGCGGATCCGAAACTGGAACCGGGAAAAGAACAACGCCCACCGGATCTTTCTTTGGTTCAGCTTGCGGGTGGTCTGGAGGTACTCCAGGTTCCGGTGGTCGGTTCTCACCTCCACCGGATGTCGTGCCCCCTCAAGATGATGGCGCCAGACCTCAAAGGCTACCTTGATGGCCAGTAGTTCCCGCTCCCACACAGTATAGTTACGCTCCGCTGGTAGGAGCTGGCGGGAATAGAAGGCACAGGGTAAGAGTGGCGCTTCAGGACCAATCTGTTGAGACAAGACGGCACCGAGAGCCGTACTGGAGGCGTCGGTCTCCACCACAAAGGGTCGAGAGGGGTCAGGATGTTGTAAGATTGGTGCCCTCTGGAAACAGGCCTTCAACCCCTGAAACGCCTCCTCTGCCTCCTTGTCCCAGGAAAACGGCGTCTTTGGGCGCAGTAGCCGGGTCAACGGGGTGGTGCGATGAGCATAATCAGCGATGAAGGTCCGGTAGTAATTGGCGAACCCCAGGAAACGTTGTAGGTCCTTGCGGTTCCGGGGTGCCGCCCATTCTTGAACCGCTGTCACCTTCCCCGGGTCCATTTGCACCCCATCCGGAGAGAGCCGGTGACCAAGGAAGTCCACAGTCCGCTGATGGAACTCGCACTTGCTGAGCTTTGCGTACAAACGGTGCTCACGCAAGCGTTGCAGCACGGTCCGGACATGTCCCTCATGGCGAGCCGGGTCACGGGAGTAAATCAGTATGTCATCCAAATACACCACCACGTACTTGTCTAACAAGTCCTGATACACGTGGTTGATGTAGCGTTGGAACACAGCAGGCGCGTTGCACAAACCGAACGGCATAACCAAATATTCGAACTGCCCGTACCGGGTCCCAAACGCTGTCTTCCACTCATCCCCGGCTCGGATCCGAATCAAGTTGTAGGCCCCCCGGAGGTCCAGCTTGGTGAACACCTGTGCCCCTTGCACCCGCTCCAGCAGCTCCAAGATAAGGGGCAAGGGGTACCGATCTGGGACGGTAATTTTGTTCAGGGCTCTGGTGCCGCGGTAGGCGAGGTAGAAGGCCTAATGAACCCACGCTCCAGGTTCTTGCGCAAGAAGTCCTGCAAAGCCTTGCGCTCTGGCTCTGTTAGAGAATATAAGCGACTCACTGGTAAAGGCGCTCCAGGTTGAAGGTCTATGCCGCAGTCAAAAGGCTGATGCGGCGGCAGCTGGTCTGCCCCCCGTTCCTCGAACACGTCCTGGTAGTCCTGATACACGGCTGGGAGCGTGGGTGCTGCCTCCTCTGAGGGCGCGGCCGCCAGCGTCCCGGATTGAGCATGGGAACATGGGTCTGGGAAGTGCACGGTCCGTTTGACCCAGTCAATCTGAACGTTGTGGGCTTCCAGCCAGTCCATCCCGAGCACCAGGGGGAAGCGGGGCATAGAGGCAATGTCCAAAGTTCGCAACTCCCAGTGCTGCTGGAAACACAGGACCAGGGGCTGGGTCTCCTGAGTAACGGCACCTGAACACAGAAGTCGTCCGTCAATCGCTTCCACCTGGACCGGTACTGGCTTGTTCCGAAGTGGCACCTGATGATGGGCGGCAAAAGCAGCGTCCATATAGGAGCGGGTTGCCCCTGAATCTACCAAAGCATGGGTGTGGATCCAGGGCCCACCTGGAGGGTATAAACGCACCGAAACCATAAGATGTTGCAAGTCCATTGGTGCAGGCCCATTCTGCGTGGTTTGGGACCCCCGGTAGCTAGGGCCATCAGCTACTGGGGTTGGCGGTTTCCCTGCGGCTTGCGTTTCTCAGGGCAAGACCGAGCGAAGTGTCCACTTCCGCCACAGTAAAGACAGAGATTTCCCTCCCGACGCCGCGCCTTCTCTGCGGGGGAAAGGCGTGGACGCACTGCCCCGAGCTGCATAGGCTCCTCCGTTAAATCAGTTGTGACCGTGGGGCTGCCGGAAAAAGCTGGTGCCGTGAACTGGAAGTGTTGGCGACCCCGGCCTGACGACGATCCTCCAACCGGTCGTCTATTTGTAGACTCCATTGAATGAGAGTGTCTAGCGTGGTGGGGCGTTCCATTGTGGCCAACTGATCCAGTACCTCGTCCGAAAGCCCTTCGAGATACTGGTCCCGCAGTGCCGAATCATTCCAGGTCAAGTCCTGTGCCAACAGCCGAAACTCCGTGGTATATGCGGCCACCGTGGACTTGCCCTGTTTCAAACGCCGAATCGCCCGGTTGGCTTGACTCCCTTTCTGGGGGTTGCCGAACGCGGCCTCCAAACGATTGCAAAACCCCGTATAGTCTGCCAGCAATGGGGAGTCTTGCCTGAGTAGCGGCAACGCCCACTTGGCCGCCTGGTCCTTTAACAAACTAATCAAAAAGTGCACCTTGGTGCGGTCGTCAGGAAAGTTCCGGGCTCGCCCCTGGATATACAGCTTGGCCTGGGCCAGGAACATGGGAAAGCTGGCCGGGGCTCCATCAAATTTCTCAGGCAAAGCCACTGGGTACTTGCCAGGCGCCGGGGCGTCGGCCCCAGGAGCCGGTAGGGCTTCCAAGCGTTGCTGAAGTGCCACAACCGCGTCACTGAGCTGCTGCACGGTGTGAGTCAAGGCCTGGTTCTCCTGGGCCAAAGTCACCAGTGCAGCCGCCTGGTCAGCCATGGCCTCTGGCTCTTCCCGAATGCACCCCTACGAAGGGGGAGTGCGGGTGTGGCGGGAGCAAACTGTGCTGGTCCCGGGGGTAAGGTACCGTGAGTGTAGCAGAGTCCACACGAAGAGGGGCGAGGTCCGATGCAGAGAGCCGGGCGGGGAACAGGATCGCTGGAACAGAAGGCTGAGCAGGTAACAGGAACGCCGGATGGTCGGGAACAGGAGGCCGAGCAGGGAACAGGAGTACTGGATAGTCAGGAACAGGAGGCCGAGCAGGGAACAGGAGTACTGGATAGTCAGGAACAGGAGGCCGAGCAGGGATCAAGAACACAGGAAGGTCCGTAGCCAACAACGACGTTGCTCCCGCAACCTGGGACCGGCCTGACTGGGCTTTTATCCTCTTCTAAGGTCAGGGGCGGTCCCGACCCCCAGGAGCCCCGCCTCCTCTGGCCTTAAGGCGAGCACTCCTCCTGGGGGCAACCAGTTCCCTTCGCCTCTCTGCCCTAAGCCTCTGCAGATCAGGAGAGGCCGAAGGGTTACTGGGCCCTGGAGGAGGCTCACCTGTGGCCACTGAGTCATCAAGCCCCTCTGGGGCCAGAAGGGCTTCACCTGGGACCAGCTCCTGATGCACTGCCACAGGTGCAGGCTCCTCAGCATCTAGGCCTTGCCCCAGTTCAGCCGGCCCTGGAGGCGGGGACTCCTGTGCAGGCTGGGATTCCTCTGTTTCATCCTCCGAATCGGAATCCCAGGCCATCACACCGCCAAAGTATTGGAGCCTCAGCTTCAGGATCTGTCCTTCTAGTGAGCACTCAGGGCTGAATTGACTTACAACCCCCCAATGTAGAATTGCTCCAGGACATTACAGTAAATGAAATGGTACTGATTCAGAGTCCTCCTAAAGAGCCATTACTTCTGCTGCTCTGGTCCTCCCATGAGGAGAGAGCCAAACAGAGTGCATGTTGCCAAGGAACCTGGTGCCATCTTTCCATGTGTTGTGCAATTTTGATGCAGAAGATGTCTCAACTAAGGCCTGGGGAAAGTACCTGCCTAATACTGAACTTTGATGGACAAGCCTGACCCCGCAGAAGGCAACTTTCTATGTTCCCAAGAGCTTTCAAACATTTAGGCAACTTATGTCCAACATCTCTACAATGAAAATTGGGATGTCCTATTCCATAACAACAACAACATTATTATGTCAGGGGTCAGCAAACTTTTCCAGCAGGGGGCCGGTCCTCTGTCCCTCAGACCTTGTGGGGGGCTGGACTATTATTTTTTTGGAGGGGGATGAACAAATTCCTATGCCTCACAAATAACCCAGAGATGCATTTTAAATAAGAGGACACATTCTACTCATGTAAAAATACGCTGATTCTCGGACCATCCGGGGGCCGGATTGAGAAGGCGATTGGGCCAGATCCAGCCCCCAGGCCTTAGTTTGCCTAATCATGATTTATACCCTGCCTTTCTGATTGGATTGCCCCAGCCACTCTGGGCAGCTTCCAACATATATAAAAACATAATAAAACATTAAACATTGAAAAACTTCCTTATGCAGGGCTGCCTTCAGATGTCTTCTAAAGGTTGGCTGGGGGGGGGGGTCACATAACTCCATACCCTCCAATATTTTTTTGATGAAAATAAGTATGTCCTAAGGAAGAGCGGGACATTCTAGGATCACATCAGAAACTGGGATGGCTTCTGTAAATCCAGGACTTTCCCTGGACACTTAGAGACACTTGGAGGGTCTGATATTCTGTCACATGAGAGAAATGCATGACAAACTTTGAACTAGCCTCCAGACACTTTCCCTATGGGAAAACCCATGAGCATAGACCCAGGCCAGAAGACGACGAAGAAGAAAATACAAATAATAACTACGAAACCCAAGTTTGATTTATTCTCTGAGTGAAAACACAGTTCAAAAGAGACATGAGAATAACTATTTTAAAGGCCCTTAAGTAAGCAACAATAGCACCACTGAAGAACTAATGAATTAATTAAATGCCGTGCAAAGGAGGTTAGCAAGTGCTGAGCCAGGAGAAAGGTGGAAGCAGAGTGTTCTTGCCTTAGCGGTGGAAATGGTGAAAGAACAGATACATTAATTGGGTTGATTCCCCTCCTCCTTCCAAGGAATGTTCACCTTGCATCACCGTTAGTCGCAGGTTTCATGTTCAGCCATTGATTTTCTGCTTAGCTTGATCTGGCTTGCAAGCAAATCATAATGCCCAAGTGGCTATATGAGGATTGAAGACAAACATTGCAAGCGAACCTTGTTGCACCAGGCCTCAGACAAGCAGGCCCAATTGCTCCTGATGGCCCGAGGCCCGCCAATAATTTTTCTCAACTGGCCAGTGTGCCATGCAATCTGGAGATAGAACATTTAGATTAAAATGCAACAGTATTCTGGCACTGAGTAACGCATCGCGTCATGCAACCACCACTAGGGTGACAGTGATTAATAACAGTGTAATTATCTGGCTTGGAAGCGACTGGAATCCATTTCTCTTTCAAGCTCTGGAGGGGTTTTCATTTTCCTGTGTGGTGGCATCTTCATTTCGCACACTAGAAGTGTGCTTACCTCTTTCCAAAATGAATAAAAGCCAATATCCCCACCCTCCATTTAAAAAATACTCAGGTACAGAAAAGATGGACTGTTTCGTGCATTAAAAGGCAAAGGGAATGAAGGTTTTGTTAATTCAAGTGCTTTTTAGCAGAAAGCACAAAAGAGATTATTTCTTGTGCACAGTTCACATCCTCTTCTCACTGAGAGCTGATTTACTCCTAATAATTAGACAGTGGCTCTCCTCCCTCGCCATCTCTGTCTTGGTTAAATAGGATTGCTGTATTATTTATTTATTTTTTACAAAAAATAAAAACACATTTATTCAGAAGTTACACTACAGCTTTGCTCACTGCTATAATGCCACAAAACCATCACTCCAGTCCTCAAACTTTTATCATTATGCTGGCTCACCTAATAATAATAATAATAATAATAATAATAATAATAATAATAATAATTTATTTATACCCCACCCTCCCCAGCCAAGACGGCTAACAACCAATAATAAAAACAAGTTGATTAAAATACAATTTAAAAGATTAAGATACAACATTAAAACATTAGGATGCAGCCTCTTCACAGGAGGAGAAAGGAAAAAGAAAGAGGGGGAGGGAATCAAACTGATTCCAAGCCAAAGGCCAGGTGGAACAACTCTGTCTTACAGGCTCTGCAGAAAGAAATCAGATCCCACAGGGCCCTGGTCTCATGAGACAGAGTATTCCACCAGGCCAGAGCCAGTGTTGAGAAAGCCCTGGCTCTGGTTGAGGCTAATCTAACTTCCTTAGGGCCCGGGACTAGTAGGGTGTTGCTATTTATGGACCTTAAGGTCCTCCATAGGGCATACCAGGAGAGGCGGTCCCATAGGTATGAGATACCCTCAATAGGAACCCAACTACCAATCTGGAAGGGGTATATTGATTGAAAATGTCTAGTAAAATAGCATTTTCAAAGGATTTCATATGCAAGTTCACATGGCTGGGGAAACAAGACAGATATTTGCAAATACATTTTACAACATTAATAACGAAAGAATGACCTGTATCAAGGGATGGGTAAGATATTCGCTTTGATATTTGAACTTGCCTAATTGGTACCTTTCAAAACATTATGTGAACTGAAACACAGCCATTCTTGCAAATTCACACTTACGTATATGAATTTTGCAACGCAGCTCTCCTGCCAAGTAAAGTCTACAAAATGCTTTGAAAGTTTTTGATTTTTTAAAAAAATCAAGTGGCATATACATTTTATGTAATAAAAATAAATAAACAAAACTGTATACAAAACTACATATTATGAGAAATTCTCAATGCAGGCTGCATATTTTTATGAGGACTTTAAAAATCACAAATCGATGTGGAAATGTGGAGAACTGAATTTAAACTTGGAAAAGCCATTCAGTTGGGTACGAAATCCTTTTACTTTGGTGGGGTTTTGGGCATGGAAAAACAGAGCCAGGATTCATGTTCCTGCATTATAACCAATGGTACTAATTGCATTTAATCCTTCTTTGGGGGGCAGACTCGGACCCTCAGATGCCGAGATGTGGCTCTCTAAAGGACTAAAAGCCTGTAACTTCTATAAGGATAATAATTTAATAACAGAGGCAGCAATCACAGAAAAGCTAGGAAGAACTCACCTTTCTTGGCTTTTATGAGCGCAGCTACATTCTTTCCTTTCAAAACCTGGGATTAAAGAAAATGCTACACGGCAGCTGACCCAGTTTGAAAGAGAGCTCCTGAATAGTGCTGGTGCCTCCAGGGCCAACGATCTCAGATTTATAAATGGATTTTGGAGAGAGCATCTGGGTCAAGCGACTATCTCAGAACTTTGTGGGAGTGAAAGCTTGACATTATAGTAGACCCATATTATAGCAGAGCTAGAAGATTGGAATATTTTTTTTAGCTCAAACTACCCTTCAGAAACAACTCTGCAAGCATTAAGGAGCTTTCACTTGAAACTATTCATTGTTGTTGTTGTTTAGACGTTTAGTCGTGTCTGACTCTTCGTGACCTCATGGACCAGAGCACGCCAGGCACTCCTGTCTTCCACTGCCTCCCACAGTTTGGTCAAACTCATGCTGGTAGCTTCGAGAACACTATCCAACCATCTTGTCCTCTGTTGTCCCCTTCTCCTTGTGCCCTCCATCTTTCCCAACATCAGGGTCTTTTCTAGGGAGTCTTCTCTTTTCATGAGGTGGCCAAAGAATCGAGGCTCAGCTTTACGATCTGTCCTTCCACTGAGCACTCAGGGCTGATTTCCTTAAGAATGGAGAGGTTTGATCTTCTTGCAGTCCATGGGACTCTCAAGAGTCTCCTCCAGCACCATAATTCAAAAGCATCAATTCTTCGGCGATCAACCTTCTTTATAGTCCACTTACACATCACTACTGGGAAAACCATAGCTTTAACTATACGGGCCTTTGTTGGCAAGGTGATATCTCTGCTTTTTAAGATGCTGTCTAGGTTTGTCATTGCTTTTCTCCCAAGAAGCAGGCATCTTTTAATTTCGTGGCTGCTGTCGCCATCTGCAGTGATCATAATGGTGTCTTATTCCTAGGAAGTTGTCGTGGATATTCTCTATATTTTCCCCCCATTGTGTTGGAAGACGTTCCATTCAGTTGGAGCATATTTTCATATGTGCTGAATTGGCAGGCCTTCTGGAGGCAAGTGTTTCATGAAATCAGATCTATAATGGGGCAATGGGTGCACCCTGACCTTACTTATTGGCCCAGATTTTTGCTCTGAAATGAATTAGCCATTTCCTGTTAGAGGCATCATTGCCCACAATTGGAAAGATGTTACTGGAGTCGATTTAGACCCATGAAAGTGTTGAAAATTGCTTCATTAGAAAAAAAGGCTACCCAAATATAGAATAGACCGAGGACAAAATAAACTTTCTTTTGAATCTGTTTGGTCTGATTTTATTTGTTTTGTCATGGCTGTCCACCGCCTTTGGCATTCAACTACCTATTGGCATAATAATAGTGATTTCTTGCTTTTATAGAAATGTTTTTGTAGCCATGCTAGCCAGGGAACAAGAGAGTATTGAGATAGTGTCTAATCCAATTATGTTATTCTTATACTTATTAACTTATATAGATGTATATCTTTTGCTCTTTGGATTCAGTTGTTCCCCAGGTGTTTCCTCCTGGAGGCTGGGGTTATTGTTTTTGTCATTGTTATTTCCTCTGTATACAGATAGGTAGCCGTGTTGGTCTGCCATAGTCAAAATAAAAAAAATTCCTTCCAGTAGCACCTTAAAGACCAACTAAATTAGTTCTTGGTATGAGCTTTCGTGTGCATGCACACTTCTTCAGATACACACTGAAGAAGTGTGCATGCACACGAAAGCTCATACCAAGAACTAACTTAGTTGGTCTTTAAGGTGCTACTGGAAGGAATTTTTTTATTTCCTCTGTATGTTATGTTTTGTTTTTATTCTTTGTGTTTCCACGTATTTAAAAAATGTGTGTCTGTGTATCTGTGATTGGAAAAAATAAGAAGCTGAAATCAACATTTTTTTTTATTTTCATGTTAATTTAACATTTGAAACAATAACAATATTTCAAATATTTTTTAAAAAACCACAGAATTAATATTGAATCCCCCCTGTAATGCATTTTATTACATTACAGTCACACCTCGTTTTATAGACGCTTTGGGTTGCGCAATTTTGGGTTGCGCACCACGCCAAACCCGGAAGTACTGGAATGGGTTACTTCCGAGTTTCAGTGCTTGCGCATGCACAGAAGCACTAAATCGTGCTTTGCGCATGCGCAGAAGCACCAAATCGCAACCCGTGCGTGCACAGACACGGTGCTGCGGGTTGCGGATGCTGCGGGTTGTGAACGTGCTTCCCGCACGGATTACATTCACAACCTGATCGTCCACTGTATTTTCCACTACATGTTCTGATTTCTCTGTATATTGAATTTATATACTACCCTATACCCAGATGACTCAGGGCGGTTCAGTGCCCCCCCATTGTTTCATTACCCCTGACCATATGAAAGGGGTTTTGAGTTCCCCGAATCCTTCATATGGTCCCAGAACCCTAAATGCCAGGACCATATAACACCAGTCTTGAAAGACCTACGGTACCTTTTCAAGCACAATTAAAAGTGTGGGTGCTGACTTTTAATGCCCTAAATGACCTTAGCCCTGTATATCTGAAGGAGCATCTCCACCCTCATCATTCAGCCTGGACACTGAGATCCAGCTCTGAGGGTCTTCCGTCCTTCCCACATCTCTCCATGCAATCTCAGAGACCCATCTAAATCTCTTTTCTCACACATTCAGTAGCCTAAAGTTTGCTTCTTCCATGTTTGGCACCCAAATTACAGCTTGTTTTCCCCTCTTATTCAGTCTCCCAAAACTGAACTGGCCTAATTTCAAGGCTTCCTCTTCACCCAACTTGTAGTATGTAGTCCATACTTGTAGTCCATGCTTGTGAAATGTGGAGCACTTATAAACACCAACTTCCATCAACGGTGTCTCCGAAAAATTTTACACATCACCTGGGAAGACAGGCTAACTAATGCAAGTGTACTGGAAGAAGCAAAGATCACCAATGTTGAAGCTATGATTCGTCAACATCAACTTCATTGAACTGGTCATGTTGTGCAGATGCCTGATTATCATCTTCCAAAGCAAGTACTCTATTCTGAACTTAAAAATGGAAAGCGTAATGCTGGTGGTCAACAAAAGAGTTTCAAAGAGTCTCTCAAGGCAAATCTAAAAAAATGTAGTTTAAACACCAACAACTGGGAAACCCTAGGCTAAGAGCGCTCCAATATGAGAACAGCCTTTACCAAAGGCTGTTCTCATATTGCCATGCGTGTCATGGGTTTTGAAGATGCTCAAACACAGAACGAAAGGGAGAAACATGCTAAGAGGAAGGCATGCTTGGCAAACCCTCACTATGATCAACTCCCAGCCAGAAACCTATGTCCCCACTGTGGAAGGACGTGCGGATTCAGAATTGGCCTCCACAGTCACTTACGGACTCACTGTTAAAACCATGTTTATGGAAGACAATCTTACTCGGCTACAAGTGATCGCCAAAGAAGAAGAAGTATCTGCACTAAGTGAGCCCCCTGGTGGCCTCTGACACTGAGCATACATGATGGAATATATGGAGCAGAATTTCTGTGGTTTTAATGGAGAATGATTTGCAGCGTATCTATTGAGCATCTGTGTGGCTGTGTTTATAACAAGGTTTCAATATATGTTAGCAGTTCATAGCTCAGATCCCATCTTTATAATTCCTCTCCATTTTTTCAGCACACACCGACAGCTGGAACAATGACTTACATTCTGGATTCTCAACTGCATGCAAAATTGCTGCCGTTTTCATCTTCCTTGCTAGCTGACTACACAAATGTTCATCCTAGCTGTTATGCATTGTTGTACCAGAATAATTTGAAAAGTTCATGTAGTAGATTTAAAGGCACTTGTCCTTCTTACATTTCCTGGGGGAATGTATCTCATTTTATCTGATTAAATGTTCTTTGCTATGGGTTTGTTTCTGTGAAATCATCATTGTTTCCTGCGGGCTGTGTCTTAAAAAAGCATTAATGGTGGAATGCCACCAGGATATCCAGGCTTCATGTCCTAGAGAAAAATGTATTGGTTCTCTACATATGTCTTATTCCTACTTCAGAATATGGAACACAATATAGCCAGATTGTACAAAGTTATGGAGGTTTCCTACTCAGCCCCTTGATTTATTTATACCCAAAGCTTGGGTCAGATTACAGAAAATAGAAACATAAAAACAAATCAAATTTGCAGATGACACCAAATTGGGAGGGGTGGCTAACACCCCAGAGGACAGGATCACACTTCAAAACGACCTTGACAGATTAGAGAACTGGGCAAAAACAAACAAGATGAATTTTAACAGGGAGAAATGTAAAGTATTGCACTTGGGCAAAAAAAATGAGAGGCACAAATACAAGATGGGTGACACCTGGCTTCAGAGCAGTACATGTGAAAAGGATCTAGGAGTCTTGGTTGACCACAAACTTGACATGAGCCAACAATGTGACGCGGCAGCTAAAAAAGCCAATGCAATTCTGGGCTGCATCAATAGGAGTATAGCATCTAGATCAAGGGAAGTAATAGTGCCACTGTATTCTGCTCTGGTCAGACCTCACCTGGAGTACTGTGTCCAGTTCTGGGCACCACAGTTCAAGAAGGACACTGACAAACTGGAACGTGTCCAGAGGAGGGCAGCCAAAATGGTCAAAGGCCTGGAAACTATGCTTTATGAGGAATGGCTAAGGGAGCTGGGCATGTTTAGCCTGGAGAAGAGGAGGTTAAGGGGTGATATGATAGCCATGTTCAAATATATAAAAGGATGTCACATAGAGGAGGGAGAAAGGTAGTTTTCTGCTGCTCCAGAGAAGCGGACACGGAGCAATGTATCCAAACTACAAGAAAGAAGATTCCACCTAAACATTAGGAAGAACTTCCTGACAGTAAGAGCTGTTCAACAGTGGAATTTGCTGCCAAGGAGTGTGGTGGAGTCTCCTACTTTGGAGGTCTTTAAGCAGAGGCTTGACAACCATATGTCAGGAGTGCTCTGATGGTGTTTCCTGCTTGGCAGGGGGTTGGACTCGATGGCCCTTGTGGTCTCTTCCAACTCTATGATTCTATGATTCTATGAAAACACAAAAATACAAAATTATCTACACCGTAATGTAGTCATGGATTCTGTAGCAGTGAAGTCTTTAGTAGAGCTTTGCTAAAATGTTCCAATAATATAGAATGGTCAGAATCAGCTCAGGGTGCAACTGTTTGGAAAATGCAAACATTGCAGGACATGAAGACATGAAGATATCTCTCATGCACTAAGAAATTGTTTTCTCATGCACCTCACATGTACCATACAAAGCTTTCATGCACACCACAGTTTCACAACAAATACCAGCTGCATATAAAACATGTCATGTGCATATCTCATGCTCTTTCACCACACACCTATTTTGCATCTATAGCAATGAAAGAGATTTTTGTGCAGTGTATATTAGAGACATACTGAAAGACACAGACGGTGCTAACAGGCCAGATGAGCTGATAAATATGGTCCTATGACCATTTATCTTGTACAAAACTACTCAAAGGCACTGGTTCCCCCTTTCTCCTTTATATTGTGCATCCAGAGTTTTCTTGACATCTAACCCATCCATTCAAGTTTTCAGTGTGACAGCCACAATTTCCCAGAAAACAGGCTCTCTGCTATCAACAACATATCACCTGCCATTATCGCCTGCTGCCCACTGAGCAACACAACACCCCCCTGCACATTCACAGATCTTCATGCCTAGGACGACTCTTCCCTTAAGAAGAGGAAAGCACACTGGCTGTGCTTAGAGCACAGTGTTTCGGAGATATTGCTGATGCACTGTGAAATCTGTGTTAAGAGTTGTAAGAAATGAATACAGACGCCAAATTGCTCCCAGGACGTGTATCTAATTTCTGTTCCACATTCCATTCTAAGAGAATAAGAGAACAGGTCAGATCACTGGAACATAATGTGACTGCTTGAACTTTTGAAAAACTTTGTTCAGCCTCTGAACTCGAAAGGCTGGGTGCTAATAATACACATGGAAAAAGCAAAAGGGACCGAAAACACAATATGCCATCTACTTTAATATTAGTTCCAAAGGAAGCTGTTTTGCTGCTTGGAAAATGTGCTTTTAAAAATAGGTTGCACATACTAATCTAAGAAATAGAAATAGGATGATATTTCTAATCCTTAAAAAGAAACAACTTTTATCATAATGAAGACCACCCCAAGACATTTAACAGCTTCTTGCATGGTAGTTGGTGAAAAATCTCTTTTTAAATTTTGTAGCAAGAGTTTTGTGTTATATTGCTTAGACTAATATTGTTATTCTTTACTTCCCCACTCAGACCACTGGGCTCTCTAAAATTAACCTTCAAGGGGAAATGCTCAGTTGGGCTTTGTCAAGATCTGCTGAATTAAGGGATAATGTGACAATAAGAATATCATAAGGCTGCATGGCATTTATCAACTCTTTATCTACTTTATTCTCTTTAAAAATACGTCAGAACAAGTGTGCACATATAATCTGTGTACACAAATAGTTGACCTATACACTCATAGTTATTCACATGCGATGTTTAATGAGTGCACAGTCCGTTCAACTGTGTACAATTTGTACAGTTGTATAACTCAACAAGTGTTCACTTTTCCACCCAAACACTTGCACATGTGTAGAGACAGCTTGCACCTGTGTTTTATTGTAGCATGTGATTAAGCCTTAGAGGTATGTGATCTTTGAAATACCGTTCTTCAATGAATGATCTAGATCACCCATTGCAGCAGCCCCATGAAATTCAGAAAACAAGCATTGCAAAGCCATTGGCCGCCTTGGCCTTTGGGTAAATGTACACATCAGCAATAACAATGACTATTATTGTCTTCCTTAGTTCTCCTCAATCCAAGTGCTCATGTACAGAATGCATGAAACTTTCAATAGAGACATTTTCTTTGGTTCACATAATGCAGAGATAATTGGATACTGCATATAATCATAAGACCTTATTTATGATGGAGTGCACAGAGTAACTTGTGGAAAAGTCAGGCATGAGCACTTCAAGCATTCAATCTATATATTAAAACAATAATTTCATTGTAAATCAGTTCCAGTTCACTGGCAGACATAGCTTCACTTCCATAAGAAGACAGTGAGAAACAAGGAAAAACTGTGACATTTTTTACCCTTCTACCACTGAGTGCAATGAAATCAGTGAATGCCAGGCATTCATTTGCATAGCTTTTTGCTGAAATTTATTCCTCTCCCCCACCTCGTGCAGATCATTAATAGAGAAAAGCTTCTGAAAAGGCAACACTTAATTAAACAAACAACCGCACAAAAGTGTTTTGACATCTTTGCGATTTTGCATTTTTTCCCCTCCCTGGCAAATTCATTAAAATGATTGCTGTGAACCACATTTGCTTTTATAGCATATTGAAGAGTTCTTCTGAAAAGAGCCACACATACAAAAAAGAAAACTTTTGTCTCCCGTCACTGCAGAACTATAAAATAGGTCTGAAATATCAATTCCCAGCTTTTCTGCAACGTTGCTATACTACATCTCGCCAAAGTTATCACAAAAGTTAACTATCCTTATTTTGGCTGATGTATTTTTTAAAAGTTATTTTCCCCCAACCCACTTGCAGGTATTCATCTATACACAATGAGCATGGATTGGGAGCATGAAGACTACACATGGATTGGAACTTCTACATTTTCAGGGTTCCTGAACATGTGGAAGCAGCCCTCCCTTCCAGTATACCACAGCACACACTGTACCTATCTGTCTATAAATTGGGAGGGGGGAGGCTTTGCCATCTTTCCTGTGTACCAATAACCATCTGAAAACTGTAGTTTTCAGCAATGGTCCTTTGTTCATAACTCAAACGTGAACAAAATCAGGATACTCAGCAGAATGCATTTTACCACTTCTGCATTGCCGATTTAGAAGCATGGACCTCATCCATTTCTACTCTGGAAATATTCCAGTCTTAATGCATTATTTCCCCTTGCATCCAGTATGTTAATAAGAAGCCTGAATCAACACGGTTTCTAATTCCCGTAGGAAATGGTTTCAGGTTTTGTTTGGCAAGAATTGAGGAGAGGGAAGATTCTGCTGCCAATGAAGGCAACAAGCTTCTGTGGTAGCAGTTGTAGTGACAATAAAAATGTAAGAGGAGTCTTGTTGGATCAGAGCAACGGCCCATTTAGTCCAGCAATCTGTTCTCACAGTGGCTGACCAAATGCCACAATAGCAGGGCTTCTTTCAGCCAGAACTCACCAGAACTTGGTTCTGGCACCTCTCAGGTGGGTGCCATTGCCATTATATGAGAACAGGGGAGGCGTCCATTTTGAGTTCTGGCACCTTTTTCTCTAGAAAAATAGCACTGCACAATAGTATCTGGAGGCCTTTCATATATTGGCATATGATATCATTTTAGTGTAGAAAGAAAAAGTTAACCCTTTCATGCCATGCCTCTGATCCAAATCAGCCCCCACCTGCAGCTGCTTTTAGGAAATAGTAGAGCCAGTCATGGGTCAAGCAGCCAGGCAGCCAAGCAACCAAATTTATGTGCTAAAAACATTGGTCTTCTCAAAAGTAGGTCAGCTACATGACCTGTGGTTTGACCCTAAGTTATTGTAAGCTACAGAACAATAGATGATGTCATTAGGGACTGCCACATAATGGACTTCATTATGCCACACGGATCAGAGAATCACTGCAAGTAGATTGAAAGGTCCTACTTGACAATTGGAAAAGGACTCTTCTTTGTCATTTCCATCTGAGCAGTTTATATTATTCTGTGAAGTCAAGCTATCCGAGATATATTTAGTCATGACTATTCTTTAGGGGAAATGATGCTGGGGAAATAAAAGGCACAAATATGTGAATGCTTTTCTGTCTTAGTAGGTAGATCAGTTAGGGAGCGATTCAATCATTTGTTGACAATCTGCAGATTTTCCACTCCACATCTCTAATTGTCCTTTATGAATGAAAATTCAAAATTTACCATTTTAATTCATCCAGTATATCCATCTTTCTCCAAACTTTTTCTAGTATAGTTATCAAAGAAAAGGGATGTGCTTTCTTTAAAAGGATTTAAAAAATGATTTTAGGAATTATTTATAAATGAGTAGTATCCTCCAGATTTCTAACTCTTATAATGAAATTGGGCACATATTTTATCGTTCCCTAAATGTATCTTATGGGTAAAAACAAACAGGCCTCATTTTTCTTACTGATTAGATGGAGCATGCAATAACAAAGCAAAATAACTACCAAATGAAAATAGCTATCAGTGACTTCTAGACACTGTGATCATGTTCTGTCTCCACTCTTAGAAGCACTATGCTTCTGAATACCATCTGCCTGGAATTACAAAAGTGAAGAGAGAACTTCACTTTTGAATGCTTCCTACAGGGATCTGGTTGTCTTAGGGGAACAGGATTCTGAACTAGATGGGCCTTGGACCTGATCTAGCGGATCTCTTCTACCATATTTTTCGCTCTATAGGACGCACCTTGTTTTAGAGGGGGGGAACAAGGAAAAAAAATTCTCCCCCTCTCTGCTCAGCGCCCCTTCAGCGAAGCTGCAGGAGAAACGGAGCCCCTTCCATTCGCTGAAAGGGCGCTGCACAGAGAGGGGGAGATTCCCCCCCTTGTTCTCCCCCTCTAAAACAAGGTGTGTTCAGTGTGTTCAAGGTGCATTCAGTCGCCTTCAGTGAAGGCAACCCGAAGCCTCCGGAGTGCAGCGGGAGTTCCCGCTGCGCTCCGGAGGCTTCGGGTTCCTTTCAACCTGCTCTCTGGGGCTGGCGGGGGGAAACACTGCTTTCCCCCACCACCAGCCCCTAAGAGCAGGTCAGGGAGGCAGTGGGGGGGTAGTGCTGCTTTCCCCCACCGCCAGCCTCAAAGACCAGGTTGGGAAGCAGCGCAAAGGCTGTGCACAGCCTTCCTGCCGCCCCCTGAGCTTGTGGGGCTGGCGGTGGGGGGAAGCGCTGTGCACCGACCCCTCTTGCTCTCCAGGCTTCAGTGGAAACAATGCGAAGCCTCTGCAGCACGGAGGGAGCGCTCCCTCTGTGCTTCGGAGGCTTCACGTTGCTATCGCTGAAGCCAAGGAGCCTGCATTCACTCCATAGATGCACACACATTCCCCCTTAATATTTAGAGGGGGGAAAGTGTGTCCTATAGAGCGAAAAATGTGGTACTTTTCCTACAGATACAGAGGGGGGGAGGGGGGATATCCATTACATTCTTATGATGATGTAAGACAATTGCATCTTTCAGGTTATGAGAAATTAATTTCAAGAAATTACAACTGTACATTTGAAGTATCCATGGATGATTCAGGTGTCATGCGTAGTGTCCTCCCCCAGTCGCCTCAGAGGCAAGAAGAACAAACAGTTCCTACTTTATGGCTTTTTATTCAGTCATCTGGTTGCAAGACAAAAGATCCAGGTCTCTGCACATAGGAGACGTTGGCTACTCCGAATCCCTCCCCTTTCGTCTCCCACAACATCCTGGAAACCTATGGGAAGTCACATGAGGCACATCCCTCTGCATCCCTCTGTTCTTGAATGGAGAGGGACCGGCGAGCCCTTAGACTAGGAGGGTCTCCCATTCTCTCCAGGGAGGTATCTGCCGTCTGTTCTCTAACTCCCCCCCCCCCACTATCTTGTAACTAGGCATTTCCTCATTCAGCTGTTCATCACCCCTGTCTCCCCCTCCTCCTGAAACTGCTGGAGACGATGGGGGCGGGAACTTCCCACTCCTCCTCCTCTTCTGAGAGGAGCCGATCAGACCGAGGGCTCATTTCCCATTCCTCCTATTCAGTCCAGTCCAGTCCAGTCTAGTCATGGCCCATGACCTAGGGACCCAAGGGAGAGATGTGGCTCTTGCACCATCCTCAGGGAAACAAAACCTTCTCTAGAACCCCCCCAGTAAAAGGACAAAGTCGTCATACAGTCTCCCAACTCTATAGAAACCAAAATCTGCAAAGTAAGGCATGGGCAGGGTTTGCTGCACTTCAGGTCCACTCACGATGTACCAGGTTGCAACTGGATACAGAAGCATGTATAATTGCTTCAGAAGGGACCTGGGAACTCTCCAGGGTCCTGTAGGTACACCTGGTGCCTTGGGCACTTCTTTGTAGTTTCTTGCCTTGGACTCCTATCTCAGACCATTGACTTGTCCTCTTTATTGATGGCCGGGCTATCCCTGTGGGTCTTGGAAGCTCAAAGAACAGTACAATTATGCACACCTGTGACTGTTCAGGTTCTGTGATTTCAAATAAAACTGGATTTGAAATTTTCCAGAGGGAGGTGGTCACAATAGTTTTTGACACTGTTCAGAGGATATCACAACAATTATACACTTTTTAAAAAAGGATAGGTGGTTATATTGGGAAATTGAGTGTCTGAAGAGTTACTGGACCCGATCACTAAGAACATGTTTTTTGTGCCTGTCTTTCAATTAGCACCCTTTGTTCTCGGATCTTCCTGGTAATAAGTTATTGACAAGCAATGCAAGGTTCAACTCCCAATTTTTAGTTATAAGCCCAAATAATAAGCAGCTCTAATAGAAAGTCATCCCATGGGTAGTGGAGGGAAACTGGCCCAAGTCCTCTGCCATTCCAAAAGTGAGGTCCCAACAAGCCGCATACCTCATTCACTGCTCTTCATATTGGGAATGCTTTGCTTCTAGGGGGCAAATTTGTCCGGGAGTGAATTTGACCCAGGTGGTGCTGTGGGTTAAACCACAGAGCCTAGGACTTGCCGATAGAAGGTCAGTGGTTCGAATCCCCACGACGGGGTGAGCTCCTGTTGCTCGGTCTCTGCTCCTGCCAACCTAGCAGTTCGAAAGCACGTCAAAGTGCAAGTAGATAAATAGGTACCTCTCCAGCGGGAAGGTAAACGGCGTTTCAGTGCGCTGCTCTGGTTCGGCAGAAGTGGCTTAGTCATGCTGGCCACATGACCCAGAAGCTGTACACTGGCTCCTTCGGGCAATAAAGCGAGATGAGTGCCGCAACCCCAGAGTCGGCCACGACTGGACCTAATGGTCAGGGGTCCCTTTACCTTTACTGCCTATCTGCAGATTCGAAGAACAGATATTCTTGAAGGTCCTAAATGGTTTGGGATGAGGGTATATGAAGAATGGTGTGCATCAATATGTACCAACCCAAGTTTTAAGATTCGCGTCCAAAGCTCTGCTGTCTGGCTCACCAGTGAAAACTGTTGGTTGATGAGTACCAGGGGCAAGGTATTTTCCGTGGTGGTTGTTTCTCACCAGTAAAATGTCTCCTAATCTAGTTCTTGTTTGCTACCTTTCCTTCCCAATCCACCCCCATCACTAATCCTCTGCATATTTACTCAGAAGTAAGTCCCAATGTACTCAATGATGCTTATTGTGCATTCAGCCTGATAGCCTTGCAATGCCATGCCAAGAACAATATTCCTGCCCTGGGCCTCAGACAAGCTGAGCAAGGACCTACTCTCAGGTAATATATATAGGATTGTAGCCTCAGTCTTGTGGGGTGGGAACTTCACCTGCTAACTTTCTAGCTACCAGACCACATCCTGTATTCACCTGGTAGAGTCTGTCTTCTTGGATAAGGGAAGGCAAAGTGGGTTCTGAAAGTGTGTGAGTTATAGAGATCTCTGAGAATGGGTGTTCCTGAGCCATAGTCTTCTCCAGTATTGGACTTTGGCCAAAGCTAAATTGTTTCTATTTAGAGCAAGGGGAAGAAATCTATTCAGTCCAGAAGTGACAGAAACCATAATTACACCTCTGGTACTACCATTGATCAACTCATTGTATGTGTCAACCCTAGCAGTTCAAAAGCATACCAGTACAAGTAGATAAATAGGTACTGCTGCAGCAGGAAAATAAACAGCATTTCTGTTCGCTCTGGTTTCTGTCATGGTGTTCTGTTGTGCCAGAAGTGGTTTAGTTATGTTGGCTACATGACCTGGAAAGCAGCCTGTGGACAAGTGCCGACTCCCTCGGCCTGAAGCGAGATGAGCGCTACACCACATAGTTGCCTTTGACTGGACTTTTAACCACCCAGGGGTCTTTTATGTTACCTATGTGTAGCCTTTTAAAAGTCAACACTTCTCACTTGCAATTTCTTTTTGTTACATGGATACCATTTTGATCTGCTTCGAAGGGTTGTGAGGACAAACACGAGAAAGAATATTAAATCACTACACATGAGTGAGGGGTAGCCATGTTAGTCTGTTGAAGTGAAAACACCCAAAAGTCTTGCAGCACCTTAAAAAACTGACAAATATACTCTGACCTTAGATTTCTTGGATCCATTCAGTGAAATGGACTGCAGTCCATGAAAGCTTATGTTGTAATAAATTTGTTACATCTTTAAGGTGCCACAAGACGCTCTGATGTTTTTACAAGTTGGGAGTCCTATATAAATTATAAGCAGCATCAGTAAATGTAATAGGGTCAGCCAAGGTTGAGTGAGGAAGCAGAGAAAGAATTTCATTTCCAAACACTCCAAGACAAGGACATATGACTCATGCATGAAGTAGACAAAAGAATGGGAGCATCTCGTCTTGAAAAAGCCAAAAAGGAAACATGTGTCATCTTTTTGGCAAACTTTGGTCTTTCCCTGGTCATGAGTTTGCCTGAGATAGTACTCAATGTTATATATTATTGTCCGGCACAGAGATAATGATGCATCTTCCAGAACTTCACCAAGAATTCTGGCACATTAGTCACAATGTTTATGACATATTCAGTTGATTATTTCATGAAACCCTTTCCCAGGAAATAAAGAATCAGATTTGAAAAAGAAAACAAACCCCAAATTCCTCATATATTATCATCCACCTTGTAGGGACTGCATTATAATAAGGAAAACAAGTCAAATAACAAGACTACAGCCAAAGGTAAGCATTATTTATATCCCAATAAACCACATAGTTCAAGCAGCAGGTACTGTATAAATCAGACGGATTGTTTCAGTGATGTGAGCCATATGATGAACGGGGACCATTTCTGCTCCAATACGATTTGTGGGATGATGAGATGATTCAATCAATAGTGACTTGACTACCAGGGATTAGGAACCCATAAATGATACAAAGCAGTTTCTGCTGTCGTTGGTTTGGATTCCAGTTCAGAATGTCATATGTTCTGTGCAGCAAAAGTAAGAATCAACAGAGAAATGCATTCGATATTTTTATCCTGGCCTTCTTCTGCGATGGTCATCTTATTGTACATCATTCTCTCCCCACCTTTTCCCAGGCTAATCTCCACAACAGTGGATGTGTCAGGGTGCAAACTTGAATAAAATATTGAGTAATTGGCCCAAGTAAGCCCTGCCCACATAACTGATCACATAACACAGTGCACACACAACATTTGAATGGCGATGGCCATCAACTTTGGGGTCCCTGGCCCCCTAAATATTTTATTGGGGGGAAGACCCCTAGACGCCTAGGGGTTGACTCCTAAGGTGTGGGTGCACTGAACTGGATCTGCGCCATGTCAGTATCCCTGCCACCTTGCCCCTTTCCCTCCCCCTCCCAGTAAACAACAGTGACCCTGCTTCCAGGAAGCTAACATTACAGCTTCCCATACCCCAGTGAATGACTTATGGGCATAATGACTATGGATAGGTAAATATTCATTAGGACCCCTGTCTCTCTAAGATGACCTAGTTTCTTGCATTCTCCATTCTGTGTAAATGGAGGAATTAGGTCCTTCCAGCAAAATTCCCAGGGCGCACCCTGAGGAAAGGCTGCAGTCTCACATGTTGACAGCCCTCCCCTGCTGCCATGGTCACTCTGCTTGCTTCATCCCCTAGCCCCTGGCTGTTTTCCTGGCTAGGTCACTGCTTTGTGATTGACAGGCGGCATTGCCCAATGAATCAGCTTCCACCTGGGCCAAATGCCTATTTGCAAACAGTCCTATGTCCCTCTTGATTCTCCCAACCTGCAATTGATGCCTGAATCTGCCAATGCCAGAGTAGTAAGTTTTGTAATGTTAGTTCGGACTCAAGTAGGACTATGTCTAGGGCTGCCATATGTCTGGAATTTCCTGGACATAGCCAAGATTCATCTGTTGAAAATGGCATCCGGGTGGAATTTTCAAAAAGTGGCTAAAACATCTGGGGGAACCTGGGCATATGGCACTCCATATTATAAGTGTTGGGTTTTTTGGCTATTTTCCTAAAAAAAAAAAATATGTAAAGGAAAAATAAGGCTCCACAACTTTGGCCAAGGGGGTGTTGGTTGGAAAGCTCAACCCTAATTTAGACCAATAGTTTGGTATAGTGTTTTCCTTCAGTTTTGATCTGTTTCTTTCCATGTTCCCCTATTGCCTAAGCTCCTTTTGAATAAATGGCTGGATTGGATTTTTGGGCTGTTCTGAATTTCTGGACATACTCAAGGGATGGTTTTCCTCCCATGTTGCTTTGACCACTTGACCTAACCTACTGGTTGTTCAAGTGCCTGGGAGAGCAGAGGGGAGGTGATTTGCCAAACTGGATAATGGATGTTTCAATAGTCCCATGTAGGCACCACCAAAAGGCAATTGCATGCCCCATGCACCTAGATGACACATAAGTGGTGATGACACCAAAAAGAGAGAAATAGGGGGTAGGACATCCTTTACTACCAGGCTATCTCTGTAGCAGGCATAGCCAAACTTGGTCCTCCAGCTGTTTTGGGATTATAACTCCTATCATCCCTAGCTAACAGGACCAGTGGTCAGGGATGATGGGAATTGTAGTCTCAAAACAGCTGGAGCGCCAAGTTTGGCCATGCCTGCTCTATGGGATTAGTTTCAGAGGTTTAATTCTTCAACTGAAAAAAGACATAAGAAGGTCCATATTTGCATGTGTTAGCTTCCTTTTCAGATACAAACACACACACAACTGCACAATTTTAGGGAACAAGATTATAGATAAACCTGAGAGTTACAGAAAACACACACACACACACAAACATACATCAGCATTAAACATGGTTGCCATGATTACTGACACATAAGTTTCAGTCATGAAATCTTAGAATGAGTTTAAAGACAAGGCAGAGAGAAATATGAAAATATTAAAATGTGCATTCGGGAATGAAGAACAGTATGGAAGGCATTCCTTTTGGCTCTATTTTACAGCCAATATGTTAAAAAATTAATGCGAAGTATATAAATGTTAATTTAGCCATTTGGTATTAAAGATTAATTACACATGGGAAAAATGTATTTGAGTAGCCAACTTGTTCTTACGTTAAAATAAATAGAAAATCTGTTGTCGAGACCACACTGTATATCGGCACATACCTGTGCATTTCTGTGCCTTAAGGCTGCTGTAAAGAGAAAAAGTAATTTTGAATTTAAAGCTCTGGTAATCATAATCTCTACTGATCTCTGCAGACTGTAGGCAATGAATTTGTTCTTAGCTTCTGATGCATCTTGAAAGAACAGGGCAGCTCACGGCTTGGTGAGGGTGAATATAAAAATATACCTATTGCAAAGGGGGGGAAATCATCACAGAAAGAAAGGCTAACTGTTGCTACATTTGTAAATCTATCTCTGAAAAGTATATCTCTAGAAAAAAATGCAAAAAATGTTTTTCAGGAGCTGTTTTATTTTAGATACATTCCTTTGACCAATTTAGAACACAAGCATGGTGGAATCCCAGTTGTTAGAGTAAGAGAGGAATGGCTTATTTTTGTAGTAGGAGTCAGATGCCAGCAGCTGTTTTAACCATGGAATATATGAATGAGGAAGAAACAATTGCTGGGCAGACAGAGAGTGCATATTTATCACACACAACAGAGAAAGGGCATCCAGCCCAGAAGCTTGTCAGTTCCATGGGACTGATAAGCGTGGTTAGGAATGCAGTCATAGATTTCAATCCTATAGACAGTTACTGAGGAGTAAGTCCACTGGACTCAATAAAACTTACTTCTGAGTTGACATTCCAAACTTAAAAATGGAAAGCCTAATGCTGGTGGTCAACAAAAGAGGTTTAAAGACCCTCTCAAGGCAAATCTTAAAAATGCAGTATAAACACCAACAACTGGGAAACACTGGCCGGCGAGTGCTCCAATAGGAGAACAGCCTTTACCAAAGGTGTCGTGGGTTTTGAAGATGCTCAAACTCAGGACAAAAGGGAGAAACATGCTAAGAGGAAGGCCTGCTTGGCAAATCCACACCATGATCAGCTCCTGCCCAGAAACCTATGTTCCCAATGTGGAAGAATGTGTGGATCCAGAATTGGCCTCCACAGTCACTTATGAACTCACTGTTAAGACCGTGTTCATGGAAGACAATCTTGATCGGCTATGAGTGATCACCGAAGAAGAAGAAGAAGAAGAAGAAGAAGAAGAAGAAGAAGAAGAAGAAGTTTTATTTATACCCTGCCCTCCCTGGCCAGAGCCGGGCTCAGGGCAGCGAACACCAATAAAATTTCAGTAAAAACATAATAAGAACCCCCCCCCCCAATTTAAAATACAGGTTAAAATGCCATTTAAAATGCAGCCTCATTTTAAAAGTCAAAACCATAAGGGGAGGGAAACATAAGGGTCAGACTGAGACTAAACCAAAGGCCAGGTGGAACAGCTCTCTTGCAGGCCCTGCGGAAAGATGTCCAGTCCCGCAGGGCCCTAGTCTCTTGTGACAGAGTGTTCTACCAAGTTGGGGCCAGTACTGAAAAGGCCCTGGCCCTAGTTGAGACCAACCTAACCACCTTGCGACCTGGGGCCTCCAAAATGTTGTCATTTGAGGACCTTAAGGTCCTCCACGGGGCATACCAGGAGAGCAGGCCCGTAGGTACATAGGTCCAAGAAGAAGAAGAAGAAGAAGAAGAAGAAGAAGAAGAAGAAGAAGAGATTGCACTGTTAGCTTCTCAATACAGTGCAAGAAATATACAGCAGGAGTTTGGCTTAGTTTGCTGCATCCCTAGATATGGAATGTAGTATCTTCCCCTGCCACCGTCACTGCCATCCATTCAAGCCATCTTCCACCTTCCATCCTGTAACATCCATGCCATGTATGTAAAGTGCATTCAACACATATTAAAGAGCATGACCTCCCCCAAAATAATCCTTGGGAACTGTAGCATACCCACCTTAGAAATGAAATTCCCAGCACCTTTAGCAAACTACAGCTGCCAGAATTCTTTGTGGGAAGCCATGTGCTTTAAATATATGGTGGGCTCGTGACCAAATTCTTTCTAAGCAGTGGGGGTGGGGGTGGGTATGGCAAAGGCAATTCTAAGAAGGCAATGTTTGTTTCCATTTGCTGCAGCAATAATTTAAAAAGTTGCTTGCTACAAATCTCTGTCCTATGGAGCCGGCTCTTGTCACCTAATAGAAAGGCAGCCCCCCACCTCATTTTAGCCAAACCATAACTCAGTTTGAGTGTAGGCTGTGTCTTAGCTCCCATCAAAAGCGAAGAACTTATTATTGGTTTTAGTTTGGACATTCATTTTTATTTTCTCTTGCAGCTGTGCCTCGATTTAGCTCGGTTTTTATAAAATAAATAATGCAGTTCTAAAATATACAACTCCCTAAAACGATATTTTAAAATACTATAAAAATCCCTCCCCAAAGCTATTGAATAACTGCTTAAACAGCGAGCCAGTTTTCCTTGCTTCTGGCAATTGCCTGGACAGATTTTGATGGGCTCTCAGAAGAAGACAGTTTCATAGCTGAGAGCTATGATGGACAATGAAATTGCCTCTGTCTCAAGTGTTTTTTCCTGTTTTATGGAGGCAACTGCAGGCAGTGCACCCTTGGCTGACTTTAGTTACAGTGACAACATATAGGTTAGTGGACAGCCTTTTGGACCCCAGGCTCCCTGGCGCTTTATGGGTTAAAGCAAGAAATAAAACTGACATTTACAGTGGCCAGGCTTTATTTTTGTTTGTTTGTTTTAGAAAAAGCTGACCTTTTCTGAGCTAATAATGGCAATGGCTTTGATGCTTATCATCTCCTGAAGGGAGGAGGTAAATGCAATAACTGACACTTTAAGCTAATTAAGAAAGATAGCTGTCTGTCGTGATGGATGAAAATGTAGATGTCTGCTCAGTCCAATAATTGAGAGGCTTGCAAGACAGACATGGAATCTGTGAAGTTTATTGGTAAAGATAGTCTAACAGACCACATAATATATCACTGCATCACTTTTCAGGTACTGGGATGTAAATAATAGTCTGTTAAGGAATGCAGTGAATGGGTTAATTCTCCATTAGTCAGTGGAGATGGGTCATTCCGCACAGTGCACCTGCAAACATCTTGTGACTCTCTTATCCGTGTTACTGGGCACTTTGGCAAGTAACTTTGTGCATAGAAGGGCTTAGGTCACACAGCATACTATGTGGGTCATGGTAGGAGATTACAAGAATTGTTGAAGGCTATCCATTGGAACAGCGGATTTTAGTGAAGACTTTTTGAAGGGATTGCCTGAGGGAGAAGTTAGAAAATTGCCAGACTTCAGAACTCAGAAAACTCAATAACTTGCAGGACTTTGAAAGAAACTGAACTAAGGACTTGGCTGTGGACTTCAACAGAGCAAGGACTTTGAAACAAAGAACCCTCTCTGGGCTCAGAGAGAGGACTACTTGCAACACCTATAAATAGTGTGTGCATGTGTGTGTTGGTGTTGTCCTCGTAAAGACAATTCTGTTAAATAGCTCTTCTTTGTGCTTGACTGAGCTTCCACCACACATACACCCATAGGTGCTGGCACTCTGGGGCCCTGGGTGCCTGAGGACCCACAAAATTCCCAATGAAGGGGCCAGGCACCCACCCAAGGGGGGAAGAACATGAAGTTGGGAGGAAGGCTGAAAATACAGCAGTGCATTGATAAGCCTAGCGTAGCGCAGCCCTCTAGATCTCAGCCTTATGCTGCCATCCTGCCCATAAACTGAGCAATGTGTGCAGCAATTTCCCCAAAGCTAGTGTAGCCTTCTGTTTCCTGCTGAGACATCACCATACCCGGTGAGCTGCTGTTGTGAGAAATACACAGAATCTTGGCAGGCGTGTTCCGCTAAACCAGCAATGGGTAAAACTCTTCCAGCTTTTCTTTATTTTGGATCTCTTTATGTGGAAATTGTTCAGTTTGGTTGGACACTTTTTGATGGTTTTTTCCCCTTGTTTATAACTACTTTTGTTATGTTCATAGCTGAGTATTTATTTTAACACGTTGTAAGCTGCCTTGAGCATGGTTTTAACTTTGGAAAGGTGGCATACAGATAAAATGATTGATTGATTGATTGATTCAGTAGCAAACTCAGAGCTTTTCCCCTCAGCCGGAACTCATTGGAACTGAGTTCCGGCAGCTCTTCATTGAGTCCGGCAGCTCTTTGGTGCGATCTGGCACCCATTGTTGGGGGTGGCACAGTGCTTTGTGTTGCACGACAGATGCTGCGGATGGCATGGCGATTGGTGTGGTGCAGCTGTGGTGGGCGAGCTCCCCTAAAAAATTGGCTGGGTGCTCCCTCCTTTAAAAAGCTCAGAAACTTTGGTCAGATCCTTTAAAAATGGAATATAAGCAGACCAGTGCTGGATCAGGCCCCTCCTATGTTGTATCCTTTCTGACAGTGGTCATCCAAATGATAAAATCCCCCTCCCCTCAAGTGATCTACAGTGAACTCAAATTAGATGCAAAGGTATAACTGCCACCCCACTCCAGATTGACAAGGTGTCAGACTGCATGAGCAGTCTGAAAAGATATGTGCAGGCAGAAGAACAACAGAGTTTGGATTTGATATCCTGCTTTATCACTACCCTAAGGAGTCTCAAAGTGACTAACATTCTCCTTTCCCTTCCTCCCCCACAACAAACACTCTGTGAGGTGAGTGAGGCTGAGAGACTTCAGAGAAGTGTGACTAGCCCAAGGTCACCCAGCAGCTGCATGTGGAGGAGCGGGGAAGCGAACCCGGTTCACCAGATTACGAGTCCACTGCTCTTAACCACTACACCACACTGGCAGAAGTGTCACACAATTTTGGTTCACGGTTGATGCACACACACACGCTTATTCCAAATCTAAGGTTCCAGGAGGCAGTAGTGCTGCTCTTGACATGAATCAGAGAGGCATCTGCTAGGATGGCATAAAACTAAATTACTCTCATATATCCAGAGGAATGCCAGATTTACTCCAGATCACACAATCCGTGTGGGCACACACACACACAGGCACACACACAAATTCACAATAGTCTGAGAGCACAGAAAGGGGAAGATAACATGAAGCAAACACAAAGCACATGGGAACAGTCTTGGCAATATGAACCGAAACCACACAAAATATAATCACGATATCTCACTGTGCAGATCCAGTTGCAGAGCTCTCAGCGCAGAAAACAATTAACAGTAATAAGCCTGCCAAAGGAAATCAGGACATGGGGACTAGGGAGGAAAAAAGGCTATGTCCAGTTCAGATGAGTTTAATCAGTAGCAAGAAGGATATCCTTAAGGACAGAAACCTATGGTCCCTGGAAGGGTGTCCCAGGGGACCATAGGAGAGAAGGAGACCTCCCTCTCTGTATTGGGGGGAGCCATTGATGCTATGACCGTGGTAACAGCAAAAAGGGAAGCTTGCTGGAAGTGGATCAGGCTTAGGGAAATGTTTTATATCCACCAAAGGTGGATTTAGGGGAGCATGACCTGTTTGCCTGCACTGGGAGTTGAGACAAGATGGTGCTGCAGGTGGTGCCAGAACAATGACGGAAGGTAAGAGATGGAGGGCACCAAATTTTGGTGTTCAACAGGGCACTACTGAAATTTTAAAGCTCTAAATCCACCACTGGCCAAATCTTTCCCCAAAGCCAAACCAGCTGGGGCAGAGCTGTGACATGAGTTTTCCAGCAGGCGAGTCATTGCTGAATATCAGAAGGGGGACTGGCAGCAAGGAGGTCAGTGTAGTGCAAATTGGTAGAGACTATTAAGCACAATCCAGCAAATGCGCTGGCAAAGCCAAGCCAGCTAAGAGGAGGATTGTGGCTCAGTGGTTCATGGCAACATCCCCATCACCAGGCTAGGGATGTCATGAGCCCCATGGTCCCAAACGGTTCGAGGCTGGGGTGGCAGTTGCTGTTGGTTGAGGACCAAGAAGAAAAGAGTGTGCACAGTACTACAATGGGGCAGTGCTCCAAGAGGGAGCACCTTGGGGTCAGGGAGGGGTATGTAATCCTGCTGGCTCCTTCTCAACCCCTATCTGCGCAGTGGAGAGGTCCCTTAGCAACAGGGGACTTGCCGGGATTGCTTGGTAGTTCTCCTAAACAAGGTTCATCTCCCTTTTCTGTATAGCAACCGTTTTATCACCTGACCAATGCTGGTTCCAAGTTAGAACTTAGAAAGCATTTCACAGCTAGTTGAATTAAGGCCAAAACCACTTCTGGGCTTGAATTTAGTCCGATCAGCAGATGAGCATTACCCTCCCTTTGTACTGTGAATTATTTATTCTCTTCTGAATGCGCATCACTGTGCTATCAGGACGTATGTTTTCCAGGTAGGTTACAAAATAAAGACAACCAGTATAATACAGTCTAGAACAATTAAAGATACACAAGACCGCAGCTGCTTGGAGATGTTTTAGCAGGGCTATTTTTCTAGAAAAAGAGGTGCTGGAATGTACTATGAACACCTTCCTTGTTCTTTTCTAATGGTAATGGCACCCACCTCAGAGGTGCCAGAACTGAGTTCAGGTGAGCTCTGGCTGGGGGAAAAAGCCCTGCGTTTTAGTGACTAATAAGACTAAATAACATGGTAGGGGCTCCTTACCATTGCACACTTTGGATACAACAGAGTGCACACACCCCTTGAGGCAAAGCCATAACTGGGGCAGGGGGGCTAGCCAGTTTTTTACCCCAGGTGAAGCCTCCAGAGGGGCACCATTGAGGCTCTCAGCTCAGAGGCCAAGCAACCTGCTCCAGTACCTGGAGCAGCGCTCGTCCCAGGGGGTGTGGGGCGCACATCCCAGGTGGCATGGCGCACCACCTGTGCGGTGCGTGGCACGCTTCCCAGGGGCATGGCATGCATCCCGGGGGGTGTGCAGCGAGCGGCGCGCACCCCAGGAGGTGCCACCGATTGGGGGTCCAGTATATAGTAAGCAGCACATAAGCGGCACACAAAACGCAACCAAACCATTCTACGTTCTAAATCTTATATTAATAATCCAAAAATTGAGAGAGCTATGTACAAGATTTACTGTCAACAAAGGTGACAAACGCCGGCACCCTGTCTAACTCTTGTACGTAACATCACCGACACTTCGTTTGATCAAACTTATCCTCGTTGATATCTTCAGGAGCCTGGCTAAAGGAACTTTAAAGATTGAATCTTCCTTTTGGACACAATTTGAATGAGTTTTCTGTTCGTGGCTTCTGTAATAGCTCTTGTACGTAGCTCTCTCTGCTTACTTTATACTTGTCTACTACAAGAATTAGCAGCATAGGTTCATTTCTTCAGCACCGATTGGGGGTCGGCATTTTGTCACACACCCCCCCCTTTGGAATGGTACCCGGGGCGATCTGTCCCCCCCTCATAACGCCCCTGTCTCAGCCTGTCTGTGTGTACTAATTTTGTCACTGCCTTGAGGGGCATTCCATCTCTCTCAGAGGGAACTGCATGGGGAAAATATGGTTGCCTCTACTTTTTCCTGCAGGAGAAGCAACCATGTGGAAGTGGTAACCACCCCATAGATGGCTGTGATACATGCCCTGCTCCAAGAATGGGAAAGATGTCCTCATTCAGCATTTGATGCTACATTCTGTCGTGCTGCATGGGTTGAATTTTGCCTGTAAGGGGAAATGTGAACGGGGAGCCAGCTGGCAACTCAAGGAGGCTGCGGAATGGATTGCAATCAATGGAAAGCGAGTGACTGTGATGCTTAACAAGTTTCTGGATTGGACTGGTGACATTATCAGCTGTACCATGTAGGAATCTTATAACAGAGCTGTCTCCTAATTTTGAAAGGTGTTTTCTGGCCTCATGCCTTTTCCATCACCATTCACGAACTGTCTGCCAGCGGAAATGAGCTCTTTGTCTATGAGTTCAAGAAGAAAGTATCCCTATTTCATGTATTGTTGCTACCATCTTTTAGTCAGAATTTTAGTTTTCAGGCATGGCTTTAAGGCAGAGAGGAGAAAGGAATATAGTTCCGAGGCGCAGCAGTAATGTCTATAGAAATAATGACTCAGAGCTGAGAAGTGCTTTCGTTTAGAAGCCTTTTTCTACGGGGATTTTCAATCCTCTTATCAGCTGTCATACATGTTAAGCAAAAAGCTGGGAACCAAACAGAATTTAAATTGCGACTATATGCTGATTATAAATATCTATTTATTCCATGGATGAAAGACCTCAATGACTCCCAAAGTGCATGGCAAACTAGATATCAACACACGCAATAAAAATATAATAGTTAAACCAATCAAAACATTGATTTCCTTCACAATATTGTTAAAAGCCAGCATAAAATATACAGAGATAAGAACTCAACATAATCAGCTATGGAGAAAATACATCTTTAAGACTCATTTAAAGGTCCTGAGGGAAGGTGCTTGCCTAGTCTCATTTGGGATTAAAATTCACAGCTGTAAGGCTACCACAAAAAAGGCCCTGTGCATGATTTAATTGTATTCTTTTAGTAGTGGTGTTGATCCTATTTCCCCCCAGTTACTACTAGAAACAAAAAAATTAGGAAGCATTTTGGAATCATTGAAGGCTATGAGACCCAAGTCATTACAGAAATCCATTTCGGAGTGGTATAAATTAGGGAAGAATGGACACAAATTTGATTACAAAATGATGAACTACTGACAGCATTCACTTTGTATCCACTTAAATGAATTTTCCATTTGTTCCAGAACTAATTCATATTCAGTGTTTGCTATATATTTTTATTTTACAAATCAATATGTCGTTTGATGATAATAAAACATCAAAGCAGTTTACGAAAAGAAAAGCAATAATATCAAAAGATCTGGGTTATTTCTGGGTCTTCCACAAGAAACACAATAGATTTTAGTCATGAGCAAGGAAAGAAAGGGGGGAAATAAAACAATAAATTGTGTTATATAATCAAGAACATCTACAAAAGTCCCGAGGAAGATATAAATGCAGAACATGGAATGGGCATAAGGCCTTCTGACAGAGGTCATGTAAGACCCGATATGACTGTTGATTGTACCAGTCCATAAGAGAGATCATGGGTTTATTCAGATGTGGGGAATATTGTGTTAGCTTTCCTGATTATAATACTAGTGCTTCTGTCCCTATTTTCCAATGTTCTTTTCACACTGCAGTACCTATTGTGTTATGGAAGTGTGGCTTTTAAACTGATATATTGGCATGTCATGCTAAATTTCATTCACACCAATGAAATGTCACTGAGTGACACAGCAATGAACATAATTGCTTTCCACAAATGCGTGTTTCTGTCCCTTCATAATTCTCCCTTGACAACAGTGGCAAAGAACTGCATGCCAGTATATCACCCCAAATTTCATCACTTTATGCCCATAATGCACCTGGTTAAAGGGATTACAAATGGATTTTTTTCTTCTTGAATTAAAGTTGTTTGTTTGCTATGCATTTGAATGCCCCTTTAGATATGATAATCAAGAGTCACATCAAGGAGCTGGTTTTGGTCAAAAATTAGGTGCCATTTTGAATCAAGCTGTTCAGAACTGTACTGATATTTCCATTTCTTAGAATTCTCAAGCAATGCCTGCTACAAGGCCTCTAGCTTTTAAGAAAAATAGTATTTTATTATTCCTCTGTAGGTCAGGGCTAGGTGGATCTTAAATGAAGCAAGCATTCAGTTCTCAAGACAATAAATAACTAGCATTTAGCAAGCAATTTATAGGAAATGCTCAGCATACTTTGTGACATGAGGCAATGGAACACAGAGCAGGGAATCTGAAGCCGGTCTTGAGGCTCAGGAAAGTTAGAAGGCTTGATGCAACTAGCTCCATCTTGTTTATCTTGACTAGCAAACAGTGGTGTAGCATGGTTTGCTGGTGCCCGGGGCTGTGCAGAGTCAGTGGGTGGATGGGAGGGGAAAAGAAAGAGTATGCATGCACATTCAATTGTCCAGTGGTGTCTGCATCACCCAGGATATTGCAGGTGCAGAGATAAGAAAAAAATAGCTGTTCTATTGTCTGGAGAGGTCACTTCCTGGTTCGCATGGAGAAGCCTGGTGGCGGAATGAAGCCCAGTGACGGAAGCACACAGCTCTATTGAGACAGCACCAGGAGTTGAAATTGTGTGCCCCCTAACAATTTTGCACCTCAGGCAACTGCCCCTATTGCCCTGACACTATGCCACTGCTGGCAGGGGCTTGAACCTGGAACCTTTTGAATGCAATACATGTGCCATTGCCCTGTTGTTCTGCTTCTCCTTGAAATGGGGGAGCTCTATCCAGGATAGTTTATACACCAACCTCTTCCCAGACCATTAAAATCTCCAGCCAACAGCATTTCTATCTTGCTGGATTTAAGCAGCCCAATAGAAGCTGAGAGACATAAGTGGACAAAATTCTGCCAAGCCATTGAGACAAACTGGGGTGCTTTTTAAAACTGAAAAGATACACAGAATGACCTTCTCAATGTGAATCTCCTGAGAGTAAGGTTAGAAACACGGAAAAATACTGACTTGTCCAAATGGGTGCTTTGTTTGGGTGATTTATGGGGTGGGGGAATATAACTTTGCCAATATATACAGCTGTCTATAGCAATTGTGTAGGATATAAATGGTGGCTGTATTCATGTAAATTTATCTCCTATTTACATCAATGTATATATATATATATATATATATATATATATACACACACACACACACACACACACACAGTGATACCTCGGGTTACATACGCTTCAGGTTACAGACTCCGCTAACTCAGAATTAGTACCTCGGGTTAAGAACTTTGCTTCAGGATGAGAACAGAAATCATGTTCTGGCGGTGCAGTGGCAGCGGGAGGCCCCATTAGCTAAAGTGGTGCTTCAGGTTAAGAACAGTTTCAGGTTAAGAACGGACCTCCGGAACGGATTAAGTACTTAACCCGAGGTACCACTGTATAATTTTTATTAAATTTTCTGTTTTACAATTTAAAATACCCATTTAAACATCCTTCAAATATCAATGACTTCCCTTCTCTTTCCATGGTTCATTTTGCATATCTTAAATCCCTGCATATTTTACAAAAACAATACCAATCAGTTTTCCATTATTACATCCATCAAAACATATTTACACTGTTGAATTTATCTTAATGCTCTCAGGTGTTTTCAAGTGTACACAATTCCCCCCATGTATTCAATAAACGTTTTTTAATCTTCTTTAAACATATGTTCTTCTTGTTCTCTTATTCTATATGTTAGGTCCGCAAGCTGTGCATATCCTGTCAGTCTCAGTTGCCATTCTTCTTTGGTTGGGACCTCGCTCGTTTTCCATTTTGGGGCTAACAAAACACGGGCCACAGTAGTGACATACATAAATAACATTTTTTGACACCTGGGAATTTCCATCTGAGTTATCCCCAACAAAAAGGACTCTGGTTTTGGGGGGAAAGTACTTTTAAAGATTTTTTTTTATTCATTATGGATGCAAGCATATATGCTTAGACATGGAATACAAAACCATGTTTTCTATTTCATGTTCCTAAATCACAACACTACAAAATTGCATAAATTATTTCAATCAGCACCTGCACTTCACTATTATTATTATTATTATTATTATTATTATTATTATTATTATTACATTAAACTATAGTACAAGCAGATTAGCTACTTAGGTTTGTTGTGCAGGAGTCAGTTTAATTAATTATTTTTCTAAATGGCGTCAAAGGTGTGAGCGCTATTACAAGCTGTTTCAGACACGCTGCATTAACTATAGTGATTTTGGCTAATCATGCTTAAAGACCCTTCTGCTTCACACTGGAAGTATACTGAGTATCTCTGCCTTACGACCTGTGATTTTATAGTCTAGTTTGCAGGGATGGAATAAAGTGAAAGCCTCGGGTGGGAAAAACAAAATGTAGGACTAGATTCTTAATTAGAAACCTAAGGCTTGCCTGCTCAACAGTTTTAAAATTTATGTCCTTGCAAAGTCATCTTGTACATTGTATGTGTTCATAGCTCAAAGAAGTACTGGAATGCATCCTATATGAATTTATTGGAAGTTTGGTATACCAAGAATTCTGACCAACCTCTTTAGTGGAAACATTAACACATAAAATGAAAGCATTAAGAAAAGCAAAAGCATCAAAAATATTGAGAGAAATAAGGTATTGTTTTCTTGAATTCACTTCTAACAAAGAAAACAACTTTATTCCACCGCAAACTCTTGGTGATTTATGGATAACTGATCTTTGCTGATAGTATTACTGTATTTTTCGCTCTATAGGACACACTTCCCCCCTCCAAAAATGAAGGGGAAATGTGTGTGCGTCCTATGGAGCGAATGCAGGCTTTCGCTGAAGCCTGGAGAGCGAGAGGGGTCGGTGCGCACTGACCCCTCTCGCTCTCCAGGCTTCACGAAGCTATCCCCAAGTCTTCGGAGCGTGGCGGGAGTTCCCGTCAGGCTCCGAAGGCTTGTGGATAGCAGCCTGAAGCCCGGGGAGTGCAGTGCCAACTCCCACTGCGCTCCCCGGGCTTCAGGCAGCTATCCGCAAACCTTCGGAGCGCTCCCCCAGCCTGCAAGCTCCAGGAGCAGCGGCAAGGCTGCGCAACCTTGCCTCCACTCCTGGACCTGTTCTGGGGGCTGGGGTTGGGGGAAGCTCGGGCTTCCCCCGCCCCAGCCCCCTGGCTAAAAATGAAGCCGTACGCAGCCTCTCCCAGCTGGAGAGGTTGTGCGTGGCTAAAGAGGAAGCCAAGACAGCCAGCGGGATGGATCCCGCTCACTGTCTTGGCTTCTTTGCTCTTTGGGGCTGGGGGGGGGTATTTTCTCTCTCTTTATTTCCTCACCTAAAAACTAGGTGCGCCCTATGATCCGGTGCGCCCTATGGAGTGAAAAATATGGTATGTTCACTTCTAATTGTTTCCCTTTTTTCATCCCCACTTGTATTTTGTTGTAGTCCCAGTGATAACTTTATACTTTGCATTAATTTAATGGTAATTTTATTGTAATCCGTTTCGACTCTGTTATGTTTCGTTTATAAGAATAAATGCAATTTTTAAAAAAGGAAAAAAATAACAATGGTAACAGAGAGTTTTAGATTTTGATTTTGTTCTGTGAACCGCGCTGAGATCTCCGGGTATAGGGCAGTATATAAATTCAGTAAATAAAAATAAATAGAGCATAGGTGATTCGATACCCTATATAGTCCAGTAATTCAGCACCTTGGGAACTTTTACCCATGGCATATAGCAAACCCACAAGTGACAGTGTCCTGGAGTTGGACACACAAACAGTATACTACTTCCAAATGTCATTGTCCCCCACCCAATACATAAGTACGTTTGTACAATATACATATGTGCAACTTGTAAAAAAAATAATGGGTTGTATTCAACTAAGTCCTAGTCAGAGGTGACCCATTCAAATGATGAACCAAAGTTAGTAACAGCTATTAAATTTGATGGGTCTGCTTTGAGTTGGAGCAGCATTGTCAGGCTTCAGGGAATCGACCTCCTCCCCTGTGACCGTAGATAAGAAGATCAAATGAAAGGAACATCTTACCAGTTAGAAACTTTAATAATCACAGCGAGCACACAAAGAACACATCTCCTAGGAATGGTGGTGCTCCCAATTAAGGGACACTCCCTTCTCCGTCCCTATTAATCTACATCACTCCTACGTTTTGTAATCTGAGCTTGTACCCGCTGCTCTTTCTTTTCTGAGACTTTCTGAGCTCTCTGTGTCTTTGGAGAAGGGGGGTGGATGCTGTCTAGAGACTGTGAATCTGCTGACTCTCCCTCTTCTAGTGCTTCTTCTGCTAGCTCCAGTATTTCTCAGCTTCTGCCTTCTGAACTATGCCCCTCTGCAAACCGCTGTTCCAAATCTATACTGTCCTCCCGCTCCTGGAAAGATTCAGGATCGGGGGAGGGGGTGGCTCCCACCATTCTTCCTCAGTGCAGCCCTCCTCAGCACGCTCCCTGACAAGCATTGACTACTGCCCATTTTTAATAAAATGATAATTATAAAATCAGATGTGTAAAAAAAACTAGCTCCCAAACTGGCTGGCTTTAAAGTATTCCTTTCAGCTAGCAACTTTCTGCCACCCTCCCCAACAGCTTTCAGAAATACGTATGCTGCTACATGAAACTTTGCGCAAAAGCTAAACAGTGATCGGGTCTTTGTAGGCAGAATCCTATTTCCTATATTAAAGTGTGAGAACAAAACAGGGTCTTCTCAGAAGGATTTTACACACATCAACTGGACAGTAGGGAATGGGGCTCTTTCTTTGTTTGTGTTAGAAGAGAAGGAAAATCAATTATTATTATTTTTTAAAAAACATTTCTATTTACAGAATGGCTGCAGGAAGGAAAAGTCACGCATACACAAAAAATTACACCATGACCTTCATTTCTTTTGAAATTTTTTCAGTTCTATCTTTCATCCAGAATATGCAAATTGTTCACATAACATACTGCTAACTCTCATCTCTGGTCTTTCTGTTGCATCAAGATGTATTTCAAAGTATTGCTCTGCTTCAAAGAAATACTTTGATCTTTATGCTGAGCTTGTAGGATGCACAAAGACGCAGGGTACTGCTTGTTTAGCAAATATTTGGATGTATGGGGGTGGACAGGTGACTGTATATTATGCATTGACCTGCCTGCGACTCTGATTCAATGGATTGCCTTCAGCTGTCTTGGTGCCCTACGTGACAGAGGGTTAGTCCTCAATTTGTCCAAGTCTGGGTTAACATTAAAGAGCCATATACAATTCTGCATCTACACTCATGCAATGGACTTCCGTGTGCACAGCAGGGCTATTTCTTCCTCTCCTATCTCCACCAGTCCCACATGCGTCCTCAAAATCAGCTCCATAGGGTTGGGAGACCCTCCAGAGCAGATTTAGGAGACACACACAGAGGACGGGAAACATAAGTCTTTATGCATCAGAGGAACTCCATGCACAGAGTATTGGATGCAACCCAAAAGAAGAAGAAGAAGAAGAAGAAGAAGAAGAAGAAGAAGAAGAAGAAGAAGAAGAAGAAGAAGAATAGTAGTAGTAGTAGTAGTAGTAGTAGTTTGGATTTGATATTCTGCTTTATCATAACCTGAAGGAGTCTCAAAGCGGCTAACAATCTCCTTTCCCTTCCTCCCCCACAACAAACACTCTGTGAGGTGAGTGGGGTTGAGAGACTTCAAAGAAGTGTGACTGGCCCAAGTTCACCCAGCAGCTGCATGTGGAGGAGCAGGGAGGCGAACCCGGTTCACCAGATTACGAGTCCACCACTGTTAATCACTACACCACGGGCCTTGAAGTTTCCACCAGCAGTTTGTGCAGAAGACGGACCAAGAACACAACAAGTCACCTGGTATCAGGCTTCAGGAAATCTGATCCCTCCCCCTCATGGCAGGCTGCCACTAACAGACAGACAAGAAGCTCTTACCAATGTCTTTTATTCAATATTCACAGAGAGAGACTCAGAAATGCTGCCTCTCGGAGTAATAGTGTTGCTCTGAGTAATCTTCACCCCCCCTTCCCTTCTCAGTCGTCAACAGCACCACCCCCCTTTACGGTGGCTGCTTAAGGTCATTTGCCTCTTTGCTCTCCTACTTTCCCTGCTGGGAGAGGGGGGTCTGGAATGCTTTCTAGTGATGTCAGCCAGCTGCTCCAGCTGCTCTGGCTCTGCTTCTGTCCCCCTTTTCTGCCATTGTTTCCCAACTTTGCCAGTGAGCTTCTGCAAACCACTGTTGTAAATCTATACTGTCTTCCTCTTCTCTGGAAGATTCAGGAGGAGGGGGAGGCGGTCTTCACCATTCCTTCTCAGTCTGGTCATCTGACATCTGGTCAATCTTCTTCACTCTGATAAGAATAAGATGTAGTTCTATTTAAAATTATAGTAATGATTTCTAAATTTGCCTCTATACATATAATTTAGCTTCTGCAAGTGGCAAATCTGTGTCCTTTTTCGTCATTTGTTTTGGTGATGAACTGCAGAGTCAAAGACAATGATTTGTGCAACTGCAGCATCTGGCTGAGAAAATGGCAACTTGTCTGGGACTGACTAACTTCTGAGAAAGCTCTTAATTCCCTCCTTTAAAACTGTTTATGGGTAGCTGAGATTTGCGTTGGCCTCTACAGTTCTTATGCACCAATTAGTTCATATGATAGACTGAAGGGAGAAGTTTATGTTTCTATGCATATTTATATTTACACATCCCACATTCTTAGTGCTGAGGTTCTCATAGCAGCCTATGGAATTCAAAACAACCTGAAAGCAATTAAAAACCTACATATTGAAAAACTGATGAAAGGGAGACTAATTAAAACAATACGAATATATGAAACATCATTCTAGTAACCCCAGCTGTTCAGGGTCTTCCCCAAAAGAAGAAGAAGAAGAAGAGTTTGGACTCTTCTTCACTCCCCTTAAGGCATCTCAAAGCAGCTAACAATCTCCTTTCCCTTCCTCCCCCACAACACTCTGTGAAGTGAGTGAGGCTGAGAGACTTCAGAGAAGTGTGACTAGGCCAAGGTCACCCGGTAGCTGCATGTGGAGGAGCAGGGATGCGAACCTGGTTCACCAGATTATGAGTCCACCGCTCTTAACCACTACACCACATTTAGCCAGCCTTCCCCAAATGCACCTCTAGGGGAGGCAATTCCAAAGAGAAGGTGGTACCACAGAGAAGGCCCTGAGACCTGGTGACCCTTATCCTTCACCAAATGAGGAAACCATAAAGTAGAGGGAGGAGAATATGTCCCTCCAATTGCTGGATTCCAACTCCTTTTTTCTTTTTTTTCTGAAATAATTTTATTTGATTTTACAAGCGTAAAATTATAACAATGCAAAATACGTATCCATCTTAAGAGATTTCTTTGAATCTCTGGACTTCCCACCTTCCCCTCCATGGGTCCATCTGTCAACCTTTTCAACTACATATTGTTCCATCATAGAATCATAGAATCATAGAGTTGGAAGAGACCACAAGGGCCATCGAGTCCAACCCCCTGCCAAGCAGGAAACACCATCAGAGCACTCCTGACATATGGTTGCCAAGCCTCTGCTTAAAGACCTCCAAAGTAGGAGACTCCACCACACTCCTTGGCAGCAAATTCCACTGTCGAACAGCTCTTACTGTCAGGAAGTTCTTCCTAATGTTTAGGTGGAATCTTCTTTCTTGTAGTTTGGATCCATTGCTCCGTGTCCGCTTCTCTGGAGCAGCAGAAAACAACCTTTCTCCCTCCTCTATGTGACATCCTTTTATATATTTGAACATGGCTATCATATCACCCCTTAACCTCTTCTCCAGGCTAAACATGCCCAGCTCCCTTAGCCGTTCCTCATAAGGCATCGTTTCCAGGCCTTTGACCATTTTGGTTGCCCTCCTCTGGACACGTTCCAGTTTGTCAGTGTCCTTCTTGAATTGTGGTGCCCAGAACTGGACACAGTACTCCAGGTGTGGTCTGACCAGAGCAGAATACAGTGGCACTATTACTTCCCTTGATCTAGATGCTATACTCCTATTGATGCAGCCCAGAATTGCATTGGCTTTTTTAGCTGCCGCGTCACACTGTTGGCTCATGTCAAGTTTGTGGTCAACCAAGACTCCTAGATCCTTTTCACATGTACTGCTCTCAAGCCAGGTGTCCCCCATCTTGTATTTGTGCCTCTCGTTTTTTTTGCCCAAGTGCAATACTTTACATTTCTCCCTGTTAAAATTCATCTTGTTTGTTTTGGCCCAGTTCTCTAATCTGTCAAGGTCGTTTTGAAGTGTGATCCTGTCCTCTGGGGTGTTAGCCACCCCTCCCAGTTTGGTGTCATCTGCAAATTTGATCAGGATGCCCTTGAGTCCATCATCCAAGTCGTTGATAAAGATGTTGAATAAGACCGGGCCCAAGACAGAACCCTGTGGCACCCCACTAGTCACTCTTCTCCAGGATGAAGAGGAACCATTGATGAGCACCCTTTGGGTTCGGTCAGTCAGCCAGTTACAAATCCACTGAGTGGTAGCATAGTCAAGACCACATTTTACCAGCTTCTTTACAAGAATATCATGGGGCACCTTGTCAAATGCCTTGCTGAAATCAAGGTAGGCTACATCCACTGCGTTCCCTTCATCTACCAGGCTTGTAATTCTGTCAAAAAACGAGATCAGGTTAGTCTGACATGACTTATTTTTCAGAAATCCATGCTGACTATTGGTGATCACAGCATTCCTTTCTAGGTGCTCACAGACTGTTTGCTTAATGATCTGCTCCAGAATCTTCCCTGGTATTGATGTCAGACTGACTGGGCGGTAATTATTTGGGTCCTCTCTTTTCCCCTTTTTGAAAATAGGGACAACATTTGCCCTCCTCCAGTCTGCCGGGACTTCGCCTGTTCTCCAGGAATTCTCAAAGATGACTGCCAGTGGTTCTGAGATCACATCTGCCAGTTCTTTTAATACTCTTGGATGCAGTTCATCTGGCCCTGGAGACTTGAATACATCTAAACTAGCCAAATATTCTTGTACTATCTCCTTAGTTATTCTGGGCTGTGTTTCCTTTGCTGAATCATTTGCTCCAAATTCTTCAGGTCGGGCATTGTTTTCTTTATCGGAGAAGACTGAGGCAAAGAAGGCATTGAGGAGTTCAGCCCTTTCTGTGTCCCCTGTTTGCATTTCACCATCTTCTCCTCTGAGTGACCCCACTGTTTCTTTGTTCTTCCTTTTGCTACGAACATACCCATAAAAGCCTTTTTTGTTGCTTTTAACCTCTCTAGCAAGCCTGAGTTCATTCTGTGTTTTAGCTTTTCTGACTTTGTGTCTACACGTGCTGGCTATTTGTTTGAATTCCTCTTTGGTGGTTTCCCCCCTTTTCCATTTTTTGTACACATCCTTTTTTAATCTTAATTCAGTTAAAAGTTCTTTAGATAGCCACCCTGGCTTCTTTAGGCACCTTCCATGTTTCCGTCTCATTGGTATTGCCTGACGTTGTGTTTTTACTATCTCCCTCTTAACAAACTCCCAGCCATCATGAACTCCCTTTCCTTTTAGTATTGCTGTCCATGGGATCTCACACAGCACTTCCCTAAGTTTTATGAAGTCGGCTTTCTTAAAGTCAAGAAATTGAGTCCTAGTATGCTTGGCTGCTCCTTTCCGCTGTATAGTAAACTTCAGAAGAGCATGATCACTCGCGCCTAATGATCCTTCCACATCTACCCCACTAACCAGGTCATCGACATTGGTTAGGACCAGATCTAAAATGGCTGTTCCTCTTGTTGCTTCTCCCACTTTCTGGACAATGAAGTTGTCTGCAAGGCCAGTGAGGAATCTGTTTGACCTTATGCTCTTGGCTGAGTTTGACGTCCAACAAATATCCGGGTAATTGAAGTCCCCCATTACTACTATCTCCCTTCCTTTTGCATGCTTGGCCATCTGTTCCAGGAAGGCATCATCTATGTCCTCCGTTTGGCTTGGGGATCTATAGTAAACTCCCACAATGAGGTCTCTGTTATTCTTCTCTCCCTTAATTTTGACCCAAATGCTCTCACTTTGGCTTTGAGGTTCTAAATCTTGGATCTCTTCACAGGTATACACATCCCTGACATATAACGCCACTCCTCCTCCTTTCTTGTCTGGTCTGTTTCTCTGAAATAGATTGTATCCCCCCATTATTACATTCCAATCGTGGGACTTATCCCACCAGGTTTCAGTGATGCCTATTATGTCATATTTAGTTTGCTGTACCAAGAGCTCAAGCTCATCTTGTTTATTTCCCATGCTTTGCGCATTAGTGTACAGACATTGAAGTCCATTAATCATTCCCCCGTGTCTCTTATTTAAGGATTTTTTCCTCCCACCACTAGGTCCGCGTGCTGTTTGCTCCATTTGGTCTATGACATCTGGATGATCATCTTCATTAATTGATAAACTCCTACCTTCAGGAGCACTGTCTCCCTCCCCCACATTAGTCAGTTTAAAGCCCTCCTGATGAGGTTTCTGAGATTTTTGGCAAAAACATTTCTCCCAACCGTTGTGAGGTGCAGCCCATCACTTGCCAGAAGTCCATCTTCAAGAAACTGCAGTCCGTGATCTAAGAATCCAAACCGTTCCTGTTTACACCATTTGCGAAGCCAGCTGTTCACTTCCACTATTTCCCCCTCTCTCCCTGGGCCACGTCGTTCAACTGGGAGGACAGACGAGATGACAATTTGTGCATTTAGTTGCTTCAATTTCCTGCCGAGAGCCTCGTAGTCTCTTTTGATCTTCTGGAGGCTATTGCTTGCAGTGTCATTGGTTCCCACATGAACCAAGAGGAAGGGGTAATTGTCAGTGGGTTTTATGATTCCTTGCAGTCGTTCAGTTACATCTTGGATCTTAGCCCCGGGGAGACAGCACACTTCCCGAGACATCTTGTCAGGCCCACAGATCACTGCCTCTGTTCCCCTCAGTAGGGAATCCCCTATCACCACTACACGCCTCCTCTTGGGTTTGGTCGGGGTTCTTCCGTGAGCTGTCCGTTCCAAGGTTGCCTGCACATTCCCTGAGGACTGACTTTGCTGCTCGTCTTCATTTACCTGATCGACTGTAATGAGGGAGAGATCCTCAAATGGAGTCTGCTCTCCGTCTTCCATGCTAGGGGAGAGGACCTCAAAGCGATTGTGTATTTCTAAACAATCAGAGTGAACCCTGGGCCTCCTACTTCTTTGAGTCACGTTTCTCCATATATCTGGCTCCTGTGTTGGTGAACTAGCCTCCTTCTCAGGGGAGTCCCCTATCTCCTCCTTGGTGGGGACGGTGTGCTCTGTTGCTTCCAAGAAGAGCTCCAGCTCTCTAATTCTTTGGAGCGTAGCTACACGTTCCTCCAGTTGCTGGACTTTGTCTTTTAAAAGGGCAATCAACATGCAATTGCTGCAGGTAATCCATATTTTATATCACTCCATTTTGTCCATAGTATCTGCTACATTACAATCCTGCTAATGTTTTCATCTGCTTGGAGTGGTCTCCCAGATAAATTATAAATTTCCCCCATTCTTTATTAAAGTTTTGGTCTTCTGGGTTCCTGAGCTTTCCGGTCAGCTTTGCCATTTCGGCCTAGTCCAACAGCTTAGTTTGCCATTCTTCTCTGGTAGGGACTTTGTCTTCTTTCCATCTCTGGGCTAGTAGCATCTGTGCAGCTGTTGTTTTTTCTGTTCCTTTGGAATATTGGTACCTGCAATTCCTAATAAAAAAAACTTCTGTTTTTTAAAAAAATAAAAGTTATTTTAAACATTTTTTTCCAGTTCCTTATATATCATTTCCCAGAATGCATTTACTGTATTTTTCGCTCTATAAGACGCACCAGACCACAAGACGCGCCTAGTTTTTGGAGGAGGAAAACAAGAAAAAATATATTCTGAATCTCAGAAGCCAGAACAGCAAGAGGGATCGCTGCGCAGTGAAAGCAGCAATCCCTCTTCCTGTTCTGGCTTCTGGGATAGCTGTGCAGCCTGCATTCGCTCCATAAGACGCACACACATTTCCCCTTACTTTTTAGGAGGGAAAAAGTGAGTCTTATAGAGCAAAAAATACGGTATTTTCTTACATGTCCACCATACAGTATATAATAAACAGTACCTTCTTTTTCTTTGCATTTCCAACAAATATTTGTATCCGTCTTGTACATTTTTGTTAACTTACTAGAAGTCAGATACCACCGATACATCATTTGTGTGACCAGGCGGCGACAGCCCCAGCCCCCAGGGATCATAAGGAAGGAATAAAGACTTTGACAACATTATATGGAATTAAAATTAGGCCACAACTTTATTAAACTTCTGAATGTAGGAAGACCTTGGCTTAGGCCTTGGGTGTGTATCCCTCCCAGCCCCCCAGGGGGGAACTGGGGCTCATCAGGGTAAATGGGATATGGGGGTGCTCTGCGAGATGTAAGTGTAGCAGGCAGCCAAGCCCATATCTCTGCATGCAGGGTAGTTCACTGATGACCTTTCAGTGTATGGCCAGTGACACCCATATATATAACCCCTTTAAAAGGGGACCCTGGAATCGTCATCGCAAGGCAGTGAGTTACCACTTCAACCACCCATACAGGGAAGAAAAGACTCCAGGATTCCACCCAAGGCCATAACCGCCAATGTTGTGATGAATGGCTATGGGGAAGACAAAACCTGCCAGTGCAGGAAAATTTCATCCCGGTCCTTCAACAGCAACCAGTCAAAGACCATAGCAGCTAAACAGGGAGAAAAAATTAACCTGCAAACATTAAACAAAGGGATGGTAGGGAGGGTGAATCTCCAGAGCCTACTGCCTGGCTGTTGTCATCTCCACCCCCTATTTATAAATGGGGCTGGCCCCACCTCCCAGCATGAAACTTGATTACCGAGGCTGGGCGTTAACGTCCAAAAAATAACACTGAGAGGCAGGCCAGCCCGTTTGCCAGTAAGTTCCCTGGGAACTGTAGCACCACGTGCGATCCCGCAAAGGGCACCCACAATGTAAAGTGTGAGCGCTCATTTCACATACCGTATTTTTCGCTCCTGACCATAAGACCCACCTAGTTTTTAGAGGAAGAAAGGGGGAAAGCCCCGTTTCTGGGGTGATCAACTCACAGTTGTGCAGCTTCTTTGGCAAAGGGGAAAAGCCCCCCCTTTTTTGAGGATCATCTCACAGTTTTGCAGCTTCTTTTGCAAAGGGAAAAAATCCTGTTTTTATGGGGTTCAACTCACAGTTCTTCAGCTTCGTTGGAAAGGAAAGGGAGTCGTTTCTACAGTTTCCAGACAGATAATCTAATCAGCCAGTCACATGCCGCTGGGGAAACAAACAGCCTCCGTCTGCAGAACATTCAACAATGGAGGCCTGGGCAAGGGGGCAGGGCCAAAAAAGGGAGCCAGCAATCAACCACACATTCGATCCATAAGACGCACAGACATTTCCCCTTCCTTTTTATGGAGCGAAAAATACGGTGACTTTCTTTCAGCGTACTACGAGCTGAAAATTTCAAATAGTTTTGCTGGACTCCAACTCCTATGAATATGAACCAAAATGCCCAGTGATCAGAGATGATGGATTTTGGCTGAAATATTTGGAAAGACACAGGTTCCCCCCATTGTTGCTCAAAAGAAAAGCACCTTGCACCTTCTTCAGTCTAACTTGCCACTTCTCAAGTGGCATAATGGCTCTTAGATGGCAAACTATATTGCACAGGAACTGGGGCAGAGAAAGAACCTGTGCAAGATTCATACGGCCAAGAAGATCCTTGAATCAGCCTAACCCAGATCTTTCCAGGAATGGTTTCCCCCACCCCATCTCCAGTTGGGTTAATCAATAAGACACCAATTAGGGATGTCAACAAGAATCATCTAAATGTGCTTGTGATGGCAGTGTTTCTTCATATGTGTAATGAAATGAAAAATCTCAACAACCCTCCCCCCCCCAAAAGCCATTCACAATTGAAATGTCAGGTAATTAATTTTGTTATGTCCTGCTTTTGTTCTTGTACAGCAGGTATTCATCAGGCAACAGCTTCTGTTTGGTGCACAGAACTTGATTATTTTTAAAACCCATTATTTGGTTGCATGGAAATTGTTATTCCTTCTGAAGCTTTTTTATTTATTTTTAATATGGCACCATTGTTTTAATTTTCACGCTGAATGCTTTAGGAATGTGATCTTTGTGAATCTAAATAAGAATCAGCCTGATCCACGCCACCCAGAGTAACGTGTGGAGTGGAATTAATCTTTCACACTTCCCGCATGTTCCAACAGTATTCTTGGCTCAAAAAGGTGCAAGTTTAAAGATAGGGGGTTTTTTGTTTTATTTTGAGAGAAAATGCTCTTCAAAATTAATATTTTGAGATTGTAAAATGCATATTTTTTATTTTAAACAGACACATGTACACCACAATTTGTCCTAGATTCTTTGCCCTATATCGGTATTCCCCCTTCACATGTTTTCCATTGCATGAAGTAGTAGTGTGGGCATGTTCATGGGCTCTGTCCCCATTGCTCCATTCCCAATGACATCTCCCTGAGGTTTCAGTGAGTCTTACTGTCCACTTAGCAATTTAGAACCTACAGGGAGAGTCAGGGAGAGGAGGCTCCCTGGTGTAGATGTTCAGCCCAAGCATATGGCGGTTTGCAAGGTGTTTTATACTGACCTTGGATCCTAGAACAATAGGAGGCAGGTAGGGTCCTAGAAGGCCGCAACTTGATTGGTCTGTAGGAGCAGCCCAATCCAGCTCCAGGAGAAAGTGAATCAGACACAGGACCCATTGTGTAAATAATGTATATATAGCCAGAGGTTTTGGGGAAAACTCACTCACTCACTGATGACCATGAGCTGAAATAAGAGCATGAAATCAACACTCAACTCTGAGTATATTTCACAAGAATTGGCCATCGGGAAGATGATGGGTGCTGATGTCTCCAATCACTCCCAAGTGACTAGACTCATGTGAGGGGAAATATATGAATATGATATATATATTTATAACTATCCAAATTACAGATCCGTATTTAGAGATTTAGAGAAATCTCTGGACTTCCCACCTTCCCCTCCGTGGGTCCTATTGTACACCTTCTCAACTGCATATTATTTCATAGTCCATATTTTGTATCTTTCCATATTATCCGTAATATTCGCTACATTACAAGTGTTATTAAAATACTGTAGCTTTGTAAAATACCCCTAGGTGGAAAATAAGTCTCCTTGTCCCATCAATATGCACAGCCCATTGAACACACTCACAAAAATGCACACTCAAAAAATTACAGAAGTATAACAAACAAGGATGCCAAGTAGCTTTTCACCAATTTTTTTTCTTTCACATTCATGCTTTGTCTCCTGCCCTCAGGATTTCATATTAATGATGGTTGCTGGGTACTCTGTATTTTATTTTCTCTTCTTTCAGGTTGCAAGTGTTTCCCCCCCAAAAAAGTGTCAAATGTAATGGATTGCCATAGTATTGGTAATGCTATATTTGCTTTATGCATGGGTTAGTGATAAATGATTGCACTGCATTATACTTAACAATTCTATTTAACTTGTCCTGAGTTGCTCATGAGCAGTTTCCTGGACCCAAAATTACTTGCGTGAGGTTGTGTGTTGCAGAGGATTGCCCTGCCTTTTAATAGATTATTCCAGGAAACTTTTAAAATCAATTAATCTTGCTGGTGTGAAGGCAGATTGGGAAGTAAGGTTAAAGATATTTTCTTTTCTTTTCTTTGAACCTGTGGATATGCAGTTTCACTGTCTTATCCTGTTAAAAAACAGATACAAATGTCATGTGGCTCACAAGGAAATATGTTACTGATTTTTGTTGACGTCGGGTTTTGTCCAAACTTCCCAGGAAGTGTTGAGTAAACTTCTGCCTTTCAGGAATCTGGTTTCAAACTGCTGGAAGACCATTTGTTTCTTAGATAACTTACTGGTTCATAGCCGAAAATGACTGACTTCCAACAGATAGAAACAGTGGAGGCTTGACCACTCCAGCTACTTGAACCAGAATGCTAAGCAATTTTTTAGCACTCTGCCCAATCTTTCCTGTCTCATGCATATTTTGTACTTCTTTTTGAGCTCTGCAAACATTTGTGTCAACCAGGTCTGTACAGCAGTTGGCCAATCCTAAACCAAACATGTAGCTTTTCCTTCCATGTGTCTCTAGACAGAACCCCCCCCCCACATATGACTGATATTTGATTTATAGGAGGACTGCCTGTTTTCTAGGGATGTGGTTGGTGCTGTGGTCTAAACCACTGAGCTTCTTGCACTTGCTGATCAAAAGGTAGGCGGTTCGAAGCCCCACAACGTGGTGAGCTCCCGTTGCTTGGTCCCTGCTCCTGCCAACCTAGCAGTTCGAAAGCATGTCAAAGTGCAAGTAGATAAATAGGTACCACTCCGGCAGGAAGGTAAACAGCATTTCTGTACACTGCTCTGGTTTCGCCAGAAGCGGCTTAGTCATGCTGGCCACATGACCAGGGAAAACTGTCTGCAGACAACGGTGGCTCCCTTGGCTAGTAAAGCGAGATGAGCACTACAATCTCAGAGTCGTCCATGACTGGACTTAACTGTCAGGGGTCTTTTATCTTTATCTTTGTCTTTTTTTCTGGCCCCTGTCAGGAAGGTTCTACTCCATCTGTTGTTATGAGGGCTAACTAGCAATCTCAATATTGGTCTAGTAGGAATACCTTGAAGGGCTATGTCCAAGCCTGAGAGAATCCTTCTTTATGTATTTTCACACACGTTTTCACACATAGAACAGGGAGTACAGAAGAAGGGACAAATGAAGAAGGTTAGAAATGAAATTCTTTTTTGGAGGATCCATAGTGCAGGGCACAAGAGTTACCATTTGGCAGGACCAACAACTGGAATTAGAAATATAAAGGGGGGAGCATTCCATGAGATTCTCTGTTAACCTCCACAGCCCAAAGTACTCAAATGATCTGGGTCTGACTTAAGAAAGATTCTGGGCTCAAAGGACTCTGCCAGACATCAACACAGGAGGTAATCTGTAGATTCCCCTCTTTGTTCTTTCAGAGATATTCCTCAGAGGTTTCTGGAAGTCTGAGGAGAGTTGCAAGTTTGGGTTGCAAGTTAGGGGTTTGGTCAGGTTGGAAAGTTGCACTGCAAGCTGGGCAGGTCTTTTGAAAGAAATTGTACTTCCCTTTGGTGTTGACCTTGTATTTCTCCCTTGTTTCTCCTAGAGGCTATTAGTCAAATCCATATTTCCCTAACTTGTCGTCTATTCTTGCATTGCAGAGCTAATGATAAGAGATATGCCGAGCTTCCAGTATTTGTGATTGACAGTGCTTGCAATTAACACATAGTAGTGAGGTTGTAAACGTATAGCTGATCTGTGACCCAGAAAGAAAAGTGAATCAGAAATGTATTTGCATTGTTTCAGGGCTGTAGTTTTTTAAGATGGTAAAATTGTCCAAAGCTATCCAAAATTGTCTCATAATTTCATGCATTTAAATCATTTATTGTTTTGCTTTAAACTAAGTAAATGAGGTGCACCTATAGGTCAGATTGAATCCTCATTTGCTTGTGAACCTCTAGGTTTCTCAGTTTGTAAGGAACAAAGAAGACAAACTTCAACCATCCTGGCACTCGTTGGACTTCCTTTTCAACATTTTCTTTTTCAGAAAACCACCAGACAAATACACCACCAGAACTGTTCAATGCAATATGTGCTGATAGCTGTCCTTCGCTTGACCTCACATAAAAAGGTTCCAAATATCTACATTGGATAAACAATTTCAGTTCTCTGCAAGGAGTTTAGACGGTCAAATTCAAAAGAATCGTATCTACTTTGGAGCTCTTACAATGATTTAATGTGTGAGAGTTGTTTCCCCACTTCTCTGTTTTTTATTGTATTGAGGGTTACTTTGATCCTTTTCAAAAGACTTTGGAGGAAGATAAAATAAAGCAGATTTATAATAATGATCTGCACTTTTATAGCAAATTAAATCCAAAATGCCTGACAAACAATTAAGGGCCAGATGTGCATGGAGAAACATACAAATGCAAAGCTTATTGATTGTTACCTTGATCCTCACAGACAACGGCTGGGCGTCTCTCCAACGCTTTCTTCTTTCTGAAGCAAGTGTGACTTCTTTTTACAGTCTCCAAAAGATGAGCTATTCTAAAACTATCCTACCTGCCCAAGGTAGAACAACCACATGTGGTTAAGGTCTGTGGATGTGAGGAAAATCTAGCTAAAACGATGCAAGAAACCATCATGAGAACTGGTTCAAACAGAGAAGATACCCATTAAACAAAGGGCTGCTTAAACAAACGATGTAGCCAGGTAATTCACGACAAGCAGTACAAGTGAACACTGAAGAACTTTTCATGTCTATTAATCTGGTGGCTTTGTAGTTCCCACAGTTTCATAGCAATCAAAGCAAGCTTTCTATCAAAGTCAAGGGTTTAACATTCAATGTCTTGCTTGCAGGCACTTAAGCAGCAGCAGACTTTGGGCACCTGGTCTGCTGAATGTTTTCTATGCATGCCCAGAATCTCTCAAAATCTCATTTTATGTTTTGAGCCAGGGAGAAACCTTTTTTGTGTGTGAAATGGAAGCTTGATTTGCAATACAGTTGAGAGTTATGTCAGGCTTGAGGAATCCTCTCCCGCCCCCAATGGCACCAAGAAGCAGGGAGGATAAAGAAAGTTCTTACTTATGATTTTATTCAGCCATCACAGTGAAAGACAGGAAATCCAGTCATTCCTCAATGATGGTGTTGCTCGCACTGAGCTCCTCCCTCTTACCTTCTACACCTGCCTCTACAGTGTCTGTCTCTGTGCCCGTTGTGCTTGCACCCTTAATGAACATCATGTTTTGGGAGAAGGGCGGTCAGTTATGCTGTCCAGTGATCTGTCAGCTAGCTGCTCTGCCTCCCATCCTCCTTCTTGTAACATCTCATAACTGCTGATCACCTTTCTCTGAGCTGTTATCTTCCTCAAAGCCCTGCTATAATTTGAGACTGCCTTCCTCCTCTCTGGAAGCTACAGGATAAGGGGGGGGGGTTGACCACCAACATTACTCCACTTCTTCAGTCCCTGACAAGTTATGACTTAGATAATTTCATCACAAACCAGGTAGTGCTGCCATAGCAACCCTTATACCTGGTCTAATATAATCAAGACTAGAGCTCAATATCTTAGGCTTGAGCTGGATATAATACTGACATCACCCTCATTCTGTGGCACTTAACAAACCACCAGTATTGACAGTCCAAAAATCAGCGTCCTTGATATGTTTAAGACTTCCGCCTCCCTTTTTTCACCTTGGGATCAGTGTCCTGGCGCTCTCTCTCTCTCTCTCTCTCTCTCTCACACACACACACACACACACACACACACACAGGGGCTCTTACTTGGAAGTAAGAAATGGGATATTTATTCCAGCAAGTAACTGTATAGGCTTAGCAGCAAACACAGTGCTCAAGAGTCACCATTCAGAAAATAAGGAGCAGGGCAAGATGTTCAGAACTGGATGGAAGGGATGAAGCTGTCCCAACAAGTTTCCCTGCCTGTCAAGGTGCTGTCAGCAGCTTCCGGCTGGTTGCCCAGGAAAGTATAAAGACAAGGGAAAGTTTCTTACAGTCCTTTTTTATTTCAAACTTTAGAGAGAGAGGCTATAGAACCCAGTCTCTTGGATAATGGTGTTTTCCTGATTGAATCTCTACCCACTCCATCTCTCCCACTTCCTCATTTGTCGTCATCATCATCTCCTCTATGGGTGCTGCTATGTGCCCTCTGTCTTATATATAGTCAAAAAATTTCTTACCATCAAAATATATGTTTTCCTAACTCTGCAGTCTGGAAATTTGTCTTAAGTTGCCTTGTCCAATTTAACATGCTGCTGCATTTCTAAACACTATCATGTGATATTTGATTTTCATAGTTCTACAGCCTTTCATGTACTCAAATAAATGGATTAAGTGCTTCTTTTTAAGATGTGGATGAGAATATAGTAAAAATTACCACATTTCAAACACACCTGGTTTTGCATTAACACACACTTAATGACAGTTTGGATGGTCTAAGAAGAAGAAAGAAAAAAGCATTTGCACTTTATAAAAGTAGCATGCTCAGAAAAACATGACTATTTGCCCATTGCATTGCTGTTAATACATCCATTTTATGCTTCTTTGTGAACGTTAAATGACAGGTCTTCATTCGTGTTTATGTGTGTACAGTGGTACCTCGGTTTTCAAACGTCTCTGTTGACGAACATTTCGGTTTTCAAATGCTGTAAACCCAGAAGTAAATGCTTCGGTTTTCAAACACACCTCGGACATCAAACATGCCAAGTGGCTTCTGCTGTGTGCAAAATCCCGAGGTCTAGCTGTCGGCTATTGAGTTTTCAGTTTTCAGACGTTTCAGGACTTATATATATATGTATATAAAATTTATGATTTAATATTGTCAGGGGTTCAGTCACAACTGAATGCCGAGGCTCTCGCATCCAGGAAGAGAGAGGAGGAGGCAGCTGCCGCCTGCAGGGATCTCCAGATCAGGTTGGACATGCTTACTAAGCAAGGGCAACTGACACCCAAACAGGAGGGAATTGGGTTGGCGAGACGAACAGGCGGTCTGGTCTCTCACTTCGATGGGAATCTGCAACAGTACCCCAACTTTAGAGCAGATGTAATGTGTGCACTGCAACTGCTGAAAAGAGACTTTAGAGATGAGCAAGAAAAAGTGGGATTCATCATGTCTCATTTGCATGGAGATGCCAAAGCATGGCTGCGCAATTTGTGGAGGGATGGGGATCCGGCGCTCCAAAATGCAGATGCCTTTATTAAAGCGATGGATGGATGTTTCTTATCAAGTATTGACGTGGATCTTGCTCGGCAGCAGATACATGGATTGAAACAAGGGAGGGCCAGCGTAAGGCAGTATCATGCACGCTTTTTTGCCTTGGTCAGTGCCCTGGAATGGGACAGAGATTCGGCTCCGGTAAGAGACCTGTTTTGGGAGGGATTGCACAGCTCGGTTAAAGATGAAATTGCGAGGGGGGAGAGACCCCGGACCAGATCGTTCAGAGGGCGCTGGCGGTGGGGGTGCGGCTGGAAGAACGTCCGTGGAGCAGGGACGAAGGGCGCAGCGGGCGCGAACCAGCCAGGGGCTCCTCCTTCCTTCCCAGAGAAGCAGCGCGTGCGCAATCAACGCCTCCAACAGGGGGAGGGGTGGAACCGATGGAGGTTGGGAGTGCAAGGGCTCAGTCAGCAGCCAGAGCCCTAGCACCGGCAGCAGTGAAAGCGAAGCCTCCTAGAGGGAACAGGAAGTGTTATATCTGCGAGGATCCAGGGCATATGGCGAAAGAGTGTCCCCGGAGGCTCCACAAGCACACTGCAGCCTCAGCAATGGTGACTGCAGCAACGCAGCAAGGAGAACCACAGCAGGGAAACGACGATGTCTGGCTGGAGGAAGAGGCACTGGGGCCCAGCCAGACGTGTCAGTGAAGCAGTCCCCAGGGATTTTACCGCCCATGGACCCCTTCCCGCCCAAGCCAGTAGTGAGGCTCACCGCATCGCTCCAGCTACCCAATGGAATCACCATGGACGTGCCAATCACCGTCGACTCGGGAAGCAATGCAGACTTCATAGGGCAGGACTTTGTCGACCGGCACGCTATACAGTTGCTGCCTGCCACGCTGCCCCTGCGGGTTGTCACGGTGGATGGCAGGGAGCTGCTAGGGGGGCAAGTGGTGAAGCAGACGCCACCTATGGTGCTGCGGCTTGGAAATCACAGGGAAATCATCAGCTTCAACGTCACTCAACTGTCGGACACGCCTATTGTATTGGGCATGAGTTGGCTGGACAAGCACAGCCCGACGCTGGCTTGGTACCAGAGGCAGCTGACCTTCGGCTCTTCCTTTTGTGCTGAACACTGCATCATGCCCCGGCAGGAAGGGGAGCAAGAGGAGTCACAGCTGCTGCTAGGCACGCTGCAAGCGATTCCCCACAAGTACGCAGAATTTTTGGAGGTTTTCTGCGAGAAGGAGGCAGACAGGCTACCCCCCCCCCACAGACCATATGACTGCAAAATTGACCTGCTGCCGGGGGCGGCGCTGCCTAAAGGGAAGCTGTATTCCATGTCTGAGGACGAACTGCAGGAACTCAAAGAGTTCATAGATCATAATTTGGAGCGTGGTTTCATCCGGGAGTCCAAGGCAGCGGGGGGCAGTCCTGTATTCTTTGTTAAGAAGCGGGACACGCCCCAAAAAAGGCTGGTCGTGGACTATCGCATCTTAAACAGTGTGACCAAGCCATCGGACTTCCCCATGCCCCGAATCGACGACCTCCTCGCAAAGGTACGGAAGGGCAGAGTGTTCACCAAGTTAGACCTGCGGGGGGCGTACAACCTCATTCGCATGCGGGAGGGAGATGAGTGGAAGACAGCCATGTTCACGCCACTGGGCACCTACGAGTATAGAGTTATGCCTTTTGGATTGCAAAATGGCTCCCACGATTTTCAAGCGTTCATGCATCACGTGTTGGCGGGGCTACTCTACAAGACGTGCGTCTGTTTCTTAGATGACATCCTGATCTTTTCGGAATCGCAGCAGGAGCATGACAGACACGTCAAGGAAGTGCTGACCAGGCTGCAGCAGCATAGGCTCTACGCCAAGCTGGAGAAGTGCCAGTTCGACGTGACGGAGGTGGATTTTCTGGGCTACAAGTTGTCTGACAAGGGGCTCGCCATGGACAGCGCCAAGGTTCGAGCGGTGTTGGATTGGAAAAGCCCGCGCAACCGGAAGGAGGTCCAACGATTTGTCGGCTTCGCGAATTTCTATCGCAAGTTCATCAAAGGCTTCGCTATGCAGACAGCGGCCATCACGGACACGCTTAGCTCCAAGAAAAAGAAGTTCATCTGGACGGAGCAGGCGGAGCGGTCCTTTCAGGCACTCAAACGTCTCTTCGCGTCGGAAGAGCAGCTGCTGCATGTCGACCCCAGCAGGCCGATGAGGGTCGAGACAGACGCCTCGGACAGAGCCGTGGGAGCAGTCCTGCTGCAGAGAGACCCGCAGGGGGTTTGGCGGCCGGGGGCGTTTTACTCCAGGAAGCTCAGCAAGTCCGAACAGAACTACACCATCTGGGACAGGGAGTTGCTGGCCATTCATGCAGCATTCAAAGCGTGGAGGCACTTCCTGATCGGCGCCAAGCACACGGTGCAGGTCTGCACGGACCACAAGAATCTGGAGCACTGGCGCACGGCACAGTTCCTGAACCAGAGGCAGATACATTGGGCTGAGTTCTTTGCGAACTTCGACTTCCGAATAGAGTATGTCCCGGGGGACACCAACATCATGGCGGACGCGCTCTCCCGTAAGCCACAGTATCTGGAGGACGCCACGCCAGCGGCCGCCATGCACATCTTCGCACCAACAGTGTGGGTGTGCGCTGCGGCGACAGTGGACCTGGAGGCGGTGCAACGAGCGTTGCAGAATGACTCCTTCGCGCAAGCAAAGATGGCAGAGATGCAAAGGGGCACGGCAGCGACCGACGGGTTCCAGCTGAGAGATGGATTGCTCATCCGTAAAGGGGCCATCTACGTGCCGGGAGACGAACTTCACGCCAAGGTACTGCATCAGCTGCACGACGCGCCCACTGCCGGGCACTTTGGCAAGGAGAAGACGGTGGAATTAGTCGCCAGGGATTTCTGGTGGCCCGGAATGAGAGGGGAGGTCGCGGACTACGTGGCGAGGTGCGACACCTGCCAGAGGGCCAAACCAGTGCACAGACCGCCGGCCGGACTGTTGGAACCGCTGCAAACTCCGGTCGAACCATGGGAGAGAGTCGCCCTGGACTTCGTCATGGATCTGCCCAGCTCGAGGGGCAAGACGGCCGTGCTGGTGGTGGTGGACTTGTTCTCCAAGATGGCACATTTCATCCCGTGTGCGAAGGTGGCCACGGCGGAACAAACCGCCAAACTGTTCATAGACCACGTGTTCAAGGTTCACGGTCTGCCACGGTCTATTCTGTCCGACCGCGGGCGGCAGTTCATCTCGAATTTCTGGCAGAAGCTGATGGGCTTCCTAAACGTCAAGATCAACCTGGCGTCGGCGAGACACCCGCAGACCAACGGGCAAGCGGAGCGAGTCAATGCCATCATGCAGCAGTACCTGAGATGCTATGCGAATCAACAGCCTGCGACGTGGGTGGATTACCTGCCGCTCGCCGAGTTCGCCTACAACAACACGAAGCACGTGTCCACGGGGGTCACGCCGTTCTTCGCCAACAACGGGAGGCACCCCAGAACCTTCCCGGGACTGGAAAGAATGGTGGAGGGGGAGCCGCAGACAGCAGATGCGTTCGCGTCGGAGTTGCAGGAGGTCCACGATCAGCTGCGGCGGCACCTGGAGCTGGCCAAACACGCATACAAGGTGCAGGCAGACAAACACAGAAGGGTTGGCGAAGAGATCCATGTGGGAGACTGGGTCTGGTTAGCAGCCCACGCAGTGCCGGCCAGGTCGTTGGCCAAGAAGAAACTAGGGCATAAGCAACTGGGGCCCTACCAAGTCGAAGAGCAGGTCAACCCGGTGGCTTTCAGGCTGGCGCTTCCGGAGGGTTCCAGAATGCATCCGGTGTTCCACAGATCGGTGCTCACTCCCTACAAGGCACCGCACAGGTTTCAGGAACCCGGAACGGCGCCGAGTCCGCTCAGGGAAAGAACCGGGCACGCGGGGGTGGCACAGGAGGAGCGCATCAACGAAGTCACGGAAATTTTGGACTCCAGGTGGGGGGAAGAGGGAGTAGAATACCTTCTCGCCAAGGAGGGCACCCCGGCCAGTGCGAACAGCTGGGTGCCGGGCTACGCCTTGGATGAACCTCTGCTCAAGGACGAGTTTCATGCCCTCTTCCCGCATAGACCAATGCCAGCAGACCTTTTCGACGACTGGCTTTTCACTCCCACACTTTCTGCAAGCACGTTCCGGGGGTTCGACTCGGAAGAGGACCCGATACGAGATGCCCGTTCCCCGGAGGGGTCACCCTCGGGATCTGCCTCAGAACCCTCGTATTGGTGGGACGATAGACCAGAGGAGCAGTGGCGCAAGAGGTGGCTGGAAGGTCCCGGACGAGCAACGCCGCCAGGAGGCAGTGAGGGAGAGACGGACATGGACGTTTTCGGGGACGACCTTGGTTTCGAGCACGGCGGCACAGAGATGGACGCGGAGGTGACCGTCGTCGACGAGAGCAGGGAGGAAGAACCGGGAGACTTCAAATGGAGGCCCACCACGGGAAGCGAACGGTATCCGACGTTCGTCCCTCTGCCGCAGCAGCACCCAGCTCCCGCACCGGAAGGAGGGGAGGGGGGAACGGGGGGCTTCGAGGGGGGGATGGATGTCAGGGGTTCAGGAGCAGAGGCAAGGGCAAGGGAGGAAACAGAGAGCGAGGGGGAGGAGGCAGAGGAAAAGATGAGTGATGACGATGACCCGAGATCTCCGAGTCTTTCCAGTGAATCAGAAGATTCACAGAAAGGAGCACCAGTGGCCAGGGCAAGGGGGGAGCCTAGGGGGACACCCCAGGGAGATAGAGCCAGAGGGGACTCAGAGGAGAGCAGTTGGAAATCGGGACCAGCGTCACCGCCAGAGAGCAGGGAAAAGGAAGAGAGCCAGGGATCAAGCGCTGGCAGCTCACAACAGGGGGGAGGGCATGAGTCAGGAGTGGCCACACCTCCATCGGGGAGCGAAGAAACGGTCAGACGGAAAGTGGAAAGTTGGGCGCGCGCGCCAAGTTCAAATGCACAGGGAAGTGACGCAGTAGGCAGCCCTGAAAGAGAGCCAGGTCCTAAAGCCCGGCGCAAGGAGACAGGAGAGTCCGGGGGGTCGGCGTCAGAAGAATCCAGGAAGGAAGAGACCCCGGGGGGCAGAGGGACCCAGAGGAGAACAGTCAGGCGGAAAAGGTGGAGCAGGGCTAGGGTATTAAGTTGGTGCGCAAGGGGCGGAGACTCAGACGGGACTTCGCCGATCTAGCCATTAGACGTAGAGTTGCACGCAGCAGCTTGAGAATGGAAAATGTAACTCAATAAAGACTTTTACTAAATGATCGCTGGCTAGCGTGATCCTCTGTGAGCTAGGATCTGGAAGCAGCTCTGACAAATATGTTCTCCATATTTTATCTTGTTCATTATCACAGTGTATCTTTTTCTCCAGGAAATATATAAGCTGTTATTATTAGAAAAGGGAACAACAACTAAAAAAACCTGAAAACCTATAACCACATTGTGGGAGCAGGTCACATGAATTGCTGGGCAAACATCTGTAGGATTGTACTGTGAACTTCTCCAGTTACTGTTGTCCCTGATAATGGAGATGCAGAGAACAGTCAAACTCCCTTTGTATTTTACTCAAGGTTTGGATTCTCTTTTTGGGGTGGGTGTGTAATAGATGGGGTAGAAATTTGTTTTGGTTGTGCTTCGATGTGAACCTATCTAATTCTCCCAGAAGCAACAGATGTACCAAAATACACCCATCATTTGAAATTTGGACTTCTCCAGGTTTTCTGTTGCCGTTCTCAAACCAAAAGCTGCAGACAAAATTAGGATCAAACAACATGTGCAAAAATCAAACACAGCACATCTTAGAGAAGAATTGCATGAAAGCAAATAAAATGCATATATTTTAAATTAATGGGGGGCACAGGCCTGATAGGCATGCATGGATGCCTATTAAACCCTGTCACCAAATATGTATTTCAACCCTTAAGAAGCATCCTTCAGTCTGCTTAGGATTCAGCATCTGGATGCTATCTACCATTCATCCTTCTCATTTATTGATAGGTGTCAACAGAGTTTTATTGTATAAGTGGCTTTGAGATACAGTCTTGTCAGTTTCAGAACCTCAAGACTCAAATTCTCATTTCAGTTTTTAGAAGCAGAAAGCGCTCTTTAGCACCCCTTAGTTGGAAAAAAACAACAACCCTCAACTCAAAGAGCTTCACCTGCAAAGAAACAGACCGCCTGCCAAGACAGCTGGATTAGTGACTCCAGTTCATGTTATCTATAGATCCAATATTTCAATGACTTTGGCGCAGTTGTCTTTATACTGTTATTGCTTCATCTCTCCAAGTATCATCATTACTTTTGGAGTTGCGTGCATGAATAATCTCATGCTCAGCGCAAGTAATGCCGGGGATAAATTATTCATGAGGGCGTAATGAGAATTCTGTACACTGGCAAGGAAAAGTAGCTGTTGAACTACAGCACAATGGGCTCGATTGCTTTCACGAATGATGATGATGCAAACGTATAATGGATCAATGCGCTCTGCTTCACATTGGCTTCTCCCTGTTTCTTTCACATCCAAGAGAGGAATCGGCAGCTCCCGATTCCCCCGCTCCCAACACCCATTACAGATACTTCTGTGGTTTGGAAACCATAGAGAAGTAGCAGGTGCATTCCTGGAAGAGCCCTCGGGCAGAGACCCATCCTTCAACAAAACTATCATCGGCCAAACTCGAATCGCCAGTTTTCAGCTTTCAATCACCTGGCTTCACCTCTTTACCATATTGCTAGAGAAATCAGCAAGAGCTAGAATTCTGACAGATGGACAGATGGACTTTGCTCTGGTCAATGGTTAAAGTGTGCATGTTGTTGTTGCTTCAAAAATTGTAAAATATTTTAGAATCCTAATGAGGACAACCAGAAATGGAGCTACGGAATATGCAAGAGCATGTTTCAGCAGTTCCTTCCCACCCCCCTACAACAATGGCTACTCACCAGCCCTACTTCCTTGAGTGTTTTGCCTGACAGAAATGTGTCCCTGGATTCTCATAATATCTCTTACTTTCCTTGATGGAATATAGAGTGCTAAACTTCTGTTACTCTTAGCAGTGCTGAGTTCTGTTACTGTTTTTGTATATGCTAGAAGCTGCTCAGAGTGGCTGGGGCAGCCCAGTTAGATGGACGAGGTACAAATAATAAAATTATTACTGTTATTGTTATTATTGTTATTGCTATTGTTGTTATTACTCCTCTTAGGAGTGCTAATGTCCAGTTACTCCATCTTAACAACTTTGATGATTACCTGGAGAAATATTCTGCTGAAGCTTGATTCAGGAGAAAGCCATAACATGATACATTAGATTATGGTTCTCTACTTATGAGCAGCCACCAATTCCCTTTTTTTTAAAAGGATATATATTAAGTGTTCCACTCTCACCCAACACCCTGCATTTTGATCATGGTTTGTCTCGATGCTGAAAGCTGTTCAAAACAGGTCTGCACTGGACCAAATGAACAAAATGATTTAATGGTGCTTGAAACTTTAATTAGGGTTCTAAGTGATCTTTCAGCTTACTTTAATTTCCTTTGCTACACAATGAATGGTTGTCAGAGGGTCATAAATTAATGTGCTGCATTCAGGCATTGCTTAGAAAAATAGAAAGAGGAAGTCTTATACCCTTCTAGACCCTCACTAGTGTTCTCATTTACTCCTAAAATGACAGCTTTATGAAGCATTGTTTGTTCTCGTTAATATATCGTTTTGGAATTAACCCTGCTGTAACTTTGACCAAGAGTTTGGAGCAACTTTGAGTTGATGTGCTATTCTGCCCTCGTTTAAATATGATGTGCAAAGCATCTATCTGCTTGTTTGGTGTGTGTTTGTCTAGAGAGGGAGGGGGCACACCAAAAGTCTCAGGTGTCTGTTGGGCACCATTTTATACTTTCCCATAATGCCTTGTTCTGAACATTTGTGATAGAAATGGCAGCCACCCCAGAAATTGTGTGTGTGTGTGTGTGTGTGTGTGTGAGAGAGAGAGAGAGAGAGAGAGAATAATGGCCACCAAATGAACAGAACTGCCAAAAAATGTGAACCTAAACTATAAAAGAGGGGAAAATATTTCACCCCATCTTTCACTCTGTTGTTGTTGTTGTTTAGTCGTTTAGTCGTGTCCGACTTTTCGTGACCCCATGGACCAGAGCACGCCAGGCTCTTCTGCCTTCTTCACTCTGTTATGTATAACCTATTGTGGCAGGATGAGTTGTGTTCCCATCGCTCCTCTTAGGCAGTGCTGAGCGGGCTCTGAGAGTTTATTTTCTTTATTCATCACAAAATACAGAATAAGTTGCACTATGTTGTGCCCCATATTCTTATGGGGTGGTGGTGGTGGTGGAAATGTGTGCTCTACTCATCTTCTGATCCGTATCCATGTTAAGCTCAGGCAAGTACTCTTCAGCACTCCAACAAAGCAAGCAGGATGAATCATTATTGTGATAATAGCGGTCCACTCAAGTCACAAAGAAAATGTGAAGTGCAGTCATCTGAAATCAAAGGCTGTTCCAGCTACCAAATAAGTGCCTTGTTGGAATGAAAAGAAAAGCCATTCAGTCACTGCAGCCTTGAGGAGTAATGATAGTTTTGTGGCACAACGACGTTGTCCTTCGTAATCCCACAAATATTTGGTCCCTTCATCTGATTTAGAGTCTGGCAAGTTGGGGGGGGGGATGGAAAGTGCCCCCTTTTCCTTTTTTCCAGTTGTCTGCTACATGTAAACTAGTTTGCCTTCAGACAGAGTGTATACATTATAGAGCATTACTCCATATATTGCTTGACTTTTATGGCCGTCTTAGAGCACAGCTCAGTTGAGCTGTACATTTAGACCGTCCCCTAAGGTTGCATGACCACCACCCCCATATCTTTGTTCATGATTGTGAACATCTCAAGTGGGGAGATTCTTGTTTTTATGGAGACATGACTAGAAGATTGAATGTTTTGGATGGGGTTGGCCATACCGCTAAAGGAGTAGGTATGTAGTTTGGGAATTTGTGTGTGTGTGTATGCTCTTAGAGACCCAAGTAACCTGTGGCTAGGAATGCCTTTTACCAGCTTTGTCTAGTACACAGCTACAGCTAAATACGGAACAGGATACACTTGCCACTGTAGTCCACATAGATCTCAAGATTGGATTGTTGCTGTGTGCTCAATACGGGACTAGTTTCATCTAGAGAAGAATGCAGTAGATAGGCTGATGATGGGGGAATTTGGTCAATGGCATATGATACCTCTGCAAAAATATCTGCACTGGCTTCCTATTTGCTACTGAGCCAGGTTCAAGGCAATTTTTAAAAAGGTAAAGGACACCTGGATGGTTAAGTCCAGTTAAATGTGACTATGGGGTTGGGGCGCACATTTCGCTTTCAGGCTGAGGCAGCCGGTGTTTGTCCACAGACAGCTTTCCAGGTCATGTGGCCAGCATGACTAAACCGCTTCTGGCACAACGGAACACTGTGACGGAAACCAGAGTGCAGGGAAGCGCTGTTCACCTTCCCGCCAGAGCGGTACCTATTTATCTACTTGCACTGGTATGCTTTCGAACTGCTAGGTTAGCAGGAGCTCACCCCATTGCGGGGATTGGAACTGCTAACCTTCTGATTCACAAGCCCAAGAGAGTCAGTGGTTTAGACCACAGTGCCACCCGCATCCCCTCTTGTTCTGATATACAATGCCCTAGATAACTTGACTCTAGGATATCTTAAGAACTGCCTGAGCCTTTATATCTTAGTTTGATCACTGAGATTGTGTGGTGGAGTGCTGTTAGTCATTAGCTGTGTTTCAGAAGCCTTAGTAGCTTCAACTAGAAGTTGGGTTTTCAGTGTTGCTAGTGCCACACTGTGCCAGTGATTTGGCAGGCATTCTTGCTGCTAACCTTCAGATAGCTGAACCTTCAGGGAAGACTTTTTTTATATATTGATGGGCCTATTCAGTTGTTCTAACCCTTAAGTTAAACCAGCCATCTTTACTATTATTCTGCATTGTTTTTATGATATTGCATGCCTTTCTTGTACACAGCCCTGAGATTTTGTAGGTGGGAAGCTCTGCAAACATTATTTTATAGGAAACTGAAAATAAAATAATGTTCAGAATCCTAGACGAACAGAGTTTTCTCAACCATGCTGGGAACCTCCAGGGATCCAAAGGTCTCCCTGCTGCAAAAATTCATCTTCATCCTATATTTGTGCAACTTTGGGGTAAAAAAAGGTAAAGGTAAAGGACCCCTGACAGTTAAGTCCAGTCGTAAACATCTCTGAGGTTGCAGCGCTCATCTCACTTTACTGGCCGAGGGAGCCAACGTTTGTCCACAGACAGTTTTTCTGGGTCATGTGGCCAGCATGACTAAGCCACTTCAGGCAAAACCAGAGCAGCGCACGGAAATGCCATTTACCTTCCCACCGGAGCAGTACCTATTTATCTACTTGTACTTTGATGTGCTTTCGAACTGCTAGGCTGGCAGGAGCTGGGACCGAGCAACGGGAACTCACCCCGTCACGGAGATTCAAACCGCTGACCTTCTGATTGGCAAGCCCTAGGCTCAGTGATTTAGACCACAGCGTCTCCTGCGTCCCCTTGCAACCTTGGGGTAGGGGAGGATATTGCACGTGGCATCGCAGCTCCATTATACCTGTGTTACTATACTTCCAACCCAGTAACAACTGAATAAGGCTTTTGCATTCTTGACTTTTGCTCCTGAGGGAGTTGTTCTAGAAGCCAACCAAATATAAATGAAAAAAAAAGCGTTTTTAAAAAGTTACTGGTTATTTGCAACCAGTTTTTGAACTTAAACTGCCTTGCTTACCATAGCAGATGACCTGCCCCAGTAGATACTGCATGGTCCTGTGAAGAAAACCTTATTCAAATACTGCTTTCCTTTTATCTGTTTATTCTGTTTTGCAAAATTGTGGGTATATAAATGATAAAATGCATATCTATATTATTCATTTGTACCTTGATTATTGTTATTATTTTTAAAAAAGAACTGCCCTCTGTCCTTCAGGATCCCAAGGCTATGTATGATTAAAGGAAAACAAAGTAACTGTATAAATCATCACTTTAGAAACTGCAGCAGCAGCATCTCTATGTCATCCGTGGAACTACTTTAATTCCCCTTCATAGAAAAAAAATTGCTATGTACTTTCTCAGGGCTGAATTTTTCCATAACTGAAAAACTAGTCATGAATTTTGAATGCTAAAAAAACAGCAAAAATTGCCAGGCTTCTGAGAAAACACTTGAGGAAAATCAAAATGAAAGACATTCAAATCTCTTTGTCCCTCTGATGAGAAGATCAGATACACTATTGAGTAATAATGAAATGATAGAAAACACAGAACTAAGAATGAAATTCTAATGCCATTTACCTGGGAGGAAGCTCCACTTAATTCAGTGGGATTTACTTCTGAATGGACATAAGATTGCCCTTGTCTCAATGCTGTTTGTTGTGTGTTATTTTCTAATGGTTCCAATGACAACTTAGAAGGTTTCTGAAATTATGGGTTGATTAATCCAAACTTTGTGAGGGTGCAGCAATAATCTCTACAATACGCAATATAAATGATCAGAAATACCTTGTTACACAATTTCCATTCGTAGATCTCATGAGATTAGTCTGCTCCTGGGGAAAGGTCAAAAATTATAATCAGTGTAATGTCTTGAAGATATGCAATATAAATTGTTACAGCCATTAATGGAGTGCACTTTTAGACAGGCCTCTAATTAATAGGTCTCACTGACAGCAAAGAATATTGGTTGCTAATTACTAAAATTCTGGCATATGATGGATTAAAATAAATCTCATCAAAGTGAGACCTTTCAACAGGGTTGACAGGAAAATAAGAAAATAGTGTTTTATTAATAGAATTGTGGTGCGTTGAAGAAGAGATTGGGAAGCTGTTTATTGGTCAGGCATGTGTGCTCAAACACCCGGTATACAAGGATGTGCCAGATGTTGAAGCTTCGGGAACAAAAAGCAAGAAAACTTATGTTGCCTCATGCAATTTTAGAATGATGCTATCAGAATGTGAGACATTTGGATTCAAAAAGTTCAAAACAGTTCAAAAAATTCGAAACATATGGGAGAATGTTTGCTTGCTGAAACTCTATATTTGCAGAAGCTGTTATACTGCAGGGGTGAGTAGACCTCAGGTTTTTGAGGTCACCTGCAGATGCCATCTTATCAGGAGGTGTTTTGTGTATAAGGTGTAAAGTGGGCCTTCAGTGTGGTGGCACCAATTGTTGGAACTTCCTCCAGTCAGATTTCAGAAAGACTTCAACCCTATTGTCTTTATATGAAGATCTTCCTTTTTTAGCAACCCTTTCCAAGTGGAGATTTATGTTGTAGTCTGCCTCTGTATTGGTTCTGAAATTGTTCTTATATATTTTTTTTATTGTTGAATTGCTTTGGGATATTTCATGGGAAGTCTTTCCTAAATTAAATAAATAAGTCCTGCTGAATTTGGTGGGAGTTAGGAATGCATCCTTATTGGGATTTTTAATGATAGATTTCCTCCAAAATGTAAAGCTGTCAACCTAACATACCTGATACACATAGAGTATTATTCCACATCTCTTTTTCATAGATATTATTTATTTGCTTTATTTATTGAATTTATATACCGTCCTATACCTGGAGGTCTCAGGGCGGTTCACAGAACTAAATCAAGATATAAAACCACAAAATACATAATAATAATAAAACCAACAACCCAATAAAGCCCCTCCCCCAAAAGAGCCACAGTTTAAAAGGGCATAGGATGTCAATCAAATCAACCATGTTTTCGCCTGGTGCTGAAAGCTGTATAATGAAGGCACCAAGCGAACTTTCCTGGGGAGAGCATTCCACATATGGGGAGCCACTGCAGAGAAGGCCCCATTCTCGTGTTGGCACCCTCCGGACCTCTCGAGGAAGAGGTACATGAAGAAGGGCCTCAGAAGATGATCTCAGGGTTTGGGTAGGTTCATATGGGAAGAGGCGGTCCTTGAGGTATTGCATAGATATGTAAGAGGTCCCACCTCATTTGCACTTGCTCTCCCAAGAACTACATTTGAAAAGTGTAAAGTGAACTTTAAAGCTTTTGTTTCGTTGAGCCTTTTCATTAAATTTTGTTGGTTCAGCTACTGCTCTGATTCCATGTTCAGAGGCAATAATGCTTCTGAATAACAGCTGCTGAAAGCCACAGGGAGAAGAACACTCTTCTGCTCAGATCCTGCTTGCTGGTTTCCAACAGTCATCTGGTGGACCACTGTGAGAACAGGATGCTGGTCTGGATGGGCCATTGGCCTGCTCCAACACATTCTTCTTATGTTCTTGCGTTATCTCAGCTGCTGTAGATGGGACTGATAGGAGGTGTATGTTAGTTTCTGTTTTGCCACTGAGCAGCTGCTTGGAGTCACAAGACTCTGTTTACATTCCTGGGATTCCATACTATTGGAAGTCTCACGGGGAGAGGAGACGGGATGTGACGTTAGTGGTTTCCTGTTTCCTTTGTTCTTTTGTTCAGTTGCTCTCTGCTTCCATAGAGAGAGGATGTCTTTTCTGACTGTGTAGCTTAGAAATAAACTCTTTACAATGTAGCCCAAACCTCTCGTCTCTTTCCTGTCCTGGAAACTCTGCTGAAGAATGTGCCTTGGAGCCTCATCAAAGGCTCAGGTCGTTATTCGTCGGGAGGCGATTCCGAAGACTCGGGGGAAGAAAATGAGCTTTATCATCTTAGCCGAGCGGTGATCCTGAAAGTGTAGTCCCAAACATCTGGAGGATACCAGAGGCTGGCAAAGAATGACCTAAACTGCAGCTTAACCATATTTTGTATTATACAATGTGTGACCAGAAAGTTTGGTGAATGGACACAGAAATCGGACAGCGAGAAATATTCGAACATGCAACCTTACAGGCCTTCAAAGTAGGCCCCCTCTGATACAATGCACCATTGACAACACTTGTAGAACTTTTGGGAACTTCTGGAGAAGTCCTCTTTTCGTACTGCATTCAGTTCCCTCATCACAGCACCTTGGACGTGTGAAATGTTGGAAAATCTGTGTCTTTTAAGTGCAGATTTCAGTTTTGGAAAAAGAAAGAAATCTGGTGGGGCCAGATCGGGAGAATATGGAGGGTGGGACAACTCAGTTACCTCAGTAATGATTTCAAATGGAATATGCATTTCTTCTGCCATCATTCTGACAGACAAATGCCGATCCCATATCAATAACTAATGAACTCTGTCAACATTCGCTGCCAATCTGCTCGTCAATGGTCTGCCAGACTTCGATCTTCAATGGTTTGCCGCCCTTCACGGAAACACTTAAATCACTTATACACTGTCTTTCGAGTTATAGCTTCATCTCCATACACAATTGTGAGCATTTCATGGGTCTCCAATGCCAATTGTATGATTGAATATTTCTCACTATCCCATTTCTGTGACCATTCACCGAACTTTCCAGTCACACCTTGTATATTTGGCCTGGAAAGATGCTTTGTGATAGCTTTCCCTGAAAGGCAGGGTATGAATATGTTGGATGAGGATGAAAGCAACAATGACAAGTGATCAGCAATCTCACAATCAACAATCCACTCCTTATGGAACACCTTCAGATACTCAACGCTACTAGCTTAATTGGGAGTTTATCAGTAGTTCCTGTTAGCTCTTATTTGTGGTGGGCAGTGATTATTATATTCTGAAATGCAGTGTTACTCAATGACATTTGGCTCTTGCAGCAGAAAATCTAAATGGTGCCTCCCTGCTAGTAAGAGGATACAAATAAATTATGCAACTGACTTTTGCTGCCCTTTAATAACTCCCAAACTCTGATGCCTGAAGGCAGCAGCCTCACTCTGAATTATAGGAGGGCGGCTCTGGTGAAATAATTTTCAATATCAAGATATTTGCTAAGACTGCTATGGTGTAGTCTGGCTTACTGCTCTTAAAGAAATTTATTTCTATGTTAAACACATACTCAAGTACCGTGCAACCCAATGTTATCGTGTGTGTGTGTGTGTGTGTGTGTGTGTACTCAGCTTGCAAAAACTGTCAATCTAATTAATTTATTATCATTATTAAACATTTGTGAGTTGCATTCTATAAACAGAATTATCTAAGTGACCTAAGAAGACATCTATAGTTTGTTTTCTGTATCAGAATGTTTACTGTATCATATGGGTGAGCACTGAACAAAAGGTTCAGTGTGGATCCTAACTGGGTACTCCAGAAAACATCTGAAATCTGCCAAATTTCGAAGGGTAGCTGTAGTTGGTCTCCCTACCAAGTCATCCTTTTTAGTATTTGGATGGGTGAAAAAGAGGAATCACTTATCCTCCCCTAGAGATCTCTATGTTTCTGAGGAAAGCCCAGTCCCTAAGAACATCCCTGTCTGAACCTGAGAAATCTATATAGCAAAAACAACATTTTCCTACAATCATTAAAGGTTCACAGAAAAATAAAATTGGAACACCTGTCAGGTTCAACCTATCAGATAGTAGTTGACTGTCAACTAATGATTCCTTAACACCCTAAATGAAGGTTAGGGCTCATGATTCCCTATACAGTGGTACCTTGGTTCTCAAACACCAAAAACTTGGAATTAAGTGTGGTGTAGTGGTTAAGAGTGGTGGACTCGTAATCTGGTGTGCCGGGTTCGCGTCTCCGCTTCTCCACATGCAGCTGCTGGGTCACCTTGGGCCAGTCACACTTCTCTGAAGTCTCTCAGCCGCACTCACCTCACAGAGTGTTTATTGTGGGGGAGAAAGGGAAAGGAGAATGTTAGCCGCTTTAAGACTCCTTCAGGTAGTGATAAAGTGGGATATCAAATCCAAACTCCTCCTCCTCCTCCTCCTCCTCCTCCTCCTCCTTCTCCTCCTCCTCCTCTTCTTCTTCTTCTTCTTCTTCAAACGGTTTTCGGAAGCCGAAAGTCCGATGTAGCTGTCGGCTATTGTTTCTGGGGCTCCTGCACCAATCAGAAGCTGCACCTTGCTTTTCGAACATTTCAGAAGTCAATTGGACTTCTGGAACAGGTTAAATTTGTCACTTTTGTTTTTGCTATTTATTTTGTGTTTTTGTTTTTGAGGCTTTTTCATTTAATTTGTTTTTGTGACTATGTGGAACCCAGTTCATCTACTGATTGATTGATTGATTGATTGATTGTCTGACTGCAGAAATGGATAAAAGCCACCACCCCCATCCAAAGAATGACTATAATCAGAGCAGTTAATAAATAAAATAATAATAATTTTATCATCTACAATATATGTTATTTATTTTATAGTACGGTACATTGGTTATTGCTTTCATTTTATGGATCAATGGTCCTGTTAGATAGCAAAATTCATGTTAAATTGCTGTTTTAAGGGTTGTTTTTAAAAGTCTGGAATGAATTAATTCATTTTGCATTACTTTCTATGGGAAAATGCACCTTGGTTTTGGAACGCTTTGGTTTTGGAATGGACTTCCGGGACGGATTAATTCTGAGAACCAAGGTACCACTCTACAACAGAAACATCCAGTGATGTCCCAGTTTCACTGAGTATAGAAAGCTCCGTTTATCTGATTTCTGACCCCCATGCCATCCTTGGTGTGCAAAGTGATACGAGCTCTGAAGCTTCCTTGGATAACTACATCAGGTTTGGGCTTGAAAGCATAGATATATCTTTTTTTATTGAATGATGTTGCTGTCCCGCAGCGAGACAAGCCTGCCAGCCTTTGAGTTATGTCTGCAGACATTGAAGCAATTGCTGGCATAGTTTATAATGGCCATCTTCTTTGCACCTGTGACAAGTAGACACTGATTATATCACCAATGAGACATGGAGTATATCACACAATGAAAGGCTGCTTAGCCCAGTCGCAGTTTTGTTTAAAAAGACAAGACTGAGATTTTGCAGATGGTGTGTGTGTGTGTGTGTGTGTGTGTGGAGACATTTTTTATAAACACAATTTAATTGAGAAAGCACAACAAACAGGAAATCAATAAACCAACAAGCAAGAAAGACCACTCAGCAGTTCCTTGATCTACAACTTAATATACCATATTTTTTGCTCTAGAAGACTCACTTTTTCCCTCCTAAAAAGTAAGGGGAAATGTGTGTGCATCTTATGGAGCGAATGCAGCCTGCGCAGCTATCCCAGAAGCCAGAACAGCAAGAGGGATTGCTGCTTTCACTGCACAGCGATCCCTCTTGCTGTTCTGGCTTCTGGGATTCAGAATATTTTTTCTCTTGTTTTCCTCTTCCAAAAACTAGGTGCGTCTTATGGTCTGGTGCATCTTATAGAGCGGAAACTATGGCATTTGTAAGGCAAACTACTTATGGTGTCAACAGCTATTAGATCTTTAATCACTGATAATAAATGCTTTACAAAACAGGGTAGAACAATATTTTAAAACACTACATGTATTTATACAGAGGCTTCCAAATGGATTCCGTCTAGAGAACTATAAAGGAATGAAGATGAGATTATACCTTGGATTTTCATTGGACTGTCTGTTTTTGAAATGGGCATCTCTATGCACAGCAAATAAGATGGTGTCATCTGTAGCACAAGATGCAAACTTTAGAGCTACTCAGAACTCTTATCATGCTCCTAAAAGGTGTGGGGAGGGATGTGTTTGAAAAAGCTGTTTTTCAAGGCTTGGTGTTCATACCAGACTTTCAATGAATCAAAATGGTCTCTGTTAAATGATGCACCACTACTGCAGTATACAGGGACGCAGGTGGCCCTGTGGTCTAAACCACTGAACCTCTTGGGCTTGCCAATTGGAAGGTCGGCAGTTCGAATCAGCTCTACAGGGTGAGCTCCCATTGCTCTGTCCCAGCTCCTGCTGACCTAGCAGTTCAAAAGCACGTCAAATTGCAAGTAGATAAATAGGTACCACTGCGTCGGGAAGGTAAATGGTGTTTCCGTGCACTCTGGCTTCTGTCACGGTGTCCCGTTGCACCAGAAGCAGTTTAGTCATGCTGGCCACATGACCCGGAAAGCTGTCTGTGGAGAAACGCCAGCTCCCTCGGCCTGAAAGTGAGATGAGTGCCGCAACCCCATAGTAGCCTTTGACTGGACGTAACTGTCCAGAGGTCCTTTACTTTTTTCCTTTTACATGTGCAGTGGGATTTCCTTGCCTTCTCCTATTCCTGTGTGCCCTGTAACACCCAAAAATCTATGCTGGAGTTTTCCCTGACCCTCCAGAGCAGACATGGCAGGAATGAGGAAGTTTGCCCTAGAGAAAGACCTTGCACTTACAGGTTGTCTCCTTTGGTTACAATGCTATCTAAACCCTAAACCCTAAACTCTAAATTAAATTTATTATTATTATTATTATTATTATTATTATTATTATTATTATTATTATTATTATTAGATATAGCATTGGTGCTGGTGAACCGCTGACTCCTTCCTGCTGTTGCTGACATAATGAATTTCTGTGCTGATGCTAGACTTGATACAGTTCAGGCCATGATTTAATCCTGTGATTCCCACAAATTTGACAAGAAGGGCTGCAAATATTGTACATATGGGATACAGATTGTCATAAAAAAAGCTGTTCAATCCCTATAAAAGTCTAACCATGATTTCCCACAATTTATACAATCCTTATAAAAGTCTTACCACAAAAATAAAATCTCCATTCTTATCGTTTTAGCAAAGAATGTCAACAAGTTTCTCTTGTCCTCTCCTCTTTTAAGCAAATAAAAACATTTTCCCGTGGAAAACGTCCTGACTGCAGCAAAATCTCATGAATTGATTTTATACTTGACTTCAAGTATAAAGCTGACCTCAAACCCCAAAACTTCATTCTGATAGGTATTATTTTGACAGAAGAAGAACAGCAGCTGCTGTGTTCAAGTAACAATAAAACAAGTTAAACTCTCTTGCACACACTTTCCCCACCTCAACATTGCAATTCAAAGTATCTCCATAAAGAATTTTCAGCTCAGCCTTAATTCAGAGTCAGGTTTGTTAAATTCCCCCACCCCCGATCCACTTTAAGCATAATGCTTACTCCCTCCACAGCCCTGTCATAAACCCTGCACAGGGAAAAGTGTCATTTCCAGGAGAAATCTAATCAGGGACTAATCCAGAATTAGTCAATATAAATTTGGCTGTATTGTTATTTGGATTGTTTTCCATCTACACAGTTTACCCATATGATTAGAAAATCAACAGAGTGCCAGAAACTGTGACTATAAGCAATATTTCTTGGAAGCAAGTCCTACTGAAATTAATGGATAATACTTTCAAATAAATATAGTGAGAATTATAATGAAGGAATGGGTTTCCAAAACCCAAAACTGACTGTGCAGGCAGTTTGAAACTGCACCCAAATCCCTATTTTTCCTTAGCTAAAATCCATTAACTTGAGCTCTGAGCTCAATGCATAAACAAAAGCCCGGCTGTATAGACAAGTGCTCAGAGCCCTCTCCTTTATCAGTTGTGACGGCAACTATGGCCTTCACTGTACCAGTAGTAGAACAGAACAGAGAGAAGACACGTCTGTGCTTTATCTTACGTCCTGAACACATTCTGACACACAACCTTAAGTCCGGGAACAAACGCCAGAGCGTGTTCCCGGAGATGATTACCTCTTCCTCCCAGATAAGAGTAGGAAGAGGAAGATCCTTTTATGGTCAGAAGTACAGGAAGGAACACCCTTTTATGGTTAAGAATACCAGAGCAAGAACATATGTGATGTCAACCTGCGTACATAGGCTGACGTGGTTGGAAGTAGGGAGAGGGTGCCTGGAGGATATATACTGCATGAAACTTGTCATTTCTTTGGACTTGCTGTGGACTTGATCACGCAAGTGCCTTCTGCTATCCGGAGAGCAGAATAAACTCTTTCTTGGAATCAACCTCGGTGTCATTTGACTTCTTTCCTCCTGTCCCGGAGCAACGCAGACCCAATCGGTGAACTCCAAGAAGGCTACAATAATGCCACTGCAGGATTAGTATCCAAGACCTTCAGCCGTTCCTGCAAGAACTGAGAAACATTGGGGTTGGGTTTTTTTTTACTCCTCTTAAACACAATGCCAAAGTCCAATAATGCTGTGAGACCTAGGCATTTGGAGGTGATAAAACTGAAGTCAGTATCATATCATCAGCATAAATTGGATGTTTTATTTACTTTCATTTAGTAGCAATGCAGACAATGGGGCAGTTCACTAGATGACCTTTGTTGATGGACGATTCTTAAACTAGTGTGATTAATGGTGCCCAGCAGTGATATCACTAAGGGAAGTCAGGGGGTTGCCAGCAGAGCCCAATTGGAACAGACAAGCTAAGCCTATTCCCAAACAGGATGGTAAATTTCACTTCCCAGATGCAAAAACCAAGCTGATAAAGAAATATGGGGCTTCATGCAAAAGTAATTCTTGGTTTAAATACGCTACTTGTTTCACTAACAGCATTAAATTTCCTCAAATGTGTGTGTGTCTGTTTTAAGTCTGCTTAGATTGTCTATTATTAATTAATGTTGAAAATACAGCATCATTTTTCAATAGCCACCTGCTAGCTAAACACCTGAATGTAAGAAAGCGTAACTGACTGAAAATAGCTCCCTGCAGGCTGGAATATGCCAAAGGTGAGAAATCCTTCCATTGTTCAGACAGCATGTATTTTTCACACTGAATAATGAGAAGAAAACCGAATGCGCCCATTGCTGAATGGGAAAACAACAATGGCCTTTGCAGATTGTCATGCCGACATAGTCTCAAGTCTGTGAAAACAAATACTCATCTTAATGCAGGAAGGCACAAGGAGTCACACCTAAGAAACAGAGGCAAAGATGTGTTAAATGCTACCAAAAAAAGAGAGGAGAGCTTTGAATATTGTCAGAATAAAATGACTGCTTATTAAAAGAATGACCTCGTGCTTTGGTGTATATATACCATGTGGAAGGTAAAAGGTAAAGATAAAGGACCCCTGAATGGTTAGGTCCACTCAAAGGTGACTATGGGGTTGTGGCGCTCATCTCGCTTCAGGCTGGGGGAGCCGGAGTTTGTCCACAGACAGCTTTCTGGGTCATGTGGCCAGCATGACTAAACCACTTCTGGTGCAACAGGACACTGTGACGGAAACCAGAGTGCACAGAAACTCCAGTTACCTTCCCGCCACAGTGGTACCTATTTATCTACTTGCACTGGTGTGCTTTTGAACTGTATCTTGGCTCATAATTAGGAGTACTGATGAAACCACCATCCTTCAACTTTGCCTTCCATCCTTGGTTAAATCCTCACTGATTTTTCTTTTTAAGCACTCAATTCCCCCACTGCTCAATTGCCACAAGTCTTAGCTCACTCCTCTTCAGACTCCTCCCTTTGCCTGATGGGAAATGTAGCCCCTGAGCCTTGCCTTTGCCTCAGAGGGGGCTGTACTGCCTGCAGACGGACCAAAGTTTCAAGGTATGTGCAGCTTGCAACAACAACAACAACAAAATCCCCACACTTTGCTTGGGGTGAGAATTCGGTGGGGCTTACAAGTAGGCATGGTTGGGATTTCAGGGAATGGGACTCCCTTTCTCTATGCACAGCACACAAAAACACAACACACATGCCAGGGAGATCTGTGCAAATAAACATAAAACCCCTAAATGACGAATTAACACAATAGTGGGGTAGGAGAACTGAGAATAATGCCAATATATTTCAGATCTGGCAACCAATACACCCCTTTGGTTTCAGATCGTATATGGGTAGATGAGTCGGAAAAGCCCGGGACACAAATTTCCACGGCCTTCTAGCAGCTATGTGGCTCATTTACCAGAAGTAAGGTATATCCCACAGGCAGGGGTGCCAGCTTGAATAATATATTGTGAGGGCCCAGGTAAGCCCCACCCCACATAATTATCACATGATGCAGTGAACACACACCATTTGAATGAGAATGCTCTTCAACTTTGGGGAGGGGGTCCCAGCCCCCTCAAATGTTTTATTGTGGGGGTCGAAGCCTACACAGCCCTGAGGAGTTGGCTTCTATGCCCACAGGGGAGCTGCAGGAAGAATGTAGCTGGATGGACTCAAAAAAGTTGAAAACCTCAGGCCTAGAACATCTCTACCATACTATGGTGGTCAAGAGCCGCCCAGAGTGGCTGGGGCAACCAAGTCAGATGAGTGATACAACAACAACAACAAAAACAACAACAGTACAAATTCTACAAATTCTACAAAATTTGTACTGTTTAAAACGGAAAGGGGTAAAACCATCGCAGGAGGTGTTGAAATTTTGGGAGGCTGGATAGTTACAATGGAATGGTCATTTTTATTCTTATTTATTTATCATTATTACTTTGTTTAAAACAACAACAACAATCTGTTTGCTTTTTTTTTACATGCCACCAGCTTTCACCAGCCTTAAGAAAACCAAGCATCTTAAGTTTCCTCCATAGCATCATTAACATGCCTTCATGCTGTTGTAAACAACAGCTTGTCTGTTGTTGACCTTACATAAATGTTAACAAGCAACAGTCATAATTAGCACTGTTTCTGTCATCATAGCCAAGATAAAGCTTCTGGCTTCTGTCTCCTGGACCTGCTGGCCTTCTGTTCTCTGAGGGAAGGTGCCTACGAGATACTGCAAGCACGAATAAAGGATGGTGGAGATAATTGGTCTTTGTGGTGTCCTGCAGAAAGTATGGCAAGACAGATACTTCCCCCCTCTTTCAGGTTCCTTGTCAGCACTAGTACTGATACTGCCATTGGGTGAGCATATTCGGGAGACATGCATTTCCACCATTCTTACCCTAAAATGGCAGTTGATTGCTGATAGGAAATTAAGAGAAGAGACAGATAATGCATCTCTAGATGCATCTCAGATAATGCATCTACAGAGAGACACCGAGATGCAGAACACCTTTTCATTCTTCAGGCTTCATGCCAAGACAGGCTAAGCAAAAGTCTGCCAAGGGGCAGAGAGAGAGGTCCTTCCTTTCCCTAGTGTAAGTCACCACCTCCAGTACAGGCCATCAGATCGATAGGCACAACACGGATACAATAAGCACGTGTGCCAAAAGGTTGATTGATTACATATCACCAGACTTCAAGCTGACATTTCAGTTGATGCCTTGGTAATATATATTTTTTTCTTTAAAGGGGGAAAAGTTCTCAAACAGATTTTACAGCACCTTTACCCATAAAGTTGTTGGGCATGGAAAGCTTGAAAGCAGATTGAAGTAGTCTAATTCAACTCTGTTCCTTCAAAGTTTTCAAATATTACATCACTTTTTTAATACAATTCGGAAATCTGAATGCCTTTATCACTGGCGATTCTTTTGACCTTTACTGAAATAGCTGAAATAGCTGTAGGTATGTTTCTCCTAATTGTTCATTGATGATCTAAGAACCATTGGTACCGATGAGGTATTAGTACTAATACATATTGTCCACTGTTAGCTACCTGCCCTGAATGAAATATAGATAGATTAGATAGATAGATGATAGATAGATAGATAGATAGATAGATAGATAGATAGATGATAGATAGATAGATGATAGCTAGATAGCTAGATAGCTAGATAGATGATAGATAGATGATAGATAGATGATAGATAAATGATAGATAGATGATAGATAGATAGATAGATAGATAGATAGATAGAGATAGATAGATGATAGATAGATAGATAGATGATAGATAGATGATAGATAGATAGATAGATAGATAGATGATAGATAGATAGATAGATAGATAGATAGATAGATAGATAGATATAGATAGATAGATAGATAGTCCAGTAGCACAAACTAAGTTTGTTCTTGGTATAAGCTTTCCTGTGCATGCACACTTCTTCAGATACACTGAAACAGAAGTCACCAGACCCTTATATATAGTGGGATGGTGGGGTGTTCAAAAATGTGATTATTAGGGGAAAGCCTGATCAAAAATGTGTCTATTAATGAAAATGGCATTAAAAATGCTTTATATTGAGGGGGAGGGGACCCTGTTATAAAGGAGAAATTTTGCACAAAGTTGTGTATATACCTGGATGTTTATTTTCATGTGGGCTTTTTCATTTTCTTTTAAATGTAAACTGATATAGAAGTGGGGGGGAACTGAACTTTAATTGGGGGGGGGATGAGAAAGCGAAAACTGGCCAGTTGTCCATCGCTAGCTGTAAGGTGTCTGTTTCCATGCAGATGTGAGAGGAAAGAAGAATTCTGGGGCCAAGACAGAGAGACAAAGGTACTTTGCCTGGAAGTACCTGCCCAGTAAGGGTATATATAATGCTTACACCCACTTCTGTCCTATCTGTATATTTCTAAATGAAGCAAATATTCCCCCCTCCCATCAAATCATTAGTGTCTAGTGGTCTCTCCTCCAAAGGAGGCTAAACCCAAGAAGCACTGTGCATGAAACTTCCTACCACTCACAAGAGTGGAGAGTTTAACTGTTTTATCATTTCCAATACAACCTAGCAGTACATCATGTCCTCCAGCACTGCTGGAGGACAAATTAGTAGCTTGTTGGGGTGGGTAGATATTGGCTCTGGCAGGTTCCAGGAGTTTTAGGGCAAAGGAGAAACCGCAATAAACACACAAGGACACTGTACGCGCCATTAAGTTGAGAAGCATGCTTAATGAATTTGTTTGGAAATAGTAGGTTCAATACAATATTAATTTGCAGCTGGTCAAACCTTTCGGAAGATGAGTCACGCTGACGAGGCCCAGCACCCATTCCCGATGTTGTTCTTTGACTCCCACAGCATGCAATGATGCATATGAAAGCCTAATGCGATTCTTTGGCTATTTATCTTCCTTGGTTACAGAAAATGATTGATTAATGTATAGATTAATACATGTTCTATAAATTATTAATTCTCCCCTCAGCATAAATGGAGCAGAAACAAGCAGCAAAGTTTCACCGTATTCTTGAAATGTTTTGGCAGCGATTTTCAAGTGGCAAATTTGGGGCAAAAGGAGGTTGTTTTGGTTCTGTTTTCAAGGCTGCCAATCAATCATTGAAATGGTCTTAAGGCTTTGTACCTTTTACTCTTCCCCTTTTTCACAAAGAAAAAAGGTTTTGGAAAGCAATTCGGGCAGCGCAGTAACAGTTCTATTTGTTCCCATGATTCCTGCTAAGAGTGCGAGAAGCCTTGACAACTATAGAAGGGAGAAGAGGAGAAGGAGGAGAAAAAAATGGGAAAGTAGTGTATGTTCTCTGCTGCAATTCTAAGCATCCCTCTCCCCTTTTATGCCCTGAAATGCCCCTCTTCACTTCTCAAACCAGGTGAATCTTGAAAAGAAACTTTAGAAGATAGTACATGCTGACCTCAGCTTAACTCTGTTTCTAGCACAAAGCTTATTTCCTGCATGCAAAATATGTTGCTGGGATTTGAAAAACATTTTGAAAACTAGACAGGTTGGAGGGCAGAATAAGAGTCTAAATCTTCAGTTAGGGAACAGAGAGTCTAGGATTCTTAAATTAATCTGACTGATTGCATTGTCAGTGCAATTAAAATGACATTCTTATTCCTTTCTTCACCCACATCTAAGCACTATATTGGCATATTGTACTTTACTTTATCTTGCCGTTTGTTTTTTGGAAAGTCATACGATTCTTTTCTTCACGTAGGTAGCATTTTCCAAATGAAGCACTGTGTATCAAACTACAGTCGTACCTTGGTTGTTGAACGCCTTGGTACTCATTTGTTTTGGTTCCCAAACAGCGCCAACCCAGAAGTGAATGTTCCAGTTTGTGAACGTTCTTTGGAAGCCAAACATCCGAAGCAGCTTCCACGGCTTCTGATTGAGTGCAGGAAGCTCCGGTAGCCAATTGGAAGCCACACCTTGGTTTTTGAATGTTTTCGGTAATTGAATGGACTTCCGGAACAGATTCCATTCAACAACCAAGGTAGGACTGTAATTGGTTCGTTCATTTACAGCCTTGAATCGGTTGGTTTTATTACTGGTTAAACTGTACCTTCTGACTGGACTACTAACGTCCCAGATTAGATCACCAAATTTACAGCCTGTTTAGAAGAACCAATGAAACAGAGCCACTGAAATGAATGAACATGACTTGTCCACGCATTCCAATGTGTCCGCTTTGAGTAAAAGTTAGGATTCCAGTTGCATAGAATAGGAGGTGTCGGGGTGGGCATGGTCCAGGGATCACAATTTTTGAGGGGGTGTGAACCAGGTAACCACACAGGTGTCCCCAGTGCGACCTAGCCCAGTGCTCCTCTTCCCCCACCAATGGCCATGTCAGATGGACATACTCCACCCTGTATGGTACTCCCTGCCCAGCATGCATGTGCACCCCTCCCCCACCTGGTACCCCTCCACCCTGGACAACAGCAACCACCGCTACACCACCGAGGAACTCTCCTGTTCATTCTGATTATTCCTTCAGATTATGCCTCAAAGTCCTTCCTATAGCACCAATCCACATGCTACTAAGAGGTTGATTACTGGGACACACACAAAAACCTAGAAATGTAAAAGGAATGCCTTCTTGGGAGTTGATGATTAATGTTTGGGGAGGGTTTTTAAAAAAATTAACCAGAGAACCATCTAAGATGCAAGGCTAGAAGGTGGATTGTTCAAAACTACAAGAAAAACATGACTTAATTCCATGTCTTACTGCCTACTTGGATTATTTTAAAACAATTTTCCTCTCAGATATTACCAGGATGTTGGGGAAATGTGTAAATCATGACTTCACCATCCCCTGCACTCCTGGCTGATTAAATAAACAACACTCTCTACAAGATAAATTAGTTGCACTTGTGAAGAAAATTATAAAGGGAATTTTTCAGCTGCAACAAAAATCTTCCAGCATGTACTAGATAACAAATCAGGGGTTGATGGAGCATATGATTTCATGGCAGCTCAGAAGCAAACTTTTAAATATGTATTCCAATATGATTTCAAACTGAGTTTTGGGACTGAGATCACTCCAGTGGCTGTAAAAAATTATCTTTGTCTAGAGCACTATTTCTGGAAGATTATTTGGTGGATTATTCCAGAGTATTCAGCTTTCATCTCTGTATATGAGAGCTCTATGAGGCCATTCGGACGGTGCATAAAAATGTATGGCATTTGGTGTCATGACCACGCATGCTAATTTATATGTGTAGATTTCCATTAAGAAAGTGATTTGCTGGGGTATCACCAGTATTGCTCTTGATAGTGACCAGAAACCCTATAAGCAAAGACAAAAACAAGCCATTAATTTAAAAAAAAAAAAACAGACAAAGGGAATAAATTCAGGGTATGCCAGAAAAGCCCCCCATCCCAGGTCAACCGCTCACAATATCCCTCTTATTGAAACTTCTAACTGCAATTATTTTGTGTATACCAATTCATGGTGGCCTTATGAGAGGTCAGTATCAAAACTAACTCCACCAAATGAATTTGAAGGAACATGGAGACCTGGTTTTAAAACATGGTGAACTCAATAATTGTTTAAAGGATATGTCTTCAGTTGTAATAGGAAGAGAGCGGAACATAAATAAGGGGGGGCATTGATTAGATGAGAGTCAGATGCAGTTCAAAGGATTAATTAAATTAAAGTCAGATGTTCATTGTCTGAACTGGTGTTCAGGGAGATTAGGAGTCATGTAGATATGTGAGATGAGATATGTCCACCAGCTCAGAGGATTTCAAAAGAAGGAATGCTCAATTGCTTTTGCTTTGTTTTCTAGCCACAGTCAATATCTTATCCTCCTATCTAGTCTATAGCAGAGGCATAAAGAATCATGGAAATCAATGCAAAGGGAGGTGGACTGAGCAAATGATTGCAGAGGAACACTGTGATCCATGGATCCTGAATTCTGATCCTAGCTTCGCCACTACATTTGCCATGACCTTGTGCAAATTACTTTATCTTTCCTGTCAGTTGCAAAATGAAAAGGATCAATAGTCCCAACACTTTTTGGCTTGATAATTAAATCTTCTGCCGTGGCTAAAATAGCCCACAAAACCGAGAGAATTGTGAATGTTAGGCTGTTTTGTATTTTCACAAGGTAGCAGAAAAATGGATCACTTGGTAATTCCATTGAAGGAATTACCTGAACGAAAACACTAAGTGTTAAGTTGTGGGTGAACATATCAGATGACACAGCGATTCTTCAAACAGCTCTTGTTCATTCACAGGCCAGAACAGAACAGAACTGAAGGGTTCAGCCAGCCTGCTTATATAGAGCTCCACTACAACATAACAGTAACCACTTTCTGTAACTATCCAATCACTGAATGTCACTTTCGATCCCTTATTTGCATATGTGGATCGGAGTGAAAACTATCTACAGTATCTCCCTGCTGGCCCAGGGTGAGAACTTCAGTACATAACACTAAGTTTAGTTTGGCTGCTTGCTTTCTTAACAGACTGATCCTAGAAATCGGGCTCAACAGTTAACAGCAAAACCACATCATGCATGCAGCTGATCACATGACAGATGGCTGCCTATGCTTTCAAGTTATTACTAGACTGCAGTTGAGATCTATTACCCGGACCTAAGAAAGTTCAACCCTTTATAGTGAACTACACCAATTTAAGTACAAATCCAGCTCAGTGGCGTAGCGTGGGTTGTCAGCACCTGGGGCAAGGCAAGTAATTTGCGCCCCCTAACCCATGGATTTGCGCCCCCTAACCCGTGGATTTGCACCCCTTAACCCTAACCCCCAGATGTTGCACCCGGTGCGGCCGGCCCCCCCTGCACCCCCCACACTACGCCACTGATCCAGCTTTACATAATACTCTGTTATGCTCACTTCCTTAAGCAATCAGACATTCCAGCGGCCTTGATTGGGTAGGAGAGATTGGGTAGGAGGTTGATAGTGCTTTTCATACTATTTGGGATTATTTTCAAGTATACAAATTGAGAATAGGTGGAGATGGGCAGCATAGCACTGTTACAAGCAGAACAGCTACCTCGTTCGCTATCTCCAGGGAGAGGCACCCATACAGAGATGCTTTTAGCCTTTCACTGCTCTCTCTTTCGGCTGCTCAATTTGTATCAAATGACAGCTTACCTCTCACTATAGTTCTCAAAACCCGCTTCTATGGTTTCTCCCTCACAGAGGGACCTCCATTACATCATTCTTAGCTGGGAAGAATGACACTGACCCCACTGAAAACCTTCAAGTAGCTCTCAGCTATTTCTTGGCTATTGCGAAAAAACATCCACTTGCCATTCTGGGACGTGAGCCAAACTATTTATTCGACACAGAATACGGCTGGCATACTTGACTGCTGACCATCGAAAAATGTTAAGCAGTGCTTCTGGCCCCATTAACCTTCATTCACCCTTTCCAAATTCAGATGCCTTCGCAGCAAATAGAATGTAAGAGCCCTATCGGTTCAGGCCAAATGTCCATCGCGGTTCAGAATCCTGTACTGGATGGTTACGTGGGAGCCGGTTGAAGCTAAATCCTTTGAAGACAGAGGTCCTGTGGCTGGGATGGGACGATATGGGATTGGGGGGCAACTCCCATCTCTTGTGGGGGCACAATTAGTGCCAGCACCGTCCGTTAAGAGTTTGGGTGTAATCTTCGACACCTCCCATTCCATGGAGGCGCAGATTGCAGCTATAACAAAGGCGGCATTTTTCCATCTCTGCCAAGCTAAGCAGTTGGCTCCTTACCTCTCTCGCCCTGACCTAGCCACTGTGATCCAAGCGACGGTCACCTCCAGACTGGATTATTGTAACTCACTCTACGTGGGGCTGCCCTTGAGACTGACCCAGAAACTCCAGCGGGTGCAGAATGCTGCAGCGAGACTCCTTACGGGGTCCTTGCTGCGAGATCACATTCACCCGGTGCTATACCAGCTGCACTGACTCCCGGTGGAGTACAGGATCAGGTTTAAGGTGCTGGTTTTAACCTTTAAAGCCCTATATGGCCTAGGACCCTCGTACCTACGGGACCGCCTCTCCTGGTATGTCCCACAGAGAAACTTACGGTCTTCAAATAAAAACATCCGGAAGGTCACAGGCCACAGAGAGGTTAGGCTGTCCTCAACTAGAGCCAGGGCTTTTTCGGCTGTGGCTCCGATCTGGTGGAACACTCTGTCACAAGAGACTAGGGCCCTGCGGGACATGACATCTTTCTGCAGGGCCTGCAAGACAGAGTTGTTCCACCAGGCCTTTGGCCAGGGCACAGCCTGACTCCCTCCTTCGGCAATCTTCGCGGAGCTCTGGCCCAATGGTTGCCATTGGTTTGATTTGAATTAATTTTATAATGAATGATTTTAGAGTGTTGTGTTGTACTGTTGTACTGTTTTATTGTTGTTAGCCGCCCTGAGCCCGGCTTTGGCTTGGGAGGGCGGGATATAAATAAAATTTATTATTATTATTATTATTATTATTATTATTATTATTATTACTGACAACATCAACTTTGAGGCTGCCAAACTCATCCCTGGGAATAGGAGTGCCACCACCACCAGAAGAGCACCTCTGCCACTCCACCCGCTAATAGATGCATACCTCCAACATTTCCTGATGAAAATTGGGATGCCCTATTTAATAATAATAATAATAATAATAATACCCCGTCCATCTGACTGGGTTGTCCCAGCCACTTCTTCTAAAGGTTGTATCTCCTTGACTCAGGGATCACATAACTTTACACCCTCCAAGATTTCTCCAATGGAAATAGGAATGTCCTAAGGAAAAGCGGGACATTCTGGGATCAAATCAGAAACTGCAATGGCTTCTGTAACTCTGGTGCTTTCCCTGGGACACTTGGAAGGTCTGGAGATGTACACACCCAAAAGCAGCAGTGCATAGCATGTTAACCAATTTATTTTTGTGCACATTACGTGGTTGGAGAACCGCAATGAAAAATTTGGAGAAGCACAACCTTCAAAGGATGGTTTGGTAATAATAATAATAATAATAATAATAATAATAATAATAATAATAATAGATGGTTCCCAGCAGAATAGTAAAAACACAGTAAAACATCAAACATTAAATACTTCCCTAAGCAGGGCTGCCTTCAGATGTCTTCTAAAAGTCAGATGGTTGCTTATTTCCTTGACATCTGAAGGCTCCATTACTGAGAAGACCCTCGCATTGTCTTAGAAAGTGCAAATTAGGGAGGTTCACCTTTAAATGAAAACTGAATTTAATTTCTCCCCCATCCTTACCATTTCATTTTTAATTAAAAAGTTAAACGTTGTGTTTTACCCATCTAAAGGTTGTTCATTAAAGCACCACTAATTTCAAAGGAACTTGCTCTTAAAAAATGATGCATAGCTGTGAAGTCATGCTGATTCTAATAAATTGAGGATTTCAACAACAACAACAACAACAACAACAACAACAACAACAACAACTGCTGCAAACTGATCTGGTAATGTGAACATCTGAACTGTAGAGTGGAAAATGAGCAGCGGACTCATGAGATTCCCTCTCTCCTACTAATGAGGACTCTATCAGCAGGACAATTCCCCAAATCCATCTCACATGCAAATAAAATCTACAGGAAGATTCCTTTCTGGTCGTGGATTGCCATACCCAAAGAGGTTTGCCTGGTACCAGACAGAACTATTTTTATTTCCTCTGGAATTTTTATGTATTTTATTGGTCATACTGAGCAAGTATTGTTTGAAATCTTTATCTGCACTTCTCATCATTTTATGGTTTTTGAATGTGTTTTATGCCATACACTCTCTTTTAAGCTGGTAATATGAAATATATCTATATTTTAAAAATACATAAACAATATGTATTTTGGGCAGACCTGTCTTCACTTTTGCAATTTTGACAGAATAACATGTTTTATTTATATAGTTAGGATTGCAAATTCAAGAATTTATTAGCCAACCCTAAACTTTCCAAACAAAAACTATGGGCTTCAAGTTGCTCTCGGTTTGTACAGATAAAATTTAGCATGACATTTTATACATTTCAAAAGTATTGAAATACGGTTAGGAGTGCTGTTTGAAACAGAAATTCACATAAGCTGCTTTTTTAAAAATGTCAAGGCTCCAGTGCAGATGATTCTAACTTGTTTACAGTTCAGTCCCTATATGTGTTTACTCAGGAGTCGGTCCCACGGGGCTCACTGGGGCTTATTTCTACATAAGTGTGTATAGGATTTCAGCTCTAATCCTCTAACCAGAAATAGATGTTGTTGGTACCCAAATTTATTGCTTGTTCCTGGTGACTAGAGGTATATTCAATTAATGGATCAACCTTTTCTCCCAGACTTAATCCATCAGAACTTGTTGACACTGTTTGTCCTAATGTCTCATTCTACGCCATCCTTGAATGGCATTGATCAATGCATAGCTTATCAGAACGGTTATCACTTATAGCAAGAGAGCGTTTCCTGGGGCTTTGTGATGCCTTCATCTGCACTAAAATATCTTTATGTGTCAGAAGAGACATTCATATTTTGAGAATCCATCCATCAGGTACAAATCTTTCTGTTGTTAATGTGACATGGCTCCCAATAGGCTTTTCATTCCCGTAACACTTATATAGCTTTACAGATTTTTTTTTTAATAGCTCTGTAAAAGAGTAAGATCTATCCTTCAAACATCACAGTTGTTAGCAAGCATGAATATCTTTCAGGACCGGGAGTATAGAGATGTCCCCGTCAGACGGCAGTGTCCAAATGCATCCCATTATTTATGGCTGCACTAGACCATCCACATTTTATTTTATCATTTGCAATGTGACCTAATGTCTACTACAAACCACACAGCCTTGGGCATACATAACAGAGCCAGCACAATTCCCTTATTTTTCTTGACAGCCCAAATTCAGTCGGCAGCAGCATGGGGTGGGTGGGTGTGAACACAGAGATGGTATGGAAAACACAATTCCATAACCTTTGGACCTTCATTTAGCTACCACATCTCTGTACCACTTGGCCTTTAGTCTCATATTAAAGCCAAAAGAAATGAACACATTGGCATATATAAAATGTCCAACATCTTTTCTCCCACACATACAAACATAGGCATTTCTTCTGTGAATTATATTCTTATCCCTTACAATGCCCATTATTCTCTTGTTTCCGGCGTTGGCCTTGTACGTGTTGTTTTCCAAGACAAGATGTTATGTTTCTAATATTTATCTTTTGAACATTTACTTATCGGATAGTTCTATGATAAGATGATCTCTGTTTGTCAGCGGTGCCATTCTCCCTTGTTTACAAATTGCAGAAGGTTGTCTTGTATTATGGAGTGCATTGAAAAGTTCATTTCATGCCTAACATTCTCAATAAGCATTGTTGCAGCATCCACCTCTATTTATTGTAGTGCAATAAAGTGGTTTTTCATTTACTCATCAATATGGCTGATGTTTCTAGAATTGATTCAACCTTCCACAGAAAGCCAGTGCATGGAGATCACACAACTATCATTCACAAAGAAATTATCTCTCTAATGAGCTATCCAGATACATTCATCTGGGTAACAAAGTAGGAACATTACTGTCAGGGCTTAGAGGAAAAAAAATGTTTACTGTATCTTGCCCTCACTTGTTCCTTTATTTTGTTTTTTTCTTTCGCTTACATGGTGCAGAACAGTCCACATAAATCTTTGTGGGACAGACAAATACATCTACTAAGTCATTACCTGAACTGCCAGAAAACTAGTGTAAAGGATAGTTGGGAGGTGGAATTGGTTTGCTAAGCCACCATGAGTGTTCAAGTATTTTCTGAAAAGGAAAACATCTAGAAAAATCCAGTAAGAAGTTTATACAGTGATCCAGTTATGTAGATAGCATCATTATATAATTTACTCACTGGATAGCACTGTATCTGGGTGGGGACAGGAGCTTCCAGTTGCTGGGATGTTTTTGTTGGAAAGAGATGACAAAGTTATTATCTAGCTTCAGGAGTGATGTGCTCTCCAATCCCTTCATGACACCGGTGATATCACTTTATTATGTAGAAAGATTCTGCTCCAAGTAAGAGTGTATAGTTTAAGCATTTGAGAAGTGTTGCAGAAGACAATGGCCACAATACAACACATTTAAACTCAAATATCCCATGGGCTGAGATATGCTTCACTCTTCATTTGTCAGGGACAGTGCTGAGGAGGACTGCACTGAGGATGAATGGTGGGAGCCACCCCACCCCACCCCCTGCTCCTGCTCCTGCATCTTCCCAGGAGCAGGTGGACAGTATAGATTGGGAACAGTGGTTTGCAAGGGGGCATAGTTCAGAAGGCAGAAGCTGGGAAATACTGGATGGGGAACAGTTAGGAGGAGAAACACTGGAAGAGAAAGGGTTAACAGATTCACAGTCTCTGGGCAGCATTCCTTCACTCAGCCCAAGTTCAAGAAGAGCTCAGAAAGTGTCAGAACAGAAAGTGCAGAGGGTACAACTCAGATTACAAAACGTAGGAATGACATAGATTAATAGGGACAGAAGTGGGTGTGATCCTTAATTGGGAGCACCACCATTTCTAGGAGATGTGTTCTTTGTTCTCTCACTGTGATTATTAAAGTTTCTAATTGGTAAGACAGTCATTTCTTTTATCTTCCTATCTATTACCACGGGGGGAGGAAGTCGATTCCCTGAAGCCTGACATCATTGGATCATGAGTGTCAACTCTGGAATGTTTACCAGGCACCTTCAGATACCTTGCTTTTTTATGAAACTTTCTTATAGCACGTGCATTGTATACAGTGGTGTCACTCACATAAAGAGAAGCTTATTTGGGCCAATGGAGGATTTCATCAATGGAATGGGAGATACACCAATTCCCCCCTGACACAGACACATTATTCCAAAGGATTCCCCCATCTTCTGAAGCAGATTTGAGAAACATCGAGAGACTGCGCATGAGGGGAGTCCGTTTCCCTTCTTCACTTCCATTGATGCTGATGTGTCAGGGACTGAGCGGAGGAGTAGTATGGAGACTGCCTCCCCATTCTGACCCTTCCAGGGAGGAGGAAGAGGAAGACAGTGTAGATTTACAACAGGGGTTTGAGGGAGGTCACAGCTCAGAGGCAGATGGGGGGGGGAAGTTTGGTAGTAATGGGAGAGGAGGAGCAGGCAGAGCTGGAGCAGCAACTGGCTGACATGTCACTAGAGAGCATTCCAGACCCGCCATCTCCCAGAACCTGGCGAGACTTAAAAGTAGGAGAGCAAAGAGCTTAAAGACAGAGGGCACGTAGCGGCACCTGTAGAGGAGGTGATGATGATGAGAAATGAGGAAGTGGGAGAGAAAGGTGTGTATGAAGATTCACTTGGGACAACACCATTATCTAAGAGGCTGGGTTCTACAGCTTCTCTCTGTAAAGTTTGAAATAAAAAAGGACTGTAAGAAACTTTTCCTTGTTTTTATATTTTCCTGGGCAACCGGCTGGGAGCCACTGACAGCACCCTGACATATTGGGAGAATGGGGAAGCTATGTCACCTCCCAGACTGGCTGTGGGGTTCTCTGGGAGCATATTAGGAGAACAAGGGGACTTTGGATCTGACATCTCCAGTGACTTCCCCAGTCCAGCCATTTTGCTTTCTATTATTGGAGATATGCCACTGACGGTGCATCTATGCCAGCAGAGCTTTCTACTAGCATAAGAGGGGCTCCTGATGCATTAAATCCATAAATGCTGAATGACTAGTAGACCTCCTTCTGCCAAACTCTACAGTTCATTGGTGGTTGGCTAGCTCACAGGCTGTAGGACTGCAGTCTAAGTCATTGAAGACAATGTACATTTTAGATAGGGGCTCAAAGGAACAAAAATGTAATGTTCACAGATTTGGGCCAGTAGCATTATGTTGCTCTATGATGTAAGGTAATCTTTGTTCAGTTTTGCAGCATTTACACCACAGGTTGGGAGACTGTGGCTCTCTAGATGTTGTGGAACTACAACTCCAATCACCCTGATTGTCAGCCTTGGAGGTTGGGGCTGATCGTTGTTGAAGTCCAACAATTTCTGGATAGCCATGAGTTCCCCAGCTGTGCCTTAAATGCAGCATTGTACAACAATAAACTGAAACTTCAAATCCTTCGAAGACAGAGGTCCTATGGCTGGGTCGGGATGGTATGGGGATGAGGGACCAACTCCCTTCTCTTGAGGGGGCCCAGTTAGTGCCATTGCCTTCCGTTAAGAGTTTGGGTGTAATCCTTGACGCCTCCGTTTCCATCGAGGCGCAAGTTACAGCAACAGCCAAGGCGACATTTTTCCACCTTCGCCGCATCAAGCAGTTGGTCCTTTACCTTTCCCGCCCTGACCTGGCCACAGTGATCCATGCGACAGTCATCTCCAGGCTTGACTACTGTAATTCGCTCTATGCGGGGCTGCCCTTGAAGCTGTCCCAGAAACTCCAGCGGGTACAGAATGCTGCAGCGAGGCTCCTCACGGGGTCTCTGCCATGGGAGCATATTCATCCAGTGCTTTACAAGCTGCACTGGCTCCCGGTGGAGTACAGGGTCAGATTTAAGGTGCTGCTTTTGACCTTTAAAGCCCTTCACGGCCTAGGACCCTCGTACCTACGGGACCGCCTCGCCTGGTATGCCCCACGGAGAGCCTCAAGGTCCATAAATAACAACACCCTAGTGGTCCCAGGCCCTAAGGAAGTTAGATTGGCTTCAACCAGAGCCAGGGCCTTTTCAGCACTGGCCCCAACTTGGTGGAACGCTCTGTCTCATGAGACCAGGGCCCTGCAGGATCTGATTTCTTTCCGCAGGGCCTGTAAGACAGAGTTGTTCCGCCTGGCCTTTGGCTTGGAGCCAATTTGATTTCCCCCCCCATTTTCTTTTTTCTTTTCCTTCTCCTGCAATGAGGCTACATTTTAATATTTTAATGTTCCATTATTTTAATGTTGTATTTTATTTTTGTTTTTAAGTTGTAATCATTAATCTTGTTTTTATTATTGCTTGTAAGCCGCTCTGAGCCCGGCCTTGGCTGGGGAGGGCGGGGTATAAATAAAAAATTATTATTATTATTATTATTATTATTATTATTATTATTAATTGGTAACAGTTGAAATTTGTTGTATTCCATTACCACAAATTGTGGTATCAGTCTTAAATTTGTGGTATTCCATTACTGATTATGTTTTACTTCAGGGGTGGAGAAAGTGTGATTCTCCAGATGTTTTTGGACCCTGGATTCCAGTTCAGCAACATCTGGAGGACCATGGGCTCCCTATCCCTGATCCCCCCTTCCCCCTCTCTCTTTCACTCACAGGGTGTTTGGAGTGTACAAATATGCATTTTCCCAGAGTTTGACAACATATAAATAAAAAAGAAAGGGCCAATATAAACGAAGGAGAGATCTAATGCAAGAGAATAATTAGCATTAATTGAATTTGTCACAAGAAACTATATTTGCTTAATTGAAAAATAATGGTCACTGATGCCTGTCACTGTGAGACTGATTGTGAATGTCGCAGTATGCATCCTCATTAAAATTCACCTGAGGAGAACCTATATTGTAGATATCAAGCCGGGAGAGGCTGTGGTTAATGGTCTAATAATGGAGAAGAAGCTGTGCTGGTGACTATAAATATGCTTCCAAGGAACCTGTTGGATAATTTGCGTACATTTAAATAATCTGGAAAGATACTCAAATTGCTTAGTTACTTACTAGAATGACAGGTTGCAGTCACCATGCAGGCGACAGCAGGATATAGCTATGTGAGGCTATAGCCGTGTGTAACACAACAGAAGGGGAACAGCTCAAAGCAATGTATCAGACTATAGCTTCATCATAATGCCGTGTTACACAATATATGACAGGATAGATAGGAATTGTGGCTATGGACAACAGGATTAAAATTTACAGCATGTTACACTTTGAAGGAGAATTATATGAAAATGATGTATCGTTGGTATTTAACTTCTAGAAAATTAGCTAAGATGTACAGTGGTACCCCGCAAGACGAACGCCTCGCAAGACGGAAAACCCGCTAGACGAAAGGGTTTTCCGTTTTGGAGGCGCTTCGCAAAACGAATTTCCCTATGGGCTTGCTTCGCAAGACGAAAGCCCATAGGGAAATCTCCGGGGACCTCTTTTAAATGCTAGCGGTGGGGAGCAAAGCCTTTTCCCCCCCTCCGGCCTTCAGAAGAGGTCCAGGAAGGCTGGCGGGGGCCGAAAGGCTTTGCTCCCCAGCGCCAGCATTTTAAAAGCAGTCCGGGATAGCAGGGAAGCACTTCCTGCTATCCCGGACGGCTTTTGAAGGCAGGAGAGTCTCCGCCAGCAGCGGCAGCGCTGCCGCTGCTGGCGGAGAGATCCGCGAAGCCTGGGCACGCTGCGCGCAGGCTTCTGCATGCCGGCAAGTCTCCGCCAGCAGCGGCAGCGCTGCCGCTGCTGGCGGAAAGGTCCGGGAAGCCTGGGCCGGACAGCTTTTGAAGGCAGGCGGGGGGAGCAAAGACTTTCGCCCCCGCCAGCCTTCAGAAGAGGTCCAGGACCTCTTCTGAAGGCTGGCGGGGGGCAAAAGTCTTTGTCCCCCCTGCCTGCCTTCCCAGGGGCTTTTAAATCGCCCCGACAGCGGAGAAGTCCTCCGCTGTCCGGGGCGATTTTAAAATGCCGCCCGCCAGCATTTTAAGATCGCCCCGGACAGCGGAGAAGTCCTCCGCTGTCCCAGGGTTTTTTAAAATGCTGGGGGTGGGAAGAAAAGCCCTTGTCCCCCCCCAGCCTTCAGAGGAGGTCCGGGGACAGACTGTCCCCGGACCTGGTCTGAAGTCGGTTTCCCTAGGAACGCATTAATTGATTTTCAATGCATTCCTATGGGAAACCGTGCATCGCAAGACGAAAAACTCGCAAGAAGAAAAAACTTGCGGAACGAATTAATTTCGTCTTGCGAGGCACCACTGTATAAATCAAAGTCTAAAACATGCTGGAAATGCAAAGAAAAAGAGGGTACTTTTTATCACATGTGGTGGTTATGTAAGATGATAAAAGATTTGTAGGCCAAAAACATCTGGAGGGCCGAGGTTGAGGAAGCCTGGATCATACCTTCTGGGAAGCTGGTTTGAACTGGTTCTCTTATCTCTTCCAATTAAGGTAATGTTGACTATAAATATAGTCCAGAAGGAGCCAGGGTTTCACTTTCTCTTTCTATCTCTCTTCCCTCTGGTGTGGTATTCTGTATATAGTATGCTTAGTGTTAAGTTTTAGTCTTGTTATAAGTGTATAAGTTTTGTAAGTGCTGCAACTGCATTTCTTATGGACTGTGCCAATCCTGATTGTGATGGATTTGTGACTATTACGCTCATTAGCCTTCAGCACAAGTAAAAGCTCTGCTGGATGAAATATTGCCTCTGGTTTATGTTTGCGAACTCTGCTGAACTCTGCAATATGTTTAAGTTTTTCTTCCACACATATGACAGAAAGATGGCATAGAAAATACATACATACATACATACATACATACATACATACATACATGTGAGGTACATCACTTCCCCATAATGGAAAACTGAGCTGGAGGGGAATGAAATGGAACATAATGGCAGGAGTGTGGCATGTTGGCAAGAACGTTGAAGAGGAACACTTCACAGTGCAACATTTCATAGCAGTTCCTATTCCGATGCCATAATAACAGCCTAGATTCTAACAAAGGAGATGGAGGAGGGTTGGCTGATTCAACCACAAAATCAGGGGTGGATCTACACACAGGGGGAAAACAACGCTATAAATACCGTATTTTTCACCCTATAGGATGCACTTTTCCCCCTCCAAAAATGAAGGGGAAATGTGTGCGCGTCCTATGGGGCGAATGCAGGCTTTCGCTGAAGCGTGGAGAGCGAGAGGGGTCGGTGCGCACCGACCCCTCTCACTCTCCACGCTTCAGGAAGCTCTGCGCAACCCTCTGCACTTCCCCCGACCTCAGCCCCGAGAACAGCCTGCTATCCGCAAGCCTAGGGAGCCCGGCGGGAAGTCGCGCCAGTCTCCCCAGGCTTGTGGAGAGCTGCGCGAAGCCCGGGTGCGCTCTTCAGTGTGCCCCAGGCTTCGGAATGCAGGCAGCTCTGCGCAACCCTCGGGAGACCGGCGCGATCGAGGGCTGCGCAGAGCTGCCTGCAGTCCCGGGCTTCGCGCAGCTCTGCGCAGCCCTAGGAAGCCCGGCGCGAAGTCGCGCCGGTCTCATGAGGGTTGCGCAGAGCTGCCTGCATTCTGAAGTGTGCCCGGGCTTTGCGCAGCTCTCCCCAAGCCTGGGGAGACCGGAGCGACTTCCCGCCGGGCTCCCTAGGCTTGCGGATAGCAGGCTGCTCTCGGGGCTGGGGTCGGGGGATGCTCGGAATTCCCCTGCGCCAGCCCCGTGCCTGGGGAGAAAATATTTTTTTTTCTTTATTCCCCCCCCCAAAAAAAAACTAGGTGCGTCCTATGGTGTGGTGCACCCTATGGGGCGAAAAATACGGTAAGTCATAAATTAAATTGTTATAACACAAGAAAAAAAATGCTATGGAAAATTACAAATAAATTTCTTTTCCTCTCCAGTGCCATCTGGTGTTGCATGTTTAAAACGCATTCAAAGCTCTTTTTTGACTAATGTAGCTGAGTCCCAGATCTCAGTTGAGCCATTCAGTCCAGAAGGCTAGTTCAGTCCCTCCAGTTGTAGCACCAGTTGCAACAGTGAAAAATGTGTCCACTTAAGAGAAACAGGAGTTTCCAGGAAGAGACATCCGTGGCCTGTACAAATTTAGCAATTAGCTTGTTGTGACAGTTGCATTAAACAAAACAACTTTGTCAAAATGAAGATGGGTTCAGGCTGGCATGTCAGCAGCCTAGAAAGCATATAATGATGTTGAATAGGCAAATTGTTCTCCTTTGCTTGTAAGTCTTCAAGCCCATAAATCCTTTGCCCATCAAAGATGCTGTCCCTGTCTGGCAGCTGGCATACAGCCGCTAGATGAAAATAAAACAAGAATGATGCAATTGCAGTTGTAACTGTCAAAAATATCAATTACATTTTTCCATCTTTTGAGTGTGCTACTGCTGTGAATATATGTCGAGCTCTCGGTGAAACACTCAGAATGTTCAGTGTTCTTATCTATAGGATTTTAGCATGCCATTATGAGACACAGGCATGGGCAATAATAACTATCTTCACATTTTATGGATGCTCACATACTTCTGAGGAGTGGTAACAACCAAGACACGACATTTCATTGGCCAGCCCCACTGAAAACCTTTCTAGGAGACCTGTTAAAATGAAGTGATTTAGCACATTGCAGTTTCAATTGGGGCCTGCTGACATTAGACTTTGTGGAACGCAAGATAAATGTATGGCATAAGGAAGATGAATATAAATTGAAAGCATGGTAGTTAAAGAATGTTGGATTACTTCCGTGATATTAGCTTGTCCATATTTGTTGGAAAGCAGTCCCTAAATGTATTGAGCTTTGTGGATTTAACAACAACAACAACAACAACACTTTATTACTTATACCCTGCCCATCTGGCTGGGTTTCCCCAGCCACTCTGGGCGGCTCCCAACAGAATATTAAAAACATGATAAAATATCAACATTAAAAACGTCCCTAAACAGGGCTGCCTTCAGATGTCTTCTAAAAATCCTTGACATCTGATGGGAGGGCGTTCCACAGGGCAGGCGCCACTACCTAGAAGGCCCTCTGCCTGGTTCCCTGTAACCTCACTTCTCGCAGTGAGGGAACCGCCAGAAGGCCCTTGGAGCTGGACCTCAGTGTCCAGGCTGAACGATGGGGGTGGAGATGCTCCTTCCGGTATACTGGGCTGAGGCCGTTCCGGGCTTTAAAGGTCAGCACATTGCATAGTACATCCACTAGACTGTTAGGGATTAGAAGGGATGTCTAATATTAATACAATACTATTCATACTGCTGAGACAGCGCAACAGGAGCTAATTCCATCATGTGGAACTGAACTAGGTTCTGGATCAGTGAATAGTGACAATTTGCACAAACTGAGGGGCCAAGCCTGAAGCAACAGTTATATAGACTCAAGCAATGGACATTGATTCCTCAAGTAACTTCTCTGACCATTAAAAGAGACACTGTGGGCCAACTGCTTGATTCTCTGGTTTAAGGAATGTCATACATTCTTCCAAACTTGATTTTAACATTCTCAATGTCACACTGTAAGTTCGCATTAATGTGTTTGGAAGAATTCAAATGCAGTTTTAAGCTGCATTTAATCAGATGGCTTATTTATACAGGGAAGATTACATGAGTGGAGAATGATTAAATATTGTAGAATGATTTATTAGAATTTTTAATTTGCATAATGTTTTTGCTTAATGATATTTGATGGATATTTTTCTTTATATGTAGCTTGTTAATGAACCAGAGAAGAATCACAATGGAAGTGTTAATTTCCCTTGTGCACTTTTGCCTAACTACTGGAGACTGGAGATTTATCAAGGTACTTGTCAAAACTCTGTGAGATAAATTACATTGACATGACTTTTTGATAAATTAAGGAATGTCACGAGCATAATATAGAAGTGTTGTTTCTGACATCAGCACATGTTCTGGTACGCAGATCCCTTTAACAAAGTGGGACTTTTAAAACTGCATTTGTGTAATTGCACTTTGTTTACATTTGGGTTAATAAATTGTGTGCAAAGGCAATCACTCAGTTCTGCCTGCCAAAATGCAACCTTGCACAGTCTGGTACATTTCTGAAAAATTGACTACTCTGTATAAAACTCTGATAGGAGAATATATGCTCTGAGATAGATGCTCAAGAAATGGAACAGCCCTTCTCATGGTCTCATGTGGAATAGAAGTCAGTGCGATGTATCAGAAGAGATTTGCCAGGTGGGGTGAAGCTACTCTACTAGCTTCTAAGGTGTGGTCAATATTGCTTATGAAGATGGAAATGAGTAAGAGGAAGGCAGTGGAGAGGTTGGCGCAATGCAAATGCACTGGTGAGGGGAATTCAACACTCCTAGTGCACCTGCACTGAGCCAACCTCCCTGTTGCCTTGTCCCTCTCTTTCCCAGTAAGCCACAGGAATGGCGATTGACATCATGCTGTTATGACTCCTGTGCTATGAAAGTAATGTCAGAAGATCAGTTTAGAACCTATATCCCAGCAGTTCTCAACCTGTGGGTCCCCAGATGTTGTTGGACTACAACTCCCATCATCCCTGAGCTCTGGCCTTGCTAGCTAGGGGTGATGGGAGTTGTAGTTCAACAACATCTGGGGACCCACAGGTTGAGAAAGACTGCTATATCCAGTCACAGACTCAACAATGAGGGCCACAGACCTAAAATGTGCAGTCAGGAATATCCCATCTGCAACTATTTAGACACATATGGGCTCAGAAATTGTGTGTGTCTTTCCCCCATTACAGCTTGTATTTAGCCTACATCCTGCCTAAGACTATGGAGCTCCTGGAAAGCTTCATTATTACCTCTTATTCCCATTCTGTCTGGGAAGGAAAGGCCAAAGACCAATTCCCTTCAAAATGGTGATTTGAAATTCAATACCTTAATCACCTGGTCTAAGGTTAAACACTCATGTGTTAGATAGCAGAAAATAACAACAGTTCATTATCAACCTATCTAGGTGCTTAGAGAGCTATCCTTGCTCTTCTTTAGCTTCCATGGAATCTTCCAGTTAAACCCTTTCAGCAATACATACAGGCATGCTCCATTTCAGTGTGAATTAAGCATTCTTCAGCGGTACTTAAAATTCTTGAACCTTGTAAGACTCTTGCTGTGCAAATAGCCTGCAGGTCAGAGTAATCCTAAGACCGGAAAGGGCTCACTAGATCAGGAATGCTCCTTCTCACCAAATCCAGGTTTCTTCTCTTTTGCTTTGGGACAGCTCAGAAAGATCGTTTGGGAGAAGACTGCTTAAAGGAAGGTAATCTCCTTAAAAATCCTTAGCAAGCCTTTGAATTGGATTTTTGCTTATTACAATTGCCACTCTTGTGTTTTGATCGATGTTCTATAGTCTGGCACCATATCATGAAAATATTGTTTGATAATTTGAAGCAAGTAAGTTTTTATAAAGACTTTTTCTCAAGCCTGGCACAAATGGCTCTGTCTTCCTCAGAAAAACCATAAGCCATAGTTCTGTAGTAGATTGTAAATGTTTCCCTTTTTTGCTACATTTGGTTTATAGCCTCTATTGCATTCCATATCTCAAAGGCTTCAAGTTTAGGGGGTGGAAGAGCAGTGAGAAATAAACTAGTGCATTGTCCTTGGCTGAGCAAAACTATATCAGCCACAATATATTTTTTTCCCTCCCCCTACAAGACTTTTCTTCCAGCACAAATCACTCCCTTCTCCCCTTTATTCAGCCTCCCACACCCCCCTTTTAAAAATTGTCTCCCTTTATATACCACAAGCTCTGCTATTCCACACACACACACACACACACACACACAAAATTTACTCTTCTTTTAAATTACATGTCACCGGGGAAATCTTTCAGGCTTCTCTACTGTCATTGATTCTTTGTTAAACAATTAAGCAAGTCCCAATAGGACATGTGAAACTATCTCCTTACAGTACACAGTCCAGGGCATGTAACAAAATAACATGCAACCATTATCCCACCACATTCATTTTTCTCGATAATAACATAACAAATAGTCTTGCAGCTGTGAGGGTATTGGCGGCGAGCCTCTTGGGCTCAGCTGGTGGTTAGGCATTGGAATGTGTTGTTGGTGTGTGGAAGGGCAGGTGTGGCCATCACCTACCCCTTCAATTTTGGGTATTCCGTTAAAGGAAACCGGCGGTTGTGGATCCTGTCCGATGCCCGTGTGGCTGGGGGGGGGGCATGGCACGACCCTCGGTGACATCAGGGGTGAGCTTATAGTTGTATTAGCATCAACAGGCTCCCCCACCTGGTGGTTAAACCCTCTTCAGACTCACCCCTCTCCGAGTGGGTGGAGTCTAATTTTCTGTTGTCCAATGCCTAAGCCAATACCTTCTCACATGCTGTAATCAATAAAGTTGTGGCCTTTTTCTTGCCCATTAACCCAATATACTGTGTCCACGTGTCTTTATTCCCCAAGCGGGGATCGGGTCCTCGAAATCACAACTGTTCATTCGGCCGTGGATGACACTTCTTCTCTAAATGGAAATACCTCAAATGTTACCATTCTTTATTAGGGAGCTGATCTACCCACTTGATCATTTTGGTTGCCCTTTTCCAAATTTTTCCAACTTTATGATATCGTTTTGGGGGTGATATGACCAGAACTGTAAACAGTATTCCAAGTGTACCTACACTGTGTGGGAGGGAGAGCCAATCTACACATCCAGACAAATCTTGGGGTGTAGCATTTTGGAGGCTGTTGTGCTTTAGTCTGTAGGTGAGCTGTTGGTAGATTTGAATCCCACCAATGGTAGAAAAGGGACGCGGGTGGCGCTGTGGGTTAAACCACAGAGCCTAGGACTTGCCGATCAGAAGGTCGGTGGTTTGAATCCCCGCGACAGGGTAAGCTCCCGTTGTTCGGTCCCTGCTCCTGCCAACCTAGCCGTTCGAAAGCACGTCAAACTGCAAGTAGATAAATAGGTACCGCTCCGGTGGGAAGGTAAACAGCGTTTCCGTGCGCTGCTCTGGTTCGCCAGAAGCGGCTTAGTCATGCTGACCACATGACCCGGAAGCTGTACGCCGGCTCCCTTGGCCAATAAAGCAAGATGAGCGCCGCAACCCCAGAGTCGGCCACGACTGGACCTAATGGTCAGGGGTCCCTTTACCTTTAATGATAGAAAGATCCCTTTGCAGACAGAAAATAAAAAGTCCAAAAAGAGTTCGACTCTGGTGCTAATGGATGAGCTCCTTCCCTCTCTTGATACAGAGATGATTAAGAGTCTGCTATTAGCACTTCAAGCATTTCCTGACAGCAAAAGGTCATAACCTCATATTCATTAGCCTTGTCACAAATTAGAATCACTGCAGATTTACATATTAGCAATAAAAAGATATGTAATTCATATAATTTATGTTCATTTCTACTAGGACCTTTTGCTTTAGTCTTAATTTCTGCAGATAAATAAGTCAGAAAAGCATAAAAGGGGTCGTGCCCAACACATAAGGTTAGCAAGGCAAGTGCTAGAAGCTATAAATATGCAATCTGCAACATGTTAATACTGGGCATGCTTTTTAATTTTTAAATGCCATTTTACTTCTCCGTGAATACTCATGCTTCAAATTTCAATCAGTGATGAGCTAAACAGATGTAGTGCCTTGACTCAATTATGAATCTGAGATTGTTTTCATAAACACACTTATGGAGAAGTAGGATCAACTGAAATCACATAATGAGTATAATCCCATAATTTATTCCTTTTTATCTTTCTGCCCCATTCTAGTTTTAACAGCCATTACTGATGTTATCCAATCAATCTGCCTACAGCTCAGAATTTCTCCTACTCCCTTTCATTACTGAAAAGGATATTACATTAGCGGGGAGTAAGAGAGGAGACTAAATCACAGGGGCAACTATTAACTTTAAAATACATAATAAAAATGTTATGGCTGGCCCTATCCAGAGCTTAGACTAGACTAAATTTCTATACTATTACCGTATTTTTCGCTCTATAACACGCACCTGACCATAACACGCACATCATTTTTAGAGGAGGAAAACAAGGGAAAAAACATTCTGAATGAAACAGTGGATGTATCATTTTTGTGCTTCATGCTGTGGCCACAGACATGTGATCTGATGGTGAATTTGGGCTGACCCAATGCAAAGATCCTGAGGATCCATGTGGATCCATGCTTTGTAACCACGTTTTTGCACCATTGCAGCCCCAGACAACAGTGGGTGCGTGATTTGGGGGGGCAGGCTGTAGCCATGGACATGCTATGTTCTCTGGTGGTGAATTTGGGGGTGACCCAATGCAAAGATCCTGAGGATCCATGTGGATCCATGCTTTTTAACCACATTTTTGCACCACTGCAGCCCCAGGCAACAGTGGGTGCATGATTTTTGGGGGGCAGGCAGTAGCCATGGACAGGCTATGTGCTCTGATGGTGAATTTGGGGGGGGTGACCCAATGCAAAGATCCATGTGGATCCATGCTATGTAACCACGTTTTTGCACCATTGCAGCCCCAGACAACAGTGGGTGCATGATTTGGGGGGGGGCAGGCTGTAGCCATGGACATGCTATGTTCTCTGGTGGTGAATTTGGGCTGACCCAATGCAAAGATCCTGAGGATCCATGTGGATCCATGCTTTTTAACCACATTTTTGCACCATTGCAGCCCCAGGCAACAGTGGGTGCATGATTTTTGGGGGGCAGGCTGTAGCCATGGACATGCTATGTGCTCTGATGGTGAATTTGGGGGGGTGACCCAATGCAAAGATCCATGTGGATCCATGCTATGTAACCACGTTTTTGCACCATTGCAGCCCCAGACAACAGTGGGTGCATGATTTTTTTTGGGGGGGCAGGCTGTAGCCATGGACATGCTATGTTCTCTGGTGGTGAATTTGGGGGTGACCCAATGCAAAGATCCATGTGGATCCATGCTTTTTAACCACATTTTTGCACCATTGCAGCCCCAGGCAACAGTGGGTGCATGATTTTGGGGGGGCAGGCTGTAGCCATGGACATGCTATGTGCTCTGATGGTGAATTTGGGGTGACCCAGTGCAAAAATCCTGAGGATCCATGTGGATCCATGCTTTTTAACCACATTTTAAGTGGGGAGGGAAGGAAAAACACAGAAGGGCTAAGAATGCAGGAGTGGGGTATAACGGGAGGGAGGAAAGGAAGGCAAAAGTTTCCCCCACGCACCCACCCAAGCCAGCCAGCGCTCTCTCTCTCTCTCTCTCTCTCTCTCTCTCTGTCTCTCTCTCCCACCTGCATGTTTTCAGTAGCACCGGAGCACAGAGAGGAAGGAACGGCACTCTGTTTTCCCCTCTTCTTTCCTGGAGGGGAGGGGCTTTCCCTGCTCTTTGTTCCGTTTGAGCAAACACAGTAAGGAAACAGAGAGGGTGGGCAGTAAGACCCGGAGGCAGAATGCAGGAATGCACCCACTTCCTCTTTTCAGGTTTGTTTCCCTTCTCCCTGAAGCGCGGTTTGCTTTTTGCCCGATTTTTCGGCTCCAGGGACCACACATTCGCTGCATAACACGCACAGACATTTCCCCTTCCTTTTTAGGAGAAAAAATCTGCGTGTTATAGAGCGAAAAATACGGTAAGTTATATACAGTTTAATGAAGCCACCAAATGTTCATCTATTAATTGGTTTGATTAATCTATTAACACTGTAAAATGCAATATAATATTTGCAGGCCATGAAGTAATTCTCAAGGTTCAAGGTAGGTCATACATGACGTTCAGCATGGATGTTTGCAAAACAACAAGTCAAGAAGAAAACAAAACTTCTTGCAAGCCAAAGTGTGACTTGGGAGCAATCTGATATCAGACTTGGCTTCTGAAACAAACTGAGTGCGCTCAACTTAAGTCTTCTTCTTCTTTGGTGATCACTCGTAGCCGAGTAAGATTGCCTTCCATGAAAACCGTCTTAACAGTGAGTCCATAAGTGACTGTGGAGGCCAATTCTGGATCCACATGTCCTTCCACAGCAGGGACATAGGTGATCATGGTGAGGGTTTCCCAAACGTGCCTTCCTCTTAGCTCGTTTCTCCTTTTCGCCCTTAGTTCATGCTTCTTCAAAGTCCATGACACCTTTGAAAAAGGCTGTTCTCCAACTGGAGAGCTCACAGGTCAGTGCTTCCCAGTTAGCACTGCTTATACTACTTTTTTTTTTTAGATTTGCCTTGAGAACATCTTTAAACCTCTCTCTAAACTTAGTCACATTCAAGGTTGAGGAGCTGGTTGGGAGGAGAGAGTGGCTAACGTTGAATGTGCAGCATGTAGGGGAATGAAGGCTTTCTATCAGGATACTTCCAAGCTTGCATTTTATCATGGCAAGCAAGGAAGAAAGCTGCATAGCCTGCCACTCTAAACATCAGCCACAAAATTAATGGCGTTTCTTTCCAGCAAAGCTACTTGTGTGAGGAAGCTGCCCGCCTTGTCTTTATTAAAGAGATGACTGCCTTCTCTGCAGTCAATCACAAAATGTGGCACACAGATCTATGTGAATGGCAATTCCCATTAACTTTGGTGGGGCCTAGCTCCATATATATGTGTGTGTGTGTGTGTGTGTGTGTGTGTGTGTGTGGTTTTCACCTAATACATCTTTTTAAAAACTATATGCTACCATTCTTATTTTTCTGTGACTTCCCATATCACTCAATAAGACGTTATATCTCCACTCTCTGAACTGCCCATTTGTTTCTAACATAACACAAAGCATAAACTATAAACCCGAAAATAACATATTCTTGTTCTTCTGTTGCTGAAGATATAAATCCATCTCATATTGAAAATAATCTAAAATAAACTAAAATAATCTGAAAAGGGTTTCCATTTCTTCCACTGACACCTCATGATTAGAGACTCATCATTTAGCAGATAGTTTTGCAATTTTAGCATAGTCCATTGGTTTGTTAATCCATTCTTCTTTTGTGGGTATTGCTGTTCCCTTCCACTTGCCCCCTCAAATATTTCATTAGGAGGGGCCAAAGTGAACTCAGCCCCTTGGCATTGGCTCCTATGCTTCTCTGTCTGCAACAGAGTTACAGGCAGACTGCAGTGTGTGTGAAAGAGAAGAGAAACAATTGCATAACACAGGAAGGCATAATCTTTGGACTTTTTGACCTGAGTCCTCTTCCCTAAACCATTCTGGTATTTTCACCACTTTTTTCTCCACCCACCACAAGTTCCACCCATGATTCATGTGTCCTTCTGCCTGAATCCATATTCATTCCTATGCCCAGTAGGACCATTATTTGCCAGGTTCGACTTCCCAACACAAAAGCCAGTGGGAGAAGGGGGGAAATATCCATCCCTGATTCCTTGAATACAGTGGTACCTCGGGTTACAGATGCTTCAGGTTACAGATGCTTCAGGTTACAGACTCCGCTAACCCAGGAATAGAACCTCGGGTTAAGAACTTTGCTTCAGGATGAGAACAGAAATCGCACGGCAGCGGCAGTGGGAGGCCCCATTAGCTAAAGTGGCACCTCAGGTTAAGAACAGTTTCAGGTTAAGAATGGACCTCCAGAACGAATTCAGTTCTTAACCTGAGGTACCACTGTATAGCCTTCAGAACAAATGAACAGGAGCTACCCAGATGAAGATGAATTACACATCACCTTGACCACCCAGGATCAATTAACATGGCACAATGTTACAGTTAACAACGAATTTGAAGGCTGGCTGGTGAGGAGAAACGCAGGGATAATTACTGAGCACAGCTATTGGCCCCCAATAAGTTAGCTGCACTTGTGATCTTACCAACTTCATTGGGTGAGAAGGAGTTAAAATTGCTCTAATGTCTCCTGCGACCCTATAGTGTAAGGCAAATAAATAAGTTGGAAGACCCTCAAAGGCATCAAGATCTAGCCAATGCAAAGAATGTAAAGGAAAATCAATTAGATTTCTACACCGTTGAAAGATAACAGCTCTGCACAGCATGGTCTCTCAGTTGTTTACCCAGCTAACGGTGAGGCATTAATTTTATCCCAGCTATACAGTACAATATGCCCTTGCAGCATGTTGCAGTTTCTCTACAAAGCAATTGGAAATTTTCTTTTGTTTTAATAGGGGTTGAGAAAGGTCGAGCCCACAGAGGCATTAAACAAACAACTCTAAGGAACAGGCAGAACACTTCCATTTCATTTCACTCAAGTCTTTTCTCCTTTGTTACTTCAGACACAAAATTGCAAAACGTCCAAGTTTTCTTTATTTCCTTTTCTTCTTTTAGATAGGCAGTCCCTGTTTTCTCGCATTCTTTTTCTTTCCCAGCCTGACTTTGGTTGTGTTGCAATGGAGAGCAGAGGCAACCTGAATGCAGCTCATGTTGATAGACCATGGGGAGTCAGACCATTGCTCCTTCTGGTTCAATATTGTCTACACTGACACATAGCTGTCAACTTACAGATTTGAAAATAAGGGACCAGCAGCATCAAAAATAAGGGATCAGCAGCCAAAATAAGGGATTTTCCGGGCACAGGTATGTTCAACTTCTGAGCCCCTCCGAGCCAAAGGCAGAAAGCCCAGCCAGCAGCCAAACGAATCCTCAAGCAGTGGTTCCCACAGCACAGCAACCCAGCAAAGGGGATGCAGCAAGGAAAACCACCGTCACCTCTCCGCTGGGAAGCGCTGAGCAAAGGCAGGTCCCCAGGCAACGCAGCCGATTTGATCAGCACAACGCATGCAAGCACCCCCCCCAGTTGTTCTTAGACTTCTAATTGAGTGAGCAACGCAGCCAAGCAACACAGTTGGAGCCTCCCTCCTCCCTGGCCGGCAGGGAGGGAGGGAGAGGAGCTGCTTCCTTTGAAACCTGGGAAATTTAAGGGACATCATGAATAAGGGACAGCAGCGGGACATGGCGCTGGGATAAGGGACTGTCCCGCCAAATAAGGGACGCTTGACAGCTATGCACTGACAGGCCGTGGCTCCCCAAGCTTTCATACGATAGTCTCTCCATGCCTGAGATGCCAGTAATTGAAACTGGGACCTTCTGCCTGCTCTAGCACTGAACTACAGCCCTTCCACAGGTTCAATCCCTGGAATCTCCTGACAGGGCTGGAAATATCCCCTGCTTGAAATTCTAGAGACCTGCTTCCATTGGGTATAAAACACTACTGAACTGGACAATGGTGTCTGGCTCTGAATAAGGCAGCTTCCTATTTGCCACTCTTTCCCCTGCCACTGAGTTCCTATTAATGCACCATTGCTGAAAAATGGTTTAGCAAGGCATCCACGCAACTACAGGAAATTGAAATGACGTGGGAAATGACGTGTGTGTTTGTGTGTGAATATGAGACTGATAACTATTCTTACAATGCTTGGGCTTTATGAGTAAAGTACGGTAAATAAAATAAAAAAGTTAAAGGACCCCTGGTGAACGGCAACATTATAGGTTCTCATTTTGAAACTAAATGTGTGGAAACCCAGAAGAAGTGTGTTTTCAAGGTTAGGGAAGTGGAAGTTATATGCATTTTTCTCCAGTTTTGACTGTGTGTCACAGTGTTCCAGTAAATCATCTTTGCTGCTGAATTACACAGAACTAGCTTTTTTTCTGCAACTGCTAGTATAAATTCAAAGACTTTACAACTGTGTTTGTGATTACTGAGGGTACAAATGAATGGAGAGGGATGGTGATCTCAGCCACGGATCCGACTTCTTGACCCGTATGTATTCCCATTCCCATTTGCACTGATGTATACACATGAATGTTTATCAAGCTCCCTACCCATAATTTATCTCTTCTAAAAATGACCCCTCAGAAAACCCTGGATGGTTGTACCAGGGCTAGGTACAAGTTATCATCCTATCCTCCCTCATTACACATACATTTGTATACTTGGAGATGTCCTGGACAGTGCTTACATTTCCCACCTTCACAACAAACAGGAAAGATAGGTCATTAACATTTCCACTGTACACATGAGACTAAGAGAGAATGGTCTATCCCATAGGTAAGGTAAAGGACCCCAGGACGGTTAAGTCCAGTCAAAGGAAACTATGGGGTGTGGTGCTCATCTTGCTTTCAGGCCAAGGGAGCTGGCGTTTGTCCACAGACAGCTTTCCGGGTCATTTGGTCAGCATGACTAAACCGCTTCTGGAACAACAGAACACCATGACAGAAGCCAGAGTGCATGGAAATGCCATTTACCTTCCCGCCACAGTGGTAGCTGTTTATCTACTTGAACTGGCATGCTTTGAACTGCTAGGTTGGCAGGAGCTGGGACAGAGCAACGGAAGCTCACGCCGTCGCACGGATTCGAATCGCCGATCTTCTGATCTGCATGCCCAAGAGGTTCGGTGGGTTAGACCACAGTGTCATCCACATCCTGACTGGACAGAAGGCCTGTTGATTCCTACTTTCTATCCCAAATTATGTTGGGGTGTCGTACCTGTAGGCCTATGCCATAGACAGAGGTCATGCTGGGCATTTTCCATGAGGGGATTCCTAATGGGGCTTTGAGACTGAAGGCCCAAGCATGCCACAGGGTGGCAAGTTTGCAACAGGCTCTTCTAGAAGATGTTTTCACAATGTCTCTAATATACCACAAAAGACTGGACAAATTCGCAAAAACAGAGAAATGTGCATTTGTTAAATCACACTTAATAAACCATCAGATTCATAAAGTTCACAGCTGCTTTCAGCTATATTCACTATTGTCAGGGGTTCAGGAGCAGAGACGCAGGAAAGGGAGGAAACAGAGAGCGAGGGGGAGGAAGAGGAAGGAAGGATGAGTGATGATGACGACCCGAGATCCCCGAGCCTTTCCAGTGAGTCAGAGGACTCCCAGAAAGGAGCCCCAGTGGTCAGAGCAAGGGGGGAAAGAAGGGGGACACCCCAGGAAGAAGGGGCCAGAGAGGAATCAGAGAGCAGCAGCTGGAAATCGGGACCAACGTGCCCAGCTGGGAGCAGCGGGGAGAGAGGGGACCAGGCATCAGGTTCCGGAGGCTTTCAGCAGGAGGGAGGACATGAGTCAGGACCAGTCACGCCCACATCAGGGAGCGAGGAAACGGTTAAGAGGAAGGTAGAGGGTTGGGCGCGCGCGCCAAGTTCAAATGCAGCAGAAGCTGGCGCAGTAAGCAGCCCGGAGAGTGAGCCAGGTCCCAAAGCCCGCCGCAAGGAGGCAGAAGGCTCCGGGGGGTCCTCAGCCTCGGAAGAGTCAAGGAGGGAGGAGACCCAGGGGGGCAGAGGGACCCAGAGACGTAGAGAGAGACGTAGGAGGTGGAGCAAGGCTAGGGTATTAAGCTGGTGTGCAAGGGGCGGAGACTCAGACGGGTCTTCGCCGACCTAGAGCAGAAGGCGTAGAGCTGCACGCTGCAGTTCGGAAAAGAACCCTGTAACTCAATAAAGACTCTTATAAAGTGGACGCTGTGTGGCGTGGTCCTATGTGAGCTGGGACCTGGTAGCAGCTCTGACAACTATATTCACGATTTTGTTTATAACCCCCCCAATAAATTAAGGGGGGGAGAAATGTATCATTGATAACATCTGGTTAAAACATCATTGAATCAGGAAGTTACTGAATAAAAATGCATGATTGAGTGGTCTAATATAGACAATGGATAAGCTTATACCACTAATTAAATGGAGCACATAGATGAAATATACATGGGGACATGGAAAATTCATTAATAGTTCTTGTTATGTAAAACTTCCAGTCTAATCAAGGTCATGTGTGCCTCCTTCCTATCTAATGTCAGATAGTGTTAAACAGGATCATTACAAATTCTATAGAAATTTAAGGCGCTTGCAGCCTCAACAGAGAATGCAAGCTGCCAAGACTGCCAGGTTTCCAAAGTTGCCAAGAAATCCTGTTCTGAAGCTCGTCTTTTGACCTTAGGGAACTGATAGAATAGCAGGAGTAATGCTGGATGAGCAATTCAGAATTCCACTACAGTTAAAGCTCGGATGAGTATCTACTAGTGCAACTGAGGGAACTTGAGCAAATTAGATTGGGGGCAGTGAAAGCAGAGCCACTGAAATTTGGGGCAGCCAGCTGCACAGATGTATGTGTGTGACATGTTAGATAACACCACTATTTTTCCCCTCAGAGTCTTGGTGACATCATGCCACTATATGTTACGGTTGCTTTTGGGCTGGTGGAGCACTTCAACGTTCCACGTGCCGTGCTGCAGGTGGGAAGAAGGGGGACGATTGGGTTCCCCCTCTGGAAAGAAGCTGAAGTCCCAACGAAGGAAGAATGGATACAAGAACTTATGGAACACGCAGAAATGGCGAGAGTTGCTGGAAGAATAAGAAATCAAGATTTTTTAATCAAAGGAATGGAAATGGTTTATTGAATATTTACAGATAAATTGTAAACAGATAAGAACATTGGCAGGATTATTGTAATAACCTGCAGTTTCATGAGAGTATATATTTAAAGAAGATGAATAAATGAGCAAATAAGTTCATTTGGAGATGCAGAAGATATTAAAAATAAATTTAAGGAACCGCAGAAAGAGGGGGAAGGAAGTCAAGCTTTGAGTGTAATGATGGTAAAATCAGTGAAATGTATAAACCTGAAAAGTATATTTTTTAAAAAAAAAAGAGAGAAGAAGATTGGGTTCCCTCTAGCCAGATCAAATACCTGTGCTTCCCTCACCCCCAGCCTGTGTGCCTGTCTGCCGCTGATAGAGTGAAACAATAAAACAATTAGCAAGGTGGTGATACAATGACTACTGCAATCGACACAAGGTCATCTCACCATGTGGGTAGGTGGAAGGCCTTCTAGCAGAAGACCCAGAAACAGGAAATTCTGGAGGGGCTGAGCCTTAACCATTTGCACTGAGATAGCATGATGGCAGCAGGCCTAATTTAGGCTTGATGGTTGGTCTAGCAACAGGCTGACATAGCAATTGTCCTGCCCCCATGTTCCCTCTGGGTTGCTGTGCACAGCTGGGCAATGTGTTTATGGTAGTGAGGTTGCCACTCTGTAAAGTCCCACCTGTCCATTTAGATCGCCCCCTAAGTCCCAGAGCATCGCTAGCAAAAGGAAGTTTGAGTTATGTGACCAGGCACATGAACAGTGGAGCTCAAATATATTTTCAAGTATATGGCAGTTGACTACAGAGATAAGGGCGAGCATTTTTCCCAACGTTTCCCAATGTTTTTCCCATTTTTCCCAGTGTTGGAAGCTTCCAAAGTCATTTGAGTTGGAATTGCCAACAAGCGAAAAATTCTAGGAAGAATGGTGCAATTCCGCAGAGGAATTTGTGGATTCCTGACTTGCTTCAAGTGAAGTTCGACACAATTTTTTAGGTCCCTGATTACCAGAGAAGTTAAGAGAATTTCAGGAAAACAAGCACATTTCCCCCATGGCATTTCATACATATCATCCTAAAGTAGCCCCCCCCCCTTCTTGAAAAAGGATGGTAGAATAACTTTTGGGTAAAGTTGGTTAAAACTCAAAATATATCTCTTCTCTATGAATCCTGATTTATTTTTCAGATCTCTTCCATTGTTCTCTGTGGTGAGGGAGCCAGTGAGGGGTGCTTAGCCTGGAGTGGGTCTCCGTCTACCACAGCACACATCAAATTGCCAAAGGAAGAAATGACAAATTACTGGACTGTTACACCAACAGGACGCATGAAAATAGAGTATTATATTTGGCAGTAACTCATCTGATTTATGTAGATGCTTCGACTACATAGTGTGAAACATGGAGTTCACCACCATATTCCTACTGTGGAGAAGTTGCCTATGACCATATCGGGCTTCCTGCTGCTTATTCACTCCAGGAACTTGCATGTTGCTTACTTTGTTCTTGGGTAGGAGCAGATCTGTCATGAAGTCTCTACCTCCTTCCTGGAATGCCTGCAGCTAGTCAAACCTGAAGAGCTTTGTGTGTTCTCTTATAACTCCAAAACACCCAAAAGACAACTGAAAGATGGCCTGGAAGCTGATAATAGTGGATTACCAAGGAATGAGGACTTTCAATGACTACCAGGAAGTAACTGATACTAGAAAAGACTGTAAGATGGTTCTTTTCCAGATAGCTATTGAATGCAATGTTTCATTCCAATGACTTCTTATGTTTCGGTCATATTTCAATGTGATTTTATTGATGTATTTTTTACATTTGATTTGTAAAAAGCAGGATATTAATTACAGTAATAAATAAAGGGTTTGGTTTTTTTGAACATCATTAAATAAATTTACATGCAGCCAGTACTTTTCTTCTAGAAGAAATGATGCCCGTGCTGTGTATCCTTGAGTACTCCTAGGGGAAAACGCTGCATGCATGCAGTGATATATCTCATTCAGGTAATCCCAGTACCAGGGTGGCATATGTTTTTCATCCTGAGGGCCATGTTCCATCTGAGGCAACCTTCCAGAGGCCACATGGGAGAAGCAACCCTTCAAGTATCCCAATTTTTCTGGAAAATCCTGGAATTACAGAAGCCATCCCAGCTTGATTTAATCCCACAGTGCCCTGTTTTCCCCCTCCAGTGCCGCCGCCACTGAGCTTGGGCTGGTGCTTGCAGCCAGCGCTGACACTTGCAGTGTTGCTGTGCTCTTGCAAGAGTCAGCTGGCTCCTGCGAGAGTACAGCACCAAGATATGCACATCCCCATTTTAATCAGAGCGATGTTGGAGGGGATGGGGTGGCGCCAGAAGCAAAAGTGAGCAAAGCAAGAAATGAGTTTTTTAATCTTTTTAAAGTTGGCTAATTTCCACTGCGGGAAGCAGTGGAAGACAGAAGTGCCTGGCGTGCTCTGGTCCATGGGGTCATGAAGAGTCGGACACGACTAAACGACTAAACAACAATTTCTATTCTGCAACACACACAAACCCTTGACCAAGGACACATTGCAGCTATGCAAAAATGCTCAAGGGCTCTGAAGAACAAGGCCACTCAGGGATGTGGCCTGAATAAAGAGGTGTGACTGGGAGTGGGTGTGGCCTTTGGAGAGTTCTAAGTCCAGATAGGGAGACCGGTATGGCTTCATTTGACTCCCTGATCTCAGGTTTCCAAACCCTGGCCTCTGCCAAAACAATAAATTTTGATCAAGACCAGGAGGATACTTCCTCATTATTTTACCTATCAGATTTTTTGACAGCCCAGTAGTAATTAGAGCAGTAATTTCTATACTGCGCAAAATGCACACCCTCCGTGTTTCATCCTCCTCTTCTTTCTTTGGAGCATTTAACAATTGGATGTTTGGGGCACTTATGATTTTCAATTTTGTATTCCTCACTAAACCCTGAACTAAGAATCTCTGCCCATCACTTAACAAATGGACTTCTAGTGTGGACTGTTATTAGCATTTTAATAGAGCTCTTTAGGGAGAAGCAACTTGGCCTCTTCTGGCAATGGAGGAAAATAATAATTGAAAAATATGCAGGGGAAAATATTCTTTTGCTGTTGCGTAAAGAGAAATTGTGGGTTGACTTACAGTGCTGAAAGTGCCTGTTAGAAAGGAACTGAAGTAGAGAGAACCATATATATGTAAATGCTGATGACATCCCAGGCTCAGGAAAATGTACTTTTATCAAGAGGGTGCATTTTAATGAAGAGTTAATATGCAATTGAAGGGAGGAAGAAAGGAATTATTGGCCTGCTTCTTATCTCACTGATATAATAGTACAACAGGAGCAATTCAATGAATGAAGGAAATTAAATTACGGCGGACAGGAATTGGAAGGTGTGTTAGCTTCAAACCTATTGGGAACATATAGACTAGAAGTAGGACTTTGTTTTTCAAAGACATCTTCATAGATGATCCAATAGGAACTATCACATTCTAAGGCATATTATGAGAGTGAAAAAAACATTTGGAAATGTGTATTTTAAGATAAATATGTTTTTAAATTATGAATTTTCATGCTGCTTTTTTAAAAAAGAAAGTATCTCTGATTTATGAAAAAAAATGGGACAGAATAGATTTATTAATGAACACATGGTAAAATGGTTAGTAAATACATTTTTATTCCAGCAAGCTGCAGGGTTGCTAAGGTTGTTTTAACCTGTAAGCACTGCCATTGTTCCTTTTAAATGGGATTTTAATGCGAATTTCTATTGCTAACATCTTTGTAATTTAATATATTTGTTGTACTGGGATTTTAAATTGTTCTAAGCTGCCCTGAGTGGTGCATGGGCACTAGAAGGGTGGAATGGTGTGTGGGGGGTAGATTAAAGTAAAGTCACATGGATTGAAGATAGAGTAATATGTCCATCACTTAGTCTATCACATCCACATTTGGAATTGTAAAGTAATCATGATGTTACCTTTCATCAGTCAATTATGTCATGTGTGCCAAAACCCCAAAGCAACTTCTGGTACACTGCACAATGGAGGACTCTGATGTGGATAGTGATCAAGCTACTTCCTGGGTGAGGGACCAGAAAACAAAGCCTCAGCACCATCTTCTGACTCAGGAGATGCGTCCCTTGGATACCTTGGTCTTTGCAGCCTAACAGAAGTCCAAGACAACAGAATAAGGTTGTGGTCCTTTATTCACCCAGCTAGCCGGCTCCACCAGTGAGTTGGAGTCTACCACACTTCAGGTCTTCCTAGTCGACATAAGGCTTTCAGTTGGTTCTAGCTCTCTGCAAAAACACCTGTAGATGCCTCGGGAGGAGAATGCTGCAGTCAACTGGGCATCTTGGAGCTGTCCATGGTCCTGTTTCTGCCCACTCTCTTCTCAGTCCTCCCTTGGGCCATATGCTGTCTGCTTGCCCTGCAAGACTGAAGCACCCATTGAAGGGGGCAAGCAAGAGCTATTCCATTCAGTTTTATTTAGTTCAATTCCATTCTAGGCACGATGTGCTTATGAACTGGAAACTATTCATAGGAGAGCTTCCAAGATGATAAGAAGATCCAGAATAATCAAATATTTACAGGGAGGAAAAGTTTACCCTATTCACTGAAGACAAGATGAGAATAAATTGGTTTAAAGAAAAGGAGACCTAGAATTAGGCTAAACAGTAAGAATAATTGCTGAGTAGTTCATCTCTGGGACAGATGTTATAGCTTTTACAAGAGTTGTGAGATCTCTTTTCTGGGAGGTTCTGAAGAAAAGTTTAGACCAGACTTCCTCAACCTGATGCCCTCCAGTTGTTTTGAACTACAATTCCCATAAGCCCAAGGCAGCATGTGGCAGAGGCTGGTGGGAGTTGTAGTCTACAACAGCTGGAGGGCACCAACAAAGGATCAGTTAGACAATCATTGATTGAGAAGGTTATATGTATAGGATTTTTGCTTTGAGGCAGGGGACTGGATAAAATGAGTTTTGCTTTGTCTGATCCCTGTGTGATCCAATTTCAGTATTTAAGTAGATCCTTTGTTTCCATGTTCCATAAGTATTTCTTCAGACCGTAATCCTATGACCATGCTGGTAATGAGTTGTGATCTTATTGGAGTGTATGCAATCAAGGCAGAATCTAGACTGATGCTGAATACAACAGAAGTTACTTTTAAGTAAAATGTTTTGGATCACAGTGCATTGCACTTAACCCTGAGTTTAAGATGGACCCAGACTTCTCAACAGCGGATTAACTTCTAGGTTCCATGACTTTAAGACAGACTGTGAAACTTTGCTCACCATGTATGTATTTTAATGCCATGGGGTTAGACAAATGAAAAGCTATTATAAAATAAATGTGAATAATTCATGGATGTGAGGATGTTGGTGTGAAAGAGAGACTCACCCCGTTACATAAATTATTGATCACAGATTATCTAGGCTGTGCTCATAGTGTATGAATGGAGACAGCACACAGGAGAATAAAATAATAGTATGATTTGCGTAGGACTCTGATCAAGCATCTTTTAGTGGCTGTGATACCATCACCATTGAGCATCGGTATGTAGCTCTGTAAGAAAGCACTACTTGTTTCTGAAGCATAAGAGATCTGAGGCTGGCTGGGGGGGGGGGGGTTCAGCAAAGGATAGCAACAGCAGGCAGAGAAGAGTCCAGCGCCCCCAGAACTATATAAGGCTGAAAGTTCTTTTTAAAAAACAAGCAAACCCTAAGAAATCATGTTGAATGACTCATTACCTCATTGCTCTGTTTGCAGGCTTGGTAGCACCATGACTAGTGTTTATTCTTTTCAAGCACGCTCTATTTTTTATCATTGTTATGGATTGCTGTTATTGCATAATCAATCATGACTGGGGCTCAGTTGAAAGGATGAGTGATTTTTGATAACAAGTTCATCAGCACAGAGAGGTGCCATCTTGCAGCAATCTTTCATACATTGCTGTGAAAGGAATGTGAATATTTGCTTATTCAAGAAATATTGTCCTGCAGAGACTTCATTTGTCACCTAGGATCACAGATTCAACCAGTCCAGGAAGTTTTGCTTTCACTCTAAATCAGTTCGGTTAGTTCTCAGTGAAGTCAGCACATGGCTATATCTTAGTGACTATGTAGCATTGTGACATCACTACCTGCTCCCTGATTGGCTGGGAACATGCAGTGAAGGGAAAAGACAGGGGAGGATCAGCCTCAGCTGATGACAGAACCTGCAAACAGGCCAAAGAAGAACAACCGTTCTGAGAAGCCAGATTTGTTGGAGGCAACATTTTACCCTTCCAGAAAGCACTTTTTCTGTGCTCGAAATCTGAACAGTAGAATATTTGGCCGAGCCCTAATTATAACTGTTGCTTACAATTCTTGTTATGGCTTTTGTTTCATGTTGAGCCAAAAAAAAAGTAGCATGATTGATGACAAAGCAGGACTTTTCCAGGAAAAACAAAGCAAAACCTGAAAAGCAAAATAAATGAGAAAGGACTGGACAAAAAAGAAAGGAGGAAAAAGGTAATAACTGACATAAAAAATGTGCTTCTGTTCTCATTGGACCCAGTTGTAAAAAACCAAGCAACCTAAAATCAATAAGAAAAGTATGAGTCCTTGAAGGACCTTTAATATAGGCTGCATTTCCAATTATCTTTAAGGTTCAGCAGTAGTTTACTCCCACACTAATACTGCAGAAAAGTGCTTTGCTTTGGTATTAGTGAGGACAAATTACTGCTGTGCGAGAGGGAGGCTGAAGGGTTTGTTTCTTCCCCACTGACCCATTGTCAGGAGTGCATGCAGGAGCCAGGCCCTGTGACTGAGTTTGGCCTGGAAAGGCAAGGCACAGCCGCTCAGGTGAGGCTTGACAGAAGACTCTGAGCACCTGATGGCAAGGGCCAGGAGGGGTATATAAGACCAGCATTTCCCTCTGGCTCTTTGCCAGAGCAGCAACATGCTACCCACCTAGCTGTGCTTCAGCTTCCTGACTGCTGGTATCCTTATTCCTGGACCCTTGGCTTCCTGACTCCTGGTTTCCTGACTCTTGGACCCTTGGCTTCCTGACTTGTGGACTCTAGACTTCCTGGCCCCTAGACTGCTGATTCCTGCTTCCCGACCTCTACCCCGGTCCTGACGTACCAAGCCAGGACTCCGACTGCCCATAACCTGGACCGTGACACCCTTTCCCTATGAGAGTCTTTCCTGCCTATTGGAGAAAAGGCACTCAGGGTGTCCTTAGGTTGCAAGTCAGCCTGCATAGGATAGAATGCATGACATTGCTATGCATCTCATTGCTCTATTCCCCAAATGCTAGAATCATGGGTAGCTTGAAGTTGTAGAAACATATTTGAAATGCTTCACAGAGCACTCTACCGTGAGATGTATAATTGCATTGGAAGTACAGGGCTCGTCTCAGGAGTTCTCCATGTGTGTAACCAAGGGGAAGAGAGGGCAGTGAGACCACATCTACTAGCCCTGATGTCGGCACATCTGTCATGCGCCAAATACAACATTGGACAGTGTGTGTGTGTGTTATGTACATGCAGCTGCACACAGATAAGATCTGCACTCCAAGGGGAGCCATGTGCCATCAGGATAGCTGCTAGCATGGAGAACCTCCATGCATACAACTGTATGAGCACCAACCATCTTGCCAATGTTCTGTTCAATGCACGTCTATCACAGACCCTCCAAATGTCCCTGTTTTACAGGGACACCCCTGATTTAGAGAAGCCGTCCTGATTTCAGATTTGATCCCAGAATGTCCTGCTTATCCTTAAAAAGGTAAAGGTAAAGGGACCCCTGACCATTAGGTCCAGTTGTGACCGACTGGGGTTGCGGCACTCATCTCGCTTTATTGGCCGAGGGAGCCAGCGTACAACTTCCGGGTCATGTGGCCAGCATGACTAAGCCACTTCTGGCAAATTAGGACGTCCCTATTTTCATTGGAGAAATGTTGAAGGGTATGGAGTTATTCAACCCCTGTGCCAAGGAGATAAATAATTATACAACCTTCAGAAGACATCCAAAGGCAGCCCTGTGCAGTGGTACCTCGGGTTACAGACGCTTCAGGTTACAGACTCTTCAGGTTACAGACTCCACTAACCCAGAAATAGTAACTCAGGTTAAGAACTTTACTTCAGGATGAGAACAGAAATTACACGGTGGCAGCAGGAGGCTCTATTAGCTAAAGTGGTACCTCAGGTTAAGAGCGGACCTCCGGAACGAATGAAGTTTTTAACCAGAGGTACCACTTGTTCTGAATGCTACTGTGTTGGGACTTGCTGGTACTACTTTGCTAAAATCAGCACAGATCCATTTTTGATGCCTGGTTGCAATTACAATTCTTCCCTCGCTTTCCTCCCTTTCCACAACCTTGAGTGTAGCTCCCGATCTGAAAAGCTTTAAATTAAAAAAAACAAACACGGACCTACGAACTAACTGGAATAATTAGTGATGTAATTAAAGAGCTGAATTACAGTCTGTTGTTCTTGGAGTAAGATGAGCAGATGGCATATGTGCTAAAAAGCAAATTTTAGCAAAATGAGATGCCTAATTTGTTCTCTGCTTAATGGCACTGCTTATTGAAAATATAAAATCCATGGATTAGGTATCAACAGGATTTGAGTGATTTTGCTGTACACCTGTATTTCACCTTGTGATTAGTCCTGTTTGAAAATGCTGCCTGAGTTGGAGGTGTACGATGACCAAACCACTCTTTAAAACCTTATAAATAAGTAAGGGCTTTTGGAGACACCTGGGGATGTAATGTAATGCAATAATAATGTGCTATAATCATTGCTTCATAGCAAAGAAAAGCTTATAGGCATGTAAACAACCATAATTTTGCTTCTGTCTTAAACATATCAGAGTTTCTAGAACGTAGTGAAAAACAGTGAACAAAAATGTATACCATAATTTTTATTTTAAAATCTTCATCTTTCAAGGAGCTGCAAGGCTCTCTGTTTATTTTGATTTGGTTTGGGTTTGGGTTTTTTTGCTGATATAGACTGAACAAGGCCACCTCTCTGGAAATTCTAGGAAGCAGACCATACATGACCTAATGAAATTGTATACTTTTTATTATTATTTTGGTAATTGCAAGAGTTCATTTTAAGTGACAATCCTATACCTACTTACCTGGGAGTAAGCTCCATGGAACCTCATGAGGCTTACTTCTGAGCAGACTTGCACAGCCTTGTGCTGTTAGTAGTATCTGAAGTATGGAGCTTTGTAATAGTAAATCCAGACATGCAGCTAACAAAAGCAGGGACTGTTGCATTGTAAATATTTTCTTGCCTTGCTAAAATCTACTTTTATAAGAAGATGCTTGTATAAAGAAATATACTAGAAGTTCCTATTACCTGATTGTGTCAGCTACTTTGTGGAGCACGGGGGGGGGGGGAGCCGAAACCATAAGTTTCAAATATCTAAGTAAGAGTAAAATACAATACCACATGGTGAATGATGATGTACACTGAGAAAGATGGCCATTCCTCTAGGAATTGCATTGTGTGGAGGACCTTCTAGAAAAACAAGGACCCACTTAAATCCGAAATTGACAATAAGGTATGTCTTAAATCTCAAGAATGATTTTTATTTGGTTTTACAAATTCATTCACACTCAAAATCACTAGTATTAAAAATTACACAAGATTCTTCCAAATCTCTAGACTTCCCTCTTCCCCTCGGGTTCTTTAGTTAAACTTTTCAACTGCAAGTCCTCCGAGTTTTTCATTCCTCCATTGTATCCAAAGTCTGTGTAACATTACAAGAGTTATTTAAGACCTGCCAAGAGTTCAAGTGTTTACAGTGGTCTGTCAAATATACATTTCTCCCATTCTTTCTTGAAGTTTTGATCCTCCTGGTTTCTGATTTTCCCAGTCATTCTTGCCATCTCTGCACAGTCCATTAGTTTAGTCTGCCAGTCCACTCTGGTAGGGACCTTGTCGTCTTTCCAACTCTGAGCAAGCAGCATCCTTGCAGCTGTTGTAGCATACATAAACAGTCAGGTATGTCTTAAATCTCATTCTGGTTCCCACTACTTCTTAACTGTTCATCCTTACTCTGGTTTCTCTTCAGATCATATAAACCTATTTGCATCATCACCTTCTCATTTGCTCCTGAAACAGATCCTACATTAACTCTCTCCAAACCCAATATTTCCTTTGTGACCAGCAAGGACCTTCCAGTGTACTATTATCCTTTGTTTCTGTTCTCCTCATTTCTTTTTTCTTTTTTTTAATATATATTTTTATTAAAGATTTCTTGGTTTACAAAAGTACGTGCAATGTCTCTTTTTTTCAAGTTACATTTTCTACAGGTCAGTTTCATTTGTCAAGACATTAGTGTTACGTTAGGAAGAAAAGGGGGAAACAGGGAGAAAGAGGAGAGTGGCAAGTGGTGAGTGGAGGCAATACTTGTATTCTACTTAGTGTATGTGTGGGGGTTTGTGTCAGCGTGACTTGTGTGGGTTCTCTTTACTATTCACTTGTTGTATTTCTTTGGTGGTGAGAGAGGTTGGGGTTGGTCTAGGGTGTGGTTGGTTGTCTTTGATTGGCTGTGGTGAGCTTTGTTTTCGGGTGGGTGGGTCTGTGTGTTTTTTTGGATCAGGTTAGCAGATTGATTCGAATGCTCTTGGAGGGTTCAATCATAGAATCATAGAATCATAGAGTTGGAATAGACCACAAGGGCCATCGAGTCCAACCCCCTGCCAAGCAGGAAACACCATCAGAGCACTCCTGACATATGGTTGACATATGGGTTCTTCTTTTTGTCTTGCTGGGCTGTGCATGTGATAAAGGGTAACCATATTGAGGTGAAGGTTTCTTCTTCTATTTGTCCCCATGTCAGTTTCAGTTTGTTGGTTAGTTTTTCTAATAAGGCTGTTTCCCATACTACAGTGGTACCTCAGGTTACAGACGCTTCAGGTTACAGACGCCGCTAACCCAGAAATAGTACCTTGGGTTAAAAACTTTGCTTCAGGATGAGAACAGAAATTGTGCAGTGGCGGCGCGGCGGCAGCAGGAGGCCCCACTAGCTAAAGTGGTACCTCAGGTTAAGAACAGTTTCAGGTTAAGAACGGACCTCCAGAATGAATTAAGTTCTTAACCCAAGGTGCCACTGTATTTGATATCATTGATCTATGCTTACTCCTGACAGGCCCCTCCAGTATAAGGTTACCAGACATCCCCATTTCCTGGGCACAGTCCCCGGATTTACAAAACAGTCCCCTGACAAAATCTATCTGTTTAGTAGGAAGTTGAAAAGTGTCCCCGGATTCATTGAAAAAAATCTGGTAACCTTACTCCAGTAGACGTAATCAAAAAAACAATGGGAGGATGACATGGGCTATGAGATTAATCCTCACTCATTTCTGATGCCAGCATCAGGCCCAGTGCTTGCCCGCTTCTTTTCTCTATAAACCTGACTGATAAATTCAGAACCATGTTCCCAGTCATTATTCAAAAGTAATGACCCTGAAAAATGTGGTGTTTTACTGAGTTGATAGCAAACATCTTACTTTTAGAGAAGGGAATAAGTGATTCAGAAAATAAAATACACGAACATATCACCAGGACCATCTCGTCCCATTTCGTGTTGTTAATAAAAGTTAATCATGGTTTAAAATCTGATACATATTCTGATCAAGTTGCAAGTCTCATTTTAACGGCTTGGCAGGATCTAAGAGTTTTATTTCCTGGTGCCTCTAAGTGCTATATAATTATATACAAAGCATTCATGTCCATTGCTGGCTTCTAATGACAAGAGAAAAACATCTAAATAATAAGAAAGGAAGCTTGCACACTGTGCGTTGTCAAATTAAAAGCATGGTTAGCTGCTGCCTAATAGCAAACCTTTATCCTTTAAGGTGGTGTGTGCTTTTAATTCCATTGGTACAACGGGGACACAGTAGCAGACTTCTTGTGTTCAAAATTGAAAGTTTTGAAAACTGCGGGACTTAACAGCACAATGTGAACCAGGTCTACTCAAAAGTCCTATTGAATTCAATGGTGCTAGTGGCAGACTTTGGGGTCTTTGGTTGGACAGAGTTCTCAAAGCTACCAGCATGAGTTTGACCAGACTGCAGGAGGACAGGAAGACTGGAGTGTCTGGAACAGGTGAGGCTGCAGGTCCCTTATTTTAGCTTCTGGTCCCTTATTTTCAAGGCTGCTGGTCCCATATTTTCAAATCTGTAAGTTGACAGCTATGCAAGTGCTTTTGTGACATCACAAGAAACCCACAGCCAATGGCAACAGCTCCTGCTGACCTTGCAGTTCAAAAGCATGTCAAAGTGCAAGTAGATAAATAGGTACCACTGTGGCAGGAAGGTACACAACATTTCTGTGCACTGCTCTGGTTTCGCCAGAAGCAGCTTAGTCATGCTGGCCACATGACCCGGAAAAACTGTCTGCGGAGAAATGTCGGCTCCCTTGGCCAAGCGAGATGAGCACTGCAACCCCAGAGTCGTTCATGACTGGACTTTACTGTCAGGGGTCCTTTACCTTTACCTTTTTATAAAAAAAGATAATTAATGTTTAAATCTCATTGAAGTCATGGGACTTCCTTAAATGATCAGATATAAACCTCTTTATTTCAGCAGGACTTATGTGCATCTTACCTTCTCTGGATGGAACTTGAAGCATGGTAGAAAGAAGATGGTTTTTATGTATAGATCTCTGGTGTCTGCTGATCTTTGGGATCTGATGGCCTCCAGCCAACATTTCAGGGGTAGGATCGTGCTCTGAATCCTATACTTTCAACGGGAGAGGTTTATTATTTATTATTTTATTTATATACCACCTAATTAGAATTGCCTCTACACAGTGTTCAAATAACTCAGTACAAAATATAAAAATCAGAACTGTAAAATCAGAATTCAGGTAAGATGTTTGCCGGATTTTTTTTTTAAAAAAAACCCCTCAAGGCATGGAAGAGGGCCTGTTCGATCTCAATGGAAAGACAGTTCTGGAAAATTGGGCTAACAATGCTGAACAAACAATTCATTGTGGATATGATGTTTTATTGTGCTTTCAGTTCTGTTGGGAGCTGCCCAGAGTGGCTGGGGAAACCTAGCCAGATGAGCAGAGTATAAATTATTATTATTATTATTATTATTAGCCATGGGAGACCACTAACTCATACCCTCCAACATTTATCTGATGAAAATAGGGACAGCCCATTCCGTAATGATAATTTTACTATTTACACATCTTACTGGGTTGTCCCAGCCACCCAGGGCAGCTTCCAACACATATAAAAACATAATAAAACTTATACAAAATATAAGATTCCCTGACTTCCTGATCCCTTTCATACAGTTGGGTATCAAGTTGACTAGTTCCAAACACACACATTATAACTTTTGGTACTCTAAAGACTAACAGATTTATTATGACACGAGATTTCATTGAGTAAAGCCCATGACATCTGATGTAGAGTTTGGGCTTATTTTCAAAGCCCCACATTTTCCCTCTCGCCTGTAAATATTGATATCTACACTTCACACTGTTAGTCCCACTGCATTTAATAGACAAAGACAGATAAACTTTAAGAATCAGCTACTGCGACAGTGATGATACCAACATAGGCACACTGGATAATCCTTTTCATCTCACATGTTGTCAAAAAAAAAGGTGGGTGCATTATTAGGCTGATCTGTTATCGGGCCTTGATAAGGACCAGCCTTCTATCAACTGTGAAAACACAGTGATAAAACCATACTACAAGCCTATGATTCACCATTATTATGTCGGAAATTACAAAAAAAAAAAAAAAAAGGAAAATGGCATAGGAAGTTAGAAATCCATCCTCTGGCTGCGTTTGACATTTCCAATTTAAAGAAAATGTCTTTTGTCTGAAATGGAAAGTATGATGATGTATTTAATCTGTACATCTTTTGGAGAGATATAAGGATGAAAAAAAACCCCAGAAACTCCTTTGCTAGCTTTCCTCTGATTCCTTGGAATAAGCAATGTGAAAAACTAGATACTAACTGTACAATAAAACGTATATCCCACACTTCATCACAAGTAATCCCAGAGTGGGTCACAAAGTTGTTTTTTTTTTTTAATATAATAGCCAATAAAGTCAAAATACAAAAGTACAATGTAGTCACTAATACAAACATTAAATATAATACAAATAGCACAGCCATGTTGCCCAATGTCCAGCATGCCCTTACACCATCAATTCATGAAGCCTAGTAGAAGAGGATGCTATTTAGTTGGTGCTGATTGATGGACAATGAAGGTGCCCATCAAAGCTGATCAGACAGTATGTTCCACAGCTGAGATGCTATTGCTGACAAGGCCCTCTGGCAAATTTTAAATTCCTTGCTTTCAGCCAAGAAAACAGTCTCAGTTCTACCTACCTCAAGGCCTGAAGTCTCCGCAGCTGACCTCAAATATTTCTTCTGGCCTATTGTTACACAGAAATTTGGGGGTCACAGAAACATAAGACACAGCCCTAGTTTCTCTCTCTCAATTAATTTACAATCACTTACCGGTATATTTAATCTTAACCACCTTTCTACTGTCCATTAACCTAGTTAGGGAGAAATGACAAAATGGCAAATTATTCTCAATACTGAAAATTGTATTGTTGTCAATATCAAAACATTAGAAAGTAGATGGATGGGGGTTTTTTCCACCTGTAAAAGAATTAAAAACTACCAACTTTCTGGATTTGTTACAAATAGAATAGCCTGTTTGAAAGATCAACACCGGCAAAAATTGAATTGCCGTAATAGTTCTTTAATAGCCACATTTGAGCATTTGGTAACACATTGCTTTCCTCTGGAACAGCAACCTTAAATGCTGTAATTTATTATAACTTAACCACAGTGATATTTTTGCTAACCTTTCCAAGTATCCAAGAGTTCAAGGAACAGCAGTGCTGGATGCTGTGCTATCCTGCCCGATACATGTTATTGCAGCTCAGTCCGCCAAAGCTTCCTGTGCAAATTGTAGCTGGACCATGTAAGTGATTTGTAAGGTTCTGAAATCCCCCAGTATATTACTACATAAACTTTAATGGTAAATGAAATGCCTAGATAATAGGAGCCATGATAAAATGGTATGTAATCTGTTAATACAAAGGAATTAGGAGTCACAGGGAAAAATACAGCTACATGTTTGCCAGAAGTAGCTTATCAGAATTGAAGATTAAAGTTGAAATCCCTGTGGGGCAGCTTATGGTGTGAAAATCCTATTTTTGCTTTACAAATCATGCCTCTCAGTCAAATATTATCCATGCATTCAAGAAACGAATCCGGTGCCCAGTACAAGTGCAGGACTTTTCAGCACTGATTTCAGGAAAGCCTCTATTTTCCATCTGTTGGTAACCTTTCAGCAGACAAGTTTAATATGACTCTATGCTCCATGGAAGCTGCCCTGAGAATAAAAAAAATCAGAAGGAGAAGAGAAAGACTAATTGCCAAAGCCAGTTCAGTAAATGTAAAAGATGCTTGGCTGTACGACATGGTTTTCCCAGCACCATGCTCTGAAATATTTGAAAGACGATTTCTTTCACACAGATCCTCTTGTGTGTTAAGATAACAGGGGTGGCAGTTCAGCAGGGTGGCAGTTGGGGAGAGGAAATTCTCATTGGCAGCTCCTAAACTGTGGAATCCCCTCCTTGCAGAGGGGTGTGTCTCGCTCATTTCTTCTATAGCTTTTGATAACCTCTTTGACAGCTTAAGGACGCAGGTGGTGTTGTGGGTTAAACCACAGAGCCTAGAACTTGCCGATCAGAAGGTCTGCGGTTTGAATCCCTGCGACGGGATGAGCTCCTGTTGCTCAGTCCCTGCTCCTGCCAACCTAGCAGTTTGAAAGCCCATCAAAGTGCAAGTAGATAAATAGGTACCGCTCCGGTGGAAAGGTAAATGGCGTTTCCGTGCGCTGCTTAGTCATGCTGGCCACATGACCCAGGAAAGTTATACGCTGGCTCCCTTGGCCAATAAAACGAGATGAGCACCACAACCCCAGAGTCGGTCACAACTGGACCTAATGGTCAGGGATCCCTTTACTTTTACCATTACCTTGACAGCTTAGTTATGTTGTGGTTTTCAGGATGCACCCTATTCTTCTGATTGTAGATCATTTTAGCTAATATTAGTATTTAGTATTCTATTGTAAAAAATAAAGGTAAAGGACCCCTGAACAGCTAAGTGCACTCAAAGGCAACTATGGGGTGCAACGCTCATCTCGCTTCAGGCCAACAGAGCTGGTGCTTGTCCACAGACAGCTTTCCAGATCATGTGGCCAGCATGATTAAACCGCTACTGGTGCATGAAGGACCATGGCACAAGCCAGAGCACACAGAAATGCTATTTACCTTCCTGCCGCAGTGGTACCTATTTATCTACTTGCACTGGTGTGCTTTCGAGCTGCTAGCTCAGCAGGGACAGAGCAATGGGAGCTCACCCTGCCATGGGGATACAAACCGCCAACCTTCTGATCGGGAAGTCCAAGAGGCTCAGTGGTTCAAACTCAGCTCCACCCGTGTCCCCAGTAAACAGGCACACAGTCACTGATAGGTCCACCCACCAATGTGGGACCCAAAGCAATGAAGATGATGCCTCCCCAGCTGTTGCCATTGGCTGTGGGTTTCTTGTGATGTCACAAAAGCACTTGGCAACTGAGTGGATATAAAGGCAGGCCAAGGGGAAAACCCTTTTCTATTTCCAAGAGGACACACTTGGCAATGGATGTGACATTCAGCACTGTCCAGGTTTCTTCCACTTGGAGGAGGCAAAGTGCCAAATGGACGGAGGCAATCCTCAGGCAGTGGGATCTTTGGGAGCGATAATAAGGTAAGTTTTCTTGCCTGAAGGCTGCTGATATCCATGGTTGGAAGCTGGCGGATGTCTCATGATGGCCCTAACATTAACTTCTGGCACAATGGGACACTATGACAGAAAACAGAGCACATGGAAACACCATTTCCCTTTCCGCTGCAGAGGTATCCATTTACTTGCACTGGCAGGCTTTCAAACTGCAAGGTTGGCAGGAGCTGGGACAGAGCAACGGGCGCTCACCCCATCACTGGGATTCAAACTGCCGACCTTCCGATCGGCAAGCCCAAGAGGCTCAGTGGTTTAGACAACAGCACCAACTGCTCCTATTATTTACCTTTTACCTTTAGGTAAAGGTAAAGGTACCCCTGCCCGAACGGGCCAGTCTTGACAGACTCTGGGGTTTGTGCGCCCATCTCACATCTATAGGCCGGGGGCCAGCGCTGTCCGGAGACACTTCCGGGTCACGTGGCCAGCGTGACAAAGCTGCATCTGGCGAGCCAGCGCAGCACACGGAACGCCGTTTACCTTCCCGCTGGTAAGCGGTACCTATTTATCTACTTGCACCCGAGGGTGCTTTCGAACTGCTAGGTTGGCAGGCGCTGGGACCGAGCAGCGGGAGCGCGCCCCGCCGCGGGGATTCGAACCGCCGACCTTTCGATCGGCAAGCCCTAGGCGCTGAGGCTTTTACCCACAGCGCCACCCGTGTCCCTCCACCTTTTACCTTTATTCTATTGTAAATTATTCTAACTCATAAGTGAATAATCATAGAACTATAGAATACCAGTGTGAGGGGGTTCACTGAGTCAAAGCAGAGATACAGTAGCAAATCCCAGATTTATTTTCAGTCCCCTTCCTAATCATCCCTAGCACCAAATTTGCCATTTTCATAGCTGCTGCACATTGGTTCAATGTTTTCTTTGAGGAATCTGCCACTATCCCAATGTCTCTTTCCTGCCCAGTTCAAGCCCCATCAGTGCAGGTGTAATGTTAAGATTCTCCATGTGTACTATTTTGCATTTACTTACATTGAACTGTAGTTGCTGTTTTAAAGCATCGTCACACCATTTGGAGAGATTCTTTTGGAGCTTCTCAGAATAACTTTTTCATTTTTATCACCCTGAATATTTGGCTGTCATCAGCAAACCTGAACCCCTCACTGCTCACCCCCAATTGCTAGTTACAGTAGGTACACTCTATAATCTCACATTCTCATGACTGTAATGAGGAAAACCATATTAATATTAGCTCTGTAATTCACCCTGTCTGAAATGCAGGTTTCTGAATGGATTTCTAATGTAGTGAGTTAGATTCCCCTCCCCACCCCTTTTCCTTTGCTTATGCTACCCTGGGCCGCTAGGGAAAGGGAAAGGGACTCCTGACAATTAAGTCCAGCCGCGAACAACTCTGGGGTTGCGGTGCTCATCTTACTTTATAGGCTGCGGGAGCCAGCGTTTGCCCGCAGACAGCTTCCAGGTCATGTGGCCAGCATGACTGAGCCACTTCTGGCAAAACCAGAGCAGTGCACGGAAACACCGTTTACCTTCCCACCGGAGTGATACCTATTTATCTACTTGTACTGCGTGCTTTCTAACTGCTAGGTTGGCAGGAGCTGGGACCGAGCAACGGGAGCTCACTCCATCGTGGGGATTCAAACTGCTGACCTTTCAATCAGGAAGCCCAAGCGGCATAGTGTTTTAACCCACAGCGCCATCTGCATCCCTACTCTGGGCAGTTAGTAAACACCAAATCTAAGATCACATGAAGGAAACATGCTATATTTCGGTTACAAAAAGAATTGCCATTTGGTTTTCTATGCAATATTCCTTAACTGTAAGATTGCATGGGCAAAACAAAAACAAAAAACCAGACAATGAGAGCAGATGATTATTAAAACTGCCCTGTAGAATCAACATTTACAGAGTAGCGATAAAAATAGGCGACAAATGTAGGAGATGACATTTTCTTCCAGGTTATTTGGTTCAACATGATGGTGCTATATGCATAGAATCCACCCAAAACAATTCCCGCACAAGCCCCATTAATCTAAATATCAATGGAAAGGTATCTCTGAGCTTGCACAGGAGATGCTCATGGCAGATTGAGTTGCACATCATCAAACAACTTCTACTTTAGCTCATTATCTGCTGGATATGTGTTGCTTGTGTTTGTTTTATGAACTCCTCTCCATCCAGCTGGGTACGCAAAGAATAAGCTAGCGAGCCACAGAGAAACAGTGTCATGAAATCTCTTGTCGTCTTTTGAGTATGTGTGTCTTACTGAAATTTCTACCCAACTCCCAGATCCTGAATGCTGCACAGTATATTCCTTTTACAGTGTTCAAATGCAATTCTGGCTATATTTCTATTTAGAGCGATATTACGGAATTTCCATTTAAATGTTAATTTTTACATTATTTTCCACTTTCTATAAATGCCTTGGTGCCTTGGGGCAGTGCTTGGAAGGTTTATTTTTTAAAACAGAACTTATTCAGGTTCATCTCATACCAAAAGGAACTAGTTCCAATTAAATTTTGTACTTTTGCTAAACGAACTAGTTCAGCCCAAGTTCATCCAAAGGAACTTTTTCATTCATTAAAAGTTCATCATGTTACAAACTGCTGTGCTGAAGTAAATCAGAGGGCTCACACACAAGTAATAAGATGTCTAGAAGACAGGATGTCATCAAGTGAAGCTTTCCCCATAATTGCATTTTTCCTAGAAAAGGCTTGCCCTGTTTATTTTCTGCCTGCCCCATAGCTCTTAAAGGCACAAGATGTCATTGACTTTAGACCTGTCCCTGTGGTTCTCTCTGAAAACTGTTCCGATGGAAGAAAGCAAATCTCTTCAACAAGGAAGATGCAGGAAATGTCTCATTCTATCCCTCTGATAGCTTAGCAACAGTGATTAAGTGGCTAAGCATCCTTAGTAAAAGCAGCACCTCTGCAGCTGAACAATGAGCCATAGATTGTTGTCTCTATGTTTCGTTTTCAAACTTTATAGATGCCTGATTGAATTACATTCGAACTTAATTCACCTTTAGTTCACCCAATGATTATTGGAACTACTTCCACACCTACTAGCGAACTAGTTCAGTGAAGTTCATTTAGCTAATTTAGTTCATTCCAAGCATTGGCTTAGGGTAAACTTAGAGTGCTGGTCCCCATTTGAACACTGTCATCCAGCTGGGTCCTGTTTATTCCAGATGAGTCCAAGGGGAGGGATCGTAGCTCAGTGGCAGAACAGACATTTTGTGTGCAGTAAGGCCCAGGTTTTTTCCTTGGCATCTCCAGTTAAAATGATCAGGGGATCAACAGAAGTAGAGTTTCCAGTTCAAGGAAAGTAATAGTACCATTTTATTCTGCCTTGTTCTGACCACACCTGGAACACAATGTCCAATTCTGGGCACCAGTATTTAGGAAGGAGGGCAACAAAGATGATCAAGGGTCTAGAAGCCAAGCTTTATGAGGAACGGTTGAATGAGCTGGGTATTTTTGGCCTGGATAAGAGGAGACTGAGGGGAGATATGATAGCCATCTTCAAATATCTCAAAAGCTATCACGTGGAAGATGGAGTAAGCTTGTTTTCTCCTACTCTGGAGGGTAGGACTCAAACCAGTGGCTTCAAGTTACAAGACAGGAGATTCCAACTAAACGTAGGGGGGAAACATTCCGACAATAAAAACTGTTTGACAGTGGAACAGTCTCCCTCAGGAGGTTGTGGACTCTCCTTCCTTGGAGGTTTTTAAGCAGATGTTAGATAGTCATCTGTCATGGATGCTTTAGCTGAGATCCCTGCATTGCAGGGGGTTGGACTAGATGACTCTTGGGTCCCTTCCAACTCTATAATTCTATGGTTCTATGATGGGAAAGACCTTTGCCAATGATCCTGGAGAGCTGCAACCTATCAGTGCAGATGATTCTAGGCCAGATGAACAAATAGTGTGACCTGGTAAAAGCCAACTTTCTATTGTCCCATGACAATACAACCACCCAAGCCTGTAGTTTCCATTTTCAGTGTTCCTGACTGTGGCGTTCATACAGAGCCCCCGGTTGTCTCACGGACTATTGATCCATACACCACTAATCCGCTGCCACCAACCAGGTCCTCCCCTGTGAATCACTTAGTCTCAGTCAGGTTCTTAAGTTAACAAAGAAGAGTGTAGTTTATTGCAAACACAAATAAACTTGAACTGCATTCAAAACATTGTTATTGTTTACCTTCTTAGTCTTATTTCATTCTGTCCCTAACTCTTCTACCTCCCCTCACACAAGAACCAACTGCACTAACTGTCTCTCTAATTCCAACTGTCTGCCAACTGCTTTCCCAACTGCCTTTTTTCAACCAACCAACTACCAACCCAAACCTTGGGCTAAGCCCTTTTATAAACAGGTAAGCTCCATCTCTGGCTTTTCTATTCGTCTACCTATTAACTTTTTCTCTCCCCCTGCACAGACATTTTTAAAATAATGGGCAAACGGCACACTGACCTCCCCCCTTGTACACTTACATCAATTCAGGTCTTCCCTGGGAAGGTATAATCCATAACTCTAACTGACCATCAGTTGGAGTTGCTGTGGCTTATCACACTGCTACTGTTCTCACCTGGGAAGGGGCATCTCCTCCCAACCCTGTGTCCAACCTTGATGTCCCCAATCCTACTCAAATCCAGCATTTGGTGCCAATTGAATTCTGAGTACCCCTGATAAGTAATATGAAATCGAAATATGGAATAGACGGGAGGTTGGGTCTTTAGTGTTAAGACCAATATATGTTTTATTGTTTGTTAAGAAAATTATGTGTCTATGGTTATTCCTGTGTGTAATTTGGTATTTGTGGTTTTTTTTTCTTTTTTCTTGCTATATCATTAAAAAGTTTTAAAAATTAAAAAAAAGAAAAAAGAATTCTGAGTGCCCCTGGCTCTTCTATCAGAACTGTTTTGCACATACCTGTAGCAACTGTTCTGGCCGTAGGAAGGGACACAAACCCCAGAAAGTGGTGTCAGTCAGCAGTTTCTGAAACTTTAGCAAAATGTCATTAAAACAGCATGCTCTTTTATAAAGTAAGAACTGAAACATCGAAATGAGGTTGATAAAACTCAGACGCATTCTGCCTAATCCTGAAGGCCTGTTTATGACTGAAATGAAATGCATTACAGATTCCCCTCTCCTCTCTCCGTGGAAAAAACACATTCAAGTATGTTTTCAAAAAGTTTACCCATGTTGGGGAGACACAGCCCTCACTTCTGGAAGGCGAAAACTGCTTTGGAGAGAAGAAAGGAGGTGGGGAGCTTCCATTTTCTTCTAATCTCTATGAAGTGAAAATCTGTTACTTATTTGATTAGCTCCTGTTCAATGAACTGAACCCAGTGTTCAAAGAAATACATTTCTGAAAATGGCAGAGCAACTACATTCGGTTATAAAATATGCACAGGCTACAGAAACATTGGAATGATTGCACACTTCAATTCATTAGAATGGCTGCAACTTCTCAGCTTTGCCCCATCGACTCACTGAGGTGAACGGTAACATTACAGGATCCCATTTTGAAACCAGACGTGTGGAAAGCCAGAAGAAGTGTGTTTTCAAGGTTAGGGAAGAGAAAGTTATATGCATTTTTCTCCAGTTTTGACTGTGTGTCACAGTGTTCCAGTAAATCATCTTTGTTGCTGAATTACACAGAACTAGCTCCGCCCCCCTGCAGCTGCTAGTATAAATTCAAAGACTTTACAGCTCTGTGTTTGTGATTACTGAGGGTACAAATGAATGGAGAGGGATGGTGATCTCAGCCACGGATCTGACTTCTTGACCCATGTGCATTCCCATTCCCATTTGCACCGAGGTATGCACATGAATGTTTATAGCACTCCCATACTGTAATTTAAATGGGACGCGGGTGGTGCTGTGGGTTAAACCACAGAGCTTAGGGCTTGCCGATCAGAAGGTTGGTAGTTTGAATCCCCGTGACAGGGTGAGCTCCTGTTGTTTGGTCCCAGCTCCTTCCCACCTAGCAGTTCAAAAGCATGTCAAAGTGCAAGTAGATAAATAGGTACCACTCCGGCGGGAAGCTAAATGGCGTTTCCGCGCGCTGCTCTGGTTTGCCAGAAGCGGCTTAGTCATGCTGGCCACATGACCCAGAAGCTGTACGCTGGCTCCCTCGGCTCATAAAGCGAGATGAGCGCAGCAACCCCAGAGTCATCCGCAACTGGACCTAACGGTCAGGGATCCCTTACCTTTATCTGCGATTTATCTCTTGTAAAAATGACCCCTAAGAAAATTGGAGCCTGGGATGTTTCATTTTCCAGGGCTAGGTACAAGATCTCAACCTAGCCTTCCTCATTACACATACATTTGTATACTTGAAGATGTCCTGGACAGTGCTTGCATTTCTTGCCTTCACAACAAACAGGAGAGACAGGTCATTAACATTTCCACTGTACACATGAGACTAAGAGAGAATGGTCTATCCCTTAGGCAAGCCCAAGAGGCTCAGTGGTCTAGACCCCAGTGCCACCTGCTTTCCTATCATGCATTGAATCCACAGTGGAAGTAGGATTTGAGCCCAGGGCTACAATTCAGTAAATTTATGTGTCTACTAGGGGGAAAATAGGATACAATGATGGGATTGCAGTTGCCATACAGTGGTACCTCAGGTTACATACGCTTCAGGTTGCATACGCTTCAGGTTACAGACTCCGCTAACCCAGAAATAGTGCTTCAGGTTAAGAACTTTGCTTCAGGATGAGAACAGAAATCGTGCTCCGGCGGCGAGGCAGCAGTGGGAGGCCCCATTAGTTAAAATGGTGCTTCAGGTTAAGAACAGTTTCAGGTTAAGAATGGAGCTCTGGAACGAATTAAGTACTTAACCTGAGGTACCACTGTACTTCTAGAGCTGGATACATTGTAAATGGTGGTAATCTTTTGCAACATGCGGACTCAAGTCAACAGGGCTCAGATCTAAGATAAATTTAAGGAAATCCACAAAAGGAAAAGGTACTGCCTCCTCTTCTCCCTACAGCCATCTGCCCACCCCCGAGTCACTCCAGAAGTTTGAGGACCTTCCTGGACAATATAGGGTGGAAGACGATTCAATTTTGGATGATTCTTGCCTCCCCCAGCAGTCTGCAATGACCCTTTCTTTCCATGCTGTTTGAGACTTTCCTGAGCAGCTTTCGAGGGGTTGCAGGTGTGTGCAGGAAGCAGGAGGAGGTAATCTTTCACTCTGGGAACTTTCTTAAGCTAATTTATCTTAGGATCCAAGTCCATGGATATTAGTTATTTATTTAAATACTTTGAATCATTTCTGAACCACTTTCAAAAAAAAAATAATTCTCTAAGTGGTCTACACTATGTACAATATTTAAAAAATCCATTAAAACAAAAATACAGCCTAAAGTAAATAAAGCAACAGTATAATGAAAACATATAAAAGAAAAGAAATAGAGATTCAAGGGATCCATGCACATAAAACAGGGTCCAATGTTAATGGCTTGGGGGAATCTTGCACTTTCCAAGGTGTAGAATTTAAAGCTGAGACATGAAAAAAAGACCACAATTTTCTCCAACATTCTTTTTTTGTGACACCTGCCATTTCCGCCCTCTGCCCCAATGTCCTAGAACAAATGTAGGTCTGGAACATTGTGAAGGACACTGCAGTGGAAGCAAAATATAAAAAAGAGAGAAAGATTGGCAAATACCATTGCTAATGGTGAGAAACCATAGTTGGTCAATGTTTCCTCTTCCTGTAGAGAGTTGCTAAAATTCTCTCCACCACTTCAGTTTCCCTTCCCACAAATGGGGTGGATAATTTTTAGAAGTCTTTTGTGCCCAACCCTATTAGAAGCTGTGAGGCAAAAGCAGGCTATCTGTACAGGAAGAGGAATAAAAAGAGTATTGCTTATAGATGAACTAGTAATGAGTATCAGCACAAAAATGACAAACTTTTAAATATAGGGTTGCACTTGTTCTCAAAAAACAAAAAAATGCAGTTGGAATCTATTCCTAGACTGATCCCAAGTTATGGTGAGGAGCAATTATTTTGCATCTACTGACAATCCCCCACCCCCCACAATTAGTAGTCCAAAAACTGAGCCCCACATGCCAGCCATAAGCCCAAACTCTACCAATCCTGGGTGAATTAAAGACAATCCTCTTATAAAAATGGAAACCTATGAGCAATACTGAACACATTACTAGGCTTTTATGCTAGATTCCCAGAATTCAAATTATAGTTCTGGTGAGACTTCTGTGGTTGCATACCTGTTTTGTGGGAGCATCAATAAAAGTTCATATTTCCTGTGTGTGATGCAGGTTTTAATATCTTCCACTGAAGAATTACAGCTACATATAAACTGGTGATCCTTTGAGGGTACAAAAAGCCCCCAATTGTTCATCCTCAGGACTGCATATATGCTCCAGACAAATTAACTCATTTCCTGGAGTATTTTAACATTCCCTTCATGAGTTTTTAATTTTCTCACTAAAGTACGGAGAAAAATGCAATTGGCTGCAACATAGAGAGGGGGAAGATGGTATTCAGTTTCCTTCTGTACACAAAGGGAGGGGAAAACACCTATGTAACTGATCTTAATAAAAACAATGATAATCTAGTAGCTCTGGGTAAATTTAAGTAATATGAGATATCAAGGTATGATTATATGTCTTATTTGTTCTAAAGTGACTCGTAGTCATTAATAATCTTATTCTTCATGAATTTGCCCAATCCTCTTTACAGGACTGACCCACTCATGAGGCAGACTGAAGCAGCCACATCAGGAAGCAGAATTCCATGGGGCAGCACCGCCACATTTGCCCCATCCCTGCCACTGGGGTTGCACCATGGCAGTGGCTTTCAGCAAAATCTTATTGGAAGCCACTACAGACTCATGACCCTAGTAAGTGAGGCTTCAGTGCAGGTGGGGTGGGAGGAAGGCAGCAACACCTTCCTGTTTCACCTCTTAGCAGTGCTGGATTTATGTATAGGCTAAGTAGGCTGAAACCTAGGGTCTCTAAATCTAGGGGGCCTTGCCAGCCTGCCCGCTCCCCAGCAGGCAACCTCCCCTCTCCCAAAATTGCAAACCCAAGACTTCATGCGAGGGCAGGGCAACTCAGGCCTCTAAATCTATGGGGCCTCACCAGCCAGCCCGCTGCCCAGTGCCACAGTCTCCCCTATCCCAAAATTGCAAACCCAGGACTTCATGCAAGGGCAGGCCAACTCAGGCCCAGCAACTATGAGACTCAGGGCTAGCCAGTGGGGCCCAATTTGAAGCAGTGGGGCAGGTAACCAGCAGGGAATGCTTCAGCTCAGCCTTTGCACTGTTTATTAAACATCCCCTGCTGTGCAGATAATGGAGAAAGCTCATAAATTGTATCCCTGCTGACATCCTGGCCAACTCTATTACACTGGTGTAAACCCTGGTGCACCAGAAACCCAGAACAACCCAGAAAATCTGCTCATACGTCAGAGACTGATAAGACTTGTCAACCTGTTATTCCAAAGTCTCCCTAAATTATAAAGCTCCAAAATACAGGCCAAAAGAAAGCAGGTCTGGAAAGAGCAAGGCATACAATGGGCACCACTGGTGAAAAGGCCCTGCTCTGTGTAGCTCCTTCCCTGTCATTTGATAGGTTTCCCACTTGCCCTCCTTGACATGGAATGCTCTCTATTGGAGTCTCCAGGTTCAGTACAAAGACCATAAGAAGGGAGAGCTAATCAGAGGCAGCTACAGTTGCAAATGGCAACAAAATATCTGTGAAAGGAAGAGGAGCAGGTTTGCTCAAGTGTGTTGCAGGTAGAAATACTGTTTGTATTGAAGTGAGAGCAGTAGTTTACTTGCTCAAATTAACAAACAAGAAAGTTTTGAGAATTTAAATTCTAGATTAAAATTGATTACTTAATTGAGAAGGGGATTGGTAGAAAAACACTGGGGCCTAATTTGAATAGTAGAGTGCCTGGTATCTGGTGAGCAATCTCAACCTTTATTTCCACAATGTGGCTGCAGACCAAATCACCTGTCAGGAGAGTTATGAGATTCAGATGAGGGTCAGATGCTTTGACAATCCCAGCAAGTATATAAGAGGGAGACTGCCCTGGCTACCTCTTGGACAAATCCTTTTGGATACCCCCTCCCATTTTGTTAAAAATGATCTGATTCCATCCCATTGATTATTATGCTGGACCTATCTCTGGCATATACATATCAAGACTGGGTTCACCCTGTAGCATAATTAAAATATATCTGTATTGAGTTTGGTTGTCTGGCCCAGAGTTGTCCAGTCTCTCCTGAGGTATTCTTTCATGCTCTTCATCAGTTGCCACCAGAGTTTTTTTTCAGCCAGAGCTCACTGGAGCTCAGTTCTGGCACCTCTCAGGTGTGCACCACTGCCATTCTAAGAGAGAAAGTGTGAGCTCCAAAACTTTTTCTAGAAAAATAGCACTGGCTGCCACTATATAATGGCTGGAGTTGGTGCGAGTGGTGGGCAGTTGTGTGGCCTGTGATGGCTGCTTGATGTTGGTTTCCCAGTATGCTGTGTGTTAGTGTCAGTCATGTCTAGGAAAACAAATCATATATTACTCCTAGTGTGACTGGGGTGCAGTGGGGGACGGGAAGCAGCTCATTGTAAGAATTCTGTTCATGGAATATGCAAGACATATAATAGGATTTATCATTGCTTTTTTAATAGTATCGGGAAGAGTATTCTGAGTCCCACCACCTTCTGAGGTAAGGTGGGTTGTGACTGAAGACAGACCATTTTAGTTGTGGAAAGTTCTGGAATTTGTTCCTCAAGGAAGTTGCCACCCTTGTTTTCTTAATTTGCCCATGCTTTGGAGTATTTTTAAGCCTATTTATACTGACATTTTATACTACTGCGGTCTGATTTGTAGCAGGGTGGGTTGTTTCTTTAAAAGTATGTTATTCTATTTTAATTGTCTGAAAACTCTCAGGCTATGCACACACCATTTAAAGCACATTAAAAGCACACTCATACCCACAAAGGTTTCTGGGAACTGTAGTTCACACCACATAGTACCCCTTAACAAACTACCATTCCCGTGATTCTTTTAAAATTTAAATTAACATTCTTTGTCACATACAAAAAGCCAGCACATTGTAACGAAGAATTCTCAGTACTTCAGTGCTATCATGGTAAACAAGTCCTTTGAAAAGATTTACACCATGTTCTTAAAACAGTTGGGCCTGAAGATCAGCCTGCAATGCTGTCAGACACAGTGCAATACTAATGTAATGTCCTGTTCAGAGATGTTGTGCTGCCGTTGAACTGCTCCATTCTAAGCACATATTTGCTGGTGCAGCAAATCTTGGGAGACTAATGCACTCAGTAAATTCTGCATACAAAGGAACCCTTGTCCTTGATAGCATTGCATTGTAGCTGTACTACCAATTTGAAAGGAGCAAGGCCCTGCCACGAAATAAATGGCCTAGGGCAGGAAAAAAACAATGTACTTCATAATTGTTGTTTTATGGTTGTGAGGAGATATCAAAAACCTGGAGAAACAGGGAATGGAATGAAAGTGGCTGGAACCCTATTCAATGTGTCAATATGAATGAAAGTTGTTAAAATTGCAGCTGCGATATAAGGGACTGTGAGTTAAACCACAGAGCCTAGGACTTGCCGATCAGAAGGTCAGTGGTTTGAATCCCCGTGACGGGTGAGCTCCCGTTGCTCGGTCCCTGCTCCTGCCAACCTAGCAGTTCGAAAGCACGTCAAAGTGCAAGTAGATAAATAGGTACTGCTCTGGCGGTTTCTGTGTGCTGCTCTGGTTCACCAGAAGTGGCTTAGTCATGCTGGCCACATGACCCAGAAGCTGTATGCCGGCTCCCTCGGCCAATGAAGCAAGATGAGCACCGCAACCCCAGAGTCAGTCACAACTGGTCCTAATGGTCAGGGGTCCCTTTACCTTTACCTAGACTGGAGCATAATTGGAATTTATAAGACTTTGGAATGCCGGAACAAAGGAAAGCATCAAAGTATTCATTCTAGTGCATGGGGGACACCTAAATTGTATAATTTCACATTTCAGTGATTGGTATTATTAATTGTATGATAATTTGGCATTGTTATAATGAGATTGTTATTGGATTGTTGTAATTGAAAACTAATAAAAATTATTATCAAAAAGGAAAAAAAAGAATGTGGCTGGAACCCTTAAAGGGAGCTTTTCACAATGCAACACTTTGTTGTAGATCCTACCTGTTTCTCCTTATTATTAAGAAATCAGAAACTCACAGTAGTTGAAAGAGTAACTCTTAATCCTCACCATTCCTCTTTTCCGCCTTCTCTTCCTTCCTGTAATATATTCACCTGCATGTACACATTTACAGACACATACACCTGATAAGATCGTTATTCTTCCGCTTTTCCTTCTAGTCTAATCAGATGCAAAAAGGCAAATAGAATGCAAATAATGGAATTAAGCTGACTGCCCTCCTTGAAACGACATTCTGTCACACAAAATGTATACCACTATTGAACAGCTCAATGCAGTGCAGAAACCAAGAAAACTCTAATAATTGCATCAGGTAGAAACAAAATGGGCAGTTTGAGCAATCGGAGCTCACCAGAGCATTTACTTGCGAAAAGAAGGGACATGGTTGAATCGCCAGCTTCAGTTATGCCTTGCAATTTGCAATCTGAAGAATGCATTTTTGAAGAAAGTTGTACATTAATTGTATATCAGGGGAAGGACTGTGGCTCAGAGCATCTGCTTTGCATGAAGAAGGTGACTGATTCAGCTATAGGACTGTAGGAGAGTAGGATTGAAAGACACCACAGCCTGAAATGCTGGTGATGGAATGCTTGGGAGAAATTCAATTCAGTTCACATTTAAAGGCATATCTACCTAATTCACACTTTCCAAAACAATATGTCAACTAAAACACAGATAACCCTCAAAATTTGCACTTCTCTGAATTTTGCAATGATGATTTCCATTCAAGTAATGTGTTCCAGAGTGCATATACAGTAATAGAGCATGTGTAGAAATGCATATAGGGATGAAATAACATGCAATGAAATGTATTAGAATAAAATGTTTTGCAAAAATGCATCCATTAGAGAAAATTGCATTGAATGAATATTCATCAAATAAAACAACATAGACATATTCATTCTGTTGGTGAAAATTGCTTGTGAAAATCTGAACATTAGATTAGTTACAACTGCATATAAAATGAGAAACTGCATATATTAGGAAATTTGCCCTACAAAACTGGTGAATTTTCATGAAGAAATTGCTGTGGAAGTAGGGAGAATTTAAGATTGGGAAAATTAAGACAATGAGAGAACAAAAACTGACAGATAAGTCCATTTGATGGTGTCCATTTGTCAGGAGGCTGGGGAGACCTTAAGGGGGAGATTTTTTGCTGGTGGAGGTAGGGATCTTCAGGGCATAGGAGAAGAAGAAAAGTCCCATTGCCTGTGGAGAAGTTTATCTGTGTGGCATTGGATATCACCCAAAGTTTAGGAAAAAATGTTAAACCAAGCTTGAAAATGTGGTATGAAGAAGCTTATGTATATGTCAGGCTTTGGGGGATCAGCTTCCTCCCCTGTGGCCGTAAATAATAAGATCAAACGAAAGGAAGTCTTACCAGTTAGAGTCTTTAATAATCACAGTGAGAGACAAAAGACCACGTCTCCCTAGAAATGGCGGTGCTCCCAAGTAAGGCTCACTCCCCCTCTCCATCCCTATTAATCTATGTCACTCCTACGTCTTGTAAACTGAGCTTGTACCCTCTGCGCTTTTCCCCCTGAGACTTTCTGAGCTCTTCTCGACCTTGGGGAGGGTGGTAGAGGAATGCTGTCCAATGACTGTGAATCTGTTAACCCTCCCTCTCCCAGTGTTTCTTCTTCTTCTAGCTGTTCCCCATCCATTATTTCCCAGCTTCTGCCTTCTGAACTATGCCCCTCTGCAAACCACTGTTCCAAATCTACACTATCCTCCTGCTCCTGGGAAGATCCAGGATCGGGGGAAGGGGGGGGCTCCAACCATTCTTCTTCAGTGCAGCCCTCCTCAGCACAGTCCCTGACAGTATATGAAAGACACTGTAATTAGTACAGGGATAGTGGGAGACAAATGTGAGATCAATATCACAGTCCTAAGAACTTTTATTTGCATTCAGTGGGACTTACTCACTGGAGGATGTGCGTGGGATTGTTGCCTGGATGAATGTGTCAAGGCTGGTGATCTGAATGCAGTTGTTTTCAATCCAGAATGAAGCACAGCCTACACAGATATATGATTATTTGAACTGGAAACTCTCAATTGCCCCATAGACATCTATAAATTGGTTTGTAGCCCAGTCTTTCTTACTATTGGAATATTTTACTGTTTTTAAAGAAATTAAACTGCAGCATGTTAATCCCCCCAAGACCCTTTATAAATGCACCATGGGAAAATGTTCATTTCCATTATATTTCTGCAAGGGTAAAAAGTTAAGAATATCAATTTACTAATAATTGGGAATATTAGCTTGCATACTGATTTTCTCTGTGGACTCTAAATCCTTAGGGAACAATATATTCTGGAAAAAATAATTGCTTTGAGTTGCCACCACAAATTAATTTGATCCCATTCAGCGTAAAATATTGTAACGAGCTGCACAAGTTGCAGCCAAGTTTTCAGATTTATATACCTTGAAAGGTGGTGTAATGGATTGAGCACAATAAGTCTGATATAGTTACCTCAGAGAGAAAAAGAAGTAGAGCATAAACAATTACCTTGCGTTCAGCTTTAAACATCCTGACACTACATATAATTCAAAGAGCAATGGATACCAGCAGGCTGGAGAAAAGGAGAGGGCAAGCTTATCTCATCTTTGGTAAAAGGGGCTTGAGATGTATACAAGTATTTAGAACAGGTTAGTTTCCAGCAGACTTAAAAGGTAAAGGACCCCTGACCATTAGGTCCAGTCGTGACCTACTCTGGGGTTGCGGCGCTCATCTCGCTTTATTGGCATGACTAAGCTACTTTTGGCGAAACCAGAGCAGCGCACGGAAACACCATTTACCTTCCTGCTGGAGCGGTACCTATTTATCGACTTGCACTTGACGTGCTTTTGAACTGCTAGGTGGGCAGGAGCTGGGACCGAACAACAGGAACTCACCCCCATCGCAGGATTCAAACTGCCGACCTTCCATTCGGTAAGCCCTAGGCTCTGTGGTTTAGACCACAGTGCCACCCACATCCCTTATCATCTACAATACTGTCTTATTTATTTTATGGTACATTACATTGATTATTGCTTTCATTTTATGGATCAATGGTATGGTCTCCTTAGATAGTAAAATTCGTGTAAAATTACTGCTTTAGGTGTTGTTTGTTTTGCATTACTTTCTATGGGAAAGCGCACCTTGGTTTTGGAACGCTTTGCTTTTGGAATGGACTTCTGGAGCGGATTAAGTTTAAGAACCAAGATACCACTGTATCTGAATCCCTTGTCTTCTGCCATTACTCTGGCTCTGGCTCATGTGACTTCACATTCCACCACCTCCAGGGTGAATTGTGAACCTCATAAATTTCCACCAAGGTGGATTCTCGATCTAATTCGTCTTCTTCTTTGTTTCCACATAAATTCTACCCCATAAATTAGATCTTGACTCATTTCACAGAAAGCAAACTATGAAAGCTTCTTGTGTTTAACCTCCGGGAGCTGGCTTATGAGCAAGCATGTTAACAGGCTCTTCAACAGCAAAATGGAGGTCCTCAGGCAAGGCAAGGATTTTGAGATAAATTTAAGTGGCTTCTTCTTGTCAGAGCATTACATGATGCTTACAGTTCTAAGGTTGTTTATTTGTTATTGTTCATTTAAACCACCGGATCTCATCTGAGAATTTTCTTCCCCCCTAACTGTTTCAGTGCTGTCCAGTGTGAAGAGAAATGATTTCTGCAAGGCCAATCCAAGTACAGAGTGAGCTTGTGATAACGTTCAATGTTTCCATGTAAATCAGAAGTGGGGAATCCATTGTCACAGTTCAAGGACACATTGCAAAAATGTTTGGTGAGGACATGGAAAAGGCCAGTGATGGATGTGAACTGCGAAGGATGCATATCCTCAGGAGAGTCCTGCAAGTCAAATAGCAGACCTTCCAAGTGTCCCTATTTTCCAGGGACAACCCGGATTTATAGAAGCCGTCCCTGTTTCTGATTTGATCCCAGAATGTCCCACTTTTCCTTAGGACGTCCCTATTTTGACTGGAGAAATGTTGGAGGGTATGGGGTTATGCGACCCCCCAAGCCAAGGAAATAAGTAACAATACAACCTTTTGAAGACATCTGAAGGCAGCCTTGAATAGGGAAGTTTTTAATGTTTGATGCTTTATCATGTTTTTAATATTCTGTTGGGAGCCGCCCAGAGTGGCTGGGGCAACCCAGTCAGATGGGCGGGGTATAAAAAATAAAAAAAACAGTTGTACCTTGGCTCTCAAATGCCTTGGTACTCATATTTTTTGGCTTCCGATTGAGTGCAGGAAGCTCCTGCAGCCAATCAGAAGCCATGCCTTGGTTTTTGAATGTTTTCAGAAGTTGAATGGATTTCTGGAATGGATTATCTTTGAGAATCAAGGTACGACTGCAATAAAATAAAATAAATTAATTAAATTATTATTGCTGTTGTTACTATTATTATTAGTAGTATATAGGGCATCCCTATTGTTATCAAAGAAATGTTGGCGGGTATGAGTCTAGAAGGTCAGATTCAGCCCCTGGGCTTGAGGTAGCCTGTTACTGCTTAAGTTCCCCCACACCCCATGATTTGTCCTGTTCCTGTCCAACCAATTATCTTTCATAGAAATGGACATTTTGACAGACCCTTGGCTACCTTTAAAAATAAATAAACCATCCAGTCAGTGATTAATTCCATTTTTTAAAAAAAACAAAACCTGCTCAAGATTTTGCGGCTTGTGCAACTGGAAGTCCTGATCCATTCTATCAGTTGTGAGCAGGATTGTCCAGTGTGACAGTTTGTCCTTCAAACTGGGGAGGCTAGCAGGGCTGGTGGCAGGCAAGTGATGGGCAGGGAGCTGCTACCTTGCAAGTCCATTCCCTTCCACCTTTATCACACAAGGGGGGAAATGACTAAATAGGGCTAATGACAGAGGGCAATTGATTATTCTGAATGAAATTCTCATTTCATCACTTCCTGCAAGCATTTAGGAATAATGATCTATAACGGAATGTGCTGTGATTGGAATCTTTTTCCTGATATACTGTTATAGAAAACCAAATCAGTATATGCTGATATAGAAAACCAAGCAAGCAGCACACATTTTAATATTTATATTTTATTAAGGTGATTTTAGTTAAAAGAAATAAAGCGATATGGGGTGGGGGGGAGAAGGAAAAGTGAGAGGGAGGAAAAACAACAACAAAGATATGCATAAAAGCGAAAGTATGCCAAAAAAAGTAAACAGCACACATGTGCTCTTTGTTAGATATTTGCATTCAGGATGCAAAGAGGTATAAATGAATGGATTATTTTTATTGATAAGCTGCCAGGGCCATTGAAATTTCAACAAACACCATAAAAGAGCAGCTGCGTGTCAGGCAAAGGTTAGAGGAGTACACATAGAAATCATTTTTATAAACAAACAAACAAATGCAAGCAATCGTCTTATTTTCACTACTCGCCTTGAGAGGAAAGGCAGCAAATTATATTTCAACACCAGGAAGTGCTATATGAATGTTTTCTATTGCTGTTGTTAGTATACCTGCATATCATTCCTAAATGCCCACCTGGAGAGATCATAGCTGTCAAGCATCCCTTTTTTGGTAGCGCCATGTCCCGCTGCTGTCCCTTATTGATGGATGTCCCTTAAATGATGTCCCTTAAATTTCAAAGGAAGCAGCTCCTCTCCCTCCCTCCCTGCCAGCCAGGGAGGAGGGAGGCTCCAGCTGTGTTGCTTGGCTGTGTTGCTCACCCAATAAGATGTCTAAGAACGACTGGGGGTGGAGCTTGCATGCCTTGTGCTGATCAAATCGGCTGCATTGCCTGGGGACTCGCCTTTGCTCAGCGCTTCCCAGCGGAGAGGTGACGGTGGTTTTCCTTGAGGCTTCATTTGGCTGCTGGCTGGGCTTTCTGCCTTTGGCTCAGAGGGGCTCAGAAGTTGAACATACCTGTGTTGAGTGCTTGGATCGGAATTGGATGGATACGTCATCGACGGCCCACTCACCCTTGCCGGCGAAAAGGTCTGTCTGGAGCGGGGGCACATGGTGGGGGGAAAGGAAAGGAGATCTCGTGGAAGGGGGGGGCTTTTGAATTTGTTTTGGAGACTCCTTCGATTGACTTATGGGGGCAAAGAAAGGAGCTGGTTGACTAAAATGGTGGGTGACTGGCGATCTCATGGCGAGGGGCAGGATGTGTGTGTGTGGCTAGTTAATGCAAGCTGAGGGGGTTTTTGAATGCTGGACACCATTTTGTTGCACGTGCTGCTGCAAACTTTGCAGTGCAAAGCCAGGCTGGGGAGCCATCTTAAGTTGAGGCTGCATAGGCCTTGTGGGGCATGTGATTCAGATTCTATTCAGTTGAACCTCTGGTTACAAAGTTGGTTGGACAGTGTTCTCGAAGCTACCAGCATCAGTTTGACCATGCAAATCGAGCTCAAGGCTAGGAACTGGGGATACTGGAAGCTATTATGTGTGCCTTTGGAGCTGTGTATTTTCTCTCTGCTTAAGTCCTAGACTTCCTTCAGCTTTCCCTATGCTCTATTTATGTCCTTTTCTGATTATCTTCTCCAGAAATGACCACCTGTTTCTCTCAGACAGGGAGTGGGATCTTACTTGGCATTTGAAATGGCCTGAGCTGGTTTGTTTTGTATTGTGGATTGAGGTGGAGTTTGGATTTGATATCCCGCTTTATCACCACCCTACGGAGTCTCAAAGCGGCTAAACATCTCCTTTCCCTTCCTCCCCCACAACAAACACTCTGTGAGGTGAGTGGGCCTGAGAGACTTCAGAGAAGTGTGACTAGCCCAAGGTCACCCAGCAGCTGCAGGTGGAGGAGCGGGGACGTGAACCCAGTTCACCAGATTATGAGTCCACTGCTCTTAACCACTACACCACACTGGCTCATCCTGATGAGGAATCCTGATGATATGAACCAGGGCTTTTTTTCAGCCAGAACTCAGTTCTGACACCTCTCAGGTGGGTGCCATTGCCATTCTAAGAGAACAAGGGAGGCATTCATGGTGAGTTCCTGCACCTCTTTTTCTAAAAAAATAGCACTGCTGTGAACTTTACTCTTACTTTTTGAGTTAGAAATGAAGAAAATGAAAGTGAGGATATTCTCAGGCAACAGCAAGGCTAAGGGAAATCTTCTAAACTCTTCTTTTGCTCAAGCCTAGGGAAACCTAGGTGTCTTAATAGCTGAACGTAGCTAGCATCAGGCTCTAAATAACATTAAACACAAGAAAAATCATTTCGATATTTTAAAGAACCTACAAACACCCTAGCATGATATATACCTATACTCCCTAAAGCAGTAAGATGCTACCAAAACATATTGACATTATTCAGTTTGCAATTTTCAAAGTGAATTACACATGAAACAATCTACATTTATGTAGATAAATAATCAGATCTCATGGGGTTTATCTAGTAATACTCCATAATGTTGCCAGGCATGCCTAAGAGAGCCAGGAAAATCTATATATGAAGGAAACCCACAGAGAATATCATACTACTGATAATGCCTAATGATTCTTAAAATTTAATCTGATTTTGTTGTTGTTCAATCTGGTTTCAGAAACACTTGTTGACTATGGAGACTCTGTTGAAGTCATTTTTATGCATATGCCGTTGCTAGAGGAGAATGAAGCTGACTTTTTCGTGACTCACATTATACCTAATTTCAAACAGCTGGTAGCAAATGCTTCTGTTTTATTCAACAAATGCCTTAAAAATTACTCATCTCTTACAGCTCCTCCAAGGCCAATCAATACATTGTTCATAAACATCCCAGTCCCCAAAAGGACATACCATCGCTTCCACTGATGCACGCACAGAAGACTTCTTCAAGCAAAATTCAGACCTGTCTGGGTAGCTGACAAAGTCAAATAGTTCCCAGGGGAAGCCTATGCATTGATCCCTTCTAAACCCTTCTAAGTATTATAAAACAGACATTAATCCACATGGCTTCTTTTTGGGATGGCAATTCTAATCTTCTGCATATGTATAGATTCAAGTTAGGTAACCTTGCTCTGGAATCCAGGCAACCCGACTGAATACGATCTAAAGGGAGACCAAAGAAAATACAGTCCTGTGAGCATTATCCGATCTCACAATTATTAACATTGTACAAGTGGCAGAGGTGAGCTTCCTGACCCATAGGAGCCACCCCCTAGCGCCTGAGGTCCCTTTGCCCACCTCTCCAAAGTTGATGGGTACTGCCATTCAAAGAGTGTGTGTGCGTGCTCGTGTGTGTGCCGCATCATGTGATCACTTCTGCAGGGTGTTTGTTTACCTGCCCCCCAATATTTTATTCAAGTTGACACCCCTGCTCTGACCCCACAATTACATCTCACCCATTCCCCACCCCAGCAACACCCATGCATTATGTGAATATAGAAATGTGTTCCACTCTTATGCCTAGCCCTTACCTGGTGCCAGATACTGAGTCCTTGGAGGATGAACAAGACATTCCACAAATCAGGGACTTTGAAGAAGAAGTTGGGTACCCTGAATCCAATGCTGAGAGCCCTCTGGGTTGATACCTAATGAAGACCCCCTAGAGCCATCTAAGATGGACTGTTTGCTGTCATTGTTTCTGGATAATGTTTTGGACCTACAGTAGATTTGCTTTCTGTGCTTGACCTTGACTTCTTGAGACTGTGCTGCACCTTGAATGCTGTTCTCTTGGGCAAGTGTTTTGGGGGAAAGCTTTACCCACCTTGGGCTGAGACCCTACTTTCTGGGGCATTCTTTAGAGAATGATATTTAGATGCGCACCCACGCACCTCTGCCCAGTGACACTGAATCCTACATGATCAAGATTCTGCATCTTGCTCCGAATGTATGCATGTGAATAGAAAAGGTTGTCCCCTTCATTTTTCCCTTCCCATCACAGCATGGACAGTTGGTTTGGTTGACTTTTTTTAAAAAAAATAATAACAATTTTTATTTGATTTTACAAGTATAGAATTATAACAATACAACCATACACATTCATATTTAAAGATTCCTCTGAATCTCTGGACTTCCCACCTTCCCCTCCATGGGTCCTATTGTCAACCTCTTCAACTGCATATTATTAGTCCATATTTTAAGTCACTCCATTATCTCCATAGTATTTGCTGCATTACAAGTGCTATTGCAATCCTGCTGATGTTTTCATCTGCTTACAGTGGTCTCCAAGATAAATTATAATTTTTCCCACTCTTTATTAAGATTTTGGTCTTCTTGGTTCCTGAGCTTTCCGGTCAGTTTTGCCATTTTGGCATAGTCCAACTGTTTAATTTGCACTGGTAGGGACTTTGTCTTCTTTCCATCTGTGGGCTAGTAACATCCATGCAGCTGTCGTCGCATATATAAAAAGCCTTTTCTGTTCCTTTGGAATGTCAGCACCTAAAATTCCTAATAGAAAAGCATGGGCAGTTGGGTTGGTTTACAATGGTGTAGCGGGAGCCCACTCTCCTCTTCATGCAACTGAAACTGAATGAGGGGATAATGCCAGGCTACAACATATGTCTTAGCAAGACTAGTGCTACTATGATCAGATATGAATTCCAATGTCATGAGTCAATGAATCAGATTCATAGTTAATATTCTTATGCATCCACATGCTCAGGACTACTGCAAGTCACATAAAATATTGAAATTTACATTGTTGTAATTATGTAACCTAGAAATGTTCCTGAAGGTTTAATATCTAGTGACATTCCCAAGGATAAAAGGAATGTATTCCTTTATGCAACAGCAGCGACCAGAATATTAGTGGCAAAAAAAAAATGGAAAACAGACAAAATATCAGAATTATTAGAATGGCAAGCTAAAATTTGTGAATTTGCGGAGATGGCAAAGTTTGTTGTTGTTGTTTAGTCGTTTAGTCGTGTCCGACTCTTCGTGATCCCATGGACCAGAGCACGCCAGGCACTCCTGTCTTCCACCGCTTCCCGCAGTTTGGTCAGGCTCATGTTTGTAGCTTTGAGAACACTATCCAACCATCTCATCCTCTGTCGTCCCCTTCTCCTTGTGCCCTCCATCTTTCCCAACATCAGGGTCTTTTCCAGGGAGTCTTCTCTTCTCATGAGGTGGCCAAAGTATTGGCAAAGTTAACAGCATCAATTAGAAGCTGTTCTAATCAAAAAAATTATGAAGAGTGGGAATGCATAAAGGATTACAAGAAAAGAGTTGGCTTTGGAGCCTAAAATTAATATGCAATAGTTTAAAGGGCACAAGGTTATAGGATAATATTAAAACAGATATGGAACAACAATTACAAACAGCTGTTAGCACAACAAAAACCCAAACAGTAAGTAAGGAAGATTGCACATGGGTGAAGGGAAGCAACGGGTTTAGAGTGAGGGAGGTGAGGGCATTAACTGAAAAATTGTTGAAGATATATATGGGACCTAAGAGATTAAGGATAAGGAACCAAAACAAGGAGACAAATATTAAGTGTCAGGGGTTCAGGAGCAGAGGCGAGGGCAAGGGAGGAAACAGAGAGCGAGGGGGAGGAGGCAGAAGAAAGGATGAGTGATGACGACGACCCGAGATCTCCGAGTCTTTCCAGTGAATCAGAAGATTCACAAAAAGGAGCACCAGTGGCCAGGGCAAGGGGGGAGACTAGGGGGACACCCCAGGAAGAAAGAGCCAGAGGGGACTCAGAGGGGAGCAGTTGGAGATCGGGACCGACGTCACCGCCAGAGAGTAGGAAAGAGGAAGAGCGCCAGGGAGCAAGCGCTGGCAGCTCGCAACAGGAGGGAGGGCACGAGTCAGGAGTGGCCACACCTTCATCGGGGAGCGAAGTGACGGTTAGACGGAAAGTGGAAGGTTGGGCGCGCGCGCCAAGTTCAAATGCACAGGAAGGTGGCGCAGTAGGCAGCCCGGAAAGGGAGCCAGGTCCTAAAGCCCGGCGCAAGGAGACAGGAGAGTCAGGGGGGTCAGCGTCAGAAGAATCCCGGAAGGAAGAGACCCAGGGGGGCAGAGGGACCCAGAGGAGAACTGTCAGGCGGAAAAGGTGGAGCAGGGCTAGGATATTAAGTTGGTGCGCAAGGGGCGGAGACTCAGACGGAGCTTCGCCGATCTAAGCATAAGACGTAGGGTTGCACGCAGCAGCTCGAGAATGGAGACTGTAACTCAATAAAGACTTTTATTTAACAATCGCTGGCTAGCGTGATCCTCTGTGAGCTAGGATCTGGAAGTAACCCTGACAGTAAGCTCCGTCTCATCAAATTGTGGGCATCCACGGCCTCGCGGAGAGGAGGGAAAGCGGGTGCCTACAAGAGAGCTCACGAACGGCAGACAATATGACGGCCGAACAGCAAATAACGGAACTCAGAGAAGCAGTTTCACGACTGAATGCCGAGGCGCTGGCGTCCAGGAAGAGAGAGGAGGAAGCAGCTGCCGCCTACAGGGATCTCCAGGTCAGGTTGGACGTGCTTACGAAGCAAGGGCAACAGACACCCAAATCAGAGGGGATTGGGTTGGGGAGACGCACAGGCGGTCTAGTCTCGCACTTCAATGGGAATTTGCAACAGTACCCCAACTTTAGAGCAGACGTAATGTGTGCACTGCAACTACTGCACAAAGACTTTAGAGATGAACAAGAGAAAGTGGGGTTCATCATGTCCCATTTGCATGGAGACGCAAAAGCATGGCTGCGCAATTTGTGGAGAGATAAGGATCCTGCGCTCCAAAATGCGGACGCCTTTATTAAAGCGATGGATGGCTGTTTTTTATCAAGCATTGACGTGGATCTTGCCCGAAAGGAGGTGCATGGACTAAGGCAAGGGAGGGCCAGCGTAAGGCAGTATCATGCCCGCTTTTTCGCTTTGGTCAGTGCCCTGGAATGGGACAGAGATTCGGCTCCTGTCAGAGACCTTTTTTGGGAGGGCTTGCACAACTCGGTTAAAGATGAGATTGCGAGGGGGGAGAGACCCCGGACCACGCAGGAGATCGTTCAGAGGGCGCTGGCGGTGGGGGTGCGGCTGGAAGAACGTCCGTGGAGCAGGGACGAAGGGCGCAGCGGGCGCGAACCAGCCAGGGGCTCCTCCTTCCTTCCCAGAGAAGCAGCGCGTGCGCAATCCACGCCTCCAACAGGGGGAGGGGTGGAACCGATGGAGGTTGGGAGTGCAAGGGCTCAGTCAGCAGCCAGAGCCCTAGCACCGGCAGCAGTGAAAGCGAAGCCTCCTAGAGGGAACAGGAAGTGTTATATCTGCGAGGATCCAGGGCATATGGCGAAAGAGTGTCCCCGGAGGCTCCACAAGCACACTGCAGCTTCGGCAATGGTGACTGCAGCAACGCAGCACGGAGAACCACAGCAGGGAAACGACGATGTCTGGCTGGAGGAAGAGGCACTGGGGCCCAGCCAGACGTGTCAGTGAAGCAGTCCCCAGAGATTTTACCGCCCATGGACCCCCTCCCGCCCAAGCCAGTAGTGAGGCTCACCGCATCGCTCCAGCTACCCAATGGAATCACCATGGACGTGCCAATCACCGTCGACTCGGGAAGCAATGCAGACTTCATAGGGCAGGACTTTGTCGACCGGCACGCTATACAGTTGCTGCCTGCCACGCTGCCCCTGCAGGTTGTCACGGTGGATGGCAGGGAGCTGTTAGGGGGGCAAGTGGTGAAGCAGACGCCACCTATGGTGCTGCGGCTTGGAAATCACAGGGAAATCATCAGCTTCAACGTCACTCAACTCTCGGACACGCCTATTGTATTGGGCATGAGTTGGCTGGACAAGCACAGCCCGACGCTGGCTTGGTACCAGAGGCAGCTGACCTTCGGCTCTTCCTTTTGTGCTGAACACTGCATCATGCCCCAGCAGGAAGGGGAGCAAGAGGAGTCACAGCTGCTGCTAGGCACGCTGCAAGCGATTCCCCACAAGTACGCAGAATTTTTGGAGGTTTTCTGCGAGAAGGAGGCAGACAAGCTACCCCCCCACAGACCATATGACTGCAAAATTGACCTGCTGCCGGGGGCGGCGCTGCCCAAAGGGAAGCTGTATTCCATGTCTGAAGACGAACTGCAGGAACTCAAAGAGTTCATAGATCATAATTTGAAGCGCGGTTTCATCCGAGAGTCCCAGGCAGCGGGGGGCAGTCCTGTATTCTTTGTGAAGAAGCGAGACACGCCCCAAAAAAGACTCGTAGTGGACTACCGCATTTTGAACAGTGTCACCAAGCCGTCGGACTTCCCCATGCCCCGAATCGACGACCTCCTCGCAAAAGTACGCAAGGGCAGCGTGTTCACCAAGTTGGACCTGCGAGGGGCGTACAACCTCATTCGCATGCGGGAAGGAGATGAGTGGAAGACAGCCATGTTCACGCCCCTGGGCACCTACGAATATAGAGTTATGCCTTTTGGATTGCAAAATGGCTCCCACGTTTTTCAAGCTTTCATGCATCACGTGTTGGCGGGGCTCCTCTACAAGACGTGCGTCTGTTTCTTGGATGACATCCTGATCTTTTCGGAATCGCAGCAGGAGCATGACAGACACGTCAGGGAAGTGCTGAGCAGGCTCCAGCAACATAGGCTTTACGCCAAGCTGGAGAAGTGCCAATTCGACGTGACGGAGGTGGATTTCCTGGGCTACAAGTTGTCTGACAAGGGGCTCGCCATGGACAGCGCCAAGGTTCGAGCGGTGTTGGATTGGAAAAGCCCACGCAACCGGAAGGAGGTCCAACGGTTTGTCGGCTTCGCGAACTTCTATCGCAAGTTCATCAAAGGCTTCGCTATGCAGACAGCGGCCATCACGGACACGCTCAGTTCCAAGAAAAAGAAGTTCATCTGGACAGCGCAGGCGGAGCAGTCCTTTCAGGCACTCAAGCGTCTTTTCGCGTCGGAGGAACAGCTGCTTCATGTCGACCCCAGCAGGCCGATGAGAGTTGAAACAGACGCCTCGGACAGGGCCGTCAGAGCAGTCCTGCTGCAGAAGGACCCGCAGGGGGTTTGGAGGCCCGGAGCGTTTTACTCCAGGAAGCTCAGCAAGTCCGAACAGAACTACACCATCTGGGACAGGGAGTTGCTGGCTATTCATGCAGCGTTCAAAGCATGGAGGCACTTCCTGATTGGAGCCAAGCACACGGTGCAGGTCTGCACGGACCACAAGAATCTGGAGCACTGGCGCACGGCACAGTTCCTGAACCAGAGGCAGATACGTTGGGCTGAGTTCTTTGCGAACTTCGACTTCCGGATAGAGTATGTCCCGGGGGACACCAACATCATGGCGGACGCGCTCTCCCGTAAGCCACAGTATCTGGAGGACGCCACGCCAGCGGCCGCCATGCACATCTTCGCACCAACAGTGTGGGCGTGCGCTGCGGCGACAGTGGACCTGGAGGCGGTGCGACGAGCGTTGCAGAATGACTCCTTCGCGCAAGCAAAGATGGCAGAGATGCAAAGGGGCACGGCAGCGACCGACGGGTTCCAGCTGAGAGATGGATTGCTCATCCGCAAAGGGGCCATCTACGTGCCGGGAGACGAACTTCGCGCCAAGGTACTGCATCAGCTGCATGACGCGCCCACTGCCGGGCACTTTGGCAAGGAGAAGACGGTGGAATTAGTCGCCAGGGATTTCTGGTGGCCCGGAATGAGAGGGGAGGTCGCGGACTACGTGGCGAGGTGCGACACCTGCCAGAGGGCCAAACCAGTGCACAGACCGCCGGCCGGACTGTTGGAACCGCTGCAAACTCCGGTCGAGCCATGGGAGAGAGTCGCCCTGGACTTCGTCACGGATCTGCCCAGCTCGAGGGGCAAGACGGCCGTGCTGGTGGTGGTGGACTTGTTCTCCAAGATGGCACATTTCATCCCGTGTGCGAAGGTGGCCACGGCGGAACAAACCGCCAAACTGTTCATAGACCACGTGTTCAAGGTTCACGGTCTGCCACGGTCTATTCTGTCCGACCGCGGGCGGCAGTTCATCTCGAATTTCTGGCAGAAGCTGATGGGCTTCCTAAACGTCAAGATCAACCTGGCGTCGGCGAGACACCCGCAGACCAACGGGCAAGCGGAGCGGGTCAATGCCATCATGCAGCAGTACCTGAGATGCTATGCGAATCAACAGCCTGCGACGTGGGTGGATTACCTGCCGCTCGCCGAGTTCGCCTACAACAACACGAAGCACGTGTCCACGGGGGTCACGCCGTTCTTCGCCAACAACGGGAGGCACCCCAGAACCTTCCCGGGACTGGAAAGACTGGTGGAGGGGGAGCCGCAGACAGCAGATGCGTTCGCGTCGGAGTTGCAGGAGGTCCACGATCAGCTGCGGCGGCACCTGGAGCTGGCCAAACACGCATACAAGGTGCAGGCAGACAAACACAGAAGGGTTGGCGAAGAGATCCATGTGGGAGGCTGGGTCTGGTTAGCAGCCCACGCAGTGCCGGCCAGGTCCTTGGCCAAGAAGAAACTAGGGCATAAGCAACTGGGGCCCTACCAAGTCGAAGAGCAGGTCAACCCGGTGGCCTTCAGGCTGGCGCTTCCGGAGGGTTCCAGAATGCATCCGGTGTTCCACAGATCGGTGCTCACTCCCTACAAGGCACCGCACAAGTTTCAGGAACCCGGAACGGCGCCGAGTCCGCTCCGAGAGGGAACCAGGCAACGGGGAGTGGCACAGGAGGTGCGCCTCAACGAAGTCACGGAGATTTTGGACTCCAGATGGGGGGAAGAGGGGGTAGAATACCTTCTCGCTAAGGAGGGCACCCCGGCCAGTGCCAACAGCTGGGTGCTGGGCTACGCTTTAGATGAACCTCTGCTCAAGGAAGAGTTTCATGCCCTCTTCCCCCATAGGCCAATGCCAGCGGACTTTTTCGACGACTGGCTTTTCACGCCCACGCTTTCAGCCAGCACGTTCCGGGGGTTCGACTCGGATGAGGAACCGACACGAGACGCCCGTTCCCCGGAGGGGTCGCCCTCGGGATCTGCTTCAGAACCCTCGTATTGGTGGGATGATCGACCAGAGGAGCAGTGGCGCAGGAAGTGGCTGGAGGGTCCAGGACGAGCAACGCCTCCAGCAGGAAGCGAGGGAGAGACGGACATGGACGTTTTCGGGGACGACCAGGGTCTCGAGCACGGCGGCACAGAGATGGAAGCAGAGGTGACCGTCGTCGACGAGAGCAGGGAGGAAGAACCGGAAGACTTCGGATGGAGGCCCGCCACGGGAAGCGAACTGTACCCGACATTCGTCCCCTTGACACTGCAGCACCCAGTTCCCGCACCGGAAGGAGGGGAGGGGGGAAGAGGGGGCTTCGAGGGGGGGATGGATGTCAGGGGTTCAGGAGCAGAGGCGAGGGCAAGGGAGGAAACAGAGAGCGAGGGGGAGGAGGCAGAAGAAAGGATGAGTGATGACGACGACCCGAGATCTCCGAGTCTTTCCAGTGAATCAGAAGATTCACAAAAAGGAGCACCAGTGGCCAGGGCAAGGGGGGAGACTAGGGGGACACCCCAGGAAGAAAGAGCCAGAGGGGACTCAGAGGGGAGCAGTTGGAGATCGGGACCGACGTCACCGCCAGAGAGTAGGAAAGAGGAAGAGCGCCAGGGAGCAAGCGCTGGCAGCTCGCAACAGGAGGGAGGGCACGAGTCAGGAGTGGCCACACCTTCATCGGGGAGCGAAGTGACGGTTAGACGGAAAGTGGAAGGTTGGGCGCGCGCGCCAAGTTCAAATGCACAGGAAGGTGGCGCAGTAGGCAGCCCGGAAAGGGAGCCAGGTCCTAAAGCCCGGCGCAAGGAGACAGGAGAGTCAGGGGGGTCAGCGTCAGAAGAATCCCGGAAGGAAGAGACCCAGGGGGGCAGAGGGACCCAGAGGAGAACTGTCAGGCGGAAAAGGTGGAGCAGGGCTAGGATATTAAGTTGGTGCGCAAGGGGCGGAGACTCAGACGGAGCTTCGCCGATCTAAGCATAAGACGTAGGGTTGCACGCAGCAGCTCGAGAATGGAGACTGTAACTCAATAAAGACTTTTATTTAACAATCGCTGGCTAGCGTGATCCTCTGTGAGCTAGGATCTGGAAGTAACCCTGACATTAAGGAACAGTAAAATAAGGGAATCTGAGAAGAACCAGTACAAACGAAAATATGAGACTCAAGGTTTTGTTATATACTGTTTTGTCTTGGATGTGAAGTCTTCTGTTGTAAAGATTGTACATAAAATGAATAAAGAAGTATCTTATAAAAAAGAAATATTCCTGGAGGCTTTGTTGTTACATTCACAAGAGTGCTGCCATAGCACGCCAAACCTGCAGGTTTCCAAAACTGTGGAAACAGGTCAAAATGGTTCCTTTCTAAGGATGTTTAAGCTGCTGTGAAGGCTTGGTTTACCTTAGTGATGCTGATAAATTTGAAGTGTGTGTGTGTAGGAAAACTCCCCCCCCCCAAAGTTGAATCCAGTTTGAGTAGAGTCCAGATCTCTGCAATTGCCCATTGTTCCTTTCTAGTTTTCAGCCGCCAATGCCCACACATGAAGAAAAGGAGTTTATGTGTGTGGATTCTGTTCTATTCTTATTCACATTATCTGAAAATCGAACATTCATTGATTGGAACTTATGAACTGTCTTCTGTGATTCATCATTTGGCTCGCCTATTTTTATTTTTTTGTTTTATTCTGTTTCATCCCATTTCACAAAACAGTAGCCAAATATTCTGGCATCTGCAATCCATTTGGTGTGCTCAATGCTATTTCCATAAGCTTTAAGGAAGCCTGTGTTCAATCCCTAAGCTGCAGTCTAGGCACAAAGCCTACAAACCACACATTCGGTGGCCAGCACAGTGACCACACACCCTGGTGTCTGGCCAAAGGGCTGTAGTTCAGATACGAATTGATTCTATTTTCATTCTTCCCACAATCCTGAAAAGAAAGAAAAACAAGGTATGAGTTACAGAATGATACACACTTCCATTTTATTAGTGCTACTAAATAAACCAAGGATGTGTTCTTCAGATGCGCAATTTAGTAGCAGTAATAAAAACTGTGATGTCTTCGGTGAATGTGTATTTTTCAATCTTCTCAGTTTCAAAAATGCTCCCATTCATTACAGAAATATAGCTTCGGGGAGAAGGTGGTATCTTGGATTAGATGTGATAAGTATACCACAGGGGTGCTGGTCACCAGAATTCTAATAGCTGCCTCCGTTATTCTTATTATCATCATTTCTTTACTGTCAATCATGTCTGTGCAAATGATTTCCATCCCTCAGTGGACTTCAGGCATATGAGCAGTATCTGCTTTTTCCAGTTCCCGTTCTCAAAGGGCTAGTTAAAGCAGGTAGCCTTGAATGTAGATATCAGAATTCACAACTCAAGCATTTGGTTAGTGCCAAACTCATGCGGCTTGAAAAACAATAAGCCCCCAGGGCCTTGTGTACAGGCAGAATAAACCAGGGATTAATGCATTTCTGGAATTTGCGGATCAATTAATAGGTATTGCAGAGCCTTTCTACTGAGTCAGCATCTCTAGGCTTATAATATCACTTTACAGTAACATGTGGTTAAACTGTGTATTAAAATATATGGGCCTTAAAGTTTTACAGCATTAGAAATCATGAAACAGAAATGTTCACAATTCCAATGCTGTAGGACGATGTGGCATTTTTAAAACATGTTCTTATTTTAAATCTACATGTGGTATTTAAAAGTATTTCTTTTTCATACAGTTCTATTTTTCTAAAATGCTACCTCCATTTTTACACTGATTTATAGTCAGCAGCAGGTTATAAAATTGCCTGTGATTTCTGGACAATTCATATAGACTTTACCCCAGGGAGAGCCCTGCAGTTGGTTTCAGACATGTTGGCCTGGCCTGATAGGAGTTTGAGTCAAACAGCATCTGGGGGGGGGTAGCCACAGGTTCCTCATTCCTTTATGTTTAACCCATTAAGTCTGGCTCTTTATTCCTGATCCCACATTAGATATGGGACAGTTCAGTCATTTGAATGTGGCTGTGCAAGGCTGCTGTGTTTCACACAAGATAATTCAAGCTGAGGAGCAGAGCCTATGAACATTCAAAAGTACAACTTGAAGTCACCTGTGGTTTCAAACACAGAGATGAATAACCAACGACCCTGAATCAGCATGTGAAACCTTTCAGGTTCTATTCTGGGCTTTTTGTGTTTAGGGTCAGAAAAGGCCATTTTATAAGCTTTTGTGCTCATGAAAGGAAAATGTGAACTTCAAACGCTCACAATTCCCCCCCACAAATCTTTAGTGTTTCTTACTGTCCTCTTTCCATTAACAGTGCCCTCAAATGTCAGCCAAGACCTTGTAATAATGATACAAATTCAGTGGACTCACCGCAGAACATGCTTACGGGACCAATTCGTGACCTGCCTCCTCCCTTAGCTTTCCTGACCTCGTGCGGCATGTCGACTTCCTGGAAAGTACTAGTTTGACATGGCCGTCAGCAGAAGCTTATTGGAGAGACATCTGGATTCAGCTTCCAGATGGAATTTCGAGATCTCCTGATCAAGACCATGGCTCCCTGACATCTAAAAGAGCAGGTTGTGGGTATTGACCACACAAGAAGAGCATTCCGTACACAACCAAAGTTGCATGGAATCCTGAACACGCAGAAGCTGTTTGTGATGGCAACCATATTGCTGTGGTTGCTGCTTACTTAGTCAAGTCTGGTGCAGTCTTCTCAATTCTTGAGCAGGTGGTTGCCAATCAATTCCAGGCATTCTTGGGTGACTATACATATATATTCTCATTTCAGTCAGGATTCATGTGGTGCCTGGGGAATATTGTTCAACTTCATGGAGCCTCTAGTATGGGGTAGACTTAGGCTATCTACTCTTTTTTTATGAAATCATTTTTATTGGTTTTACAAAGTACAAATAAACACAAACTAGTAACAACATATCTGTATAAAGAGATTCTCTGAATCTCAAGACTTCCCCCCATTCCCTCCATGAGGTCTTATTTTAAATATCTACAACTGCATATTCATCCGTACTCCATTTTTAATATCAAACCATATTGTCCATAGTAATTTTTACACTACAAGTGATTCAAAATCCTTCTCATTTCCATGTGCTTACAGTGATCTCCTAAATAACTTATAATTTTCCCTCATTCTTTTATAAAGTTTTTATCCTCCTGATTTCTGAGTTTTCCAGTCAGCTTTGCCATCTCGGCATGGTCGATCAGCTTGGTTTGCCATTCTTCTCTTCTTTCCAACTCTGGGCTAATAACAACCAGGCGGCTGTTGTTCCATACATGAAGAGTCTTTTCTGCTCCTAACTTAGGCTCTATACTCTTGATGTAGCAAATCTTAAAAGGAAATTATGTCCATTGTGGCTTCTGTTGTCTCTACAGCAGTGCGCCCCATCCTTCCTTGTTGCTTGAATATAACTCCTTTCATCCCTGAGCATTGGCTATGCTTGCTGGGGCTGATGAGCTACTGCTTTCTTATCCCTGCTCAACAGCATTATAACCTGGCAAAACAGTGCAAAGAGGTGAATTAGTAGTAGTAGTAGTAGTAGTAGTACACCGCCCATTACTCCAGATGTCTTCTGGCAAATATAAAAGCATAATAAAACATCAGACATTAAAAACTTCCCTATACAGTGGTACCTCGGGTTAAGAACTTAATTTTTTCTGAAGGTCCATTCTTAACCTGAAACTGTTCTTAACCTGAGGTACCACTTTAGCTAATGGGGCCTCCTGCTGCCGCCACACCGCCACCGCACAATTACTGTTCTCATCCTGAAGCAAAGTTCTTAACCCGAGGTACTATTTCTGGGTTAGCGGAGTCTGTAACCTGAAGTGTCTGTAACCCGAGGTACCACTGTACATGACTGCCTTCGGATGCCTTCTAAAAGTCAGATAGTTGCTTATTTCCTCGACATCTGGTGGGAGGGTGTTCCACAGGGCGGGCGCCACTACTGAGAAGGCCCTCTGCCTGATTCCCTGTCACTTCACTTCTGACAGTGAGGGAACCACCAAAAGGCCCTCAGAGTTGGACCTCAGTGTCTGGGCTGAACAATGGGGGTGGAGTCGCTCCTTCAGGTATCTCCTTCAGGTATACAGTGCCGAAGCTGTGTAGGGCTTTAAAGGTCAATGCCAACACCTTGAATTGTGCTCGGAAATGTAATGGGAGCCAGTGTGGATCCTTTAGGACTGGTGTTATATTTGTTTGAAACAACTGGCCAATTGCTTGTCTGCAGGCATCTGGAATTGTTACATAGCAATAAAATATATAGTTATTTCTTGTACATTTTTCTGCTTGCATCTAAAGCTTTATTTACATTTTTATTGCTTTTGATATTTTAACTGCCATAATAGCTATTATTACTATTGTTATTTCACTTATGTGATAACTGAAACTAGAAGTAAAGCCAATAGGGCTTTAATAAAGTAGTCTTTAACCTCCATTTCTGCGTCCGGTGCAATGAGCATCAAACAGTTTCACTGGGAAGGAATCTAATTCACTGTTGCCCATTAACAAAATGTCTTGCATTAGTAATTCAGCTCCATGCAGAAATAACAGTGGCTTTTACATTATACATTTCAAAAGTAGCTAAATTCAATTAAACAAGAAATTCCTCCTGAAAGTAATTTTCTTTCTCAGATCTCCTATACAGTTTTGAGATTCTCTCCATTAAATACGGGCAATGATTATCTCCATTACTTTGCAGAATCTGCAGGGGCTTTCATCCAGAAGAAAGATTGCTTATATTTATTAATACTGGGCCATTTTTCTTTCCGTTCCACTGATAACAAGCGGTGAACATTCTGCCTTATAAATGAGTGTGAACTAAAGTATTCGCTCCAGTCTCCCGGGGGTTAGGATCTGGATTTCACTTGGCATCTACTGCCAGTCTAGAAAACGGCAAACCCAAACAGTATAGTTCCTGTGCCCTCTCCTCTCACCCCTACAGAACAACAGATGGCGATACATTGTTGGCAGTAGTCCCAGCTTTTATGAGAAATCTGTATGTGCTTGGCAGTGATGCCTTGTGAATTATCCTGCACCCCCTTATGTACTAAGAGTTGTAGGAATGACAGGACTTTTCAATTTCTGCCTGTACTCCAGCTCCTTGCTTGCTCACTGGAGCAACCTTTAGCTTTTCCTGATGTTGATCCTCTAGAGTCCAGGGGTCAGCAACCTCTTTCAGCTGTAGGCCGGTCCACTGTCCCTCAGACCTTGTGGGGGGCCGGACTATATTTTGAAGGAAAAAAATGAACGAATTCCTATTCTACTCATGTAAAAACACCAGGCAGCCCCCACAAATAACCCAGAGATGCATTTTAAATAAAGGACACATTCTACTCATGTAAAGACTTGGAGAGCTGGAAAGACAACTCATCTGTCAAACCTGTGGCAAATTATGCTGCCACATGATTGACAGGTGAACTGTCCCAGGCACCTGTCAAAATCCCAAACACCTTGCTATAATGGGCATTGGCAGCCCTGTGGCTGGTGCTCTGGGAAGCTCTGAGCATAGAGCTGGCAAAGAGCTACTTGCTCCCCTGCCCATCAGCTGAAGGGAGAAGGAAGCCTGTCTTGTGCAACCACCGGCCAGCAGATTGACAGGTGGGCAGTGCCTTTGCAGGTCAAGTTGGACCTCCTGATAGGCCAATATTTTTCCATGAGTCAGAGGTTCCTCACTCCTGCTGTAAACCAAGAATGGGCAACTTGGGATAGCAACTCCCATCATCTCCAGCCAGAATGGACAGTGGTCAGGAATGATGGGAGCAACATCTAACAACATCTGGAAGACCACGGCTTCCTCATGCCCACCATAAAAAGCACAGTTGGGGTATGAATACACAGTTGGGATATGAATATTTCTGGTTTGGTTTCATATTCTAATTCGGACATTTAAAATAAACGCAAAACAAATCCACTAGCATGGATATTTAGATGAGGCACAAAACAGCTGGGCCTTGGAAATCCTGTCTACATTTTTCCAATTTATGAAGATAACATTGTTTTTAACTGACTCAAAGCCACTAGAGAATGTCATTATGCTTCATTCTTATACATGGATTTCCTTATGGCACTGCCAACCATGTTAAGCCACAGTATTCCAATTTTAACTTTTTCTAATTGATTGAACACCATTTTATAACAGATGAAAGGAGATGTTCTCCAGTGAGGATGCAGTGAGATGAGTCAATGGTATCTGGCCTATAGAGGATTTGACTAATCCCTTTCTTATCTGTGCTTATACAGAGTCTGCATATATTTTAATGCTCTGATGAATAAGTATCTACCTGGCTAATACTGACAGAAAAATAATTATATTTGGGGCTGGTTTTATTTCTGTTTCTGTCAAGACATCCTTGTAAATGAAAATATTGATGGACAGGATTTGCTTATGAACTGTGCAATCCTAGCTCGGTCTACTCAGAAGCAAGTTCTTTTGAGTTCCATGAAATTTAACTCCCAGGTAAGAGTGTCTAGGATTGTGTCCTGGTTTTCTTAAATTTCATCCATCCACTATGGAACTTCAGATAGAAGTCATGGGGATGATTCCAGTCTTATCCTGCTAACACCACTCTATGGTAGGTCATGGGAAGAGACAGTAACTGGCTCAGGGCTACCCAGTGAGTTCCCTTTAGCCAAATAAAACTATCTATTGATTATACTGTGCAATCAGAAATAGTTTGTTTAGAAATATGTTAATGATATTAAAACATTCTCATTCATTTCTATGTAGAATCAGTGACAGACAGGGGCGCCAACTATAGGGGGCTCTGGGTGCCCAAGCACCCACAAAAAATTGTTGTGGGTGCTCAGCACCTGCACCACAGGGCTCCCGATGCAACCTCAGGTTCTGAGGGTGGGGGCACGAGCGTGATGTCATACCGTTACGTTGCGACATGACATCATTATGTCACGCACACTAGGCACTCATAACCTGGGGCCCAAGTCAGCTCTCCTGGTGAGAGATGAGCTCTATGCAAGCTTGAATTAGATTAGCTCACAATGAGCCGAGCTATTTCTCATCTGAAATAAGAAATGGGAAAATGGCTTATTTTTCAGATACAGTGGTGCCTTGGTTCTCAAACTTAATCCGTTCTGGAAGTCTGTTCCAAAACCAAAGCGTTCCAAAACCAAGGCGTGCTTTCCCATGGAAAGTAATGCAAAATGGATTAATCCATTCCAGACTTTTAAAAACAACCTCTAAAACAGAAATTTAACATGAATTTTACAATATAACAAGACCATTGATCCATAAAATGAAAGCAATAAACAATGTACTGCAGTCACCCAGTCAATCCATCAGTAGCTGGACTGGGTTTCCACATAGTCACAAAAACAAAACAAAAAGAGCAGCAAAAACGAAAATGCAAAATAAATAGCAGAAACAGACAGACCTCAGCATAACACTCAAAATGGAAGTGTGGCGCTCAAAACGGAAGTGTAACACTTAAAACGGAGCATGTTTGGCTTCTGAAAAAAGTTCGCAAACCGGAACACTTACTTCTGGGTTTGCAGTGTTTGAGTTCCAAGTTGTTTGAGTACCAAGGCATTTGAGAACCAAGGTACCACTGTAATTCAATTGAATTCCCAAGCCGTCCAACCCCCAGCTCTGCCAGCCTCCAAAATGGCAGGTATCCAACAATGATCTCCAAAATCTCTTTTCCCTAGTCCTTCCCACTTACCCGGGCATGGGCAAATTCAGCCCTCCATATGTTTTGAGACTACAGTTCCCAGCATCACTGACCACTGGCCCTGTTAGCTAGGGATGATGGGAGTTGTAGTCCCCAAACATCTGGAGGGCCGAGTTTGCCTGTGCCTGCACTTACAGTGGTGCCTCACAAGATGAATGCCTTGCAAGACAAAAAAACTCGCTAGATGAAAGGGTTTCATGGTTTTTGAGCTGCTTCGCAAGACGAATTTCCCTATGGGCTTGCTTTGCAAGACGAAAACATCCTGCGTTTTTTGCAAGTTTGTTTCCTTTTTCTTAACACCGTTAATACAGTTGCGACTTGACTTTGAGGAGCAACTCATAGAACGCTGTGTGGTAGCCTTTTTTGAGGTTATTGGTGATTTTTGAAGCTTTTCCAAAACTTTTCCGACACCGTGCTTCGCAAGACGAAAAATTCGCTAGACAAAAAAACTCGCGGAACGAATCAATTTCGTCTTGCGAGGCACCACTGTACCTATTTTCTGCTGCTCCTCTCAAAGAAGAAGCAAGCAGTGGGAGCTCAATGTCTTCTCTTCACTCCTCGCATACCTGGCATGCAGCAGCACCAAGATAGAGGGTGAGATTGGAGGCTGTGTTGTTGTTTAGTCATTTAGTCGTGTCTGACTCTTCGTGACCCCATGGACCAGAGCACGCCAGGCACTCCTGTCTTCCACTGCCTCCCGCAGTTTGGTCAAACTCATGCTGGTAGCTTCGAGAACACTATCCAATCATCTCGTCCTCTGTCGTCCCTTTCTCCTTGTGCCCTCCATCTTGCCCAACATCAGGGTCTTTTGCAGTGAGTCTTCTCTTCTCATGAGGTGGCCAAAGTATTGGAGCCTCAGCTTCATGATCTGTCCTTCCAGTGAGCACTCAGGGCTGATTTCTTTCAGAATGGATAGGTTTGATCTTCTTGCAGTCCATGGGACTCTCAGGAGTCTCCTCCAGCACCATAATTCATAATTGGAGGCTGTATGGGATGTTAAAAGAAAGCTGTGGGGTTTTCCAAGATTCAAAGCTGAAGAGAAACTAGATGCCATAATGCCCACAGTACATGAGCATTGCAATAACCTAGCACCCCTATTTCCAAGCCTGGGAATAAGTGTCTCAGCAACATATCTACTTAGGAATTGAGTATAAAGGAAACTCAAAGGCTGCAGGTCCATAGATATTTTGTCAGAGGGGAAAAGAACTTGAAACTGCTTCTGAGTGGCTTTGTGAGTATATATGCTCTTCCTTTTATCGGCTCCCAATAAAACTGGGGAATTATTCTGACACATATTTGGAGACCACAGAATTTGTGATTCCAACCTTGCTTTGCTTAAGTCCTTGAGTGAATGCTATCCCATCGAAACCTTACAGATGCTGATTTATGAATACGGCATTGCCAAACAGGTAATAGACCAGCAAACTGTCAGAGTGCTAGAACTTATAAATCACCCAGCAGTGTACTGTATATTCAGTTCCTTGTATAAAATATGATTTATCCTGCTGAGATTGTGCCTACTATCACATGAGCCAATTTCCCCATAAGTATATTTCATATATGGGACTATTTTTGTATATTACACTGCTAGGAAATCGTCTGCCTTTTTTCATGATGCCATGGTATCAATATGCTATCATTCTTTTCATTACACGCTGTTTTCTATTTACTAGGAGAGATTATTGCTATTGCCATTTGAAAGTTCCTCTTTGCTTCTTTGCAGGTTCTGTAGCAAACAATGTTTCAGTGCAAAACACCTTTGCTCAGCCCAGATGACATTTAAAGTTCAGAATGTCTGCTTTTGAGTTAGACAGAGCTTTTTTTAGGTGGTGGTGTCTGGGATAATCAAACATTTAATTAAACATTTTTTAAATAAAATGAAAATTTGATATCACAGAATAGTATTGTGCTGGGTTTTGCCCCACATTGCAGAATTTCTCCGTTTGATACTGGGTTTTGCCCCACATTGCAGAATTTCTCCGTTTGATACTGGAAAGGGTGGAAGCTGTTTCTTTGTTCTGTCTGACTTTTGGTTTTGTCCAAGATGCTGCGAAAAGGGTGGAGACTCAGAGTGAACAACTCATCGCTAAGAGCAGCAGGTGTTAATTGTAAATAAATGTACCATAAAACTGCCAGAGACTCCTTAATTCTTATCGGAGCTTGCTTGCCTGCCTGAGTTCATTACAATGGGAAAGACTGAAATCCCAGAAAGCTGCTGTCACTCAACTTACATCAGAGCTCAGCCATACAGCCTCAAATACATTTTTTCGGGGAGGGGGGTTCTCAGATTTTTGTTCATTCTCTCTCTCCCTCTTCCCCCCCCATCTTTCACACACCAAGTCACCAAGAAAGCATTTCCCCAAGCATTCTCCACCATTACCCCACACATGCACACACAAAATGCCCCAGAATAGTACTAGGTCTGGAACATTGTGGAGGATGCAAGATGGCGGCAAGGTGGCCAACAGAATTCCTCTTACCTATATAAGTATTAGGAAAAACATGGCACAGGCAGAGTTTCTGCTAAGCAAAACTTGTCCCCAAGAAACCAAGGAGGATTTCTCCACTCCATAGAGAAATTTCATGAAATGGTCCCTTCAGTTTCCCTGCACACAAATTGCATGTATAATTTCTAGGGACTGTTTGCACAAAGCTCTTCTCGTCATTTGAGGGGCCAAAAATGTGAGTTGACAAGACAAGATACCCCAGCAGCCACAGTAATCCATCTTCCCCACTTTTCAACTCTTTCTAATATTTCAGGAAGCCTGCCAAATTGCTCATAGTTTTAAAGTTTATGAAGAAAAGATATCCGTTATGCATTACATCCTTCCCCCCGACCGTCTTTCAGTGGGTGGAATTAAATAGTTCCTTACGCTACAGCATGGGTAGGCAAACTAAGGCCCGGGGGCTGGATCCGGCCCAGTCCCCTTCTAAATCCGGCCCGCAGATGGTCCAGGAATCAGCATGTTTTTACATGAGTAGAATGTGTCCTTTTATTTAAAATGCATCTCTGGGTGATTTGTGGGGCATAGGAATTCATTCACCCCCCCCCCCAATATAGTCCAGCCGCCCACAAGGTCTGAGGGACAGTGGGGTGGCCCCCTGCTGAAAAAGTTTGCTGACCCCTGTGCTACAGGATAGCTTGCTGAAAACGTGCTGCAAAAAAACAACACAGCCTTCTTTCTCCCCACTGCCCCGCACCTCCATCCTGCATTGAATGCTACCCGAGAAATGGGAAGGGGAAGGAAACATTATACCCAGAGTGTCTGGAATGGAAACTAAACAGGGCTCTGTAGGAGCGAGTAAATAACAGTGCATCTTTGATTTGAGCTGTTCGCCAGTAAAGCGGGCAGTTTAACTTAAACTCTCCCCGTTGCTTATGAGATGGAATGAATGGCTCCAGATAGGGCACACACGGCACTAAAAGTTTCCTGCAGTGAAGCCTGAATGCAGCAGGTAATTGCCATGTTAGAGAGAGAGAGATAAAATGTGATAATATGTAAGGAAACATTTCTTCAATAGAAAGGTGGCAAAGCAATAAACTGGAGAGCTATCCGAATTCTACTAGCCATGAATCTATTTGCTGAGCGTTCAGCTGGCACAGGGAGTAACGGAATACGTTATACCAAAAAGAAAAAGGGGAGGGGGGTGAGTGTGAAAATCTTGGCAGCTGTATCTTTACAAGCAGTCTTTGAAAGAAGAGAGGGAGCGAAAGCAATAGGAAACCGCAGAAGCTGCCTCAGTCTAGACTGTGTACCTTAAGAGGAACTGGGTGCCTCTATGAAGTGTTAAGTGACACCTCCATGTTGCTTTGGGCATTTTCATATGAGAAGATGATGTAGCCTTTGCCCCTCTCTCATGCTAACACACTGGATGGCTTTGAAAGAGGATTAGATACATTGATGGAGGATAAGGCTTTGTTCCCAGTAGTGATGTATGGAAGTGAGAGCTGGACCATAAAGAAGGCTGATCGCCAAAGAATTAATGCTTTTGAATTATGGTGCTGGAGGAGACTCTTGAGAGTCCCATGGACTGCAAGAAGATCAAACGTATCCATTCTGAAGGAAATCAGCCCTGAGTGCTCACTGGAAGGACAGATCCTGAAGCTGAGGCTCCAATACTTTGGCCACCTCATGAGAAGAGAAGACCCCCCTGGAAAAGACCCTGATGTTGGGAAAGATGGAGGGCACAAGGAGAAGGGGACAACAGAGGATGAGATGGTTGGATAGTGTTCTCGAAGCTACCAGCATGAGTTTGACTAAACTGCGGGAGGCAGGGGAAGACAGAAGTGCCTGGCGTGCTCTGGTCCATGGGGTCACGAAGAGTCGGACACGACTAAACAACTAAACAACAACAAGGCTTTGTTCTACCTCTACAGTGGAAGGCAGTCCATTTCTGAAGACCAGTTGCTGGAAAACTGGAGGAGGGGAGAGACCTCTGGCAAGCTTCTCATAGGCATCTGGTTGGCTACTGGGGGGGGGGGGGAAGTATGCTGGACTATATGAAGCACAGGCCAGCAGGCTTCATTTACATTCTTGGGCACTGTCTGCTGTCGGAAGGCTGGAGACTTAACTCTTTTCTGCAATGTAAGGTTCACTTATGCAAAATCCTAAATGAGGAGGTGAATGATGTGTTTGAATTTAAATTTGTTATGTAAAACTTAATAAAAATATATATACATTTTTTAAAAATAAGAAGACAGCCCTGTTTTAGGAAGTTTTTGTTGTTTGATGTTTTGCTGTGTTATTTATATTCTGTTGGAAGCCGCCCAGAGTGGCTGGGCCATCTCATTCAAATGGGGGGGGTACAAAATAATAATAATAATAATAATAATAATAATAATAATAATAATAATAATAATAATACACAGGGTCTCACTGTGTCTTAATTAAATTCTAGCACTCATTGGATCCAGGACTTTAAGGATGCCTAGCATCCACAATTCATAACAATATATACAGACTAAGCATAAAAAGGAATGCTCACAGCATTAATACATCAAAACAGATCCTGCAGCTCCATTAGAGAGACCATTGAAGCCATAGCTTCTGATGCTCAACAGAGAGAAAGTCAGGCCTTTGTCTCTTTCCATCTCTAATATCAAGACTGCCAGTCTATTTTGTTGTCTTTGACACATTCAGACCTTGGTGGCATGCCTTTTCCTGCTCACCTCCCAGAAGGATCTCCAACTAGTAAGATTCAGTAGCAACTCAGGACCCTAGCTTACATTACAAAGCAGACACTTAATGGACCTTGACAGGCTATTTACATAAAAAAAGAAAGTGCTTTTGGCCATTTTAGCCATCCCTGTTTGGGCAGACGGCTATACAGCTATCAAACTACAAAGCTGCAAGGGCACCAGAGAGGATATCCATTGCAACCTCAAATACAATTAAAAAATCCTTAATTAATATCCATTTCGTAGTTGTTATTGGGGGCGGGGAGGGGAAGCAAACAGAAGAGGAACATTTTGATTCAATTAATTAATTTAACCAAAAGCATATACAGTGGTATCTTGGTTCTCAGACTTAATCCTTTCCGGAAGTCCGTTCCAAAACCACAGCGTTCCAAAACCAAGGTGCGCTTTCCCATAGAAAGTAATGCAAAATGGGTTTAAAACAACCCCTAAAATAGCAATTTAACATGCTTTTTACTATCTAATGAGACCATTGATCCATAAAATGAAAGCAATAATCAATGTACTGTACTATAAAATAAATAAGACAGTATTGTAGATGGTAAAAAATCAAAATAACTTTTTTTTCTTACCTGCACTGATGATAGTCATTGTCTGGATGGGGAGCTTTTATCCATTTCTGCAGTCACACAATCAGTCAATCAATCAGTAGCTTAACTCGGTTCCACACAGTCACAAAAGCAAATTAACCCCAAAAGTCTCAAAAACAAAAATTCAAAATAAATAGCAAAAACAAAAGCACCAAACTTAATCTGCTCCGGAAGTCTGTTTGACGTCCAAAATGTTCAAAAACCAGGGCTTCTGATTTGTGCAGGTGCCTTGGAAACAACAGCTGACAGCCGCATCGGACATTCAGCTTCCGAAAAACGTTCGAAAGCCGTTAAGCTTACTTTTGGGTTTTTGGCGTTGGAGAACCAAGGCATTTGAGAACCAAGGTATGACTTGATTGTGATAAAAACCTCAAAGATGTTACAATAATTAACAGAATCATTAAAAACAGTTACCAGTAAAAAAATTAAACACATCAACAAATGGATTTCTTAATTATTTAACAAAATAACATACAAATAAGCATTATGGCCAGTCCCGGTTCTCACTCTGCCTGATACTAGAAAGAAATAGGATAGGGAGAAATCTCCTTCTCTACATTATCTCACAGGTTCCCTCTGTGCTACTGTGAAAATCACTGTAGGCTGAGTCTCACCAGCCATCCATGGGAAAGAAATTAATAAAGCAAAGAGTATTGAATAGGATGGAGACATGTAAGAACACTGCAGTGGCCCGACTTCTGCCCTGGGCAGTCATTGGATGAGGCACATCTACCCCTTCACTTTTCCCACACCCTAACTTTAGGACTGTACAGTGGTACCTCAGAAGTCGAATGGAATCCATCCAGAAGTCCGTTCGACTTTCAAAACACTTGGAAACCAAGGCGTGGCTTCCTACGGGCTGCAGGAGCTTCCTGCACTCAATTGGAAGTGCAGAAGCCACGTCGGACGTCCGGGTTCCAAAGAACGTTCGCAAACCGGACCACTGACTTCCGGGTTTGCTGTGTTCGGGAGCCAAAACGTTCGACTCACAAGGCGTTCATCAACCAAGGTACGACTGTATTGTTTTGTGGCATTTACAACAAATTATTTTAGTCCGCTCTGATAATGCAGTTGAAGGTCAGAAGGCACATCTAAATAATAAAAAATAAACATAAATTATGCATCTCATAATGGCATATTTATTTATGAGCAGGCCTTCTGAGCCTGATAGCAGTAGAATAACCCTCCTCCGCATTTTATTTTCCCTTCCCTTCCCAAAACCAAATGTATATTCAGCACTGTGCTCAGCTGCACAAAGTGGACCAATCCTTCATTTCCAACTACGTCTAGATAGTGTGGGAGGATAGCTGTCTGTCAAACACTGTAGCTGTCCTTAGAAATCCTAAAGATATACAAGCTCTTAAGTTTTATAGGTATTTTTTTTAAGGCTTCTGCAATGCAGCAAATCAAGCTATATGCCTGATACTATGATTTCATTTTAAATCTGCTAGGAACGTTGACAAATTGAACTTAAACTTTATTTTGTTGACGGATCAATATGCACTTCATAGTCATGGAGAAAAGGCTTCTTGCTTTAACATTAATAACGCCTAATGTGTTTGATATGCGACATCAAGAAACATTTAGAAAACAACAACTCCACCAATCATACCGTATACCATTTTCCGAATTGCAAAAATAATAAACAAAGTGGAGAATGATACATAAACAAGAGCCATTGCTCTGTCATCTTCAAGCGGATCTACACTTGCAGCAGAATCACATGTTCCAGCTTTCCCTGAACTGAGAAACCTATGAAAAATAATGCATTTGCTATTTTCTTATTTTTTAAGAAATAGTAATATTTTATTATGAACCTTGATTTCTCTTCTTTAAAATGTTAAGTATGTGCATTTCTGATTATTTCTAAATGTGCATCTGCATATTGGATACAAAGCCTAGTCCTCTTTTGTCCTCTCTTTTGATGGTTTCAGCAATGCACTCTGCAAGGCTCAACAGTTTGCTTAAAACACTCCTTACTTAAAACTCCAAAGTCTGATTTCTATCGTATGCAAAATACATATGAAGGTGCTATGAAGTTTGATCGCATTTTCCTCCTCTGCTGCGTCCTGCCATAACTCCCTCCCTTTCGATTGCTAGCTGCTTGGAGCAGGGACATCACTCATGGTTTTACTTATGTGACTCCAGAATGTACCATATATATATTGTATAAATAAATGTATGAATAATTGTCTTGCCAAATGCAAGGTGGTTCTTTCAGTGAGATTCAGAAGCAATACAAACACAAGTGAGTGAGAAGATTAAAGATTTTATTCTAAACAGCAAGCATTATATACCTTACCAAACAAGCACTTTGATCTGCCACTGAGAAGCCCTCAAGATGTGGCAAAGTGACCCCAAGGTAGTTTCAGGTTTCACAGCCCTGCGATCGATCAGCCCATGCATGAGCTTCTCTGAACTATGCCCCCAAACCATGCAATTTATAGATCAGAAGGTCGGCGGTTAAAATCCCCGCTACGGGGTGAGCTTGGTCCCTGCTCCTGCCAACCTAGCAGTTCGAAAACACGTCAAAGTGCAAATAGATAAATAGGTACCGTTCCGGCGGGAAGGTAAATGGCGTTTCCGTGCGCTGCTCTGGTTCGCCAGAAGCAGCTTAGTCATGCTAGCAAGATGACCTGGAAGCTGTACACCGGCTCCCTCAGCCAATAAAGTGAGGTGAGCCCCGCAACCCCAGAGTCATCCGCGACTGGACCTAACAGTCAGGGGTCCCTTTACCCTTACCTTTAACCTGTATGGTTTGCCTGACTGCCTACATATTACTAGCTACCTACAGATAATTCATTAGCTAGCCACCTCTCCCAATGTCTCACTTCAAAGGAGGAAGGTACACAGCACTATTACTTCCTTCCACATACAGTGGTACCTCGGGTTACATACGCTTCAGGTTACATACGCTTCAGGTTACAGACTCTGCTAACCCAGAAATAATACCTCAGGTTAAGAACTTTGCTTCAGGACGAGAACAGAAATCGTGCTTTGGCGGCGTGGCAGCAGCAGGAGGCCCCATTAACTAAAGTGATGCTTCAGGTTAAGAACAGTTTCAGGTTAAGAACGGACCTGTGGAATGAATTAAGTACTTAACCCAAGGTACCACTGTAATAGGGCATTAAAAGGCTGTTCTCAGCCATCAAAGAGCAGAACAAGAGACAGAGAGAGGAAGTAAACAGAGGCAGGAAGAAATGTGCATGCTAGATCAACTAACTCCTCAAAATTACAATTATCATCCGGAAAAGATTGCCCATGCAATAATACTGTTATGTATTTTTTTATTGCATTCCACAAATGTGCAGTTAAAAGCAGTTAAAGGAAACAGCAGATCTATGTTGAGGAGAGAGAGAGAGAGAGAGAGAGAGAGAGAGAGAGAGAGAGAGATCTCCAGCTGTGAAAGACTGTTGGGACAATAGTGTCTACAGTTATTTTATGGAAAGTGCAGATAGTTGGTGCCTGTCCTGCTGATGATAAAGCCAAGGTTGCAGGTCTGATCCTCATATGGGACAGTGGAATATCCTGCCTTGCAGGGGGTCAGCCTAGATGATCCTCAAGGTCCCTTCCAACTTTACAATTCTATGATTCTATCCAACAGGAATGTGTGTGTTTTATTATTATTATTTTATTTTTCAATTTTTATTTATACTTTTCAAATTTATACATTTCATTAATTTTACAGTCATTTTAGCATTTCAAAGTTTGACTTTCTTTCCCCTCTTTCTGCATTTCCTTAAATTTATTTTTTAATATCTTCTGCATATCCAAATTCATTTAATTATCTACTTTAAATATAAACTCTTATGAAACTGCAGGTTATTACAATAATCCTGCCAATGTTTTTATCTGTTTGCAATTTATCCGTAAATATTAAATAAACCATTTCCATTCTTTTATTTAAAAAGTTTGTTATCTTGATTTCTTATTCTTCCAGTATATTCCATAAGTTTTTGTATCCATTCTTCCTTTGTTGGGACTTCTGCTTCTTTCCATTTTGGGGCGAGTAGCATTCTTGCTGCTGTGGTAGCACACATAAATAAATTACTATACAATTTAGGTCTCCATAATTCCCAAAAGAAAAGCTTCTGGGGTTTGTTTTTTACAAAAGTTATTTTGAACATCCTTTTTCATTCATTATATATCATTTTCTAGTAATAACAGGAATGCTATTCCACAAAACAGCCACGCCGAAATCCCTGTGCCAGTGGTGGACCTCAGGTTCTCAAATTCCAGTGGCTCCCTGTGCAACTCCAAAATATGCCCCCCCCCCGCCTCTCACCTTCCATTCAACATAATAGTTACAGAGCCCCCCATGTTGCCCCAAGGCTCTGTACCCAGTGCAACTGGTCACACTTCCCTAAATCTGACTCTGCCTGCATCAGGGTCTGTGGAGCAGAGTTGTGATATCTTTGGAACTTACAGAAGTAGCTCTGCAACAGACCACAGTGATCTACCAAGAAGGTTCTTCAAGGACCCTGGTCCCAAGCTATATAGGGCCTTACATGTTACCAACACCTTAATCTTGGCCTGCTAGTAGATGGGCAGCCATTGCAAATCCCCAAGGAAGGTGTTGGTGGTAGTTTGCCCTCCACAAGCTGCAGGCTGCCATTAGATGGAGACCTTGCAATCTCCAAGTTCCAAGCTTCAAGTTACAAAAAAGGAGATTCCAGCTAAACATCAGGGAAAACTTTCTGACAGTAAGAGCTGTTTGACAGTGGAAGGGACTCCCTCAGGAGGTGGTGGACTCTCCTTCCTTGGAGGTTTTTAAGCAGAGCTTGGATGGCCACCTGTCATGGATGCTTTAGCGGAGATTCCTGCATCACAGGCCTAGATGGCCCTTGGGGTCCCTTCCAACTCTACAATTTTATGATTCTATTATTCCTTCTTCACCAGACCGTGAAGATCGAAACTATAAATGGAAAGCAATTGGAGGAGAAGGGGGCAGAAGCTGAAGAAAGAACTGTGGGCGTATTAATGTAACCTTGTATTATGTTAACTGTATTTCTGTAATACTGGTTGTTCTGTAGGTTGTTGTTTCTTTAGTTTACTGTACACTACTTAGAGGTAGAGAGGTGATAGACGATAGATAGATAGATGATAGATAGATAGATAGATAGATAGATAGAGGATAGATAGAAGATAGATAGATAGATAGATAGATAGATAGATAGATAGATAGATAGATAGAGGATAGATAGAAGATAGATAGATGATAGATAGATAGATAGATAGATAGATAGATAGATAGATAGAGGAGGATAGAGAGAGAGAGAGAGAGAGAGAGAGAGAGAGAGGTGTGTGTGTGTGTGTGAGAGAGAGAGAGAGAGAGAGAGAGAAAGAGAGAAAGAGAGAGTGCAAGTATAGAAATGGTGTAAAAAACACCGTATTTTTCGCCCTATAAGACACACTCTTTCCCCTGCAAAAATGAAGGGGAAATGTGTGTGCGTCCTATGGGGCGAATGCAGGCTTTCGCTGAAGCCCGGAGAGTGAGGGGGGTCGGTACGCACTGACCCCTCTCGCTCTCCAGGCTTCAGGAAGCTATCCGCTAGCCGTGGGAGACCCAGCTCTCCCAGGGCTAGCGGAGAGCTTGCCTGCACCCAGAAGCTTGGGGCGCGCTGAGCTCCGCACGCCCCAATCTTCGGGATTAGCGCAGCGCACTTGGGGGGGGAATAAAAAAAATTATCTTTATTTCCCCCCAAAAAAACTAAGTGCGTCCTATGGGCCGGTGCGTCCTATGGGGCGAAAAATATGGTACTACTAGTATTATTACTATAATTCACAATGCTATACAAATTCCAGATGAGTAGTCATGTTAGTCTGCTGCAGGAAGACAAAGGCTAGCCCTTTATTATGAAATAGCTTGGCTTTATATAAATTCTACAGAAAGTGCAGCTGAAACAAAACAAAACAAAAAGCAAACTCCAAAGTGACAACTTACTTGCACAAGTAGGACATCTGTGCAGGGAAAAGGTGAAGCCGGTGAAATAAATGCAGACCATCTGGCTTAAGTATCTTGACAGGGGGGAAATGAGTAACATATTTCGGAGAGGTAAAGGTCTGGTTTAATTGTTTCTTAGGTTAGAAACAAACCCTTTATGGGCCACCACTTAGTAAATGAATTCTAATTAAAAGCCATTCTGCAGAGAAGCTGGCAGTGATGAAGAGAGGGAGTTGTGCTCATGTTGCCATGAACATTGTGCACAAACAACACACACACACTTGCACTTTCTCTTCTGTTGCAAATAACAAACGGTCCTCTGAATTACATAATCATTAAATGAAACCATGCATCAAGTTTCTCTTGTCAGGGGACCCTTCAAAAGTTTAACCTAATAGAAACCCTTTTTTAAAATAAATAAAAACCAAAGGGAACGATAAAAGACAGAATTGTCACGGCGCTTGTCAACAGCTTGAGACTTGGCTGCGACAAACAGCAGGGAAATTATTCGATAAACATTTGCAGAATTAGAAATCACTTCCCTTTCCCATCTGCACACATTTTCTTTGAACATTTGTCCACACAGTTTTCAGTGAAATCAGCAGCTCCGGCTGCCAGCGGTTATACGGGAACTATTTGTTAGCGGGTATCTCTTTGGCGATCTCTTCGGGAATGAGAGAGTCTGGGAAAGAGCACAAAGAATATTGCTTCAAAAGAGATTCATGGTTGGGGAAGGAAGGGGCAAATGTGCAGCTGAGAGCTCCTCTAGAGTAATCACACTTGGCTTTTATGGAAGCATTATACAGTGGTACCTCGGAAGTCAAACAGAATCCGTTCCAGAAGTCTGTTTGACTTCCAAAACATTCGGAAACCAAGGCACGGCATCTGATTGGCTGCAGAAAGCTCCTGCAGTCAACCAGAAGCCGTGGAAGTCGTGTCAGATGTTCGGGTTCCAAAGAACGTTCACAAACCAGAACACTCTGTTATGTACTAAGCTTGGATCCTAGAACAATAGGCAGATAGGATCCTAGAATGCAACAACTGATTGGCTTGCAGGAGAAGACCAATCAGGCTCCAGGAGGGAAGCAGAATCAGCCAATCAGATGGGATTCATTGTGTAAATAATGTATATAAAAGCCTGAGGTTTGGGGGGCAATTCAATCACTGTTTTAACAAGCTGCAATAAAGATCATGAAATTACTGCAGGACTCCGAGTATATTTCAACTCACTTCCGGGTTTGCGGCATTCGGGAGTCAATATGTTTGACTCGCAAGGCATTCGGGATCCAATTCGGGATGCTGCTACTGAATGAAGTTCAATGGGTGAGGATCACCTGGCAACTACTTTTATATGTCTTTTTTTGTGTGCCTGGAAAATATCTTCTCAATTTCCTAAACCTTTCAAATCATGCTGTAGCTTTTAGCACTGTTTCAGCTCTATTGATCTTTATTTGTTCATCTCCAATTTGTTTGACCTGGTTTTTATTATTATTTTGTACAGTGCTTTTAATGTTGCATTTTATTTTATTGCCTTGTTTTGTTTGTTAGATTTTTATACTGTGAGACACCCAGAGAACTTTTTGCTGTAGGGAAGCCTATAACTAATACAAATAAATCCTGTTAGATGTCTGTATCATAGATGCTAAAAAGGTTTATTTAATTACCTTTTAAAAATCTGACTCATCACTCAGAAGGGACCATCCAGAGTAGCTTACAGCTCACTCAGAATGACAGCCCCTGCCTTTAGGCTTTCAATTCATAGAGACACGACACAAAAGGAAAATTGATTGGGAGAGAGGAGGAAAGAGTGAGGCAGAGCTCCCCAGGTTTTCATACCAAGTGTACAACCCATGGACCACACACTGTCTTGTCATGCAGGGGGAGGGGGTGAGCAAGGCCAAAATTGGATTCCACACACCCCCAGCCCTCAAGTTACCTTCCCAAGCAAGGCACCAAGCTTTGGGAAGAAGGTGTGAGGCTCTGGCAGGGTCCTAGAGCCCTTCCAGCTTCTTCCCAAAGTTGGAAAAGCACTAGCTAGGCTTTGGGAGGAAGCAGGAGGACTCTAGGACCTTGTCAGAGCCTTCACACCTTCTTCCCAAAGCCCTGCACTCCACTTACCCAGCTCTGGGAAAGCAGCATGAGGGATGGGTGGATGTCAGATGTAGCCGAGGGCCACCAAAAAGGCCTTGAGGGCCACGCATTGGACCAGTCTGATGTGAGTTATTTGGTATGACTACGCTCCACAGCAGAGCTTTCCAAACTGTGTGTTGCAACACATTAGTGTGTCGGCTGCAGTGTGTAGGTTTGTCGCATGAACACTTCCCTTGCTTCTCACGGGGTTGGAAAGGGGTTAGTTTAACCTCCGGTTTGCTAGCAAAACTGAATTAATGTTTCACGAAATGATGCATGTCTAAAAAGTGTGTTAACAACATGAAACATCTGGAAAGCTCTGTGCAGCATGTGCTCATATTATTAGCGTAAGGAGTTATAAAGGGACTCTTGAACAATGGATGTGAAGCGATGTGCTAGTTGTCATAAAATACTTTCTTAGAGTCACCTTTGATGAAACACATCTTTAAAGCCCTAAACGGCCTCAGCCCACTATAACTGAAGGAGTGTCTCCACCTCCATCGTTCAGCCCAGACACTGAGGTCCAGCTCCAAGGGCCTTCTGGCAGTTCCCTTCCTGTGAGAAGTGAGGTTACAGAGAACCAGGCAGAGGGCCTTCTAGGTAGTGCTGCCCACCCTGTGGAACGCCCTCACGTCAGATGTCAAGGAAATAAATGACTACCTGACTTTTAGAAGACATCTGAAGGCAACCCTGTTTAGGGAAGTTTTTAATGTCTGATGTTTTATCGTGTTTTTAATCTTCTGTTGGGAGCTGCTCAGAGCGACTGGGGTGGGGCCTGGCCAAATGGATGGGGTATAAATAAAGAAATGCATTATTATTATTGTTGTTGTTGTTGTTGTTGTTGCTGTTGTTGTTGTTGCTGTTGTTGTTTTAGAACCAGGGTTTCCAATCCAGACTGGAACTCTAGCAGAGAAAATTGGGCTTGACCACTTGCTCCTGCTGTAGTCCTGATATTGATCGAGTGTCAAGGATTGGCTGGATGAGGAGGAGTGGTGGAATCTCCCTAACCAAGACCACCACCCCCCGGGAAAGCATGGAGGAAGAGGATTTGGATCCTGGATCCTGGTGGTGGGAAACCGGCCACACCCCAGATGAGGGAATGATCTGGAAAGTACTGGAGGCTGGGAGCTTGAGGGACAGCAAAGAGGCAGAAACAGGAATCAGACTTCTCCCACAGAGCCACTCTGACAGCTTGCAGCCCCCTGCACTCCCAGAATGAGGCATTTTTTTGCATGTTACTGAGCCGAGAGCCAGGCAGACACAGAGAGGGTCCTTCAGAGTACACCACAGCAGAAGAACACAGAGGAAGGGTCCTGACACCCAGGGCTAGGTAGTGAAGGTGGAGCTACAAACCAGTCCGGACAACTGCTTTATTAAGACACGAGCAACCATTAGAAGTCTTTGTGTGTTCTATGTTCTGTTTCCTTAATAAAGAAACTAACGGTAGGTAGGCCAAGTCTCTCTCTCTCTCTCTCTCTCTCTCTCTCTCTCTCTCTCTGTCTGTCTCTCTGACCTGTGAACAACCTGCTCTCCTTGTTGGCGGTGCAAGTGAAAGTTTATTTCTAATGCAAAAAGCAAGTGCAGACGAAAGGATTAAAGCCCCTCCCTCCCCATTCTGGGGTCCCAATTACGATGAGCCCCACTTCCTCGCCAACACCTATATTGACTATTTAAAAATCTTTCACACTTCTGCTAATTGCACAATGACATTTCTTCTACTTTGACCTTTCTTTAAGAGGTGAAACCTTCTGAGATAGGAGATGGTAAATCATGCTAGAATGTCAAGCTCTTTGTGATTATGATCCATCACTGTAGAAGTTCCGAGTTCAGGGTGGGAAATGACTAATTTCTGGAGTGCTTATCTAACATCAGATCCTAACGCTGAAGCTTGTTGATACTTAATCATGCATCAGCCGTGAATGTGGGCTGCAAACACAACCACTAAGCCTCTATCTGCCTCGTTTCTGTATTTTAAAGAGGCTTCCAGCTGGCTTTCCTTCAAGAGCTTAAAGGGTAAAAGGCGAGCACATCACACAATTTTTCCAAAGGAGCCCAGAAGAGCTGGTTTGCCAAAGACACAGTCCCTGATTGCCAATCGCGCTTCGAAGTTCTAATCAGATTGGACTTTCGCGTTGTGAATAGCTCTGTGAAGATTCCCACAGGGCACGGTGCTTAGCATCTTTTCATCTTCGAATACACATTTCCCCCCCTCCCAGAGCTCATCTAAATGCCATCTTTGTATCATACTTCTGCCAAGAGCAATCAGATTTATTGCTCCTTAACGTCATTTAAATAATTTATTTAGCTGGGTTTCATCTTTCCTCAGACACCGACAAGGGACCTGGAATCAGCCCCAAATAAAGCTTCTCAGGTGCAGTAGCTACTTGGAACAGGAAAACATCAAAACCAAAAACAGTGATTTAATTAAGAAACCCTTTGGTAAACTCATTAGTTCTCAATAGGCAGGACCAGGCAGATCTAATTGATGAGCCAGTATCTGGGAAGAGCTACAGCTCAGAGGTAAGACCACCAACAAAGGGAAGTACCATCACCTGGGGGTCCTAGGTTTATGTTCCTTAGGGACAGGACCATAGCTCAGTGGTAGAACATCTGCTTTGCATGAAGAAGGTTTCAAGTTCAATTCCTGGCTTCTCAGAGTAGAACTGGGAGAGACTCTCCATCTGAAAACTTGTAGAGCTGCTTCTGGTCAGTGTAGACAGTACTGAGCAAGATGAACCAAAGGTCTCTGTACTGAGCAAGATGAACCAAAGGTCTCTGTACTGAGCAAGATGAACCAAAGGTCTCACTCAGCATAAGGCAGCTTTCTATGTTCATGAAGCATGTTCTTTTCAGGCAGAAATTCTCAGGATCGGTTCCTAGTGTGTGTCCAGTCAAAAGGCTGTCAGATTGTACAGATTGTACAGTCCACTTGTAACAAAACAGCAGGCCTTATACACTTGTAACAAAACAGCAGGCCTGGATGATAGCAGACCTTGGGAAGTTAATGTTGATCAGAATAGACAATACTGAGCTAGATGTATGTTTGTGAGGTCATGCCATTATTACTATGACCACAGTGCTATCAGGCCACATTGGCAATCAGTAGTGAATGGTGCAATGGGATAGCAGCACTCACCTCAACTTTCAATAGCTGTCCTTACTGCTTACTGCAGCAAGGGAATAGGAAGGTCAGTTGCAAACACACCACCAGCAGCATTGATCTGGCTTAGCTGGTGCATTTGCACCGTGTTGACCTCTCCATTGCCTTGCCCCTCACCCTCCCCAACCTGGTGGGCACCAGTGACATCAGGTGAGTGCCACCGTCTCCCTGTCAGCTGCTACTGCAAGATACTGGATGTAAGAAAGAAGAATGAAGAAGTATCCTGTTCTGTGGAGTGACATAACCAAAATCCAAATGTCCACATTTTTATACATCCTTGAGTCTTATCAACTGAAACTCATTCAACACACAACATGACTGCTCTGGACCCCTGCTGAGATCCATCTGCTGTAACAGTGGAGTCAAGGTCCCAGCAGATGCGGGTGATATTATCCACAAAGTGCTTTGCAAACAAGTCACAGCCAGCTATCAGTTCTGTCAACCTCCTTCAGGCCAGACCGTAAAAGGCCCCACCTGGAAAAGCTCTGCGGGATGGCGCAATGAGAATGCAATAGAAGCCACAAAGTATGCCTTCTTTGCTGCCTTCACTGCCGCTAGGTAGGTTCAATAATGAACCATTGTTCAGTTGCATTTGACTGGCATTTTCATCTACTCACATTCAAGCTGTTTGTTTCCTTGCCCAGGGAGCCAAAAAGGCACCACGAAGTGGGAAAGGGTCTCAGGGGCAATCATGTCAGTAGCCCAAGTTATTCAGAATTCCCAGAAGTTGATCAGGGCTTCAACAGGCCAGTCTATCAGCCAGAAAATCCCCAGAACCATTTGAAACCCATTGGATCCATCAGCCTCCGAGGGCAGGCCATCCTCAGAAGTCCCCCACCTCTATAGAGGGGGAAAGGTGCTGAAAGCTGGCTTCATTAGCTACGAACCCCAGAATCTGGGATCCTCTCGAAAATGGTGCCAAAGTTTATTCACACCTGGGTTTGAGTGGGTATTGCTCCATTTGTGGGGCACTGCAAAATACAGGGTTTTTGCTGCAAAACTTTTGCAAAACTTTGGCACCAGTATGGAGTAAATTGGACAACGTTGGGTTTGGAGGCATTAGCTACATTTTGATGTATCAATTACTCCATTTGTGGGATGCTGCAAAACGTGGAGGTTTTGCTGTAATACGATTGCAAAACTTTGACACCCATTTCATGGGGATCCCAGATTTTGTGGTTCATAGTTAATTAAGCTCTGAAAGCCTCAATCTCAGCAGGAAGTGATCTGACCATGACTGGATATTGACTGATGTCAATATCCTCCATTTTCAGAACCACCTCTTCCTGCCTAGTTGATAAAGCAAAGTCCAGAGTGTGGCCTGCCTCATGCACTGGGCTGGTGACATGTTGGGACGGTCCCATGGTTGTCATGGCAGCCATGAAGTCCTGAGCCAATGTGGTGTAGTGGTTAGGAGCGGTAGACTCGTAATCTGGTGAACCGGGTTCGCGTCTCCGCTCCTCCACATGCAGCTGCTGGGTGACCTTGGGCCAGTCACACTTCTTTGAAGTCTCTCAGCCCCACTCACCTCACAGAGTGTTTGTTGTTGGGGAGGAAGGGAAAGGAGAATGTTAGCCGCTTTGAGACTCCTTCGGGTAGTGGTAAAGCGGGATATCAAATCCAAACTCTTCTTCTACCCCAGAGCCAGTTGCCTCAGCATGAATATTGAAGTGCCCCCAAACCAGCAGTCTGGGAGGCCTCAACACTGCCTCTGAGACCAGCTCTGTCAGCTCAAGCAGGAAGAATACTAGGCAGCGAGGCGGACAGCAAACCAGCAGAATCCCTAATCTGTCCCAACTGCCCAATGCCAGGAATGTGAGGCTGTAGACATTGTGAATGTTATGTTCTTTCTTTGGGGAAAATAAATTAGTCATTTCAGCATGGCCACAAGCCTTCTCTAGCAGGGGCACTTGGAACAGCCAGTATGGGATGAGATGCAGGGAAAATTAAAAGAGTCCAGGGCAGGAAGCCAGAAGAGAAAATTTTCCATAACTAGCAGCTCCCACAAGGCTTAACCACAGTAGCTACCAAAGGATGCTGCCTTATAAACTGCTCCTTCTAACTCAAACTCTTTCCACAGCCCCTTATTTAACATAGTTTTAAGTGATATGAGCTTCCTTTCCCTTGCTGTCCCATAACCTCAATAAAACATGAATTATCTCATTTCACTTCCTACAGCATCTGCTTCCCAATTGCGCAGTTATGTAAACGTTGGCTGTAGTGTGTATTCTCTTTACAACACATGAAGACTCTGGGTTGCTTTCCAGGTTTGCCTTTTATAAATGGCAAAAGGATTTACATTTCTTACCATTTAATAATATGCAATGGCCCCAGGCAGCAGTAACTGGACTTGTTGTGGCTTGCTATTCTAAAAAAAAAATCTGTTATTTTCCTTCAAGATAATCCTAATGTACACCATTGTCATTTCCTGTTAAAGGCATCCATATTTAAACTGCTGTTCTTCTAGATGACATTTGAGTCTCAAAATGCAAAGCGCCTTTTGTTACTTGGTAAGAATTCTTGCACGGCATTAGAATAAATAGAATATCTCAAAGAGGAATTAAATGAGCGTCATTTGTGGTCCTTGGCACATCAGCAGAAGATGCTTGTAATATATGTTTGATTACACTTTCACAGTGAAAATATCTGCTTGTTTTGATTCGAAATGTTTGGCACTGTGCCTTATTCTTAGAATATGCTTCATGGCCCAATGCTATGAACAATGGACTTGAAGCAATGATCTACAGAAGCTGGCATAAGGGTCTTAGCATGGTGCTTAGTGTTGCATAGTGATTAGCCATCCTCTCAACTCAGATCAGTCTAGAGTCCTACTATGTGAGTCCTTTCTCCCTATACCCTGTTTCAAATTCTGCTCAAAATACTATGTGTTGCTTAATACACAGAATCTTAACACTTGCACATACATATTTAACAGGAACAGCTGATACTTTTATGAGACATGGGACAATGAATCCTTTGAGATACAGTGGTACCTCGGGTTACATACGCTTCAGGTTACAGACTCCACCAACCCAGAAATAGTACCTCGGGTTAAGAACTTTGCTTCAGGATGAGAACAGAAATTGTGCTCCGGCGGCGCAGCGGCAGCAGGAGGCCCCATTAGCTAAAGTGGTGCTTCAGGTTAAGAACAGTTTCAGGTTAAGAACGGACCTCCGGAACGAATTAAGTACTTAACTCAAGGTACCACTGTATAGATATGTATTTTCTTCCGGGGTGGAGTGGGGTGGTGGTGTCAAAATGGACTTTTGACTCCAGCTGGAGGTGAATGTCTATCATGATGCCTTCCGACCTAAATAACCTATGTCTGAAGTGTACTATGACATTTGAAGAATCTCTGATGTGCACAAAGGATGTCGTACAAGAGAGATGGAGAACCAGTGGACTTCCAGATGCTGTTGAACTCCAACTCTCATCATCCTTGAACATTGACCATGCTGTCTGAGTCTGAAATTCAGCAACACTCAAAGGGCCACAGTGTGCGGCAGCAGAGAAACCAACCCACATGGCAGGTTGCCTGGAATGGACAAGACAAGAGAAAAATCTTACCATCCATTTTTATTCAATATTCACAGAGAGAGGCTTGGGAATGTGGCCTCTCGGAATAATGGTGTTGCTTAGAGTGAGTCTCCACCCCTCCTTTTCTCCCATTATACGTCATCACTATGAGTGCTAAGATCCCAGGTTCAGTTTCCAGTTAAAGGACCCCTAGTAGCAAGGGTGGGAGAAACCCTTCATCAGGCCTTGGAGAGCATATGCCAGTCAGAGCAGACAATATTGGCCTACATGAAATCAACTACAGTGGTACCTCGCAAGACGAACGCCTCGCAAGACGGAAAACCCGCTAGACGAAAGGGTTTTCTGTTTTGGAGGCGCTTTGCAAGACGAATTTCCCTATGGGCTTGCTTCGCAAGACGACAGCCCATAGGGAAATATCCGGGACAGTGGGGAAGCGCAGAGCGTCTTCTCCACTGTCCTCGGACCTCCTCCGAAGCCGGGCGGTGGGGCGGGAACGCCTCCTCCCGCCGCGGGCTTCGGAACGCTGCTCCGAAGCCGGGTGGCGGAAACACCTTCTGAAGGCGGGCGGGGGGCGAAAGTCTTTGTCCCCCCTGCCTGCCTTCCCAGGGGCTTTTAAATCGCCCCGGACAGTGGAGAAGTCCTCCGCTGTCCCAGGGTTTTTTAAAATGCTGGGGGCGGGAAGAAAAGCCCTTCTCTCCCCCCCGCCCGCCTTCAGAAGAGGTCCGGGGACAGACTGTCCCCGGACCTGGTCTGAAGGCGGTTTCCCTAGGAACGCATTAATTGATTTTCAATGCATTCCTATGGGAAACCGTGCATCGCAAGACGAAAAACTCGCAAGAAGAAGAGACTTGCGGAATGAATTAATTTCGTCTTGCGAGGCACCACTGTATCTGATTATGCTCAGCACCTTTACGTAAGTACAGAATATGATGTGAGAGTGTGTTGTGGTAAGTCAGGCTGCTATCTAACCCCATCTCTCATGAGAGTAAGCCCATTGAATTCAATAGGAATTACTTCTGAGTAATCATAGTTTAGGGTCGCTGTGTTAATAACTTCAGTCCAGTGAGCTGTGCTCCAGGTCCACACAGTAGCTGATTCTCTGCGGCCGGCAAGCTTTAAACAGCAAAATGTCAACATGAAATACAATTCACTTTTCTCCTTGTTGACCCATTTGGGCATTAGAACGAAAGCTAGTTGTTTATAACCCAAGTCAACTGATGGGCTACAATTATTGCATTAACAAAAAACTTCCTCCCTAGCAAGATTAATGTTGAGCCTGCTGATTAGCTTGTATTAGGAAATTAAAATATATTTAAAATAGAAGAGGAGGACATACTGATAACGCCCTGGGAGAATTTAGTAGCTTTAAAAAATCAATAGGACAGAACATTTCCTTTGTTTGCAATGGGATTTCAGTTAAGAGGACAGTCAAATCAAGTTCTGCACAGTATCTTTGACTGGGGAAGTTATCTGTGGAACACTGATTAGTTTCGAGTACCTATTTCTGTCCTCACTTAACTTCTTCAGTCAATGTTGATTATCAGTCCACATCCCGACAACTTTCTAATTGCATGTTAAAAAATACCGCTGCCTAACTTGACCACTTAACTTGCGGCGATGCTGCTTCATAATATGGTAGTACAAAACTTTTCAGCCCGTGCTTCCAACATGGATTTAAGGAAAACGCATTGTATGTAATTTCAGAAAAGGCAAAAAATGAAATATAAGCCTTCTTCTGGCGATATGATTCAACATCACCCATTTCAGAGGGCCCAAGGAGAAGGTGATGACAGAGGACGAGATGGTTGGACAGTATTCTCGAAGCTACCAGCATGAGTTTGACCAAACTGCGGGAGGCAGTGGAATACAGGAGTGCCTGACGTGCTCTGGTCCATGGGGTCACGAAGAGTTGGACACGACTAAACAACAAAAACAAACACTCAAGGCTCTAAAAAACATGGATTGTTCCATTGGTTCTGAAAGTCCCCCAATTCTGACAGTCACCATCCATAAGAATACAAGAGAAGCTTGCTGGAACCAGCCAATGACCCATCTTAGTGCAGCATACTATTCTCACAGTGGCCAACCATATGCCTGTGGGAAGCCTGCCCCAGCACTCTGCTTGCCCCTACTGCCCCCTCACAAGATCATTTCATCTGCTGAAGAGGGCTCTGCTTGAACTCTTACCAAGGATGGTTCCCAAATCCCTCACATCTCTGTTTCTCACCTGATTTGGGACATCCAAATTACCTTGCCTTGTTTCCAATATGGATGCAAGGCGAGCGTTGTGAGTTACCAAGGTCTGCAGTCATCATTTCCATTGTTTTGTTTTTATTGATTTCAGAATCCTGTTCAGAGCGTTGTGTGCACATGGCTTGCTCCTGCTCTCATTCCTCAGTCTATCATCGTCTTCCCACTCCTCTGCATTCCTGATACGCATGCAGTTTGCTACAGATTTCAGTTCCCTGTGTTCATTATTGTCTTCCCTTCCCCAAACTCTCCATCACTGATATGAATGCGTACATTGATAAAGCACTTCAAAAACTGATGTGATCATAATTACAGCTGGATCAAGATTCTTGTGTGTTTTACCAATGGACAGAAGTGTGTGTGTGTTGGCATTTCAGAAGCAATGGGAATAAATTGAGGCAAGGCATGAAAATGGGGAGGAGATAGAAATAAATAACCTTCCCCACTTTAGTAATCTCCAAGTCATTCTGACCTGAGTCCAACCTGCCTTGCAATTTTGCACTGACTCATAACTGGTTTGTTGTTTTACCAATACACAGGAATCTGTGTGTGCTGTGTATCACCAACCTATGCAGTCTTTATAGTTACCATTGTTGACATTTCAAAAGCAAGGAGGGATGGGGAAAAACCCATTTCACTTCAGTGTATCTGCCTGTACCTTTCTTAAATTAGAAAAGAAAATATGAAAAGTGGGGGAAGGGATTGTAAATTAACTCCCCCACTTGGGTGTTCAGCACCCAAATTTGGCATTAGATCTAAATAGTACTAGCCCTCTCATCTGCCACTTTCACTCTTTCTCACCTCTTCCTGCATTTTCACAAACTTATCAAGCTTTTAGGGTAGAGGAGGGAAAACAGCAGCCACCTCTAAAGCTAAAGGCTTTAAGCTCTCCCTGCTGACATGAACTCCAAGTGTTGTTTTTTATTCTTTCTGACTTATTGACCAGAAGGATTTTTTTAAAAAAATGAATATAGACTTAAGCTGACAGCTGTTGCTTCACCTTTCAGTGAAGATTCCTGAATGTGCTAAGAGCTTGCATTGCTTATTCCGGTAAGTGTTCAAACTATTTATATTAGCACTATAGTAGTAACAGCAGCAGCAGAATCTACTGGCTGCAGACAGCTCTCCCATAGGGCCAACACTACTGAAAGGGAAGGTCTCGACAGACTTTTTTTAAAATTGGGTTTTATAAACAGGAATATTGTTACAGAAATAAGTATACCAAGTTTTCTCATGTCATTTGTATATCACAAAAATAGCATAATAAATGTGGAAAAATATCTACAACATATGTTTCATCATTAGGGGTCAATATATAAGTTCTTGGTTCATGAATTGGTTTAAACAATTAGGAAGAAGAAGAACAAAGGGGGGAAGAGGGGGGAGTGGGGTGGGGGTGGGGTGTTTATGCTACTTAGTGGGTGTGAGGGGTTGTGTCAGTGTTACTTGTATGGGTTCTCTTACTGCTCACTTGTATTTCCTTGTGGTGAGAGAGGTTGGGGGTGGCTTAGAGTGTGGTTGGTTGTCTGTAGTGAGAATTGTTTTTGTGTGTGAGCAGGGTGTGAGTGTGTATTTTTGAATCAGGTTAGCCAGATTGATTCATATGCTATCGGCAGATTCTTCTTGTTGTCTTGTTGTCTTGTGTATGTGATAAAGGGGAACCAAACCAGAGTGAAGGTGTCTTCTTCTATTTTCCCCCGTGTCAGTTTCAGTTTATTGGTTAGTTTTTCTAATAAGGCTGTTTCCCATACTATTTGATACCATTGGTCATCTGAAGACTTTGAAAGGCTGGCGAGACTGTCAGGAGTCTTGCCAGCCTTTTTAAGTCTTCAGATGACTTTTCTCCTTTGTGGAGACAGCATTTTGCAAACACCGTCAGCATGGCCCATTGGGAGCTCTCCAGGGTCCTGATTCATGAGACAGATAATCGCTATCGCCTCTCAGAAGCTCACCAAGATCTCACATAACAAGATAATAATTAATTATGAGTTAAAGGGGTTTGGGGGAGAATTAAAGCTGGTTCTATATGAGGATATGACTTATGTCAGTTAAAGATGGGGAGCTGGTGAGAGAAGATAATCAAAGGAAGTGCTCAGATACAGGATGAATTCCTTTGAAGAAAAGCCATGGTAGAATTGACTAGGGAGGTAGAGAACAGTGTCTTCCTTCCCTGCCATTTCATAGCTCAAACTGCTTCCAAAAGATATTAGGTTTTGACTTCAGACTCATCATCTGGTCATTGATTTCCACAGATGTTTGCTACTTCTGTGAAAATATGGAGAGAGCGAGACAAGAAGGGAAGGGATTGAAACCAATTATGCTTCTGAGGAGCTGAGAGAACAATGGCAAAAAATGTTATTGGGGGCATAATAATAATAATAATAATAATAATAATAATAATTTATTATTTGTACCCTGCCCATCTGGCTGGGTTTCCCCAGCCACTCTGGGCGGCTTCCATAGAAACCAAAAAACACTAAAATATCATACATTAAAAACTTCCCTGAACAGGGCTGCCTTAAGATGTCTTCTGAATGTCAGGTAGTTGTTTATCGTTTTGACATCTGATGGGAGGGCGTTCCACAGACAGAATAGACAGAAGCAGGGGATACTTTCCCCACTGAGAAGAGTGAAATTGTCTATTTAAATTATCTGGAAAACTAGACATTGGTCAATCCCTAAATGTATGCCTTTCCTCATCTTGTTTTCTCTCAAGATATTTTGGTGCCTCGAGACAGAAGCCATCTTCTATTCCATGAACCAAACTGCCTGTGAAAACCTATGACACTGTTGATGGGACAGTGTCTTCTCTGCATCTGAGGAGAAGCTTACAGTTCAGGGCAGGTCACATGGCATACATAGCTATGTCCTCAAGCTTATCACTACCAAATGTGTTATGCGAGACTGCCTCACTTTGCTGAAGAGCATGGCTGGCCCTGTTCCCTCTTTTCTGGCATTGAAATAAATATTTGGAGAAAATTTTCAAGGAAATCCTCCCACTTTAATTTTGCTTGCAAAAAAGTTATATTTATATTAACAGTCTATTTTAACCTTCCATTCTCAGTTATGAGTGCCGTTACATTTTTATGTTTTCTTGGAGAGGTTCAGGAATATTGAGTTCAGCACAATATTTGGTAGGCCTTTTCTTATTCTGCTCTTGACAGCTTGCATTCACATATGAAATTTAACTGTCTTAGTCAATGTCACCTGGCTAAGTGATAGTGTCCTGAAGAGTTCATTGTTTCAAGAAGAAGCCCTCAGAAAACCTCTAGAGCTGACCAAAAGGTCACATAGATCCCACCTGCTGTCTTCCAGAGCTAAAGAAGCAATGACAGAGCCTTCAGAGGCACGAAAATGAAGTTTTGGCTTGCTTTTTTTTAAAGAAACTTAGTATGCCTCAAAGAAATGAGATTTTATTATTCACGAATAGCAAAGGTATTGCCAGTTGTATGCAATTTGACACTGTATACAACCTGAAGTAGTGACACGGTGAAATAGAATTCCACTGACTTTATTATTCTGTTTGAGGGGAAATGGAAATCTATGATTCATAAGGAACTACTAACATTTATTCTAACTGTAGCAAGACTCATTGTAGCCAAGAACTGGAAGAGCACAGAATTAGACTTTTTTCCCCAGAATGTCTCCACCAAGTATGGTTATTGGCCTAAGTGGAAAAACTCACTAAGCAATTCCTAGCAATAAGAAACAACAAGCAAGATAATGTTTTGCAAAATGGTGCTGTTTTACTGATCATTCAACCACCACCACCACCACAACAACGGAAAGGTAATTTGGGCTAATTGATTTCTTTTGAGAGGGATAACTTCACAAAACTTTTTTATATAATAGTAGAGTTGGAAGGGATCTCAAGGGTCATGTAGTCCAGCCCCTGTCGTGCAGGAATCTCAGCTAAAGCAACCATGACAGATGGCCATCTAACCTCTGCTTTAAAACCTCCAAGGAAGATTCCACCACCTTCTGAGGGAGTCCGTCAAAGAGTTCTTACTGTCAGAAAGTTCTTCCTGATGTTTAGTCGTAATCTCCTTTCTGGTAACTTGAATCCATTGGTTTGCGTCCTCCCTCTAGACAGCAGAAAACAAGCTTGCTCTATCTTCCATGTGACAGCCCTTTCAATATTGGTTGATGGTTATTATATCTCCTCTCAGTCTCCTCTTTCCAAGCTAAGCATACCCAACTCCTTCAACTGTTCCTCATAAGGCTTGGTTTCCAGACCCTTGATCATATTGATCACTCTTCTCTGTACACATTCAATGCTATCTGGCTCCCTCCCTGTGGAACACCCTCCCACCAGATGTCAAAGAGAACAACAACTACAGTGGTGCCCCGCAAGACGAATGCCTCGCAAGACAAAAAACTCGCTAGACGAAAGGTTTTTTCATTCGCGATTTGCCTCGCAAGACGAATTCCCCTATGGGCTTGCTTCGCAAGACAAAAACGTCTTGCGACTTTGTTAAACCGTTTAAACTGTGCTTCGCAAGAAGAAAAATTCGTTAGACGGCAAAAATTGCGGAACGAATTAATTTCGTCTTGCGGGGCACCACTGTACCAGACTTTTAGAAGACATCTGAAGGCAGCCCTGTTTAGGGAAGCCTTTAATGTTTGATGTATCATAGTATTTTAATATTCTTTTGGAAGCCGCCCAGAGTGGGCGGGGTATAAATAAATTATTATTATTATTATTATTATTATTATTATTATTATTATTATTATCATCATGTACATGATTGAATTTTTTGTCTGCAACAGTAAACACACTTAAATTAAAGGTAAAGGGACCCCTGACCATTAGGTCCAGTCATGGCTGACTCTGGGGTTGCGGCGCTCATCTCGCTTTATTGGCCGAGGGAGCCGGCATACAGCTTCCGGGTCATGTGGCCAACATGACTAACATGGCGAACCAGAGCAGCGCACGGAAACGCCGTTTACCTTCCCGCCGGAGCGGTACCTATTTATCTACTTGCACTTTGGTGTGCTTTCGAACTGCTAGGTTGGCAGGAGCAGGGACCGAGCAACGGGAGCTCACCCCGTCACAGGGATTCAAACCACCTACCTTCTGATCAGCAAGTCCTAGGCTCTGTGGTTTAACCCACAGCACCACCTGTGTCCCCTAAAACACACTTACCTGGCAGTCAATCTCATTGAATTCAGTGGAACTTGTGAGTAGAAATAGAATCATGGAATCATAGAGTTGTAGAGTTGGAAGGGACTTCAATGGTCATCTAGTCCAAAACCCTGCAATGCAGGAATCTCAGCTAAAGCATCCATGACAAATGGTCACCCAACCTCTGCTGACAAACCTCTGAGGAAGGAGAGTCCACAACCTCCCAAGGGAGACCTTTCCACTGTCGAACAGCTCTTACTGTCAGAAATGTAAGGGGGTATACTGCAATCTTCTTGCACACATCCCCCCCCCAGAACCATTCCAACTTTTGCTAGCATTTCCTTATTGTATTTGTTTCTTTTCAAGTTGCACTCTCATTCTCGGCTAAAAGTTGAATGCACGCATCATGTGCTTTCTCTGATAAAGGGTGACAGGCTTCTTTTACTATTCAGAGTGACAGACCAAAAAGCAAAAAAAGAACTCTTTCCTTGATTTATATCAGATAAGTTTAAAAGCTTCACTGAAACGTGGACATTTCCCCTAAATTAACTTGGACAAGCTTTTTTAAATAATAATAAAAAGCTACGCACCATAAAAGAATAATGAGTACAGTACTATAGATCATTTCTGGGGCGGAGGGGGAGGAAATGAGAATTTCCCCTAAATAATAACGCTCACCTTTAGTTTAAGATTCATCAAAGACTGGAAAAGAGGGGAAAGGCATTTCAGCAGTTTCACAGCTGCTGCGGTTGTGAAGGGGAGAAACGTGAATCATTCAACATAATAGAGGCCCATAGCACTCTTTTCCTTGGCGTGCCAAACACTATAGAAAAAACATCATTGAATTGGCATGGTGTGAAAAAGGTGATTTGATGATGCTTAACATATTTGACAGTATGTAAAGTCCTTTGACATTTACTGCGTCTGCCCCCATAGCACTCGTACAGATGTATTCTGGGGACAGTCAGTTTGAGGATTATTATTTTTTAAATGCAGGTCTTTTCTCCCTTTCAAGGACATTTAAGCAGAGTACTCGTGTGTGTGTGCGTGCACATGTGCTTGTTGAAGCATAAAGGTAAAAGGACCCCTGACCGTTAGGTCCAGTCGTGGCTGACTCTGGGGTTGCGGCGCTCATCTCGCTTTATTGGCCGAGGGAGCCAGTGTGCAGCTTCCGGCCAGCATGACTAAGCTGCTTCTGGCGAACCAGAGCAGCGCACGGAAATGCCATTTACCTTCCCACCGGAGCGGTACCTATTTATCTACTTCCACTGGCGTGCTTTCGAACTGCGGGACTGGTAGGAGTAGGGACTGAGCAATGGGAGCTTACTCCATTGCGGGGATTTGAACCGCTGACCTTCTGATTGGCAAGTCCTAGGCTCTGTGGTTTAACCCACAGCGCCACCCGCGTCCATTGTTCAAGCATAGGCTCCTTTTAAACATAAGAACAGGAGAAAAGCACTGCGCAGTCAGGCCGCAGGCCCATCTAGTTCAGCATCATTTTCTCACAATGGGCAACCAGATGTCTGTGGGAAGCCCACAAGTGAGCATTAGTCAGGGCAGAGCCTGCCACAGGGATATATCATCCTGGTTTTGTGTTCAGTCCAGACTGTTTCTACTTTCAGGTGCAGTGGCATAGTGTGAGGAGGGCTGCAGGGGCACTTGCCCTGGGCACAAAATTGTTAGCAAAATTTCAACATCCAGTGCTGCCTCCATACAGCTGCATGCTTCCATCGCTTGACTCCATGGAAAACGGCTTCTCCATGCAAACCAGGAAGCAACCTTTCCAGACAACGGAATGACTTGTCTTTCCTTATCTCTGTGGCTGCAATCTGTGGGTGATGCAATCCGTGGGTGATGCAGATGCCATTAGGCAGTTGAATATGCTGGCGTACTCCGTTTCCCTCCCTCCCACAATCCACTCTGCACGGCCCTGGGAGCTGGCAACCCACGCTATGCCACTGTTCTGGTGGGATTCAGTCACATATCACAAATTTACATGGATAGTCTTGCTTGAACCAAAAAGCATGCCAAAAAGAAGAAAAGAAGAAGAAGAATGCAGAGGAGGCACCTGCCTAATGTCAATGGGGAAGGAGTTCCAAGGTGCGGGAACTGGCACGCTGAAAGATTAGTTCTTTCAAGTGTGGAATTATAATTATGTTGCACTTGCAAAAGTGGCAGTGCTGCGGATCGAAGTGGTCAAGTGGGCATATGTAGGGGAAAGCAATCCTTCAAGGTAGACTGGTCCCAAGTTGTTAAAAAAATAAAAAACCCAACAACTGGCACCCACTACAGATCTCTGAGTTATATGCTGACAAGGTCTGATTCCTGCCGGCAACCGTACTGTAGCATTCTGCACTTCAGTTTCAGGACCAAGCAGAAGTGAAAAACCAGAGGAGACTGACATCAGAAAAAGGGAAGCATTGTGTCAGGATCCCACACAAATATTCACTGACCTTTTCCTTCACTAGGACTAATGAACTCAGAAGTGCTGCCATCCATATTCATACTTAGAAGTAAGTCACATAGAGTTTAGTGGGGCTTACTCCTCGGTTTGCATATAGGATTGAAACCCACCCAATGAATATATGAAGGACTGGATCCTGTCGACTGTTACAATTATTCTTCAGTGAAAATGGTTTCTGTCAATATGATTTTTGAACAAGAGTTCAAAATCACTGTCACAGGATTTCCTTGAGTTATATTTGTTAACCTAAAATACAGACTAAAATGGGAGCGGAGGGGCGGGGGAGAGAGAGCCATTCAACATAAAATGAAATGAGACAAAACATTTCAGTTAAGGAAACTAAGCGAAGTAAACTGATGAGTGCCTCTAAATCATCTAGAAGCATCGGGTAATATAGACTGATAAAATGTTTCAAATCTAATGACCTGAAACTGTACTAAATAAAGCTCACATGTGGTTTGTGGGTTTTTTGGGTGAGTTTTTAATGAACCCACAATTTTGAGCATAATTACAAACTAGTCTACCAGCATCTTGGATAATATGCAGTAGGAAATAGCCAAAGCTGGGGAAATAAATCTAGTGTAATAAAATCCCCTTTTGTGCCTGAAAATGAAATAGAATCCCTGAAGTCAATAAAACACCTCGCTGCCCTCAAATACTCACAAACGCCCACAAAATGAAATCATCATAAAATGAAATAAGGAAAATAGAACACTTTGCAGAGATCCCGTATTTCATTGGAGCATAATGTATATATAAAACCCATTTATCTGTATGAAACACCTTGGAATCGACAGCTTTACATGATTCGGGTCTTGTTTCTCAGCTACTCAAGGCATTTCCACGGCCTGGTGGAACGGTAATATAAACCTCATTCAGTTGTGGTCAATCAGCTTAGTTAGTCAGCTCCACTACACAAAGCCTTTAGGGACTGATCCAATGAGCACTGCATGTGCACTTCCCGCTGAATCAAGGACTATGCACGCAAAAGCACACATCATTTCCATTGATGGATTTCTGGATGTCGTCAGGCTACTCAGACAGCTCTTAAGTCTGCACTGGATGCATGTTCGCAGCACTGACTGAAAAACCACTAGCTTTATTTGTTTGATTGTAGGAGAGGCTGAAAGAGTATGACAAGGCTGTATATTGGGAAAGGAGTGCGACAAGGCTGTATATTGTCTCCCTGATTATTTAACTTATATGCATAATTCATCATGCGAAAGGCTGGACTGGATGAATCCCAAGCCGGAATTAAGATTGCCGGAGGAAATGTCAACAACCTCAGATATGCAGATAACTCAACCTTGACGGCAGAAAGTGAGGAGGAATTAAAGAACCTTTTAAGTAGGGTGAAAGAGGAGAGTGCAAAATATGGTCTGAAGCTCAACACCAAAAAAACGAAGATCATGGCCACTGGGCCCATCACCTCCTTTCCTATCACACTACTAGGGACGTGGGTGGCACTGTGGTCTAAACCACTGAGCCTAGGGCTTGCCGATTGGAAGGTTGGCAGTTCAAATTCCCGCGACAGGGTGAGCTCCTGTTGCTCGGTCCCAGCTCCTGCCAACCTAGCAGTTCAAAAGCACATCAAAGTGCAAGTAGAGAAATAGGTAATGCTCCGGCGGGAAGGTAAATGGTGTTTCCGTGCGCTGCTCTGGTTTCGCCAGAAGTGGCTTAGTCATGCTGGCCACAAGACCTGGAAGCTGTCTGTGGACAAACGTCAACTTCCTTGGCCAGGAAAGCAAGATGAGCGCCGACTGGAATTAACTGTCAGGGGTCCTTTACCTTTACCTTCATCACACTACTAAGGATGTTGGAAAAGTCTGACAAAAACAGGAAAAGGAGCAGAAATCGCCAGCGTTTGCTTATCCATCTCATGTACAGTGAATAAAACCAGCAGTTGCTGCTGTTATTCCTTTCAGTCCATAAACAATCTGTAATTTTTATGGGTTTCCCCACATACTGTCCAACTTTTCAGGTCAAAATTTGGGGCTCTCGTCTTCCAGGATGCGCTCCCAGGTGAATCACATGACCTCCTCCGCGATCTCAACTTGAAAAAAGCATTTTCCTAGGATGAGAGCCTGGCATCCAAAATGGCCACTGTGATCTCCCTCAAGAACATGGGATGTCCCTTTTCCCCCAGGATGCTTGGTGGGTAGGGTTCTCCCTCTCTGATGCACATTTGGTTTCATTTGCACTGAAAGGAATGGGGTAGAATACAGTGGTACATCAAGTTAAGAACTTAATTAGTTCCAGAGGTCCGTTCTTAACCTGAGGCGTGCTTTTGCTAATGGGGCTTCCTGCTGCCGCTGCACCGCTGGCACACGATTTCCGTTCTTATCCTGGGGCAAAGTTCTTAACCTGGAGCAACCACTTCCTGGTTAGCAGAGTTTTGTAACCTGAAGCATCTGTAACCCGAGGTACCACTGTAACATAATGGCAACGGAATTTATGCAATTACAGTGGTACCTCAGGTTACAAACACCTCGGGTTACAGACTTTGAGATACAGTGGAATCCTTTGAGATACAGTGGTACCTCGGGTTACATACACTTCAGGTTACAGACTCCACCAACCCAGAAATAGTACCTCGGGTTAAGAACTTTACCTCAGGGTGAGAACAGAAACTGTGCGGCGGCAGTGCGAGGCCCCATTACCTAAAATGATACCTCAGGTTATGAACGGTTTCAGGTTAAGAACGGACCTCTGGAACGAATTAAGTTCATAACCAGAGGTACCACTGTATTTATGTGAATTATGCAAGTCACAGCATTTCACCACAGGGGACATTCGGATGGCAAATGCGGCCTTTGGAGAAGGCTAACTGCTGCAGAATGGGAGGATTTGAATCATATAGGGCAGAAAGGAAAATGAGGTCTGCTTACATCCCTGCTTACCAGCCACACTACAGTACATGGTTCTCCAGTCAAAGGTGGCAAGAACACACGCCCAGGCCTATCAGCGGGGAGTGAACAGAGCTGCTATTGCTGAGCAGTAGTCCTGTTTTGAAAGTTACTGTACAACACTAGCATTTGTTGAACTTTCCTGGAGAAGAGTGACTAGTGGAGTGCCACAGGGTTCTGTCTTGGGCCCGGTCTTATTCAACATCTTTATCAACAACTTGGATGATGGACTCAAGGGCATCCTGATCAAATTTGCAGATGACACCAAACTGGGAGGGGTGGCTAACACCCCAGAGGACAGGAACACACTTCAAAACGACCTTGACAGATTAGAGAACTGGGCCAAAACAAACAAGATGAACTTTAACAGGGAGAAATGTAAAGTATTGCACTTGGGCAAAAAAAAATGAGAGGCACAAATACAAGATGGGTGACACCTGGCTTGAGAGCAGTACATGTGAAAAGGATCTAGGAGTCTTGGTTGACCACAAACTTGACATGAGCCAACAGTGTGACGCGGCAGCTAAAAAAGCCAATGCAATTCTGGGCTGCATCAATAGGAGTATAGCATCTAGATCAAGGGAAGTAATAGTGCCACTGTATTCTGCTCTGGTCAGACCTCACCTGGAGTATTGTGTCCAGTTCTGGGCACCGCAGTTCAAGAAGGACACTGACAAACTGGAACGTGTCCAGAGGAGGGCAACCAGAATGGTCAAAGGCCTGGAAACAATGCCTTATGAGGAACGGCTAAGGGAGCTGGGCATGTTTAGCCTGGAGAAGAGGAGGTTAAGGGGTGATATGATAGCCATGTTCAAATATATAAAAGGATGTCACATAGAAGAGGGAGAAAGGTTGTTTTCTGCTGCTCCAGAGAAGCAGACCCAGAGCAATGGATTCAAACTACAAGAAAGAAGATTCCACCTAAACATTAGGAAGAACTTCCTGACAGTAAGAGCTGTTCGACAGTGGAATTTGCTGCCAAGGAGTGTGGTGGAGTCTCCTTCTTTGGAGGTCTTTAAGCAGACCTACAGCATATGTAACCTGAGGTACCACTGTATTTTTCTGTGTATTAGATAAGGTTTTTTGACTAAAAACCATGTCAAAAAACTGGGGTCATCCTATACACAGATAGTGGGGGGGCGAGCTCCGCAACGCTAGCCAGCTGGTTGGCGGGCGCACAACTGCCCCCCAGGCGCTCTCTCTAGGGAACGCAGTGGTGTGGGGGGAGCGGTTGCCCACTTTGCTAACCCCCAGCAATGGCCCTGCTGGGGTGATGGCGCGCATGCAATTCCCCCTTTAAAAAGCTCAACAACTTTGGGCCATCTCCCCTCATTTTCTTTAAATTTAGTCCCCCAAAATAGGGGGCGTCTTATTCATACACGGAAAAGTATGGTATTCACAAAATGCATTGGACCCTCAGGTATTCACTTATGGCCGTAGTGAAACTGAAAAAACTGAGCACAGCAAGTAATTTGGGGACTGTTTCCTGAAACATACCTAATGAGGGGTTTTGCAGCTTTTGTCCTCTATTTTGAATTTTTGATATGTTATCTTCCACCCAAAACAGTGCATTTTTTTTCTTTGAAGAGCCATTGCAAAGGTTGAACTTCTGTCTCAACTACAATATTTTGCTTTGACAGGATGCCTCTGGTATGGATAATTTGAGATTCATAAATCAGTATGGAGCCGGCGTGTATTTTTGTCAACACCCATGTCATCAAGTTCAGGTACTTCAAATTTTATTACAGTCAGGGGAAGCCTCTCCCCCCCCCCTTATTGAATTGTGATATATCAGAATGCAAGAGGCCCCACTGAATTCCTGACAGCTTATATCTGATGGGACAGATCAAAATACAATGTTCATTTATCAAGGAATTCTACTTTAGAAAGAAACAGCATGCCGCCATGAAAACCTGCATTTTGAACACAGCATGATATTCATAAATAATGAATATTCTGCTGCTTTTCAAATACCGGTGCTGATATGCCATGCTGTTTCTCTTTAAGAACACTAATCTGGAATAAACGCTTCAAAATATGCTAATCTGGAATAAAAACACACGTGCAGGGAGGGGAAAAGCCCTTCTGCGTAGAGTCACTAAGATGGGAATAATATGAAAGCCAAAAGTGAGTAAATTATGCTTGTATGAACATTTTTTATTGTGTTTAAAGCTTTCTTTTTTTAAAAAAAAGAAAGCACAAATTCAATGTGTGTGTGTTTTTTGTTTGGAGGAGAATCCAGGTGCCTTGCAGTATTCTCAGCAAGACACAAGCCCAGGCTAGGGTTTATTGAGTTCTGAGAGCTGTTTCCACAAGTGCTAAATGGGGAAAGAGGCTTTCTTATGTGATTCCAGGCCTAATATTCACCTTCTGTAGCGACTGCGATGAGCAGACTTTTATATGTATATATAAATAAATAACTGCAGGTTTTGGTGTCTTCGGGTGTCTTCCCGTGTAAGAGTCGGGGTGTCTGTGCGACGTTTCGACGAGGTCTCACTCGTCATCTTCAGGCTGGTGCTTTCGGCTTCTTGTTACTGGAACAGAGCAGAGTCTGGTGTTTGAGTTCCTATAAATACTGTTGAGGGGTGTGGTGTATAGCCTCCAACGTTCTGGGCAGAGAGGAAGTTCCTAGATTAGTGTGCCTTTTCTTCTTTTGTTCCTTAATTACTTGAGGGATATCTTGGGTGATATCACTCATGAAATCACCCAAGATATCCCTCAAGTAATTAAGGGATATCTTGGGTGATATCACTCATGAAATCACCCAAGATATCCCTCAAGTAATTAAGGAACAAAAGAAGAAAAGGCACCAACACATGCTTTAGCAACTAATCTACACTTAATGACCCACCCAGTGGTATTCAGAATATCACTCATGAAATCACCCAAGATATCCCTCAAGTAATTAAGGAACAAAAGAAGAAAAGGCACACTAATCTAGGAACTTCCTCTCTGCCCAGAACGTTGGAGGCTATACACCACACCCCTCAACAGTATTTATAGGAACTCAAACACCAGACTCTGCTCTGTTCCAGTAACAAGAAGCCGAAAGCACCAGCCTGAAGATGACGAGTGAGACCTCGTCGAAACGTCGCACAGACACCCCGACTCTTACACGGGAAGACACCCGAAGACACCCAAACCTGCATTCCTGTACCCGTGAAAATCTACAAAAGCAAATAAATAACTGCATCGAGAGCTTTAGGAAAGTGAAATGCTACAGCTGAGAAGAGAAAGAAGTATATGAAAGAATGGAAAAGACATTTCCACCATCGGAATAGAAAAGGATAACTTGCGGGGGGTGGTCTATATGCCAGATTTCATAGACATTTCTTTGAATTGATTCTTCTCCACAGTTCTGGCATTGCATCGTAGAGTTAACTTCAGCTTCAAGAGACTCCTCATTCTGACTCACAACACAGCATAAGGTTTTATTTTTTTTTATTTTTTTTTAAGTGGCTAGATTTAAACTGTGACCCAGTAAGGCTATTTAAGACGAATAAACCCTCCTAAAAAATCTCTTGACTCTCAGATAAGAGCTGCCTAATGGCTGTTGAGTTCTCCAGATAGGGAAGCAAGCATTTATGTGAGCCTGATGGGTAAAGCTCAGCTCCTGAGTATGTACAAAAGTGGCTGTAATTTACCTCTTAACTCTCCTTTCCTTGTTGTTCTTCCACTGGAGTCATACCCTGAGCCGACTACAAACAGTCTGTGAGTGACCCAAAGGCATTAGAGCAGACAGACTAGGCATGGAGTGGAAGGGGCATCCATGTGCCGACTCCTTTCATGTTTGTAACCTCAGCAACAGAGATGGGAGTGCAGATTGTAGCTATTGTTCCATTAGGAGAACTTTATTCCATAGTCCATTAGCCCAGGCAATATCACAGGAACAAGCTCGATCGCAGCGCATAAGTATCCTCCTTTTTTCTTTTTGTTCTGCTCTTTCCCACTAAATCAATATAGCAGAACTTAATGACTGGGGTGGGAGGCGATCGGGGGTGTTCTCCTGGGAGCTGGAAACTTAAGCCCAGGTTTTAGAATGTGATGCCCATCAAAATTTGGGAGGGTCCCACCCACTAAAGCTCAAGAGAAAGCAATAAGGGTTGGTAGTTCTGTTGATTGGCTAATTTCTGTTCTGGGTGGAGTCATACTTCCTCTGAAAGAACATGTTCAGAGTTTGGGGGTGACCCTGGGTCCATCGTTGCCACTGGAGGTATAAATAGCAGTGGTGGACTTTGGGCTTTCAAATTTAAGCAAAACACTGTTTGATGCCCAAATTTGGTGCCTCTCAACTTCCATTGTTGTGGCACCCCCTGCAGCACCATTTCGGCTCAGTGCCCAGTGTGGGAGAACCAGAAATGTCCCCCTAAATCAACCTCTGCAAGTAGTTTCAGTGGCTATGAGTGCCTGTTACCAGCTATGGCTGGTATACCACCTATGGCCATTCTCGGACAGGGATAGTCTGGCCATGGTGATTGCGCGTCGATCCCCCGAAACCCGCTCCCTAGGAAATAAAGACGCGATGGACACAGAATTTAGTTTAAAGGTTAATGGGCAAAATTTAGGCCACAACTTGATTGAATACACAAGTGTGACTGGTATTGGCTTAGGCATTGGTATCAATGACTATAACTGGCTCCTGTCTACCCTGAAGGGAGCCTGAAAGGGTAAACTACTAGCAAAGGGAGCTCCAACAATGGCTATTGACTGGTCTTCACCCCTGGGGTTCCCAGGGGTCCCGGCATGGCCCTAGCCCCTCCCTGGGCAACAGACAAGATCCAGACCCCCGGATTCCTTTAACGGAATACCCTATCAAATGGAGGGGTAGGGGATGGCCACCCCTCCCCTCCCCACGCTCTCCTAAACCAATGCCTAACTGCCAAATCGTTGTGACGATTGCTAAGAAGTAGGCAAAAACCAAGTGGCCACTGCCAATTTGCCATATTGGAAAAAATTCCTACCCAGCCCCCAATCCAAAACAGGCAACCAACCGAAGTCCAAAGCAAGGCCAGACACTGACCTAACAACGGGTGGGTGGGGGTACAGCAGCGCGAAGCAAGAGGAGGTCCCCACGTCGCGCTGCAGATTAAATATCTTAACCCCGTTCACGTCATGATGCAAATTGGCTAAAAGCCAGTGGCATGATCATTGGTCCACCGGCGGGTGCAAGGCAAAGCCCCGTCTACCAGCCGGGTGGGGGGAGTCCCGGGGGCCGCAAGCAGCATGGACCCTCTGTAAGGGAGGATCCAGCTTCATGCATTGGGAAACTCAGGTCTTGATTATTGCAGTGTGCTGTATGTGGAGCTACCCTTGGGCCTAGTCTGGAGACTCCAAGCTGGTGCAAAACTCAGCTGCTAAACTTAATGGAGACAACCACCATTACATAACTCTGTTGCTCAAAAGGCTGCACTGGCTTATATGCTACCAAAAGCCTATATGCTACCAAGCCAGATTCAAGGTACTTGTATTATTATACAAGGTCCCTAACAAATTGGGTCCAGGATCCCTGATTGTTTACTGAGGTCTTTAGGGGAGCCACTGGCTTGTATCCCACAGGAACTATGCATCAAGGCATCGCTTTTGTGGCACTTCCTCCATGTTGAACTTCTGGCACTTACTGAACTTTTTTTGATTATTATTCCAGCAGACTTTTAAATTGAACTCTGATTTTATGTTTTACCTTTTGCTAGCCTTTCTGCATTAGGTCTCTGGTACACTGCTTAGAAATAACTGTGATGAAGTGGTATAGAAATGGTTGAAATAAATAATAATAAAATAAAATAAAATAATTAGGGCAGGAACAAGTAGATCCTGTCTGAGATTCCCAAACTTTTCAGTTGCACTTAACCTGTTCCCAGTGGGCTATGGTATTGACAGAAACATAACTATTCATGAAAGCACTTGGCTGTATAAGAAGTGAGCCCTTTTAATACATACAAGTTCTAATTTCCTCATCAGTGAACACATTTATTAAAAGATCGTACCACTGGAGATATACCAAGCCTGATGTGCAGTGAGCATACCTATCTTGTGTTCTTCAGAAATTGCAGACATCCTGAGCAATGCATATTAATAAGTCTTAAAGAATTCTGAAACTTAATATTGTTAAGAATGAAATGAGATTATTTGATGATCCTGCTCTTTAAAACACAAACAAAATGAAAATTAAGAACATTTAGAAGGAACACAATAGGATCTCCCCCTCCCCTGTCTTTTGACTTGCATTGTTTCAGTTCCTCCTTCCAAAATTAATACGGTATAAGTGTGGCACGTTAAAGATTTCTCTAAGCATCTGCTCTGTGAAAATAATGAATAGCCAGCTCTGGACTGCAATGAAATATTAGGGGAAAATATTATTTGACATGGAAAAACTCGATTTTTTTCTACCAGATATAAATTAATGATAGGCATTTTAAATAAATATTCATGTTTTTATGAATCTGGCCTTTGGGGCAAATGCCAAAGCCATGGCTATAACAGCTACCCAATGGCAGACAATCCTTCTGCCCCAAAGGAAGTTTATAGATGCTAGTATTTTCTGCATAATAGATCATCATCAGACACCAAAGGGCTGCTTGCAAGTGTGTTTTGCTTGGCTTCTGATGTTATGTGAAGATAACATCTTTTTATAGCAACAGCAGGCATTTAACTTGCTTTTCTATTTTATTTTAGAGAGTAACAGACCGCTTCATCAAAGGGAATTCTTGGGACAATTCCTGACCACAGCAGAACAAACATTCAGTTTTGAAAACAGTCAAATACACAATGAAAAAAGAAGGAGCAGCCTCAATTTCCCAAAACCAAATACCTGATTTCAATGTGAGGCCTTAAAATAGCTTCGTGCAAGGTCCATCAACCCCAACCTATGCTATCTGGGGATGGTGGAAGTTGCAGTCCAACAAAACCTCTGGAGAGACCAAGCTGGCAAAGGTCTGCCTTAAAATATATCAGGGATGGTGATGATGCTGATTCAGAAAACAAATGGAGATACGTGTGCATGTTTTCCTCCCCCCCCCCCCCCGTAAGCGGTATAAAAATTGCTCACTTTATAAGAAACCTATTTGGTGATAATGATGTATAATGCTCCCATCTTCCAACACGTTCATTTGCTTCAGAGACCAACAGGAAAAGGGAGCATTCCATGCAGCCACAGGGAAGGATACAGTGCCAGCCAGATTATGCTGAATTCTGTGAAACTTCTGCCTCCTGGATAGGTTTCTCCTTCATCTTTTCTTTCTCAAAGAAATTGGTGAAATGAGGGAGGGGGGAGGACTTGCTTAACCATCACTTCTTCTTTCCTTGTAGCTCAGGAGAGGAAATGGCCGTGTTTCCAGCTCCTTCCTCCACAGAAGATGCAGGAGGGAGAAGCTGAAGGCCACATGAATGCCCACACAAAGCAAGAGATATGTGAGTACTTCACATACTGTGCTTGTGAGTGCTCTCCCCTCCTGTTGCTAGAGGCCCTCTCCTCAGGAATTTGTCTAATTTCATCTCAAAGAAGCGCTTTTTTTTAGCAGCTGGCCTATCTGAAGTTAAGAGAGAAGCTTGGCTAGCATGGTAGCATGAAACCGCCCTCAGGCAGACCAGAGAAGGCTGTGGAAAGAGACCTGTTAGTGCGAGGACAGGTATTTGGGGTATGAGAAAGTAGGAACACAATGAAGCTGAGATAGGAAGTGGCAGGTTTCAGACTGATAGCAATTGATGAAGTGGGTTGGAGAAGGGCAGCTCCAGAGAGATTGAGGAGGAAAAGAAAAGAGGAACAAGTCTCAGCGTGAGCAGGACATTACTTGATTATAGATCGAAGAATCTATTACGGAACCTCGACCTCTGAAATCAAAGTCTGCTGTTTCTTAATGTGCATTGTTTGAGTCCATTTGTAAGCTGTCTGGAGAGAAGTGTTTCATGCGCAAGCTGATTCCCTTCCCAAATATAGAATAATAACTGCCAGCATTTACCAAAGTTGTTTATTATTATTATTATTATTATTATTATTATTATTATTATTATACCCCACTCATCGGACTGGGATTCCCTAGCCACTCTGGGCAGCTGACAGCACACACAAAAAATTGTAAAACACAGAGACATTAAAAAATTCCCAATACAGGGTTACCTTCAGATGTCTTCTAAAAGTCAGATAGTTGTTTATTTCCTTGACATCTAATGGGAGGGTGTTCCATAGGGAAGTAGCCACTACCGATAGATAAAGAGCTTTGGCAAGGGCAACAAAGGAGACTCTCCTGATGAGGGAGAGACTGCCTTACTCTTCCGAGGAAATAATAATAATACTTTTATTATTTATTTGCCGCCATCTGACTGTGTTGCCTCAGCCACTCTGGGCACCTCCCAACAAAATACTTAAAAACATCAACCATTAAAAACTTCCCTAAACAGGGCTGCCTTCAGATGTCTTCTAAAAGTCAGATAGTTGTTTATTTCCTTGACATCTGAAGGGAGGGCACTCCACAGGGCAGGCACCACTACCGAGAAGGCCCTCTGCCTGGTTCCCTGTGGCTTCACTTCTCACAGGAAGGGAACTGCCAGAACACTCTTGGAGCTGGACCTCAGGCAAAATGATGTGGGTGGAGACGCTCCTTCAGGTATACTGGGCCAAGGCCGTTTAGGGCTTTAAAGGTCAGCACCAACACTTTGAATTGTGCTCAGAAATATACCCATTCATTCATTTCATTTATTAAATAAATGTCTTCCAAACAACCTCGAGCCTCTCATTTTAAAGATTACATAGCACAAAATGTCGTCGCAGTGCCTGCCTAGCATAAACAATAGCTAACTGTAAAGCACTTTGAATATTTTTAATAGAAACGAGTGATTTAAAAAAATTATTGTTTGGGACTAGAATAGCCTTGTTTCAGCAATACATGTCCTAAAAACTTCACAGCTTGGTCTTGGGATGCACTCCGCAGGAGGCAACACTTGAAGATGGCACAGAAATTATAGCTCATGCAGAACTGCACAGCCAGGTTGCAAAGTGGGTTGGGAGATGGAGTCATGTGTCACCAATCCTCAAAGCACTGAATTGGCTGCCTATGAGCTACTGAAAATTAATGACCATGTGTCCATATTCAGCTGTACTTATGGAGGATTATCTCTCTGAGATAGCCCCTTGAATACTGTGTCCCCTGTAAACAAATGTATTCAACTAAATACTTGCAGGAGTGAAATGGGATATATCCCTTCTCCTCCCCCAACACGATCACCAAATTTTCTCTGGAGAATTGGGGGAAACCTCAAAACAGATTTAGGGGGTGCTCACTGTAGCACACTGGTTCCCAATTAGCTAAGTACTGCAGACCCCCTTGTTTTTCAAAAACCAAGCCATGGACCCCCTACTTATGAAAATGTTATTCTCTCTGTGGCAGTTTTTTGCTACATGAATGGAGCCACAATACCCTCCAACATAGGTAAAGGTAAAGGGACCCCTGACCATTAGGTCCAGTCGTGACCGACTCTGGGGTTGCGGCGCTCATCTTGCTTTATTGGCAGAGGGAGCCAGCATACAGCTTCCGGGTCATGTGGCCAGCATGACTAAGCTGCTTCTGGCGAACCAGAGCAGCTCACAGAAATGCCGTTTACCATCCCGCTGGAGCGGTACCTATTTATCTACTTGCACTTTGACGTGCTTTTGAACTGCTAGGTGGGCAGGAGCAGGGAGCGAGCAACGGGAGCTCACCCCGTCACGGGGATTCGAACCGCCGACCCTCCAACATGTCCCTGTGCAAAAACAGGCCATGCATCTTCTGGGTCCTGCTCCTACCTGAGTCATATGAAGTGCGCGAAAACATGGCTCCCCCAAAACTGTTTTTGGGGGCACCTCAATCTCATGCAAGATGCGCGTTTGGCCACATTCTCATGCATTTTGGGATTCCGTGCTCTTGCATGAGGGCATGGTCCCCCAAAACGAGATGTCCTGGACAGTAGATGGATATGTGCCACAGACCTCCTGGGTGAGTTAGGGGGTCTGCAGACCACCAATTGGGAAGAAGAGAAGTTTGGATTTGATATCCCGCTTTATCACTACCCGAAGGAGTCTCAAAGCGGCCCCACAACAAACACTCTGTGAGGTGAGTGGGGCTGAGAGACTTCAGAGAAGTGTGACTGGCCCAAGGTCACCCAGCAGCTGCATGTGGAGGAACGGGGACGCAAACCCGGTTCCCCAGATTACGAGTCCACTGCTCTTAACCACTACACCACACTGGCTCTCACAACTGCTGATGTGCGCACGGAAGCACTACATTGACTATAAAGACTCTCCTCCCTGGAAGAGAGGGGAGTGGTTGTGGGCGGAACCCCGAGCTCCACCCCTAGCAGGGGGCGTTAGCCCCCTGACTCCTCTCCTCACCTGGCTGGCGCCCACGCCCCTCGGCGGCCACCCAACCAGGTGCCTGCGGGAGGGCGTGTTCAGCAGCCTTTTGCTGCGGCGCCAGCCTCTCCTCGGCCTCATTCCTCGCTGTTGTCTCGTCGCGAGTCACCCACCCTCCACTCCCTTTGAGCTCAGGGTCTTAGGTCATTGGCCTCGCTATGGACCTTAGGTTGGTTGCCCTGGTTGTCCAGGGGGCCTGGTAGGAGTTTTTCCATTTGGCATTAGGCTTTTTGGTTTTTTCGCCTACCTCGTAGCAATCATCACAACTTTTGTGGTATTGGTGGGTAGGTCAGGCATTGGAATATTGTGTTGTGGTGTGTCGAAGGGCTAGGTGTGGCCATCGCCTATGCCTTCAATTTTTGGGTATTCCGATAAAGGAATCTGGCGGTCGTGTACTTTGTCCGATGCCTGCTTGGCGGGAGGCCATGGCATGACCCTCAGTGACATCAGGGGAGAACCTATAGTTGGATTAGCATCAACAGGCTCCACCTACTGGTGAATAAACCCCCTTGTTTTAGATATCCAATGCCTAAGCCAATACCTTTTCACTGCTGTAATCAATTAAGTTGTGGCCTTTTCTTGCCCATTAACCTTGTATCACGTGTCCTTGCGTATTCATTTCACGGTGCGGGGGTCGGGTCCTCGAACCACAACCTGGTATTCTTAAGAGACTTGAATTTCCCTTTTTTCCACCACATCACTTCCACATGCACCATACATTGCGCATCACACTTAAGGGAAGATGCATGAATTTCTCTACCACATATTCAACTGAAAATGTAAAAAGTAACCCCCAAGATGATATTTGGTATGTGCTTCTTTTTAATATCCAAACCACCTGGGGAAGTAGCGGTCGTTCTTATGCAAATATTTTGTATCTCAACTTTTTTGGGAATTGTTACTTAAATAAAAGTGGAGGACTTTGTCCCAAAAGAAACAAAGAGCTGCAAGATTTATTTTGGTCTGTAGTGAAACAGAGTGAAATAGTGTGATTCATGGAAACAACAGAGAAGACTGAGACTGTGATTGAATGGCCACCTATTTTTAATTAAAAAGATAAGATCTCAAACACAGAGTAGCTAAGTCAGCTTTAAAGTAACTTTTGTTTTCTAGTTTCCAGCTGGGAGCGACAGTTTCTATGTATGATGTGTGCATTTAAAGAAGTTGTTTTTTAAAGGCTTGTACCATCCTAACATAAAATAAATATCACTCTCTGTAGCATATTCTCAGAGTTTATGACTGCATTTGAAAACCAGAAGGTATATTCCAGTCTTCCTCAATTTGCCAGAAGCTTTAGACCAAAATGTCTGGTGGACATCAGGCTGGAGATGACTGGCATTGGTTATATCTAAAATTAGGAAGGAATAGAAGATTGTTCACAAATATGAGAATGGAGATGAAATCTGAGAACTCATAGCTTTCGCCCACATTCTGAATCTTTAGATTATGGATGCTTGAAAGAACCTGTACATAGGACAATAGAACCCACTAATGGCCTTAGGATGAAGCCCTGCTGCTTCTTGAATCTTCACAACAGTGATCCTCTAATTAGGGTGAAGAAAAAGGCCAAAACCTGTCCTTCAGTTTCTTGACATTTTTATTTCTCTGCCAAAGAGGCTTCCATTTTTCTGTCTCCTTCTCTGGGAGTTGTATCATTTTGCGGGTGCAGCTCTGAGCTGACCTTATCGCCGTGAAGTGGCTGTGTGGGTGGTTAAGTATGGTTTTCTTTCTATTAAATGTTTCTCCAGCCTCCCCAGATGCCTGCGCTTTCTGATCTGGAAAAGCCCATGGGAGAAGATAAAGTAAAGGTAAAGGTAAAGGTACCCCTGCCCGAACGGGCCAGTCTTGACAGACTTTGGGGTTTGTGCGCCCATCTCACATCTATTGGCCGGGGGCCAGCGCTGTCCGAAGACACTTCCGGGTCACGTGGCCAGCGTGACAAAGCTGCATCTGGCGAGCCAGCGCAGCACACGGAACACCGTTTACCTTCCCGCTGGTAAGCGGTCCCTATTTATCTACTTGCACCCGGGGGTGCTTTCGAACTGCTAGGTTGGCAGGCGCTGGGACCGAGCGACGGGAGCGCACCCCGCCGCGGGGATTCGAACTGCCGATCTTTCGATCGGCAAGCCCTAGGCACTGAGGCTTTAACCCACAGCGCCACCGCGTCCCATGGGAGAAGATACCTCATTATAAATTCCCATGAGTTTTAAGTGAAGTCAAGGAAGCCAAGCATATTGGCAGCCAAGCTCCCGAGACTGCTGTGGTTCCTCGACTTGCGTTTGTTTTAAGAGAAGTCCTTAAAAACTTTCTGCACAGATTTCACCGAAAGTGGAAATATTTCATATAAAAAGAAAAGAACGGTTCTGCAGTTTCCCTGTACTTAGAGGGCAGCCCAGCTGAGGATGTAATGGGCCTTTCAGAAAGCACCTGTAATGGCGCATGGGATGGGGCAGAGCTGCAGAATTGCCCTACTGACACCCGTGTCGCTGTTACTTACCTGAATGGGGCTGTGGTAGGGCAGGGAATGTCTGAGCGCATTCTCTCTGGGTCCAGGCAGGGAGGAGACAGAGGAGGGGGTCTGAAGCAACAGAGGGGAAATACAGGCAAAGCAGGATGGACACCAAGGAGAGAGAGGTTGATGAGGAAAGGGGAAAGGAAAAGGTGGCCTGCAGAAGGAATTTGGGTGGGCTCAGTGAGGACAATTGATGTCAGGGGCTGGTCTGGATCGGAAGATTGGGGAATGCAATCACAGGGAGATCAGCTCCAACAGAAGAGGAGGGAGAATATTCACACACACACACACACACACACACACACACACCGCTTCCAGCGTTTCCAGAAGCAGAGAGACAGGCAGACACAGAAGTTGCTCAGTTGAGAGTGGAGCTACTCAGCTATGAGATAGTAGCTAAGCAACCAGAAGGGAGGGAGCAGCTGGGTGATACATCAATAGAGAGTGGGGGAGAACCTCCTCCCTCCCCCCAAACTCAGAGCTCCGAGTGTGTCAGAGAGCAAAGGAGATGTGGGGGGGGGGACTTCCTGTTGGCATGCTTCTTGCTGTGGAAGTGGGGAGGAGTCAGAGTAGGCTACTGATATCCTTGCGGAAAGTTGCCTGTTATGTTCCAATATAATGGAACATAATAAAAGAACTATAAACCTACCAAATGCTCATTAATTCTTATTGTTAAGCTGCCGGAAGGGACAGGGGAACTCCCATACTTGACAATTGAGGGAAGGTAAAGTAGCAGAAGGTTGTCATCCTTAGTGGAGAACCAAGGTGGGAAGAAGGAAGAAAAAGCAGGCAGGAGATGACACTGTCAGACCTGACAGAACTCGGAAGACTGTGAGGTGGTGGCAGGGGACAAGGAAAGTGACCCAGGAGAGGGCACCAGCAATTTATGGGGTTTGATGCCACCTGCAAAGCAGGAGCCAGAGGAGAGGGGGAGAGTCAGGGCAATGTGAAACAGAGGAAGGGGCAGAGAATGTGGTGAAGAACAGGCTGTTCGGCTGACGGACGGCTCAGTATACTCCCCACCTTCTTCTGTCCTTCTGTGTCCAAGATCCAGGAGGGGCTTGAAGCAGGGAGAGCAGTGACGACCTCAGGGCAGGTGAAGTCTCAGATAATGGGCACACAGTACATCTGGGGAGGGTATATAAGCTGGCAGAGGGGCAAGGTCTCCTGGTATGCCCCACAGAGAAACTTACGGTCTTCAAATAAAAACATCTTGAAGGTCCCAGGCCACAGAGAAGTTAGGCTGGCCTCAACTAGAGCCAGGGCTTTTTTCGGCTATGGCTCCGATCTGGTGGAACACTCTGTCACAAGAGACCAGGGCCCTGCGGGACTTGACATCTTTCCGCAGGGCCTGCAAGACAGAGCTGTTCCACCAAGCCTTTGGCCAGGGCACAGCCTGACTCCCTCCCTCAGCAATCTTCGTGGAGCTCTGGCCCAATGGTTGCCAGTGGCTTGAATTAATTAATTTTATAATGAATGATTTTAGAGTGTTGTTTATGCTGTACTTTTGCACTGTTTTACTGTTGTTAGCCGCCCTGAGCCCGGCTTCGGCTGGGGAGGGCAGGATATAAATAAAATTTATTATTATTATTTATTATTGTTGCCGCAACTGCTCCGCAGGACCTAGAGGCTAAAAGTGCTTCTCTCTTTGTGTGTGTGTATCTGAAGCACCATGAAAGTGCTTTTCTCGTCAATTAACTATCAGAAGTGTGCCTTCCTTGGTTAGGGAGGGCCAGGCCAGACACTGTACAAGGGGAGTCCGGAGAAGAACTCTGTAACAGAAGAGAGGAGAGAAAAGAATGTATTTGAAACAAAACAAATGGTTGGAATGGAGTCCTGTGGTCAAAGGAAGCAATGGAACTATTTGGAGTACGTTCCCCACTAGGGGTACGGTACTTTGGGAACAAGAGACCACCTGAGTTTCTGAGGTGCCCTCAAGGGATTCTGGCAGATGTTACAGTCTGCACTTCACTTGGCAGCTGAGTCAATGCACATTTGAGGAGTGGGAGACAGAAGCGCTGAGAGTGTCTCAGAGCATTCTCTCTGGGTCCCAGTAACCCCATTGCTTCCCCATTTTGCTTTTTCCTGCTGGATATTCCCTGTGAATAATCTCCCTTAGATAAGGCACTTAGCTACAGCTGGGGCTCAATCACTTTTATCCTGAAAATGAAGGGCTTCCTAGGCCCCACATAAAGTATAACCACACGACTTCTATCTCTGACCATAAACATGAAACAAGAGTCCCCCCTCAACATATTTTTTATATATGCAGCCTTAAAAGAAATGTCACAGTATAAGACTGAGTTATTCGTAATGCAGCAAAGCTTTCCAAAGAAACAGAAGGGTTCTTTGTTTTTTAAGAACATATTTACAGAGGGGTTTTTTGTTTTTTGTTTTACTGTTATTATTTAAATGATTTCTTTCTGTTATACAGAGCTTACATTTCTTGTTCAATATAAAACCGTGTCCCCTTTGGATTTCTGACAAAGATTAACTATGGCTGTTGCCATTGTTCTCCATGTGTCTGGATGTTTGACGTATTTGAAAATTTCCATTTGAGGGCATGAATGTGTATTTGCCCCAGGCACAAATCTACTGTTTTCTGCCTTCCGTAGCAGATTAACTTTTCTTTGTAGGATAACCAGTTTACAACTCGCCATTGAGACTTTACTCACAAAGCTCAAAATTAAATAAAAGAAATACATTTATTGGTTCGATCGGAAGAAAGCATTTGATCAAGACAGAAATTTCCACTGCAGAACAGGAATTAAATCAATACTGATCCTACTATGAACTTTAGGGAGGTGGCCAACTCTGGCAGCAAATACAGGGGAAACATGGAAGTAATGGTGGCAACCTCTTCTTGACTATTCTTCCTGAGCTCCCTGGCAGGGCTGAATGTGCCTCGGAGTCTTATCTGTGACCTCTCAGTCTACAAATTAAATAAGGGAAAAGAAAGGGAAACTGGCACAATTTAATTGCAAATCAACTGCAAATTGGATGTTATTTCTAATACTCTGGTGCACAGTGTTTTCGAAATGTTTTGTGTTAAGCATTAAGGACAATATTCAACACAATCCTTGCCCAAGGATTAGTTCAAGTGCAATGGAATTTCCTTCTCCAGCCCCTGTGTGTTCTCTGTGCTATCCCCAAATCTGCTTTGGAGGGTTGGATGGAAACCCAGAAACAGATTTAGTGTAATGATCTCAGGTGGGCAAGCAAGCCCCAAGAAGAATTAATGACTCTCTGGCAGTTTTATTGTACGTTTATTTACAAATTACATCCAGAGCACGGCTCCGAGCCTGCCACTCTTTGCTACGAGTTGTTCATTCTGAGTCTCCTCCCCTTTCACAATACGTAGGGCACCAAAGTCCAGTCCTTCCTCTTATGTACTTCCGTTGCATCTTAACTCTTTCAGCTCTTCCTGCAATCAAAGGACAATTCCTCTGAACGCTGTCTCCCTCCTGGTTGCATAGCAACACCCTCAATGTCTTCTATCTCCCCTCCCTCTGCTTGTGAGCTCCCCGAGTGTGGGAACTCTTGATAAAAGGGGGCCAAATTACCTCACTCTTGCTCTGTCTGTGACTGTGATCTCTTGCTTCCAGAGTCAGACTCTGGCTCTCTTTGTACTGGCAATCCTTCATCTCCAGGGCCTGACTCTTCCTAGGCGTTCGATTTAGCCATGTCCCTGAAATTTAGGGAGTGTACTGAGGGAGAAGGCCAGAAGGCTCCACTGCACCAGAAGATATCCTTGCACTGACAGAACCTTCACCTTAATGCTACATTGAATATGACATCGTAGCTTTACAAAGGAGCTCCAACAGCTAGTAGCAGGATGTCCATGGGTGTAGATCTACCTCCAGTGGTGTTTCTGCTGGTAGTAGACTCCAAACTGGTATTCCAGGTATGGAGCAGCCACAACTTTGGATTTCTCGGATCTAAAGGCCCTCATTTCCTCTGAAATGCCCCAGGATCGGGCCCCATAACTGTTACACCTTTGAACTCCCCCCCCAACCCGTGTCAAGAGAGCAAAGGATCGTTTTTTTAATAAAGTAAAAATATGGGGGAAATGTGGCAGTTTCCCTTAACCCTTACTTGATTTGTTAATTTTGCACTGCAATATATCACAAATCTTATCTAAACATTGTCTTTAAAAAGAGCATTCAGAAAACAGAAACCCGGCGAGCCTTAAAAGTAGGAGAGCAAACATTGTTGCTAGTTTTACTGGTGTAATATACCACCTGTACATACAGAACAAAAAAACTTTTGGAGCTGTAAAGAAGGGGAAGGTACATTTTACCACATGTGGTGGGACTGCAAGATTATTTTTAAAAAATTGGGAAATGATATACAATGAACTGAAAAAAATGTTTAAAAGAACATTTGTCAAAAAACCAGAAGCTTTTTTTGTTAGGTATTTTAGGACAAGACCTGTCGAAAGAAACTTTTCCTCGTCTTTATACTTTCCTGGGCAACCAGCTGGGAGCCACTGACAGCAACCTGACACAGCTTCTGACATCTTAGCAGTTCAAAAGCACACCAGCGCAAGTAGATAAATAGGTACCACTGCGACGGGAAGGTAGACAACATTTCCATGCACTCTGGCTTCCGTCACAGTGTCTCATTGCGCCAGAGGTGATTTGGTCATCTTAGCCACATGACCTGGAAAGCTGTCTGTGGACAAACACCGGCTCCCTTGGTCTGAAAGTGAGATGAGCACCACACCCCATAGTCGCCTTTGACTGGACTTAACTGTCCATGGGTCCTTTACCTTTACTTTTACCTTGTGTGTGTGTCCCTACATTTGGGTCTGGGCCTGCCCACTCTGGAACTCAGGCCACAGAGCTTTCTATCTAGGCATTCTGATCTGCTGGCTACAAATCTTTTCCCACCTTCATTTTAGAGGGATGAATTTGAGAAGTGATTATGCAACCAGCCTCATCATTCCTATGTGTGGAAAGCACCTGTAATTCACTGGAGATGGAGGGAAGGCCAGCATTTTTCACTACATGCATATTGGTTCAGCAAATGACATAACAAGGCAAATGATGGTGTTCTGCTTTTTAAATTTATGCCTTTGTACTGATCTTTAAGCTTCTGCCATTAATTTATGATAAAACATATAGTTATCCTTTAGATTAATTCATAATTATATTTAATAGATGTACATATCATTTATGGCACTTCCAGAATTAATAGTGGATATTAAGCTGAAAAATGAACGCTGCTGTCAGAGCTGCTACCAGGTCCCAGCTCACATAGGACCACGCCACACAGCGTCCACTTTAAAAGAGTCTTTATTGAGTTACAGGTTTCATTTCCGAACTGCAGCGTGCAGCTCTACACCTTCTGCCCTAGGTCGGCGAAGACCCATCTGAGTCCCCGCCTCTTGCACACCAGCTTAATACCCTAGCCTTGCTCCACCTCCTTCGCCTCTCCCTACGTCTCTGGGTCCTTCTGCCCCCCTGGGACTCCTCCCTTCTACTCTCCTCTGACGCTGACCCCCCTGATCCTTCCGCTTCCTTTCGGCGGGCTTTGGGACCTGGCTCACTCTCCGGGCTGCTTACTGCTCCAGCTTCCGCTGCATTTGAACTTGGCGCGCGCGCCCAACTCTCTACTTTCCTCTTGACCGTTGCCTCGCTCTCTGAGGAGGGCGTGACCACCCCTGACTCGTGCCCTCCCTCCTGCTGACGGCCTCCGGAACCCGATGCCTGGCTGCCTTCCTCCCTGCTGCTCTCAGTCTTGAGCGTGGGTCCCGACTTCCAGCTGCTGCTCTCTGAGTCTCCTCTGTTCCCTTCCTCCTGGGGTGTCCCCCCGGATCCCCCCCTTGCTCTGCTCACTGGGGCTCCCTTTTGGGAGTCCTCTGACTCACTGCTTAGGCTTGGCGATCTCGGGTCGTCATCATCACTCATTCTCCCTTCGGCTTCCTCCCCCTCGCTCTCTGTTTCCACCCTTCTCTGCGTCTCTGCTTCTGAACCCCTGACATCCATCCCCCCCTCGAAGCCCCCCCTTCCCCCCTCCCCGCTGTCAGGTGTGGGTGCTGGGTGCTCCATCATCATGGGAGGGAATGCTGGATACAGGTCGCTCCCCGTGGGTGGCCGCCAACTGAAGACCTCCGAGTCTTCCCCCTCGCGGTCGTCGACGTTGACTTGTTGCTCTTCCATCTCTGTACCGCCGTGTTCGAACCCGAGGTCCTCCCCGAACACGTCCATGTCAGTCTCTGCGTCGGTCGCTCGACCTGGCATCTCCAGCCACTTCCTGCGCCATTGCTCCTCTGGTCGATCGTCCCACCAATACGAGTTGCCTGATGCCGAACCTGCCGGTGAACCTTCTGGGGAACGGGTGCTCCGTGCGGGTTCCCCTTCTGAGTCGAATCCATGGAACGTGCTGGAAGAAAGTGTGGGTGTGAACAACCAGTCGTCGAAGAAGCTCGCTGGCATGGGTTTGTGTGGGAAGAGGGCATGAAACTCGTCCTTGAGCAGGGGTTCCTCCAAAGCGTAGTCTGGTACCCAGCTATTGGCGCTGGCCCGGGTGCCCTCTCTGGCTAAGAGGTATTCGACTCCCCCTTCCCCCCATCTGGAGTCCAAAATCTCCGTGACCTCGTTGATGTGGTCCTGGTGCTTCACCCCCCGCGTCTCCGTCCGTTCCCGGAGCGGACTTGGCGCCGTCCCTGGCTCCTGGAACCTGTGAGGTGCCTTGTAGGGAGTGAGCACCGACCTGTGGAACACCGGATGCATTCTGGAACCCTCCGGCAGCGCCAGTCGGAAGGCTACCGGGTTGATCTGCGCTTCGACTTGGTACGGACCGATCTGCTTGTGCCCCAACTTCTTCTTGGCAAGTGACCTGGTCGGCACTGCGTGGGCTGCCAACCAGACCCAGTCTCCCACTTGGATCACTTCGCCAACCCGCCTGTGCTTGTCAGCTTGCACCTTGTAGGCGTGCTTAGCTAGCTCCAGCTGCCGTCTGAGTTGATCGTGGACCGCCTGCAGCTCTGACGCGAACGCGCCCGCCGTCTGTGGTTCTCCTTCCCCCACTCTCTCCAGTCCCGGGAAGGTTCTGGGATGCCTCCCATTGTTGGCAAAGAACGGCGTCACTCCTGTGGACACGTGCTTCGTGTTGTTGTAAGCGAACTCGGCTAGCGGCAGGTAATCCACCCACGTCGCAGGCTGTTGATTGGCATAGCATCTCAGGTACTGCTGCATGATGGCATTGACCCTCTCTGCTTGCCCGTTGGTCTGCGGGTGTCTTGCTGATGCCAGATTGACCTTGACATTTAGAAAACCCATCAGCTTCTGCCAGAAAGACGAGATGAACTGGCGTCCGCGGTCGGACAGGATAGACCGTGGCAGGCCATGCACTTTGAACACGTGATCTATGAACAGTTTGGCGGTTTGTTCCGCCGTGGCCACCTTCGCACACGGAATGAAATGTGCCATCTTGGTGAACAAGTCCACCACCACCAGCACAGCTGTCTTGCCTCTCGAGCTGGGTAAATCCGTCACAAAGTCCAGGGCCACCCTCTCCCACGGTTCAAACGGCGTTTGCAGCGGTTCTAACAGTCCCGCCGGTGGTCTGTGTACCGGCTTGGCCCTCTGGCAGGTGTCGCACCTCGCGACGTAGTCCGCGACCTCCCCTCTCAGCCTGGGCCACCAGAAGTCTCTCGCGACTAATTCCATCGTTTTCTCTGTGCCAAAGTGACCGGCCGTGGGTGCGTCGTGCAACTGTTGCAGTACCTTGGCGCGAAGGTCGTCTCCTGGTACATAGACAGCTCCTTTGCGTAGGAGCAAGCCGTCCCGCACCTGGAACTCGTCCGTGGTAGCCGTGCCTCTGAGCAGTTCCGCCATCTTGTCTTGCGCGAATGAGTCGTCCCGCAATGCACGTCGCACCGCATCCAGGTCTACTGTAGCTGAGGCACACGCCCACGCCGTCGGTGCGAAGATGTGCATGGCCGCCGCTGGCGTCACCTCTTCTAGGTATTGCGGTTTTCGGGACAGTGCATCCGCCATGATGTTGGTGTCTCCTGGGACGTACTCTATTCGGAAATTGAAGTCAGCAAAGAACTCCGCCCAACGTATCTGCCTCTGGTTCAGGAACTGAGCCGTGCGCCAGTGCTCCAGATTCTTGTGGTCCGTGCAGACCTGCACCGTGTGCTTGGCGCCGATTAGGAAGTGCCTCCACGCCTTGAAAGCTGCATGAATGGCCAGCAACTCCCTGTCCCAGATGGTGTAGTTCTGCTCCGACTTGCTGAGCTTTCTGGAGTAGAACGCTCCCGGCCGCCACACCCCCTGCGGGTCTCGCTGCAGCAGGACAGCTCCCACGGCTCTGTCTGACGCGTCTGTCTCTACCCTCAACGGTTTACTGGGGTCGATATGCAGCAGTTGCTTCTCCGATGCGAAGAGATGCTTGAGCGCTTGAAAGGACTGTTCCGCCTGCTCCGTCCAGATGAATTTCTTTTTTTTGGAGCTGAGCGTGTCCGTAATTGCTGCCGTCTGCATCGCGAACCCCTTGATAAACTTGCGATAGAAGTTGGCGAAGCCGACAAACCGCTGGACCTCCTTCCGGTTGCGCGGGCTCTTCCAATCCAATACCGCACGAACCTTGGTGCTGTCCATGGCTATCCCCTTGTCCGACAACTTGTATCCCAGGAAATCCACCTCCGTCGTGTCGAACTGGCACTTCTCCAGCTTGGCGTACAGTCTACGTTGTTGCAACCTGCTGAGCACCTCCCTCACGTCTCGGTCGTGAGCCTGCTGCGAGTCAGAGAAAATCAGGATGTCATCCAGGAAGCAGACGCATGTCTTGTAGAGGAGTCCCTCCAACACGTGATGCATAAAAGCTTGAAAACAGTGAGAGCCATTTTGTAATCCAAAGGGCATAACTCTGTATTCGTAGGTGCCCAGCGGTGTGAACATGGCCGTCTTCCACTCATCGCCCTCCCGCATGCGGATGAGATTGTACGCCCCTCGCAGGTCCAACTTGGTGAACACGCGTCCCTTGCGCACCGTCGCGAGGAGGTCGTCAATCCTGGGCATGGGGTAATCAGACGGTTTGGTCAGCTGGTTCAAAAGGCGGTAGTCCACAACGAGTCTTTTTTGGGGCGTGTCTTTCTTTTTCACGAAGAAAACGGGACTGCCCCCCACTGCCTTGGACTCTCTGATGAAGCCACGCTCCAGATTATGCTCGATGAACTGTTTGAGTTCCTGCATTTCATCTTCAGACATGGAGTATAGCCGCCCCTTCGGCAGCGTCGCCCCCGGTAGGAGGTCAATCTTGCAGTCATATGGCCGGTGAGGGGGTAGCTTGTCCGCCTCCTTCTCGCAGAAGACCTCCAAAAAGCTCGCGTATTTGTGGGGGACCGCTTGCAACGTTCCCAACTGCAGTTGTGATTCCTCCTCCTCTCCCTCCCGACGGGGCAGGATGCAGTGTTCTGCGCAATAAGAGGAGCCGAAGATCAGTTGTCTCTGGTACCAAGCCAGTGTCGGACTGTGCCTGTCCAGCCAACTCATGCCCAACACAATGGGCGTGTCCGACAGTTGGGTGACATTAAAACTGATGACTTCCCTGTGGTTGCCAAGGCGCATCACCATCGGTGGCGTCTGCTTCACCACCTGCCCCCCTAGCAACTCTCTGCCATCCACTGTGACGACTTGCAGGGGCAGAGTGGCAGGCAATAGCTGTATAGCGTGCTGCTCCACAAAGCTCTGCGCTATAAAGTCTGCGTTGCTTCCAGAATCCACAGAAAGCGGCACTTCGATAGTGACGCCGTCGGGTAGCTGGAGAGACGCTGTGAGCTGCACTACTGGTTTGGGTGGGAGGGGATCCGTGGGTTGCAATATCGCTGGGGACTGCTTCACAGATGCGTCTGGCTGGGCCCCAGTGCCTCCGTCTCCAGCCAGACATCGTCGTTTCCCTGCTGTGGTTCTCCTTGCTGCGTTGCTGCAGTCACCATTGCTGAGGCTGCAGTGTGCTTGTGGAACCTCCGGGGACACTCCTTCGCCAAATGGCCTGGATCCTCGCAGATGTAACACTTCCTGTTCCCTCTAGGAGGCTTCGCTTTCACTGCTGCCGGTGCTAGGGCTCTGGCTGCTGACTGAGCCCTTGCACCTCCAACCTCCATCGGTTCCCCTCCCCCTCCTGGCGGAGGTGTGGATTGCGCACGCGCTGCTTCCCTCGGAACGAAAGAGAAACTTCTCGCTGCTTCGCGCCCTCCACGTCCTTCATCTCTGCACCATGGACGTTCTTCCAGCCTCACCCCCACAGTCAGCGCCCTTTGGACCACCTCCTGCGTGCTTCGGGGCCTCTCCCCCCTTGCAATTTCATCCTTAACCGCAGAACTTAGACCCTCCCAGAAGAGGTCTCTGACAGGGGGCGAATCCCGATCCCATTCTAAAGCACTGACCAGCGCAAAAAATCGGGCGTGATACTGCCGGACGCTCGCCCTCCCTTGTTTTAGTCCATGAATCTCCCGTCTGGCAAGATCCACATCAATAGTAGACAAAAAACACGCATCCATCGCTTTGATAAAGGCATCTGCATTCTGAAGCGCCGGATCTTTATCCCTCCACAAATTGCGCAGCCAGGCTTTGGCATCCCCATGCAAATGGGACAATATGAACCCCACCTTCTCTTCCTCATCTCTAAAGTCTTTTGCCAGCAGTTGCAGTGCGCACATTACGTCTGCTCTAAAATTAGGGTACTGTTGCAAAGTCCCATCGAAGTGAGCCACAAGCCCTCCTGCTCTCCGTGCCAATCCCACGCCCTCCGGTCTGGGTCCCGGTTGCCCTTGCTTAACAAGCATTTCAAACCTGGCGTGTAGGTCTCTGTAGGCAGCTGTAGTCTCCTCCTCCCGTTTCTTGGAAGCCAATACCTCTGAGGACAACTGGGTCACTGCCTCTTGCAGCGCTGAGATCCTCTGTTCTTCCGTCATCTTGCTAACCTTTGTGAGCTTGCTTACAGACACCCCTCTTCCTCCCCTAGCGGCTTCTGCTCCCGCTGCGAGGTTTCAGGTTTCTGAAGCTTTGAGGAGATGGGTCTTACTGTCAGAGCTGCTACCAGGTCCCAGCTCACATAGGACCACGCCACACAGCGTCCACTTTAAAAGAGTCTTTATTGAGTTACAGGTTTCATTTCCGAACTGCAGCGTGCAGCTCTACACCTTCTGCCCTAGGTCGGCGAAGACCCATCTGAGTCCCCGCCTCTTGCACACCAGCTTAATACCCTAGCCTTGCTCCACCTCCTTCGCCTCTCCCTACGTCTCTGGGTCCTTCTGCCCCCCTGGGACTCCTCCCTTCTACTCTCCTCTGACGCTGACCCCCCTGATCCTTCCGCTTCCTTTCGGCGGGCTTTGGGACCTGGCTCACTCTCCGGGCTGCTTACTGCTCCAGCTTCCGCTGCATTTGAACTTGGCGCGCGCGCCCAACTCTCTACTTTCCTCTTGACCGTTGCCTCGCTCTCTGAGGAGGGCGTGACCACCCCTGACTCGTGCCCTCCCTCCTGCTGACGGCCTCCGGAACCCGATGCCTGGCTGCCTTCCTCCCTGCTGCTCTCAGTCTTGAGCGTGGGTCCCGACTTCCAGCTGCTGCTCTCTGAGTCTCCTCTGTTCCCTTCCTCCTGGGGTGTCCCCCCGGATCCCCCCCTTGCTCTGCTCACTGGGGCTCCCTTTTGGGAGTCCTCTGACTCACTGCTTAGGCTTGGCGATCTCGGGTCGTCATCATCACTCATTCTCCCTTCGGCTTCCTCCCCCTCGCTCTCTGTTTCCACCCTTCTCTGCGTCTCTGCTTCTGAACCCCTGACAGCTGCATATTAAAACCATTTACTCAAGGCGAGAGAGAGAGAGAGCTCATGGTGAACTGAACTGTTTCTTAGGTTTCTTAGATCTTTACAAGATTTTACATAATGACATTGACTTTAAATTACCGAAGGGCTTGTACAGTGTTAAAGCTTTGAATTGTAAACAGTTAAGACCTGGTTCTGCAGTGAAGGTTTTAAAATCTATTAGAGATATAAGGGAAGTTTAAAAGTCTACATTTAAAATTAATGAAATTAAGAAAGAAGAGAGTCAATTATCTGTGGAAGCAAATTATTCACCCAGAGCCAGTAATGTGTCATTAACTGGAGTGGGTATCTATGCCTTTAATTATCACTTACACCTAGAAACTGTTCAGGTATATATGCTGTGTCAAATTCTACCAGTGAATCACAATGGGTGATCAATGCTCAGATCTCTAAAAAACTTAATTTTGAGATCAGCAGAATTGGGGGGGGGGGAATCTCCTTTTGTATGGTTTGGTCACTAATGAATGTTTGTATCATTTTACTGCTTTATAACTGAAAAAAATTCAATAGAGAAATTAAATTAGAAAAAAAGATTGATCTATGATCACTCAGACTCTTAGACCAAACACTTAAAAGGCTAAGTTAAATTTGAATAATTAAAGAAGGTGTACCAGTCCCATCTCCCAATGTTTTATTGAATTTTTTTCTTTTCGTTCTTGTTCTTTGCAAACCAATTCGCTGTCTGAGCAGGGCAACAAGATAAATTCATCACAATAATTTAGTTTAGAATATTAATTTTCTTGTACATCTTTTTCTAAATATTAAAAAACAACAACCATTAAGACAGATTGAAACATGCCACAGGGCATAAAAAACAAAATGAGATAAAAAACAAACCACAACAGCTGTAAAATAACACAACCCTCAAATACATAATACTACAAAATGTAAGAATTTACTAGTAGCAGTAACAAACTATGATATTATGAAATTGTTTATACTGTTATATTATTGTCACTTTTTATTTGCTATTTCCAGCTTTTAATGTTCTGAAATATGCATAACTATAAGAAACAATCAGGAAAGTTTTTTATAGCCCCAAATTTGGTTTCACAGCAGCAATATCCATTTATTGAGTCTCAAACCTGATCTGCTTTTAATCTCCCCCTTCCCTTTTCCCTTTTCTGTCAATTTTGTTGATCCCTGACTCCTTTTAATTTACAGTACACTGCCTGACACAGATTTACATCTTTCCTACCAAGAATGTTTTGTATTTGATTGACCTTATTCCTCTGTTTGTTCCTTTTCACCACGTCATAAGCGCTTTCACAACATCAACAAAAATGGAGAGATGCAAAATTGCATTTGAGGTTTTGTAATACAAGGCAAACAGACTTTGAGTCTCAGGTTACCTTTTGATACATCTCCTCTCGTTATCCTCACTGTAAATCTGTACTGTGTGCACCAGCAAAGACTGGATTCAGTTTATAAAACAATCTGTTATTTATTACAGAGGAAATCTCTCCTGTACTTCAGTAGGCAACAAGAGTCTCCTCCAGCACCATAATTCAAGAGCATCAATTCTTCGGTGATCAGCCTTCTTTATGGTCCAGCTCTCACTTTTCTCAGGCTAATCTGTTACCCTGTCTAAAACATGAGCTGATTACCTGGCTTGAACACAACATTTTTAATGTCAAAAATACAGAGTTGGGGGGGGGGGAGAAATCTTCTGTTGAACTGCTCAGAATTCAAACCACATCAAATTCCGGTCTCCCCCTATGAACCCCCAAAATCAGCTCCAGAGTGTTTTCTCCCAGTCTCTCAAGATGATCTCAAGGGCACAGAGCAGGGTGTTGGGGGAGACAGGAGAAGAAAAGGAATGCCATTGCATGCATGTCCATCTTTTGTGTTAGTGGAGCTTCAGCACTGAATACAGACCTTAAAGCACAATACAGTGGTACCTCGGATTACAAACACTCCGGGTTACAAACACTCCAGGTTACAAACTCTGCTAACCCAGAAGTAGTACCTCGGGTTGAGAACTTTGCCCCAGGGTGAGAACAGAAATCATGCGCCGGTGGCACGGTGGGAGCGGGAGGTCCCATTAGCAAAAGCACGCCTCAGGTTAAGAACAGTTTCGGGTTAAGAATGGACCTCTGGAACAAATTAAGTTCATAACCTGAGGTACCATTGTACAGTGGTACCTTGCTTTTCCAACAGCTTAGTTATCAAATGTTTTTTTTAAAAAAAAAAAATTATTAGTTTTACAAAAGTTTTTTTATAACAAACACACATATAAAAAGACAAACAAACAAGCATAACTTCATAATAACCTTTCATAGACTTCTTTCCTCGGACTTCCCCATACCTCCCCTTTCTGCATTCTCATGTCCATATTTTAACAGCAATTTATAAATGTTTTTTCAAATCTAATTCATCATAGTCCCTTTTTTTTTTAATCTGATCTTATATTACTGCAACCCTTTCTTTCTAGAAAACCTCGACATTCTAGCATTCGTTAAGTTTATAATAGTCCTTAAGATAGATCTTGAATTTCTTCCACTCTTCTTCCGCAGTCTCCTTTCCCTGATCACGAATTCTGCTGGTCATCTCCGCTAATGTCATATAGTCAATCACTTTCATCTGCCACTCTTCCACGGTGGGTAGATCTTGTGTCTTCCAATACTTTGCAATCAATATTCTTGCTGCTGTTGTTGCATACATAAAGAAAGTTCTATCCTTCTTTGGTACTAATTGGCCGACAATGCCCAAGAGAAAGGCCTCTGGTTTCTTAAGGAAAGTATACTTAAATACCTTTTTCATTTCATTATATATCATTTCCCAGAATGCCTTAATCTTCGGGCATGTCCACCAAAGGTGGTAAAAAGTACCTTCAGTTTCTTTACATTTCCAACATTTGTTATCGGGCAAATGGTAAATTTTTGCTAGCTTGACTGGGGTCATGTACCACCTATAGATCATTTTCATAATATTTTCCTTTAAGGCATTACATGCCGTAAATTTAATACCGGTGTTCCACAACCTTTCCCAGTCAGCAAACAAAATATTATGACCAATGTCCTGTGCCCACTTAATCATGGCTGATTTAACTATTTCATCTTGTGTATTCCATTTCAACAGCAAATTATACATTTTCGACAAGTTCTTAGTGTTGGATTCTAACAATTCTGTCTCAAGTTTTGATTTTTCCACCTGGAAGCCAATTTTCCTGTCTTGTTTATAAACCTCCATTATTTGATAATAGTGGAGCCAATCTTGTACTTTGGGTTTTAGTTTTTCATGGCTCTTTAATTTCAATTTCTCTCCATCTTGTTCTAAAATCTCACAATACTTTGGCCATCCGACCTCCATATTGACTCTCTTGTATGCCTTAGCCTCTAAGGGTGACAACCATCTAGGGGTTTTGTTTTCCAACAAATCTTTATATCTGATCCAAACATTAAACAACGCTTTCCTTACAATGTGATGTTTAAAGACACTATGCACTTTGATTTTATCATACCATAGATATGCATGCCATCCAAATGCATTATTGAAACCTTCTAAGTCCAAGATATCTGTATTCTCGAGGAGCATCCACTCTTTCAGCCAGCAAAACGCTGCTGCCTCATAGTACAATTTTAAGTCCGGCAGGGCAAATCCCCCTCTTTCTTTTTCATCTGTTAGTATTTTAAATTTTATTCTGGGCTTCTTGCCCTGCCAGACGAATTTCGCAATATCTTTCTGCCACCTCTTGAAACAGTCCATCTTGTCAATAATCTGCAACGTTTGAAACAAAAATAACATTCTAGGCAATACATTCATCTTAATCACTGCAATTCGGCCTAACATTGACAATCTCAAGTTTGACCATATTTCTAGATCTTTTTTAATTTCTGACCAACATTTTTCATAGTTGTCTTTATACAAGTTCAGATTTTTTGATGTTAAATTTACCCCTAGGTATTTCACCTTCTTCACCAACATCAAACCTGTCTCTTCTTGGAATTTCTCCTTCTCCATATCTGTTAAGTTTTTTCCTAAGACTTTAGTTTTTTGTTTATTCAGTTTGAATCCAGCTACCTGGCCAAATTGTTGAATTATCTCCAACACCCTTTTCGTACTAGTGTCTGGCTCTTGTAGGGTCAATACTAGGTCATCTGCAAAAGCCTTTAACTTATAATGTTTATCTCCGACCTGTACGCCTTTAACCTGCTGGTCATTTCTAATCGTATTCAGCAACACCTCCAGAACCGAAATAAAAAGCAATGGGGAAATTGGGCACCCCTGTCGTGTTCCTTTTTCTATCTTAAGTTCCTCAGTTATTACATTATTTACAATCAGCTTAGCTTTTTGTTCAGAATATATTGCACCCATACCGTTCTCAAATCCTTGCCCTACCCCCATCCCATGAAGATTCTTTTTCATAAAGCTCCAAGAGATATTGTCAAAGGCTTTCTCCGCATCCACAAATATCAAAACTGCTTTAGTGTTTATATTCACCTCTAACTTTTCCAAAATGTCTATTATATTCCTAACATTGTCTGAGAGGTGTCTTTTTGGGAGAAAGCCTGCTTGGTCTCTATGAATCTTCTCCATCAATACTCTTTTAAATCTTTTTGCTAAAATGTCTGCAAAAATTTTGTAATCCACATTAAGTAATGATATTGGGCGGTAGTTCTTCAGTTGAGTCTTTTCAGTCTCTGTCTTTGGTATGAGTGAGATATATGCTTCTTTCCACGATTCAGGTGCCTTTTTCCCCTCTAAAATCTCGTTGCATACTTCCTTTAACGGTTGAACCAGCCACTCCTTCAAAGATTTATAGTATCTGGAAGTCAATCCATCTGGTCCTGGAGATTTGCCCAGTTGCATGTCCTGAATGGCTCCCTCTATCTCTTGTTCTGTTATTGTCTGATTTAGATCCACCTTGCTTTGATGAGAGATTTTTTGTAATCCATATTTATTTAAGAATTTGTCTATATCTTCTTCGTTTTGTAATCCTTGAGAATAAAGTTTTTTAAAATAGCTCAAAAAGCAATTTCTTATCTCATTGGGTTTAGTTATATTCTTTCCGTCCACTTCTAGGCTTGTAACTATATTCAATTTCTGCCTTTTCTTTAATTGCCATGCCAAAAGTTTGCCACATTTATCTGCCGATTCAAATGTCTTTTGTTTCATTTGCTTTATCTTCCACTCTATCTCTTGGTTCATCAATTCCATATATTGTGTTTGGTATAACTTAATCTCTCTCAAGATCTCCTGGGACTTTGGTTTTGATCTTAGTTTTTTCTCTCCTTCTTTTATCTTTTCCAAAATCTTTTCCTTTTTCTCGTTCTGCTTTCTCTTCTTTATTGAATTTTGTTGAATCAAAAATCCTCGCATCACAGCTTTACTTGCGTCCCAGATCACTCTTTTTTCGACATCGTCCTTTAGATTTATTTCAAAATAGTCCTTTAGAGTTTTTTGGGCCTTCATGTGGATCTCCTTATCTCGAAATAGGGTGTCATTCATCCTCCATCTAAACTGACCAGTTATTGTAAGTTTCATTTCCATCTTCACGGCGTTATGGTCGGAGCAGGTTTTTGGGCAGATTTCTACCTTCTTAATCTTCGGAGCCATTCCACTAGTAATCCATATTTGGTCAATTCTAGTCCAGGTCATCTTTGCATGGGAGAAAAAAGTTCCCTCTCTTTCAAGAGGGTTCCTTGTTCTCCAAATGTCTATTAAGTCCATATTTTCTGTCATTTCAAAGAAAGTCTTCGGAAGTCTCCCTTCTTTAGTAAGTGTCAGTCTTTGTGTCTTGTCCATATTTGTAGAAACTACACCATTCATATCTCCCATAATTATCATATTGTAATCCAGATAGTCCATCAGAGTTTCATGGAGTTTTTTGAAGAATTCTGCTTTGCCTTCATTTGGTGCGTAGATCCCAATTATCAAGAATTTTTCTCCTTGTACCTGTATCTCCACTGCTAAATATCTACCTTGTTCATCTTTAAACATCATTTTTGGGGCCCACTTCTCTTTTGCGTAAATCACAACTCCTCTTTTTTTCACTTTATCCGACGAAATAAATTCTTGTCCTAATCTTTTATTTATAAGCAATCTCCTGTGAGCTCTAGATATATGGGTTTCTTGTAGACAGATCAAGTCCAGTTGTTCTCTGTACAAAATATGGAATACTTGTCGTCTCTTCAAAGGCATGTTGAGCCCATTACAATTCCAACTAAGGAATTGCAAGGCCATCTTGTTATTTTTCTGGTATTCCTCCAACAGCTCCCAATTGTTGTTCTTCCTCTGATGGTGGTGGGAGATTCTGTCCAAACGAGAGGTTCAAAATATCTATTGCCCTCTTTTGTTCAGCAATTGGGTCCACAGTTCCTTTCTGTAAATCCTCTTGATTTCTTTCCAAGAACTTCTCTTTGTCCTGTATCGTCTTTATTTTTACCTTCTTTCCCTTGTAGTCAAAAGACAATCCCTGTGGAAATTCCCACCTAAAAAGGATGGTGTTCTTTTTCAGCAAATAAACCAAATCCTTATAAAAAGCTCTCAAGTCCAGAATATGTTTAGGGATATCTTTAAAGATCTGTATCTGTGAGTTCCCAATTTGTAAGGCCTTTTCAAAGTGCAGTCTTAAGATTTTGTCTCTTTCCTCTTTCGATCTCAAGGTAATCAAGCAGTCTCTCGGTGCCTTTCTATTCTGTCTTTTGCCCAGTCTGAATGCTGTTGTAATCTTAAATTCGTCTTCCTCTAGGTCTTCCCAAGCGTCAACAAACTCTTGCATTAAAAAATCCGAGAGATTGTCCCCTTCGTCCTCTGGTATTGATCGTAATTTCAGGTTCCTTTCTTTTCTTTGTAGTTCCCACAATGCCAGAGTTGCATCATGGTCATGGACCTTTTTGGCAATCGGTTGTAATTTTTCCTGGGTCTCTCCAGCAATAGTTCTGGCTTCCTCCGCAATTTGGCGTGTGGCAGAATTTTCTTGCGTACGCCTGTTAATGGATTCTGTATTCAAATCAAGTCTTGTTGTTAAGTCTGTCAGTTTCTGTGAATTTTCTGTCAATTTCTTAGTATTTTCTGCCGTCTGCTTTGTTAGATTCTCCAGAGATTGGTTTATCTTAAGCAGAGCTTGTGACACCGCATCCATGGAGACGACAGTCCCTTTTTCTTGTCCTGTTGTCACTGTAGGTGTTGTGCCTGAAATCGAGCCTCTTTTCTTTTGTTGCTGTAACTGTTGTTGATGTTGCCTTGTCTTGGCTCTTGTGCTTATCTCCTCTGCTGGGCCACTCATATCCCAAGGTCGTTTCCCACAGGAACCGTCTCCTAGAGGAAAATTCCACTGTCCCAAGATGTAGCAACTTTTTACCCTCTAGAGGGAGCAAATCAAAATGTCCGCATACAAAGACAAAGGATATTTAAAGGATAAATTTATCAGGAGGCTTCTGTATGTATATTGCAGCACTTTTTCCAAAGATACAGTCTTAGCCTTGCTTAATATACTGTAACTATCAAGTCCCCAAAACTTTGTAACAAATGGCAAGTAAAACTTCCACTATGTAGCATTCACAGGAATAGAGTCAGTTCAGTGTTCCGTTGTCCTATAAGCAGATCGTACCAGGTTGGAGGCTGCAGAGAATTTCCTTTTTCTTTAAATTAATCATGCAGCTTATAGAGTCTATTTTTCCTCCCCTCTGCCCTGCAAGCTAGAGGGGATATTCAAAGTCCAGATGTCAGATTTAGGCAGTTAAAAGCAATCTCTCATACGGATGCAGCTTCTTTACTTTAGTTGCTTTGGTTGTCATGCAGTCGGGGGGAAGGCAGACTTCCTTAATTTTGCCTTTCCCGTTTTCAGCCTAATTGCAGGTATTTTAACATGAGTAAAGTTTCAATCTTACTCACGGGTTTTTTCAGTCCAAATTGTTCAGGAAGGAATCGGCGCTCTCCACTAATGGCGACGCGGCTTCACTCTGCGGGCTGGGTAGCGATTCTCAGCACCGCGCTCCCCGTTGTCGTTCCGGAGCCTTTAAAAAGGCTCTTTCTGCGGTAAAGGGGGGCGCTTCGGGTGCCCACCGAATCTCCTTGTTCACAGGCTCCGTGCCTGTGATTTTAGGGGTCCCCCGCTTGCCGTAGCGGGTCAGACCCGAACTCGCAGAGCCGTCCTCTCTCCGGAGCTCGGAGAGGGAGCAGCCATTAGCGCTGGCGCCGAACCGGAAGTCTCAGTTAGCAAATGTTTTGGCTCCCAATGCGGCTTCCGCAGCTTCCGATTGGCTGCAGGATCTTCCTGCAGCCAATCCGAAGCCGCGCTTTGGTTTTCAAACATTTTAGAAGTCGAACGACTTCTGGAACAGATTCTGTTCGACTTCCAAGGTACGACTGTACAGAGGATAACCTACCCAATGAATTGCCTGCTCCCGCTACAAAATTGACTGGATGTTACAGTTGTATGGAGATGTAAAGGTAAAGGGACCCTTGACCATTAGGTCCAGTCGTGACCGACTCTGGGGTTGCGGCGCTCATCTCGCTTTATTGGCTGAGGGAGCCGGCGTACAGCTTCCGGGTCATGTGGCCAGCATGACTAAGCCGCTTCTGGCGAACCAGAGCAGAGCACAGAAATGCTGTTTACCTTCCCGCCGGAGCGGTACCTATTTATCTACTTGCACTTTGACGTGCTTTTGAACTGCTAGGTTGGCAGGAGCAGGGACCGAGCAACGGGAGCTCACCCCATCGCGGGGATTCGAACCACTGACCTTCTGATTGGCAAGTCCTAGGCTCTGTGGTTTAACCCACAGTCCCCGCGCCCCTCTTAAATGGGCCACATTTGCTGAGCCCTACTCTCCTGCATTCAACTGACACTAAACCGCATCAGCTCTTGGTGCCAATTTAAAACACATTCATTTGTCCCAGGCCTTCAGCTAAATAGCTGTCGTCTTAGATGGGTCCTTTGCTAGACTTGCTAATTCTTTGCTGCTCTTTTAAAGTTATATTATCTGTATATAAATGTGCTTTTATAATATTTTATGCATTATGTTTATTCTTCTGTAGTCCCCTCTGGGACGGAATTTACGGTAATGTGGAATAGACTAAAAGTGCCTGAAATAAATTATAAGAATAAATATTAGATAATAGATCTGAAAATAGCAAGTATTCCCCTGTACTTAGGGTCTAGGTAAAAGAATCTTACCCAATGAGACCAATTTTAGGTATAATATGGGAAGTGAGAAATGGGCAGAAGATAGTGCTTTGCAATATATACATATATAGTTTTACAGCCCAGTAATAATTATTGAAAAATCTGGTCTCTGAATCTTTTCTAACTCATGTTAAAATACTGTAATACCACAGCAATTCTATTTGGATTCAGTGTGATCCTTTGATCTAAAACCTGGATATATGTGTTGAGAGTAGCAAATAAGCAACTTTCTCAGTTTGTGTTTGTTTAATTTAGATTGAAGATACAAAATATGTGTTCTGTTCACTGGAAGCCTTGCCATAAAACTTCAGCTATGTTCTTAAAAGTGGGAAATCACAAACAATACTCACCTCTCTCAGTGGATCTCTTCAAAAATATAATACAAGCAATAATATTCTGAGTTGCACTGAAAATCTTTCCCGTTGATCTCAGAGCTCTACATATAAGTCCATAAAACATCTTATTCATGGTAGTGATTTTTTTTTCCCTTAACAGAAAATATAGCCTGTTATGCTGCAGTTTACGGAATCATTTGGAGTGATTTTTGTACTTTGAAGATTTTTTTCACTTTAACTGCTATTTTTGACTCATGCATTCCTTTTATGCATCTCATAAGATAAGGCTCTAAAATCAATATGCACTAAAAGATTGGAAAGGAACTGACATGCAGGGCCGGCCCACATATGAGACAGGGTTAGGTGCCTGCCTCAGGTGGCAGAATCCACCAGGGCAGCAAATTCTGATGTTGTTCTTAATTCTCTCCCTTGGTTCTGATGTAGATCTTCCCTCACTCCTCCTTCCCTGGCAGGGAGGGGAGGCACCATTTTAGGGTCTACCTCAGGTGCCAAAATCTATTGGGCCAGTCCTGCCAATATGATATTACGTAAAAGGAAAAAGAAGAAGTCCAAGAAATTACAGAGGTATTAGCCTGACATCGATCTCAGGTGAACTGGTGAAAAGCATTTTAGGGGGGAACCAGGGTCAAGCAAGTGCTTTTCCAACTTATTACGGCACAACTTCAGGCAACTTCAATACCAAAAAAATTTAAAACCACAGCGCCTGTTTTTCTTTAGCCCCTAGGCATTAATTTGTCATAGAAATCACAACCATCTGCTATCAATAAGAGTGCATGAAAATGCATTTCAGCTTGAACAGGCATAAAGAAATTAAATCTGTACACACTCTGCAATATGTAAAAGTGGACATATTAAGTAGGAAACAAGAATCACTGGGCAGTCAAGCATCAAAGCAAATAAATAAATAAATATGTATTTCTAAAAGTGAGAGGAAGAAAGTAAAGCTTCTTTGTTCCGAGGTGAAAAAGCATGATGCATATTAGTGTTGCTATGGGTTTCCAAGTCCATTTCCTAAAATCATATACAGTGGTGCCTCGCAAGACGAAAATAATTCGTTCCGCAAGTCTTTTCGTCTTGCGATGTTTTTCGTCTTGTGAAGCACGGTCCGTCGCAACTGCACCTCTTCAAGCGGCTTTTTAAAAAAAGCGCAAGACGTTTTCGTCTTGCGAAGCAAGCCCATAGGGAAATTTGTCTAGCGAAGCAACGCAAAAACAGAAAACCCTTTCGTCTTGCGAGTTTTTCGTCTTGCGAGGCATTCGTCTTGCGGGGCACCACTGTACAGAGCTCAGAAATCCAGACACCGGCCTCCATTTGCTACGAAGTTCACTGGTAAGCACATAGTTAAGGTCGCAGGTTCAATCTCTGACATCTCTAGGGAGAGAGAAAGGTTCCTGCCTGAAACCTTGGAGAATCTCTACCAGTCTGCGGTAGATGAACCAGTACAGTGTACCTTGGTTCTCAAACTTAATCCATTCCGGATGTCCGTTCCAAAACCAAAGCATTCCAAAACCAAGGCATGCTTTCCCATAGAAAGTAATGCAAAATGGATTAATCCAATCCAAACTTTTAAAAACAACCCCCAAAATAGCAATTTAACATGAATTTTACTAACAATAATCAATGACTGCTCCCCGCTTAAAACGGGGGCGCCCTTTGCGTGGACGCGCGCAGCCCTAGATCTGGACCGGCCCCATCAGCATAGGCTTGGCTTTGCCTTCCCTCCACCTACCTCAGTCAGTTGTCCAATCCCACCTGGGGGAAGCGTTGCCAAGGAGACCAGGCCAGGTAGGAGAGGGATTACCTGCCCACACAATAGAGGGAGGATCTTACCTGGGAATCCTCACTCGGCTCCAGTGCTTCTCCCACCCTACCCACCCTCAGTTAAGGTCTTATTTTGCAGGTTAACTTTTCTTCACAGGTTTTGCAGGTTAACTTTTCTTCACAGGTATGCGGGCACTGCTACGTTAAGGTCGCTGTTAAAGGGCCGGAAAGGAATTTCCCTGCATTGGCAGGTTTCGCCTTTCCCGTAGCAAAACGTCACAACTTTGGCAGTATCAGGCCTTGGGTGGAATCCTTTAGTCCATCTTCCTCTTTGCGGCGGCGATACCAGGGTTCCCCGTTAAAGGGGTTTCTGAAGGGAGGCTTTGACCATACGCCGAAAGGTCGTCATTGCTCTCCCCTGCGGCAGCGGCGTAATGAACATATGTTCTCCAGAGCTGGCCCATCCCCCCCCCACACACACTGGATAACCCTGATGCTCCCTAGGTCCCCGGCTGGGGACTGGGGAGGGAGAACGCCCAATGCCTGAGCCAAGGTCTACCCACATTTGAAATTTAATAAAGTTGTGGCCAATTTAATCCCATAGCATGCTGTCTTGAGTCGTTATTCCACATGATGGGGGGGACCGCTCGGGATCTGGGGACTCCGCCTGTCCACGCAATGTACTGTAATACTGTAATGTAAGCAATAATCAATGTACTGTACTATAAAATAAATAAGACAGTATTGTAGATAAGAAAAATTAAAATTTCTTTTTCCCCCTTACCTCCACAGATGATAGTCATTGTTTGAATGGGGGGCTTTTATCCATTTCTGCAGTCACACAATCAATCAATCAGTAGCTGGACTGGGTTCCACACAGTCACAAAAGCAAATTAACCCCAAAAGCCACAAAAACGCAAAATAAATAGCAAAAACAAAAGCACCAAACGTAACCCGTTCCGGAAGTCCGTTTGACTTCCAAAAGGTTCGAAAATCAAGGCGCAGCTTCTGATTGGTGCAGGTGCACCAGAAATAAAAGCCAACAGCTGCTGTTCAAAAACCGGAACACTTACTTCTGGGTTTTCAGCGTTTGGGAACCAAGGCGTTTGAGTACCAAGGTGTTTGAGAAACCAGATATCAGCCTCTAGCCACATTCCAAGAAGAAGCTCCAGATGCATCTGACTCTAATTTCCTTCATCCTGGAATATTTCCCTCGGGTGTGGAGGCCAAGGAAACTCGGCAAAAGGATCCCTAGCCCCTCTGGGGCATAAACAAATCCCTACAGTACAAGAAAATAAATGCAGTGGCTTATGAAGAACCAATGAGAGGAGGGAAAATGTATGGCATCATCTTTGAGATAGGCAATTGCATTTTATTATGTGTTGATGATTTTATTATATGCTGCCAGTATTTATTTATTTTCAGTTGGAGGTTTATAAATACCGCATTTTTTGCTCTATAAGACTCACTTTTTCCCTCCTAAAAAGTAAGGGGAAATGTGTGTGCATCTTATGGAGCGAATGCAGGCTGCGCAGCTATCCCAGAAGCCAGAACAGCAAGAGGGATCGCTGCTTTCGCTGCGCAGTGATCCCTCTTGTTGTTCTAGCTTCTGAGATTCAGAATATTTTTTTTCTTGTTTTCCTCCTCCAAAAACTAGTCTTGTGGTCTGGTGCGTCTTATAGAGCGAAAAATACGGTATTCGTAATATCTGCATCCTTTAATTTTGTTTTTCCATATCCACAAACCTTATAGGAAGGGGAGAAGAATCTTTTCCCCCAATGAAACCAGCTCCCCAAAGCCTACTTACAATTGCTACTTATAATTTTTCCTTCCTTCTTAACCAGTATCTTCCCTACATTGTGAAAAGAAATAAAGAGAAATGTTGGCAGGATATTCATTTTAGAGTTACTATTCTCCAATATACTATCCAATACAGCCTAAATTCATCCATTCCATTTACATCTACTTAAGATTTCTACACCTGACTGCAAGAAATTATTCCGTATGAAAGTTATCCATTATCTTCTGCAATGAATACTCCCAAATATTTAATTGGTTCCCTACTAAATTCAAAGGTCTTAATCTTCAGTCATCTTTAGCTGTAGGCGACTTCTCAATATCACGTCCTAATTTAGCAGACTTATACCCACTTATTTTATATCACAAATGTCTGAGCGAGTCTAATTATCAAGATTATAAACCTTGGTGACTCCAATCACAGTAGTCAAATGATGGATTGAATATGTTCCAGGCCTTGGCACTCCAGCTCTGAGTGCCAAGATCCTGCACCAAACATTTCTGAGGGTGCACAGGTAGCTGTCAGCCCCCCCTTTCCTAAATAGACCCCTTTGACTCACAAAATGCCACCTGAGGACCTCCAAAGCTTTGCAAACTTCTCTTCTGGGTCAGGGTGCTGCCACTGAAAAGGTGAAATATACTCGGAGTCCTGAAGTGATTTCATGCTCTTTATTGCAGCTTGTAAAACAGTGATGATTTCCCCCCAAAACCTCAGGCTTTTGTATACATTATTCACACAATGAGTCCCGTCTGATTGGCTGATTCTGCTTCCCTCCTGGAGCCTGATTGGGCTGCTATTGCAGTCCAATCAGTTGTTGCATTCTACAGTCCTACCAGCCTAATAGGCTAATTAGCTTCCTCCTGGGGTCTGACTGGGCTGCTGCTAGCCAATCAGGATTCTACTTGCCTATTGTTCTAGGATCCAAGCTTAGTACATAACATGGGATAAGGTAAAAAATAAAAAAGGTAAAGGAACCCTGGACAGTTAAGTCCAGTCAAAGGTGACTATGGGATTGCGGCACTCATCTCGCTTTCAAGCCAAGGGAGCCGGCATTTGTCCACAAACAGCATTCCAAGTTATGTGGCCAGCATGACTAAACCACTTCTGGTGCAATGGAACACCATGACAAAAATCAGAGCACACAGAAATGAAGTTTACCTTCCCGCGACAGTGGTATCTACCGGTATAATGGTGGGGGGGCCCTTAGGAGCAGCCCACAGGGCCCAATTTGGCCCAATTGTTCCAATTGCTTTAAGGTCAGCCCTGATGAGTCTGTGCAGGGGTTGGACTGACAAGCCCTGCACCTTCTGCTGAAGGACTTGTAATGGAAATAAAGGGGGCACACTTATTGGAAATCAGTTTTGTCACACACACACCCCAAAGCCCAAGGACGATGAGCCCAGCCACCTTTTATTCACAGTTGCATAAGCACTACACTACAGCATGGCCATAAAGCTGTACGTTCAACCACTGAAATATATACTCAACATATAGCAATGGAGATTTATGTTCCTGCTTTATGAATGAACACTGTTTTATTAATGGACTCTGTGTTTTTGGAATTATCTAAGAGCCACCAATAGGGAGCTCTAGAATCTGACAGCTAACCAATTGGGTACTACCAAACAGCGACCCCTATTGCTGAAAGCAGGTAACCAGCAGGAAACGCTTCAGCTCAGCCTTTGCACTGTTGACTGAACAACCCCTGCTGTGGAGATAATGGAGAAAGCTCATAAATTGTATCCCTTCTTTCATCCTGGCCAACTCTATTACGCTGGTGTAAACCCTGGTGCACCAGGAACCCAGAATAACAGCAAATAAAATCCGCTCATACATCAGCAAATGATAAGACTTGTCAACCTGTTATTCCAAAGTCTTCCTAGAATATAAAGCTCCAAAATACAGGCCAAAAGAGAGCAGGTCTGGAAAGAGCGAGCCATATAATGGGCACCACCGGTGAAAAGGCCCTGCTCCGTGTAGCTCCTGCCTTGTCCTTTGCGCACATGCCCTCCTTCTTGACATGGAATGCTCTCTATTGGAGTCTCCAGGTCCAATATAAAGACCATGAGAAGGGAGTGCAGGGACCTTGAAGTTCCCAACAGCTGTTAATCAAGCAAGCAAACAAGCAAGCAAGCACACAGGTCACCTTTGTCACAGGTATGTCACGCCTATGTCCTGACCAGGCCTGCACCCCAACTTGTTTCTGTACACTCTTGTTTGTTCTCAGTAACCAAAATTATATTATCAGCATATACAAGCAGAAAAGTTGTTTTCCTTCATTTGCAAGGAATTGTACAAAACAAAGTGGCACTAATAAAGAAAAGTTCCAGGGAGGCAACATAAAGCAAACTAAAAATGCTTTTGCAGTTCATCAGAACTATCCAGTAATATCAATTTATAGGAAAGGTGGTGCTATTCACAGTACCCCTAGTTGGTTTATTGATTTAGCACATGACGTCTGATGCTAATCCCCCCCCAAGAGTTAAATGAGATTCAGGTGAGGGTCATATGCCTTGCCAATCCCAGCAGGTATATAACAGGAAGACCCGGCCTGTCCAGGCCATGACAGAGGAGCTCTTTTGGCAGCAGAATCTTGCTGTACGCTGAAAGAAAATTATATGAAAAAGATGTACTGGTGGTATTTGACTCCTAGTAAGCTTGCAAAAATGTATAGGACAAATGCAAATATCTACTGGAAATCTAAGCAAAAGGAAGGCACCTTCTATCATATGTGGTGGACCTGTAAGGTTCTAAAAGCATTCTGGGAAATGATATACCGTGAATGTGTGCATAATTTGTAAACGAGGATTTCTGTTTGAGGTTTATGGTGTTTATTTCTTTCTTTGATAATTGGCATGTGGTCACAAGAGAAGACCAATCTTTGCTCAGTAGAGTTATGGGACGTTTTTACCACTGAATCAAACTTACCTTGGGAACAAGGCCAGTGCATCCCTAAAAAAATCAACTTAACCATACTCAAACCTGCGGAAATGACAGCAAAATGTGCCTCTCACAAAACAGAAACAAAACCATCATCAATCCTTAGCAGAATATTTTTTATATACTTAATTCCATCTCCACTACAGGATTAAAGTTTGCAAAAGAAAAAAGCAAGCCCACACAAACCTGCAAAGCGCTTCCCTATTTTGCAACCAAAAAACACTAAAAAAAATCTTGAAAGTGGAAAGCTGGATAATCCTGTAAGTGTTTTCTTTAACTCATGATTATTTTCTCTGTGTAGTTTCATCTCCTAAAATCAGGTTCGGGGTGGTACAAGCAAGCAGAAATTGAGTTACAGTTCAGTTTAATCATGTAAATAACAGCTTATTTTTTCAGTGAGCTACCATATCTGTCTCCTGCCAACCTAGCAGTTCAAAAACACGTCAAAATGCAAGTAGATAAATACCGTAATTTTCGCTCCATATGGCGCACCGGACCATAGGGCGCACCTCGTTTTTAGGGGGGGAACAAAGAAAAAACATTTTATTCTCCCCCCCTCCAGGTCCAGGAGTGGCGGCAAGATTGCATGCAACCTCGCTGACGCTCGCGGAGCTTGCGGGGCTGGGGGCGAGGAAGCCCAAGCTTCCCCCGACCCCAGCTCCCAGAACAGGCAGCTATCCGCAAGCCTTCCTAGCACAGCGGTAACTCCCGCTGCACTCAGAAGGCTTGCGGATGGCTGCCTGAAGCCCAGCGAGCACAGCGGGAGTTGGTGCTGCGGTCACCGAGCTTCAGCCTGCTATCCGCAAGCCTTTGGAGCGCTCCAAAGACTTGCGGATAGCTGCCTGAAGCCTGGAGAGCGAGAGGGGTCGGTGCGCACCAACCCCTCTCACTCTCCAGGCTTCAGTGAAAGCCTGCATTCACCCCACAAGACGCACACACATTTCCCCTTCATTTTTGGAGGGGAAAAAGTGCGTCCTATAGAGCAAAAAATACGGTAGGTACCGCTCCGATGGGAAGGTAAATGGCGTTTCCGTGCGCTGCTCCGGTTTGCCAGAAGCGGCTTAGTCATGCTGGCCACATGACCGGGAAGCTGTATGCCGGCTCCCTCGGCCAATAAAGCGAGATGAGCGCCGCAACCCCAGAGTCGGTCACAACTGGACCTAATAGGCAGGGGTCCCTTTACCTTTACCTTACCATATCTGTACAGTACAGGTTCAGTAAGAATGTTTTGGTTTTAATTTGAAAAATGCCTCATCTCCTATGATAGGCATCAACCTGAAACTGGAGAACCTGTTCTCCTCCAGATGTTGTTGGCCTCCATCTCCCATCCGTCCCAACCAGCATGGCCAATAGGATGATGATGAGAGTTCTCAGTAGGTAACATCTGAGGGGGACAGAGGTTCCCTACTTGTACATTGCCAATTAAGCTTTGCCCATTTCTTATGTTACTTTCTCTGATATTTCTTCTTTATTCATGTTGATCTTCCTCAGAAAAATCACTTGAAGTGCACTAAGTACCCTTCGGAGTAAGATCAATGTGTGAGACTGTTCGGAGGAGTCATGACATCTGCTGAAGCGGCATTTGATCTACTGGATCCTATTTCCCCTATAGCTGAATGTGCAGCTGGGTGCGAGTGGATATCAGCTGTAACGGAAAGGCAATAATTCATGCTGAAGGAGTGTCTCCACCCCTATCATTCAGCTCAGACACTGAGTTCCATCTCCGAGGGCCTTCTGGTGGTTCCCTCATGGCAAGAAGTGAGGTTACAGGGAACCAGGCAGAGGGCCCTCTCGGTAGTGGCACCTGCCCTGTGGAATACCCTCCCATCAGATGTCAAGGAAATAAACAACTATCTGACTTTTAGAAGACATCGGAAGGCAGCCCTGTTTAGGGAAGTTTTTAATGTCTAATGTTTTGTCATGTTTTTAATATTCTGTTGGGAGCCGCCTAGAGTGGCTGGGGTATAAATAATAAATTATTATTATAAATTATTATCATATTCATTTGTTTTCTTTTTAGTCTTCAGAGGAGGAAAGGATCTACTTAAACTCTATCAAATTTCATTAGAAATATATGCCACACACTTTCAAAAAGTATAAATAAAGGAAGACTTTATGACATACTAACAAATACTGTGTTTGACTGCCACAAAGCTGTAACAAATAGTAGCGAAACATTTCGGAAGCAAAGGAAGAAGGAGGGATATTTTGTCCCTGTTGCACCCGGAAAGGATCTCTGTGATGCACACACCCCAATGGTATCATCTCCGTTGCTGTTTTTCATGTGACCACATTCAATGCGGCAGCTAGACTGGTGACTGGGAGTGGCCGCCGGGACCACATAACACCAGTTCTGAGAGATCTGCATTGGCTCCCAGTACGTTTACGAGCACAATTCAAAGTGTTGGTGCTGACCTTTAAAGCCCTAAACGGCCTCGGTCCTGTATACCTGAAGGAGTGTCTCCACCCGCATCACTCAGCCCGGACACTGGGATCCAGCTCCAAGGGCCTTCTGGCGGTTCCCTCATTGCGAGAAGTAAGGTTACAGGGAACCAGACAGAGGGCCTTCTTGGTAGTGGTGCCTGCCATGTAGAATGCCCTCCCATCAGATGTGAAGGAAATAAACAACTATCTGACTTTTAGAAGACATCTGAAGGCAGCCCTGTTCAGGGAGGTTTTTAATATTTAACGCTGTACTGCTTTTAACACTTGATTGGGAGCCGCCTAGAGTGGCTGGGGAAACTCAGCCGGATGGGCGGGGTATAAATAATAAATTATTATTATTATTATTATTATTATTATTATTATTATTATTATTATTATTCAAACAAAGCCGCATTCTCAGAAGTGTCAGTGTGTCTTATCTGCGACAAGTCCGTCGTGATGACCTTAGGCCCCTTAATACAACAACCTTAATATTGTTTTGTCCCTCGTTTATTCTGAGCCTTTCTGAGATCTTGCGAAATTTGTATGAGAACACCGTCTCAACAAGTGCAATTCCACAAGGCCAGCCTTGAACACATTAAAGGTGCTGATTAAATGGAAACCGCAAAGGAAGAAAAGTGATTCAGGCTCCATTGTGGATGCTACACCCACATGCTTTAAGGGTTTTTCTACGGCAGGTTCCAAACAATCAAAACCCACTCGTTTTAAGCTTGTCCCTGAAATTTAAACATCACCCACCTACCCTGGAAAAGAAGGTGGTTCAGAAAGCCACAGTGCCGAGAACAAAGAAAGCACACTGAAGAACAGAGATGCACAAATCTAGTCAGGCAAAATCTTCAACTATGAAATAAATGAATCAAAAGCCAATATTATCTTCAAGCACGAATATCTATATATCATCTATATCATCTATATCTATGTCTATATCTCTATATCTACACACATACAGATACGCTCTAACATTTCTCTGATGAAAATAAGGATGTCCTATTCCATAAAAATAACAATTTTATTATTTTACCTCACCCATCTGACTGGGTTGCCCCAGCCACTCAGGATGGCTTCCAACATACAGTGGAACCTTGGTTCCTGAATGCCTCCATTGCCATACATTTCAGTTCTCTGACGCCGAAAACCCAGAAGTAAATGCTTCCATTTTCAAACATTTTTCAGAACCCAAACGTGTGATGCAGCTTCCGCTAAATGCAAGAAGCTCTTGCAACCAATGGGAAGCCACACCTCGGGTTTCAAACATTTCGGAAACCAAATGGGCTTCCGGACGGATTTTGTTTGAGAACTGAGGTGCCACTGTATATAAAACCTAATGAAATAGTAAACATTATACAAACTTCCTTATCCAAGGCTGCCTTCAGATGTCTCTTGAAGGTTGCATAGTTTCTTATGTTCTTGGCTCAGGGGTCACATAACTCCATACCCTCTAACATTTCTCTGATGAAAATAGGATTTTTCTGCTCTCAAATGCAATGGGCCCTGAGTTGAAAAGTTTTTTCCCTTTCTCCCAACAGGGTAGCAAGAGCTTCCTGTATTCATTGTCGCAACTCGGAGGAAATGGCATATGTGCAAAGGCAGATCCCCTGGAGAGGCCCTCAGAAGTGAACAGCTCCCAATCCTAGCTCGAATAAAGCAAATCACTGCAAGTTACAGATCCAAAACACGTTCAGTAGTGGGGCTGCTGCTCTGCCAAAGCCAGGCAGAAGGGAAAGAAACCTTTAAAAAGAGATTCTTCGCTTGGTTGCTAGGTCATGTGCTGAGCTGGACGGGCTTAGGATCCAGCCCAAGTCTCCTTTCTCTGGTGTTGCCCCTACCACACAAGCAGAATGCACCATTTTGGCACTTAGACCAACCTCTGCTTAGCTACCTCCAGGTCAGCTGCCTGAGCCACATTAAGCAAATTATGCCAACATATCTTCAGCTAATCCAGAATTACGATGCTACATCCTAAACTGCTCATCCCGGTGGATCTTGCCATAGGATCCTCAATTTGTGGATTGAGGGCCCGACCCCGCTATGTGAAATAAATACACAAGGACACGTGATATAAGGTTAATGGGCAAGAAAAGGCCACAACTTTATTGATTACAGCAGTGAAAAGGTATTGGCTTAGGCATTGGATGACTATAGGTGGTGGATTTATTCAACAGTAGGTGGAGCCTGTTGATGCTCATCCAACTATAGGCTCACCCCCTGATGTCACCGAGGGTCGTGCCATGGCCTCCCGCCAAGCAGGCATCGGACGGAATACACGACCGCCAGATTCCTTTAACGGAATAACCCACGGTAGATAGCATAGGCGATGGCCACACCTAGCCCTTGACACAGCACAACACATGAATCCAATGCCTAACCTACCCACCAATACCACAAAAGTTGTGACGATTGCTACGAGGTAGGCGAAAAAACCAAAAGGCCTAATGCCAAATGGAAAAATTCCTACCAGGCCCCCCAGCCAACCAGGGCGACCAACCTAAGGTCCATAGCAAGGCCAAAAACCTAGACCCTGAGCTAAATGGGAGTGGAGGGTGGGTGACTCGCTGAGGGACGACGATGAATGAGGAGGAGGCGGAGCTGGCACCACAGCATTAAGCTGCTACACACGCCCCCCGGAGGCACCTGGTTGGCCACCTCCGGTGGGCGTGGGCGCCAGCCAGGTAGGAGGGGAGGGGGCTAATGCCCCCTACCAGGGGCGGAGCTCGGTCTCCCGCCCACAACCACTCCCCTCTCTTCCAGGGAGGAGAGTCTTTATTTACTTATTCGCTTTCTTACTCCCCTTAGCCATAAGGTCCATGGGTAGGATATAAAATATAAATATACCATATTAAAATCAGTTAAAACATTGGATTGGCTTCAACATATAGAGAAAACCAGAAACGTTGCTCCAAAAATAAATAATATCTCATTAAAATTCTTTTTGCTGCCCTGAATTACATATAATTGTACAAAGTGAACACGACAGGCAATGACAGTCCGGTCAAACCTGAAGCGTTTATTAAGTTCACGTTTTAATTGATACTGAACATTCTCCAAACGGATTTCAGATTCTACTTTATATAAAACAAGATTTTAAAAAACTTAATGAGCTGCATTTAACTGTTTTAGCCTATCAACTGTGTGCTATTTATGGCTTGCTTAGAACATAGTTAGGTATACTTGATTGGCACATTTCACTTATCATTCATGAGCCTAAGCCATGCAATCATTCCTTCACATGGTGCATTTTTCTATCCACCTCTCAAAACAAATTCAAAAGGATTTACTCCACCCAATCACCCATCATTGAAGATATAATAATAGATATCATGGCTCATACTATACCCATATAGCTGAAGGGTTCTTTTTTCCAGTGTAATAGGTGACGATGTGGGACATTATGCAGAAACCTGGAAGAATTAAGATGTACACTTCTGGGTGGCCAAAAAATCAGAATAGGTATTGGTAATGTGCTCTTGTGAACTAGCTCATCAGGAATTTTGTTCTCTCACTTCCATGTACTCAGGAAAACTCATGTTGAAGCGGGGATAGGAAATCATTTAGGGTCTTCCTCTACTTTTCTTGTCATTGTGGTTTGGGTTAAAGTCTAGTTCTAGCATACTGATAATTAAACCATGGGAGCATCCCAGAAAATCTTTGCCATTATGACATACTGTAGTATAAGAGGTCTTTTCATCCAGCCATGTTCCTACACCAGTGGCCAAAATTGTGGAAACCTTTTGGGAAAAGTGTATTTCTGAGGTTTGGTGGCTCATAACACTGTTTTTGTTTGGGTTTTTTTTTTTTTTTTTGGAGTAATACCATAAAATTATATATCAATGGAAAGATAATTTAATGAAGAATGCAATGCAACAAAGTTTGTTCAGTTAACTGTATTCTATCAAAAGTTATAGCCAAACAACCAGAAAAAGGAGCATAACTAGCTTAGGTTGATATGCAGAAGGTTTCTTTCATTTTAATATAGCCAATGAGCATGCGTGTTTAGAGAGCCAATCAGGTGTTATGAGCCATCAAACCTCGGAAATACACATTTTCCAAAAGGTTTCCACAATTTTGGCCACTAGTGTAAATGATCCAAACTACAAGCAATATTCTTAATTCATCTGCGGTCAAGAACAAACATGGAACATTCCCTTGATGCCCATGGAATGGAAGAATGAGATTCCAACTGTGTATCAGTCTGAGTTCTGCCATCTCAGTCCGCTGCAGTGTCAACATTTTGATAATTGTTATATTGATCCCATCATCCTGAAAAGTGTAAGTGTGCACTTAACCAAGCTAAATTAGGCTTATTCCTTCCTGTGATAGTAGGGAACAAATGTAGGTGGGGAAACATAGAAAAAGATGTAAGCAGTACCAGGAGAGACAATGCCCCTATGACTCTGGACAAATGGAAGCAATAGAGCTTCTCTATTGTGCTTCTCCAGTGCCTTTATTATAGAGATATTAGTACTAGCCTCATCTTACCATTACTGCATAAGTACCCAGGGTGCCCAGGACAATTCTATACCTCCCTGCTGCTTTCAGATACTAACCCTGCTACAACATACAATGCTGCCAGATTCTGCACAGTAGCGCTCAAAATTTGTCAGATGATGACCTGTACCACAAACTAGATTTAATGAGCACTCATATCAGAGTGCTCTGTAGATTGAGAGCCATAGTCTTATATATACTAACCTTTTACGCTCTTCCACTCTTGTCTAATGTTCCTAAACCTCCTTTTAGACTCTCTTAGCTTCTTCTGGATTCTCACAGACTTCTATAAATACTTTCCTTTTAGTTTTTAAAACTTTTTTAGATTTTAAATTATTGTACCCCTCCATCCTTATGCTGGTCTACGGCGATAATAAAGATTTGTTGTTGTTGTTGTTGTTGTAAGCACACATATTTTGGGTAACACTTTGTCATGCAGACAGAAGTACCGTAAGTCCTGTTTCTCTCCATACAAATTCCTGAAATGGCATCTTTTCATTGAAGATACAGTGGTGAGAGTCTGCAAGCTGCTAAAATGCATCTTCTTTGAGAGAAGTTCATACAAACATTTCCTGAATCAGCTTAATTGCTCATTAGCACCACTTATTCTGGTGTAATCTTGTAGGCATATGGTATTTTATAGGTGATGCAGTTTAGTTTGTTATTGCAAAGCTTTTCCATATTGTTAAAGGTAACACTTTGCCAGTGAAAACTGCTTTGTCCAGTTAAGTTCCATAGATCCTACACACTATTGAGTCCAATTTTCATTCTATGAATAAAAAGCACTTTGATAAAAAAAGGAACTTCTTTAAAAAGCCCTCTTTTTTTACAATTTTAGTGAAGGTAAAATGTCCTCCCAGAATTAAAAGTTGCTTATTGTGTGAAAATCTCATTGATGATTCTCACTCATTACTCTTCCAATGGAACATCTGCTTTTTATGCTCTGTTTATTTTAGGCAATCAATATTTTGGCAAGGAAATGCTATCCTTTTCAAGCCCACAGCTCTTAATAAGTCCATTTCATCATGAAATGCATCTCCCCCAGCTTTTATGGGAAATGCATATTTCATTTAGTTCTTTCCTTTCTTAAATATTTTATAATTATCCAATCTTCCCTCATGTCAGAAATACTCAAAGAGAAGGGAGTCCAAGATGGTTTCTTAAAGGTAAAATATTGAAGGCACACATACAGACAATTCCAACAAGGAAAAAAAGTGGGAGGTATCTAAAGAAACTGCTGTGGCTGCATAAGGCACTTGCAGATGAGCAGAGATTTAAGAAGGGCATGTATAAGAAGTGGAAGAAATTGGAAATAATGAAGGAAGAGTATATGGAAGTAGCCAAGGGATGCAGGTGGTCCAAACCACTGAGCCTCTTGGGCTTGTTGATCGGAAGGTCGGCGGTTTGAATCCCCGTGGTGGGGTGTGCTCCTGTTGCTCTGTCCCACCAGGTAGAGGCCTGGCCAGGGCAGTCTCCCTCTTATATAACTCCTGGGATTGTCAAGGCATCTGACCCTCATCTGAATCTCATACCTCTCCTGACGAATGCTTTGGTCTGCAGCCACAGTCTGGAAATAAAGGATGAGATTGCCCACCAGATACCAGGCACTCTATTATTAAATTTAGGCCCCAGTGTTTTTCTTACAATCCCCTTCTCAATTAAGCAATCAATTTTAATCTAGAATTTAAATTCTCAAAACTTTCTTATTTGTTAATTTGAGCAAGTAAACTCCTGCTCTCACTTCAATACAAACAGTATTTCTACCTGCAACACACTTGAGCAAACCTGCTCCTCTTCCTTTCACAGATATTTTGTTGCCATTTGCAACTGTAGTTATCATTTAACTCTTTGGGGAAATAATTAGCATCACATGCCATGTGCATGGAAGTTGCCAAACCAACTAGAAGGGTTACTTTTTATAGCACCAGTTTTCCTATAACTTGATATTGCTGGATAGTTTTGATGAACTGTGAAAGCATTTTTAGTTTGCTTTCTGTTGCCACCCTGGAACTTTTCTTTATTAGTGCCACTTTGTTTTGTACAATTCCTTGCAAATGAAGGAAAAACAACTTTTCTGCTTGTATATGTTGATAATATAATTTTGGTTACTGAGAACAAACAAGATTGTACAAAAACAAGACATAGGCATCCTGACTGTGACTAAGGTGACCTGTGTGCCTGCTTGCTTGATTAACAGCTATTGGGAACTTCAATGTCTCTGCTCTCCCTTCTTATGGTCTTTGTACTGGACCTGGAGACTCCAATAGAGAGTTCCATGTCAAGAAGGAGGACAAATGGGCACCCTATCAAATGACAGGGCACGAGCTACACGGAGCAGGGCATTTTCACTGGTGGTACCCATAGTATGCCTCACTCTTCCCAGACCTGTTCTCTTTTGGCCTGTATTTTCATAGAATCATAGAATCATAGAGTTGGAAGAGACCACAAGGGCCATCGAGTCCAACCCCCTGCCAAGCAGGAAACACCATCAGAGCACTCCTGACTTATGGTTGTCAAGCCTCTGCTTAAAGACCTCCAAAGTAGGAGACTCCACCACACTCCTTGGCAGCAAATTCCACTGTCAAACAGCTCTTACTGTCAGGAAGTTCTTCCTAATGTTTAGGTGGAATCTTCTTTCTTGTAGTTTGGATCCATTGCTCCGTGTCCGCTTCTCTGGAGCAGCAGAAAACAACCTTTCTCCCTCCTCTATGTGACATCCTTTTATATATTTGAACATGGCTATCATATCACCCCTTAACCTCCTCTTCTCCAGGCTAAACATGCCCAGCTCCCTTAGCCGTTCCTCATAAGGCATCGTTTCCAGGCCTTTGACCATTTTGGTTGCCCTCCTCTGGACACGTTCCAGTTTGTCAGTGTCCTTCTTGAACTGTGGTGCCCAGAACTGGACACAGTACTCTAGGTGTGGTCTGACCAGAGCAGAATACAGTGGCACTATTACTTCCCTTGATCTAGATGCTATACTCCTATTGATGCAGCCCAGAATTGCATTGGCTTTTTTTAGCTGCCGCGTCACACTGTTAGCTCATGTCAAGTTTGTGGTCAACCAAGACTCCTAGATCCTTTTCACATGTACTGCTCTCAAGCCAGGTGTCACCCATCTAGTATTTGTGCCTCTCATTTTTTTTGCCCAAGTGCAATACTTTTGGAGCTTTATAATTTAGGGAGACTTTGGAAGAACTAGTTGACAAGTCTTATCAGTCACTGACTTATGAGTGGATTTTATTTGCTGCTATTCTGGGCTTCTGGTGCACCAGGGTTTACACCAGCATAATAGAGTTGGCCAGGATGCCAGAAGGGATACAATTTATGAGCTTTCTCCATTATCTGCATAGCTGGGGGTGTTCAGTCAACAGTGCAAAGGCTGAGCTGAAGCATTCCCTGCTGGTTACCTGCTTTCACAACTGACAAAGTGCAACAGGCTGAATAATAGGTTATATACTGTACATATACAGTTCATATGAACGGTATATAACCTGTGAGACTAATTCCAATATTAATGCATTTCTTCTTTTCTTATCTTTTCTTATTTTTTCTTCTTGTAAATTCCTGTATAACACATATCAACTGTATATGTTGCACATACTGGGCTAGACCTTTACGTTAGGAATTAACCAATAAAATATTACAGTTATTATTATTCAGCCTATTGCGCTTTGTGTATTGTGATAACTGTATTTGCGTAACAAGGTATTGAATTTCGTTACCTGCTTTCAGCAATAGGGGTCGCTGTTTGGTAGTACCCAAGTGGCGAGCTGTCAGATTCTAGAGCTCCCTATTGGTGGCTCTTAGGTAATTCACAAAATACACAGTCCAGTCATAAAATACAACGTTCATTCATAAAGCAGTAACATAAATCTCCATTTCTACATATTGTAAATAACTCAGGTAAGGTACCATATAGCTGGAAACATGCTATAGTAGTTCCAATCTTTAAGAGAGTCCACCCAAATGTACCTTCCAATTATAGGCCAATTAGCCTGCTCTCAATACTTGGGAAGCTGTATGCCCGTTTCCTCAGTAGCAAACTGACAACTTTTCTAAATGAACATAATTTACTATGTGAAGCCCAGGCAGCTTTTCGTGAGAACCATTCAACAACAGACCACTGTCTAATGCTGTCCTTCCTAGCTAAGAAGTATACCAGACCTCTACAGGGTAAACTCTTCGTGGCCTTTATGGATCTGAAATCAGCATTTGACTCCATCCCCAGATCCCAGCTATGGTCCAAACTGAGTCTGATTTTGCAGGACAAATGACTTCTCTTTCTTATAAAAGCCCTGTACAATAGAACCAAACTGCAGGTCCGATGTGGTCGACAGGGACAGCTATCGAACAACATCGAGATGACTAGGGGGGTGAGACAGGGTTGTATTTTGGCCCCCACATTGTTCTGTCTATTCTTATATGACCTAGAAGAGAACTTAATGGACCCAGATGGACACATTCCAAAAATAAGAATGAGAAGGACCCCTTTGTTGTTGTATGCTGATGACGCGGCCATCATCTCGCGTTCCAGACCAGGTTTGAATTATCTGTTGAGGAAATTTTCTGATTACTGTTCTGGAAATGGTTATGAAAAATCTAAAATTTTAGTCTTCGAAAGAAGATTCTCCCAGTCTAAATGGGTGCTGGATGGACATAACCTTGAACAGGTAAAATACTTCAGTTACCTAGGGCTCACATTCCATCATACAGGATCTTGGAAGCACCATTGGCAAACCTCCCTTCAAAAGCAGAGATTACAAAGCTAGCCATACATAGATTCTTCTTCACAAAGGGTGGCAAATATGTTCCAGCAGCCTTAAGGGTTTTCAATGCAAAGCCCATTTCCCAACTCCTGTATGCAGCAAATGTCTGGAATGGGGACCTGCCAAAGCTAGATGGCTTTCAGGCAAAATTTATACGATCTCTAACTGCATCGCCAACTCTGTACTTCTGTTGGAAGCTGGTGAATGCCCAATTTCAGCTAGAGTGTGGTGGGCTGCCCTAAAACATTGGCTCAGGATTTCAGTGTTTAATCTAGGGAAGGGTCTGTACCAACATTTGACCAATGAGGAATTTGTCAGAAAATGGCAGAAAACCATGGCTAAAAAAGCCACCTCTATTGGTCTCTCTCCCCCCCCCCAACTGTATTACCTGGGTTATGAAGGCGCCCAAAAGGTTTTAAAGCAAAGATTATGGGACAGTGCACACAGTGACTTGTGATCTCGGTCACACGCAGTCTGTAGTCCGCTGGCAGCAGGAGTTCAATATGGGCATGTCTTTGAGTTAACATCTTACATCAAAAACCTGACAGTACCTAACTATGGAAGGCTTTTCACCAAAGCCAGACTAAATGTCTTCCCCTCTGCAGTGCTGGATGGTAGGTTTAGAGGAGTTCCCTACCAGGACAGACTTTGCTCGTGTGCTCAAGACATCGATTCCATAAATCATATTTTGTTGCATTGTGCGAAGTATGAGCAGGCCAGGGCTGAACTGATACTACCCTTGCTGGTGCCTTTCCCGGGAAAATCAGAGGCTCACTATGTCAGGTTCCTACTGGAAGACTGGACAAAAGCTAGAACGTTGGCAGTGGCAAAGTTTTTATCGGTGGTTGCAAGAACAAATAAGCCCTATATTCTAAACAAAATGCTTGATTAACCTGGAGGTAGGCTGTATGAACTGTGTATTGATTTGTAATGTTTTGTTGGGTCTCTGGACCATAATAAAGATTGTTGTTGTTGTTGCTGTTGTTGTTGTACATATTGGGTATATACTTCAGTGGTTGAATGTACAGGTTTATGACCATGCTGTAGTGTAGTGCTTATGTGACTGTGAATAAAAGGTGGCTTGGCTCATCGTCTCAGGCAGTTTGGTGTGTGTGTGAAAAAATTGATTTCCAATAAGTGCCCCCTCTTTATTCCCTTTACAAGTCTTTGAGTCTGTACTCTGAATAGCGTCACCAGGGACCTAGAAGGTGCAGGGCTTGTCTGTCCAACCCCTGCACAGTCTCATCAGGGCTCCAACTGGAGTGCTCACAGGCCAGTGTTTCCCAGTTGTCAGTGTTTTTAAGATTTGCCTTAAAGAGTCTTTAAACCTCTTGTGTTGACCACTAGTATTACGCTTCCCATTTTTAAATTTGGAATAGAGTAGTTGCTTTGGAAGACAATAATCAGGCATCCGCACAACATGACCCGTCCAACCAAGTTGATGTTGAAGAATCATTGCTTCGACACTGGTCGCCTAACTCCTTGAAACTCTGATCATACGGCGTGCTAAATTGTGTGGTGAGCCTGTGTATGTACCAAAGGATCCATGTTTCCAAGCATCTTCCCCCAATATGTGGGCAGGGTGGGCTGGGTGAGTGAGAATTTGACAGCAGGAGAGACCAAAGTGCAGAGCTCCTTGCTCCCTCTCATGTGAGGTTACTCACAAGAGCTGATAATGATGGAATGGGGCTTATGTGAAATTAAAATGGAGTGAAAAATATGCCTTCAAATGCAGATATGCATTATCTATATACCTTCACAGCTGTGCTGACAGCACACTATTATTTTAAAATATGAAAAATGACTAGAAACAGTAAAATAAAAATTAGAGTGAGATGAGCCCTCAATGAGAAAGTTGAAGATAAATCTGCATATGTCTCAAATATAAAATCCAATCTGCACCATTTCCAAGCCCCTTATCTTCTACAGGGACCATTCCCAGGTATTGCTTTGAACACCTTACAGGTTTAATTTAATTACTGTAGCACTGACCTTTTTGTACTATTAACAAATAATCTTTTGTCTCTCTAGACTAGCCTGTTTATTACATTTTCTGCCCACCGCTTTAAGCACATTGATTTCCAATTACCAGTTTATAAAACTGCCAACTCATCTTTGTCAAATGACTCTCCCCCCCCCCCCAGCAGTTTTAAAAAGCAGGCGGGTCAACCGCAGTAACTGCACCATTAATTAAAAGTTGCAGGGAGGAAAAAAAGAAAGTCAAACACTTCCAGTCACTTCAAACAGGCAAAGCAAGGTCGCCGAACAAATTTCCTCTCCCTCTCAGTCATTTTTCACCTACCTGAAACATAATTTCTAAAAATATAATGAAATTACAGTAGTGTAATTTTCAAACATCCCTATCTGATGTGCCAAAATATGTGCAGCTCTTAGATGTTCTGAAGGCATTTGAGATGTTTTGGGTAGAAGATAATTTCAAATGAATACGTGGAACTGAGAAGGATCTCTGTTTACAAAAAAGCAGTGGCTCTTCAAACAGCTCTGTGTTTTCACATGGGGGGGGGGTGTTATTTACTTGCTACAGAGGACCAAGTTATCATGGAAAAAAACTTTTAAGAGAGCATCTCAGAGCTGGGGGAAAGACCAATTAAAATTATCGGCGAGGGAAAGAGCTGCAATTAAGCTCAGTGGAAGAGCACATGATTTGCATCCCGAATGACTCAGGTTAAATCCCTGGCATCTCCTGCTGGACTGGCAATGCCCCCTGTCAGAAATCCTGGAGACTCCTGCTGATGCAGGCAAACCCCTGCTCTTCCTGGATCTTGTCAATTAGACACAGGAGGCGTGAGGGGAGAGAGTCCAACTCCTTTATTGGACTGCGCAACAGAATTGATTCAGCGGGATAATTCTCAAAAGCTGAACCCTGGCTTTTGTCCACTTTTTATAGGGTCACAAAGAATACACACAGAATCCAATTAGAAGCCCCCAAACATCTTCAGAGTGTGGCTGACGAAAGCCCATTAGACAAAATAATAATAATAATAATAATAATAATAATAATAATAATAATAATAATAATTTATTTGTACACCACTCATCTGGCTGAGTTTCCCCAGCCACTCTGGGTGGCTCCCAACAAAGATTAAAAATACAATAAAACATCAGTCATTAAAAACTTTCCTAAACAGGGCTGCCTCCAGATGTCGTCTAAACATCCGATAGTTGTTTATTTCTTTGACCATAATGGGAGGAAACATCAGATATTCACCTGAGTCAGCTATCCATGCTGGTCCTACATGGACCAGCAAAAAAGCCAAGGGAAAAATTATATACCAAATCCCATATAAGGGGTCAGAGTGAGTCCAAACCAGGCGGAAAAGCTCCGTCTTGCATGCCCTGCGGAAAGATGTCAAATCCCGCAGGGCCCTGGTCTCTTGTGACAGAGCGCTCCACCAAGTCGGAGCCAATGCTGAAAAGGCCCTGGCCCTAGTTGAGACCAATCTAACCTCCTTGAGGCTCGGGACCTCCAAAGTGTTCTTATTTATGGACCTTAAGGTCCTCTGCGGGGCATACTAGGAGAGGTATAAAAAAAAATTTGGGGAGACACTTTGCTGCTCCTTAGTAGATACAGCACTAGACTTCCGGGTTAGCGCCTCCGGCGATGGCGGATTTCCTCTGATCGGGAGGAATCCGCTTCGTGGAAATTAGGGTCTGGACCGCCACGGCGAGGCGGAGACCCATCAAAAACCACAGGCGGGAGAAACCTGTGGACGTGGGATTCGGCAGGCACCTTTTGCGCCTCCCCTACTCGCGGGGAAACCCAGTTTCGAGGATCCGGAGTAACGTGGGGTGAGCGGCGCGGTGCTTCGAATCGACTGCTCTTTTCACGGAGTGAAGCCGCATTGCTGTTGCCGGAGAGCGCTGACTTTTTCCTGTGGACAATTGGACTTTAAACAACTACCCGTGAGTAGAACGGAAAATTGGACTATGAAATATCTTAATTTGGCACCGAAGCGGGAAGGCTCTAAACAGGAAGTCCGCCTTCTGCTTTTGTAAATAGATTGAAGCAAAGACATTGCAAGCTAAAGTCTGGAAAGACTTTTGTAAAGAACTAAATCTCCATCAGCTGAAACTACTAAACCCCCCTTGGAAGCAGGAGAAGAGGGGGGAAATCTTAGATTGTTCAAGCCTGCAGGAGAGAGAGTAAAGAAAGATAAATTTCCACCGCCTTGAACCTGGGAATGGGTTGCTAGGAAGACAGACGTTTTGGGAAAGTCCATTGACTGTGAATAAAACGTTTGCTAATAGATAGTTAAAAAAGAGAAACATATTGATTCCAATGTTTCCTTTTGCATTTAAAAGGAACAAAATATTTGAAAAATGAAAGTAATTTTGTTGCTGGATCTGCTTTTAAAAGGACGGATACAAACAGAAATTGTATCCCCTAGAGGGAGCTTTGAAAACTGTTGTTGGAGTCGATCTGGGGAATTCTCCAGCTGTAGAGATTAAAGATCGTGAGAACCAGACATTGACCTTGAACAAGAATGTGCCCAGAAGAAACCTTAGTGATTGCTTTTTGCAAGACAAGCGCTTTATTGGAACAGCTACATGAGAAGATGGATGACTGTTGCAGTTAATAATTTTGGACAAACAGTGAATACCTATATAGAAACCACTTAGGAACCGACCCAGGAATCTGCTTTGACAGGGCAAGTTGTGCAGAAGACAAAGGAGGAGGTTGCTGTTGAACCTCAAGAAATACATGTGGAGAGAGCCAAGGCTTTGCAGGAACATTAGCTGTTGTGTTTGATGACCGAACCTGGAGAAAGTATGGACAATGAACAAAAATTAATTCGGAAACCTAACTGTCAGAAAACGAAAGAAAACATCAAAATTCTGCAGGCTCAATTCGCTGCAATATTAAATAGAGAAGTGGAGTGGAATATTAAAAAACTAAGACAAAAGAATTTCGAATTCTCAAATAAATCTGGCAAGTGGCTTGCGTGGCAGATTAAGAAGAGGAAGGAACAAGGTACAATAAATAGAATTATAATAGAAGGAGAAGAGGTTACTGACCCAAAAGGAATTAGGAAAGAGTTTCTAGAGTATTATAGAGGCCTCTATAAAAACAAAGAAAGAAACAACTCAAGGAGGATAGAAAGATTTTTGAAAGACAAAATGGTGCAGAAAATTCCAATGGATAAGAAACAACGATTAAATGAGCCAATTGAAATAGAAGAGATAGAGGAGGCAATTAAAGACTTAAAAAGAGGGAAGGCTCCGGGACCTGATGGATTCACAGCGGGTTACTATAAAGAGATGAAATCTGTACTTGTGAATCCTTTAAAGGAAATTATGAATAACATCTTAAGAAAAGGGGAAATCCCGGAGACCTGGAAAGAGGCGTATATTACCTTTATTCCGAAACAGGATGCAGATTTAACCCAGGTTAAAAATTATAGGCCAATCTCGCTATTGAATACGGACTACAAAATCTTTGCAGGAATTCTGGCGAGAAGACTGAAATCCCTATTGGCAGAAATTATCCACAAAGACCAGGCCGGGTTCCTCCCGGGCAGATATATGAGGGACAACATAAGATATATAATTAATATGCTAGAATTCCTATCGACCAGGATTGACAAGCAAGCAATAATGATGTTCGTAGATGCGGAAAAAGCATTTGATAATGTGGCGTGGGACTTTATGTTGAAGAAGTTGGAACACATGGAAGTGGGTAGAAATTTCTTTAATGGTGTGAATGCAATATATAGAGAACAAAAAGCTAAATTGATTATAAACAACATCGTGACGGAAGAAATAAAGATACAGAAAGGCACAAGACAGGGATGCCCACTCTCCCCGCTGCTATTCATAATGGTATTAGAAGTTCTCTTGAATTCAATCAGGCAAAATGGGAAAATTAAAGGAATAACAATTGGACAACATGCTTATAAGACCAAAGCATTTGCAGACGACCTAGTAATAATGACGGAGGATCCAATAATTACAATAGAAGAAATCCTAAAGGAAATAGACCAATTTGGGGAAATAGCAGGCTTCAAATTAAATAAAAGGAAAACAAAGATGATGGTAAAGAATATGGACCAAAGTGCAATAGAAATAATCCAAAACCAGTCACAGATACAGGCGGTCAAGAAAGTGAAATATCTGGGGATTTGGCTCACGCCTAAAAATATAGATCTATTCAAAAACAACTACGAGCCAGTGTGGAAAGAAATAAGAAAAGATTTGGAAGTATGGGGAGGACTGAGATTGTCCCTTTGGGGAAGGATTAATACTATTAAGATGAACGTGCTACCGAGGGTACTATTTCTATTCCAGACTATCCCCATAATTAAGGGGAGCCGAACGTTTAAAGAATGGCAAAGAGTGCTATCAAGATTTATCTGGCAGGGCAAAAAACCTCGAATAAAATTTAAACTGTTGACAGACAGAAGGGAAAGGGGAGGTTTTGCTCTGCCGGACCTGAGACTATACTATGAGGCATCATGCCTCTGTTGGATAAAAGACTGGGCTAAATTAGAGAATAAGGAGCTACTCGATTTAGAGGGCTTCGACAACAGATTCGGTTGGCACGCCTATCTATGGTGTGGCAAGAGCAAAACACACAAGGAGTTTGGAAATCATATCTTTAGAGGCCCATTTATCGAAATATGGGAAAGGTATAAAAACATCTTAGAACCTAAAATCCCGCATTGGCTCTCACCTCTTGAAGTGATGAGTGTTAAGAAAATTAATATGAGAAGAGACTGGGCAACATATGGCCAATTATTAATGAAAGAAGATGGGAAATGGAAAGTAAAACCATATGAGCAAGTTAAGGAGTATGTGTATGACTGGCTACATCACCTTCAAGTTAGTGAGATGTTCAGAAAAGAGGCCAAAGACAGAGGGTATGCAGATAAAGACTCAAAATTTCAGACGGAAATTATAAATAATGAGGTGAAAACAATATCTAAAATGTATAAGATGTTGCTGGATTGGAATTTGGCAGATGAAGAAGTTAAGACAGTAATGATTCGATGGGCTAGTGATGTAGGCCATGCTATACAATTTGAGGACTGGGAGAATTTATGGAAAGAAGGTCTGGATTTTACTGCGTGTATGACGGTTAAAGAGAACGTCATGAAGATGTTCTACAGGTGGTACATAACACCTGCGAAACTATCGAAAATGTACAAAGTAGACAGCAAATGTTGGAAATGTGAAAAGAAGGAGGGCTCCTTTTACCACATGTGGTGGGAGTGTGGGAGGGTGAGAGAATTCTGGGAGGAAGTCTATGTCGAATTAAAGAAGGTGCTAAAGTATACGTTTATTAAAAAACCTGAAATCTTTCTGTTAGGGATGTTAGGGAATGAAATAAAAAAGAAAGACCATAAGTTTGTTTATTACGCACTCACAGCAGCAAGGATAGTTCTTGCCCAGAAGTGGAAAAAAAAGGAAATGCCAACAATAGAGGAGTGGAGATTGAAGTTATTAGACTACGCGGATTTAGATAGATTAACAGGGAAGATCAGACACCTAAGAGACCAAAAGTTCATTAAAGATTGGGGGAAATATGTAGACTATCTGGAATATATTAGTAAAGGTCAAACAACGTTAAGGGGATTTAGAGAAGCACTGTGAAAGACTAAGAGGTATTGTTTAAGGAAAATAGAGGAAGAGGAATGCGTAATGACAATACAAACCAGGCAATGTGTAATCTTGATTTTGACTATGGAAGATTTACGGACGAGCTGAAGGAAGTCCAGAAAGAGATGACAGAGATGACAATGTTAATTTGATAGGTAAAAAATTCTTTTTTATTGTGTATATTGTACACTTGTTTTGTGCTTTGTTGCTATTTTTCTTTTTTTCTTATGTCTGCTGTTGTGGTCTTTTTTTTTTCTTTTTATTTTTCTTTTCTTCTTTTTGGAAAACTAATAAATATCTATATTGAAAAAAAGAACCTGGAGAAAGTCAGATTTGGAGAGATGGAGTCTCGTTTGGATTGGAGATAGGAAATTGGATAGATCCCCCTATGCAGGGCTGTTCTGCCTTCTGGGATCTGGTTTTGCGCCAGGGGGAGTCTGGAGTTGTGGGACCTTTAACTTTGGAGGGACTTTGAAACATGTCTTGAAATATCTTTTGGATTTTAGTGCTGACTATGGAGAATGGGCCGACCTGTCGAGAAGGGATAAAGACATTGTTAGGTTGGAGTCTCCCCAAGATCTACTCCTCAGCGATAAAGGAAGGAAACTAAGAACAAGATCAGCAGAAGACAAAGTAAGGTGCAGGTATAAATATGAAGAAGACCTGCAGAAGGGATGTGGAAAAGAGTTAAGAGCCTCGGACAGAAGATCACCAGGTTGATGGACTAAATGGAATGGATAGAAAGGACTGACAGAACCCGAGACCAGGAAGAAGAGACAGTGGATGAAGATTGGAAGAAAGTTTAAAAATTCATTTAGAGAAATATTGTAAAATTAATGAGTGTTAGAAAAAATGTTGGAATGAAACTATTTGGCTTTAGTAGAAATGCTATAAGGAGTTATGTACAAATAAGTTTTAAGCTTTTTATGGCAAGATAAGGTTAAAATAAATTAAGATAATTTAATGACAGAACATAGTAAAAGATGGAAAGGATTTGCTGAGATAATTAATAACTAGAATACAAAAAAGGGAGGTGTGAGGAGGTCGATGAAACAAGCTAACGAAAGATAAAGATTTGGGAATATTGGATTTGTTTTTAATTTTTTGTTTGCCTTTGTTTTTTACTCTGATGTATTGTGTGTTTTGCTCTCTTTTTCTTTTTATTGACTTGTATTGTTTAATTTTTTCTTTTTTTCTTTTTTCTTTTTCTTTTTTTCTCTGTAATTTTAAATTCTCAATAAATATCATTTTTTTAAAAAAAAAAAGTAGATACAGCACTAAAAGTTTACATTTGTACCAAAAGGACTGGATTCAAATATTTTATCTATTTCTAATATAATTTGAACATTTGCAAGCCACCCCTCATAATACATTTCCCAGGACAGTTCACCGTAAAAATGTATAGACAATAAAAGTGGACAAAATACAAAGCCATAATCGAAGATTAAGAATGACACAAGATGAGCCAGCGATATAATAAAGCTTCTTAACATTTTCAACATGGGACTCAGCTATACAGCTGCAAATAAAACGTTTTAAGTGTGTTTTAAGTGTATGATACAAAAGTGACAATAGATGGCGCTGATAAGCTAATGGCAAATTCCATATACATATTACAACTTTTTAAAAATTAAGACATTTTCGCAGCATTTTAAAAATATCTGTGTAGATTCAGTCCTGTACTGTAGTTTAAAAGTCTGGGGAGAATAGAAGGGTTTTTTTGAGGGGGGAGGTTGCATGGGGCCCAAAATTAGCAGAGTGCTTCTTTGAGAAGGGGATTCCATAACCAGGGTGCCACAACTAAAAAGGCCTTGCTACTGGCCACCATCTGCTTTTTTTCTGATTCTCTGATTCTTCTCTAATTCTCTGATTATGAGCTTACCAGGGGAAGGGTCGCAGTAGAGCTCAGTAGGGCTTCCAGGCATGTTGATGTGGCAGAAGACGTTCCTTAACAGACTGATACCATTTGTCCCCAAGCAGTGAGGAGCCATTTATTTTAAGGAACTGGTTTCCTTACAAGGATTTACACCTGCAAACTTTGCACCATCAAAAAGCAGTGATGCCTAATCCATGTATCCACATGAGTGGCAACAGTCGTAGCATCTGCTGCTCTGCTTGTGGACAGCCCCCTCTCCATCCCCTTCCCAAACTAAGTGGCATCATTTTCACATCAGGGAAGCATTTGCACCATAGCTGTCAACTTTTAGATTTGAAAAGAAGGGACCAGCAGCCTCACCTGTCCCGGGGACAGTCTACGGGATATCTAACATTCCAGGATACCAGCGGGAAACAGCACTATAATAAGGGAATTTCCCGCAAAAAAAGGGAAGGTTGACAGCTATGATTTGCACAAGGAATCATAGAATGGCAGAGGTGGAAAGAACCTTGAGGATCACCTTGCAATGCAGGAATCAACTGCCCATGGAGGCGCAGGTCAATTCTGTGTCCAGGTCAGCTGTCAACCAGCTCCATCTGGTATGCACACTGAGACCCTACCTGTCTCACTAGAGTGGTGCGGGTGCATGCTCTGGTAATCTCCCACTTGGACTACTGCACTGCGCTCTACATGGGGCTACCTTTGAAGGTGACCCGGAAACTACAGCTAATCCAGAATGCAGCAGCTAGACTGGTGACTGAGAGTGGGCACCAAGACCATATAACACCGGTCCTGAAAGGTCTATATCGGCTCCCAGTACATTTCCGGGCACAATTCAAAATGTTGGTGCTGACCTTTAAAACCCTAAATGGCCTTGGCCCAGTATACCTGAAGGAGCGTCTCCACCCCACCTAGACACTGGAAACTGAGGTCCAGCTCTGAGGGCCTTCTGGTGGTTCCCTCACTGCGAGAAGCGAGGTTACAGGGGACCAAGCAGAAGGCCTTCTCAGTAGTGGCACCCTCCCTGTGGAACGCCCTCCCATCAGATGTCAAGGAAATAAACAACTATCTGACTTTTAGAAGACATCTGAAGGTAGCCCTGTATAGGGAAGTTTTAAATGTTTGATGTTTTTATCGTGCTTTTAATATCATGTTGGAAGCTGCCCAAAGTACCACTGTATTATGATCCGTTTGTTCCTGAATGTGCAGGCTATGATGGGGCTGCAAGGGGAAGCACACAGGTTGACAAGCCAAGATCAGCACTCTGGATTAAAAGAAAAACTTTCCACTTGGCAAACCTCTTCACTACCAACCAAATCAGCCAAAACTGCTTTGAGCTCTGCACTCCACCCAATAATTTCTGGTACCTTTCAGATGCTTTGACATCTTCCTCTAGATAATGATAGCTAGTCAATGACAAGAGCATGCCACAGTCTAGAGGGCTCATGGCTGTGACAGGACAGAAAACTTTGTAGCAAAATTAATGTATCAGATGCATCCTGTTGCAAGCTCATTTACTTTGAGTGCAATTGCCGTTTGCTACAAATGTAGCAGCCTCCTATCTGCAGAGCAGCGTAAGCCTTTCGGCTGACTAAAGAATTAATCTACGCAACAATCTACGCTGACCCCAAGGAAATGTAGTTTAAATGGCAAGATGCATGTTTATCATTAAAGCATATAGTGGCCATGAAAGCACAATGTACACTTAGCATCAAATTGTTTCTATTGGCTTTCTATGAGCGTTGTCGTATTTTGCTCCCGTATGACATCAGTGTTTCCATGGAAATGAAGTTACGACGATGGCTGATCAAGAAGACCTGCCAAACCTTTATCCACATGAATTGGTTACAATAGGATAAATAACATAAAGGGGGAAAGTTTCAGAATTAGGCGAAGTATGAATCTGAATCATTCTATTTGGCAACATTTTGGACAGCTTCATTCTACGCTGCCTAAATGAGACCAGCAATTTTGAGAGATCAAGTTTTATTAGCGTTAGAAGCAAGTAAACGGTTGTGCGTTGTTCCTTCATGCTCACCAACGCAGACTGACAGTCCAAGTGAGCACATTATTTGTAATGCTGCGGGAACAAACAATTTCAGATCCTTACAATGATACCAATTTTTGTTTTTTTTCATACAAGCTTCAGACAAAATGGCTATAGAGACGCATTCCATTCCAAACAATTGCTCAAGATTCTTCTGTCACGATACACGGGATTATTTCCGTGCTATAAGGATCGGAGTAGAACAGGGTCATCCAAAACAGCTGTAAGAAAAGGCAAGGAACTATTCAGTCTGGTGCCCTCTGGATCTTTATGGCAAAAGTGAGGACCGAGAATCATCAGGGTTTGGACATTGCTGTACTTCAAAAAAGCCTGAGAGAAGTGTAGAGAGGGAGATAGTCTCTCAAACATTTGGGACCTGAGGCATTTAGGGGCCCCAATATGAATTGGACCTGGAAACAAGCGAAGGACAAAGGCCACTGGTTCGAAAGAGGGATTGCATGTGAACTAAATGGAACTCCAGCCAGTAATCTGGCTGCTTCATTTTGGGGCTATCTGTGATGACTCAAAACCTTCAATAGTTCCAAAATGTGGCATTACATTACTGTAATACGTTAAAGGTAAAGGTAAATTGACACCTGACCATTAGGTCCAGTCATGGCCGACTCTGGGGTTGCAGTACAGCTGCCAAGGGAGCCGGCATACAGCTTCCGGGTCATGTGGCCAGCATGACTAAGCCGCTTCTGGCAAACCAGAGCAGCGCACGGAAACACCGTTTACCTTCCTGCCAGAGTGGTACCTATTTATCTACTTGCACTTTGACGTGCTTTCGAACTGCTAGGTTGGCAGGAGCAGGGACCGAGCAATGGGAGCTCACCCCGTCGCAGGGATTCGAACCGCTGACCTTCTGATCGGCAAGTCCTAGGCTCTGTGGTTTAACCCACAGCGCCACCTGCGTCCCCTACTGTAATACGTTAGAGTAGTCCAATTTGGAAGTTACCGGAGCATGAAGCACAGTGGCCATTTCATTTCTATTCAAAAGGCGCTGACATTCTTTATCCCACAATGTTTTCAGAATAAAATTAGAGGACCCTATAACTTTTTCTTTCAATGAGTGGGCAGATTTCTCTTACCAGCAGAAAATCCATTATACACTCCTGTTTACAGCTGCATGGACCATCGTGCCTACAAATAAAACTGCATCCCTATGACAACTGCCTCAGTTATCTGCTGTCACAAAGCTAGAACAGGAAAGTGCTTCATATGATTTTGAGACTTGAGAGTAAGGATGAGAAATAGGACAGCTAGTGCTTTATGCCAGCTAAGCTGCCAGTCACACGAGATATTATTCAGACTCTGACTTTCATCAAGAAATGTGATGAATATCACAAAATTTTACTTGGCGTTTTAAAACAGTAACCATTGGCTGTTGTTAACAGCACATTTTACTATAGGCCCAAAAAAATTAGGCCTCAGCAACCCTAACACATGGGGTTACAATCTCACCAAAAATCCAACGTCGTCCAATTCACTCAAAAGTGGGGCCAAACAGTTGGAAATTACCCCCTGTCACATTTGGCAGTTCAAACAGCATGTTTCACCATAGGCCAAAAAATCAGCCTCAGCACCTGTCAGGGAACTGACATCGGAGGAAAGGGAAGTGGTAGGGCTCCCAGAGACTGGGAGAGAGTCAACAGCCAAAGCAGGGACCAGCAGGGGGAGCGCGGGGTCTCTGGAGGAGGATCTCAGTAATGCTGAGAGAGACGCAGCAGCCCAGGCAGGAAGCAGAAGGGGAGAGAAAGGGGGGAGAGACACTTCGAGCGAAAATAGCGGGGAGGTGTCAGAAGCAACTGCAGGGAGACCTATGCTTCGCCGGAAGCTGTCACGTCGTGAGTCCAGGAGACGCGTTTCCGTTAAGGAACTTCTTTGCTGGAAGCGCTTCCGCAGACAGCCACTGTCGGACTCTACAAGTGACTAGAGCAGACATGTCTGAGGAGCTCTGTCACACACAGAGGTTTGTGGGGTCGCACAAACTCTGAAGGGGCACTATTTTAAGCACAAGCAGCTAATCATCCCCTGACAGCAGTCCGACAGTCTCTGTACGCTGCCTGTGCAGGAGAAGGCATCATGAGCGACCCAGCAGGAGCCGGAGCCGCAGGGGGTGGAGCTGGTCCAAGCTTGGAAGACAGATACCGAGCATTGGAGGTCCAACTTGCGCTGCAGACGGCGAGGCTCGAGGAGAGGAGGGCTCAAGATGCAGACAAGAAGGGGAGAACCACTCAGTTCCCCAGAAAGGTACCAGGATTAGTGCAGAAGTTTGGGGGGGACCCCAAGGATTACCATGCCTTTAGGACTGAAATGCAATATGCCCTGAATGTGCAGTTTGATGAGTTCCCTGATGAGGAATCCCGAGTTGCTTTCGTAATTGGGCATCTTGAGAAGGGGGCGCGAGATTGGGTTCGACCCCTGATGGCAACGCACAACGATATCCTGAAGGACACTATGAAATTCTTTCGTGCAATGGATATCATGTTCTCCAGCGATATTGAGGAGGGGGTAGTGCGCAGACAGCTAATGGCTTGCAAGCAGGGAAGCAGATCTGTCCGTGAGTACTGGACTGAATTTACCATGCTGATTCACAGATTGGGGTGGGATTTATCGGCTGCACCCATTCAGATGCTATTTGAAGAAGGTCTTTCTTCAGCTGTGAAAGACGAGCTGGCCAGGAGCCCCAGGGCGGTGTCTATGGATCAGCTGACCAAATCTGCGCTGACCATTGGAGCGCGCCAGGAGGCAAGAGCCTTGGAGAGGCGGGAAGGGAGAGGGGAACGTTGGAAGGAGTTACGCATTCCAGACATTCCTGAGCCAGCTTTCCCGCCGGCAGAGCCGATGGAAATCGGAACAGCCCGCGCGCGCGCAGTTTCAAAGCCCAGTGAGGGGGCGAAGAAGGAGGGAAAGGGACCCCGGAAATGCTATCTCTGCCAACAGCCAGGCCACTTTGCCAGAGTCTGCCCCCAGAGGAAGGAATGGCAAGGGATGGTGGGAACTGTTGAGGGGGAAGAGCAGGGAGAAACGGAGCAGGTAAAAGCCAACGCCTGGTTGCCAGCAGGGGACTGCAGCCAGGCCAAAGAGCAGTGAAAGTGCCCCTTCCCCAAGTGCCAGTGCCAGAAGCTCCTCGACCTGCTCTAGTGATTGAAGTGTCGCTAGAGTTGCAAAATGGACACCCCCTAAAAATAAAGGCGCTGTTGGACTCAGGCAGCTCCTGCAATTTCATGAGCAAGGAGTTTGCGGCTGAACACCAGATACAGACTATCCCCTTAAGCAACCCCCTGCAGGTGACCACGATCGATGGCAGAGAACTGTTGGGAGGAGGCGTCAGCTTGCAGACCATCCCAATGATAATGAGGGTGGCAAGGCACACAGAACTGATAGCGTTTAATGTGGCCACCTTGGGAGGCGCTCCCATTATTTTGGGAATGAGCTGGCTAGCCCTACATGATCCGCTGGTGGGCTGGCATCAAAGAGTGGTTTCCTTCGGTTCCGCACATTGCTTAGAACACTGCAGGGGGGAAAAGGGGTCAGCAGGGGCCCAAGCCACCCTAGCAGGGACGGAAGTGATGGAGAAGGGGAAGGTGCCATCACAGTATGCTGATCTCAGCGACGTGTTCAGCGAGAAGGAAGCTGACCAACTACCCCCGCATAGGCCCTTTGATTGCCAGATCAATTTACTCCCTGGAGCACAGCTTCCTGTAGGCAGGTTGTATGCCATGTCAGACAGGGAGATGCAGGAGTTGCGAGCGTTCATTGACAAGAACCTGAAGAGAGGCTTCATCAGAGAGTCCAAGGCAGCGGGGGGTAGCCCAGTGTTTTTTGTGGATAAAAAGAACACGGACCAGCCGAGACTGGTATGTGACTTTCGGGCCCTAAATGCAGTGACAGAGCCGGTGGCTTTTCCTATGCCCAGGATTGATGATATTTTGACCAGGGTGCGAAAAGGAAAGATTTTTACAAAGCTGGACCTAAGGGGGGCGTACAACCTGATACGTATAAGGAAAGGGGATGAATGGAAGACCACCATGTTCACCCCTTTGGGGGCATTTGAATATCTCGTTATGCCTTTTGGATTACAAGCAGGCTCCGCGTGTTTTCAAGCCTTTATGAACCATGTACTGGGGCCTTTGCTCTACAAGAATTGCGTGGCCTTCTTAGATGACGTGTTGGTGTATTCGGAGAATGAGGAGCAACATGTGAGAGACGTCAGAGAAGTGTTGAGCAGGCTGCAAGCCAACAGACTGTGGGTGAAACTGGAGAAGTGTCAGTTTCATACCAAGGAGGTGGAATTCCTGGGGTACCGCTTGTCAGACAAGGGGTTGGCCATGGACCCCGGCAAGGTTCAAGCGGTGCTGGAATGGAAAACCCCCAAGACTAAGAAGGATGTGCAGAGGTTCCTAGGGTTTGGAAACTTTTATCGTAAGTTCATCCGAAACTTCGCTCACCTGACGGCGCCCATCACGGACTGTCTCAGCAGCAAAAAGAAGTTTGTTTGGACGGGGGAGGCGGAGCGAGCGTTTGAGGAACTGAAAAAGGCCTTCGCCTCTGACGAACAACTTCTACATGTGGATTTACAAAAAAAGCTGAGGGTCGAAACAGACGCTTCTGACAGAGCCATAGGGGCGGTGCTTCTTCTGCAGCCGGGGAAGGAGGGGTCCGAGTGGCGACCGTGTGCCTTCTTTTCGCGAAAGCTGAACAAATCTGAGAGAAACTACACGGTGTACGACCGGGAACTTCTTGCGATTTATGAGGCCTTCCGGAGATGGAGGCACCTACTAATTGGTGCACAACAGAAGGTGCAAGTGCGCACGGACCATAAGAATCTAGAGTATTGGAGAACTGCGCGAGTGCTCAACCAACGGCAGTTGAGATGGGCCCAGGAGTTCTCCAAATTTAACTTTGAGATTTGTTACGTACCAGGCCAGGAGAACGTTAGGGCGGACGCTCTCTCACGCAAACCTGAATATTTGGAGGGAGAGGGTGCACCCGAAGAGACCCATGTCATTCCCGAGGATCGCTGGGTGTGTGGGGCGGCATTGGTGGGGCTAAGGGAACTGATAGAGGGAACGGTGCAGGATGAATATGCCCAGGACAAACTCAGGGGTCTCAGGAGGGAGGGAGACAAACCCGGGGGTTTTGAGGAGAGAAACGGGGCGTTGTACTACAAGGGAGCGTTATACGTACCTGAAGGAGAATTGAGGGAAAAGGTACTCAAGCAACTGCACGATAGCCCCACAGCAGGGCATTTTGGGCAACACAAAACCATGTGGCTGGTTACCAGGGAATTCTGGTGGCCCAAGGTCAGGGAAGATGTGCGGGAGTATGTGAGAGGGTGTGACCGATGTCAACGAGCCAAGGGGGAGAGGCGGGCACCGGCAGGTTTATTAGAACCACTACCCACGCCGGAAAGACCATGGGAGGCAGTGGCAATAGATTTCATGACTGATCTGCCCAGGTCCAAAGGGAAAACAGCCATTATGGTTGTGGTAGACCTGTTAACCAAGATGGCCCACTTTATAGCCTGCTCACATGCGGTCACAGCAGAAGAAACCGCTAAATTGTTTGTGGAAAATGTGTTTAGATTGCATGGTGCCCCCTTGAGGGTGGTTTCGGACCGAGGGAAACAATTTACTTCCAGGTTCTGGAGGAAGCTCATGAGCTTATTGCATGTAGAGGTGAATTTTTCCACTGCCCGCCATCCAGAAACCAACGGGCAGGCGGAAAGAGCTAATGGTGTCCTCCAGCAATATTTGAGGTGTTATGTGAATGACAGAGAGAATGATTGGGTGGAGAAGCTGGCGTTGGCAGAATTTGCCTATAACAATGCGGAGAACGTGTCCACGGGAATGAGCCCTTTTTTGGCCAATCACGGGTGTCATCCCCGAGCCTTCCCAGGGGGGGAGGGGGAGAACTGGAGCGTTCCAGCCGCAGAACAGTTCGTTGAAGAAATGGAAGCGATCCATCGCCAGCTCCAACTTAATTTAAACAGGGCGAAGGAGGAATATAAGAGGCAGGCAGATAAAACCAGAAGGGAAGGAGAAAGCATTAGGGTGGGGGACCAGGTGTGGTTGTCCACCCAAGGGTTACCATTTAAAGGAGGTTGTAAGAAGTTAAGACCCAAAAGGCTGGGCCCATTTGAAGTCACGCAACAGGTCAACCCAGTGGCTTTCAGACTCCGGTTACCTAACCACATGAAGTTGCACCCAGTGTTCCACAGATCATTGCTGTCACCGTATATAGGGGACAGAGAGGGGAGGGTCAATAGGGGACCAGCTATGGAGGAAAAAGAACACAGCTACCATGTAGCGGAGATTCTCGATTCCAGGTGGAGGGGAGAGCAAGTAGAGTATTTGGTAATGTGGGAAGGGGAGCCGGAGTCGGAAAACACCTGGGTCAGGGCAGAGGATGTAGATGACGAGGTTTTGATTGAAACTTTTCATCAGAGATTCCCTCGGAAACCCCAGCCAGTGGCGAGGTTCCGGAGGGAATACTTCGCCACCACCGACGAAGAAGAAGAGTTGGAGGGGTTCGCTGATTCCGAGGTGGAGGAGGATTCAGCGAGTCGGAACGAAGACCGATGGAGGGAAATGTTCGAGACGTCGGAAGATGAAGAGGATTCTTTTAGGGGTTTCAGCTCCTCACCGCCCAGAGGAGAGAGTAGGGGCGGGGGAGAGGGGGGCCCTGGAGGGGAGGTGGATGTCAGGGAACTGACATCGGAGGAAAGGGAAGTGGTAGGGCTCCCAGAGACTGGGAGAGAGTCAACAGCCAAAGCAGGGACCAGCAGGGGGAGCGCGGGGTCTCTGGAGGAGGATCTCAGTAATGCTGAGAGAGACGCAGCAGCCCAGGCAGGAAGCAGAAGGGGAGAGAAAGGGGGGAGAGACACTTCGAGCGAAAATAGCGGGGAGGTGTCAGAAGCAACTGCAGGGAGACCTATGCTTCGCCGGAAGCTGTCACGTCGTGAGTCCAGGAGACGCGTTTCCGTTAAGGAACTTCTTTGCTGGAAGCGCTTCCGCAGACAGCCACTGTCGGACTCTACAAGTGACTAGAGCAGACATGTCTGAGGAGCTCTGTCACACACAGAGGTTTGTGGGGTCGCACAAACTCTGAAGGGGCACTATTTTAAGCACAAGCAGCTAATCATCCCCTGACAGCACCCTTACCCATGGGGTCACAATTTTGCCAAAAATCCCTAAGCCACGGAGTCATAATTTTGCCAAAAATCTGACATCATCCAATTCATCCAAACATGGTGCCAAGCAGTTGCAAATTCTCCCCTGCAGCATTTGGTGGTGCAAACTACTCGCTTTACAATAGGCCATAAAATCAGCCCTCGGCGCCCTAACACATGGGGTCACAATTTCGCCAAAAATCCCTAACCTGCATTGTCAGTTTCATTAAAAAATCTGACATTGTCCGATTTACTCGAAAATAATACCAAACAGCTGAAAATCCCACCCCTACAATGTTTGGCGGTGAAAACCTCATGTTTCATGAGCTGGCCAGGATGCAGGCAGAAACTCAGCATTTCACCAAAAGCCAGTGATACAAGTTTGGTCAAATTAAATTCCTAATAAAGTCTCAGCAATAATGGATCGTGCTTCCTGCATTAAACAGTCATATGTGCTTCCAAGCCAAAGAAAACTGAGAGCTAGATGCCTCCTTTATCTATAGGACATTGGGGCCAGGGCACAGGTGGTTTAACAGGAAACTGTGGGGATTGTAGCTCTGTGACCAGAATAAGGTTCTCCTGACAACTCTCAGCACCTTTAGCAAACTACAGCTCCCAGGATTCTTCGTGGAACCCGTATATTCTACTGTATGGTGTTCTTTGATTTTTAGCATTAACCATATTTTATGCTGGGAGTATTTATTTTATGGTAACTGAAATACTCATGTTCTATCTGTCCCCAGTTGTATTATTGAAAGAAGTCTCAGGCATCGTTCTGGCACGCATCTTAATCCCCTCGGCATTTAATTCCACATCTGTTTCTTTTTATGCTGCAAAGCTAAAATGTACCATGAGTTTATGGAAGATGAGAGCCATGGAGCATTACTGACATAACCATCAGGGAATCGAGGCTATTTATCTGTCCAATTCCCCTGCCCCTAGAGCAGGATTATAAATGGATTCTGTGGGTTCATTAGACCTTTCATGGGTCATAACACGATAGTTATCGGTCTACGGCACAGTTGGACATCTTGCGTGACTGACCTTTCTCAGATACACCTGTTTACTTCAAAAAAGTAAGCATCTTATCTCCATTTCTGAAACGTTGAGGGAATAAAGCACGTCAGTACTTAACGTAACTTTTTGACAAGGCAACTGAGGCAAGCAATATGGTGGCAGGAGCCAGAAGACACTTGGCTCCATCTGCAGCATAACATCTACAGCGATATCATATCACTGTTGACAATCATGGCTTTCTCCAGAAAATCCTGGGAACTGTAGGTAGTAAAGGGGGCTGAGAGTAGTCCAGAGACCCCTATTCCCATCACAGACCTACAATTCCCAGAACTCCCTGGGAAAAATGCTCTGAGAACTGTTGCTCTCTTGGGGGGAATACGGATCTCCTCACAATTCTTATCGCCCTTAATAAATCACAGGATTCTTTGGAGGAAACCGTGTCTGTTTGATCTTGTCTGTGGTATGTTTGATCTTTGCCTTATAAGTGTCATGGCCCCCTTGCCTCCATCAGGAACTGACATGGTTTGGCAGCCCCAAACACAGGAGGAGGAGGAAGAAGACAAAGGAGAAAAATAATATAATAATAATTTATTATTTATACCCTGCCCACCTGGCTGGGTTTCCCCAGCTACTCTGGGCAGTTTCCAACAAAATATTAAAAATACAATAAAACACCAAACATTAAAAACTTCCCTAAACAGATGCCTTCAGATGTCTTCTAAAAGCCAGATAATTGTTTATTTCCTTGGCATCTGATGGTAGGGTGTTCCACAGGGCGGGCGCCACTACGGAGACGGCCCTCTGCCTGGTTCCCTGTAACCTCGCTTCTAGCAGTGAGGGAACCACCAGAAGGCCCTCGGAGCTGGACCACAGTGGGGTCCGCAGAACAATGGGGGTGGAGAAGGAGCAGATGGTGTGCTGGAAAGCCAACATTTACAGAATCACAGAATCACAGAATTGTAGAGTTAGAAGGAACCCAAGGGTCATCTAGTCCAACCCCCTGCAATAGGGGAATCTCAACTAAAGTATCCATGGCAGATGGCTATCTACCCTCTGCTTAAAAACCTCCAAAGAAGGAGAGTCCACCACCTTTTTAGGGATTCCAACTTCCTATGTTCCCAATAACTGAAAGATAACTGTAATGTTCAAACCAGTGGCCAACCAGCAGCGAACCCACTACTTCAGGAAAAACAGTGACAATTCCAACATGCCTTTGAAAAAAGCTTTGAGTTTTTATTGCTCTAAGGCAAGAGTAGGGAAACTTTGGCCCACCAGTTGTTGCTGGACTACAAACCCCATCATCCCTGACTACTGATCCTACTGGCTGGGAAGGATGAGAGTTGTAGTTCACAACATCTGGACAGCACCAAAATAGCTACCTGTGTTTCAAGGCATAAAGAGCTGTGTACAACAGACAATATGCAAATCTTCACATCTGTCTGGCTTTGGCTCACAAATTTCTGCTGAGAACCATTCCATATATAATTACTTCAAGACACTTGACAGATTATAAAATAGTAGGCATGTGCTTTGATATTTTTAATTAACCAGTAAATAAGCATTAGGACCAAGTCTGCAGCCACTCTAACAGCAATCTTCTCTTTACTGAGAAGTAAATTCCACTGCTTACTTTTCAGTAAGTGTATTTAGGACTGTATTTAGGACTAAACTGGTACAACTTTGCCTCAAGCAAAACCTATGCATCTTATTTGGCCACTTACATTTAAATTAGAGTTTTCCTATAAAACTGTACTGCGTAGGTGGGATCTCCCCCTGCCCTCGAAAGGTCACAGGCAGCCTGCCAAGCAAAAGTCTTCATTATGGAGACCTGGCAACTGGAGGTCCACTTGCACTGCAATCCAACATTACCTGGGAGTAAGTCTCAGTGAATTTAGGGTTGGAGGAGAGAAGTACTCCCCTTGGGACCTTCGATGTCAGAGACGAGATATCCAATCTTATTCCGCCCGGTCAGAATTTCACAAAAAATGTGACGTTATCCAATTCACTCAAAAATGGTGCCCAATGGTTGCAAATTTTCCCCTGCAAAGTCTGTTGGTGGAAACAGAAAGCTTTTTATCATGGTCCAAAAAATCAGCCCTCGATGCCTTGACCCATGCAGTCACAATTTTGTCGAAAAAATCCCTAACCTGCAGGTTTGAATTCACTCAAAAATGGTGCCCAATGGTTGCAAATTCTCCCCTTCAAGGTTTGGCGGTGCAAAAAGCATGTTTTATCATAGACCAAAAAAATCAGCCTTCGAAACCCTTACCCTCGGAAAAACTTTTTGTGAAAAAATCCCTAACCTGTGGGGTCAGAATTTCACCAAAAATCTGGCGTTATCCAATTCACTCAAAAATGGTGCCCAATGGTTGCAAATTCTCCCCTGCAAGGTTGGGCGGTGCAAAAACCACATTTTATTATAGATCCAAAATATCATCCCTCAATGCTATAACCCACGAAAAAGCATTTATTTGAAAAAATCCCTAACCCGCGGGGTCAGAATTTCACCAAAAATCTGGCGTTATCCAATTCACTCAAAAATGGTGCCCAACGGTTGCAAATTCTCCCCTGCAAGGTTGGGCGGTGCAAAAAGCACATTTTATCATAGACCAAACAAATCAGCCTTCCACACCCTTACCTGTGGAAAGACATTTTGCAAAAAAAATCCCTAACCTGTGGGGTCACAATTTCACCAAAAATCTGACGTAATGCAATTCACTCAAAAATGGTGCCAAACAGTTTTGCAGATTTTGGCTGTGAACTACTTAGCCTATACATAAATCTGGCCCTGGATTTATTGCTAACGATCAGGTTTTCCTGGAGAAAGCAGAGGGATAATCGCAAAGCAGCTTGGACCAGTGAAACCACAGAACAAGCAAAAAACCTCTTGGACCTCTGCTTTCTAGACACAAGACAAGCAGAAATGTGGGTGAGCCCTCTGATATATCCTACTATACTATCCCACAATGATGTTTAAAGTCTCCGTGGATCATTTTATTGGAGGGCACTACAGTTTCAAAATTATTAAACCAGTTTTGCAATTTCATTTAGACAATCTATGCCAATTGCTTGCTGATATATACAGTATATATTATTAATGTGTTTGTGTATTTTACATTCTGTCGCTTAATACTTACCATATATATCTGGCCAGCGGACTGTAAATAAATTGCATTTATTTCTGTAATTGTTTTGTCGCTGGTCATGTATGAATCTGGCTGTATAATAGATTTTGTGGTGTACCCTGCCCTCGTATCAGTACTTATGAAGAGCCCTTTTTAATAATAAATAAATGAATAACAAATCTCAGTCTCTTAATGCCATGCTTTTTGGCACTTCATGCATTATTTGCATTAGTCTGACAAGTGAAACGTGCTCCATACATAATGTTCTCTCTTATGTGCAGCTGGAGCTCTGTATAGCCAAACTCTGTAGTTTGGGTAACATTGTGTGGCCCAAGATTGTGTGGTTCCTCTGTGGCGTGGCTGGCTATGGAGCCTGAGCTCTGCTTGATAAATTTGTCTCGACAGTAGTAGATAGGTAGCCGTGTTGGTCTGTCATAGTCAAAATAAAAAAATTCCTTCCAGTAGCACCTTAAAGACCAACTAAGTTAGTTCTTGGTATGAGCTTTCGTGTGCATGCACACTTCTTCAGATACACTGAAACAGAAGTTGCCAGATCCTTCTATATAGTGAGAAGGTGGGGAGGGGTGTTACTCAGAAGGGTGGTGGGAATGGGAGATAGGCAGATAGCTGAGAGAGCCTGTTGACGACTCTTAACGACTGTAATAGGTCTTACAGGAAAAGGCAAGGGGTGAAAAGGTGAGAAATGGTTTAGTCATGTATAGTGAGATAAGAATCCATTGTCTTTGTTCAGCCCAGGTCTTTCCATGGTTTTAAGTTTGGTAATGAGTTGTAATTCAGCAGCTTCTCTTTCCAGTCTATTTCTGAAATTCCTTTGTAGTAAAATAGCTACTTTGAGATCTTGTATAGAATGTCCTGGGAGATTGAAGTGTTCTCCTACTGGTTTCTCTGTTTTGTGATTCTTGATGTCAGATTTATGTCCGTTTATTCTTTGGCGTAAGGTTTGGCCTGTTTGTCCAATATAGAGAGCTGAAGGACACTGTTGGCATTTGATGGCATACACAATGTTAGACGATGAGCAATTAAATAGTCCCGAGATGGTATGTGTGATGTTGTTGGGGCCAGTAATGGTGTTGTCCGGGTGTATGTGGCAGCAAAGTTGGCATCTGGGTTTATTGCAGGCTCTGGTGCCAGTGTCTGTGTTAAGTCTGGTTGTAGTATTATTGTGGGTTAGGAGTTGTTTAAGATTGGGTGGCTGTCTGTAGGCAATGAAAGGTCTTCCTCCCAGAGCTTGAGAAAGAGAACTGTCATTGTCCAGGAGAGGTTGTAGATCTCTGATGATGCGTTGTACTGTTTTAACTTGGGAGCTGTATGTGATGACTAGAGGTGTTCTGTTATTTTCTTTTTTGGGTCTGTCTTGCAGCAAGTTCTCTCTGGGTATCAGTCTGGCTCTGTTGATCTGTTGTCTAACTTCATCTGCTGGGTATTTTAGTTCTGAGAAGGTTTGCTGTAGATCTCTTAGGTGAGAGTCTCTGTCTGTAGAATTGGAACAGATTTGTCTCGACAGTTTACACTGCTGAACAGATAAGCTGCTGCCCATTGTAAGAAGCAACTTGCCTGTTGTCTTGCCAAATGCAAGGCGGTTCTTTCAAAATGAGACTCAGAAGTAATTCAAAACAAAGGTGAGTGGAAGTTTAAAGAGTTTATTCTGAACAGCAAGCAAAATATACATACCAAGCAAGCACCCTACTTTGCCACTTGGAAGCCCTCAAGAAGTGACGAAGTGACCCAAGGTAGCCTCCGTTTACACACCTCTGTGGCTGTCGGTCCGTGCATGAGCTTTTCTCTCAAACCCTGCCCCAAACCATCCAATTTATAGCTAGCTAGCTAGCTAGATAGCTGGGACGCAGGTGGCACTGTGGGTTAAACCACATAACCTAGGGCTTGCCGATCAGAAGGTCGGCAGTTCGAATCCCCATGACGGTGTGAGCTCCCGTTGCTCGGTCCCTGCTCCTGCCAACCTAGCAGTTCAAAAGCATGTCAAAGTGTAAGTAGATAAATAGGTACGGCTCTGGCGGGAAGGCAAATGGCGTTTCCGTGCGCTGTTCTGGTTCTCCAGAAGAGGCTTAGTAATGCTGGCCACATGACCCGGAAGCTGTACGCCGGCTCCCTTGGCCAATAAAGATGAGCGCCGCAACCCCAGAGTCAGTCATGACTGGATCTAATGGTCAGGGATCCCTTTACCTTTAGCTAGATAGATAGTCCATGTGGCTTGCCTGACTAGCTACGTGCAGATTAGTCATTAGCCACCCTCTCCCAATGCTTCACTTTCTCCAAACAATGTCCCACATCAAAGAAGGTACCTAGCCCTATCACTTTCTTCCAACAGATTAGGACATTAAAGGCTATTCTCAGCCATCAAGGAGCTTAACAAGAGATAGACAAGGGGAAGAAGCAGGGGGCAGGAACGGTAACCATGTCAGAACACTTAACTCCTTGAAATACAAATATCTTCCAGATAGATTGCCCATTCACCTTTTTAGGTGGGGGCTTGTGCAAAGCTCTCCCCTCCTGCTCACACACAAACCTTCTTTGGATCCTGTGCAACTGGATACTGTGTTATTGGAAATCACAAGTGGAAGGAATGCTGTTTCACACAGACCTTGCTTGCAGGCAGGGCTTTTTTGAGCTGGAACTTGCTGGAATTCAGTTCCGGCACCTTTCAGGTGGGCACCATTGCCATTATAAGAGAACCAGGGAGAAGGTACCTTTTATCATATGTGGTGCGTGGGTGAAGTAGTTAAAAACTTCTGGGAGATGATATATAATGAAATGAAAAAAGAAATGTTTAAAATAACTTTTGCTAAAAAAACAAAAACAAAAACCAGAAGCTTTCTTATTAGGAATTACAGGTACCAAGATTCCAAAGGATCAGAAAAGGTTTTTTATGTATGCGACAACAGCCGCACAAATACTACTGGCCCAGAGATGGAAGGAAGAGTCAACTCCGACCAGAGAAGAATGGCAAATTAAGATGATGGATTATGCCAAAATGGCAAAATAAACTGGGAAGCTCAGAAATCAAGAAGACAAGATTTTTAAAACAGAAGGGGAAATGTTTATAATTTATATACGGGACCACTCCAAGCAAGTCATAATATCGGCAGGATTTTAACCGCACTTGTAAAGTAACAGAAACTATGGATAATTCGGAAGGAAAAATATTTGGATAAATATTGATATGCGGTTGTAATTATTTTCATTAGGGCCCATGGAAGGGATGGGGGAAGTCAGGAGATTCAGAGTAATCTCAGTATTTGGATTTCAAATAATTTCAAATTGTTGCTTGTTGTATCTTTATATATTTTTAAACATCAAATATGAGAGAGAGAGAGAGAGAGAGAGAGAGAGAGAGAGAGAGAGAGAGAGAGAACCAGGGAGGCGTTCATGGTGAGTACCGGCACCTCTTTTTCTAGAAAAATAACACTACTAGAAGGTTTTCCATAGGCATCTGGTTGGCCAATGTGAGGAGAGGATGCTGGACTAGATTGTGTTAGAGATGTTCTTGATCTGGACCTTGTGTAGAAGCTAATTCTCTCCACCACAAGAATGCACTTCACAGCTTTCTGCAGAACGGTCTTAAATGCTAGTTACAATAAGATAAATGTTTCAAAATAACACATTGCAAGGAAGCGATGTTCAGTTCTTTATGCAGTTTAGTAAGTGTTCTGCTCTCTGATTCCAGAGGGAGATCCTAAACTACTTCATCATTGCAGAACTACTCTGCAACCACTGCTGCTGCTAGCCATTTCCAACAAGCACACACAAGCTTCTCAAGTTTCAGCTCTCTGCTGAGAGAGAGCTCTGCAGCTCCTGTTTTTAGAAAGGAGTCATCAGGCAGCATATCTCACTCTAATGGAAAAATACCAGCCTTCTCTGACGCTTTTGCTAGAGTGAAACCATTTTGCGTTACAGCAATTTGAAAACAATGCATTTAAACACAGCGGTTTGTGCACATTGAACTTATAACTCTAGCAGATGGACCTTTGGATTTGATCCACCCAGGCTCTTCTTATGTTTCTCATCTATTCTTACCATCAGCCTCAATTCAATTTATATTTTGCCCTTCATCCCAAGAGAAGCCCAGAGGGGCAAACAACAGGTGATAAAACAATTAAAACATCTTTAAAACATTTTCAGTACAGAGGCAAACAGGATGTTTCCATTCCACCTTAAAAGGGAGCAGGCTTTCTGAGTCACAGAGTCTGCGTATTTCCTGTTCACAGGATGTTTATGTTTTCTGTTGCTTTCGTTTCTCTCTCTCTCTCTCTCTCTCTCTCTCTCTCTCTCTCTCTCTCTCTCGGTGCCTGAACGCTGAAGCAGGCGGTCATGTTTTTTCTCTGTTCTGACTAACGCAGAATAAACTTTCAAATAATGCTCTCCTGCGTGCATCTTTTGCTGTGCATTATCTGCTGATAAGAGCGTGCATAAGTCCTGGAATGTGGAAAGCTATTTCTGGAGCTTGTGTCGCTAATTGCTGATACTGCGTGTCTACGGGAGATCGATGGATGTCTGGAGGCGACGTGGGGCCATGATGGACTTTGTCTCCCTGGCAGTATCCCAACACAAACAACAGGTGATAAAACAATTAAAACATCTTTAAAACATTTTCAGTACAGAGGCAAACTGGGGAAAGATCTGCTAAAGATTTGTTGGTAAAGGGAACTCTTTAGCAGGTTCTGAAGAGAGAGAAATTGCATCTATCTCATTTTTAATGGGACTCCAGATCTTTCCTTCCTATCATATTGCAACAATTGTTAGCTTCTATCCAGGCCCAAATAAGTAAGCATTTGGTTAGTCAATTGATCAGAAAAGTTGTCATTGGGTCAATTTCCAAGGCAGGGTGTTTTTTAGCATGTGATATACCAACGAGTTATTAGTTCTGTACAAACAGTAATGTTTCATTGACTGGCATTGTTTGGAGTTATACCCCAGAGTCCCCATCAAATTGAATCTTGTATAGATTGTAATGGTAATTTTCTTTTTGAAATGTGACCCAAGTCAATGCTATAGCTCTCAATTTGCGATAATATCTACCCACCGTTGGCCAATGTTATTGATGTGTGTCAGTTCTTTAGCTCTGGAAACTGAATGCTGTGGGGAAAAAGAGGCAGTAAAGGAGAATAATTAGAGAACAGAAAATTGTTCTGTCTATCATAAATGTCGGCAAGCTAGGAATTGATTTGCAACCCTGTCATGGGGAGCATTCTACTTTAAACACTGGCTTGATAAAGATATGGAAAGGGGCTAGAAGAAATTGCACCAAACCACCGTCAACATTCTCCACTTTGCTTGTTTTCACAGTTATATTTTCTGCCCTTTCCAAGCGAATTTGTAAGGTTTATTTCCGATGACTGGAGAAAGGAGTCGGGGTCACAGTGGGATGTGAATACTCCCTGCCAGATTATAACAGACACACAAACCCACACACAATATGCCATATCTGGTCTCCTACAGCAGGTGCATACAACAAAACAATGAGCAAAAATAACCTATAATATAAGACTGCCATGCATATTCAGTAACAAGATAATATTGTTGGGATACTGCCAGGGAGACGGAGGCATCTGGCAGGCCTCCAGTCATCTCCAGACGATCACCGGTCTCCTGTGGAACAGCATCAGTCAATTAGTGACACGAGCCTCAGAGACATTCCAAGACCCGTGCACACCCTTTCAACAGAGTCTCCACAATGAAAGATTCAGACAGGAGAGCATATTTACAGCTTTATTCAACGTAGATCAGAACAAAGGAAAAACATGACTGCTTGCCTCCGTGTCCAGGAAAACAGCCGGAACAAAAGCTATATACAAAACGGAAGTTCCCAGCGAGAACAGTGCTGGGAGTAAACAGGCATGTGATAGACAACAATCATGCCTGGCCCTTTAAGGTGGAACGGAACTATATCCTAACAAATATATCGGGTGCTGAAACTTCTTGCCATCTCGGGCGGGCTGAGAAGCGAGCGGGCAAGGGGAACAGGAGGCCTGCACCCAGTTGCGTTTGGCAGAAGAAGGTGTGCTCCACAGAAGTGTGGAGACGGGGATGGGCTCCCCCAAAATCCTATGGCCCCACTCCGTCTCTTCCTCCCCACTGATGTCACATGTGCAAGAGGAGGGGGTGGAGCCCGGAGCCCTTGGGAGGAGAAGTTTGGGGGGACAGGAGGCCCTTGATTTTGTTCAACTTGGCGCCTCTGGATTCATGGGTTGAACTTGGAATTGACAGAGGCTTCTGCTGGAGGAAGGGAGGAGTAGCTGAGACCAAGCTTAGGAAAACCTTACTCATACGATGCTTAACTTATTGTACCTTCTGGCTAGGAGCCTATAATTGCCGGTGTGAGTGGGCACCGTTACTTCAGGGCCTGAGGACAGTAAGCGGCATGGACCAGAGGAAGCAAACATGGCGCCCTCCACATGTTCTGTACTACAACTCCAATCAGCCCCGAGCATTAGCCATTATGGCCGGCACTGCTGGGAGTTGTAATCCAAAACATTTGGAAACACTACATGGACTACTCTTAGCGTCAACAGATAATGCAACCTATAGTTCCATGCTTCACTAGATGGGGCAACCACACAATATCTCAAAGATTTCTCCCAGCAGCTCTTGACACATTGCTTTTGTTGACATTGGTTGTGAATACATGGTCTGGTGGAAAGGCGATGAATAATTGGTTCTATAAATAAAGGTATCCTTATTATTATAATTATTTTAAAGCAACGTATCCTTCTAAATGCAAATAAGTAGACACAAATGACCCTTATCTAAAAAGTTCCCTGAATTTTCCTGAAATGAAGTTTCCGAGGAGTGTTTACTTCAGAAACACGGTCCTTCAGAAGTATATTTAGTGAAATCTGTCATCAAAGCCGTCAATCTGCATGGCTTTTGTGCTGACATTTGCACAAAGGAAGCAGGTGAAGCCACGAAGCCCTCCCGATATTTGAGTGTCAAGAATCGTGATTTTAATTTGCCTCTGCACTTCATGCTCCATGTTTTGTCAGTGACTTAAATCATAAATGATGCATGTCACTTTCGGTTACCTTGTCTCAATCTCTCTTTTATAGTGATGAACACTTGGTTTCCCAATGCATCCTTATCCTACTTGAGTTCGGTTTTGACAGCGGCAGTTCTCCCCGGCACTTTGCTTGACAGAGTAAACACTTTGCTTACACAAAAAGGTGTCAGGGTTCACCGAAAGCCCTTCAGATACTGCTGGCCAGTTTTATATGGTTCTGACTGCGGTTTTTCTTCTGTAGGAAATTCCTTCCCAATATGTTTCAAGGTATAGTTGGTACCTTGGTTCTCAAACGCCTTGGTACTCAAATGCCTTGGTTCCCGAACGCTGAAAACCTGGAAGTAAGTGTTCTGATTTTCAAACATTTTTCGGAAACCAAACGTCCAATGTGGCTGTTGGCTATTGTTTCTGGGGCACCTGCACCAACAGAAGCTGCACCTTGGTTTTCGATCATTTTGGAAGTCAAACAGATTTCCAGAACAGATTAAGTTTGGCGCTTTTGTTTTTGCTATTTATTTTGCGTTTTTGTTTTTGAAACTTTTTCAGTTAATTTATTTTTGTGACTGTCTGGAACCCAGTTCAGCTACTGATTCATTGACTGTGTGACTGCAGAAATGGATAAAAGCCCCCCATCCAAACAATGACTATCATCAGTACAGGTAAGAAAAAATAATAATTTTAATTTTTATCAACTACAATACTGTCTTATTTATTTTATAGTACAGTACATTGATTATTGCACTCATTTTATGGATCAATGGTCTCGTTAGATAGTAAAATTCATGTTAAATTGCTCTTTTAGGGGTTATTTTTAAAAGTCTGGAACAGACTGGTCTGTTTTGCATTACTTTTTATGGGAAAGCGTGACTTGGTTTTGGAACGCTTTGGTTTTGGAACAAACTTCTGGAATGGATTAAGTTTGAGAACCAAGGTACCGCTGTAAGCAAACATGGATATTTGGCATGAGCATAAAATGTCCATGCCTGCCCAGTGTGTACTCAAAACCAATGCTACCAAATCAAAGCCTTCTAACACATAATTTACAGTGTCATTTATTAGGGTCTATTTGGTGACAGAAGATTTTGACCGAATAGAGATTTCCACCAATGGAAGAAAGAGAAAAAATAATATAACATATGAAAACATAATACAATAATTAAAGCAATAAAAATCCATAAAAAGAGAAAACGTCAAACAATTTTGCTGCTCGGCTTAAAATGGTCCTAAATGAGTGAGAACATACAGTTTATTGAAAATGACATTAAAAGCAATGAGGGCCTAGGTCAATGTTTTAAGGCATAATTTTGAAATGCATGGTACAGAATAGCTGAAGAGCTAAACCAAAAAACTTCGTTTGTGTCCAGGCAAAGAACACTATGTACACTTTAGAGATAGAACAATGGTTTATTTGAAAGAAACAAAATGGCAATGAAAAATCCCAGCCTTTCAATTATGTGTCATTAGCCACATAAACATCATTTAAACGTGCCCTTATGAAAAATGCTTGCCACCCATTGACTGGCAGTTTGAGGCAGAATTCTAAGCGATTTTCTAGAGAATCGACAAACAGATGAGTAATAAATGAGATTCTCTGAGGGCAAGCAGCCCATTTATAACTGACTAATGGGGCTCTCTAAATAATTCAGGGCCTGCAAATTGAGTATTAAAAGTCGAGAAATTGGAAAAGAATAATACATTAAAAGGCAAAAGGCCAATCTTGAAGTCCATTACTCAGGATGAAAAAAGCACCTTTTCAAGACTTTGCATTAGGAGACATTTCTCCTCATTAGTGTGCCTAAATGCAAATGCTACTTCATTATGATTGAGTAATTATTAAAAAACAGTTTATTTCATAGACACTTCCAGCTGGAGGTTTTTTTTCCTAAATTGTGTCTTAATGAAGGGAGCATTTGTCTTGTAATATCCGGCTACAAGTCATAGGGAGAACAAGAATTGCTCATCTAATGAAATTATTTCTCCCGAAAATAAAAGGTCAAAACCTTTCAATACAACGGTCTTGAGATTAACTGCAAAGAGAAGTGAGCCTTCGGGTCATAGCTAATAGAAGCTCCCTCAAACAGAAAGGATGGATACGTTCATATCCTAGCCTTCAAAGAAGAGGACATTTCTGTGGAAGGCAAAAAGATGAGGAATGAAAGACTCCTGTGTCTACAAAAGGGATGACTATCCAGAACCAGTCAAGGAATTTGATGAGAGGCTGGTCTTACGTTCTGCAGCACAGTATGAAATTAGAATGTTCTGCAATAGGACGCCAACAGTGCACATTAAAAAATTTTAAATGCCACAAGGTTACAAATGTCTAGTGATGGGGTGAGATTTCTTCAGCTCAATTCTTATTGGCCTGGACTTTCTGAGATGAAAGTGGACACTTGATGAAAGCTCTTTGTAGAATAAGAGAACAAGAAGAACATACGTTTAGAGAAGATTGGAAAACGTTTATTGAATATATGGGGGGAAATTGTGTACAGTTGAAAACGTTGGCAGCATTAAGATAAATTCAACAGTGTAAATAAGTTTTGGTGGATGTAATAATGGAATGTTGAATGGTTTCGCTTTTGTAAAATATGCAGGGATTTATGTAATGCAAAATGAACCATGGAAAGAGAAGAAGGGAAGTCATTGATATTTGAAGGATGTTTAAATGGGTATTCTAAATTGTGAAACAGAAAATGTGTGTGTGTGTGTGTGTGTGTGTGTGTGTGTGTGTGTGTGTGAAAGCTCTTTGTAACATTGGCATAAATGAAGCACTCCCCCAGAGTTAGATGAGATTTTAAAATCACCAGGAAGTAAAAATGGGTTGTGTTATAAATTATTTCTTTCACATCAATAAAGCAAATTATATGTGTACATTTTCCCACAATTTTTGAACTGGGAATTGGACCCAAATTAGTCCAAGTGCGCACACAATGCTGTATTGTATCATAAATTGTGTTGTTATTAGCACAGACCAGGATCTCAAGGCATTTATTATTGCTAGTATTTTTATTCTTTACATTTATATACAGTGGTACCTCGGGTTAAGTACTTAATTCGTTCTGGAGGTCCGTACTTAACCTGAAACTGTTCTTAACCTGAGGCACCACTTTAGCTAATGGGGCCTCCCGCGGCCGCTGTGCTACCACCGCACAATTTCTGTTCTCATCCTGAAGCAAAGTTCTTTAACCTGAAGCACTATTTCTGGGTTAGCGGAGTCGGTAACCTGAAGCGTATGTAACCTGAGGTACCACTGTATCACCTTTTTTCTCTAAGGAGCTTGAGCTTGTGTGCCTAGTTCTCCGCTACCAAGTTTGTCCTTGCAACAGACCTGTGAGGTAGCTTTGTCTGAGAGACGGTCACTGGCCCAAGGCCACCCAGTCAGCTTCATGGCTGAGTAGGAATTTGAACCCTGGTCTCCAGGGTCCTGGTCCAGGACACAAGCCAATGCACCACAGGTTTATCAATTTTGTTTAATAAAACATATTCAAGCATGCCCTGTAGGGATATAGTTACCAAAAATAGTTGCTCTATCAAACTAGATCAGGCATAGGCAAACTCTGGCCCTCCAGATGTTTGAACTACAATTCCCATGATCCCTAGCTAACAGAACCAGTGGTCAGGGATGATGGGAATTGTAGTCTCAAACATCTGGAGGGCTGGAGTTTGCCTATGCCTGAACTAGATGGTCAATGTAGTAGCACAGAAGGATGGGGTGAGGTTTTCACACACAAAAAAATAAGTGCCTAGAGTTCTTATATTTTTCTTTATTCCAAGCCTTTTTCTGTTTACTCTGTTCAAAGTTACGTGGTAGGAATGTTGGTCTCTAGCCTTATCAGGATGCTGTTGTCTTTTCCAGAAGACTCTGCAATTTCATCAATACATGCCTTGTTAATTCACAACTTCCAAGGAAGGTAGCTCATCTTTGCTTTCTCCAAGGTTAAAGTGCTGTTCATGAGAAATAACCATTTCTAACATCCATTCAGACGTGCACTCATTAATTCAGCTTACGGCTGATTGCATTAAAAATAGTAGCGCTATATGGATAATAAGGCATGAGTTATAAATACATCAGTGTATCAGACTCATTTCACAAAATAATACCTGGCTTATTATGGTATGTGTCATTGCGACAGCATGCACATGTCAAACACTCAGTATGTTTCCCAACAATAAGCGAGAGCTTCACTGAGAAGAGATAAATTTAAACTACTTTTGTGGATGTGACCACTAAGCAGCTAGCTTTTTAGATCTAGTCTGCAGAACCAGCATGCAGGAGTTAAAGATATAGGTTAAATGTACATAAAAGATAGTCTTTGAATGCATTTCATTTAAAATACTATGCGGAGAGGTTTGCATTAAGCAGAAGAGGTTTCACTCTGACAAATGCAGCAGAGAAGGATGGATGTTTACATTCAGGTTAATTGCTGGCTCCTCTCAGAAGCCCAAACTGTGATCTCTTACTGCAGGAAATGAAACCTGAGAACTCAGCACATTTGGCAGCAATGGAGCCAGCATCAGCAGCAGTGGTGGCTAGGCTCGATGATGAACAAGCATGTTGCTTAGAATATTTCTCTCTGGACCAGAGAGAGAGAAAATTATTGAGCTGCGTTAAGGAATTAAAGAAGACATGACCATTTTGCTTGCTTTAGAGCAATGTGTTATTTTGTATTTAGTGAGATTTCTTTGTAACCATTTTAAGACTATTTCCAGGGAAGCCTTCAAACTCATTCTTGTGGTGGTGAGCACATTTGTTGCTACTCTACACAAAGTCCAGATCATGATTCCATTGCAGCAAGTTTCACAGCAGGTACGAAAGCTCATTTCCCGGAGAGGACATTTGGGAGGAAATGATATGTGATTTGGGTATCAGCCGAGCATTATAAGTGGGCCAAGCATGTATTATGCACCAGATCATTACAGTCTGTGATTGCCTGCTTTGTGAGTGTGCCAGACTGCAGAGAGCTGGGCCCAGTTAGAAGTAAGGTTGCCAATTTTTCATTTGGTCTTTGTAGTTGTGCCTTTAACAGCATTTTGATAACCAAGTGGTAGTGGTTTTTTGGAAGCTTCTGCTAATAATTCCCGCAGGTCAAGCTGCTGTGCCCAGTTTTTCAGTTTTTGTTTCCCTGTTTTGAATTTAGGTTTCTTTTTCACAAAGAGAAGAGAAGAAGAGGAGGAGGAGGAGAAGGAGTTTGGATTTGATATCCCGCTTTATCACCACTCTACGGAGTCTCAAAGCGGCTAACCATCTCCTTTCCCTTCCTCCCTCACAACAAACACTCTGTGAGGTGAGTGGGGCTGAGAGACTTCAGAGAAGTATGACTAGCCCAAGGTCACCCAGCAGCTGCATGTGGAGGAGCGGAGACGTGAACCCAGTTCCCCAGATTACGAGTCTATTGCTCTTAACCACTACACCACACTGGCTCTCAAGAGAGACTTCATCTTTACTCTAGCTAAACTTGCTGTGTGAGATCAGTGCTGAATGCTGAACTCTAGTGCAATTTAATTGACAGTATCTGTAAAACAATAGAAACTTCAATGCTCAGAAAACTAGAACCTTATTTGGGCATTCTTCTTCTGAATTAAATCAGCATGCAAGGGGGAACTGTGAGGGAAAGTATCTATCCAGTCCTCACTCCCATTGCCCTCCACATACTGGAAGGATGATTTCTGAAGTGGGAATGCTTTTCTACATACTGATTTCCATGGGTTCTAAATCACACAGGAAACTTACTTAGGTCAAAAAGGCTTCCTGCCGAATGATGTGTTCATTTGGCTTAGTTTTCACTCAACTCTCTCTTAAAATGCTTACTTACAGAGGAAGAATGAAAGTTAGAGATTAGTTGCAGGCAGGAAAGAAGCAGAACCAGCTATCTATAGCATGAGATATCCTCGAAAGAACCAACGAACCAATTTTGCAAAATCTTTTCTGTCAGGAATAATTTGGATCCAAATTATGGGGCGACTTCAGAGGGCTGCAAGCAAAATGAAAATAGCCACCAGTATGCAAACCCTGAAAACTCGACACATTTCACCTTTAAAGCACATTAAAATCTCATGGCTTGGATTCCAATCCTTGGAATTGTACTTAACTTCTCACAGAGCTAACATTTTCCAGTCCCGTTAACAGACTACAGTTCCCAGGATTCTTAGGGGAAAACCATGAGCTTTAAATGTATGGTTCAGAAGTGACCTTGGCACTATGAAAGGGTAGGTCCTAGAGCAATTGTCATGTTTCTGCACAAGGTCTCACAAAAAGAACATCTGGACATTTCACTTGTGCTCTTGTGTGAGATGTAAAGGAGCTTTCCATGAATGGAGGGTAAAGGTAAAGGTAACCCTGACCGTTAGGTCCAGTCACGGACGACTCTGGGGTTGTGCGCTCATCTCGCTCTATAGGCCGAGGGAGCCGCCATTTGTCCGCAGACAGCTTCCGGGTCATGTGGCCAGCATGACTAAGCTGCTTCTGGTGAAGCAGAGCAGCGCATGGAAACACCGTTTACCTTCCCACCAGAGTGGTACCTATTTATCTACTTGCACTTGACGTGCTTTTGAACTGCTAGGTTGGCAGGAGCAGGGACTGAGCAACAGTAGCTCACCCCATCACGGGGATTCGAACTCCCGACCTTCCAATCGGCAAAACCTAGGCTCTGTGGTTTAGACCACAGCGCCACCCGCATCCCTTTTCCACAAATGGAACAAGGCTATAATTGAAGGTTAACTTTACTAAGAAGTATGTATCTGAAGAAGTGTGCATGTACACGAAAGCTCATACCAAGAACTAACTTAGTTGGTCTTTAAGGTGCTACTGGAAGGAATTTTTTTATTTTGACTATGGCAGACCAACACGGCTACCTATCTGTAACTTTACTAAGAAGTATACATCACAATAAATCTGTCTGTGTTTCAGGCACCACAAGACATATTGAATCTAGATTATTTTCTCCTTCAGATCCAGTGCCTCACCTTCTCTCTCTGTGGTGGGTTAATTTGGATATAAGTGTGACCTTTAAGAATGCTGCAACATATTTTTACTTAATGTATATCATTACTCAAATGGGTACCTCGATGGAGAAAAATTAAATGACTTTATTTTTTAAAAAAAACAACAACTAAACCAGACCTTCTATGTTAGCCAAGGAACAGTCAATCACTGTGTCCTTTAGCTAGCCATTCAAGTGTTGAACTCAGTGGCTCGAAGGGACATTATCTCTTAGAGCTTATCAGTATGAGACAGCTGCCATTCACGTAGTGAAAGAAGCACACATGGAAAAGCAGCTTATCAGATTCCCAGCTTGTTCTTCTTTCAACTGATATCTCCTCTCAATAGGAGTCTGATCTATGCTGGACAGCTCTTGCAGCATCTATGCAAGTAATGTGCAAGTGGACCAATTGCCTACACCCTGCTCTGAACTCCTTTAAAGATCTATCTACAAGGGAAACAACAGAGGCAATTGATCCCTGCACACAGCCCTCCCACAAAGTGGAACTCCGCATATTGCCTTGGTCCTCGGAGTTTCCAGGTTCAAGGCAAGCAACAGAGATTAAAAAATTACTCCCCACATAAGCACAGGTGCCACTACCTGCCTGTTAATCTAATTGTTTTCTTTGCAAAGGTTTGTGGGGTGGTGACTAGAGGAACCAGAGAAAACTACTGTACATTTCCCCAAATTTTCAATGATTGATTGTGATCACTCCTTTTTTTTATAAGATATTTATTAAAGTTTCACAAATTATATAATCAAACACAACACTACAAACAAACACAAACAAGAAAAAACAAGTATAATTTCAAATCCTTATTTTGTTAAAACTTACTTCACCGACCTCCTCATACCTCCCCTTTCTGCATTCTAATTACAAATATTTAGTTCAGCAAATCCTCACCCTTAATTTTATCTAATTGTTAACCTTTCTTTTCTTTTAACTTAATCTTTACAGCTGTAATCCACTTACTTTCTAAAGCCGTATCATTTTAACACTCATCAATTTTACAATGTTTCTTAAGATAGTTCTTAAATTTCTTCCAATCTTCTTCCGCCATCTCTTTTCCCTGGTCTCGGATTCTGCCAGTCATTTCTGCCAATCCCATGTAGTCTATCACCTTCATCTGCCATTCTTCCAAGGTGGGTAGATCTTGTGTCTTCCAATACTTTGCGATGAGTATTCTTGCTGCTGTTGTAGCATACATAAAGAATGTTCTGTCTTTCTTTGGCACCAATTGGCCGACAATGCCCAGGAGAAAGGCCTCTGGTTTCTTAAGGAAGGTATATTTAAATACCTTTTTCATTTCATTATATATCATTTCCCAGAAAGCCTTAATCTTTGGGCATGTCCACCAAAGGTGAAAAAAAGTACCTTCAGTTTCTTTACATTTCCAACATTTATTATCAGACAATATTTTCCTTTGATTGTGATCACTCCTTTGCCACATCACAAATTTGGGTCCAATCTATTAATTTGCTGCAACTAAAGTATTGTTATGTGTTCCCCAGCTGGTCAGAAGTTCTCAGGGCAGCACTTGCCTTGGGTTTGTTTGCTTTGGGAAGAGAGATTGTTGGCATTTTTTAATATTTGAGGTTATTTATGCAGGTTGGTTGTAGGTGGAGATAAACAGTCGAGCACTTTTGCAAACCCAAGTTTGCAAGGGGGTTGGACTCGATGGCCCTTGTGGTCTCTTCCAACTCTATGATTCTATGATTCTAAGTTCTCCAGAAGGAACTACTTTCCCTACAGAGCTGCATGACCACAAGGATGACTGTGTGCAACATATAACACACTCATACATAGGTAGATAAATGGGTAGATACCAATATAAATGCTAATAAAATAAAATAATAAAATAATAATAATAAAATAAAATAAATACCGGTAGTAGCTGCAGCTCTACTAATATGCAAAGATGGAGAGATCTATGTACTAAAGTGAACCCTTGGTAGTAATAACAAAATAAAAAATAAAAAAATCATTCCAATAGCAACTTAAAGGTAAAGTGACCCCCGACCATTAGGTCCAGTCATGGCCGACTCTGGGGCTGCGGTGCTCATCTCGCTTTATTGGCCGAGGGAGCCGGCGTACAGCTTCCGGGTCATGTGGCCAGCATGACTAAGCTGCTTCTGGTGAGCCAGAGCAGTGCACGGAAACGCCATTTACCTTCCCGCCGGAGTGGTACCTGTTTATCTACTTGCACTTTGATGTGCTTTCAAACTGCTAGGTTGGCAGGAGACCAACTAAGTGTGTATGCACATGAAAGCTCATACCAATAACAAACTTAGTTGGTCTCTAAGGTGCTGCTGGAAGGAATTTTTTTATTTTGTTTTGACTATGGCAGACCAACACGGCTACCTACCTGTAATTGGTAGTAATGGCTTAGATTCCAGCTTCTCTTCTGTGAAGAGAACAAAGTTGACAGAATGGGGATTTCCCTTTTTCTCCTTCTTCATGTACCCCTGCTTCCCCAGAAAACACAATTCTCTTCTCTCAAGAGACAGATTGATGTGCATTTTTAGTCATATAATCAGAGTGAGGAATCCTTCATTCATTGACAAGGGAGAGAACCTTTCCTTCCATCCAACTTTATTGTAGATTCTTTCAACTTCTGCGAAGAGTTCAGCTCCCAGTTGCTGGATGTTCCACTATGAGGAAACTTTTTGTTTCTCATTCTTCCCCTCTTCTGAGATAACTGACTTCATTTTGAAATTGTGAGTTATAAATAGAGTACTGTAAATAGTTGGATCCTGCTAGCTAAATGATCTGCGCCATGGAGTGTTACAAGAATCTTGGCTCCCAGCCCATTTTATATCTTTTTTTCTATTTTTACATTTTTTTTTCCTTTTCAATGCCAATTTGTTTTCCTTAATCCAAATGATAGTGCTTTACCTTAGATCTTTCACCCTCCACTCGCCCATTCCTGCTTGGGATGTTTTATAAAGTACAGTGGTACCTCAGGTTACATACACTTCAGGTTACAGACTCCGCTAACCCAGAAATAGTGCTTCAGGTTAAGAACTTTGCTTCAGCATGAGAACAGAAGTCGTGTGGTGACAGCAGGAGGCCCCATTAGCTAAAGTGCTGCTTCAGGTTAAGAACAGTTTCTGGTTAAGTACGGGCCTCCGGAACGAATTAAGTACTTAACCTGAGGTATCACTGTATTCTTTGAAGAACGTGTTTTTTAAAGTCCCCCCCCCCATCCCTTTAGGATTTCTGCAAACAGGTTGGGATTAACTTGAAGAATACCTTTTATTGTTCTTTATTCCTCCCCATTTGCCACAGGGGGCATTTTCCAAGTACACACAGATACTCAAAATCCCATTAGATAGAGTTATAACTGAAAGGCATAATAGAAAAGGTTATTTCACACCAAGCCACATTCAAGCAAGAAAAAGAGATGAGCAAAAAGCTATCTGTCCTTTGGAGATCTCTTCCAACTTTCCTGCCCCATGGGCTCTGAGCACAGCTAGAGGAGCTGAGCAAAACGTCTCTTCTTCTTCCTTCTTAAAAATGTATCATCCCTTCCATTGTCTACGGGCCAAATAAATGTGATAGCTCTAGCCTAACTTTAGATTGTTCCTGAACAAGGCTTGTGGGAGCACACATGTGGTTGCAGAGTCCGTGAATAAGAAACATTTGTTTAAACCAAGAGAGGGGAATTGCTTTTTGGTCAAAGGTCTCATTCTCGGGGTAATCTGTCAGCAGAGCTTCTTAGAACTTCCTCAAGCTTCTTCAAATTTTGAACATTTTCATGCTTTGGACTTTGGACTTCTTCAGACTTGGAATTTCTTCAAACTTTGAACTTCTTTGAACTCTGAACTCGGTGCTTCTTCAAACTTGGAAATTAGAACTCGGAACTTAGAACTTCAAACTTAGAACTTAGGACTTCGTTTAACTTAGAATGTCTTCAAACTTAGAACTTCTTCAAACTTAGAACTTAGAACCTGAATTTCCCTGCAGCCTGACCCCACTCCACTGCTTCCCACCCCAGCAACTCCATCAGCTTCTGTTATCAGTCCATTTGGGATAAAAGTAGATGGGAAAATAAGTAGCAGGCATGGAAAGGATTCTGGTTCTTTCCCCCATGCACTCCTGTTGCTCTAAAAATGGATTCTTCCTTTCCATTTTTGGCACAGTTGCAGCAGAAGTGTCTTTAAACAAATGGTGGGTCTGTTCTGTGTCACCACTCAGTTTGGACCCACACCAGAAGCCAATGGGGATGGTCATCTTTAAATGTGATCCTAATTCCATTTCATCAAAAGATATTATACTTACATCTTCTCTAATGAGATGTCCATTATTTCTTTTTGTCCATTTAAATGCATTCTTGTGCGTTAACTACCAAAAAACCAGGTTCTTGATATTACTAGAAACTTAGAGTGCCACCATTCATGGAAATAATGTCTTGGAAAGGGCGTGGTTTCCCAAATTTAATGTGAATTATTTTTCTGCACTCTTTATTCTCAAAAATGGGAATTATAATTCCAGCAGGTTGATAATAACGATATTAATGAGAGTGTTTCACTGCAACAAGATCCCATGTGGGTCCCCCCCCTGCATTAAAAATAAATGTAAATATTTCACTGCAATGCTTAAAGTCATCATTTCCAAACAGTAAAAATAGTTCTAATGTGCATGCCAGTTCAAGAGAACCAAACGAACAATTAAAAGGTCTGCTTTTCAGTGTCAGAAGAATTGTGAAAAATTATTTGTTTTGGCAATAGATGAATCTTGAAGAGCCAAATTGGCTGCCACACACATTTTATTAACTTTAGTGTAATGTTTTCCACAGCTAATTTCCAAAATACATTATTCAGCTGTTGCCATGTACTGTTAGCGTCAAACTCAGCTCCAAACAGTATTCAAAATGAAGTGTACTTTGAAATCACTGGGGCTTATCTATGCATTTTGATCCTATTGATTTCATCTAAACTTTAATGTGTATTATTTCCTCCAAATTGTGCCTGGGAGATGGGGGAGATTAATCAAGTACAAATACAATAGGATAATTAAGATGCAAATACAAATGACAAACTACTTTGCCATCATCTCCTATGGCATAAAATTGCAATGATTATCACTTCAGGACATCTTTTGTTCATCACTCCCTCTAATAGTGAATGCAGGTGGTAAGTGCCGAAAAAAATATTTGTTTGCGACAAAACCAAACCAAACCAAACCTGGGGATGGGAGGCAGCCTGTCAGGCTTCTGTGAATTCCGATCCTCACCCCCCCCCCTTACAGCAGACAGACAAGGAGTAGACAAGGAAGCTCTTAAAGGTAAAGGTAAAGGGACCCCTGACCATTAGGTCCAGTTGTGACTGACTCTGGGGTTGCGGCGCTCATCTCGCTTTATTGGCTGAGGGAGCTGGCATACAGCTTCCGGGTCATGTGGCCAGCATGACTAAGCCACTTTTCGAGAACCAGAACAGCGCACGGAAACACCGTTTACCTTACTGCCGGAGCGGTACCTATTTATCTACTTGCACTTTGACATGCTTTCGAACTGCTAGGTTGGCAGGAGCAGGGACCGAGCAACGGGAGCTCACTCCATCGCGGGGATTCGAACCGCCGACCTTCTGATCGGCAAGTCCTAGGCTCTGTGGTTTAACCCACAGTGTCACCGGGTCTTTATTCAGTATTCACAGTGAGAAGCTCATGTATGCTGCCTCTAAGGTTAATGCTGTTGCTCCAGCTGAGCTCCTCCCACCCTTCCTAGCAAAAGCACTTCCCATTACTGTGGCCGCCAGGGGCTAATTGTCTCTGAGTCCTTTTCTCTTCCACTTTCAATGCACGCCGGGTTCTGGGAGAAGGGGGGTCAGAAATGCTCTCCAGTGATAATGTGTCAGCTGGCTGTAATTCAATACTGCCTTCCACTTCTCTGGAAGGTTCAAGTGGGAGATCGGTCCCCACCATTCCTCCTCAACCTTGTCCCCTTCAGTCCAGTCCCTGGCACAGCCCAATGAAGACTAAGGATGTTCAATAGGTAGGTAATGGTTTATTCTCAGTGGATATGGTTATCCCAGTTTGTATGTGCATTGGATTTGAAATTGTTTTTACATACAAAAGTGTTTAATTCATTTTTAAATGGTTATAATTCTTTTTATGCATGGACTTTTGCAATTGTTTTCTTTCTTTCTGAGGTTTTTGTTTTGAAATTGCTTTGAGAGATTTAGAAGGAAGTTATTCCTAAATGGAATGAAAGAAAACAAAATGTCCCCAGTGATGTCATTGCAAGCACAATGACACACACACACACCCCGGCCTGAGCAGAGGTTCCCAAACTGTGGTCCGTGAGCTTCATTCAGGTGATCTAAAGTGTGCCTGTTGATTTGTGGTTGAAGTCGAGAGACGGCACAGCCATTACATTACATATCCCTACTAATTTCCAATTGTATTATTATGGTGTCAGGGACCAAGCTGAGGAGGGTTGCACTGAGGAGGAATGGTGAGAGCCGCCCCCTGACCCTGAATCTTCCCTGGAGCAGGAAGACAGTGTAGATTTGGAGTAGTGGTTTGCAGAGGGGCATAGTTCAGAAGGCAGAAGCTGGGAAATACTGGATGGGAAACAGCTAGGAGAAGAAACACTGGGAGAGAGAGGGTTAACAGATTCACAGTCACTGCACACCATACCTCCACCGCCCTCCCCAAGGTCAAGAAGAGCTCAGAAAGTCTTAGAACAGAAAACACAGAGGGTACAAGCTCACATTACAAGATGTAGGAGTGACGTAGATTAATAGGGACGGAAGGGTGGTGAGCCTTAATTGGGAGCATCACACCATTTCTAGAGAGATGCTCTGGGTGATTAATAAAGAATCTAACTGGTAAGCCATTCTTTTCGTTTGATCTTCTTGGTTACTGCCATGGGACAGGAAGCCGATTCCCAAGAGCCTGACATATGACTTTTTTGATTTCTTATATTGTGTTTTATTGCATTGCCATTTGAATTCATTGCAATTGCTGAAACAGGCAGAAAAAAATCATTAAGTGGTCCACCCAGACCCTCAGCAATTTTCAAGCGGTCACTGTGGAAAAATGTGGGGAAAAATTGGGAATTGCTGCCCTAGGCTGGCCCAAGACACCTGAGACAAGCCAGAAAAAGGTGGGCCTTCCGGGGCAAAAGGTGAGAGCAAAGATCTACACTAGGAACAAAGGTGAGATGAGGCCAGCAACACTTGCGCCTCGAGGCCCCCAAGCCCTTCCCATGTAAATAACTTCACACAGACACATAATTTAGTTTAAGTTATGGGCAAAATTTAGGCCACAACTTTATTGATTACAGCAAAGTGAGCAGTATTGGCTTAGGCATTGGCAACAGACTATAACTGACTCCCGCCTCTCTGGCTGGTAGTCTGAAAGGGTAAACACCAAACGAGGGAGCAACATCGATGAAGACCAACCGAAGCTCACCCCGGGGCTTCCTGTGCTCCTGGCATGTCCCTAGCCCCTCAAGCGGATTTTGGACGAAATCCAAGACCCCCAGATTCCTTTACCGGAATACCCTGTTTTTGTAGTGGCAGGCGATGGCCGCACTTCCCCTCCCACACATTTCAATAAGCCAATGCCTAATCACCAAACCTTACACAGTTGTGACAATTGCTAAGGGGGTAGGCAAAAACCAAGAGGCTACAGCCAGTCAGCCAAATGGAAAAATCCCTACCCAGCCCCTGTTCTAAAACAGGCGACCCAATCCAAAGCAAGACCAAAGCAGCAACACCTAAAACTAGAGAGGGAGGGCAGGTGTTCGGCAGTGAGGAGCAAGTGCCCCCAATTATGTCGCACTGCTGCTTTTATAGGCCCCGGGAGTCCACCGTCCAACGCGATTGGCCCAAACAGCCTGGCGCGATCCTGTTAGGCTTGGGCCATGCCCATAAATCAACACACTGAGCGGAGGTGCCTTAGGGGCCCGCGTGCAATCAGGACCCTCATTAAAGAGGATCCCATTTCCTATTCACCAAGAGGCCACCCTAGGGGTATGGGAGGGGGCTGCCGAGGAACATGCCACAACTGCTGCTGCTGCCACTGCTGCAGCCACGAGTGATGCATTCCTGAGATGCATAATGGCATGTGGCTTTCCAGAAGAAATTGGAATGCAGAACCCATCATCCCTAGCCCTTGACTAGGCTGGCTGGGGCTGATGGTCATTGTAGTCCAACAACATTGGAGCGTCACAGGTTTCCCATCGCCGATGTGCTCTACAGCAGGAAACAGAAAGGAAACAGGCCATTCATCTCCATGTTCTTCCCCATCCATTTGAGACAAGAAATGCAGGTTTTCAATTTGCTGCGCAGCAAAAGTAGCCAGATTTGTTTTCAAGAATAGCGTTTCTGGTCAAGCAGGGTTTTACACTGGACCAATTCCCAGCTCACGAGGCCATCAATAAAGAAGACCCATTGGTGTTTTGCTTTGCCGCACCGTTTCTTGCTAAAATGAAAGCATACGTGGCTGGGGAGGGCAATTCATCAGCGAGACACCCTTGAAATCAAGCGATTGTCTTCAAAACCATAATCCAGTAGGGGTTTCAAAATTAGATCTTAATCGAGTTTGCCACTCTGGTGGATGGATGTTCCAAGCTAAAGGCATTTGTTGTAGACAATCCATGCGCATCTCTGGATCCACACTGTTTACTCTCTAGTAAATGAGTAGAGGATTGCAGCCTCAAGCAATGCTTTCCTTATGATGATAAATGATTTGCTTTAGGGTGTCCAGATTCTAAAGAAGCCAGGACTCCAGCGCCTTTTATTTTAATAGCATGGCTTGCATTACAAGCTACACATATTGATCATCCCACTTTTACACAACTATCAAAGGAGCAGGAATCCTGTTCTTTTCTGCAGCAGGCCGCCCTCATTTTTTGGTGTTACTGAACTGAAACACCAATCAAATCTTCCCCCCCCCCCCGCATTGGCCACAGTTGTTTCGTTAATTAATAAATCACCTGAGCTGGAAAGTGTAGTGAATTGATTTAAGATGGCAATCTTATTCGTGCTCACACAGGAGAAAAAAGTCCTATTAGAACTTTTTTTTAATTAAACCTGCACGACATTAGGCTGCAAGGTTGCAATCCTGACCACACATACTAGGGAATGCCCACACTGAGCTCAAAGGGACTTACTTCTAAGTAAACCTGCCTAGGAAGCTCACATCGTTGCAACCTTCTGCACCCTGACATGGAAAGAAGCCCGGTCAAACGTAGTGCAACTTCTAAAATCACTCAGAAGTTTCATCACTCCTCTCAAACCTATCATTCTCAGCAACGAAGCTTCGTTCTTCTCCTATGAACAGGAATGGAGGCAGAATATGGCCACTGAGAAACCAGAGAGATGTACCAGCATGGGGGATTTGCAGAAATGTTGCATTTTGAAAACTATTACCAATGGGTGGGGGAAATAATGGGAAATGTTGGAAAGAATGGGAAATGTGGAGGTGGGAAAGAATGCCCTGGACGCCTGAACTGAAGCACTTAAAAGTTAAGGATATGCAGGGTTCACGTGAAATCAGATATCTTGATTGAGTGGTACCCCTATGCGTGAGAATGGGCTAGGAGTACCATTTCAGATGGCCATGCTCTAGACACAGGGACATCGGCAGTGGGGTTAGGCTGGGCACAAATGGAGGATGGGATGGGTTGGCCTCGCTCCTGATTCAACACATGACTAATGCCCTACCCTTAAGTGATGTGTGAATGTGCATTTATTAACACTTGCATCTCATGTTGCTTTCTTAGACGCACAGCATCCTAGCTCACTGCCTGCTTCCCAAACACCTTCTGCCCATCAACTTTGCCCCACATGCTCCATTAGAAGTTGAATGCAATGGCTATCTTTCAAAAGGGGGGGAGAGACCTCATTGGAATATATGGATGAGAGAGAAAAGAGCCTTGGTTTGAAATATAAAAAAAATGAGAGCAGGCAGCTTTGCAGGTGGAAGAACTCTAATAAACTAGGTATTTATTACACACACACACACACACACACACACACATATATATCACACACGTTAATTTTAGAATTTGTGCATGAGACATTTTCCAGCACTCTTTTTGCTCCTTTTACTTATTAAAATTCATGAATGGGGGGAAAAACCCATAGAAGATACACCTTTACTGTGCCTCTATTAAGCACATATATCCTCCTTATTCCACAGTTTAGTATTCTGCCTTTCGACCACTTTGCAGTCTGAAGTAACTTTTAGTGAGGTGTCATAGCTGAGATTGTTATCCTAAAGAAGCAATTTGGATTCTGGGAAGACAGGTTTTCAGTGTCAATTGTATCCTTCCTTGTTCAAATCAGCAGGTAGAAAACCGTAGCTTGTCTAAGCGCTTTAAAGATGCCCCCAACGGAAGCAAAGGCATCCTAAATTTAGATTAGGAGAAAAAGTTAGACTTATAAATTGAACAAAGTGTTGTGAATGGTTTTTTTTGGGGGGGTAGTGGTGGTTAGGTTTTATACCTTAGTGCCTTCTAATTCTTGGATCAAGAAAGGATTCAGTTGCTGGAAAAGCCAGGCTAGCTTCCTAGAGATGTAATGGCCTAAGTATGGTTTGTTAAGGTAAAGGGACCCCTGACCATTAGGTCCAGTTGTGGCCGACTCTGGGGTTGGGGTGCTCATCTCGCTTTACTGGCTGAAGGAGCCGGCGTACAGCTTCCAGGTCATGTGGCCAGCATGACTAAGCCGCTTCTGGCGAACCAGAGCAGCGCACGGAAAGGCCGCTTACCTTCCCGCCAGAGTGGTACCTATTTATCTACTTGCACTTTGACGTGCTTTCGGACTGCTAGGTTGGCAGGAGCAGGGATCGAGCAATGGGAGTGAGGCAAGGAAAGAAGGGCTACCCTTATACTATTCATATAATCAGTTATCAGTAATCAATATATTCACATATGCTCACACATAATCAGGGCTTACAGTATTTTTATAATCCATTTTGAATCAAAGGAAAGCTTTTGCCTAAGCTAACTGCAAACTGCTTGGAACAGCAACTCTAGAACCGACCTTTCACCTAGAAACATCCTTGTACCCAAGGGGAAAAGGGAAGCCATGAATCAGAAGACACTGGTACAAAATCTCCCTCAGATGCAGGCTAAAATAGTCCATAATTTAGGGCCAAACCACAAAAACTCCAGATGCAGAATGCAGTGGGGGGAGGTAGCCTAGGAGATTCCCTCCCTGAGTCTGAGTTCTGTCAGAACTATGGAAAAGGTCCGATTGTGCTCATTGTGCATCATTTGTGCAGACAATGGAAAGCAGAAGTTGGGAGTGAACTCTGTGCTCGGCCAGGAGCTGGGAGCATGGCAAGAAGCATGCTAATTGGCTATTTTTCGCTGGCGTTCATGACTGTCTCATGATTGACTCATGATCTGTGATTTGCTCAGGTATAAAGACCTCAGGATTTGTATTCCTCGGGGTCCCAGTCCTTTTGGAAAAGATTCCAACTGGGTCCTTATTGCTCAGCAATAAACCTCACCTTCTTTTTCTCCAAAGCTGCGTCTGTCTGATCCTTGTTTCACCCTAAGTGGGTACCCCTGTACTTTCACGTGCTTCAGGAGCTCACCCCATCATGGGGTTTCGAACTGTGACCTTCCCTAGGCTCTGTGGTTTAACCCACAGCGCCACCCGCATCCCTTGTTAAGGTAACGAAGGGCAAACACCGGAGGGCAAATGGGTGGGGCCCACTTCCTCAACTGGCTGGTAGTTAGAAGGGCAAATGTCAGAGCTGAAATGTGTGAGGGAGCTAGAAGCAGGTGGAAGGAAGCCTGAAAGGGAGAGAGATGCTTGATTTCTGCTGTAATCCAAGGTAAAGGACACCTGGACAGTTAGGTTCAGTCAAAGGCGACTATGGGGTGTGGCACTCATCTCGCTTTCAGGCCGAGGGAGCCGGCATTCGTCCCCAGACAGCTTTCTGGGTCATGTGGCCAGCATGGCTAAACTGCTTCTGGTGCAACGGAACACCATGATGGAAACCAAAGCACACGGAAACACCGTTTACCTTCCCGCCGCAGCAGTACCTATTTATCTACTTGCACCTGCGTGCTTTTGAACTGCTAGGTTGGCGGGAGCTGGGACAGAGCAACAGGAGCTCACCCCATTGTGGGGATTCGAACCACCAAACGTCTGATTGGCAAGCCCAAGAGGCTCAGTGGTTTAGACCACAGCGCCACCCATGTCCAAGGCTAGAGCTATGGGAAAAGCAAACCCAGTCATGATCTCAGGAACACCACACAGACAGGTGAGCCACAGGGAGGGGTGTTGGTTACCTCCAACATTTCTTAGTTGAAAATGTTCACCTTGGAGATTTGTGTGTTAGAATTCCTGCTCCATGATTGCAGTCATGGGATTTTTGTCTATCACATGACGGTGTATGTTTTCACTCCACAGAGTGGGAAGTGACGGAGACAGGATGTTTGTGTTACTGTGTTCCGTGAAGTGGGACTATTGTCCTTTGTTCTTTTTCTCTTTGCTGTCTGATGCTAGAAAGAGAGGGAGCCATGTTGCAGTGCTCCGTGTGTGTTTATATGTGTAATGTGTATGGGTTGCTCGTGCGTAAGTTGCCGCCTCTCCTGGCTTTGTTGCCTTGCTAAACTCTTCAGTCTGGGCAGCCCTCCCCTCTCATGGCTGCCTCAGTCACTAGCAGAATCCGTCAGTGGGCGTTTTTTAAATCTTTTCCAACATAAAAGTTGTTTGACACCCAGTCTCCTCCTACTCTCTCTGCGCGGAAGTCTTCTGCGCAGGGTGGGCATGGGTAGCGGAGGATCCGTGCTCTCCCTGCTGGTGTCCGGTGAAGAATCCTGGAGCCCTCTCGCCGATTCCCCCCTCAGCCCCTCTATATCCCTGGTGTTGCGCTGATTTGCTTCCCCATCTGCGGAGCTGCCTCTCTCCCTGCTGGGCCTTTCTCCAGCATCATTTGAGAGCCTTCCCTCCACCTCTAGCTCCAATGTCAGTTCCCTGACAATATGTAAATAAAGTAGATTAGCCAAAATCCTGAGTTGCTTAGGTCTGTCACGTGAAATGCGCAAACTCAGTGGATCCCTAAGTGTGCCGGTGTCGGTTGGCATCGGTCGCTGTGATGTTCCCTTTGGGCTGAATAAAGCTTTTGAAGCTCCCAAACAATCGACCAGGAGGGAGGGAACATGCCAGTTGGGCATGTGTCTCTACCAGGGTCCTACTCGAGTGTAGGACGAGCTCCTGACAGTGTGCACCCCAATGTTAGAGAGTATGCATATTGCATCGTATGAATTGGCGGTGCACAGATATTTTTATAGATGCATTTATAAATAGACACTGCAGGAATCTTCCTTTCAACTCAGCTCTAGCAGTAGCAACACTAAGCTGAATGGTGCCCAAAGCACTAGAGTACTGAGGCAGGTGGGGGGTAGAGGGAGAGACTGAAAAGACGCAATCTGTCCCTTTTATTGCAAAAAGTAAATCCCGAGAGCACATGGAAACACCGTTTACCTTCCCGCCACAGCGGTACCTATTTACCAACTCGTGCTGGTATGCTTTCAAACTGCTAGGTTGGCAGGAGCTGGGACAGAGCAACAGGAACTCACCCCGTTGTGCAGATTTGAACTGCCAACCTTCCAATCGGCAAACCTAAGAGGCTTGGTGGTTTAGACCACAACTAACACTTCTATATCCGTTACATTTATGACCATACATATCCTTTATTTTGCAATATTTTTTAGAGGGGTGGAATTGAAGCTGCCTGAGGATATTGATTTCTTTTAATTGATATTGAATAGGGGCAAAGGAACCAGAGTGTCTCCATTGTTGTTGTTGTTGTTTTGTGTGTGTGTTTTGCCTCTCTTTCTTCTCATCACTTGTTTCTTAGACATTTTCATTGCCAAGAGAAATTTCAATTTAGATTTAAGCTTCAGGAGGCTGAACAGCAGGGGTTTGATTTAAAGCACCTAATTTCCTCTGGAGGTAGAGCCATTTCATTCCAATAGCAGTTAATGGAATATTAAAAGCCCAATTTAGGCTGTTTGCTCTTTTTTACCCATCTGTTTTATTATTTACTGTGGAACTTAATCTTGAAAATAATTGTTTGTTTTATCAGCATTCCAGTAGATAGCTAAAGACAAAGGATGGAGACCACTTTGACCACCATTAGAGGTAGAACTTGCTGTGATATTTTTCAAGAACTTTGTTGGTACGTTTAGCGCTTGACCTTGGAAAAAAGACAACCATGACTCACCTGTGCATTTTGAATGTATATGGTCAAACCATTGGAATCCAGCTGTTCCCTTCTTTCTGCATAAGGCAGGTGGGAATCAAACCCTTTTTTTACAACTGGGCTTCTCTAGGGAGATTTCTCTTAATAGCACAAATAGAATTTGGGGTGGGGATGGAGCAGAGAAATTATTTCTGAAGTGCACAGCAGTGGGACAAAAGAGCCTTCTGGAAACAGACCGGGGGGGGTAATCTGTGAGATAACTGTGGTTTTTTAATCTGCTGGCTTTCCTCTTTTCCCATTGCAACCTTTAAATGCACCATTGATTGTTGGGCTTGTGAACCAACAGGACCCTACAAGACCCCCCCCCCAAAAAAAATTGCAACACTAACCCAAGTTACAGGAGGAGTAAGAAGGAATGTTTAATCTATGGCTGTCCTGAACTGAGCAGGGGGTGGACAATATGATTTTCACGAGTCCTTCCAATACTATCATTCTGTGTAATGGTATCAGCTGGCTGTTAGGTCTATGTACTGTAACTATGTGTCTATTCCAGAGAACAGACAAATCTGGGACTTGCTGAAGCTGGAACTAACCACGGAATATATCATACCATATCTATATTGCCTGAATGATATGTAATTGTGATGGGATGATTAGCTGCTTGTGCGTAAAATCGTGCTCCCTCAGAGTTTGTGCCACTCCACAAACCTCTGTGTGTGACAGAGCTCCTCAAACATGTCTGCCCTAGTCACTCGTAGATTCCGACAGTGGTTGTTTGCGGAAGCGCTTCCAGCAAAGAAGCTCCTTAATGGAAACGCATCTTCTGGACTCACGACGTGGCAGCTTCCGGCGAAGAATGGGTCTCCCTATGGGAGCTTCTGACACCTCCCCGCTGTTCTCGCTGGACGTGTCCCTGATCCCTCCCTCTTCCCTGCTAGTTCCTGCTTTAGCTGCTGCGTCTCTCTCCGCATTCATGAGACCTTCCTCCAGAGACCCATCTCTCCCCCTGCTGGTCCCTGCTTTCGCTGCTGACTCCCTCCCAACCTCTGTGAGCCCTTCCACCACCTGTCCCTCCGATGGCAGTTCCCTGACATCCACCTCCCCTCCAGGGCCCCCTTCACCCCCGCCCATTCCCTCTCCTCTGGGCGGTGAGGAGGTAAAACCCCGAAAAGAATCCTCTTCATCTTCAGACGTCTCGAACATTTCCCTCCATCGGTCTTCGTTCCGGCTCGCTGAATCCTCCTCCTCCTCGGAATCAGGGAACCCCTCCAACTCTTCTTCTTCGTCGGTGGTGGCAAAGTATTCCCTCCGGAACCTCGCCACTGGCTGAGGTTTACGTGGGAACCTCTGATGAAAAGTTTCTATTAAAACCTCGTCGTCGACATCCTCTGCCATGACCCAGGTGTTTTCCGACTCCGGTTCCCCTTCCCACATTACCAAATACTCTACTTGATCTCCCTTCCACCTGGAATCGAGAATCTCCGCTACATGGTAGCTGTGTTCCCTCTCCTCCATTGCTGGTCCCCTAGTGACCCTCCCTTCTCTGTCCCCTTTATACGGTGACAGCAACAACCTGTGGAAAACTGGGTGCAGCTTCATGTGGTTCGGTAACCGGAGTCTGAAAGCCACTGGGTTGACCTGCTGCGTGACTTCAAATGGGCCCAGTCTTTTGGGTCTTAACTTCTTACAACCCCCTTTGAATGGTAACCCTTGGGTTGACAGCCACACCTGGTCCCCCACCCTAATGGTTTCACCTTCTCTTCTGTTTTTGTCTGCCTGCCTCTTATATTCCTCCTTGGCCCTGTTTAAGTTAAGTTGGAGCTGGCGATGGATCGCTTCCATTTCTTCTACGAACTGTTCTGCAGCTGGAACGCTCCAGCTCTCCCCTTCCCCCCCTGGAAAGGCTCGGGGATGGCACCCATAATTAGCCAAAAAGGGGCTCATCCCCGTGGACACGTTCTCTGCATTGTTGTAGGCAAATTCAGCCAACGCCAGCTTCTCCACCCAATCATTCTCTCTATCATTCACATAACACCTCAAATATTGCTGGAGGACGCCATTGGCTCTTTCCGCCTGCCCGTTGGTTTCAGGATGCCGGGCAGTTGAGAAATTAACCTCTACATGCAGTAAGCTCATGAGCTTCCTCCAGAACCTGGAAGTAAATTGTTTCCCTCGGTCTGAAACCACCCTCAAGGGGGCGCCATGCAACCTAAACACATTTTCTACAAACAATTTAGCGGTTTCTTCTGCCGTGACCGCATGTGAGCAGGCTATAAAGTGGGCCATTTTGGTTAACAGGTCTACCACAACCATGATGGCTGTTTTCCCTCTGGACCTTGGCAGATCAGTGATAAAATCTATGGCCACTGTTTCCCATGGTCTTTCAGGTGTGGGTAGTGGTTCTAATAACCCTGCCGGTGCCCGCCTCTCCCCCTTGGCTCGCTGGCATTGGTTACACCCTCTCACATACTCCCGCACATCTTCCCTGACCTTGGGCCACCAAAATTCCCTGGTAACCAGCCACATGGTTTTGTGTTGTCCAAAATGCCCTGCGGTGGGGCTATCGTGCAGCTGCTTGAGTACCTTCCCCCTCAACTCTCCTTCCGGTATATATAATGCTCCCTTGTAGTACAACGCCCCGTTTCTCTCCTCAAAACCTCCGTGTTTATCTCCCTCCCTCCTGAGTCCCCTGAGTTTGTCCTGTGCGTATTCATCGTTCTCCGTTCCCTCTACCAGTTCTCTTTGCCCCACCAATGCCGCCCCACACACCCAGCGGTCCTCTGGAATGACATGTCTCTCTTCGGGTGCTCCCTCCCCCTCCAAATATTCAGGTTTACGTGAGAGAGCGTCCGCCCTAACGTTCTCTGGGCCTGGCACATAACAAATCTCAAAGTTAAATCTGGAGAACTCCTGGGCCCATCTCAACTGCCGTTGGTTGAGCACTCGTGCCGTTCTCCAATACTCTAGGTTCTTGTGGTCAGTGCACACTTGCACCTTATGTTGTGCGCCAATTAGCAGGTGCCTCCATCTCCGAAAAGCCTCATGGATAGCAAGAAGTTCTCGATCGTACACCGTGTAGTTCCTCTCGGATTTGTTCAGTTTTCGCGAAAAAAACGCACACGGTCTCCACTCTGACTCCTCCCCCCCTGGCTGCAGGAGAAGCACCACCCCAATGGCTCTGTCTGATGCGTCTGTTTCGACTCTCATCTTTTTTTGTAAATCCACATGCAGAAGTTGTTCTTCAGAGGCGAAGGCCTCTTTTAGCTCCTCAAAAGCTTGCTCCGCCTCCTCAGTCCAAACAAATTTCTTCTTACTGCTGAGACAGTCCGTTATGGGCGCCGTCAGGTGGGCAAAGTTTCGGATGAACTTACGGTAAAAGTTCCCAAACCCTAGGAACCTCTGCACATCCTTCTTTGTTTTGGGAGTTTTCCATTCCAGCACTGCCTGGACCTTGCCGGGATCCATAGCTAATCCCTTGTCTGACAGGCGGTACCCCAGGAACTCCACCTCCTTGGTATGAAACTGACACTTCTCCAGTTTCACCCACAGCCGGTTGTCTAGCAGCCTGCGCAACACTTCCCTGACGTCTCTCACATGCTGCTCCTCATTCTCAGAATACACCAACACGTCATCCAGGAAGGCCACACAATTCTTGTAAAGCAAAGGCCCTAGTACGTGGTTCATCAGCGATTGAAAGCACGCTGAGCCTGCTTGTAATCCAAATGGCATGACGAGATATTCAAATGCCCCCAAAGGGGTGAACATGGTGGTTTTCCATTCATCCCCTTTCCTTATACGTATCAGATTGTACGCCCCCCTTAGGTCCAGCTTGGTAAAAATTTTTCCCTTCCGCACCCTGTTCAAAATGGCATCTATTCTAGGCATGGGAAAGGCCAATGGTTCTGACACTGCGTTTAAGGCCCTGAAATCACACACAAGTCTCGGCTTGTCCGTGTTTTTTTTATCCACAAAAAACACGGGACTACCTCCCACTGCCCTTGACTCTCTGATGAAACCCCTCTTCAGGTTCTTGTCAATGAATTCTCGTAACTCCTGCATTTCTCTGTCTGACATGGCATACAACTTGCCTGCGGGGAGCTGCGCCCCAGGCAGTAAATTGATTTGACAATCAAAGGGTCTATGCGGGGGTAGTTGGTCAGCTTCCCTTTCACTGAACACATCGCTGAGATCTGCGTATTGTCGTGGTACCTTCACCTTCTCCGTTACTTCCGTCCCTGCTAGGGTGGCTTGGGCTCCTGCTGAACCCCTTCCCTCCCTGCAGTGTTCTAAGCAATGTGCAGAACCAAAGGAAACCACTCTCTGATGCCAGCCCACCAGTGGATCATGTAACGCCAGCCAGCTCATCCCCAAAATAATGGGAGCCCCTCCCAAGGTGGCCACATTAAACGCTATCAGTTCCGTGTGCCTTGCCACCCTCATTGTCATTGGGACGGTCTGCAAGCTGACTTCCCCTCCCAACAGCTCCCTGCCATCGATCGTGGTCACCTGTAGGGGGTTGCTTAAAGGGATCGTCTGTATCTGGTGTTCAGCTGCAAACTCCTTGCTCATGAAATTGCAGGAGCTGCCTGAGTCCAACAGCGCCTTAATCTTCAGAGGGTATCCATTTTGCAACTCTAGTGACACCTCTATCACTAGGGCAGGTTTGGGAGGTTCTGGCGTGGGCGCTTTCACTGCTCTTTGGCCTGGCTGCTGTGCCCCGACGGTGGCAGCCAGGCGTTGGCTTTTACTTGCTCCGATATCTCTTCCACTCCTCCCTCAACAGCTCCCACCATTCCTTGCCATTCCTTCCTCTGGGGGCAGACTCTGGCAAAGTGACCTGGCTGTTGGCAGAGATAGCATTTCCGGGCGCCTTTTCCCTCCTTCCTACCCCCTTCGCTGGGCTTTGAAACTGCGCACGCGCGCGCTGTTCCGATTTCCATCGGCTCTGCCGGTGGGAAAGCTGGCTCAGGAATGTCTGGAATGCGGAACTCCTTCCAACGTTCCCCTTTACCTTCCCGCCTCTCCAAAGCTCTTGCCTCCTGGCGCGCTCCTATGGTCAGCGCAGATTTGGTCAGCTGATCCATAGACACCACCCTGGGGCTCCGGGACAGTTCGTCTTTCACAGCCGAAGAAAGACCTTCTTCAAATAGCATCTGAATGGGTGCCGCCGATAAGTCCCACCCCAATCTGTGAACCAGCATGGTAAACTCAGTCCAGTACTCACGGACAGATCGGCTTCCCTGCTTGCAAGCCATTAGCTGTCTGCGCACCCCTCCCTCCTCAATATCGCTGGAAAACATGATATCCATTGCACGAAAGAACTTCATAGTGTCCTTTAGGATGTCATTGTGCGTTGCCATCAGGGGTCTAACCCAGTCCCTCGCCCCCCTCTCAAGATGCCCAATCACGAAAGCAACTCGCGATTCCTCATCAGGGAACTCATCAAACTGCACATTAAGGGCATATTGCATCTCTGTCCTAAAGGCATGGTAGTCCTTGGGGTCCCCCCCAAACTTCTGCACCAATCCTGGTACCTTTCTGGTGAACTGGGTGGCTCTCCCCTTCTTGTCTGCATCCTGAGCCCTTCTCTCCTCAAGCCTCGCCATCTGCAGCGCAAGTTGGATTTCCAATGCTCGGTATCTTTCTTCCAAGCTTGGACCAGCTCCAACCCCTGCTCCTTCGGTTCCGGCTGGGTCGCTCATGATGCCTTCTCCTGCACAGGCAGCGTACAGAGACTGTCGGAATGCTGTGATGGGATGATTAGCTGCTTGTGCGTAAAATCGTGCTCCCTCAGAGTTTGTGCCACTCCACAAACCTCTGTGTGTGACAGAGCTCCTCAAACATGTCTGCCCTAGTCACTCGTAGATTCCGACAGTGGTTGTTTGCGGAAGCGCTTCCAGCAAAGAAGCTCCTTAACGGAAACGCGTCTTCTGGACTCACGACGTGGCAGCTTCCGGCGAAGAATGGGTCTCCCTATGGGAGCTTCTGACACCTCCCTGCTGTTCTCGCTGGACGTGTCCCTGATCCCTCCCTCTTCCCTGCTAGTTCCTGCTTTAGCTGCTGCGTCTCTCTCCGCATTCATGAGACCTTCCTCCAGAGACCCATCTCTCCCCCTGCTGGTCCCTGCTTTCGCTGCTGACTCCCTCCCAACCTCTGTGAGCCCTTCCACCACCTGTCCCTCCGATGGCAGTTCCCTGACAGTAATTATTGCAGCAGTAATTTCCCACCATCTTTTGAGCCTCAACACAACAGTTAAACCCAAAGGTTTCTGTTAATTAAATATGTGGAGGAGCATTAAAATATGTGGACTCCAACCTTCAGTCTGATGAGTTACAGCCTGGGCATGGGTTTACCACCTTAAGCGAGAATTGTCGGTTTCATCCCTTGATGTGTAAGCAGTAAGCAAGTTGTGCAATAGATCTTTCCCTTCTGTTCCTCCTGAAATCTTCCACAGCAAAATCTTCTCCAGAGGGTTCAGGAGACCTGAGGGTTCAGGAGACCTGGAGCTGCAGAAGATGCTGGGAAGGATTGTCCATGCAGCATCAAAATTACCAGCAGACCACAGGACCCTTGCCCGATTTCTCCCCACTTCAGCCCCAGCTGATGTAACTTCTGGTAACTCTTCTTCCAATCTGCTGGAGAGGCTTTTAGGGTAGGATGCACTTGTGAAAAGCACAGATTTGTTGAGTCAATATGTGCTTCCATTACTGCTAAACGTCCTCATCATATTTTGTTGTCATGACTAGGAAGGTCTCCATATCAAACAGAGGAATTGCAGTGTAATATGTGAAAGTGGTTTAGCTTAAGGCTTTTAACGAAACAAGCAACAACAACAACATTACAGCCGTTAAACTAATTTTTGGCCTATATATTCATGCCTAAAGGTAACCACAAATGAGTGTAAAGGTTATTGAACTTTGCTGATGATATTGGTGTGCAAGAAAAATGCACAACTACAAATTGCTTTGTCCTTATTCTTTCATGGATATCCTTGTAGGCATAATTTATTTCGGAATGCCACAAACGCTAGTAGGGCAGTTTGGATTGCGCCGCTTTAATGTGTCAAAGGGTTTTTTAAAGGCTAGATCACAAAACTAATTGCTACAGCTGGGAATACATTAAAAGCACTTAGCATAAACAAAGGAAGGAACGAGGCATAAAACAAATTAGCAGCTTCTTGAATAATAAAATACAGGTGGGCGTTTGCTTTGTGCCAACCAGATTTTATGGGTTCCTTGAGGCAAAGACCATGCATCTTTTTCGTTGTTGCCGTTTTGTTATAATGCTTAAATAGCTGAAGGGTTCGTTTAACTGTTGCCCTGCAAGATGTAAATAATCACCTATGTGCAAACCATGGCTTGGCCACCAGACCAAAATGGCAATATCACGGACAATTCAGCATTTTGAATATATGTTTATATATGCAAAGGATCAAGTCAATGAGTCGCTGCAACAACAGCTTCCGTACCCATTTTCTTAGCTGAAATATATCCCTGTTCCAACAAGTTCATACACTCCAACTGTCTGTTTTTACCGCCCAGTCAGTCTGACATCAATACCAGGGAAGATTCTGGAGCAGATCATTAAGCAAACAGTCTGTGAGCACCTAGAAAGGAATGCTGTGATCACCAATAGTCAGCATGGATTTCTGAATCATAAGTCATGTCAGACTAACCTGATCTCGTTTTTTGACAGAATTACAAGCCTGGTAGATGAAGGGAACGCAGTGGATGTAGCCTACCTTGATTTCAGCAAGGCATTTGACAAGGTGCCCCATGATATTCTTGTAAAGAAGCTGGTAAAATGCGGTCTTGACTATGCTACCATTCAGTGGATTTGTAACTGGCTGACTGACCGAACCCAAAGGGTGCTCATCAATGGTTCCTCTTCATCCTGGAGAAGAGTGACTAGTGGGGTGCCACAGGGTTCTGTCTTGGGCCCGGTCTTATTCAACATCTTTATCAACGACTTGGATGATGGACTCAAGGGCATCCTGATCAAATTTGCAGATGACACCAAACTGGGAGGGGTGGCTAACACCCCAGAGGACAGGATCACACTTCAAAATGACCTTGACAGATTAGAGAACTGGGCAAAAACAAACAAGATGAATTTTAACAGGGAGAAATGTAAAGTATTGCACTTGGGCAAAAAAAATTAGAGGCACAAATACAAGATGGGTGACACCTGGCTTGAGAGCAGTACATGTGAAAAGGATCTAGGAGTCTTGGTTGACCACAAACTTGACATGAGCCAACAGTGTGACATGGCAGCTAAAAAAGCCAATGCAATTCTGGGCTGCATCAATAGGAGTATAGCATCTAGATCAAGGGAAGTAATAGTGCCACTGTATTCTGCTCTGGTCAGACCTCACCTGGAGTACTGTGTCCAGTTCTGGGCACCACAATTCAAGAAGGACACTGACAAACTGGAACGTGTCCAGAGGAGGGCAACCAAAATGGTCAAAGGCCTGGGAACGATGCCTTATGAGGAACGGCTAAGGGAGCTGGGCATGTTTAGCCTGGAGAAGAGGAGGTTAAGGGGTGATATGATAGCCATGTTCAAATATATAAAAGGATGTCACATAGAGGAGGGAGAAAGGTTGTTTTCTGCTGCTCCGGAGAAGCGGACACGGAGCAATGGATCAAAACTACAAGAAAGAAGATTCCACCTAAACATTAGGAAGAACTTCCTGACAGTAAGAGCTGTTCGACAGTGGAATTTGCTGCCAAGGAGTGTGGTGGAGTCTCCTACTTTGGAGGTCTTTAAGCAGAGGCTTGACAATCATATGTCAGGAGTGCTCTGATGGTGTTTCCTGCTTGGCAGGGGGTTGGACTCGATGGCCCTTGTGGTCTCTTCCAACTCTATGATTCTATGATTCTACCAGGACAATACTTTTCCTATCTTGTCCCAGTTCCAACTTTAGGGGAAATTTGGAAGTGGCTTGTTAATATCTTGCTCACGTGCACAAGCATTTTTCTTCTGCCTCATTCAGCGTTCTCTTTACATTCAGTATCTGAGTGGGAGATAGATGCATCTTGAATTTAAAGCACATGCATCCAAAGAATCCTAGTAATCATAGTTTACCCTAAAGGTAAACTATGGTTACCAGGGACCCCTGACCATTAGGTCCAGTCGTGACCGACTCTGGGGTTGCGGCGCTCATCTCACTTTATTGGCCAAGGGAGCCGGCGTACAGCTTCCGGGTCATGTGGCCAGCATGACTAAGCCGCTTCTGGAGAACCAGAGCAGCGCACGGAAACGCCATTTACCTTCCTGCCGGGGTGGTACCTATTTATCTACTTGCACTTTGACATGCTTTCAAACTGCTAGGTTGGCAGGAGCAGGGACTGAGCAACGGGAGCTCACCCCGTTGCGGGGATTCGAACCGGCGACCTTCTGATTGGCAAGTCCTAGGCTCTGTGCTTTAACCCACAGCACCACCTGCGTCCCTATAGTAGTTTACCCTACAGTGTTACAATTGCCACTATCCTCAATAAACTACGGTTCCCAGGGTTTATTAGGGGAAATGTAGTTCAAATATTTGGTGTGTGTGCAGCCTAAAAGTGCCAGGATACTGCCATATGCTCCACATTTCTCTGATGAAAATAGGGACATCCTATTTATTATTATTATTAATAATAATAATAATAATAATACCCCACCTATCTGAACTGGGTTGCCCCAGCCACTCTGGGCAGCTTCCAACATATAGGCAGTCCTGTATAGGGAAGTTTTCTTAATGTTTTATTTTGTTTTTATATAACATAATAAAACATTAAACATTAAGAAAACTTGCCCATACAGGACAGCCTTCAGATGTTTTCTAAAGATTTTCTAGTTACTTATCTCCTTGTCTCAGTGGGTCACATAGCTCCATACCCTCGAACATTTCTCCAGTGAAAATAAGGACGTCCTAAGGAAAAGCAGGACATTTCAGGATCAAATCATAAACCGGACAGCTTCTGTAAATCTGGGACTGTCCCTGGAAAATAGGGACACTTGGCAGGGTCTGTACTGCTTCAATCATTCCTTTTCTCCCCAGAAACACCTATTTATTTTAAATGTTACTATATATGTTGGAGGTGCAGCCATTCTGTGCTACATACAGCCAGATTCACTGATAATAACCACAGACATGTTCAGGCATTTCCCACATATGTAGAGAAATGGGCAATGCAGGCCTCACACTGAAATCTTGCATGTCACACTGTGACAGATAAAGTCAACACAAGACACCAGACAAACTTTTTCTGAACTCCATCCAAGCTTGTCAATGCAAAGCCAATTACAAATCAAACCAATCACTAAAAAGTTCCAGAGGTGATTTTTAGCTTTTAATTACAATCATACAGATATTTATCACACTTTACATCATTGGGAAGAAAACAGTGACTTCCAGCTTAATGATCCAAATGAGACTGCAAGAATATCAAGGCAACTCTGGGATTATTCCAGCTATTATATTATTATTATAATTAATCGAGAGACTCCCAGTGACGGTGCAAATGCTTATAATTTGTTTGCTGCAAACTTATAGTCTTCTTTTTTTCTTACGCCTTTGTATAAAATGTCAAAGAAAGATCACCACCATTATTTTATTTGCAATCACTCGTTTCTTTGAGAAATAATTCGGAAATTTGCTGGCTTTTTGTTTTGGAAAGATTGCAATCAGCTTTCCCGTTCCGGCATGTGTGTACATGAAACTCATTTGCAACTTTCTGTGATGTTGAAAGGAACACTCATTAGTTGCTAGAAGCCTGAAGCCAAGGAGCTGGCTGCTTAGTTCAAAAGAATATGTGAAATTCAGCCCCAGATTTATCTTTCCCACCCAATGCTTCATGGTTATTGTCAACTCCATTGGATTCCCAGGTCACAATAAGAAATGGTAGAAGCCATGACTGCCAAAATTCCACTGGCAGGAGTCTAGACTCCTTACTTAGCTACTCACTGCCATATCCAGCTTGCTCTCGTCTTTGGCTCTCTGTCACCTTCCTGTCAATAATTAACAACCCTCTCTCAAGGCCCTGTGTGGCTCCATTCTCCATCCTTATATCCAGATCTTGCCTTTGTAGGCACTTCCTGACTTTCATCTCCATTTTTGCAGTGCCTTCCCCACAGTTCTCTCTTCAACGCTACCATGAAACCATACTCCCTCCTCAGATCTTGACCGCTTTGACATTTCTTCAGAGCTGTCTCTCTGCTTGGTTTTTCTGTCTCTGAGTTTTCCTTTAAGCCTCCTTTCCCACTTATCTTTCCAGCCACCTCTTTTTCAATCCTGTGGTGGCCAATTAGGTAAAAAAAAAAAGGAGGGGAGGCAAGTGCATTGCCCAACAGAGGAGAGAAGGGGACACAAATTGGCATAAGAGATCCGTATCCTAATTTATGACTAATTTAATACACAGGTGCAAATTGCGGCAATTTAATTCCCCCTCATGTGGGAAAGACTGTGACCTTTGTGCTTGTATCGTTTGTTGTCGAGCTGCTGCCAATAGGCAACTTCAAGGCCTCTCCTCTGACAACCCTGAACAACTTGGGACCAGGTTACTTACAAGACAACCTTTTCGGTTGTTGCTCCTGTAGTGTGGAATGCTGTTCATGAAGCAGCAACCATCAGTTGTCCTGTTAAGACTTCTCTTTTTCCCTGGCCCATGAGATTGGTCCCTGTTTCATGTGCTTGGGTCTTCTGGATTTTGTTTATTTGCTTTTGTACTACTGTGTTTTAGTTTAAAGTTTTAATGATATATCATGAGCTAGTTGGAAAAATAGCGTCCTACGTTCCTCACATGGTATGCTTTGCCTTTTGGGGACGCACGGAATTACAAGGGGCTTTGACTGCCTAACTAAAACTTCACCGGCACATTCGTACCTATGGGACCGCCTCTCCTGGTATGTCCCACGGAGGACCTTATGGTCTTCAGACAAAAACATCTTGGAGGTCCCGGGCCACAGGGAGGTTAGGCTGGCCTCGACCAGAGCCAGGGCTTTTTCAGCTATGGCCCCGATCTGGTGGAATGCTCTGTCACAAGAGACTAGGGCCCTGCGGGACTTGACATCTTTCTGCAGGGCCTGCAAGACAGAGCTGTTCCACCAGGCCTTTGGCCAAGGCACAGTCTGACCCCCTCCTTTGGTAATCCTCACAGAACTCTAGCCCAATGGTTGCCATTAATTTGATTCTGAATTGATTTTAGAATGAATTGATTTTAGAATGTATTTCAGTTAATTGATTTTATGTAAACTGTGTTACTTTTACTGTTGTTAGCCACTCTGAGCCCAGCTTCGGCTGGGGAGGGCAGGATATAAATAAAGTATTATTATTATTATTATTATTATTATTATTATTATTATTATTATTATTATTATATTCAGGGTGACTTCGATTACAATCAGTATTCCACCAATGGAATACATGCACAATAGAATGGTAGACTTGGAAGGGACCCAGAGGATCATCAAGTCGAACCTCCTGCAACACAGGAATATACAGCTGTCCCATCTGGAGATCGAACCTGCAACCTTGGTGTTATCAGCACCACGCTGTAACCAACTGAGCTATAATAGACTGCATCCAGTCAATTTGGACATCAGTGTATTATCGGCTCATGAGGCAGGACTGACAATACCATCACCCTTAATAGGTACAAAGAGAGGGAAGGGGTAGATCTTTTTGCAACGACAGAATTTCACTCATACTTTGACTTTACTCAACAGTGCACGGACTTTTCCAGAGCTCCACTCATTTCCCCTGACAGAGAGGGAAGTGTACAGCCTTAAGCTATTGAAAACACACCGTCGTCACCTTTTGAAATGTATTATCCTCAGGATCCAATTGTTAATCCAGGTCTGTGAAGCTCACTTGAAAGAATAGAGGGCCCCCTCAGAGAAGCATCTAATCTGCCCACTATAGATCTTCAGAGTTGGCGGAGTATGTGTGTTGTATTTAATTTTCTTCTTGAGCTTTGCACCAAAGTTTAAGGCAAAGTCAAACACAGTCACAAGAGTTTTTGCTGGCCAACTTTGCATCAAAGAGCTCCTTTTAAAAGGAGGAGCAGTAAATGCGCTAATACCTATAGCCAGGCATAAAGGAGCAGGGAACATGAAAAGCAGCAGATACAGAACAGAATCAAACAGGTAAATCTGTTAAAATGTGTTCTCTTTTCATATGCTCCTGACCTCTCTGAAATACTAAGGGCAAACATTGGCTTTTTGTCTACAGCTATGGCACATTCTTTGGCGTGGTTCTATCCTGCTAGGCTGGGGTAAAGCAGCAGCCTTTGGGAGGTCCATAGTGTGTGGTACTATCCAAACCCCATTTTCTTAGCAATGATGAATTGCATTTCAGGTTGCGTCTTTGGTTCCCAAACCAAAGCGCTCCAAAACCAAGGCGCACTTTCCCATAGAAAGCAATGCAAAATGGATTAATCTGTTCCAGACTTTTAAAAGCAACCCCTAAAACAGCAATTTAACATGAATTTTACTATCTAATGAGACCACTGATCCATAAAAGGAAAGCAATAATCAGTGTACTATACTATAAAATAAATAAGACAGTATTGTAGATGATAAAAATTAAAATTAATTTTCTTCTTACCTGCACTGATGGTAGTCATTGTCTTGATGGGGGGCTTTTATTCATTTCTGCAGCCACACAATCAATCAATCAGTAGCTGAACTGGGTTCCACACAGTGACAAAAACAAATGAATTGAAAAAGCCTCGAAAACAAAAGCGCCTAATAAATAGCAAAAACTAAAGCGCCAAACTTAATCTGTTCTGGAAATCCTTTTGACTTCTGAAATGTTCAAAAACCCAAGTGTAGCTTCCAATTGGTGCAGGCACCCAGAAACAAGAGCCGACAGGCACTGTGATGGCCTGGGATTTGGACTCGGAGGCTGAACCTGAGGAATCCCAGCCTGCACAGAAGTCCCTGCCTCCAGAACCAGCTAAGCCGGGGCTGGGGCATGAGCCTGAAGGGTCCTCACCTGTGCCGGATCCTCAGGTGCAGGCACCAGCTGAATCCGCTCTGGCTCCTGAGGTGATGGAGGACCCATTGCCTGCAGGTGCTCCACTCTCAGCCCCGCCAGGGGAAGCTGAGGTTGCCTCTGGGTCCGGTAACCCTCCGGCCTCTCCTGAGCTGCAGAGGCTCAGGGCAGAGAGGCGGAGGGAACTAAGTTCCCGCAGGAGGAGTGCTCGCCTCCAGGCCAGGAGAGGCGAGTCACCAGAGGACCAGGGCCACCCTATGCCTCAGGGCAGATAAAAGCCAGACAGCCCCAGTCCCAAGTTGCAGGAGCAACATTGTTGGTTGCTAGTTCCTGCCTGAATCCTGTCCTGCTTTCCTGCCTGAGCTTCTGACTTTGCCTGACTCCCTGCCCTGCACCCAGCTTCAGCTACTACAGACTGCCTCCACATTGCACCTTTGACCACGGACCGGACTTGGACCTTGCCTCTTGGGTAACCCACGGGACCAGCACAGCCGCATCGGATGTTCAGCTTCTGAAAAACCTTCAAAAACCAGAACACTTACTTTCGGGTTTTTGTTGTTTGAGAACCAAGATACCACTGTATAGCGATTTAATTCACCAAAATTGTAAGTGCTTGTAGGCATTACTATGTGTTTAAATTTGATTGGTTGATAAATGAATTCTCAAGAGTCCTCTAGTTGTTCTCATGTGACTGGCCAACACTGGTCACATGCAAGGTATCTAGTGAAGGAGAGACTCCCATTTTATGTGAAGCAAGATGACTGTGTTTTAGAATCCACTGTGAACACTGCTAAGTTAAGTAGAGTGTTGGAGAGCTTCTTCTCTGCTTGAAACAAAAAGAGCAAAGCTGAAGGAGAAGGTAAAAGTGGAAATCTCTCATAGGAACTGCAAGGCATAGCCTAACTGAGATGCAGAATGATGAGCGCTGAGCTCTGGAAAGAGAGGAAAATACAGTTGTTTGGAAGTTAGAAGAGACTCTAAGCCCATGCTTAAGCAAGCATATGATTGTAAATATTATGTTTCGATTCATCTATAACTACTGGTTTCTGCAAGTAAAGTTTTTGAATGTTAGTCTGGACACTGGTCTAATTGCCAAAGAAGGGTGTTAGTCACATATCTGATTTGAGTTTCTAAACTGTGATTTCGCTACCCTGTACTTCAACAAAAGATCCACTGGATCCTAAGCCAATTCAGCAACTGGCAGGTAGGGATGGAAAGAACCTGTCCATGTCAGTTCCCGAAGTTTCTCATTTTCCCACTCTTAAATTCACTTATTTATATTTTGCAGCAATTTGCATATTATATATATTTAAAAATCCTCATGGAAGTTCATCAGCATTTAGTGTGAATTTTTCCTAAGCAACACATTTTATATAGAGTTTTGACTAAGATGTACATTTTTGCAAGCAATGTTCCCTGATATAATGAATTTTGGTGTGTTATTTCTGCTAATCAGTAGCTTCACTTTTATGCACAATTTCCTGTAATTTTTGCAATCAGAGGGTGGGATACACAATTCAGGGAAGTGTGGATTTTAAGAGATGGCAGTGTTTCAGTTTGAATATAGTTTTGGAAAGTGCAGATTTCATAGTTTGGGCTTTAAACACATGCTGAATTAAATTTCTCATCCATCTCTACCAGCCAGTTGCAGCCATGAGCCCAATCTAGAGCTCTCTGCTATGCCAGGCTGGAGCTGGCACAGGGAAAATTCTGATATTTCCTCCTACCCATCTCTCAGCTCACCTTCCACCCTGGCCCATGTGAACAGCAGGACATCAGTAGCAGCAGCAAGAGATCATTTGCAAACATGCATTTAATAGCCCAGCCAAGAAATATTTTATTTGCAGACAAGGAGGTGGTGGGTTTGTTTGTTTTTTAGAAAAAAGTATTGCATTTAATCACAAGACACTACAGATGGAGCTTCACGCTGAAGTGGCTTTGTGACTCCAAACCTGTGGCAGTTTTGTGATTGGCTGCCTAACAATGAATAATGCAACTTTGAAAAGCAAGTACAAAATATGACGTGGACTGAGAGAAGGGGAATTACCTTGCTTTGTGACAAAATGAGCATTCAAGGTTCTTGTATTAATTTGCAAGGCCTTTAACAACTTGCTGCCCTGGGATCATTTGCAAAGAAGAGTTGGGTGTAAGTCTAATATAGAAATAATAAACAAGCTGAGTCCTGGATATCATAAGGACTACCTGATCCCTTCTATCCCTGCCCAATCACTGAGAACTTTTTTTGGGGGGGGGGTCTTTATTTGTGGTCCACCATGGGTAAGGGGCATGGCTCTCTCCCAATTGAGATTGAACTTCAGGTGAACAACAAAGACTTTTCTATTCCAGCAGTCATTTTCAGATTAATGTTAGGTTTTATGATGAGCTTCTCTTGTTTATTCTCTGTAGGGCTTATGTTTTTTATGTACACTGCTTAGAAATTTTAATTATCATTAAAATTAATTAATTATCATTAGAAGTGGCATAAAAATGCCACAAATCAATAAAACTAGTGAAAGAGAGGACAGGGCTGTTAAGTAGAGTAGCTGTAGTTTGCAGACCCTCTAAGTATCCCTATTTTCCCGGGACGGTCCCGGATTTACAGATACCGTCCTGGTTTCTGAATTGATCTCAGAATGTCCCACCTTTCCATAGGACGCCCCAATTTCATCAGAGAAACGTTGGAGGGTTTGAGTGTGCCATTAAAACTGACACATGATTCCCTCTTCTACATAAATATCAAAGGTTCTGGAGCTCCTGTCCTCTTCTGCTTCAAGCTACCTTATTACTACCTAAAAGCTAAGCAGCCAAGATCTCCTTGGGAGGGAGGGCTCATGATTGGGGTGGAACTACTGAGAAGGTATCTGCTTATGTAATCAGCCATTTGCCCAGCTTATTTATTGAACTATTTTGATGCCATCTTCCAAACACATTGGCATTCATGGTAGCTCACAGTCAAGTGACCATCACTGAAGACAAAAGTACAGTAACTTAAAAAACAAAACAACAACCTACCGCATCAGCAACACCAAAGAACTGATGCATCATCAGTGTCTGAATCAGCAGGAAAAGCCACTTTGTCTCACTATCAGGAAACCAAGCAAAAAATAATAGCCTTTCAACCATAATCAGACGAAAAGCTCAGGTGAGCAAGACAGCCCTCTCATGCGAAGGGGGTGTCTTGCATGAGAAGTGACACAGCCCATTAAGTAGAATCTAGCTTTTTCAGTTAGACTGTATAAATGAGATATGAGCTTTGAAATGCCGAAATGCCAAGGATTACCACTGATCCCATTACTACAGCTAAATGCAAAGTTAATGAGCTGCACATTCTGCTATTGCATCCAAGTAAATAAAATACAACAATATGTCAGGAACATTTAAACAGAGAAAATGTGTATTATTACACTGGCAAGAATACATTTCCGGAAAACTATACACATGGCTGTTTCTAATAAAGAGGCAATTGTAAGTTGTCAGGTTCCCCCATCCCTTTCTTTCACTAACGGAAACAAGTCTATTCACAAGCATAATTGTCCTTAAGTAATTCAGTGCTAGGGCACCCTCTTGTGGACAGAAGTACCAACAGGGACACTATCCTCTTTCAGCAGAAGAGCTTTGTCTGGAGCCAACCCTTCCATTAGGCCGCCTAAGGTGGCATCTTCCCACTGCCCAGTGGTAGGACTGGTCTATTCAAATATATTAGCAGGCTAGATCAGATGGTTTGGGCAAAATAGCTTGGGAATAGGACTGGACTATATGGGACCAGTTTGCTGCATCCTGATTTTGTATATGGGAAGTGGACATGAATCACCATGAAACTGACAGCAACAAAGGCAAGTAACTGAAAGCAAATGTGTGAGGTTGTGTTCAGGATGCCATATGCATTATATGCAGTGCTATTTTTCTAGAAAAAGAGGCGCCAGAACTCACCGTGAACGCTTCACTTGTTCTCTGCTGGGAGCCAGCATGGTGTAGTGGTTAAGAGCAGTGGACTTGTAATCTGGTGAACCGGGTTCGCTTCCCCACTCCTCCACATGCAGCTGCTGGGTGACCTTGGGCTAGTCACACTTCTCTGAAGTCTCTCAGCCTCACTCACCTCACAGAGTGTTTGTTGTGGGAGAGGAAGGGAAAGGAGATTGTTAGCCGCTTTGAGACTCCTTCAGGTAGTGATAAAGTGGGATATCAAATCCAAACTCTTCTTCTCCTTCTTCTCTTATAATGTCAATGGCGCCCACCTGAGAGGTGCCGGAACTGAGTTCCGGTGAGTTCCAGCTGAAAAAAAGCCCTGACTGTATGGCTACTCTTTCTTTAGCACTAGCAGGTGACAAGTCTATTACTGAAGTGCCGGCCCTTTGAGTTGTTTGTATGCACAAATAATAGAATTGGAGAATTGGAGGAGACCCTGGGGATCATGTAGTTCAACCCCCTGCAATGCAGGAATGTGCAGCTGCCCCATACGGGGATCAAACCTGAAACCTTAGCATCATCAGCACCAGACTCTAACCAACTAAGCTATCCAGGCTGATGATCAGCACCAGAAGGAAACAAACATTGTTTTTCAGCAACGCCCAAAGTAGCATGAGATTTTTCTCAGATATTATTACACTGCACATGTGGTTGTTGTTTTAGCAAGTGTCGTGTGATACCTACAGAAGATTGCAGTGTATAGTCAAGGCATTGGGAGTGAGGAATTATTCTGGTGGTCTTGTTGCCACCGTAAGGAGATTCCTGCCTCTTTGTTACCATCGGGCTGTTCTTCTGCCAGTGTGACAGAAGCATCCCATATAGAAATTTTGCAGGTGGAGCTTTTGGGTATTGGAGAGAACCTAACAAGAGCGCTGCTGGATCAGAGTATCCTGTTCCACAGGAACCAGTGCAAGCAAGACGTCAGCGTTGTCATGGAATTTGACTCAATATTGATCCAAAGCAGAACTCCGACGTATAGTTAGCAGAGTAACAACTTAAACACGTTGCAGGATTTTCCCCAAAATAGACCAGAGGCAATGAAAATTTCATCCAGCAGAGCTTTACTGCTACTGAAGGCAAGTGAGCATAATGGTCACAAATCCAATACATTCAGGACTGGCACTGTCCATAAGAAATCCAGTTGCAGCAGACTTAACTTAAACTTAAAATAATTTATAATAAGTCTAAACCCTAACACTATCTATGTACAGAACACCTCACCAGATAGAAGAGAGATAGAAAGAGAAAACAATGCTTCTTCTGGCCTTATTATTATAGTCAGCATGACCTTGACAGAAGAGATAACAGACCCAGTTTAAGCCAGCTGTTCTCAACTTCTCTGAAGGTATAACCCAAACAACATGAACCTTCTGCTTGTTTCTTTCACACAGAGAAGCTACCAGAACCCTCTTGAATTACCTGAATCTACCCTAGTTAAACCACAGAGCCTAGGACTTGCCGATCAGAAGGTCAGTGGTTCGAATCCCCGCAACATGGTGAGCTCCATTGCTCGGTCCCTGCTCCTGCCAACCTAGCAGTTCGAAAGCACATCAAAGTACAAGTAGATAAATAGGTACCGCTCTGGCGGGAAGGTAAAGGGCGTTTCTGTATGCTGCTCTGGTTCACCAGAAGCGGCTTAGTCATGCTGGCCACATGACCCAGAAGCTGTATGCTGGCTCCCTTGGCCAATAAAGCGAGATGATCGCCGCAACCCCAGAGTCGGCACGACTGGACCTAATGGTCAGGGGTCCCTCTACCTGTACCTTTACCCTAGCTGAATCTAGAACCACTTGAATTAAGTACAATAGGAAAGATCTCTAGACACCAGATCAATACTTTTTGCACTAAGAAATGCAAACAGCAACTCTTGCGATCCACAGCAACTGGTCTACAGATGTGCACTGCTTCTGATACAGGTTGGCTACAACATAGCCATCATGAAGTGTCAATGAAAACATTTACTTACTAACAGTGTAGTCCTATGCATTTGTGTGCAGCCTGGATAGCTCAGTTGGTTAGAGTCTGGTGCTGATGATGGCAAGGTTGAGGATCAGTCCTCATATGGGGTGGTTGCATATTTCTGCATTGCAGGGGACTGGAATACATGATCCTCAGGGTCCCTTCTGACTCTACAATCCTATGCTATTTACTTAGACGTAAGCCTCAATGAATTCAGTGGTGTTTATTCCCAGGTAGTTTTCCAAAGGAAAGCAGCCTGAATTGCTATGAGTCAGACTGTTTTTTAAAGGATGAGTTTGTTTTCTTGCTTTTGAAAAGCTGGCAACTTTAATTATAGGTACGGTATTCATGTGACAAAAAGAATATCGCAGAGAAATGGGAAATGTGGTGAACTTGATCAAAGAGACAGAGATAGTGTAACAATCCTTTTCATTTGCTGACATACAGCAGAGGAGAGGAGACACTAATGTTGTCTGCTCAGAAGTAAGCCACGTTGACTTAAACGGGACTTACTTGCAGGTAAGCCTGTACAAGATTTCAGCTTCATTCTGGTAAATCTATGTTATTCTGACATACCTAGAGACACTACCGATTAAGTCCCCACAAAAATGTTGCACCATCTTCTATAGATTTCATGAGGATCTCCAAAAAAGACTTCAGAGATACACCAGTGAATGCTGTCAATTGTATTGGGTGCAGTTGCGTGTCGAGACCCCACAGCCACCCCCTCATTGAAAAATAACTCACACAAGGACACAGATATTAGGTTTATGTTATTGGGCAAATTTGGCCACAATTTTATCAAATTACAGAATGTGAGCAGTATTGGCTAGGGCATTGATTGGACCCGACTATATCTGGCTCCTGCCCTCTGCGCAGGAAGTCCAGTAAGGGTAAGCCACCGGTAGGGGGAGGCCTGTCGATGAGAACCAACTCAAGTTCCCCCTGGTGTTCCCGCCGGGGTTATGTCAAGGCTCTAGCCCCCAACCGGGCTTCGGACAATATCAACACCCCCATATTCCTTTAACGGAGGGGCAGGTGATGGCCACACCTCCCCCCCCCACAAGGTCAAACAATGCCTAACCGCAACCCTAACAAAGTTGTGACAATTACTACTAGGTAGGCAAAAACCAAATGGCCAGTGCCAATTTGCCAAGTGGAAAAATTCCTACCAGGCCCCTCGGACAACCAAGGCGACCAATCGCAGTCCATAGCAAGGCCAGTGCCTAACCTGTAAATAGGGAGGGAGAGCGGGTGATTGAGGAAGCGAGCCAAGAGGAAGTCCTCCGGCTCACTCCTCAGTTTAAACAGCCCCAGCCATGCCCCCCCTGGGCCAGCGGATTGGCTGGCTGGGCTCTGATGCAGTCGGGATCCCCCAGGCAATGGGGGGCAAAGTCCCCTGCCTCCTGGTGGGGAGTGGGTGACCATGCGGTCCACCGCAACTCCTCCCCACTGGGAAGTGGAGCAGATCTGTCAACCTTCATATGAATAATATGCTTAAGACTAACACAGGAACACCACAGGGATGCGTACTTAGTCCGCTCCTTTATATTCTCTACACGTACGATTGTGTCGCTACTCACCCTAGTAATAGGGTTGTCAAATTTGCAGATGACACAACTGTGATTGGGCTCATCTCTGAAAGGGAGGGTGAAACGGATTATAGAGATGAGGTGGAGCGGCTGACAGAGTGGTGCAGAGCTAACAACTTGCTCATAAATACAAGGAAGACAAAGGAGCTTGTGGTGGACTTCAGGAGACAGAAGAGCAACGTCCAGCCACTTTTGATTGATGGGGTCTGTGTGGAGAGGGTAACAACGTTCAGATTTCTGGGCATTGAATTACAAGAGGATCTGTCCTGGAGTGTCAACAAGGGGGCTTGTGAAGAAGGTGCAGCAGAGACTGTACTTTTTGAGAATACTAAGGAAAAACCATCTTCCGCAGAAACTGCTGCTTGCCTTCTATCACTGTGCCATTGAGAGCGTGCTCACTTATGGCTTATGTGTGTGGTACAGAAACTGTATTGCCCAGGACAGGATGGGGTTGTGCAGGGTTGTTAAGGCAGCAGAGAGCATTGTTGGCTGCCCACTCTCCACCTTAGAGCAGATTTATGCCACAAGGTGCCATAGGAAGGCACTGGACATAGTAAAAGATCCATCGCATCCTGGTCACTGTCTCTTCGAGCTCTTGCCATCGGGACGGAGATACAGGTCGATGAAGACAAGAATGAGTCGTCTTAAGAACAGCTTCTTCTCCAGAGCGATCTCGGCCCTGAATGGGAAGCCCGGACTTTGAAAGTCATCAAATCTCCCTTGCTGTATTATATTGTATTGTTTAATTAGTGTTTTTATGAAGCAGTCAAGTAATTTCGTTGTCCCCGAAGTAGGCAATGACAATAAAGATATTCTTATTCTTATTCTTCTTAATTCAAGATGCTACCTTTATAAAGTGTTAAACAGAGGATTAGGGGGACCCTCTGAAACATAAAGGCATGTGGGACAGGAGCTGTGCCAGGAAGGGGCAATCTGAAAATTGGGGATTCCCACTTGCATGAACAGAAGTGCCTTCTGTTTGCACAGCAAGACCCTTATGCCTGTTTTGTTGTGTTGGAATCGGCAACATTCCCATATGAACACCAACTGTCACCTAATTTTGGACAGATAGCGTATCTTATACTTCAAGCAGTGTCTAATCAGAGCTACCAAAATAACTCAGCGATTTCCCCAGTTATGAGCAATTGCTCTGAATATCCGGGTGCCATAACTTCTCCAGAAATCACGCCGTTTTATGGAGTGTTCTGACTACAAGCTGCACTCACCTGATAAGTAGCTAGTACAGATTGCTATCCCCCTGGCTCTTGGTAATGAACTTCTTTGCATTAAAATTCACTTTATCGCTTTTGGAGTAAGCAAAAGTCACAACGGCTTGCCAAATTCCATCATAACCCAATAATATAAATTGTAAAGTCAGATCATGGCAGCCATGCCTACAATATCAAAACCAGATACAACAGAAGCTAAAACTGGTCAACAGTGGATCCAGAACCAATGAAAAGCTGGCATGAAATGAAAGTCTCACCTGCTTTCTTGAATTCCAGGAGAGACCAGGATTAGAGGGAACCTCAGAAATGTGGCTACAGAGAAGGGCCTGTGAAGCAGAGGCACCAAGTTGCTCCCAACACTGAGGGGCCCCATTGCGCATCACATGATGTCACATGAGAAGCAGAGACTAGAGGGTGGGGCAAGGCAGGTGGAAAGAGGTCTTGCCTGATGGAGTCTCTCCTCTCACATATGCAGCACTGACACTCTGGGCTCATCAGCAAGGGTCATGCTGGAATGCCAGAGATCCCACCCCTTTAATGCAACTCTGCTGGCAACCACATCATGCCTTGGATCATCACACCTCAGTAATGCCAACCATCAGGAGGAGGCTGACTGAGGAGCCCAGCTTCATGCTTGCCCTCCTCTGGTTCCTCAGTATTCAGGGGGCCCAGCCCCTTTGTCCCCAGATATTGAGGGAGCCAAAGACCCCTCAGCCTCCTGCAGTTGGTGCCCCTGCTGTTCAGGGTAGCAACTGTGCGTGCTTCTTCTATTGTTAAAACACACAACAGGGCTTCTCCAGTTCATCTTTGTGCACAGGAGGAGTTTTTCACCCTCAATATAATCTCATATGGATCAATCTGCAGCTTCTATATTAACATAGTAATTTGCTTACTTTTCTTCATCCAAAGATCTCAGGGCTACTCACAGCATATGAATACAAGATAAAAACACAAAATACATACGAAAAACAAGAACAAGAAAATACAAACCAATAGCACCTCCCAAACACATTTAAAAGGACATAGGATGTCAAGCAGCCAGTGGGCTGGTTGATGAGGAACATTTTTACCTGGTGCCTAAAGGTGTATAATGAATGGGCCAAGCAAGCCTCCCTGGGGAGAACATTCCACAAAGATCTATATCCACAAAACAGGGTTTAGAAACATGAAGCCCTCCATAGGTTGATAAGTGACAACTGCCATCATCCTTGACCATTGGCTATGCTGGCTTGAGCTGATGTGAGCTGAAGTCTGACAAAGCGTGTTCTCATTAATAGAGAGCACGTGTTGCGGTGGGGTCTGGAAGGCCACCCCTCTGTTGCTGGGCGGGTTAGTTTGGATGACCATCCCCAGTGATTGGGCGGTTGGGTTGCTGGGCAAATTTTGGTGTTGCCATTTAGGGGGTTGGACCAAAGGTTATAAAATGAAGTCACCCAGCTCTGACTAGGCACTTGCTGTGTGCATCGGATCACCCGCCCACCCACCCTAATTTAGGGCTCCTGGTTGACCTTGCTATGCCTGTCATGGGGTCACCTGCTTTGGGGGCAGGGGCCTGGTAGGAATTTTGTCCACTTGGCTGATTGGCTGGTGCCATTTGGTTTTTGCCTACTGCGTAGCAAATCGTCACAACTTGTAAGGTTGCAGTTAGGCATTGGTTAAAAAATTGTTTGGTGGAGGGGCATGGATTGGCAGTGCCTGCCCCTCCAATGCTGCTGCGGAAAGGGAATTCCATTAAAGGAATCCAGGGGCTTGCCATTCTTTCGTCCGTACCCCTGAAGGGGGCTTAGGGCCGTGCAAGCCCCAGGGAGCATGGGTGGGCGAGGGTCTGGTGCCCAGCTCCATGCTCTCCCCAATATTGTTTTCCCTTACTGGCTTTCGCTGGAATCCAGAAGTCAGTTCTGTCCCTAGGCTTGGTGACAGATAGTCAGAGCCAATGCCTAAGCAACCACTCACATTTATGTATTTTAATTAAGTTGTGGCCAAAATTATGCCCAAAACCTTAAACAAAAATTATGTGTGAAGTGTGAATCATTTGGGGCTGGATTGGAGGACCTCAACACACAACATCTGGAAGGTTGCATGTTCCTCATCTCTGGTATAAGAGAATCAGCCATTAAAAAATAAAATAAATGACAATTATCAGACACGTTCATGCAAAGCCCAGAGTGCATATCTTATGAATCAGAAAGCTAAGAAACATTTGGATGGATAATACTTTCTTACAAAATTCACAGACATGGAAGCAGATGAAAAAGACACATAGAATCCCCCCCCCCCAATGATTTTGGCAGAGTTGGTACCAGAGCTTCTTGGGAGTCAGCCAAAGTTGTCATCCGAAGTAGGGAGATAGGCTTATCAGCAGACCTAAAAGAATGGAAAAGATTAGCCAGTTAGAACAAAAGATAAAAGCAGCAACCACAAGGCAGGGGGAGCTGAATGCAACGCTACAGGGAATCTGTTTGGAGAAAAGAAATATGGAATATGTCCCTGCTTTTCAGGCAGGAATGAAATGTCGAGAAAGGAAAATTGCCACAAAACCCTTGACAAAAATGGCAACAAGCCTGATAAACTGTTAACATAATGGAAAATGATGATCGCAAGCTCCATGATGAAGGGGAGAAGGAAGGGATGCCCCATATCCATCTCTGATTATTAGAGTGTTTTCTATCATTTAGCGGGTAAATGCCAGGAGAATTGTGACACCTTCTGGTCCGCTCCTAAACAACACAGAACATGAAATATGACCTGCATCCTGGAAGCCCAGCTGATGGCTCTTTCACATAGACAAGCTACTACTCGGGTGTGTAAGAATATGGCAGAACTCCATATCCTCTGGAATCCAGGCTAAAACAACAGTTCTCAACCTGTGGGTCACGACCCCTTTGGGGGTCGAACAACCCTTTCACAGGGGTCGGCTAAGACCGGGGTTGGCAAGCTTTTTTGGGGCTGGGCTCCTCCGCCGACGACAGCCTCTGCTGCTCACAAGGGCTGGCACTGGAGCCACGCTTAGCAGAGCAGTGGCGGCACAGGTGGCAGCAGCAGAAGCGGCGGTGGCGGCAAAGAGCTTGCTCCTATGAGGGACTGCTGGAAATGCCCTCGGCCAGCTCAGCCTAGCCCCCTTCCTCCTCTTGGCCACACGCAGCCGCCACTCGCCCATTGGCCCAGGCCTCAAACCTTAGCAGGTAATTGGCCAGTGATTTGCTACACTGGGAAGACGGGCGGTTCCGCCGCAGTGAGGGAGAGGGGAGGAAATGTCAGCAGGGGAAAAATGGCGCCCATGCCACACACACACACAAAAACACCCACGGATTCCCCTCGCTAATCCACTGAGCCGACCTCTGCCAAAGACCATCGGAAAACACATATTTCCAATGGTTTTAGGAACCAAGACGCTGCTCGTCTATCTGATTCCAGGCCGGTCCACCCACATGCAGATACGCCCACCGTGATGACATCATTGCGCCAACCCCATCACATACACCCTGTTGTTATATTAAGACAGTTACCCATGCTACACCATGCGTCAAGACAAAATTTCATTTATTTGTAATTAGAAATAAATATTTCACAGTATATAATTACATATTGTTTTTGTGATTAATCACTATGCTTTAATTATGTTCAATTTGTAACGATGAAAATACATCCTGCATATCAGATATTTACATTATAATTCATAGCAGCAGCAAAATTACAGTTATGAAGTAGCAACGAAAATAATTTTATGGTTGGGGGTCACCACAACATGAGAAACTGTATTGCGGCATTAGGAAGGTTGAGAACCACTGTTCTAGTAGCAACCCAAACATATTTGGAGTGAGCCCTGCAATCAGTGCTTTTTAGCAGGTTCGAAGCCAGCTCTGGACGTAAGTGGGGAAACCCTTTGCACAAAGGCGGGAGTGTTTCTGCTTCCTCTTTCTGCCTCAGCCTCTTTCTCCCACTTTGTAAGCTCCAGGGCCCTCTCAAACAGAGAAAGTATTAGTTTACCACCCAGGACCCCCTCAGTATATTTTGCCACTGCTACTGCCCCAACTCCTCTGCCCCTCCTGCCATCCCAGTGCCTATCCACCATGCAAAGTGACATGTTCTTCAACTGTCCAGAAACCGGGACATCCTGTCCCGTCCCCCCAGCCCATGAGAGCACAACGGCCATTTGGGGCACCATGCTCTAGCTCAAATATGGGTCAACATATCATGCTGAGAGAGAAAAAATGTATAAAACCAGTTCAAATCTTTGCTGGAGGTGTAAAGAACTAGAGGGAACACTTGAATTTTACTAGCCAAGAACTGGAAAATACAAGAAGTAACAACTGTGGAAGATTGTCAGATGAAGATGATGGACTTTTCAGAGCCAGCTGACCTGACGGGAAGAATCCATGACCAGAAAGAAGAGGAATACCAAGAAGATTGGAAGAAATTTAAGGACTATTTGAACAAATATTGTAATATTAAAAATTAGAAATCATTTGAAAGTACCAAAGAGGCCTAGGATTAAATTAGGATTTATTAAATAAATTGGGTTTAGAATAGTAAGAAAAGTGAATAAGTTAGATAATAACTAGAAATATTTTTGTTTTAAGAATTATATTGGAAAGCTGTTACATACAGATACAAGGAAACTCAGAAGGGAGGGATTAGAGGAAGTCAATCAATATGTAAACAAGGTTGGGTTTTAAGGGATTAAGATTATTATTATTATTTTATGTTGTGGTTCTGGTTATGTTTTTCTAGTAATGTACTGTTTTTTCCTTTGGTATGTCTTTTCTTTTTTCTTTTTTCTTTTTGTTTTTTATTATAATGTATTATAATGTATTATAATGTATTATAAATGTTATAATTGTGGAAAATTTAATAAAAATTTTTTTGGGGGGGAGAACTAGAGGGAACAATGTACCACATGTGGTGGAACTGTAAAAAGATAAAAAGCTTTTGGGAAGTTATTTATAATGAACTTTAAAAAAAATGTTTAAATTAACGTTTACAAAAAAAAACCTGAAGCCTTCCTCTTAGGTATTATGACATCAGACATTCCAATAGAAAGAAGGAGGAGTTTTATGTATGCATCAACAGCAGCGAGAATGCTGATAGCCAAAGGGTGGAAAGGAGATAAAATACCAACTAAAAAGGAGTGGCAGATTAAATTATTTGAGTATATAGAGCAAGCGAACATGACAGAAAATTTCAGGGACCAGTTGATCCAAAAGTTTAACAAAGAATGGGATATCTATAGACTATATTTAAAAGAACATTGTCCCCATGTCAGATCTCTAATATGCTTTGACTAACTCTCGTAATAACACAAGTCAAAAAGAATTCAAAGAAGATTTAATATTGGTTAAGTTTACTGAAAAACAGATGCAGTCAAGAAATAAATAAAGGACCCACACAGAGGAGGTCAGAAGTCCCAAAGCAGAGAAGAAAGTTACTTTACTTTTTTCTCTTTAAAGTTATATTGTCCTTTTTTGTATTGGTAGTGGTTTGCTTGTAATGCTTTTGTGTTTTGGTGTTTCAAGGTGAATGGATGTATTGTTTATCAATCAATAAACCCAACCCGGTATCTCCTGATATTTTGGACTACAAGTTTCCGTGACCATTAGTCGTGAGGGATGGGGCAGAATAGTGTTGTAGTTCGGGACATTTGAAGGGTGCCAAATTGGAGAAGGCCAGTTCAAACTTCATCCCAATTATATTCCATACAACATGTTACAATTTTGCAAGGATTTGTTAAGGGTAAAGGTAAAGGGACCCCTGACCATTAGGTCCAGTCATGGCCAACTCTGGGGTTGTGGCACTCATCTCGCTTTATTGGCTGAGGGAGCCGGTGTACAGCTTCCGGGTCATGTGGCCAGCATGACTAAGCCACTTCTGGTGAACCAGAGCAGTGCACGGAAACACCGTTTACCTTCCCGCCGGAGTGGTACCTATTTTATCTCCTTGCACTTTGACGTGCTTTCAAACTGCTAGGTTGGCAGGAGCAGGGACTGAGCAATGGGAGCTCACCCCGTCGCAGGGATTCGAACCGCCGACCTTCTGATCAGCAATAATAATAATAATAATAATAAAATAATAAGCCCTAGGCTCTGTGGTTTAACCCACAGCGCCACCCGCGTCCCTTTGTTAAGGATAGGATACCTCTAAATTTAGGGTTTTCCATAATTTCCATAACTATGTGTCACTATCGCTAACAGCTGTTATTTTGCAAAATATACCCTGGATGCCGCCTCAAGAAAATTTTTGTTTGCTGTTTTATGCAACCACAAGAAAGGCATGTAAGCTGGAGTTGAAATAAAGGGAATAATGATTAAGCTTGCATCTATTCCAAAAACTACCCTCTCCTATCCTGCAAGAAAAATGGGACATGAGTTTTTGCTCACAAGTAATAGGCATGCATGGAGCAAAGCTCTGTGAGTTCCTGCAAGTATACCATAGTAGCTACAACATCACATATCATTTTAGAAGCTCAGTGAAAAGCCACAAATGTTATGGAACATTAATCTGTAATGAGCATAATTTATGAGAACATTTGTCCTACAAAGGTGAAGGTATTTCTTCATAATAGGAGCATGTTTCATCTGGTTCTACTCTGGGGTTGGCTTTAGCAGGTATCTTGTGAAAGCAGCTGTCATAGAGGAGATATACATCAGGAAAAGATTCCCTGAAGGGAACAATCATTTGAAGGATGTCTCTTTACATTTAGTGGGGATGTTTGTCCTCCTTCAGAGCAGCACAACTTAAGCTTTGCAAATGTAGCTCCCAGTGGCCCTTGCAACACCAGCTGACATCTCTGCTTCCTGACTCATTTAATTTTACACGACTGACATAATTCACAATCACATGCAGCTTGCCTGTAAATTTAATCCCCTTTACTCTATTAATCCTATTCATTTTCCTACTAATCTCTCATCATTTATATTGCAGATAAGGAGGTGAAAAACTGTCCCATTTGTTTCCATGAATGCTTCCACCTTGGTGAACAATGTGTCATCACATGTTGAGGACACTTATCAGCAAATGCAGCAATGTGGTTCTTAGGAACAGACAATGCTTTTGTACAGTAGAACCTTGGTTCTCAATCGGAATCCATTCTGGAAGTCCATTCGGCTTCCAAAACGTTCAGAAACCAAGGCGCGGCTTCCAATTGGCTGCAGGAAGCTCCTGCAGCCAATCGGAAGCCACGGAAGCCACGTCAGACATTTGGCTTCCAAAAATAGTTTGCAAACCAGAACTGTTACCTCTGGGTTAGCAGCATTTGGGAGCCAAAACGTTTAAGAAAGCGGGTTCTCCTTAACAGAGAGCACGTGTTGCGGTTGGGGGAAACAAGCCACCTGATTGTGATTAGGCAGATTTGTGTAAACCCAAGCCTTCTAAGGGGTTAAAATTGGGTTGCTGGGGAGTTTCGTGTGTGGAGAAATTGGGAGGGGTTAGAGGTTATAAATACATGGGGCCAGAGGTTGGACTTCCTCTTGGCCGTTTTGCATCGGATCACCCGCCCTCCCTCCCTTTAATAGGGTGGTTTTTTGTTTTTGTCGCTTGACCTTGCTATGCCTGTCATGGTGTCATCTGCCTTGGTGCGGGGGCACGGTAGGAATTTTGCCATCTGGCTGATTGGCTGGTGCCATTTGGGTTTTGCCTACTGCGTAGCAAATCGTCACAACTTGTAAGGTTGGTGGTTAGGTATTGGTTAAATTGGTGCTTGGAGGGGTAAGTGCCTATCCCTCCAAATGATGCGGAAAGGGAATTCCGTTAAAGGAATCCAGGGGCTTGCCATTCTTTTCGTCCTTGTCCCTGGAATCGGACTTGGGCCGTGCAAGCCCCACAGGAACAAGAGGGTGAGAAGTGCGGGACTGAGGCCCAGCTTCACTTCCTCACCCAATACTTGTTTCCCACACTGGCTTCCATTGGTGTCTGGAAGGCCAGCTCTGTCCCTGAGGGCATGGACAGATAGTCATAACCAGTGCCTAAGCAACCACTCACATTTTGTATTGAATAAAGTTGTGGCCAAAATTATGCCAAAAACCTAAACAAAAATTGATGTGTGAAGTGTGAATTTTTGGGGGGTGGCAATTGTGGGACTCAACACGCAACTAAGCTGCTGGAAAACCAGGGTATAACTTTACTTGCAGACTTTCTAACTCCTAAACAAGTTACTGTTTCTTTTTCCCATTGATCCACACTAACTAATATTTTGCTTTAGTGACTGAAAATCATAGATATTCACAGCATCCCTTACTGAGATCTCCGCAGGGGTCTGTTTCTTTTTAGAATGTAGCATTGTGGATGTTTTTGCGTCTTCCTTGGTCTGAGTAACAGGATAAGACAAAATCCATAATGAACAAAATAGATGCAGTAATCAGTTCTTAGTATATTATTGATACCGGCTGCAAACCTGTGAACACTTAGCTGTGAACACTGTTGAACACTGGGGTTTCTTCTGAGTAAGCATGCAGAGCTTCTGCTGCAAAGGTGTCAAATGAGTATGCTTCACTGGCAGCAGTGCTCATCAAAGACTCATTGATACAGTAAAAGTAACACATCTGTGCAGATTCAGCAGAAAAGAATGGAATGGATAGGATATTTTAAACCACATTGCTAGTGGGGAATCTGTAAATCAATAGGCATGTGCCAGTGATTTTAATGATAACATTACTGTGTTGTCTAGAGACAGAATCAAAATGCAAATGCGCATGATTATATATTAACATAACCAGATGCTTACAAGACATTTATGGCAATTAAAGTGACATTAAGTAGTATGCTGAAATACAGCAATCGTTTCCCTGATTCATCCAAAAGAGAAAACGGTGGGGTTCTTGTTGTTTTTTTACTGCCAAGCATAACATTTCAAGAAGAGACAGATTATTTTAAAAGTATATAATAGCACACCTGAACGTAGTTCTAAAAATGGCTAACTGGCTATGGGCAACTTCTGAAAAAGTATTCCCACAAGTGGCTCAGCATTTTCAATGCATGGCACCCATCGCTCTACATGCCGATGTGTCAGATGCAAGCAGGCAGAGAAACAAATATTTCCACATTATAATTTTCATTGTAGGGTTCCTTTGCAACTGCTTCCCAGAACTTTGGGCGAGGGGGAGGGTCATAGTAAGTTGGTGCTTTGAACGTCAAGCAAAAAGGATGTGACTGTATGCACTGGTGAGATGCACTGGTGTATTTTGTTCCAATAAACAGATGTGGCTTTTTTTGAAAATATGGGAAAGCCTCTCCTCCTTACAGAGGGGAGGAGTTGTGAGCAGGAGCCGTTTCCCGCGTTGGCAGGGGGTGTTCCAGCCCCCTGCCCAGCTGGCCTGGCCGCCCCGCCCCGCCCCCAGGTAGCCAACCAACCAGGTGGAGGCTTGGGGGGCGGGGTTTTGCCGCTCAAACGTGGCCGCGGCAGCACTTCCCTTTCATGCCACTGCTGGTTTTCGTCAGATCACCCACCCACCCTCCCTTTAGTTCACTGCTTGGTTCTTGACATTGCTATGAACCTGTGGTTGGTCACCTTGGTTGTCCAAGGGGCCTGGTAGGAATTTTTATCCAACTGGCAAATTGGCACTGGCCACCTGGTTTTTCGCCTACCTCATAGCAAATCGTCACAACTTTTAGGTATTGGGGGTTAGGTACTGGAATATGTTTGTGTGTTGGAGGGCAGGGTGTGACCATTGCCTACCCCTCCACTTTATGGGTATTCCGGTAAAGGAATCCGGCGGTCATGTATCCTGTCTGACACCCTTGCTGGTGGCTAGGGCCATGGCACGACCCCTGGTGACATCAGGGAGAGCTTTCAGTTGTATTTGCATCAACAGGCTCCTCCCACTGGTGGTTAACCCTTGTTAGACTCACCCCTCCCTGAGGGGGTGGAGTCACGCTCTGTTGTTTTATCCAATGCCTAAGCCAATGCCTCTCACATGCTGTAATCAATAAAGTTGTGGCCTTTTTTAGCCCATTAACCTAATATACTGTGTCAGTGTGTCTTTCTTATCCCCAAGCGGATGGCAGGTCCTTGAATCACAACTGAAAATATGAGGGCAGGATGTAAGTGTGGCAAGGCATCAGTGAAATATAAGGTGAGATCGTTTAGAGCCACAAAATCTGAGGAGAAATTCGTAAGCGTCTAATTCTGTCTGCCTTCCCGTAAAATATGAGTAAACAAACTAACCCCTGTGCTGCAAAATATGAGTCAGCAATATCAAAAGCAACAAGATGGGCAGAAACAATAGGAATGTGAAAAACTTTATGGAATAATTCAAAACGTCAAAACTAACAAATATGCTTTTATTACTATTAGCTGCAACTTTATTGTGTTTTAATATATGCTGTAAGCCGCCCAGAGTGACTAGAGAAACCCAGCCAGATGGGCAGGGTACAAATAATAAAAGAAAAGGGAGAAATAGAGGGAAGTTGGGGAATTTATGAAAAGAAGGTGTTTCTATGGAGATGCAAGATGTGCTAGACAATCCAGATAAGATGGCAAAAACATACAGTATGCTCCAACTTTTATCCAATGAAAATAAAGAAAACCTATTCCATACCCTCCAACATTTATCCGATGAAAGTAGGGACGTCCTACGGAAAAGCGGGATATTTCAGGATCAAATCAGAAACTGGGATGGCTTCTGTAAATACAGGGCTGTCCCTGGAAAGTAGGGACACTTGAAGGGTCTGCAAACATGGAAAAATCCATGGAGGAATGGCCCATTTTGGGAAGAAGAAGAAAAGCTCAGGAAAAAGTCTCAAGGTCTGAATATTTCAAGGTCAAGCCAGACATGCCTAGACATTGGCATGCATGTTTTCTGTTATGTAAACTGCAGCCTTCAGGAAGCCTTTCTCTCCCTGCTAGAGTGCTAATACATATCTCCTCTCTGAAAATGCTATTTACATTTCAAGAAAAGCCTCCTAATGTGCTACTGGGAACTTCAGTTTAAATCCAAGTGGCAGCTTTAGAGAGATTATATTTGCCAAGAGCATAGGCAGGGAAAGGGTTAAGCTCTCCCTCTGCACCTCCTCTCCCCATGGCTCCAAGCTACCCCAAGTTTGCTATTTGCACAACAAAAACCATGCATGCCAATTGTATTCCCCTCGACACAGTGTTCCCCAAAGTTCTACACTTGACTGAATCTTCATGGCATCCATGAGTGTTTATTGCCTACGGTGTGTACCTTTAACCCTGAAGATGTTTCCAAGGAAGGAGCTGCGTTGAGAAGAAGAGGAAGAGTTTGGACTTGATATCCTGCCTTTCACTCCCTTTCTGGAGTCTCAAAGCGGCTAACAATCTCCTTTCCCTTCCTCCCCCACAACAAACACTCTGTGAGGTGAGTGAGGCTGAGAGACTTCAAAGAAGTGTGACTAGCCCAAGGTCACCCAGCAGCTGCAGGTGGAGGAGCGGAGACGCAAACCCAGTTCATCAGATTACAAGTCTACCGCTCTTAACCACTACACCACACTGGATACTGCCACTCACAGAGAGCGAAAGAAATCCTTCTAAATCATCCATCAGAGGTTTCGACTGATGGATTGACCCAACAATACTACCCAATGGTCTCTTTTACACATCTCTTTTAAACATGTTTAAAATAAACCAGGGTTTAAAGGTGAGTGTGCAGCATGCTCATGTACATTGCTGAAATTGTGAGTGCTTTAGCCCTCTCCCTTTCCTGTTGCTGGGAGCTAAGCTTAGTGTGATGTCTGAACCCAGGCTCACGGTTTGTTTCTCTCCAAACAAACCATGAGCAGTAAGCTAAGAACAAACCTCGATTACAGGTCATAGGTTTTTAGAGCAACAAACAAACCACCATCCCAGGTTAGCTCCTCTCAGAGAAGTGGAGCGCTCTTGTTTGTTGCTTTTTTCTAGGTTGCACTAGTGCACACGACGGCGTGAGCTCCCATTGCTCTGTCCCAGCTCCTGCCAACCTAGCAGTTCGAAAGCACGCCAGTGCAAGTAGATAAATAGGTACCACTGCGGCGGGAAGGTAAACAGTGTTTCCATGCGCTCTGATTTCTGTCACAGTGTCCTGTTGTGCCAGAAGTGGTTTAGTCATGCTGACCACATAACCCGGAAAGCTGTCTCTGGACAAATGCTGGCTCCCTCGGCCTGAAAGCGAGATGAGCGCCACAACCCCATAGTCTCCTTTGACTGGACTTAACTGTCCAGGGGTCCTTTACCTTTACCTTCTAGTACAGTTTAAACTGATTTATGTACTAAGTAGGTCAGTGCGTACGTACACTAAAAAGCAGTATAGTGATCTGATCTATATGTTATTCCCATGGGGAATGCCATCCTTGTGGCAGATGTCTCCTACAGATCATAAAGCAGAACTGACCATGTGAAATCATTATATAGCGAGTTACAGTGCATGTTTTGTGGACCTGGCAAAACCACTACATAATGCTTACACATCTAGTAGTTTTATTTCACAAAGTTTCGTGTTCTCTTTTACGACACAGTTCCCATACCCTATACTAAGTAGTACATCATTTCAGACAAGGTCATTTATCATTACAGTACATTATGCACTAATTTCTTGCATAACCCGGTAGCATAATTCTTAATCATGCATGCAGCTCACATATTATAAACAACAGATATTAAAGCCATTTTGAAAATGACTCTCATTACAGGGATGTCAAAAGCAAGGATAGATTTATTTCCAGATTTCCTCTTGTGGCGGAACACACAGTGCACTTACTCTACATACTAACAATATCTTTTTTTGTTGTTGTTGAGGCATTTTTTATTTAGTTGAAATGAGCCACTGTTTTAATACAGAGGTGGTGAGTCTCAGGCCTGTGAGTTGAAGGTGCCCTCAAGTGCAGCATTCCTATATCAACCTCAGGATGCTCCCTAGACCAGTCCCTTCAACAGCCAATAATAATAATAATAATAATAATAATAATAATAATAATAATAATAATAATAATAATACCCCACCCATCTGGCTGGGTTTCCCCAATCACTCTGGGCGGCTCCCTATAGAATTAATAATAATAATAATAATAATAATAATAATAATAATAATAATAATGCAGCGATAAAACACCAGACATTAAAAGCTTCCCTAAACAGGGCTGCCTTCAATCATAGAATCATAGAACTGTAATGTTGGAAGGGACCATGACGATCATCTACTCCAAGCCTCTGCAATGCAGGAATCTTTTGCCCAACATGGGGCTCAAACCCACGACCCTGAAATTAAGAGTCTCGTGCTCCACCACTAAATGTACTATTGTTGTGTCAGGGACATGTTGCAGAACATACCTGAAAAAGCTGATTACGCTGGGTGGCCCTGAGAAGCAAGATCCACAATATTCAACTGTGCTTACTCCTAGGAACGAGTGTATAGGGTTTCAACCTTAAATAATCAAAAACGATTCAAAAAATGAAATGTACCCTGAGATCATCTTCTGCGGCCCTTCTTCGTGTTCCTCCTCCTTCAGAGGTCTGGAGGGTGGCAACACAAGAACAGGGCCTTTTCTGCAGTGGCTCCCCATCTGTGGAATGCTCAATGCTCAGGGAAGTTTGCCTGGTGCCTTCATTATACTCCTTTAGGCGCCAGGCAAAAATGTTCCTTTTTAACCAGGCCTCGGGTTGATCTGATTTACATCCTATGCCCTTAAAAAAAAAAAAATCTTGGGGTTGTTGTTTTTATTGTGTATTTTGTGGTTTTTGATTTTGATTTTATTCTATGAACTGCTCTGAGACCCGGGCATTGAGCAGCACATAAATTTGAAGAAGAAGGAGGAGGAGGAGGAAGAGGAGGAGGACGTGTGTGCACACGAATATGGTTTCATCCCTTTTGAGGAAGAAACACCTTATATTATGCTGGCAAATCTATTGCCTTCTGCCCTGGAAAACACAACATGATTCATGATTGCTGTAAAGTTTATCACACCAGTTTCTATGGGAAGCCATATTTCCGCAACATGAGTTCGGACAAGTTTCTTTTACCTCTTACGCAAGTACATTGATCCTGAAAACCACTCTATGAAAGTATGATTAAATGCTACAGCAGAACTTAATTTAAAACCCACTTATTGGTCCAGAGAAAAAAGCAGCCGAATCATAATGTTCCTATTTCCCTCCAGAAAAGATAGACATACTGTAAATGTAAAATTAAATAATAATAATACAAGAAAACACAGTATTAATCCAGATGCCTGAAGCTGTTGCTTAGGGTAATCAACAAGTAAAAAGAGAAGGAGAAAGATTCAAGGCTTAATTTTAAAAATCATGAACTGCAGTCATTATTTTTTCCAGGGGCAGTTTTAAAAACAAACACAAGCCTTCACCCTTTCGCACCTAACTCTTTACTACAGGAATGTTAATGGCGAGAGAAATTCACATTCCTTTGCCAAAATGACTTCGTCACTCTAGCCCTGTGAATTAAGGTTGTGCATTTGTCTGTGTTAATACAAGGACAATGGCTACAGGAACATAGCAAGCTGAATTATAGAAAGTCAGAACTCCACTCCATCTAGGGGCAATTTCACACCATGTATTTAAAGCACCCCCAGCACCCATTCAAAGCATATGACTTCCTCGAAAGAATCCCAGAAACAGTAGCTTCCCTTAACAAATTACAGTTCCCAGCATTCTTTGGGGGAAGCCATTGTTAACGGAAAAATCCGAGGGCTCCCTTGGACAAAAACAAAGACACCAACCAGGATTAATTGGAGCAAAATAGCAGCCTGTAGGCTTGGCCTTTATTGATCTGTTGCAACAGGGTGCTCCCCTCAACCGCAGGAGAGAGGAGGGACCCAGAAAAATGGCGTGCAAGGCCTTATAAAGACTTTTGAAATTGCCACCCTGTAGATCAAGACCACCCCCAGAAACATCATACATACATCACAGAAGGAGTATAACCTAAGACCACCTCTCAGATACATCACACCTACATCACAGAAAATGCGGTCTAAAACAGAAATTTGAATGTTGGTTTTCTCCTGTCCTTGTTTATCTCTTGTCTGGCAGGTTACTTGATTGGATTGCCTGGGGAGCCTGGCTAGTCTTTTGTAATGATAAATACTTAGTTCCTGGTCCAGGTCACAGGCTCACACTCTATTCAAACACAGACATACCCCTAAGACAGGATTTGTGAAGGAAAAGACAATGGGGAGGCTTTTCCACTTTGACCTTGCAGAGAAAACATTTGGTCAGTTTAGGAATCAAAATGGTTCCAGGTTGGCCTTCCTGTGCTGATCTATGTATGTGCTTGGATGGTACACTTATGAGCATTACCATATATAAGACCTCAAAATTCCTGTCACACCATGCACTTCAAATGTATGGCTTGAATCCGGCATAGGTCAACAATGACGGGCAACAGTTTCCCAGGGTTTCAGGCAGGATGCCTTCACGGTCCAAAATGGGATTGGACATTGCATCTTTGTATGCAAAATACATGCTTGACCATTGCGCTTGACCATTCAGCTATGGCCCTGAACCAATGCTTTCAGTTTGGCTCTGTTAATAGTAGTTTTGCCACCGCCTGGGATATGAGCAGGATTTTACTCTGCTGCCTAATCTCTCCTAATGGACATAAACTGATTTGTATACTCTTTCTTTTGCTTTCAAATGTCAAGGAAATAAGCCAGTACAGTGGTACCTTGGTCCTCAAACTTAACCCGTTCTGAAAGTCTGTTCCAAAACCAAACTTACACCACTCTCCTACCCTCCTCACACCCTTGCACACCCCCTACCTCCAAATCTATTCTGCAAGGTTGGGGGGAATCCAGAACGGGTTTGGCGGATTGAGGGAGGAGGGGGAAAGCCTCATTGCACCAGCAGAATTTATGCTCTGCATGCATGCCCCATTTAGTGCTTTGCTGCATTTCACCCCAGATGTCCTAATGGTTCATTGATTAAAAAACTCATTTTTAACTCCCACCAGTGTCTGGTATGGTATTCATTCAGAAAACCTAGGATACTTGCAGTCTCAGGGCTATTTAGAATTTTCAGAAATCATGAATTTGTTGATGAATGCAAAAAGGGATTAGTAACCATTTAGAAATGCCCTTAACCACACAAAAAATCCACTTCTTTTTTATTTTTATTTTTTAAATAGCTTATTTGCCACAGCATGTATTTCAAGCATTCTTATAATTTTAAAAACCACAAAATAACACATCACATGCTCCAATCTCATTAAAAGGAAAGAATATATTAATGCATAATGCAATGTAATCCACTTCTTTTTAAATGTGGATTTGTTGCACTAGAGTAATTTAATCCACTTTAAAATGCACGTACCAAAATTTCATGATGTGTACTTGAATTGCTGCTGCAAGATACAGTCTGGAGACACCCTTAGTTTTTCTCAACCTAATGATCAGTGGCTTCAGCAATTTCAATTTTCTCTGCCTCCCAGGTGAGCACATCAGGTTGGGAAGAATCTGGCAATATTCCAAATTTGCTTTGCCTACTGTTGAGTGAAGATCTAAAAAGGCTCCATTCACGAAGCTTCAGGTATTGCATGAAAAGTGCGAATCAGATCTACTTGCTGCTAGATCTGTGCTTTCTGTCAGAAATGTTGAGGCTCTACCAGGTTTCTACCTTTCGGCTAAAACACCCCAAATATCTTCCTGGGAAGATCCTAATATTGCCAGCCTTATATCCATATATCACTAATTGTTTTCCATCTGTATTCTAGATGGTAAAGTTTGGTAGTTTATCAGTTCTGGCTTTCTTCCTGCAAGCATTAGGATGAAAAACATTGCTTTAGAAGAGCAAACAAAAATTGAGCTTTTCGGATAATTAAATTAATCAGAGGGGGGTTTTTTTGCGGGGAGAATAGTGCCTACAACCAAGCGCTTAATTGTGTGTGAAGGCACATTTTTGTTCCTTTGACACATGCAATTACAATGCTACATTTGCTGCATGCAAACCTGTTTTTGTTGACTAATTCCACTTATGGGTTGTTTCCTTTCAAGTTGTTTCGCACAACTTTGGCACCTTCAGACATCCGGCAGATGTGCTACTCAGTTTTTGGATCTCTTGCATAGCAGTAATTGGGAAGAGAATAAAGTGACGTTTAGCAGGAAAATGGAAATCTCATTCATTATTTGTCATCTGCCTCTCAAGAGTAGACAAATTGCCACATTTGCAATATTTGTTATAAAGATCTCCAAAGATTATCCCATATCCATTAGTTAAACCCAGGTTTAATCCTTTCTGAGGATTTTTGTTTTACTCCCTGCCATAGGATTATTATTTTTATTTTTTTCATATCTTAATGAGGGAGGGACTTTGCAAACCCTGGAGTTTCCCAGAGCGGAGTTCTATTTCTCACTTATGCGCAGACGGTGTCCCTTTGGGTTCATTAGGAAAGGCACTCAGATAATTTGTTTGCTATGTTGCTTCCAGATGTTTGGAAGCTGTGGCTGGATGGTTACGTGGGAGCCGATTGAAGTTAAATCCTTTGAAGACAGAGGTCCTCTGGCTGGGACGGGACGATATGGGATTGAGGGGGCAACTCCCATCTCTTGCGGGGGTGCAATTAGTGCCAGCACCGTCCATTAAGAGTTTGGGTGTAATCTTCGATACCTCCCTCTCCATGGAGGCACAGATTACAGCTATAACAAAGGTGGCATTTTTTCATCTCCGCCAAGCTAAGCAGTTGGCTCCTTACCTCTCTCACCCTGACCTAGCCACTGTGATCCATGCGACGGTCACCTCCAGACTGGATTATTGTAACTTGCTCTACGTGGGGCTACCCTTGAGACTGACCCAGAAACTCCAGCGGGTGCAGAATGCCGTGGTGAGACTCCTTACGGGGTCTTCGCTGCAAGATCACATTCACCCGGTGCTATACCAGCTGCACTGGCTCCCGGTGGAGTACAGGATCAGGTTTAAGGTGCTGGTTTTAACCTTTAAAGCCCTATACGGCTTAGGACCCTCGTACCTACGGGACCGCCTCTCCTGGTATGTCCCACAGAGGAACTTACGGTCTTCAGATAAAAACTTCCCAGGCCACAGAGAGGTTAGGCTGGCCTCAACTAGAGCCAGGGCTTTTTTGGCTGCAGCTCCAATCTGGTGGAACGCTTTGTCACAAGAGACTGGGGCCCTGTGGGACTTGACATCTTTCCACAGGGCCTGCAAGACAGAGCTGTTCCACCAGGCCTTTGGTCAGGGTGCAGCCTGACTCCCTCCTTTGGCAATCTTCATAGAACTTTAGCTGAATGGTTGCCATCAATTTGATTTTAATTAATTTTTACAATGAAATGTTTTTAGAATGTTGCACTAATTTATTGTTGTTAGCTGCCCTGAGCCCAGCTTCGGCTGGGGAGGGCAGGATATAAATTATTATTATTATTATTATTATTATTATTATTATTATTATTATTATTATTAACAAGTCTCGGGGCCTGCAACAAAATGTTGCAGCATGGAGTGCCGTTGTTCAGGTTTCCTCCCACTCCGTTGTATTCAATATTTCCCAGCAGTAGGAGTAAGACAAATAAAATAGGACATAGAGCATTAAAGGACACTACTCCAAACTTGTGCAAACAGGGATTTTTTATTTTATTTTTTACAAACTCAACATTTGTTGGGGCCAAATGCAGAATGCATTTACAGTTTGAATCATTTGAGTTGCTGGGAAATAATCCTGGTTGCCAAATGACAGCCTGCTGCCACCTTTAGCGCTTTCCAGATCAACGTTCACACCAAGGTCGCATGTCTGCACTTCTGCCACCGAACGAATGAATGACAAGCCGTGTGTTTGATCATTTAGAAAGGCATGGCCGAAACTCAAATAAGAGAAACTGGAAGCATCAGATGCTAAATTATTCTGTGTCACCCTGTTATTCGAAAATACAAATTAGCCTGTGCTCAGGGCAACGAGCTGTTGAAGTTTTAATGCGGAAAGTTCTGCTTATTACCATTAATTAGAGGTGTCCTGACAACTGCTTATCACTCACATGCCAAAGAGGACCATGCAGAGATGCCCAGCAGGACATGAGTAGCAAGTAATTAACGACATCATTTTGCGAGACCCACCTTAGGACAAGCCAAACTCTTGACGCGTGTGACATTTACTTACAGAAAATGAATTATACATGGTGATGAATGGGTCCCTGAAGGTCCGAATCGGGATTAGCCTCGTTTTTGATGTGCTGGTGTTGAAATGTGACAAAGGCAAGACACATTAAAATTTAGCATATATATCTTAGTGGAAATCCAGCAAGGCAAAGGGCAATTATACACCCCTTCCAACAGCAGTAACGCTATATTAATGACATTGCCTCATACACAAATTCTCAGTTCTTATTTCTAGACCATCTAATCAGGCACTTGCCTTGGGGCACTTATATTGAAAAGTATAGCTGAAGTGTTCTAAACAGAAATGAAAATTGTGTGTGGTAAGGAAGGTGTTTGAGGTTGCTCTTGCTGGGGATGGATGCAAATTTTCAGAAGAGAAAGCCTTGTTCCGGTTTCGGGTCAAAAGGAACTCTTTAGTAAACATAGGATATGTGGAGTCGGACCAATGGTACCTCTAACGCAGTATTTATCGTTACACGCCACCCCAATTTCAAGTGGTGTGAGATTTCAGGGATACCAGGCGTACCAGTCAGGGCCTATCTTTCCTTTTGGACAATGAGGCACCGCAAAATCTGCAGTGTCTTTATGATATAGGGTTTATTTACACATACATACAAAGGTAAAGGTAAAAGGATAAGGACCCCTGGACTGTAAAGTCCAGTCAAAGGCGACTATGGGGTGCAGCGCTCACCTCGCTTTCAGGCCAAGGGAGCCGGCGTTTGTGTGCAGAAAGCTTTCCGAGTCATGTGGCCAGCATGACTGAACTACTTCTGGCACAACGAAACACTGTGACGGAAACCAGAGCTCACAGAAATGCCGTTTACTTTCCCGTCGCAGCAGTACCTATCTATCTACTTGCGCTGGTGTGCTTTCGAACTGCTAGGTTGGCAGGAGCTGGGATGGAGCAATGGGAGCTCACACTGTCCGCCAACCTTCTGACTGGCAGGCTCAAGAGCAGGGGTAGGCAACCTAAAGCCTGGGGGCCGAATGCGGCCCAACTGCCTTATCAATCCGGCCCACGGATGGTCCGGGAATCAGTGTGTTTTTATATAAGTAGAATGTGTGCTTTTATTTAAAATGCATCTCTGGGTTATTTGTGGAGCATAGGAATTCGTTCAATTCCCCCCCAAAAATATAGTCCGGCCCACCACATGGTCTGAGGGACTGTGGACCGGCCCCCTGCTGACCCCTGATCAAGAGGCTCAGTGGTTTAGACCACAGCTCCACCTGCGCCCCTGAGACGTATATACAACCTATGCCTAGATGGAGGGGTTCACAGCACTGGCACCCCAAAAGGTCTCTGCTTCTGCCATAGTAAAAAGGTAAAGGGACCCCTGACCATTAGGTCCAGTCATGACCGACTCTGGGGTTGCAGCGCTCATCTCGCTTTATTGGCTGAGGGAGCCTGCGTACAGCTTCCGGGTCATGTGGCCAGCATGACTAAGCTGCTTCTGGCAAACCAGAGCAGCGCACGGAAACACCATTTACTTTCCCGCCAGAGCGGTACCTATTTATCTACTTGCACTTTGATGTGCTTTTGAACTGCTAGGTTGGCAGGAGCAGGGACCGAGCAACGGGAGCTTACCCCGTCGCGGGGATTCGAACCGCCGACCTTCTCATCGGCAAGTCCTAGGCTCTGTGGTTTAACCCACAGCGCCACCCATGCCCCTTATATATCCCTTCTGCCATAGACTTGTACTCAAACAGAGAGCAACCACAATGCCCAGCCCACTCTCTAGCTTACATCCCAGCTAACTCATAGGCGCCGACTCCATGGGGCTTGAGGGGGCCCGAGCCCCCTCAAAAATTCGTTTGGGGGGGCTCAGCCCCCCCAATAATCTCGGGCGGCGGTGGGCGCGTCCGCGGCTTTTATAGGGCGCCCGGCGCGCACCAGCTTGATAACGGGCACCGGCGCAGCCGGGGGCGCCGGGCCGGGGGAGGGGGGCGGCCGGCCTGTCTCCTTGGAAACCCCATTGAGCAGCGCCGGCTCCCCCGGGAGGGCCATCCCCCCGCGCCGCCGATCGCCAACACCGCCGACGCTGTGGCTGCCCGAGCCCGAGCCGGAGCCGGAGCCCGAGCCTGAGCCGGAGCCCGAACCCGAGCCCGTCAGTCAGTCAGTCAGTCAGTCAGGAAGGAGAAATGGGGAGGGAGACGAGGGAGGAAAATTGCGCGCAGAGTGAAGAAAGGAGAAGGGCGAACGAGACGAGCTTCCAACCCAAAAAAGGGCTGGAAGACTGGGAGGATGCAGGATCGGGAAAGAAAGCGACGCCTTCCCCGCCCGCGACGTCGCCCGCTTGTCATTGGCAGCGCAGCGGGCGCCCAGAGGGGCTGGGCACCGGCGCAGGGCTGCTCCACAGCCGCGGAGGACAGCTGCGCGGCTAGCAAGGTGCGCCGCGTAGAGCGCGGCCCTTGTGTGGCCCGGTGGCCAGGCAAGCTCGGGCGGGGACCCCCATGCGAATCTAAGACGGGAGAAGAGGGCAGAGCAAAGGGGGTCCCTTCCCCAACCTCCGGCTCTGAGACTTCCCTGCGCCCCAGAAAAGCGAAAGGATTTTCTCTTCTTCTTTCTTTATAAATATTTTATTAAGTTTTCAAATACAAAGTTAGAAACATACACTGAAGAAAAAAGTAAAAGAACAAGAAAAAGAAAAAAAGAAAAAGAAGAAAAGAAAACCAACCATTCAACACATTTTTTATATAACTAACTGGACTTCCTCGCATCTCCCTTACCCTGCATTCTTTATAATAAAGATATCAGCAAATTATTACCTTGTTTCGTACCTTATTTTGTACTTTTCAAATACTATACCTCTAAATTTAACATACTTTTCATCAGTTACTTATATCTTAAATTAAACATAGTATTACCTTAGATTTTGACCTTTTCTTACTTAAAATATAATTTCCTGTTTCCCAAATCTAATTGCTGAAGCTATAGTTTCCGAATCGTGTAAATTTTTAACATTCATACAACTTATATTGTTTTTGTAAATAGTCCTTAAATTTTTTCCAGTCCTCTTCCGTTGTTTCTTCTCCCAAATCTCGGATTCTGCCAGTCATTTCAGCCAGTTCCATGTAGTCCATCAATTGCGTCTGCCATTCTTCCAGGGTGGGCAAATCTTGTGTCTTCCAATATTTTGCGATAAGTATTCTTGCTGCTGTAGTTGCATACATAAAGAAAGTTCTATCCTTCTTTAACACTTTCTGGCCAACAATGCCCAAGAGGAAGGCCTCTGGTTTCTTGGGAAAGGTATACTTAAATACCTTTTTTAACTCATTATAGATCATTTCCCAGAAGGCCTTCACTTTTGGAAAAGTCCACCAGAGGTGAAAGAATGTCCCTTCAGCCTCCTTACATTTCCAACATTTATTATCAGACAGGTGATATATTTTTGCAAGCTTGACTGGGGTCATGTACCACCTATAAATCATTTTCATAATATTTTCCTTCAAGGCATTACATGCCGTGAATTTCATTCCGGTGGTCCATAACCTTTCCCAGTCCTCAAACATGATGTTATACCCAATATCCTGAGCCCATTTTATCATGGCTGATTTGACTGTCTCATCCTGAGTGATTTTCTCTTCAACCTGCCCTCCATCCTCTTGCAGAAAACTCTTTGCCTGCCCTGCCCGTATCTCGTTTTTGCTTTTTAATTCCACACACGCACCCTTCGGACTTCGTGGCAATCGGGCGCGCGGGTGCGTTTCCTAAGAGAGTGAGGACCCCCGCCTCCTCCCCACCTGCTCCCTCGCCAGCCAGCCAGCCGCGCGCCCTAGCCGGAGAGCCCCGGCCGTCCCCGTCGCGCAATCGGCTGGATCTCCCTTCAGCAGGCCGTGCTCACAACTCGGCCCAGGGACCCCCAGCAGCGGATCTCCGGCTCAGCTGAAGAATCCGGCAACAAGCCCCCTCCTCCCCAATCGCTCCGCCGAAATACGCTCCAAAACCCCCCAGATAGGCCGCCGGCCGCCAAGTCTAGTGGCGCCCTGAGCGAGGGTCTCTCCCCAACACCGCCACCTCGAACTGCGTTCTCCCGGCTACCCGAGCGAACCAGCGGCAGGACCCCGGTATGGGCCCCCCCAATATTTTTTATAAGTCGGCGCCCCTGAGCTAACTCTAACCCACTGGTCTAAACCCTCGGATTTTTTTGAGGCAGACAGATTTTTTTTGAGGGAGACATCTACCCCCAGGTAACCGTGAGTACAGGGCTGGCACCTGAGGGTCCTTTAGGGGAAAATTGCTACTTAATGCCTCACACCACTGGAACTACCCAAGTGAGAAATGGCTTGGCACACAGATACCCATTCTGAATATTTGGTTTAATTTTCTCAGGATAGCACACACAAATCCAGTTTTTCTGGTTTCATATAACATTCCGATGTTACTGGTGGATTGACTGAGCTAATTGCTGCCTTTGTCACTGGGACAAGGTGCATGCAGCATTTTCTCATTTAGTCATGTCATGTTACCGAAGAAGCCCCTACGGAGATGTTTGGTACAGGTTGGCAACTCTCCAGCTGACACACAACAGGGCTTAAACGATTATGCAGGATGTGAGAAAAGATACTGTTAAATGCTCTTTAGCACCACCCCTTCTGGGTTTAATTCTGTTCTCTCTGATAGACATTTCTGAAACACAAGCCTGGCCAGGTTCTTTGAACCGACTGATCCACTTTGGAGAAAAGGAGTAGATACTGACTCTGCATATAAATCCCGGAATTCCCCCTGACCAAAAATTTTCTGTAATGTCACGGACGTTAGAATCAAAGGGGAAGCTTCCAGCCTCTCAATCTTGCATTCCTGGCTTGTATATTATACAGATTCCAAATAGCCCTTCAGATAGTCGGTACAATCATACCTTGGATCCCGAACGCCTTGCAAGTCAAATGTTTTGGCTCCCGAACGCCGCAAACCCAAAAGTGCGTGTTCCAGTTTGTGAACGTTTTTTGGAACCTGAACATCCGGAACAACCGGAACATCCTGCAGCCAATCAAAAGCCGCACTTTGGTTTCCGAATGTTTTGGAAGTCGAATGGACTTCCGGAACAGATTCCGTTCGACTTCCAAGGTACGGCTGTACCTACTGGGCAGGTCACCTTTAGCTTCCTTCTAATGGACTTGGGGAGATGTTTTAATTTCCTGCATCTGGAACAACTCTCTGGATCACATAGCAGCTGGCCTGATGCGTGCACAAAATTCTCAGTTAGTGGTGCTGCTAGTGGTGTATCTTGAGGCTGAGATTCGGGGCCTCACAGCCCAACGTGCTCACATATGACCACCCAGAGAGCAGCAGATGATGAGGGCAGCATTAAACAGGGCCTTGCTGGCCACAGGAGCCTTTCTTCTCCTTTATAAAAGCCTGTTTGATGGCAGAAAGTGAGGAGGAATTAAAGAACCTTTTATTGAGGGTGAAGGAGGAGACCGCAAAATATGGTCTGAAGCTCAACATCAAAAAAACTAAGATCATGGCCACTGGTCCCATCACCTCCTGGCAAATAGAAGGGGAAGAAATGGAGGCAGTGAGAGATTTTACTTTCTTGGGCTCCATGATCACTGCAGATGGTGACAGCAGTCACGAAATTAAAAGACGCCTGCTTCTTGGGAGAAAAGCGATGACAAACCTGGACAGCATCTTAAAAAGCAGAGACATCACCTTGCCGACAAAGGTCCGTATAATTAAAACTATGGTTTTTCCCAGTAGTGATGTATGGAAGTGAGAGCTGGACCATAAAGAAGGCTGATCGCCGAAGAATTGATGCTTTTGAATTATGGTGCTGGAGGAGACTCTTGAGAGTCCCATGGACTGCAAGAAGATCAAACCTGTCCATTCTGAAGGAAATCAGCCCTGAGTGCTCACTGGAAGGACAGATCCTGAATCTGAGGCTCCAATACTTTCGCCATCTCATGAGAAGAGAAGACTCCCTGGAAAAGACCCTGATGTTGGGAAAGATTGAGGGCACAAGGAGAAGGGGACAACAGAGGATGAGATGGTTGGACAGTGTTCTCGAATCTACCAGCATGAGTTTGACCAAACTGCGGGAGGCTGTGGAAGACAGAAGTGCCTGGTGTGCTCTGGTCCATGGGGTCACGAAGAGTCAGACACGACTAAACAACAACAAAAGTCCGTTATAGCCACAGGGTGGTCAGTCAGGCATGTAGATATGCTCATCTTATTATCTTTACTTAAAAATAGTTTACCCTTTTCCACAAAAAGGGTGCTTATTTCCAAGCTAGGGCTTATCCACTCTTCCTCTTGTCCCCCCTCAAGGAAAACTGTTCTTTAGTGCTCAATCAGAGCAAATGGCTGTTAGGGTTTTCCCAAGATGGCCATTGGATCGCTAAAGGGTGGTCTTTTGAATCAGGGCAGCTAAAGCAAATCCCCGTTCTTGTAGTCATGGCCGCACTATGATTTAGTGAGTTTGAAATATGGAGCTGCACAGGCTCAGTTCCTCTTTTAAATCTGGGTTGGCAAACTGCTTTTGTTTTTTGCTCCCTACGTCATCATTGCTCAGCTCCAGGAATAGCTAAGAAGCCCTCTTATTGGAGCACTCCCCGTTGTAATGAACTGGGCAGTGGGGGGTGGGATATGGTTACCAGATTTTTTTTCAATGAATTCGGGGACACTAAAAAAAATAAAATGCTTTATTATCCATAATTACATGGTTTTCATGGGGATCCAGGCTGTAGGCTCCTGTGCTCCTGGCAAAAAATCAAAGCCCTAGACAGGATCCAGTTGAAAGCTGGAAGTTTATTCTTTGGAGGAAAATAAATACCTGTACAAATAAATTAATTCTCTAATCATTATAATTCCTCAGGTTTCAAGACTGAACCCTATCTCAAATAGCTAGAAATATTTTTCAGAGTGGGAATAAATCCCCTCAGCCTTGACAACACAGCAGGTTCGTGCTAGTTTTTAAAAGGAGAAATGAAAGAGCTGGAAATCCTGGCTGTTGTGTCAAGCGACACAGGGGGGAAAGAGAAGCGCTTTGCTCATGCTCAGAGGCACTCTTTCCCCCTCAGTCGTGAGTGAGCCTGGTGCATGGAGCTTCACGAGGTATCCTGGAGATCAGCAGGCTGAGAGAGGAAAGCCTTTCTCTGCAGACGCAGCAGCAGCCACTTCTGCCACCAGTGTCCTGCAAGCCTGAGCTCCTCCAGCCTCCTTCTGAAGCTGCCTTGTCTCCCTTCCTTGCCACCAGCTCTACATTGCCTGCGTGTTTGACAAACTGGAGGGGGGGGAGAGGCGGGGAACGAAAAGCTCCTTGCCTGATCGCCCATTAGTTCAAACGCAAAGAAAGAAATAAGAAAGGAGTCCTCCACAAACAGCGAGGGAAGCAAAGAACAAAACACATGGGGGAAGCCCCCTTAGCCAGGAGGCATGCAATGGGACCTCAGTTATCCCACTGGGTGGCCTCCCCACTGCCTTGCCGATCAGTGCTCAGGGTGCCTCTTCGCTGTTCTCTGGTGCTAATTGATGGAATATAAGGGGAGATGTGGGATGCGGGTGGTGCTGTGGGTTAAACCACAGAGCCTAGGACTTGGCGATCAGAAGGTCGGCAGTTTGAATCCCCGCGACGGGGTGAGCTCCCGTTGCTCAGCCCCTGCTCCTGCCAACCTAGCAGTTCGAAAGCACGCCCAAAAGTGCAAGTAGATAAATAGGTACCGCTCCGGCGGGAAGGTAAACGGCGTTTCTGTGCACTGATCTGGTTTGCCAGAAGCGGCTTAGTCATGCTGACCACATGACCCGGAAGCTGTACGCCGGCTCCCTCAGCCAATAAAGCAAGATGAGCGCCACAACCCCAGAGTCGGACACGACTGGACCTAATGGTCAGGGGTCCCTTTACCTTACCTTTAAGGGGAGAGGCATTGCAGGATCTCCGCAATAGCCACCTGATGTGATGGGAGAAGGGTGTGGGGGGGTGCTTTTATGCAATGGAGCAAGCTGTGTGCATCAGTTTGTGCTTATCTGTGCATATGAGTGAGACAAAATGGAGAGGGGGAACCCCCATCCACCCTTTGCCCACCAGCATGTGGGATGTAGGTGTATTTTGCTGTTTGCTGGCTCTCAGCCAGCAGCACGTTAGCTCATTCCCATAATAATAAAAATAAATTTTTATTTATATCCCGCCCTCCCCAGCCGAAGCCGGGCTCAGAGCGGCTAACAGCAATAAAAGTAACACTATTTACAGGGGTACCTCAGGGGTACCACTGTACATAAAATCACAATCAATTGATTGAAATGCATTCTAAAACCCATTCATTCTAAAATCAATTCGAAATCAAATTAATGGCAACCATTGGGCTAGAGTTCTGTGAGGATTACCAAAGGTGGGGGTCAGACTGTGCCTTGGCCAAAGGCCTGGTGGAACAGCTCTGTCTTGCAGGCCCTGTGGAAAGATGTCAAGTCCCGCAGGGCCCTAGTCTCTTGTGACAGAGCGTTCCACCAGATCGGGGTCATGGCCAACAAAGCCCTGGCTCTGTTTGAGGCCACTACACCACGCTGTAAAGAGATTCAAACGAAATCTACCAACTAACTTCCTGCTATATACTGGGGAACGTACTCTGCCACTGACTCACTAGCATGAGTGAGGAAGGATAATATTTAATCAATATATTCTCTCCAAGTATCCACAACATTCCCACATAGCAGACCTGAACACCACCTGCATGCAATTCGCAATCCATTGGGCCCCCTCACATGGGGTCCCCAGGTGCAAAAGGTTTCCCAAGCTCTTCTGTTGAGTATATAAGGGCAAGGGGACTACAAGTTGGTTTGGGAAGTCTTGCTGAAGGCTTCACGTTAGGAAATTACTGAAGTATAGACAGCAAAAGGATTAATAAACAGAATCAGTATATTAGTGTGCTGTTCACATATACTAGCAGCCTCATATCCAATGTTGCTCTGGAATTCTAAGAAGCCAAAGAAACAGTGCCGTTTTGAAAGTTGAAGTCTACCATCTTGATTCAAAACAGCATCCAATTGCATCCAAACATCAACCAAAAAAGCCTCCTTGATATCAGGAACCAATTGTTCAAATCTGATTACAGCAGGTATGTCCAAAGTCCGTTTCTGGGGCATAATCCGGCCCACCGACTGATTTAATCTGGCCTCTGTGGCAATATACAGTGTGATTTAGTGGTTAAGAGCGGTAGTCACGTAATCTGGGGAACCGGGTTTGCGTCTCCGCTCCTCCACATGCAGCTGCTGGGTGACCTTGGGCTAGTCACACTTCTTTGAAGTCTCTCAGCCCCACTCACCTCACAGAGGGTTTGTTGTGGGAGAGGAAGGGAAAAGGAGAATGTTAGCCACTTTGAGACTCCTTAAAGGGAGTGAAAGACGGGATATCAAATCCAAACTCCTCCTCCTCCTCCTCCTCCTCCTCCTCCTCCTCCTCCTCCTCTTCTTCTTCTATACGTTTCTGGGCTAAAATCCTAAAAAAACCTCATCAACTTCAATCCTCAACAAGTTTGGTCGGCCCTCACGCATGTTCACGTCATCAAATCTGGCCCTCTTTGGAAAAAGTTTGGGCACCCCTGCATTACAATATCTTAAGCGGTGCCCAAATGCATAGAGAACACACCAACAAAGAGCATTCCAAAATATGTAGCAGATCAGTCCGCTACTCAACGTAACATTAGGACATAGGTGCATCTTACAAACAGTGACACCATGCCATGAACAAAACAAACTGTAAAATTAACATTGCTGTCAAGTGGCATGGTTATTCTGGAAATGTTTCCTCTAGCTAACCAACAATGACCTGTACATGGCTGTTTCTACAGTCCTTGAGACCTCTTAATTATAGTACAGCAAGTATTACGCTGCTGAAAAATACAGTGCATCTCCTTAGCTGACTTCATTTTTGAAAGCTGTTAAGTACATTAACAAATTAGCATCATTTATTAATGCCATAATTCCGTTATGCTGTTTGAACACTGAATAATGCATAAACATCATACATGAGTCTCATTTAGGGACAGTTTATCAGGCAGAAACATACTGCATTAGTGTTCCTAGCAGTGATGAAATCCAGCTGTTTCTGATATTGCCCCACAATGCAAAAGAAACATTCCCCCATCTTTTAAATCACATGTGAACAATCTGTGGTCCAGGGGCCATATGCAGCCCCCAACCTCATTTTATGCTCACCCACCTCCTGAAGCTATCTCATTCTTCCTCTGTATTTTTCTTGGCTTTTTAAGAACATAAGAAGAGCTCTGATGTCTCAGCCAATGACCTATATCATGGGTCAGCATGGTGCACAGGAAGGTGCACAGGAGAAAGAAGGATGGGTCAAGCAAGAGATGGGTCAGTCGGTTTCCCACTGTCTCCTATAACCAGGAGGGGCTTGAAAAGGTAAGAGCAGTGACGACTCCCGTGCAGGAGAAGTCTCAGTTTACAGGCACACAACCCATCAGAGAAGGCTATGTAAGCCCTGCTGCTGCAACTGATCTATAGGGCTCAGACCTGTGGACCACTGCTGGAAGTGTGTTTTTGTATTGGAGCACCGTGGAAGCTGCTGTAAGTGTTTCTCTTGCCAAAAAAGTGCTAACTGTCAGATGTGTGCTCCTTCCTTATCTGGTATGGGCCACGACAGACAAATGTATTTCCCTCTGATGTTTGGTCTCTCTTTTCTGACTCTGAGGTGTAATTAGCAGAAGAGGTGAATGAGTCAGTAACACAGGTCTATGACTACGGCAATAGAAAAAGAAATCTAGGAGGAAAACACGAAGCACCAACAGTCATTACTGTGTCTCTCGGTCATCACTCTGACCATTGCTGCACAAAATGTCATGGCATCGTCATGTAACAGAACTCGTGCTGTTGAAGAAGCAGAGGCTCCTTTTCCACCCCTGTCATTAACTATCAAAGAATTATAATCAGCTTTAAAGCTATAAAATTACTGTTCCACTTTATCAAATGTGACAGCTATCCTCTTGTGTCCAAAGATAACATTTTCTTGTGTGATGATTATACATTCCCATCAAGCTGTTACTACATCTTGCTACTAAGACTTCGTCTTGTTCGGTTTTCACCCTCCCTGGCTAGCTCTCCTTGAGAACATATTCATTACACACTTGATACAAGACATAGAAGAATCTCATGTTTCAAAGTTACGTCTCTCATCCTCTGGTGCTCAGTTCATCTTTATTGTATATGTTCTATAATCTAATATGAAACTTGGATCACTTCCAGATGACTTGCTTTCTCAAGCATTCATTCTGATTATTATTTTTTTGCAGGGAGGTTATGACATCACATCAAGCAGTTATTTTCTCCCAATTTGCAGCACATTACCTGTAACTTTCCTTACTGCAAAAAGTCCAGATAGTTTGGGAGTTTGTTGTGTGCGAGCATCAAATCCACATTAACTGTGTAACCTGAATTTGCCAGCACCTGTCTGAAAGCAGCTTTGGCCTTCTGTAATAGAATTTAATTCTATGAACAAGAGAAGCTATAGCTCTGGGTTCTCAGCACCATAGGACTCATGAAGCACTCTTAGTATATTTCAGTTTGCAACAAATGGTGGGTTGGCTCAAAACTAGAATAATTCCTAGAACGACATGAGAAAAGGGGGGAAACTCTTCATGAAGACCTTCGGCACGGGTGGTTTTAGGGTAGCACAACTGGTGAGTTGCCCTGGGTACCATGTTGCAGGGGCCACCAAAGAACGCTTTAGAACTGAATCCAAGAGGTGCCAGATTATAGGGTTGCCATATGTCGCAGACGTGTCGTGTCCTCTTTTGGGGGCCAGCTGTTTTGGGTGCTTGGCTTTGTGCTGTTTCCGGTGGCCACCAGGCCTTGCGCAGCCTTCCTGGGGCTGCTCAGCCTCCCATCGTCTGGAGATTGTAGCATCTTGTGAGCTGGAGGCCAAAGACAGCAAAGGTAAGAAAGGATAGGGAAGGAGGGGATGAGCAGGCAGGCGAGCAAGAGGTCAGCAGCAGGGAGGGGGCAGCGACAGGATTGTGGCACAGTGTGGAGAGGTACCCGGAATGTGCCCTGTTTTTTTCTCTTTGGAATATGGCAACCCTAATGTTGCACAGGGCGCCACTCAGTTTGAGAGTCCAAATCTCTCTCTCTCTTTCTCTCTCTCTCTCTCTCTCTCTCTCTCTCTCTCTCTTGCTTTTTTTCTGGGGGGGGACGCAGGGGGATGCATACCCCTAAACATTATGTGAATCTAAGTTTGACCTCATTGAGGGGCAGTATTTCAAAATGAGTAGGAAAATGAGAGTACCCCTAAACATATTTTTTTGGGGGGAGCACTGTATATATATTTATTAATTTTCAATTATAGTCCAACAATAGCTTCATTATTACAAAACCAATATATAATAAAATTATTAATACCAATCGTTCAAATACTGAATTTTGTAATTTAGATAAAGTGGTCCCCTGCATGCTAGACTTGATGATTTGATTATTTTTGTTATTTCTGCATTCCAAAATCTTATTAATTTCCATTACATTATACTACTACTACTACTACTAATAATAATAATAATAATAATAATAATAATAATAAAATTCCTTCCTGTAGCACCTTAAAGACCAACTAAGTTAGTTCTTGGTATAAGCTTTCGTGTGCATGCACACTTCTTCAGATACTCTGAAGAAGTGTGCATGCACACGAAAGCTTATACCAAGAACTAACTTAGTTGGTCTTTAAGGTGCTACAGGAAGGAATTTTTTTATTTTGACTATGGCAGACCAACACGGCTACCTATCTGTAATAATAATAATAGTAATAATAATAAATGATTTACACCCCGCCCATCTGGCTGGGTTTCCCCAGACACTCTGGGCGGCTCCCAACAGAATATTAAAAAGACGATAAAACATCAATCATTAAAACACCTCCCTAAACAGGGCTGCCTTCAGATGTCTTCTAAAAGTCAGATAGTTGTTTATTTCCTTGACATCTGATGGGAAGGCGTTCCACAGGGCGGGTGCCACTACCGAGAAGACCCTCTGCCTGGTTCCCTGTAACTTGGCTTCTCTCAGTGAGGGAACCGCCAGAAGGCCCTCAGCGCTGGACCTCAGTGTCCGGGCTGAACGATGGGGGTGGAGACGCTCCTTCAGGTATAATAATAATCTCTTGTGCAATAACTGCAATAATAACAACTTCTATTCATGTTCACACATTAAATGATTTCTAAAACTACAGGTGAGGAAATCAAACTGTATCCTTGTTCTTCCTGTGTGCGGCAATTATTCTGTCTGTGGTGTTTTTTCCTGTCCTTGTCAGATGTTATGCCTTTCTTTCCCCCGGTTGTTGCTGTTATCCGCCATGCCTTGGACGGAGCTGATATCACATTGTTGTTTCAGAAATTTCTCCATCAATTCTGCCACTGTCTTTGGGCACATCCAAAATACTATGATTTTACACATGGTTTTTGATATGCAATATCAGGCACCTGTTATATATATAAATGTTATATTTATAACATTCAAAAAATATTCATGTCGGGCAAATTTGAAAGCTAGTTCTGTTTTACAAATGTAGATTAGCTCTGCAGTAGCCAGCAAGCTTTGACAATGTCTTCGTACACAGCAAAATACTACTACGGCTTCAGCTGTTACATTTATTTGATATCTTCTTTCAATTTCTGCTTTCCCCTTGAATGACTTTAAATGTAACTTATAGTCACCCGCCTTTAAATATGCAAAAAAATGGAACGGAAATGTGTCTATGTGAAAGCTTATGCCTGCCATCTTTCAATAAAAAGGAATACCTATGCTTTGGTTTCTGTTTAATATATATTCCTTAGAGGTCACCCCCCCCCCAGCAAGTAAGCCTCAAAATGTCTGCCAAATTCTAAGTTTCGAGGTACACGTGGAGCCAAATGGTACTGGAGCTTTCTTTATCTTCTTCTACAACATCTTCCTTCAGCGGCAAAGTTGTGTCAAGAGCTGGGAAGCATGCAAAGGTCAAATGGATGAGAATGTGTTACCTTCTCCCAAAATTTCCCCCTTCATCAAAGGCAAATGGCATCCTCTGAAAGCTGATTGGCACTGAAAGGCAGGGCATTAATTTTTTAAAAATGAATATAAATATATCGTCCCTTTGTTTCAAAGCCCTGCCTTTTTTGTTTTAAACAATCTTGCTTTTTCTGCATTTATTTTAATTTATTACCTAGATTTGTACCCCCTATAAAAAGCATCTCACAACAGAACAACCCAAATGCTGAGCAATGCATTGTTTTTCTTCAGTAGGCTTTCTTTCCAGCCACAATTGCTGGGGGGGGAGTCAGGGCTTCTGTCACTGTCAAATAGGTGACAGCTCTCTTTGTTGTAGCCTCTTCTGTGGCAAATGGAGTTCCTCTTTGAAACATTCGAGACCAACCTAGATGAAATATACTAGGAGTTGCGTAGTGATTTCATGCTCTTTATTGCAGCTCGAAAAAAGGTGAAATTGAAATTTCCCCCCAAACCTCAGGCTTTATATACATTATTTACACAATGGGTCCCATCTGATTGGCTGATTCTGCTTCCCTCCTGGAGCCTGATTGGGCTGCTCCTGCTCCTGCAGGCCAATCAGTTGTTGCATTCTAGGATCCTACCAGCCTAATAGGTTGATTAACTTCCTCCTGGGGCCTGATTGGGCTGCTCCTGCAGGCATGACTTCAAACATATCATGGTCACACTTGCCTCAGAAGGAGGCCATCTGAACTGGCGCCATTGCAGAGAAAAGGAGGTTATCCCTTTCCCTGCATGTTTCCCTGCCAAAATTCCATGCCAGATGTTATGTACTAAGCTTGGATCCTAGAACAATAGGCAACCCTGGGAGTCCGCCTGAGTGCCGTGGTCCCACCTGCATGTGGACTTCGCTGGCCCCTTCCAGGGAAGGACATTCTTCATAATGGTGGGCTCATACTTCAAATGGCTGGAGGTCATCCACTTCCACGGCTGCAGCCATCCGTGTACTACGTAGGCTGTTTGCAACTCATGGGCTCCCTGACACCCTCGTCTCGAACAACGGAACAGCATTCACGTCAGAGGAGTTCCAGACCTTCGCAACGCAAAATGCCATCTGCCACGCACATTCGGTACCGTTCCACCCTGCCACCAATGGCCAAGCAGAGTGCATGATGCGGACCACCAAGGGCGCCCTCCACCGCATGACACAAGGGGACTGTGGGAGTACCGCCTCACTGCATTTTTCCTAGCTCAGCATAGCATCCCCAGCACAACGACCGGCCGGAGCCCAGCGGAACTACTCATGGTCCAGCACCTCACAACAAGGCTGGACTGCCTTCACCTCGGCAGGGCCCATGATGAGGCAGCAGTGGGGGAAGGTAGGAACCCCCAGACCTTCCAGCCCCACGACCCAGTGTACACAAAGAACTTCGGGGCGGGCCTGGCATGACTTACCCACCATAGTCACCAGGGCGATGGGCCCCGTGTTGTACGAGGTGCTAACGGAAGGGGGGCAAGCCTGGCGCTGCCACTGTGGTCAACTATGGCGACGATTCGGGGGACGAGCGTGAGGAGGGCTGGACTGAGGAATCCCAAAGGACAGCAGAAGGGTGAGGCCCATAGAGCAGGAGGAGCAGGTAAGGGAGGCAGAACTAGGAAGTCCAGAGGTGACCCCCAAGGCCAAGCAGCCACAAGAACCAGAACCACGACCGAGTGGACCAGTGGCGCCCGACCCTACAGCCCCATCACAGCCGGCAGCCCTGGGACAAGAGCCAGAACCAGGAACCCTACCGAGAGACCCCTAAGACCACAATGCATACGTAGGCGACTGGCATACCTCAACGACTACGAATGCTACCCTTCTGGGTGCAACAGGAACTCAGAGGGGAGGGGTGTTATGTACTAAGCTTGGATCCTAGAACAATAGGCAGGTAGGATCCTAGGATGCAACAACTGATTGGCCTGTAGGAGAAGACCAATCAGGCTCCAGGAGGGAAGCAGAATTAGCCAATCAGACAGGACTCATTGTGTAAATAATGTATATAAAAGCCTGAGGTTTGGGGAGAAATTCAATCACTGTTTTACAAGCTGCAATAAAGAGCATGAAATCACTGCAGGACTCTGAATATATTTCACCAGAGCTGCTGTTTTCACCCTGAAATGTGCTGTTAGGAGCAGAAAGCAGCTTTGGGAAATGATTTTCAGTGGAGAAATGATCTCCCTGTGCTGTGGCCCCAATCCAGCAGCTATTTTAAAATGTGTGTGTTGGGGGGGGGTGTAAAATGCAAGAGTGACACTGGCATGTCCTACAGCCTTTTTGATTACCTTAGATTTTAATATAGGACCATTAATTAAGCTTAGAAGTATGATGGAAGACCTGAATAAACCGACTTATAATCACAAAAAACATCAGATAATAATGAGCTGCATTGTGCTTGAGGAAATGTTATTTGTGAGAAATGAATGAATGTGTCTAATAATATCATGAGCACAACTGGAGAGGCCCTCCTTGAGATTATTACAATCTGTGAGGCTGTAATTAAGGAATGAGAGTAATTTCTGAAATATAGAAAATCTTATAATACTGCTTTCATAACTCTGCTCCGAAGAGTCTTATGAGCAGAGGATTTTTAAAAAAGAAGTAATCTCAGACAAGGTTCAGTGAAGGACACACACACAAAAGTGCAGTTATGACAGCATGAGTTATTTGTTTTACTTAAAAGCTACCTAAAGTTGAATCTTTCTCCTAACTACGGTAACCACAGCACCACAATCCTCTTTTTAGTTTTGGGCTAATTTCACTTTCTACTAGGTTCTCTTTTCTCTCTCCACTCTGGCTTCCTGGCTGATATGCAGTTTCCTGGGAAGTTCTGGGACTTTTTAAGTGCCAAAGTTATCCATTTTATTTCCACCTGCATAGAAGGGTCTTCAGACTAGTGATTCAGTTTTATGGACAGTTACACTCATGGCCAAAATTGTGGAAACCTTTTGGGAAAAGGGTATCTTCGAGATTTGATGGCTCATAACACCACTTTTCTTTTAAGTAATACCATAAAATTATATATCAGTGGAAAGATAATTTAACAAAGAATGTAATGCAACAGAGTTGTTCAATTATCTGTATTCTATAAAAAGTTACAGCCAAATAACCAGAAAAAGGGGGCACAACTTGCTTAGGTTGACATGCAGTAGCTTTCTTTCATTTGAATATACAGTAGCCAGGGCTGGATTTAGGTTTGATGAAGCTCTAAGCTACTGTAGGTAATAGGGCCCTTTATATGTCCAGCTGTCCATTGTCAACATGTCAACAACAAATTGTCGCTGTTTTTTGTGTTGAATATATGCTATATTGTAATTTATTGACCTAATAGGTATCTAAAGCCATTCGCACATAACAAAATATGTATTTTATCAAAGTAATTATTGACTTGAAATACAATTAAGAAGAAGTATATTAATACTGAATTGGGGGGGGGCAAGAGAGTGGGACCCTAAGCTATAGCTTGTTTAGCTTATACGTAAATCTGGTACTGACTGTAGCCAATGAGCATGAATGTTTAGAGTGCCAATCAGATGTTGTTGTTGTTTAGTCGTTTAGTCGTGTCTGACTCTTCGTGACCCCATGGACCAGAGCATGCCAGGCACTCCTGTCTTCCACTGCCTCCCGCAGTTTGGTCAGACTCATGTTGGTAGCTTCTAGAACACTGTCCAACCATCTCGTCCTCTGTCGTCCCCTTCTCCTTGTGCCCTCCATCTTTCCCAACATCAGGGTCTTTTCCAGGGAGTCTTCTCTTCTCATGAGGTGGCCAAAGTATTGGAGCCTCAGCTTCACGATCCATCCTTCCAGTGAGCACTCAGGGCTGTTTTCCTTAAGAATGGATACGTTTGATCTTCTTGCAGTCCATGGGGCTCTCAAGAGTCTCCTCCAGCACCATAATTCAAAAGCATCAATTCTTCGGCGACCAGCCTTCTTTATGGTCTAGCTCTCACTTCCATACATCACTACTGGGAAAACCATGGCTTTAACTATACGGACCTTTGTTGGTAAGGTGATGTCTCTGCTTTTTAAGATGCAGGCGTCATTTAATTTTGTGACTGCTGTCACCATCTGCAGTGATCATGGAGCCCAAGAAAGTAAAATCTCTCACTGCCTCCATTTCTTCCCCTTCTATTTGCCAGGAGGTAAGGTTCATGGTTCTTACATTCCAGGTTCCTATGCAATATTTTTCTTTACAGCATTGGACTTTCCTTTCGCTTCCAGGCATATCCGCAACTGAGCGTCCTTTCGGCTTTGGCCCAGCCACTTCATCAGCTCTGAATCTACTTGTACTTGTCCTCCGCTCTTCCCCAGTAGCATGTTGGACGCCTTCCGACCTGAGGGGCTCATCTTCCAGCGTCATAACTTTTATATGCCTGTTGTCTTTGTCCATGGAGTTTTCTTGGCAGAGATACTGGAGTGGCTTGCCGGTTCCTGCTCCAGGTGGATCACGTTTGGTCAAAACTCTCCACTATGACCTGTCCATCTTGGGTGGCCCTGCATGGCATAGCTCATAGCTTCTCTGAGTTATTCAAGCTCCTTCGCCACGGCAAGGCAGTGATCCATGAAGGGGAATCAGGTGTTATGAGCCATCAAACTTCAGAAATACACTTTCCCCAAAAGGTTTCCACAATTTTGGTCACTAGTGTAGGTGTTGGCTGTTCCACTGGCTTTTTCTGATGTTGTTGGTGTTCCTAGTGTCATTTCCCTCATAATATAAAAAGAAATGGTAATCTGAGCCCCTGAGATTGCAAGAAAATGTCTTTCGGGATAGCAGCAAGAGAGATCTAGCAAAAAAATCCCTTAAATCAAGCAAAAGTTGTCGACTGTAATCTGTTCCGGAAGTCTGTTTGGCTTCCAAAACATTTGACAATCGAGGCATGGCTTCTGATTGGTTGCAAGAGCTTCCTGCACTCAGCAGAAGCTGTGTCGGACTTTCATCTTCTGAAAAATGTTTGAAAATTGGAGCATTTAATGCTGGGTTCTCAGCATTTGGGAGCCGAAACATTCCAAAAAGGAGCCGTTCCAGAACCGAGGTTTGACTGTATTAGTATTCAGTGTACGAAGGTTTAAGTAGTAAGTTCACATCTTACAAATGTAATTGCATGGGCATATGTCTCTTGTATGTGCTCTCCAGATCCTTAGTACTGTACTAGACCCTATTGGAGTCTATCGTCAGATTCTTAAACTGTATATGCTAATGGAACACACTCCTTTCACACCCTAAATTATGATTGTTAGAATTCCTGCTCCATGATTGCAGTCGTGGGATTTTTGTCTCTCACATGATGGTATGTGTTTTGACTCCACAGAGTGGGAAGTGATGGAGACAGGATGTTTGTGTTACTGTGTTCCATGAAGTGGGACTATTGTCCTTTGTTCTTTTTCTCTTTGCTGTCTGATGCTAGAGAGAGAGAGGGAGCCGTGTTGCAGTGTGTGTTTATATGTAAATAAAGTAGATTAGCCAAAAGTCTGAGTTCTGTCACGCGCATGATGCACAAACTCTGCGGATCCCTAAGTGTGCCAGTGTCGGTTGGCATCGGTCACTGAGATGTTTGGGCTGAAGAAAGCTTGTGAAACTCCCGAACGATTGACCAGGAGGGAGAGAACATGCCACTCGGGCATGTGTCTCTGCCAGGGTCCTACTCGAGTGTAGGCTGAACTCCTGACAATGATATCGACATTTATTATTTTTCATGTCAAAGATTTATTTTCAAGTTGACACAGTCCTGCTCTTAGTTTTGGATTAGTAAAATACATAGCTAGACATTTTGTCAAGGCAGTAGAATTTGGGTCATCAGCAGCATGTTTGCGGTCGATGGGTATATAGATCCCAAACAGATCCCAGTTTATGGATCCCAAATCCCCCTCCCCCCGAGGGAATGCAACCCTCAATCGTTCATCCTTGATTTATGTGGTTTGTGGACCCACCCGCAGCAAACCCTCCCCGGGCAGCAAGGCCTAACCTAAGAAAGGTGAACAAAATGGACAACATTCTGGAATTTAAAAATTGGCCACAACTTTATTGATTCCAGATGTAAGTTGGCTTTGGCATAGGCACTGGGCATTCATCTCTCTCAGTCTCCTGGTGGAGGGCTGAGGCATGACAAGGTTGATCCTACGATGGACCACTGCAAGATGCCTGGCTACACGAATGGCCTTCCCAAGCTGCTGAAGGAAGATCTATGGCTCATCTGCCTTGCCTTTTGGACAGAGACTTCCATCTAGACCCCTCTAGCCGAGTTCCCTGTGAACACACCTCTTCTGAGGCTGGGGTGATGCTCCATTTGCCTCATGTTAGACCCAAGGCCTTATCTGCCAAAGTTGTTACTATTGCTGCAAATCTGTATGCAGACAAATTCCTTCCCAGTGTATGCTTCCTGTTTGTTACAGTTAGAATAGAATCATAGAATCATGGAGTTGGAAGAGACCACAAGGGCCATCAAGTCCAACCCCCTGCCAAGCAGGAAACACCACCAGAGCACTCCTGACATATGGTTGTCAAGCCTCTGCTTAAAGACCTCCAAAGCAGGAGACTCCACCACACTCCTTGGCAGCAAATTCCACTGTCGAACAGCTCTTACTGTCAGGAAGTTCTTCCTAATGTTTAGGTGGAATCTTCTTTCTTGTAGTTTGGATCCATTGCTCCGTGTCCGCTTCTCTGGAGCAGCAGAAAACAACCTTTCTCCCTCCTCTATGTGACATCCTTTTATACATTTGAACATGGCTATCAAATAGCCAGTTGTCATTAATTGCTAAATTTAATGAACACTAGTTTGTTTCATGATGACTTGAAAATGTTATAATGTTCATGTAATCAAAATGATTTCTTTTCATTTTTCTTTTCTTTTTTAATTGCCATGGTATTCTTTGAAACGATTTGGCATTCTGGAAGGAAAAAGCAATCCTGACTAGGGAAGAACAGCTATCCAAGCTCCTAGATACTACACCGAACTGGCAAAACTAACTGGGATACTCAGGAACCAAGAAGAAAGACAAGAACTTTAAAAAAGAATGGGGGAAATTTATAATTTACTTAGGAGACCATTGTAAGCAAATTAAAACCTTAGCTGGACTTTAAACCTCACTTGTAATGTAACAAAAATGATGGACAATTGAGAAGGATGAAAAATTTGGATAATGGACTGGTATGTACAATGGACCCTCTGGATATGGATTTAATTTGTTCCAAATTTAAAAAAATGTTTAATTTGTTTGCGCACCCCAAAAAATCCATAACCAGAGGTGCTGCTTCTGCGCATGCGCGTGACACGATAGAGCGCTTCTGCACATGCGCAAGCGGTGAAACCCAGAAAAATACTTCTGGGTTTGCTGCTTTCACAACCCAAAGATTACGTAACCAGAGCGATACATAACCCAAGGGTCCACTGTAGTTGTAAACATTGGTATAAGGACCCATGTAGAGGATGGGGGGAAGTCTGGAGATTCAGAGAATCTCACTAAATGGTTATATAAATAATTTTGTTATAAACATATTTGTAAAAGCAAATAAAATATGTATTTTTCTTTAGAAAGGAATGATTTGGCATTGAATTATTATTGTAACAATGCATTGGCCGGCATTTTGGTTGTTCTGTTGCGAGAGGCTTTTTATAGTAAAAGACAGCGTACAAATCTAAGTAAGAAATTAAAATAAACGCAGAAAACAGATCAGATCAGAGAAAAGCAAAGTCATGTGGTTCTGTGTGTCAACTTACTCTTACAATCAAGCTGTTAGTTTTACGATTTGGATCAGAAACTTCTGAGATTCTCCGGTGCCCTCAAGTTCAAAGACGTGCTTTCACAGTGTGACACTTGAAAAGGGAAGTACGCAGTTTGAATGCTACTGCATAGGAAAAATCCACAATGCTTCAAAAATAATATGTTCCTTTCCTTTCATTTTCTTTTGGCACGGCAGCAGAGAGGTCCACAAAGGACAGGAAAAATGGGAGAAAGATTGCAGGCTGCTGAAATAAAAATAAATAAATAAAAACAAGAAAATGCCAGAATAACACTTCATATCCCAGTAACCAGTTATTTCAGCAATTTTCATCGTCACATGCAATGCTGGGAGCATCTATTAACAACTGGCTGTATTTGTATTAGGAGAAAATCAATATTATTGAGTGCTGCCTCAACTTTACAAAATCTTCAGAGATATTGCTGCAGTGCACTGCTTGCCAGTTGCTAAAATTTTAGCTCCCCCCCCCCACACTTTTCTGTATGAGCTTTTTAAATTCTAAAATGAATTAGGCCACCTGGCTTACTTATGAGACGACTGGATTGTGAAACTCAAATTATTCCTAATACTTTTTAGTAATACTGATATTGCTCTCTCTCTGCGTGTGCAGTACAAAAGGCTACAACTTTGAAAACAGGTTCTATCATTTTCTTTTCTATGTACTGGAGGCTTCAGAAAGAACCTACACACAGGCGGGGAAATGCCATAAATAAGTCAGAAATTAACTCTTTATAACAAAAGAAAAAAACGCTATGGAAAACTGCAAATAATTTTCTTTTGCTCTCCAGCGATATCTGGTGTTGCATGTTTATAACGCATTCAAATCACTGCTTTTTGCCTAACGTAGCTACGTCCTGAGACTTTCTTCATTGACAAAGCCATAGAATCGAAAGCTTTATAGCTGAACGGTGTTGTCAAAGCTTGATGGTGCTGTTATTGAAATCTGATATAGCGTGTATCATATGCTAAACACTGTACGCAGAAATTTAAAAATAAATAGGACTTGCTGGCTCATATTATAGGAGCTTAAGATGGAATCTATGGATAATGAGTGCTATTCTAAGCCATACTCAGAGCAGACCCATTGAAATAAATAGACTTAACTGAAGTTCATTGTTTTCAAAGTAAGTCATACACTGTATGGATACAACTCAATGCATGAAGCAAGAAGTTCTCTGTTTCAGTGCTTTGATTCGAATGGAATCAATAGACAACTATGTGCAATTCGGGACCTTACTCTAGATTTTGACTGGCAGAGAGAGCCCACTTACAAACAAATTCTACATGTGTGAACACTCATTCTGTTAATCTTTATTTTCTTCATGCAGTCATACCTTGGATCCCAAACACCTTGCGAGTCGAATGTTTTGGCTCTCGAATGATCAAAAACAAGGAAGTGAGTGTTCCAGTTTGCAAACATTATTTGGAACCCGAACATCCAACGTGGCTTCCGATTGGCTGCAGGAGCTTCCTGCAGCCAATCGGAAGCCGCACCTTGGTTTCCGAACCTTTTGGAAGTCGAACGGACTTCTGGAACAGATTCCATTCGACTTCTGAGGTACCACTGTATACACTTGGTACCATTTGGTGGGATGGGAGGATACAATTTAGCAATTAAATAAAATGTTAAGACCTTTGGATCGTGAAGGGTCCAACGTATGGATCACAGATGGGTGGATGGCTTGTAACTGTATGACAGTAAACTTTCTAAGGTCAAGCTCCTGCATTTCATCACATAACTGGAATCAGTCCAAATGCAAAACCAGTAACAATCATAGTATAACTATGACCAAAGGGACCAAATGGGAAAGGAAAAGCAGAGTCTGAAGTCCACTGTCATAATATTAAATGTTACTGGCAAGAGTAGACTTTTTCTCACTATTGGTGCCTTCACAAATGTCTTTGTGTTTTCCATCTTCTGCAGCATGGGTAGCCAAGATGGTGCCCTCCAGATGTTGTTGGACTCCAGTTCCCATCAGCCCCAGCCAGCATAGCCAAGGGCCAGGGATGATGGGAGTTGTAGTCCAGCAACATCTGGACATCCCCACGACAGCTGCCTTTGCTCTATCATTTGGCTCTCTTTGCCAGAAAATGTACACAGAAACCAATTTATATTGGTTGTGGAATACAGGTTTATCTCTTACTTATATGTTGTGTGCCACCAACAGATTTGCAGCACTGAGGAGTTCATCTACTATGAGCAAGTTTTGAGGTCTAACTCATTTGCACACATTAACTAACTTGAAATGCTGTGATTCGACATTGCAAGTTGGCCATCGGCTATATACTGTCATCATTTTTGGGCACAGTAAATAGAAAGGCAGCACTAAGTAGTGACATGGGTGAAACTGGTGGAGTTTTTTTCTGAAAATGCATTTAAAAAACATAAATCTTCCCATAACGTTACTGTAACCCAGTAACCTACCATAATTCAATGAAGTACTGTTACTCAGTGGGGTTCTTACATACATTTCCTGCACAACTTAGTTCTAAAAGTTCAATAACTGTGACTGCTTTGAGCTTGAGTTCAATCTTGAGCAGCTAAATAGGAAAAATGCAAATGTTTTCATACAGGCATTGCTGTGTATCAACACTGGAGAACAGGAAAGCCTGTGCCTCTTTTCCAGTGCTTGGTCCAGCAGGGGGACCAAGTAGAGGGTCTCTACTAGAAAGCGAAGTGGGTGGCACTGTGGTCTAAACCACTGAGCCTCTTGGGCTTGCCGATTGGAAGGTCAGTGGTTTGAATCCCCACAAGGGGGTGAGCTCCCATTGCTCTGTCCCAGCTCCTGCCAACCTAGCAGTTCAAAAGCACACCAGTGCAAGTAGATAAATAGGTACCACTGTGGCAGGAAGGTAAACGGCATTTCTGTGTGCCCTGGCTTCCATCATGGTGTTCCATTGTGCCAGAAGCAGTTTAGTCATGCTGGCCACATGACCCAGAAAGCTGTCTGTGGACAAATGCTGTCGCCCTCGACCTGAAAGCGAAATGAGTGCCGCAACCCCATAATCACCTTTGTATGGATTTAACCATCCAAGGGTCCTTTACCTCTTTACCTTTTACCTCTACTAGAAGGAAGAGACATCCCAACTGCAGAATCTCCACTTAATCCAACACCTACAGTGTAAGGAAGTCCAGGCGGTAATTCTCTTCTCATCATTGGACTGAGATTATGTGGAAGCTTGTAATTCACTTCTCCTTGGGTTCAGATTCCTTGGAAGACAGACACATCCCATATATCCCACATTGGAACACTTCCCAAGTATTTGTACTGAAATGTAGCTGAACTCATGGATTTTCAATTACTTGCTTCCTGGAGCTGAGCCATAAGCAATGTTATGAGGTCTTAAAAATAATTCCAAAAGAACACAACACACACAAAAGGGGGATGTTACAACAAGAGGACCAGTGTAATATACAAGACACATTTCCTCCTCACCTTTCCAGAGTTCATGCTACATGCGTTAAGGTTGCCGAGCTGCCATTGTGTGTTTTCATAAGCCTTGCTGGATGCAAATGCAGAAGTTCTGCCAAGCGGCGTAAAATGATTGCAGATTGTCTTTTCCTTGCACATTCTGGATTTTCAGTGTAGTTTTCCCCGCTATTGCTAAAGTCTAAATCATTCTGTACCATGCTGGTAAGTTTATATTATGTAATTTTTTTAGCCACTATTAGCAAACATAAGCTCTTAGGTTTTGTATCCTTATTTTGTCATGTGAACATAGAAAGCAAAACTAATTATGAAGTAGATTCAATAGTATCGGCTGTAATACTAATCGGTTCCTTACATAGACCAGACCAAAACCTTCATAACTTATATGAGCCAGGCATAGGGGACCAGGAGCTCAGAGTTGCACCAGTGGATCCAAGTCAAGGTATGAAACCAGGTCAGGAGAGCAAGTCAGCATTGGAAGACAAACCAAGAAACAGGATTGAAGAACAATTGGTGCTATTTTTCTAGAAAAAGAGGTGCCAGAATAATAATAATAATAATAATAATAATAATAATAATAATAATAATAATAATAATAATAATAATTTATTTGTACCCCGCCCATCTGGCTGGGTTTCTCCAGCCACTCTGGGCGGCTTCCACAAAGACCCAAAATACACTAAGATGTCACACATTAAAAACTTCCCTGAACAGGGCTGCCTTAAAATGTCTTCTGAATGTCAGGTAGTTGTTTATCTCTTTGACATCTGATGGGAGGGTGTTCCACAGGGCGGGCGCCACTACCGAGAAGGCCCTCTGCCTGGTTCCCTGTAGCTTTGCTTCTCGCAATGAGGGAACCGCCAGAAGGCCCTCGGCGCTGGACCTCAGCATCTGGGCAGAACGATGGGGGTGGAGATTCTCCTTCAGGTATGCCAGAACTCACCATGAACACCTCCTTTGTTCTCTTATACAGTGGTGCCTCGCAAGACGAAATTAATTCGTTCCGCAAGTTTTTCCGTCTAGCGAATTTTTCGTCTAGCGAAGCACAGTGTCGGAAAAGTTTTGGAAAAGCTTCAAAAATCACCAAAAACCTCAAAAAAGGCTACCACACTGCGTTCTATGAGTTGCTCCTCGAAGTCAAGTCACAACTGTATTAACGGTGTTAAGAAAAAGGGAAAAAACTTGCAAGACATTTTCATCTTGCAAAGCAAGCCCATAGGGAAATTCGTCTTGCGAAGCAGCTCAAAAACCGCAAAACCCTTTCATCTAGCGAGTTTTTCGTCTTGCGAGGCATACGTCTTGCGGGGCACCACTGTAATGGCAATGGTGCCCACCTGTCAGGGATGTGCTGAGGAGGACTGCACTGAGGAAGAATGGGGGGAGCCACCCCCTCCCCCGATCCTGAATCTTCCCAGGAGCAGAAGAATGTGTTGCTTGGGCAAGACTCAACTGGAATAAGACATCTTCATATAATCTCTCCAAGAGGTTCCAGTAGCCAGTGTGGATTGGCGGAGTCAGCCATGGACCTGAGGGTACTTCAATGCCAAGGGAAGGTTGATGCTACAACGTACATTTGAGTGGCTTACCAGATGAGGCATAGGCACATAGATTCGTTGACTGTCGCTTCAAGTTTCTGCAACTCCAGAAACTACCCTATGGATCTCATGGAAATAAATTCTATGAAAACTAATACTGGGAAAGATAAATTTGTGACATGGGTTGGGTACCCAATGCAAGTGTGTGGAATAACTTAGAGCAAAATATTTGTCACTGAAACATCCTGGAAAGGCAACATTCACCAGTGTGGTGTAGTGGTTAAGAGCGGTAGTCTCATAATCTGGTGAACCGGGTTCGCTTCCCCGCTCCTCCACATGCAGCTGCTGGGTGACCTTGGGCCAGTCACACTTCTTTGAAGTCTCTCAGCCCCACTCACCTCACAGAGTGTTTGTTGTTGGGGAGGAAGGGAAAGGACAATGTTAGCTGCTTTGAGACTCCTTAGGGTAGTGATAAAGTGGGATATCAAATCCAAACTCCTCCTCCTTCTCCTTCCTTTATCCTGAAAAGGCAACTCACTTATTCAGAATCTACAAAGAAGAAAGTGAAATTTCCCTTCAGCAGTCGGAATATCACCTTGGAGATACACACAAACTCAAAAAGGAAGATTCTTTTGAACAGTGTGAACTTTTTAGGAGATGTGTGAACTTTAGAAAAACTGTCCCTTTTCGGGAAGCCAAGTCTTTGAAGAGTTAGCTACCCTTTCGGTGTTTATTTAGAAAAAAGATCCCTAGTAAGATAACACCCAAAGTGACATGACATCTACACCTCAGAGGTTGTCGTTAATTGACACTTCTTTTCCTTTTGGAAACTTGCTGCCAGCTTTGGTTCACGGGAGTCAAGATTACTATTAATCCCTGGGCTAAGGCTAAGGAAAAATGGCTGCGCTTGAGCATAAACTAATGGATGATTAGATCTGATTTTTGAGTGAACTCTGAAATTATTGTTCAGTGACATTTTAAAGCTGAGAGAACTTCACTGCATACATCCACCTTAATTGGCGATTACATAATGTTCAGTCGACTGTCAGATTTAAATGCTTTCTCTGTCTTGCTTCCAGCTCCCCTTTCTGCAAAGGTGGGCTGGAATAAGCCTAGTTCCTGCTTTGTTTCCGCACTTGGAACGGTGATGAAGGAGATGAGGCGGTCAAAATACTTATTTGATTTAAACAAGCCTCTTCTCATTTCGAAGTCTGTTATAAGCTAATTTGGCAAATTTCACCATCCCACACTGGCAGTCTTGCCTAGAGATGGGAAGGCCTAGGGGAAAAAAAAAACCTGAAAAAATGGGGGGGAAACAGGTGGGTTCTGCCCCGCCCCCCCATTTTTGTCCGTTTTTTTCCATTTCCCCCCGGTTTTTTCCAAAGCCATTTTTTTTCCTGGAAAATGGGGAGGGAGTTTTTGATATAGTTTGAATATTCCACACACTTTTTTTTCAATTTTTTCTGGGGGGGAAATGGCTTTGGGGGAAAACGGGGGGGGGGCTGTCTGGGTTTTTTCCAGGCCTCCCCATCTCTAGTGTTGCTCTATCCAATGCACAGATTTGACTCAGGAATGGGGAGCCTGTGGCACTTCAAATGTTAATACTGTTTACTGTTGTTAACCGCTCTGAGCCCGGCTTCAGCTTTGGAGAGTTGGATATAAATAAAATATTATTATTATTATTATTATTATTATTATTTTATTAATACTATGCAAGCATTCAAAAGCATGCTGGCTAATACCAATCATGGACATGGTAGGCCTCTAAAAGAGAAAGAAAATAGCATAAATATAGATTTTTGCAATTCTGAACAGATGCAATACACATTTTCAAAGAAAACCCAATGAAAGAGAATTCACATCTTCTTGTAAGGAAAAGAATAAGGGGAGGGGGATAGACAAAAGATAAGTCATGGGTGAGGAAAATGAACAGGGGAAATGTTAATTGAAGCTAAATCCAGATGAATTCATCCTTTGTGGGGACTATATTGAGATGGGGTGATGATTAAGAGACATCATACAGGTCTGCCAAATACCTGCATAAGCCTCAGTTTCTGCAGTTCCCCAAGATGCCTAATTTTTTCCATGTCTGCAATACTTACAACCTTTTTTGAGCCAGTTCTCAATTGCAAAAAAAGAACCATCTTTCTATCCCTGGGCTATAACAAGGCAACTACACGATGAAGGATAAGTGGTTTTAATGTGACTGAGGAGTTCTGGATATTATTATTAATGAGTAATAGCTCTCTGGAAATGCACACGGTGCTTTAAGAAACATTATGATAAAAAACAGGTCATATACATATTCCAGATGCAGAGAGAGAGAGAGAGAGAGAGAGAGAGAGAGAATATTCTCTGACTGAGATTCTAAAGCCAATTTTCAGGACAGCTTACAAGAGCTTTGACACATACATGTGAAATATTTAGCATTACACAGTTTTTGAAAAGGTGAAACAACGCTTTATGTATTTTAATTCAGTTGCATTAAATGAATCCCTGCATTCTTTCCTTTGGAAACTCCTGTTGGCTGTTTTCAAAGTGGCTTGCAAGTTCTTCCAAAGCAGAGAATGCATATGTGTCAGTTTGCACTTCAATTCCCGAGTTTGCTTTTGAGTGAACGTGCTAAATGTGCTTATGATGGCATATGAATCACGACCCTACTTTAAACCACAGGGAGAATGGTTTACTGACAGGACAGGGACAGGACGAGCAAACACAGCAATATAACTGCTATAAATCCGCAGGTTTTCAGACTCGTGTTTCTATATATTTAGCATCGTGACTCTGCTGAAATCTCACAGGCATATTCGCTCAGTAAATCATGTCAGTTGGGGAGGCATTGCTTTAGTGGAAATAATGACACATAGTGGCAAAAAGTCCCCAGGTATTATAGCTGAACTGCTACTTGCCACAGTTGTCACAGCTCTGAAAAATGTCCAAACATCAAGTGAAGCACAAGAGCACTAACTGTTTAGAAATTGCTGAACACACACACACATTTACAGTGATATCTTATATATTTCTGCAATATATATATATATGCTCCATTGTGTTCAGTTGGGTTTATGGATTACGGAAGAATATGTAGGGCAGGAACAAGTGTGGTTTTGAGATTTGGAGTGAAACCTTTTTTTAAAAAATTTCTTGACATTTTAGATGGCAGCATAACCTAACGTACCTGAATTTAATCCGGTGGGATACAAAAGGTTGTATTCAACCACATTCCACTCGTGAGTCCGCCCATTAAAACCAATGAACATAAGTTAGTCTCTGAATTAACTTCACTAGCTCTATTCAGAGTAGGACTAGCATTTGCCACCTGAAGAGTTTATAATCAATCAATCAATAAATAAATACAGATGTGTAATGTTTTATATATTCTTTAATGAAAAATGAAAAATTACAAGTGCCAAGAGTAAGATATGATGCAAAGAAGAAAAAACAGGAAACAGTACCTATGTAGAAAACAAAAGAGAGAACAAAAAAAAGAAAGAAAAAAGATTGTGTACATTATAAAAAGGAGAGGGAAGGATTTGCTAACCACCTTCTTCTTCTTCTTCTTCTTCTTCTTCTTCTTCTTCTTCTTCTTCTTCTTCGGCAATCACTCATAGCCGAGTAGGATTGTCTTCCATGAACACCGTCTTAACAGTGAGTCCGTGAGGCCAATTCTGATCATGGTGAGGGCTTACCAAGCGTGCCTTCCTCTTAGTATGTTTCTTCCTTTTGTCCTGTGTTCGAGCATCTTCAAAGTCCATGGCACCTTTGGTAAAGCCTGTTCTCCAACTGGAGTGCTCGCAGGCCAGTGTTTTCCAATTGTCAGCGTTTATACTACATTTTTTAAGATTTGCCTTGAGAGAGTCTTTAAACCTCTTTTGTTGACCACCAGCATTACGCTTTCCATTTTAAAGTTCAGAATAGAGTAGTTGCTTTGGAAGTCAATAATCAGGCATCCGCACAACATGACCACTCCAACGAAGTTGATGTTGAAGAATCATTGCTTCAACACTGGTGATCTTTGCTTCTTCCAGTACACTGGTATTAGTTCGCCTGTCTTCCCAAGTGATATGTAAAAAAATTCAGAGACACTGTTGATGGAATTGTTTGAGGAGTTGTTTCACAAGCATAGAGTAAGGTTGGTAGTACAATGGCTTTGTAAACAAGCATTTTGGTTTCCTTCTGGTCCTCAAACACTCTATACTTCAATTGGGAGAAAACTACACTCGCAAAGCTGAGGCGATGCTGGATTTCGGCATCAATATCAAACCTTTTGTTAACCAGACCTTAATTATAAAAATGAATTCCAAATATTGTTTAATTTGTCCACGGCAAGTCTACATTTGTACACAACTTGCTCAAGTATAACCAGTTTGTACATATCTTCAATCCAATTGTTAAAGGTAGATGCATCTTTATATTTCTAGTTCAGCCATACCAATCTTTTTGTCATAGTAAGAGCGCAGAGAGCCCCTTCATACTGCTCCTACAAACATATAACTTCTACAAGAATGCGCGAGAGATGAAAAGCTAAGTGAGGGTCACATTTGATGCGGACTTAATGAACAGCATGCAGCTACGCAACCTTTTCCATAATAAATCACTGGTGCAGGGAAACCCAATGACTATTGTGTGGGCACTGTGCGGAAAGGGAAAGTTTGTGTCTTCACTCCACTCTGAACTTGGAACGGAGAGTTCTCACCCACCCTGATTCCCTGTCCGGCTAAGATTGTGTCATGCTGAAGGGTGGATTTAAAATACTTTACAGTGGTACCTCGGGTTAAGAACTTAATTCGTTCCAGGCGTCTGTTCTTAACCTGAAACTGTTCTTAACCTGAAGCACCACTTTAGCTAATGGGGCCTCCTGCTGCCGCCGCACCGCCGGAGCATGATTTCTGTTCTCATCCTAAAGCAAAGTTCTTAACCTGAGGCAATATTTCTGGGTTAGCGGAGTCTGTAACCTGAAGCGTCTGTAACCTGAAGCGCCTGTAACCTGAGGTACCACTGTACTTAAAATCAGCACAAAATAGCTGCTTGCTACCAACTTAAGTGCACATGTAGTTTGGCCCCAAGTGCCTCATTCCACTGGGATCTCTGAAGAGTGCCACACCTTTGCTGTTACCTGTAAAAATCACTAATTGAGTAGAAGTGGGGAGGGAGCACACCACTCTTTGTAAAATTAAAGAATGTGAATTTAGAGGAGTCGGTAAAATGGCCGAGGTATTAAACAAGAACTTTGATATATTCACAGGAGGACCTGCTGAAAACCTTGCCTTAAATATTTAATTCCGCATTTGGCTTCCCAGCTGACGGACTCTTATTAGAGAAATGAAATTTAGATTAACTTGGCGCAAAAAGCAGATGGATATCACTTAGGGGTTTCAGCAATAGAGGGGGAGAGATGGAAAACGCAAAGAACCATTTGCAAAAAAAAAAAAAAAAAATATGGCTTTTTGCCCGAGGATTCATAGTTAGCATCCTTAAGAGGTCACAGCGTACATATAAATGAGGCGGCGGCTTCACTTCTTCGGATCTTTAATGAAGAAATGTTGTCTCTGGATGCTCTTAGTCCTTTCATGTGATGCCTCTTCATCCCATTCAGAAGTTTGCTGCATGCTCCCTTCCACCTAGACAGTGGAATTACTGGAAGCCTGGAATTTAAAACAGAGTAACGCTGAAGGCCAACTCATCCTAATTTTTGTTGTTTGTTGATGATGATTTATTCGATTTCCTGCCCTGCCCTTCACCATAAGATCCCACTGTGAGTTATTTAAAGATACAGGAGTAAAACTTGTTAAAACAACTTAGTTAGAAGAATTGGATGGAGATACAGACTCTCTCTCACACATAGTGTCAAAGTGGAATTAGCTATAATGAATGGGAATCACAGACATGCGCAGCAGTCCTCACAATAGACTCATTCAGAGATTACTCTTTGGCCACACACACAGGAGAAAACATGTGTATTCTGTTAAGTTGTGGGTGAACATATCAGACGACACAGCGATTCTTCAAACAGCTCTTGTTTATTCAGAGGCCAGAACAGAACTGAACTGAAGGGTTCAGTCAGCCTGCTTATATAGAGCTTCAATACAACGTAACTGTAACAATTTTCTAAAACTATCCAATCACTGAACGTCACTTTCGATCCGTTATTTGCATAACTATCTACAGTATCCCCCTGCTGGCCCAGGGTGAGAACTTCAGTACATAACATATTCCTTTGAAGCAGGAACTGAACACTCTACCTCAAGGACCACCTCTTTCTGTATGAACCTACCCAGACCCTGAGGCCCTTCTTTTTAAGATTTACAAAAAGTTATTGACATAATACTTCCTCCCTTGTCTCTGCACTTAAACAGCTGCTACAGAATCTGATTGCTTTTGGATCTTTGAATCCAAGCTCTTCAAATATCCTTTTGCCATCTTTGAAAAATAGAAACTTTATTTATTTATTTGAGCAAGAGGATATGAGATGATGAGATCTGAACTCTTGCTTTGTATTATCGTTGGCCTGGAATACTGTGCCATCTCCCCTCTCATAAAGCTTCCGGCTGGATGCATTGATAGCTGCACATTCAACAAAGCAACAGCAGGCTTCCTTGACCGTGTTAAGGCACATCAAAATATCCTACTTCATTTGGAGCTGTGGAAGCCTCTAATTTTCTCAGTTTCAACACCCCTGAAAAATGACACATTTCATTCCAAGGCAAAATAGCAGCAGTCTTAGACAGGCAGTATTTCTGTTGCCTCTTCATCAGCTAATGAAGACATGTCTTTTTAGCTGACCTGTCCCCCCTCCAGTCTGCACCTGTTCGGGAACTGTTTTAAAGATGTTTTTATTGTTTTATTACTCGATGTTTGCCATCCTGGGGTACTTAGGGAGGAAGGTGGAATATTGTTTAATTAATTGATAAATAAGATATCCCATGGACACAACTCCTTTACACAACTCCATTATTTTGATGATAATGGAAAAGTGTCCCCGCTCCTTCACATGCAGCTGCTGGGTGACCTTGGGCTAGTCACACTTCTTTGAAGACTCTCAGCCCCAGTCAGCATCGCCACTTGAGCCAGTGCCACGAACTGGACTCATCCACTTCAGCCCCGACTGGGCTAGGCGAGCTGGGTAGCACTTCCAGAGACCACCTTCTGCACAGGAGCAGGTCAAAGTGCTGTGGACTCACAGCTTAGAGTTGTGAGCACCGGATTCACTTCCACAAGAAGACAGTCGTCGCACAGCAGAGCATAGCAGAGTATAGCAGAGCATAAACGACTCGGAGAGCAGCTCTGTAGAATATCTTCTTTATTCTATCTACAACTATATTACACAACTATATACAGAGCTAAATGAGGTGTAAACGAAAATGCTGAACTGCTCTGAGTGTCTGCAGCTGCTCTTAGCAGCAACCTTATCTACAGAGATCACACACAGTCTCTCTCTAACACTCAGTCTCTCTCTCTCTCTCTCTCTCTCTCTCTCTCTCTTTGATGTGAGGTTGGAGCAGAATAAGTAGAGAGCAGAAACCGCCCCCTCCTCTCTGGAGAATCAGCAGAGAACATCAGCAGATTCTTGGATATTGGAGGGGTGAAATCTCCTCACTCACGGAGTGTTTGTTGTGGGGGAAGAAGGGAAAGGAGAATGTTAGCCGCTTTGAGACTCCTGAAGGGGAGTGATACAGCGGGATATCAAATCCAAACTACTACTCCTCCTCCTCCTCTTCTTCTTCTTCTTCAGTAAGTTGCAAGTAGCTAGGCAAGTTTAATTTCCCCTTCTGCTTTGTTTAAGTAGGTGGAACTGACAAGGCACCCTCCAAATGCAGTTTTAGCTGATGGGAGCTGCGGTCAACATCTTCTGAAGGGAAGGGACTATCCAGAGCAAGTTCTCCAGCTGTTTTTGGACTACAGTTCCCATCATCCCGGACCACTGGTCCTGCTAGCTAGGGATGATGGGAGTTGTAGTCCAAAAAAAGCAGAAGACCCAAGTTTGGGAAACCCTGATCAAGACCTTTGAAACAGTTTCTTCAGTAGGTTCATAAAACAGAGTCATCTGTGTAGAATGTGTAGGTGTGTTTTAAGATTACCATACACTTTCATAATTATTTGAACGTTTTAAATAGCTATTTTAAACTCCCTTCACTGATAATGTTATTGTTTTATTCTTTTGTAAACCACTTTGACATGTTGGCAAATTCAAAAAATCCACCAGGAATAAAATTTCACTTCCGAAAAAGAGGATCTGTCCAGGAAAAACCAGATGTATGGCAACCCTACTCATTGTTGTTTTCTGCTAACATAAGTGTTGTAACCTTAGATCAAGTGACAAAGGTTTTTGGTTGCAAATCTCCATTTTGAAGGGAGTTGCCTGTTTAGTCTTTCTCTGAAGACGACAAAGAACAGAAGGATGTAAATGGCTTTCTAAGAGTTGTCTAGCCTTAGGCAGGCTAAGGTAGGCTGGAATGGGGAGGAGAGACACGTTTTGATTTCTGGAGTTATCTTTTGTTTCTAAGATGCTGATCTTGTGTTGGACAGCCAAAGACAATGTATGGATATTTTGAATGTATCTTTGATGTTTATGTTCTGTTTTGAGTAGTCCTGCAAGTGCAAGTTAGAATAATATTTTTATGAATCTGGACAATGATTTCTTCCAAAAGGAGGATTCAGTTCTTATGTTTCCAGTCGCTTCAAAAGGTGCAATATTACTATCTGCAATACCTGCAACTTCTCTTTTGTGGAAACAGATTTTCATCTTGCAGTGGTTGGTGACAGGTGCCCACTTGCATAAGATAGCTGACTGTAAATATAAAGAGTTTCATGAACCAACCGCATGAGAAGTTGGGTGTCCGTAGTGCCTGGTCAAGAGACCAGATGAATTTTACCATGCACCTCCAGTCTGAAATGCAATAGTAATTAAAATGTGCTTCCATGTGTGGCTGGATGCTACAGATGACTTCTCCCCAGGGCTTCCGCATGTCTCCTTCCAGTTTACAAGTAGGTACCATATGGCTGGTAACAGTTCTCTGTAGTTAACCTTGTGTATTAAACCTTGTGTAACTGCTTATTAATAGGATTGCCTGTAACAGACCCACACCTATTGAATTTTTGCCCTTTCCACGGCTATTAAAGGCACAGAACTTCAATCACGATTAACCGTACTGCCAATGGAGTTTTCGCCAGGCAGGCAACCAACGCTAAGCTTGAAGTAATGTAACCATGTAATCAGCTATGAACTCTGATTACTTCAACTGCAATTAGGTGCTGCCACATCATCTCACAAATATCTACACAGCATGTTCATTATGTTCACCAGCGTAAGAAATCTCTGGCATATTGTCTGTAGGAGATTTCATAAAACATAGTCATATTTGCCTCCATCACATAAAGACAGCAGAATGACTATGTAATCTCAGGTACCATCAAAGCATTACACACTTCTCAGTATATTTGCTCATTTGCAATTTGTCTCGTGTGTGGGTGGCATATTGAATCTCCTGCTTTCCTTCTCAGAAATTCGGTGATAACTTGGCTATGATAGATGTAGTGTTGATATTAAGTTCACATGGGATTCAAGAGAAAACTATTTGTCCACCAGAGCAATTTGCCCAGTGTCTGGTCTTATAGATACCATCCCATTTTCCCCTATGGTTTCAGATGGGCACCACAATTTAAGAAGGATATTGACAAGCTGGAACATGTGCAGAGGAGGGAAACCAAGATGATCAAGGGTCTGGAAACTAAGCCTTATGAGGAACGGTTGAATAAGCTGGATATGTTTAGCCTAGAAAAGAAAAGATTAGGGGGAGATTAGATAGCCATCTTCCAATATCTCAAGGGCTGTCACATGGAAGATGGAGCAAGCTTGTTTCCCCCCCTGCTCTGGAGGGTAGGACTCAAACCAATGGCTTCAAGTTACAAGAAAAGAGATTTCGACTAAACATCAGGAATAACTTTCTGACAGTAGAAGCAGTTTGACAGTGAACGGTCTCCCTCAGTTGGTTGTGGACTCTCTTTCTTTGGAGGTATTTAAGCACAAAGCTGTATTAGTTGCACTTCTTCCTGTGATGGAATGCTCTCTGCTGTGTCTCGTGTTGCTTTTCAGTGCTGCGACTTGTGCATTTTGTGTCACTTCATTTGTATGATGTTTTTACGGATGTTGATAGGTGAGCTGTGTTGGGTTTGACGTGAGATAAGCAGAATACAAATTATTTGCAGACATAAAAAAAATAAAACTCTCTGGCTTGTCAAGAGAAGAAAAGAGCTGATGCAAATTCAGTGTCCAGCTTGTCTTGCAACCGGAGTAAAACCAGATCTTACAGCCAAAGGACTGAACGATCCATATAAATCATGGAGATGGCTCCTGTTTGTGATAGCAAGCTAATTTATTCATATCAGTCCCCTTTCTTTGCTTGTTCATGATGTTTATCAAACCAAGCCCATGTCTAAGTGTGAATCATGGCAGAGGACAAAATGCTTTATCAAAAGAGATGCCCAAGAATGGTCTGAACTAAGGTTCCTGTTAATCTTCAATTGAAATACTTTATTGTACAACTTGTACACAGTGAGATTACACGAGCACCCCCACTCAGCTCTCTTAGTCTTAATTCCCCTTGTTTACTGATGCACACCCACCAAACCCAAAAGTTAGTTGCCCTGTTGTTATATTTTCATTCAGCAGCCTAACAGCCCACGGATAGAAGCTGTTCTTTACCCTGTTGGTGCGACTAATCATGCTTCTATATCTTCTGCCTGAGGACAGGAGATCAAGAAAGTGCTGGCCAGGGTGTGAATCATCCCTGATAACTTTCCTCACTCTCCTGAGGCAATGTTCTTCCACTATTTCATCCAGCAGACTCACAGGACAGCCCATAATATCTTGTGCTGTATTCACCACCCTCTGTAGGCACTTCCTATCAGTTGATGTCAAACCAGCGTACCACACCGTGATGCAGTATGAAAGGACACTTTCTATTGTTGACCGGTAGAAGGAGATCATCAAATGTTGATTGACATCGTTCTTTCGCAATACTCTGAGGAGATGGAGTCTCTGTTGGGCTTTCTTAACCGCCTGGGTTGTATTGATTTTCCAAGTAAAGTCTTCACTGAGATAAACTCCTAGGAATTTAAAGGAAGAGACTATCTCCACACAGCCCTCGCTGATGTACAGCGGGGCTAGTTCTCCTCTCTTCCTCCGAAAGTCCAACACCATCTCCTGCTCTAGACTTCAGCCTTTTCATACCCAGAACCCACCTTTAACCCATTCCTTAATTTTTATCATATATCTGTCTGGTGGTAGTGCTGATGTTGCAACTCACATGACCTGGTAGTCTGTCCTGACTCAACCGTTGGTCTAGCGCATTCCTTGAAAGTGTTTGGTGGAATCTGAGTCCCATACCCACAGAGTCTTACCTTTCCACAACAACTTCAAACTCAGGTCTATTGTTTCTAAACTGAAGGGGAGAAAGCAGCAGTACTCACATTGCCCTCACATTCCTGCGCAGACACAGGGAAAGCCTCAAAGACAGTAGGGATATCAGTTTTGTTCCCAAATGAATATGGAACACCTTGAAATTTTAAAGCAAACACAAAGTGCAATTAGTAAGATATTAGTGTGATGAAAACAACACTTCAATACAAGCCGGAGGTTTCTGCCTTTAAAAAAAAACCCACACAACTACCCAACCTCAATATGGAGTGCAGTGTGATGCAATTGCAATTATAGTGCAAGGTATCTGAGCTTGCACATAGGACACAGGTGGCGCTGTGGGTTAAATCACAGAGCCTAGGACTTGCCGATCAGAAGGTCGGCGGTTCGAATCCCCGCAACAGGGTGAGCTCCCGTTGCTCAGTCCCTGCTCCTGCCAACCTAGTAGTTCGAAAGCACGTGCAAGTAGATAAATAGGTACCGCTCTGGCAGGAAGGTAAACGGCTCTGGTTCGCCAGAAGTGGTTTAGTCATGCTGGCCACATGACTCAGAAGCGGTACGCCGGCTCCCTCAGCCAATAATGTGAGATGAGCGCCGCAACCCCAGAGTCAGCCATGACTGGACCTAATGGTCAGGGGTCCCTTTACCTTATCTGAGCTTGCAGCCATCCACAACGAGCTATCATTACTATAGGGTGTTATCATGGCAGTTAAACATATATGACTTCTTCACAGAGTTGGAAGGTAAGCTCACTGGCGGCTGCTAGCAATAATAGCAACACTGCCTTTCAGAGACAATGTGTTTCTGACTACCAGATGTTGGGGATTAACAGTATGAGATGGATATTGCCGTCACGCCCTGCAGGCAAACCTCCTTGAGGCTTCTGTCTAGCCACTGCCAACAGAGCGGATGCTGGGCTAAATGGGCCATTGTTGCAGCCCAGCAAGGTACATAGATCCAAATGTTAAACCACAAATCCTATAAAACGGAGGCATCTGATTTAGATTTAATTTAGATTTCTCTTTTTAAAGCGTCTCAAAGAATATAATTTCTAGACAACAGTGCCACCCAGAGGCCAGCAAGTCACAAGTGTACCCCCCCAAAAGCTTATTTGACTAATTATCCTAAACAACAGTGCCACCCAGGGACCAATGACTTCCTAGCAGGTTTATATTAGTATATATTAGAAGAAATCTATATGAACTCCGAATAAAGCACAGTAGCCTAGTCTCCATCCTAAGTAGTCTGAACTGTAAGCAGCATGCAATTTGCATTGCACAGCAGTGCTGCTGCTGCTGCCAAGGGCTTTGCATTTGAAACATCCATACAAACATTGACAGCATGGCTTGTATCCAAAGTAGCACTCAGCCAGTTGTTGCATTAGCGGGAGGATTTCTGCTTGTGCAATGGAACTCCTCCCTCTACTCCCCCTGCACTCCCCTAAATCTGATCTGGAGGTTCCCCCAACTCTCCAGAGCTTATTTAGGGAGGGTGTGGGGGCTCACGTGGGGGGGGGGAGGAAGTTCCATTGCACAAGTGTAAATCCTTGTTCTAACGGAACAACTGCATGCTACTGCCCATTGTGGCTTAAAGAGCTGAAAAAGGCAATATATGTTGGCAAAAGAAATGAAGCAATGCAAATGTTTGCAAACGAATGTAAAATGACTAGAATTCTAGCGCTTCAAGAGCCATCATCATCATCATCATCATCATCATCATCATCATAATTTATTTATACCCCGCCCATCTGGCTGGGTTTCCCCAGCCACTCTGGGCGGCTCCCAACAGAGTATTAAAAACACAATTAAACATCAAACATTAAAAGCCTCCCTAAAAAGGGCTGCCTTCAGATGTCTTGTAAAAGTCAGATAGTTTTTTATTTCCTTGGCATCTGATGGGAAGGTACCGCTACTGAGAAGCCCCTCGGAGCTGGACCTCAGTGTTCGGGCTGAACGATGGGGGTGGAGATGCTCCGTCAGATCCATGCAGACCTTTTCCTGCTACATATTTTCCTAAAGGTGTTGTCACTTGGCCTCACACTGGGCTGCAGTCCGAACCAAGTACACTTAGTCGAAGTTCTAGTCCCATTGAACTGGATGAAACTGACTTCCAAGTGGACATGTACCGGATTGAGCAATAATGGGCCTATGAAACACCTCCCCGACCACACTTTTTTCAACAACATCCAACCCATTAAAAAAAATATATTTTATTGGGACTTCCGGGTTAGCGCCATCGCCGAATGGCGGACTCCCTCCGAGCTCCGGAGGGAGTCGGCTCGGCAGGGGCTGGGTCCTACCGCGCCGGCGACGCGGGGACCCTTAGAAACCACGGGAACGGATCCCGTGGACATGGTGACTCAGCTGGCACCGTTATCGCCCTCCCGGCTCGTGAAGGAGCCTTTTTAAAGGCTACGGATCGGGCGCCGGGGAGTGGCGTGGTGCTTTGAGTCCTCCGCTTCCCCTGCCGGGCGCAGCCGCATGCCATCCGGCGGAGAGCGCTGGCTTCTTCCAAAGGAAATTCGGACAATTGATCAACAACCCGTGAGTAATTGGGCAACCGGGCATAAAAGGAGGAAAAAAGAAATTTTTTTCCGGATTTGGCACGAGCGGGAGGGGATCCAAAAAAGGAAGTCAGTCCCCTCCCTGATTGTAAACATGCTAAAACAAGGACTGAGAAACCAAGATCTATTCAGAAGCTTATTGATGACAAAAATTATCAACTCCACGATGTGAATTATAAGAACTGTGCTGGAGGAGAGGAGTCGAGGGTGAGGAGAAAAAAGCACCCCCCCCCCTGGGAACCGGGGCGATTCGGATAGCCTGGCGAAGAGAGATGGAGATTTTGACAGCTGTCAAAGGAGCTGTCAAAACTGGAAAATATAAAGAGGACTTTGCTACAAGTTTTTTGCTGGTTAATTTTGTTACAATTTGATACAAATATGGATATAAACTGTCGGGGAAAAAGAAACAACAAATTGACTTTTGGATTAGAGGATACAAAGTTACTGTAATCCCTCTAGAGGGGTTTCGGGACATTACAAGTGTCGTATGTGGAAAACTACTCTGGGATATGCACAGGCCTTATCTCCTGGGAAAGCTGCAGAACTGAAATATTATTTTGTCTACAGAGGTGACCATAATACAATAGAATTTTCTATTGAAGCAAGAAAGGAACTGGACGTAAGTCTTTGTCCCTGAATAACAAACCTCTGTAGAGACATTAAATTTTGGAACAAGAATGTTTTGACAGCTGAACAAGACAGAAACCTGAGAAACCAAGAAATAAAAGAGCAAATGACTGAATACGACACGGAAAGAACAACGGGAGGAGCAACAAAAGATTAAAGGAAATTAAAGGCCTCTATTAGATTGGATTTTTGAAGCTAAACATCATTAAAACAACCAAATCTGAAGAAACCAACAAGATGGACTGAGAAAAATTTGGCTGTGGACTTAAGATCTCCAGGCCGACAACATACAGACAAATGGACATGGGGAATCAAAACCGGGGAAGGGAGGGGGAATCTTAGAATCCAAAGGCTTTGTAACCAACTTTTTGAACTTTTCTATATTTTCTATCTGATATTCTTTATAACTTTGATATTATATGTTTCTGTTTTTTCTTTTCTTAGAGAGGGGGAACTCGTGGAAGGAATGAGAGCTGATTTGGGGGGAAAATTTTGTTCTATTATAAGATGAGGAGTGATGTTAAGATGGTGTAAATTTAAATTGGTCTATGAGTAAAATATATTAGGTTTAAATTGGGGATGAGAACTTGTGGAACCAACTTAGGGAAAGGGGAATACAGTCGGGAGGGGAAGGAGGAAGTCCCAGAAAGAAGGTTATGAAAAGAAGGGTCTAAACTAGCCTCTCTTTTTCTTTCTTTTCTTTATCTTTCTTATTTTCTTATTCTGTTATTATTGGAAATTTTAATAAATATGATTATAAAAAAAAAATTTATTAAGGTGATTTCAATTAAGAGAAATAAAGTGATACAGGAAAAAAGAAGGAAAAGTGAGAGGAAGAGAAATAACAACAAAGATACATATAAAAACGAAAATACACACACACACACACACACACACAAAGCAATATACAATATTCCCATACGTTCTTGTATAAATTGGTATAGTTTTATTGTCCCAGTGCTTATGTAAATGCTAATAGCCTACTACATTTTGTATAAACTCATTCCAAATATTATCATATTTATCCATATGGAGTCTGTGACTGTAAGCAGTCCGTTCCTAAATTGTCAGTGATATCATATCAATCCATGGATTGAAGGGTATCATACCTTTATTTTTCCAATTCCTCAACACCCAGCCCTATAAACAGGTAGCGGGGAATCCCACAAAGTCACTGGACCATACTTAGAATTGTAAGAGTTGGAAGGGACCCAAGAGGACTTTCTAGTCTGACCCCCTGCAAGGCAGAAATCTCAACTCAAGTCTCCAGGCCATCTAACCTCTGCTTAAAAACCTCCAAGGATGGAGACTCCACCACTTTCCGGGGGAGTCACGGGAAGGATTGCAGCCCGAGACTTATAAACACCTGGATGGCTCAGTTGGTGAGAGCATGGTGCTGATAACGCCAAGGTTGCAGGTCCCCTGTATGTGACAGCTGCATATTTGGGTTGGACTAGATGATCCTCAGGGTCCCTTCCAACTCCACCATTCTATGAAACTGTTATCTGGATTTGCCACTGATCAGCGTGGGTGTAGCCAATTGGAGGCAGCTGCCCCGCAAATCAACACAAAACTGAGGTTGTGCTCCCGCTAACAAAGATCCTGGCTATGCCCATGCCCACCCAGATATGTTGGTTTTTTAAAAACACAGTTTCTCACCATATCTATGAGAAACCTCCCGACTCCTTTCCCGCTTTCCACGCCACTCTTTTTTATTTCATTAATAATAATTTTTAATAGTTTTCAATTACAATCCAATAACAGCCTCATTAGAACAATACCAATTTATAATACAATAATTCAGTGCTTTTTTTCCTGGGGGGACAGATACCCCTAAACATTTTGTGAATCCAAGTTTGCCCTCGTTGAGGGGCAGTAGTTCAATATGAGTAGGAAAATGAGAACACCCCTAAACATTTTTTATAGAAAAAAAGCACTGCAATTCTTAATACCAATCGTTCAAATACCTAATTATAATTCTTTTTTATTATTATTTTAAAGCCCTTTTCACTTAACAATAGGAAGGGAACCTACCCCAAACGATGCTGACATAAAAACCTTACTCATGTGCCAAGTTGGAAAAACGAAATTTTTTTAGTGTGTTTATCCCCCACCCTCTCGTCTTTCCCCACTGGATACCACATTGCCTTACAATGAACATAACCAAAAGACTACTTATTACTATGATGATGATGATGATGATGTATTGAATTTATATACCTATGCCCGGAGGTCTGAACCAGAAAAGAAAGAGATGAGAGAGAGAGAGAGATTGCACGTTCCTTTGTCATTCAGGAAAATCTTTAATAAAAATCATTTTAAAAACCCCACAGAGCTGAAGCGGACTCGAAAGCAGCCAGTTTGTCCTCCTAAACCATAGAGGCTGAGCTGCAGAGCGGCACCCGGAAGGAGCGCGCCGGAAGGGCCGCGCACGCGCGTTGTTGTTTCGCTCGCGTCCGTCGTGAGGAGAGACGCGAGGGGCGGCGAAGGTGTGCTGCGCGCGTGGGTTTGGGCGCCGAGACGTCCCTTCCGCGGGGCCCCGGTGCGCGCGATCCAAGGGGAAGCGATGGCGCAGGCGTTGAACCTCAACAACGAGGTGAGCGGAGGGGGAAGGCGCCCGGCGGGTTGAGGGTGACCCGTGGAGGAAATGCGCGCGGGGGGAGGGCCGCGAAACGGTGCCCTCGCCCAAGGGAGTCGAGGGCCGGAGCTCTGCTGAGTGAGGATAAGGGCCCTCCCAATACACGCCGCCTTCTGAGGGAGTCCTTGCGCGGGGTTCGACTGGATGACCCTTGGGGAACCCTTCCAGCTCCGTGAAGCTCATCCCACCTCTGGGCAGGAGACGTCGGATTACAGAGTTGGTCGAGGGACTTTTAATTATTGGCTTCGGCTGAATTTAAACCCCACTGGTTTACTACCCTTAGTAAAATAGAAAACAAAAGGTAAAAGACGTCTGGATGGTTAGGTTCAGTCACAAGCGACAGTAATAATAATAATAATGATAATAATAATAAATTTATTTATACCCCGCCCTCCCCAGCCAAGACCGGGCTCAGGGCGGCTAACAACCAATAATAAAAACAAGTTGATTAAAATACATTTTTTTTAAAAAAACAAGATTAATATACTATGGGGTTGCAGTGCTCATGTCGCTTTTCAGGGTGATGAGTGTTGCACCCCATAGCCCATGGGTAGGCAAACTAAGGCCCGGGGGCCGGATCCGGCCCAGTCGCCTTCTAAATCCGGCCCACGGACGGTCCGGGAATCAGCCTGTTTTTACATGAGTAGAATGTGTGCTTTTATTTAAAATGCATCTCTGGGTTATTTGTGGGGCATAGGAATTCATTCATTCAAAAAATATAGTCCGGCCCCCCACAAGGTCTGAGGGACAGTGGACCGGCCCCCTGCCGAAAAAGTTTGCTGACCCCTGATAGCCGAATTCAGCTGGACTTTACCATCCAGGGGTCCTTTACCTTTTTTACCTTTACCCTTATAGTATGTATTTTTCTGTTTTTATATTGTAAACTGTCCTGGGATCTAAGGTAAAGGACCCCTGGATGGTTAAGTCCAGTCAAAGGCAACAATGGGGTTGCGGCACTCATTTCGCTTTCAGCCCAAGGGAGCCGGTGTTTGTCCACAGGCAGCTTTCTGGGTCATGTGGCCAGCATGACTAAACCACTTCTGGCACAATGGAAGACTGTGGCGGAAACCAGAGCGCACGGAAACACCGTTTACCTTCCCGCCGCAGTGATACCTATTTATCTACTTTCTAACTGCTAGGTTGGCAGGATCTGGGACAGAGCAATGGGAGCTCACTGCCCCCAGGATTCGAACCGCTGACCTTCCTGATCAGCAAGCACAAGAGGCTCAGTGGTTTAGACCGCAGTGCCACCTGCTCCACTACTCTTAGTATCACAAGATTGTCACGAGAGCACTTGTGCTTTGCATTTCTGCTTTGCATTTCTGGTTTATCACTGCAACAGTTATTAACACTGGGCTTTGGTAAAGCAAATAATTAAATCAGACAGCGCCTATAGGACATCAAGCGACAGAGTAATTTGGCCACCATAAGGAAATTTTGTCCATGGTATGGTTATTTGCCACACAGCTGTTTTGACCTGTTGGCACCCTATCTGCAAAATGTAATAATTCCAAAATACAGACATGCTTTCAGTTATGCAAGATTGAATATACTGTACTGCCCTTGGCTGTACTTGAGAATCAGTTTCAAAAAATCCCACTGGAAAAACGTTTATTTCCATGTGGAGATGGCAGTATTGAGTCAGGGCTCATGTGCATACTGTATAAAGATTTGAGGAGTGAGGTGATTACCCCTCTACTATTGTCCATGCTGGGTCACTCAGCCATTGCTACTGTGTCCTTTCTTCTAGCTGATCAAGACAATCAGGTGACAGCAAAAACTGCAGTTTTTTTAGCAGGGGCAATTAGAATAAGATCCATTATTTTATTGTTGTTGTAAACCTCCAGAATGTATTTTGTATAGTTAAGTTTTTACCTCTATCTTCAGTTCATTTAATTTTATTGCTATGGCTAGTGGCTGAGGCAAATAAACATTCTTCTTCTTCAGGAGCTCTGCCTTGGCTGTTTTGGCTTTGTAGTGCTGCTGCAAAACTCCTGAGCTCGCTCAGTGTCTGTTGCCCTGCAGATATAGAGTTGGAAGGGATCAGGAGGGTCATCTAGTCCAACACTTTGGACAATGCAAGGATCTCTTTTGCCCAACATGGGGCACTAACCCACGAACCTAAGAGTCTCATGTTCTGCTGTCTGAGCTATCCCACACAACATTTCCCAGGTGCCTTTTCTTCCTCTTAGAACAGCTGCAGCCCCATGTCTCTTCATGTTTACCCTGCTAAGTGCACCAGTTAAGGGTGCAGGGAATTGCAGTATTGACTTTCCCTCTCACACCCGCCGAAGGGCCAATGTGTTAGGTCACATCCACAGCATACATTTAAAGCACTTTTCTAACACAGTCATGGCTGGAAACTGTAGTTTCTTAAGGGTGCTGACCTCACAGTCCTACTATTGCCAGCACCTTTAACAAACTATAGAGTTCTCCATGGCTGTTAAACTGGTATAAGAGCACTTTAAGTCTGCGGTGTGGGTATGGTCTTAGTCTTTTACAGCAAAAACAACCGAGTGTCTTGTCACACCTGAAAAAAATAATCAAATTTATTATAGCATACCTTTTTTGCAACTTTTAAAAATGCATGTTTATATTGATTACCGTATTTTTCGCTCTATAACACGCACGTAGTTTTTAGAGGAGGAAAATCCGTAGGCATGCCACCCGTAGGCATTCCCTCCATAACACGCACAGACATTTCCCCTTACTTTTTAGGAGGAAAAAAGTGAGTGTTATGGTGCAAAAAATACGGTAAATGACCTGTGGTCTGCAAAAGTTTACATTTAATACTCCTTATGTTGACCCAACATTTGGTTGAGACATTAACTTTGCCTTTCCTCCATTTTGTGCCTTTCTTTTCTCCTCCTTCCTTTCTTTCACACAAACCTGTCTTCATTATCTTCTTTTCATAGTTAGTTTTGTGTTTCACGTTCTCCCACATCCTCTCTTTCCCTGTTTCATAGTGTTGCTGTGCATTTTTTGTGCAGAAGTAAAAGAGCAATCCAGCTCCCTTCCCTGGGCGGCTCTGCTGAAAACATGAGTGGGCAGGCACTTCTGCCAGTGGTGGCCTTCCTGGTGGCAGCCAGCACAAGCCCGCAAAACAGGGAATTGCGGGAGTAGAGAAGGTGTGGAACTGGGCCTGATAAGGATTTGCTGGTTCAGCTACTGGTTGGGTCTCTATGCTGCACCAGCACGGATTGAGTGCAGTGAAAACTGGAAGCTTGTGGCCATAAGTGGTAGGGCTGCAGACACGTTGTTCTGCACTGCTGCTTCTGCTTGGGAGTTAGACTTGCTCCCTAAGGCTTACAAAATACTTAAGGACACCAATTGTTAAGGAGAAAGTTGGATTTCCTCATACATGTGCATCTCTTTTGTGATTGCATGGAACAGCATCATGTCCTTGACACCTGAAGAAGTAGGTCAATTTCTAAGACTGTAAATGATGAACTGCTCTGTCCTCTGGTGTCCCACTGTAGATCCAGTTAGATCCCTTGACATTCAATTCTTATGCTTCTCTTGTTTGACAACTTCCAGTGGGATCACTTTGTCAGTCTGTTACACCAGAAAACAAAGCAGGCGAAGTAAACTCTAGTTCATAAAAGCTTATTCCATAATAATTTTCTTAGGCTTTAAGGTATCACAGGATGCCTCCTTCTCTTTCATTGGGTGTTTGATATATTGGATACTTGCACCAAGTTTACCCTTGCTATCTTCTATGCTTTTTTAATGCTAGTTTTAATTGTTTGATAGTTGTCATGCTTTATTCTGATTTTAGTTGGGCTTTGTGTTTTTGTTTTTTGCTGTTTTTATTGTGAATTGTATTTTCTATTTTAGATTTAGATCTGACACACTTGCAAGTGTTAAAGAATACAAGAAGTGGTAGAAAATGTTTGAGGTTACAAAAGGGATAATATGTTCCATCAATACATTTAATTTTGCGGTTGTTTGAATATCAGACTTCGAATTTAACACTGGTTTATACTATATATATATATATATATATATATATATATATATATATATATATATTTGCTTTCGTATATATATATATATATATATATATATATATATATATATATATATATTACTACACACTATACTTAATCTGCTTCTCCCTGCTGTCCAGTTTGATCATGCAGCACTACAGCTGCAGTTTGTTGTGAGTTCCCTTCTTTTCATATCCATGCAAAGCACTTTTGCATTGGAGATAGCTGTTATTGGGTAAGAACTGCATGAGTGTCTGTTGCTGACTAGGAATCGGGAGTAGGGACAAATACCTATTATTTTATTCAATTTCTAAATTGCCCTTCATAATCAGTTACGTTCCCAGGGCTGTTTACAAAACCAACGTCAAATTATTAAAACAATGATGTTCAACCAACAGTTATATTTTATTCAGAAGAGCAGGACATCGCTCGTAATCCCTTCTCAAATTAGCTCCCCCAAAAGATCTGGGTGAAGAGGTAAGTCACCAGCTGGGTGCCAATAATGATGTCACCAGTCATACCTCCAAATGAAGTTTCATAGACAAGATGCCAACACAGAGAAGGCCCTATCTCATGCCACTGTCACATGAGCAGAGTTAAGAACAATGTGTCCTGCAGATCTTAATGTACAGGCAGGATAATATAGGGATATGTAACTACAAGTGAAGAAGCAATGGTGCTGTATGTGTTTGAATATTATTGGTCTGATTCAAGTCTCTGAACCGTTCGGAAAAGAAAAATAACCTGTTCATACATTGGTATGAAGCAGGCTTCATTTAAGGTTAGTGTTGGAGCAGGGAATGATCCCAATTTGCAATTATGCTTGCAATCTGGAAACAGCCTTTTCCCAGAGACCTAAACAATCAGCGATGCATCGTTAATTTGTATAATAGAATTTTGTTTCTTCCCGTCATGACTTTTTGGCAGAGAATAATCTAAAAGAAAAAATTAAGATGAAATGGTAACATATTTAAAAATATACTTGTAAAATAGCTTTATGTGCAAATTATATTTGAAAATGTTGCTAGGTGGCAGCACAAAATAAGTAATAAGCTCCTCTTAACCCCCACCCCTGCACTGCTTGTACAAATTCTCTTGCAAATGTGCTTAATTTACAAACTGATTAATTTAAAGCCTTAAATATATGTACTGTTCCAAACAGAATTGTGAGATGTATTCTTTTAGGACAGAATCCCCCGGCCCTAAATTTATGTATACATTTTTAATGGCACTTGGGCATTTGGGGTGAAACTTCAGGACTTCATTCTGCTTTCCTTTAGATGGAGCATAGCAAAGCCCTCTCACCTATTTTGCAAGGAATTTGCTCTAGTGGAGTAAATACTTGTTGGCTTTTTGCAGTATGGTAGCGCTGCAGAGAGCTTGCTGGGGAGACCTTGCATTAAAAAGGGACTCAAAAATAACTTAAAGAAGGTTTTAATAAGAAAAACAAAAACTCCATTTACACTAAATACATCAACAAACCAACATGACCCAACCACCAACCCATCCCCCAGAGTAATGGGAGAGCTAGGTGCTGCTCCTTATATACTCTACCCAATTGCTGACATAGTTTAATCAGTACAACTCAGCAGCACCTGCTATGTTTCACAGCTGTAAAGCTGGGTCTCGTTAGTTTGCTCTGGCCCTTGCTCCGGCCCCTTAAAGACACACACATCGAGTGGAACAATGATGAACCTTTACATGTAAAGAAACCATTAAACATTACTACTGCTTTGTTTCTCCCATTGCATCTATTATATTTAAGACCACATACGGTAACACCTGAAAGACCTACATTGGCTCCCAGTATGTTTTCAAGCACAATTCAAAGTGTTGGTGCTGACCTTTAAAGCCTAAATGGCCTCGGCCCAGGATACCTAAAGGAGCGTCTCTACCCCCATCATTCTGCCTGGGCGCTGAGGTCCAGCGCCGAGGGCCTTCTGGTGGTTCCCTCGCTGCGAAAAGTGAGGTTACAGGAAACCAGGAAGGGGGCCTTCTCGGTACTGGTGCCTGCCCTGTGGAACACCCTCCCATCAGATGTTAAGCAAATAAACAACTATCTGACTTTTAGAAGACATCCGAAGGCAGCCCTGTTTAGGGAAGTTTTTAATGCAGGGGTAGGCAACCTAAGGCCCAGGGGCCGGATGCGGCCCATTTGCCTTCTCAGTCTGGCCCGCAGACAGTCTGGGAATCAGCATGTTTTTATATGAGTAGAATGTGTGCTTTTATTTAAATGGGTTATTAGTGGGGCATAGGAATTCATTCATTATTTTTTTTCAAAATATAGTCTGGCCCACCACATGGTCTGAGGGACGGTGGGTTGCTGACCCCTGTTTTAATGTTTGATATTGTCGCTTTTTTATTATTAATATTCTGTTGGGAACTGCCCAGATGGGCGGGGTATAAATAATAAATAATAATAATAATTTTAGTGAATCAAGTGGAATTGTAAGCTAGGTGAATCAAAACAATTTGTGTATATTGTTCAGTGGGGCTTATACTGTTGGAAATATATTTAGGACAGTATCTATTGGTCTAGTTTACATGTGCATAAGCAGGAAGGGTCACATGTCACACAAAATTATAGCTTTGTGAGGCATGCATTAGCAGGAACAAAGTATTGATAACTTAAAATTTGTGCCCTCTCTTCTCCTCTTCCTTCCCTGCAGCTGCAACAAGTTCTACAGCAGTTCCCTCCCCCCGCTTTCCCGGAATCCTGGATTGTCATGTTATCCAGACCAAGGATCATACTTTATAACAAACTTGGGTAGGTTTTAAATCAAGCCAATGTCCAACTGTGGTTTCTGAAGCTCACTTATTTAACTTATAGTTTGATAGAAAGCACGATCCTTGGTCTGGACAACACACGAAGTTGATTTGGTAATGGAAAGCAAAACTTTAAAGCTACCCAGCATGTCCACCCAGCTGCAAGGAGGAGAAGTGGGAAGGATGGTGGTTTCTTCCTGCTCATGCAAATCCCAGAATACCATTTCTAGGCTCTAGAAATCAAATCTTTAAAGTAGGTTTAGAACTGAAAGGTCATTTCCTAGCCCTTATGGGTTGTAGCTTGCAAAAGAGGTCTGGAACTACGATGGCCAAAATACTCACAGGTCTGAAGTATAGAATGAAAGAGTAACAGAAACCTGGATTTCACGAAACTTTGAAGTGCTATAAAATTAAAACCGTTTGAGATAGAGGGGAAATATTTAAGGGGGTTTCTTTCAACCATAAGGGAAGGGTGTACACCAAGTTTCATCAAAACCCAAGACGGTGGGTGGCATGACCACGTTGAACTGACGTGGAATGACCTGGAGAGTAGCTGGCCTCAAACTTCACACACACACACTTCCCTCTGCCCAGAAATAGGCTGATTTTTTCCCTTTAATTTCTAAGGATAAGAATGATGAGCTAAATTTAGACTATTATAGTAAGTTGATAATTCTACACATCTACCAAGTATCTGCTTCATAGAACTTTGTCAGTGTGTGCTAGAAGGCATTGGCAGACTGTATTCAATTCAATTTAGTCTTTTTGTCCAAAGGCATGAATGTGTAGATTGTTAAGAAACAAACCATTCTTAGGTTGCCCTAAGCCTTTCTTCATCCTTTGAGAATACGTGTAACAAGTTTGTCTCTTGTTTAAAATAGTTTAATATTCTCTAGCAAGTTCTTTAGTAAGAATTTCCTGTGATGGATTGAGTTCTGCTGAAAAAAAATCTCTTGACATTCTTTCGGACCATGTCAGTGTTCTCAGCAACCATTCCGATAAAGCTTATGAAATTTCCAAGCTCAGTCTCTGAGATAGAATTTAGAAGAAGATTTTCCCCCTAGGATCTCTTCCAGCAGCTATTATTCAAGTTTTGAGTTGCCACATCATCAGTTGCAGAACATTAAAGGCATACTGTGACCAGCAGATTCAAGCACATTTGCTTGCAGCAGATTATGAAGAAATTAAAAATGCAAAAGCAGCCTGCGTACTTGTTGCAAACTGAGCAGTATTAAATGAATATAGATGAAAATGAGATTTTGCCTCCCCCTTCTGCTCAGAGTGGTTTGTGTGAAGTGCATTTGGTTGGGCCACGTAGGCTAGTTAGAGGTTGCCAGAAATAAAACATGTGGCTGCTTACTTGAGCTGGTGCGTAATAAAAAAATTGCAAGCTCAGTCATGGGAGCTTGCTGTAGACTATATTTAAAGGAGCTGTAGCATAGCTGTGATGAAAACACTGACTGGTTAACTGGTAAAGCTACAGGTGTCTAAAAGAGATATGAATTGTACCAGGTGACTTTTAATCAGAACTGATCATATTAGTTATTGCACATGACATCCCTTCATTTTCAGTCATTGAACTTTTGAACACATCATTCATTTTTCTTTGTAATTGGGATGAGGCTGTTTTTTGTGTGTCTAAACTCTGAATGTCATTCCTAAACCTGAACAATCACATTGTGTATAACTGAAACTCTGATGCGTACAATTCAATTTAATTTGGTGTTTTTCCAGTATACGAAGGGAAGATGCAGGGTTCCTCCCCCCCAGTCCACTTCTCAGTCTCTCTTCTGATTCAGTGACCCCTACTGCAGGCAACACATCACAAAAGACACCCTCCTGAACCTCCTTAGTAGAAATATGGCAACTTTTGCCTGCCTTCTCCTCGCCAGGCTCTGCAGTTTGTTTCATTTGTTTTTTCATGGTTCCCTGCTCCAGTTCTGCTGGCGAAGGTTTTGCAGTATATGGTGGTTAGAATTCTTTTTGTTTAACTTTCTGGTCCTGTCAAAAACAAGAGAGACACAAACCACAGCTTACACTCTCTTGGTGTAAACACTAGTTTGAACCACTGAGTTTATGTATCTTAGGAGCTGTGACCCTGAGCTACAAGGATCTCTTCTTTCGGCTTAAATGGAGCTACATGCTCAGTAGGTCATCCTCAGTTGTGTCCTGCTTGGCTGTGCTTTTCTTTAATCCACAGCAAATATTGACCACAGTCCCAACCATGACACTCTGCACATGTCTAGAGACCCCCTTGCCACTTACTGTTCCCAGGCTCCACAAGTAAATTGGGGCATTAAATGGGACATTCTGCCCCCCACTATACTTCCCCAGCTCTGTATCCATCTCTCCATCTCCCCCCCCCCCCCGCAACTCACCATAAACTAACAAGGAAAAGGAATAAATTAGTTTGGAATTCTCTGCCATGCATTTGTCTGATTGTCCTTTGCTTTAGAAACACTTTCCTGTTTGGTTTAGGTTGCCCTGGGGAAGATAAAACAACTAAAATTCTAATTATCATGATGATGATGATAACAACTTGACCTCATTCATTGCTCTCTCAGCACCACACTCTACCCATGTACAGTGTGGGGATAATCATGCCAGCATATCTTTTTATGTTTGGAGCATTTGAAATGTGCCATTTAAATGCCTTCTTTACATGAAGCTAGTTTAACCAGGCCTTTGGCTTATTAATATTCTACAGCCTTTTGTGTTTGCAGGTGGGTGGTTACTATTTTGTTGCTTCCATTTTGACTATTTATTTGTGCCTTAAAGGGCAGTATATAAATCAAACAAACAAATACATGTGGGAATGTTGTAATAATATGTAATTTATCATTTGAAAAGAATGTGAAGTGTGACATTGGTTCTTGGTATCTTTCTTCAATGTTCCTTCCACATTAACAGGGATTTTGTCAGTCTTCAAGATATTTTTGAACAAGTTGGCAAACAGTGCTGTTGATAGTACCAGCTAGGTTCACAAGTAAAAACTTTTGATTTTTGTGACTTGGCAAATAAGATTTAACATCCAGGTCACTCCATTCCCGTTTTATATTTCCTGTCATTTTAGGAGTGTCAGCTGTTACAAGTTTTGGTTATGAGACCATGTATTTGGCATAAGAAAAAAACATTATTTCTTGCAGCAACTCCATGATAGATGGTGGAAAATAGGTGGCCAGTATTAAGTATGCAAGGAATGCCAATTGCCAGAAATGGTTGGGAGGAATAATGGTGTACACTACCCTAGAATGAGGTATATCTGCAATTGTGAACACACGTATGCCACGCTGCAAGAGTCATTATCGAACTTATGGATGATGGATATTTCCTTCCCAGTCTTGGTTCCTTTTTGACATTTAAAGAGAGTACAGAGTGGAGAACCAGTGGATGTGGAGAAGAGGTGCTTGAAACCTTTCTGATCATTACAGTATTTATTGATTCAGATGGGGGAAAGCTACACAGAGGAAAGGGTTGCAGGGGATAAGCTTTGGTGGGAACAGGTGTAATTCTACTTTGTATATCAGAGCCAAGCACCAAACTGGAAATCCTTTGTTGGGCACTGATATTTAGTTACAATCTTAGTTCTTTTTTTCTTTTTCTTATTTTTTTAAAGAAAGCAACCACAGCAGGTAATGGATTAGTATCCATACCAAATTAGTTGCACTTAAATTCTCTTTGCAGTCATTGGGACAAATTGCTCATTACTTAAGTCAAATTGATTTCAGTTCATTAACTTTTTGCTCTACAGTTTTCTAGTGCATTTCTTTTTGTCTGTAGCTTTCTCTCACTGTGATGATTATGCTAATTTGTAAGTGATTATACTGACTTCCATATTATAATCCAAATAAGTTTAGCTAAGTGAAGCAATTTAGTCTATATTTGGTCTTTGTATTCCATCCAAATTGGATTGGTGGCTTATCATATTTGAATTAAGGCAAGCCATGAGAATAAAGCAAAGAAGAATCCAACAAGTTTGAAAGGGAACTTATAGGTTACTGCCAATTTAAGAGAACTGTGGCCATAGCATGTGTGTTCTATATAAAGCTTGCTACAGCTGTTTTCATGTCAGTTAAGGAGGCCTGAAAAAGGGGCTAGAATCTAAAATTCAGAAAACATCATTCTCTTAGAACTGACCATTCATAAATCTTTATTTTATTTATTTATTTATTTTGCAAAATGATTTAATCTGCTAAAATATATCTACTACTCATTTAAGTGTAGGTATTCCTTTGTATATAATTTTAAGTTTGCAATTCCTACAATTGTGGCAGCAGTTTGAGGGAGCACTGCTGCCAAGTTTATCTGTGTACATTTCTTTATTCAACACTCTCTTCATGCAGGAATGTTGAACAGTAGAAGAAATATTGTTTTACAAAAATTCCACAAAGTAGACAGACATTTTGTAAGGAAATACTCCTCACCTCCTTCTTAGTTTTTCAAGCATTTTTTTCCGATTGAAGGAGGGAAATCTGCTTGTAATTGAAATCACACACCCGCATCCATCTCGTACCCTAATTTATGTCACAAGTCACTGGTTATTAGTCTCTGTTTTCTAATGGTTCCACAGACCAACTTGGAAAGCAGGTGCAAAATTTGATGCTTGCTTGAGTAGCAGTTGTTCTTGGGGAAAGCAGGTGAGCGGCTGCATCTGTCTTTCATCACCACCACCACCTTTCAACATGAAAAAGCATGTTGCTGTCAAAAGATGTGTCTGGCATCATCAAACCTCTCCCTAGGGGCCAGTGAAGCCGAGGATGCTGGCAAGACAAAGCTGTTTTAAGACTGAAGATTGCTATCAGTCCCAAGGCAAAGTGTCTGCCAGTTGCAATTTGCAAGATGCTTAAGGAAGAGTGCATAATACTGGGTACAGTGCTCTTAACAAGATTGCCCAGGTAAGGATGTCCAGGGGGAAGAGGAAGGGAGTGAGGCTTAGCCTGGGGGAACAACGCAGGGCAACTTGAGTGAGAGATAAGTTTTACTTTACCTGATGCCAGATCACTTATTTATTTCACCAGTTTATCTTGCTCTACAGCCAAAAAACAAACAAAAAAACCAGCCCACCCCATTGTTGTTTAGTCATTTCGTTTCGTGACCCCATGGACCAGAGCATGCCAGGCACTCCTGTCTTCTGCTGCCTCCCTCAAACTCATGCTGGTAGCTTCGAGAACACTGTCCAACCATCTCGTCCTCTGTCATCCCCTTCTCCCATTCCTATAGTGGTTTACAAATTGTCATTGAGAAGCTAGTCCCAACCCTCAGGCTCACAACATAGGAGACACAACATGAAAGGAGAATGGACAGGAGGGGAGTAGGAAAAAATGGGCTCAGGCACAAATTCTTAGTTGCAGAGATCTTGTGGTGAATTGCAGGAAGGGAAAAATTCAAAGAGGAAGACAAAATTTGCCAGTCTTACGAGAAGCCACTCTCACATCCTGATGCAAAGGCTGTTAAGGGGCGAATTTACACTGATTGCTGATCGTAGCCACTGCCATGTGCAAAATTAAGCTTTGTGCATGACGTTGAAGACACTTGAAAAAGTGACCTTGGCCAACAACATTCAGCAGTTGGATGGTCACCGAGTGCTGGTGTCTTGTGGGCTCAGTGGTCATATGCCTTGAAACGAACAGAATTGAGGTGCGATAGGAATGGTGTCCCACTGAATGGCTTCCAAGTTAACATTGTTAGAATCATAGTCAAACCTGCATTTTAAGTTGTTTTATAGATGTATATTCTAAGATGTATATATCTAAGTGATTTAATAGTGTCCTTTGGCTTTTACTATAAATTCAGTGTCAGTTTTTCTTGACTCTTTTTTACTACTTGGGTGTTCAAGAACAGAATGTAGCTCTCATCCTAACACAGGTTGGTGTTAATGTTTTCATACTTTGACCTACCCACGGTGATATGCTTTAAGCTATAGATTTGTACTGTTCATGAGAGCTCTTTCCCCTTTTGGTCAGACTTTCCTATGAATGTTCTTAAATTCTTGGCTGTGGGTTCGCTTAGGTTGGACCCCTTCTCTCTCTTCAGATTTAAAGCAAGCCCCCAAAGTAGCCAAGCATAACATTTTATTCTAATGCAATACATCTTTCCAATATTTGCCACCCCTTACAAGGTCTTTACAATGTATAATCTTTGGCTGTGATCCAGCGAGTCCTTTTAATACACCCTCTTAGCATTCCATCACCCTCCACAATCTCTAAAGCATGCCTTAAACTTCTCTGCAGTTTGTTAGTTGACTAGGCTCTGCTAGATTTTTTTCTTTCTTAAACTCCCTGCACCACAGTTGTCATGAGTGGAATAATCAGATGCTTGGGATTCCATTGGGTGTAGGAAAGGAAGCAAGGAAGTGTATTTGATTAACATTCTCAAGTAAGTTGAATCTGTAAGCCTTCTCAAAGTCGGGTTTATTTTGGCTGCATGGGAAAACATGATTACAGTTGAGTAATTACGTGAGAGTCAAATGAAGTGATATTTGAAAATGACGCAAGAATGACCTACACTTGTGAATTTGCTAGAGGAGGCATGGTGGACACATGGACCACAGAAGTGCTGCCATTCCAATTTCCAAGTTTAGAACATGAATCCCCATGTCCTTTTTCTTCATTCTCATCTGGCTCTAATCCAGTTCAAACCTTACCTTGCATGATGCTGCCCTTCCTCTTCCCTCCCCCTGCGATTCTCTGAAATTGCTATGTTAACCATCTTTAAGTATCTTCAGTTCCAAGCACGGATTTCCCAACCATCTGCTACATATTTCCCCATACCCAGGTCAATATCTTGCATTGTTAAGAAAATAATATTTACATTAGAAATATTAATGTTTACATTTCAAAGCACTGCGGTCTGCGCAGACATCCCAAGCCAATGTGTTCCCACCATGTGCACAGTTGATATCTATTTGCTTTTGCACTTTACCAGCCCCCTTGGATGAATGGGTCCTGGCTTTTGCCCCAAACCACACAACAAAGGAAATTGCATGTAAGTGAAGAAGTAAACACTTGTTATATCAGCCTAGTGATACAGACTCAGTAGCTAGGAAAGCGCTCTTACAAAGGCAGAAGAGCAGCAACGAAAAATTCAGTCCGACAGCAAAGGCCAAGGTTACTGGCAAGAGCTCCAAGACTTCAGGGGAGCTGCTATGTTGTTTCAGTAAATTTTCCTGTCTCTCTGCCAAGCTTTTAAGCAGGGAGAAGAGGCAGATGAGTAATGAAGTCCATAGACAATTACCGTATTTTTCCGTGTATTGGACAAGGTTTTTTGACTCAAAGATTACGTCAAAAAACGGGGGTCGTCCAATACACGCATAGTGGCATAGGGGGAGAAGCGGTGCGCCACCAGCCAGCTCATTGGTGAGAGCGCAAATCCCCTGATGCCGCTGCGTGTGGTGGGCGCTCCCTGGATCGTTTCCCGCACAGCGGCATCAGAGGAGGTTGTGCTCCCGGAAGCGCAACTTGCCCCAATGCTGCTGCACGTGGGAAACGATCTAAAGAGTGTTTCTTGCCTGCAGCTGCATGGGGGGAGAGGCTCAACAACTTTGGGCCATCTCCTCTCATTTCCCTAAAATGGAGTCCCCCAATACAGTATTTCCAGAACTCTGAGGGCAATGGTAGGATCTGCCGAAGCTGGTTGGTTTGCCAGACACATTCTAGTCCCTTCACATTTTCTGTCCGGCCACCAGACACCCTAGTCATTGCATGTAAGGTTATGTATTGCACAAAAAGGCCAGCTGTTCAGCTGTCACAGCATCGCTGACGTGCCTGAGCTCACAATGATTCAGGAGGCATATACATGCGCGGTTAACAGTAGGTAAGCCCTCTCGCATAGAAAAGGGAGAGTCTTTGGCTCCTTTCCCTTCTGCTATTTCCTGCAGTTTGGTGAGCACAAATAGGTCTTGCAGTTACAGAATCATACAATTGTATTCATACAATTTTCACTGTATTCATGCTGCTAACCCAGAAGTGGCTTCAGCTGACACCCCACCGAAACCAGTGAAATGCTCTTTGAGCCAGTCTTTGGCATCTAAATGCAAGGTCAGATCTAATAGCTCTGTCAGGGTGTGGGAAATCCCAGTAATTTAGTAAACTGCTCTTCCAGAGAACTCTGCCTCCATCTTGTCTGGATTGGGCGTCACTTTATTACCTTTTCTCTCATTGCGGATCCAAACACGTGTTCAGAAGATTAATACCCTGATTAAAAAGGAAAATGTAGATGTTGGAAGCTTATTGGTTGAAATAAGCTTGCTGGAGACATGGGACAGCAGCTGATTTTTCCACATTATACTGATTTGGATTAATGTGCCAAATCAGTATAAGATAACATGTCCATATGTTCTTACGCCACAGGGTGTGTCCTCTTTCTTGCATTCATGGCCAGCAGTTAGTTGACCTTTGGTTAAATGGGTTCCTAAAAATATACTATGTCTCCACACATAGTCCTGGAAAGAATAAATTAAATATTGGATAGGAAGTTAAAAATATATGTTTGAGTACGTAATGATCTGTGATTCTCTAAATTGTGGGCCTTGCCTGTGCCTGGTTGTTGTTGTTTTTTATTATAGCTTGTGAACTTTTCATCTATATCAGCTAACGTATCCATGGAAGTAGGTGGGTTTGCCGTCAGTTTGCCAGATCTGTGACAGGCAAGAATGGAACCTGTGCAGCTATTACTGCTAGGGAGAATGTATTAACAGCTGCAGACATGTCAAAATCCAAGGCACAGTCCCTTGTTGGGGAGCAATGTTGTAGTGACAAGTCAGATGTACAAGTCTGAGCACCTGATTCCTTAGGAGAACGTTGGAAATCTGGTGGGAACAGGTTGGATGGGCAGGTGCAGGATAGAAGATGGGCCTTGTTTGGCCCTGAAGTTTTGGCAGAGAAACATTTATATAGGGTGGCCAAAAACAACTGATGGGAACCCCACGTTTAGTTTGAGTACTTGTTACTTATAAACTCCATTTCCATATCCGTACTTAAAAGAGTGGCCTAGCGAGTTCCGATTAAAATGTTTTTATTTTTTACATCAGAGTTTATTTTAAGTTGTGTGCGCTGAGCCTTTTTCCTTATAAACACTATCAGGGATAATATTTATGGACAATCACTTGCTATTACAGGCATCGTTTATTTAAATTTTGACTCTGCAGAAGTGTTTTTGCAAGCCAGTGCTTCCTGTTTGCACGGTAGTAAGATGGAACCGTAGCATGACATGGTCACTCTGGCCAAATTTCTAATTCCTGACCCAATTGGTTTCAGATATGCAAACACTTTTACCTTGCAGTAAACTGTTTTTAAAGGGTTTTAGTTTTAGTATCATTTTACATCAATATTTGTTCCACATGGGGTGCATTTTCCCAGAGGGAGGCTGTCTTTTTGGAGACTGTCACAAGGAAAAAGAAAACAAGCCTTGCAAATTATCTTGACTCCTTTTCCCCCCAACCTTAAATAAGAGGTCAGGCTGATGGTTTGGAATTGGCTGTTACACTTATACTTCCCACTACCAAACAAATAGGAAGTGTCTACAGAGTCAGAATTTGAATAATAAACTACCCCTCCCATAGCAAGTAATATTAATAAATATTTTCTCAGGTCTTAGGGTAGGAAATAGTGACATTTTACTTGTTTTTTATTAAATTTCTAGCCTGCTTTTCCAAGGACAGCAAGCAGTACAGTTTACAATTTAAGGCAATGCAATTTAAAATAAAAACAAAAACATTTAGAGCATCTAAAAACATTTGAAAGCAATACAATTTAAAATAAAAGCTATTTTAAAAAATGTAGAGCATCTAAAAACATTTTAGAGCCATCACGTATCTTCATAGTTGCTAATTTCAAGGTTGCCATGGTCAGTAGTATCTCATCCAATACCTGGCTAGAAATAGATTTTTTTTTATTTTCTCCTGAAAGTCAGCAATGAGGGAGGCAGAAGCAGCTCTCCAGGGAGGGCATTCCACAAATGGAAGCAGCCCCTTACCCAGTCCCTGGTCAATGCCAACTGGGCAGCAGCTACAGGTAGCACTACCAACTGGGCCTCCTACACCCGGAGGTCTCAGGGCGGTTCACAGGAAAAAATCAGAATATAAAACCACAAAATGTATAATAAAAATAAAAACAACAACCCAGTAACCCCGCAACACACACAAAACCACATTTTAAAAGGGCGTAAGATGTCAATCAAAGTAAGCCAAGGCCCGGTTAAAAAGGAATGTTTTTGCCTGGTGCCTAAAGGTGTATAATGAAGGCGCCAGGCAAACTTCCCCGGGGAGAGCATTCCACAGACAGGGAGCCACTGCAGAGAAGGCCCGTTCTTGTGTTGCTACCTTCTGGACCTCTTGCTTGCATTTGTAGCTGATACTGTAGTGCGGGAAACTTTGTTGTACTACTAGCTCCCCACCCCTCAGACGGTTGTAGCGTAAATCCCTCACTTCTGTCCTTGTTAACAAATGACCCTTTAACTCTATTGAAAACAGGTGCCACTTTCAAAGTGGCATTTTTTACTTCATTGGATATTTCATTGTGGTCATATAATAAATGGGAAGTCGTTTGACATTATTTGACTATCAGTTAACTGATGTACCAGTTTTCTGAAAGCCACTTGCTTCTCACAGAGGCCTTCCCTATCTTCCCGGAGAAAGATAGAAATGAACTCCTTGTTCTGCTTCTCCCTACAGAATTGGCACCAGCAGCTCTCCAGGCAAGTAAATAGAAATACGGAGTAAGCTGAAAGGGCTACTTTAAAATGCGTTCCAAGTTCCTTTCTAGCGTTGAGTCTGTGAAGTAGGCTTCAAAAAACACCGTCATATCGAAATCGGCTTTGATCATAGTGGAATTAAATTAGATACACACGCGCATTCGCACATTGCCACATAGCAGCTTTTCACTGAGTTGGATCCAAACTTACGTTTTTGTGAATGGAAGAGCTTCCATTTGTGTACTTTTGATCCAGCAGAGGGCTCCTATTAATGGAAGGGGAGGGAGAGGCAGTATTTACCAATCCTCCTTACCTCGAGGGTGTGAGGCGCTATAGGAGAAATTGGCATGTCACCTCCGTTCATCCATCAGTGAGAACAAAGTCTAGATCTGGTGGTGTTCTCTGGTTAGAATTTAGTGTTCATATACAGTCGTACCTTGAAAGCCAAACAGAATCCGTTCCAGAAGTCCATTTGACTTCCAAAACATTCAGTAACCAAGGCTCAGCTTCTGATTGGCTGCAGGAGCTTCCTGCAGCCAATCGGAAACTGTGCCGGACGTTCGGCTTCCAAAGAAGTTCAGAAACCGGAACACTCACTTCCGGCTTTCGATTGTTCGGGAGCCGAAATATTAAGCAACTAAAGCCATTCAAGATCCAAGGTACAACTACCACATTTCAGGTTCTCAAAGCAATTGACATGACCTCAGCTATGGCACCATTGTAAGAGAGGCTAGTGTTGCTATTTTTGGTTATTAAACATACTTTAAATAACTTGGGTAGGCTAGCATTCTATTTTTAACTTTGGGGTGTGGTGATTTCTGTCTTATTTATATGGGTTGCTTTTTTTAAGGAGTTAACCCTGTCTTTGTGCTTCATTTTGGTTTTTTTACCTATTTATTGCATGCTTACCTCATGTTGTAGGACATCATGGAAGTGCTGTAGGAATTTATAGGGTTGCCTAGAAATGTTTGATCTAAGATAAAATTTGGGTTCTTCTTGAATGTCAGTGCCCATTTAGTCCATTCACTGCACCAGAAAACAGTCTATTTCTCTGTGAAATTGAATTTGAAAGAGTGTTTTACCAAAGAATGAGTCAGGTTTGCATTAACATCATCTAAAATTAAAACATTCATGTGGTTAACTGAAGGAAGTCTTGTTCTGTAGAAGGCTTAGAAGAAAGTACAGGTGTTTTGTGGTAGTGTGAGTACATAAATGAACATGTAACACAAATAAGCTGTCTTCACCTATAGCCAAGCCTAGGTCTAAGAAAATTAAACATGACTGCATAGGAATGTCCTGGCTATTTCATGGCTTGTTTCTTTTCAGAACTCAGACATGTTTTGAGACTTGGTTTGTTCCTCAACTGGCTGGCTGTTTTTGGAAGCAGTTTTGACTTTTAGCAGAAAAACTGAATTCAGTCTTTTGTTAAGCAAGGGAGCTAACTATGCTCAAAGCTGTTTGTAAACTTTTGAGTGTTTATTCAAAATATGCTATTGATGGTGGTTGTTTTTTTACAACGCATTTTCTTTCCCCCGAAAAAACAGGTTGTGAAGATGAGAAAAGAAGTGAGGAAAGTCAGAGTGCTGACAATTCGCAAACTAACTAGACATATTGCAAAACTGAAGGCAAAAAAGTAAGCTTAACAATTATTCTTTTTATGGTTTTCTGCAGTCCCAGGGCAACTGGTAGTAGGAGCTGAGGGCTCTTTCTAGCAGGAAAGTGGGAAGCAACCCCTTGCCCCTGCCCCTCTCTGGCCAAAAAATATCCCTCTTGCCATTATGACGTAGTTCTTCCTGCAGTCTCCCCAGTAGTCCCAAGTCTCCACATTCTTTCATTTTCTATAACGTGTTTTGGAGTTTCCAGGTCACTTTGGTAGCTAAGCCAATGCACTGTCCAAGCCTGGAATCATGGTTAAGGAATCTCCTCCTTAACCAAGGGCATAGTGTGGGGAGGGCCAGGGCGGCCGTGGCCCTTGGCACAGATTTTTGAAGGGGCGCACCCAGGGGTCCTCATCAAGTTCGGAGCAGTGAGAAGGCAAGCCAAGCTGCACCTGGTCCAGGCTTTGCGGGCTGGGGCAGCAGCGCCTCCTCCTCCTCCTCGTGGCTGGCGAAGGGCCACCAGTGTGTGCCTCAACCCTGAGCCGGCCGAGAGCGAGGAAGGGGGAGGGCACCACCACCAAGAAGAGAGCCGTCTCCTCCTTTGCCAACAGGGCACCTCAGCCCTCAGGTCTGTCCTCAAATGGCAGCTTTGAACCTCTTTCTTCCTCCCCTCCCCTTGCTTCACCTCACTTGCTGCCGACTCAGACCGCCGTGGCTCAGTTGGCGGTGAGGGCTTGGGCTGGCATGGCTGCCTCTCTCTCCCTCACACACACACACACACACACACACCCCGGGTGCCAGCAGCCCATGCTACACCACTGTCCTGTAGCCAAGCTAAGTCAGACCTTGGATTAGCTGCCATTCTGCACTCATATGATGTGCAGACCATTCCACTATGCTCCCAGTGCAACTTTTGCATTTCCTAACTGTGGATAAGAGATTGCAAAAAAGAAAAGGGAAAAAAGAACTGCACCAGGCCTTGGTAACTATTACCATGAATTATTTTACAGTGAATAATAACGGAACATAGCATATGTAGTATTGCAATATTATTTAAATACCTTCCTCTTTCAGGGGCACGGAAGATGCAGTATTGAAAAACCATAAACGTGCAGAGAGGTTACTGGAAGAAATTCATGCCATGAAGGTAACGCTATGCATATGCCTTTGGATATCTAGTCTAAAAACTGCTTAAATTACAAACATCTGTACAGGTCTTTTTTTAAAAAAAAAAATCCACTTCAAATAAATTTGTTTCAGATTTTGTATGGACTAGTTTTGGCTGTAAATAGAACAAATGGGAGAGCAACAGACCACAAACGTGGTGGGAGACTATTTTTAAATTTATATTTTACTTTTTATTGGTGTAACTGTCAAGGTGCTAGACTAATTTGACTTGTACGTGTTGCCAAGCTAAACTAGCATTTGTTTCCAACAGACCAGTGTGCCTCAATTTTTAATTCCTGAACTGAATGATGACTGTTAAGTGCCTCTGCTGCTCAGAAATGCGATGGACATTTTGGTGGTTGACATCATAGTTCCTAGTCTTCCCACTTGCCAACTCCTTACATTTTTCTGCAATGCTGTCACTGCTCTAATGTGCAAAGCAGTAACTGACAAAATGGATTGAAACCAAAGTATTTTTTCTCTTCTGAAGCCAGGGTATTCATTAGCATTTGCAAGGCTCTTTTACTTCTCTTACACTGACATGCTGAGCCAGTAAATGTCTGGCAGGCTTTTGAATAACAGGTCTTTTTTGTAGCAATGAATAGCTTAATTACGGTCTCTTTTCTTCGTACAATATTTATAATTTTAAATGTCAAAGTGCAAGACTGGTCTTTCAAATTAGCCATAAGATTAAGCTGCAGGAATGCTGTTTTGCCCTGCTAATGAATGCACAGTTTACTGTTCTAAACAGGTGAGCTATAATAATTTTACACAATATGCTGGTTCTTGGAAGTATTTAAGAACTCATTATTAATCAAAAGTAGATTAAACAGCTTCCACTTTGGTGCCTATAGAATTGCCTTAAAATGTATACAACAGTTTTCAAAGCACATAGCAAATGCACTGGTCTTTACTGGTCTTTGTGATCGCCAAAGAAGAAGAAGATAACTTTAAAAGGGGAAATAAGGAAATGTTATTTTAAGTCTCTCTGAGACAGGCTACAGCCAAAAAAACAAAATAATAGCAGAACTGGGTTGGATCCAGAATTTTGCTTAGCAGAGTTTCACTGGCACTGGAAGGAAGAAGTGATTTTAGTTTATTTGTCCTTTTCTCCGACAACCCCTACACCTCCTGAAAACTGCTCCATAGGGTTGGAGACCTGCAGGAGCTCTAGAGACAGCATGGCAAAAGGGGAAGTCAGTGGAAATCCTTTTCCATTCCTCTGGACAGAACCAGAACCCAATGCCTTCTATGAATGAACTCTTCCAATGAAGAAATAGCCACTCTGGATCCAACTCTTTGTCTTTTAGCTATCTTGCCCTTTCTTCATTCCATCAAAAATGAAGGCATTTTGGTATCTGTGGAATTGAAGGACACAGCTATGTTTTTGGACAAGGAAACGGACTTGCATTACAGAAACTTGATGGTGTGTTTTAGGTATCCAGCTCCCTGCAGAAACCAGAAATACTGATTACTTGTGCCATTAATGTAGCTATTCCGATTCCCTTCAAGTTCACTAGAAAACTCCCTGTATAGGAATTTGGGCATGTTGCTGTCCCTGAAAGGGGTCAAGCCTTTGAAACTTTGAAGCACTCCTAAAGTGAACCGTTGCAAGCTTGCATTTGGAGCACTTGCAGAATGCTTAGAGGGCACACACAAAGCAGCCCTTGCCAAGATTGTCAACCTCCTTTCCCTGTTCCAAGGTCTGGATACTTTCCTTGGCAAAAGGAGGGAAAGTGGCTGAGGCATTGAGTGCGCCTTGGGCTCCTCAGGTTGTCTTCTCCTGCTGTTGATGGGACTGAGACTACCAGACCCAAAGTGCCCTAAAAGGCTTCTTTGTGGAAATTATGTGTAAAGTTTGTTTCCTACCAGTATTCTTGGACTTGGAGTCTAGTATCATCCCTGGCAGGAAAACACTTTCTGCCGTGGCCTGTGAAGCATCCAGTTCTGCTGTCGTCTTCTTGTGCCTATAGTGCATTTCAGAGTTTGGGGGCAGTTCACGGGATTGAAGGGATTGCTTGCTTCGATCCTGGTTGCAAACATTCAAGCAGAGGCTCTCACATTTTACAATGAACTTTGCCCGAAAGATTCTATAACTCCTACTGTCAAGCTCAGGCATAGGCAAACTCGGGCCCTCCAGATGTTTGGGACTACAGTTCCCATCATCCCTGACCACTAGTCCTGTTAGCTAGGGATGATGGGAATTGTAGTCCCAAACATCTGGAGGGCCCGAGTTTGCCTATGCCTGGTCAAGCTTTTCTCTAGGTGAAGTTCATTATGTTTGCACCTCTTTCATATGTAAACATGAAGTTTCTTTGCGAAACAGATTTCAAAATGGATTCAGGGGCAAAAACAGCTTCAGCTTGGGAAAAAAACCATTTCTATTTTGCAGCGTAACTTGCATTATATAAAATTTGAAATACAGACCGCTGTGTGTCGAGCACTCTTAATCTCATGTCATGTTGGGCTGTGAGTTTACCTGTTTTTTTATTTTAATGTAAAATACTTTTTGGGGTTAAAACATTCTGCTAGGTGCTAACAGTTACATATGAAGAATTGTTCAGTAGTCACTGTGTATGGTACCCAATAAGATTTAGGCACTTGCGTTTGAAAAATGAATACCAGCCAGAGGATGGTATGTATTTGATGGAACTTGAGAAGTCCTGTCACTAACTGTTAAAAAGATTAAAGTTTTTCTCTATGGCAGGTTTGTTCTTATTACATCAGTGTGGTCTGGTCCAAGGGGCTTTCCCCCTTGATATTTGCACGTTATATTTATTAAAAGAGGACTAATAGGCATTTGTAGTAATCAGATGATTCAGAAATCCCAAACATTCCAAACTCAAAAGCTAGAAATATCCTCTTTGCAGGCAAACAACATTGGTTAAAAATTCTAGCTACGTGGATGAAAAAACTGGGTTAATTGTTTGCAGGAGTTCTTGAAGCTATTGGAACAGAAAACTGTTTTTAGATTCTTCAGGCTTCATTTTGCCAGAACTGTATAAAACATTTATTTTAAAATACAGGAAAGAGACAAAGAACGCTATGAACCTTGCTAGTTCTTCCTCTGTACGTGATTTATTTTATGGATGTCCAAACTGGACATATAAGATGTATTTGTAGAAAAAGAGGGTGGATTACAATAATACTATTATTTGGCCTTCATTGATTCAATTTATCCTATTTCACAAAATATTTATATCACATGACATGTTACAAGTTTTTATGTAAACCCATGTCACTGTTCTGAACTGAGCATTCTGGGCCAGTGTAACAGAGCTGAGGTGATGCCCAGCTAATCCCTACTCACGGTAGACCCATTGAAATCAGTGGACTTCTGTTACTTAAGTTCATTGATTTCCATGGATCTGCTGGTATTGTGTATTAGTTGAATGTTGCCTATGATCCGCAAACCCTAATTAAGAAATTGGGAACTTGCCATAAGATTCCATGGTCCTGGCAAGGAACAAATTCCCTCTTCCTGCCTTAACAGCAGTTAAGGCGCACATCAGTATCAACACAGCTGACCATTAAAGCTAAAGAAATTTCAAGAATAATCTGCCTCCTATGGTTCAAAGTTAGGTATGAATTTGTCTGCAAATACAGTGGTACCTTGGTTCTCAAACACCTTGATACTCAAACAACTTGGAACCCAAACACTGCAAACCCGGAAGTAAGTGTTCCAGTTTATGAACTTTTTCCCGGAAGCTGAACGTGCTCTGTTTTGATTATTCTTCCGTTTTGAGTGACACATCTGTCGGTTTTGAGTGCCACACTTCCATTTTGAGTGTTATGCTGAGGTCTATCTGGTTTTGCTATTTATTTTGCATTTTTGTTTTTGCTGCTTTTTTGTGACTGTGTGGAACCCAGTTCAGCTACTGATTGATTGTGTGTCTGCAGTACATTGTTCATTGCTTTCATTTTATGCATCAGCGGTCTCGTTAGATAGTAAAATTCATGTTAAATTGCTGTTTTAGGGGTTGTTTCTAAAAGCCTGGAATGGCTTAATCCATTTTGCATTACTTTCTATGGAAAAGCTTGCTTTGGTTTTGGAACGGACTTCCGGAACGGATTAAGTTTGAGAACCAAGGTAGCACTGTATGGACCTTATAGATATAAACAGTTTTCTAGATAAATTTGTATATTTGTTTGTGTATCAGCAATAGTTCTTTGGAATTGTTTGAGTGTGGTGGCAAATGACAGCGCATTGATCAAGTTGCCCTGTTCATTAGCTACACCTTGGATAATAGTTTTACTTTCGCCACAGAGGAAGTGGGGAAATCCTTCAACAGGAAGGAAATGGGACTGAGCTGTTATGGCCAGCTCTGAACAGAAGGGTAAAGGTAAAGGACCCTGACAGTTAAGTTTAGTCACGAACGACTCTGGGGTTGTGGCGCTCATCTCACTTTCAGGCCAGGGGAGCCAACGTTTGTCTGCTCCACAGACAGTATTTCCGGGTCATGTGGCCAGCATGCCTAAGCCGCTTCTGGTGCAACAGAACACCAAAACCAGAGGAGCACATGGAAACGCCGTTTACCTTCCCACCAGAGTGATACCTATTTATCTACTTGTACTTTCTGGCGTGCTTTCGAACTGCTAGGTTGGCAGGAGCTGAGTCAGTTCGCTATCATTAATTTCTGAAATAATCACCATGCATCATTTAACAAAACTGGATATATCTTCTCGTTTGTTCTTCCATAAGAGAATCAAGTCTTTAGGGATCAGCTGCCAGACAGGTGTAGTAAGTTATGTTGAAATGCTATCAGTCAGAGTGCTATTCGAGGATGTCAGGTACAAACACTTAAGAATAATACGATGACTGGGGATAGTACCTGAAGAAAAATACCCAAAGAGGCAAGGCCACCCTTGGCATTGAATCGAGATGTGATCACTCACTCCTTGTTCTGTTCGCTGTCTCCACTCCCATTGATTTACTGCCTCCAGGACTGCTTTCCCCCACCAGCAGCCTGTTAATCTTTAAAAAAAGGCATTGTACGTATTCAGAAAACAAAGTACTGCCTTGCTTTCACAATACAGTGGTACCTTGGGTCTCGAACTTAATCTGTTCCGGGAGCCCATTTGACTCCCGAAATGGTTTCAAAAACCAAGCCATGGCTTCCTTCACTCAATCGGAAGCCATATCGGACTTCATCTTCCGAAAAATGTTTGCAAACCGGAACACAAACTTCTGGGTTTGCAGCATTTGGGAGCCAATTTGTTGGGGAGCTAAGCTGTATAGTTTCCTTGCAACTCCCTTGCCTGCTTTAGAATGGCTGCAGTTGTATATGTATGCATGTTCACTTTTTGTGCCTATAATGTGATACATGCAAGACAAAGAAAGATATGGAAGAGAGTTGCATTTTTAAAAAATGTTTCTGGAATGAGTCGCAAGCTTGGGGGGTGTATTTGCGTGCTTCTCTCCTCCCAGCGAGATGCATACATTCCTGGCATGAAGGCGCTTCCTTCTGTGTGTGAAGTTGCCACAAGTTGCCTTTTTGCTATATGTGAGCTGCTGTAGCAGGATGGCAAATTATAAGCAGATTAGAATGGCTATGGCAGCTTGAACTTTTGCTTTGTGCAAGGAAGAGTATTAATATCACACAAGAGAAGAACAAATTCCTCCAAGATGAAATTTTTATGCTCCGCATTGTCTCTTCTGAAGTCAGTTCAGGGAGCAGGGTCATAAATAATGTTTGTTTTTCTTAATTATTGGGTAACGACAGCCAATACAATCCAAAACAGCTTTATGGCTTGCCTTGTGTCCAAAATGGAATTTTTAAAATCTGCTCTGTGTTCCGACTACTTTTGCTGCTTTTCTCTTCTCTCTGGTTGAATCTCAACCATTTTAAGCATTCTTGCGGTTGTTTTTCAATGCCTGTGCCATGTTGGTAAATATGATTGCAAGAAAATGGCTTCATTTATATATTTAATAAGTAATTCTTGAACTTGAATTCTAAATTTGCTACCAGAAGAAAAAAAGGAGACAGAACTATGTACTACCTATGAATTTACAGCAGGGTTTTCAAGCGAAGGATTTTTTCTACTTTACATTTACAAAGTGGCATGAATATTTCATGGAATGTACTTGTAAGAGCAGTGGCTAGCTAAATTACAGTTATACCTATGCCAGTGAAATACCATAACATTTAAATTTTAGGACTTCCAACTGTAATACCATTTTCTGCCAGAAAGGGTTTTAGTAGACTGTTCAAGTTCTAGGTCATGATGAGTATAGATTAGCTTTACCTGCAGCCAATCGGAAGCCGTGGAAGTCCTGTTGGACATTCGGGTTCCAAAGAACATTCGCAAACCAGAACACTCACTTCCGGGTTTGCAGCATTTGGGGGCCAAAATGTCTGAGTACCAAGGCGTTCAGGATCCAAGGAACAACTGTATTTGAAAATTAAAGAGAAAACTGCTTATGGTGATAGTTACCACCTAAGTACATGCCCACATATCAAAACTAGGAAAGCCTATTCTTGCTTTAATCCTGATATTGTTTATAATTGAAATTTGATTTTGACTTTGGGGAAGGTGATGTGGAACACATTTCAAGGAAAAATTAGAGGATACTATCCCAAGCGAATGCTGACATACACAACTGAAGAATTGCTAAGGAAATGGAATGTTCAAACATTGCAATTTTGGTTTTTGTGATGGCCCCACTGAATGATGCTATGACCCAGCTTTTTCCTTTTGCCCAACTTGGTTTTTGTAGCACCGATAACCAAAATACTTTCTGCAGTAGCTTGCAAAGAGCAGTTTGGAGAGCGACTGCTTTTTAAATCACCACAAAATTACGGTCTTGCAAACAAATGTTTTCATCCTAGAGGAAAGACGGTTAATTATATTTCCTATATGTGACTACTGACTTGAATGGGAACCATGGGGCTGAAACCGTTCCTCTAGTTACACTGTCCAAAATGCTCATATCATAGTTTCCAGTTTAAACTTTAAGCTGAAGTCATTGCTTCCATTTTGTCTTGGAAGCCTTTTAAAATCATGAAAATAAGTTTAGGAACATGTCACTGCATTTGAAAAGTTAACCGTGCCAACACTTTGTACTTATCTGAATCGTATCTCACTGATTTCGTTGGTACTTCTCCCAAATTTAACAACTTCAACAACAACAACAACAATGACATTTTATTACAGTCATAGACCAGCATAAGGAAAGGGGTACAATCATTTAAAATCATATAAAATCTAAAAAACAAAACAAAACACTAAAAGGAGTTAAAACAGAATATATATATATATATATATATATATTGAAGTCCAAAAGAAGCTAAGAAAGTCTAAAAGAAGGGTTAGGAACATCAGACAAGAGTGAAAGAGTGCAAAAGGCTAGTATATATAAGACCACAGATATCAGTCTATAGAGCACTCGAAGTAAGTATGCACAGAATTACAGTCTTAAATCTATATGTGAACCAGTAGAGTTTAGTTTAAAAGGAAGCCTTATCCAAAGGGGTTATTTTAGGGATTCTAAGGGCATATGCATGCCCAAGGCCTTTTTTTAAAAAAAAAAAATTTTTGTATAATTTTAACAACATACCTTTGTTCCATATCACAAACTGCATTACTTGTTGGTTTTGAAGAAAGACTAGTTCAACTCTGAAGGTTGCAGCCAAGTAAGACTCACTGAAATGAATGAACCAAAGATAGTCATTAATTTCAGTGGGGCTACTCTGAGTAACATTGAATACAACCTCCAGTTTTTATAAAGGAATTATGTTTATTTGGATTCTTGTCATTATTTGGAATGGTATTGTGGCTGAACTTAAGTGGGTGGGGATTCTTAGCACCGGAAGATAAATTTGTGTCGATTTAGTACATTGAAATAATGTCACTGTTATTGGTAAAAATACCAGTGCATGAGTTTACTTCAAGATTGAATTTCGTCTTAAATTTTATGTACTTGTAGACTATTTTATATTTTATGAAACTTTGATAAATAACAGCTCTTGTCAACAGAGCAAAGTGTTTTAGCAACCTGCCCACATCTGTCTACTTTGTGTGTAAAGATATTTGTGGGTTTCTTTTCTTTACACCTGTAGACTAAGATTACCACAGGAGTGGGAAAACTCCACTGGGCAGCCCTAGCTAGGCTCATCATGAGCCCCATTTGGTCTGCGAGGTAGTTTTTTCCAAACCACTCCCCCCCCCACCGCCCTATACTTAATGTCCTTTGTGACATCATCTGCAGGACAGGTAGTGACAAAACTGCCAAGGAGCAGTCAGTAGCCTTAAGGTGCCCTTCACAAGGTTGCCGATCAGCCTGTCAAGAACTCTGTAGCATAGCTAGCCCCTGCCAAAAGTGAGGCTTGAAGTCATTGCCAGTCAGCTGTAAGGTACCTAATTTAATCTGGCTAAGATGGTTGTACCGTGGAGTTCCTGATGGAGAACTCAGTATCGCAGCTGCCCCTGTTGAAAACACGGCTTGAGGTCCGCTGCCACCAGCTGATCGACACTGACTTCAATCCCTAGAGATTGGTTGTGTGCTCCTTGAATTCCAGCCACCAAGGAAAGATTGTGATGTCGGGGGATGTGCAAGTGGGCATCCCTTCTGGACATGGGGGGAACCCTGGATCTAGCTCACCAGCTAGAAAAGGTCCCACCTTGCCCTATCCATTCTGTCACTACTTGCCTAAGCTGGTCATTCTCATTTTACAGAGAAGCTTGCAAACATAACCAGAGAGATTGTGACTTGGTTCAGCCGGCTCTGTTGGAGTTGTGATTTTAGGTCAGCTCCACTGTACAACTTTATCAGTTACACGCTATTTCTGTGCCATCACACAAGATGCACGCTCAATGCTTCTTTGTTAATTCAGTGTTGGCCTTAAATATGAACTTGGAGATACAGCCGTACCTTAGAAGTCGAATGGAATCCGTTCTGGAAGTTTGCAACAGACGTTTGGGTTCCAAAGAACGTTTGCAAGCCAGAAGAATCACTTCCAGGTTTGCATCGTTCAGGACCCAAAATGTTTCACTTGCAAGTCGTTCGAGATCCAAGGTAGGGCTGTAGTGGGTATCAAGTTCAAATTAACTGATGATTCTTCCTTTAGGTTAGGTGGAGGTGGTGTTGGAACTTCTTGTGGGTGAAATTTATTGTAAAGCTAGTAAGTGGGGTGGGTGTGTTTTCCCTCCGAAGGCATGAGGATGTTTTTCCCCAATTGGCACCAAAACTTCAAATGACATTCCCATCTGCAAAACCTGGTGTGAATTTGACCACAGTAGCTATCAGACGGCTGGAACTTTCATCACCTTGCTATGACCAAAAGGGGGAAAAATCCCCTTGCTGTTTTAAATTTGCAATTCCAGATGTGATGTGTTACTCGCATTTCTTACCAACAACCAGACAATAAACAACAAGTTTTAAAATAGAATACTGGAACGAAAGTCACAAACTGAAGTAGCCTAAGCCATTCTCCATATTGTAGCATATTGTGGAAGAATTAAGAACATTTTAAATGATACTCGGTGAACTGCATGTTCAATCCACTGCTCAATCCTTTACTTGAATTGTGTCTTGTATATAGTTGCCAAGATACAGAAGTACAGTGGTACCTCAGGTTAAGTACTTAATTCGTTCTGGAGGTCCGCACTTAACCTGAAACTGTTCTTAACCGGAAGCACCACTTTAGCTAATGGGGCCTCCTGCCGCTGCTGTGCCGCCGGAGCACAATTTCTGTTCTCATCCTGAAGCAAAGTTCTTAACCTGAAGCACTATTTCTGGGTTAGCGGAGTCTGTAACCTGAAGCGTATGTAACCTGAGGTACCACTGTACATCAGGGTACCATAGGAGACAACTCCCAGGGGCTGTGGGGGCTTTGACCCCCACAATTAAATATTTAGGGGCGGACCCCCACAAAGTTGATGTGCATTCCCATTCAAATGGTGTGTGTACACTGTATCATGTGATCAATTATGCAGGGTGGAGCTTACCTCCCCCCCCCCAATATTTTATTCAGGTTGGCACCCCTGCATTGTACAGAATATCACTAAAGAATGTAATGCCTTATGTCGGTTAGAAATCATTTACATTTCCAGGGTAACCTGAAGTGGAAGCTGTGTGGATTGTTTTTTTTCTGAATATAGACAATTCACATGCAGATTCTAATTTTGAATTTCATATCCAGTGGTACCTTGGTTCTCGAACGTAATCCGTTCCAGAAGTCCATTTGACTTCCGAAAAGTTCGAAAACCAAGGCACTGCTTCTGATTGGCGCCAGTGCCCAAGGAAACAATAGCCGACAGCCACATCGGATGTTTGGCTGCCGAAAAACATTCGGAAACCGGAACACTTACCGTATTTTTCGCCCCATAGGACGCACTTTTCCCCCTCCAAAAATGAAGGGGAAATGTGTGTGTGTCCTATGGGGCGAATGCAGGCTTTCACTGAAGCCTGGAGAGCGAGAGGCGTCGGTGCACACCGACCCCTCTCGCTCTCCAGGCTTCAGGAAGCTATCCGCAAGCCTCGCGCGCCCAGCGGGAGGTCCTGCCGGGTGCGGAGGCTTGGGGCTGCAGCCTGCAGCCCGAAGCACAGGGCGCGCTCCGGAACTCGCCCCGTGCTTCGAGCAGATGTCCGCAAGCCTCGTGCGCCCGGCGGGAGGTCCCACCGGTCTCGCAAGGCTTGCAGGCAGCAGCCTGTTCTGGGGTCGGGGGAAGCTCGGGCTTCCCCCGCGCCAGCCCCGCACCTGGGAGGAAATAAAAAGAAAATTCTTTATCCCCCCCCAAAAAAAAAAATCTAGGTGGCGAAAAATACAGTACTTCCGGATTTTTGGCATGTGGGAGCCAAAATGGTTCAAGTACCAAGGTGTTCAAGAACCAAGGTTCCACTGTATTTTCTAAATAAGCATGCATACTACCTGTTAAACCAGCTGCTGTTACTCTGCATTGTAACTACCTCATAACTGTACATTGTATCTCTACCTAGTGTAGCCATTTACAGATCACCACCAAAAGAAGGGGGAATTGCAACAAAATAAGGCTATTGTTGCCAATGTACTCCGAAAGAAAACTGTTCAGGAGGTGGAGAACTGTAAATGTGGTTGAAATTTGGGGACATTGTTTACTGCACTATGCAGCTGGCGTTATCCTAGAAGGGCTGTGTTATAGGTCAACTTGTATGCATGTGGTGGATTTGTTTTATTTTATTAACATACAAAATCAAGCATGAAACAAAACCATCACAGAAAACAGATATGAAATATCAAAGCAGAAACAAGAAGGAGGCCAGAGACATCTGTAATGCCTTCCAGATTTTTGGTATAATAGACTTACGAGTCTATATATTAAAAAAAAATTCAACACCATTAACATAGATATCTCTTATTTTTCAAGAGGAATGAGCTGCATTTCCAGTTAGATTTTAATCTAAATTAGATTTTAATCCTGTTTTGCCAAAAAGCTGAAATGACTTTCATTGGCTAACTCTATTTCTCTCTCTCTTTTCCCCCCACAGGAGATAAAGCTTGACCACGTTACCAAATTAGCACTCGAAAGAGAAATTAATTTTGAGATTGTTTGCAAAAAGGTAGGATTCTTTGTACATTTGTGTTAAGTCATCGTGTAAACATGCTCGCGGGAAGGAAACCACTTTCGACCTGAGGAAATATATTTACAGTGGTACCTTGTGTTACATACGTAATCCGTTCCAGAGGTCCGTTCGTAACCGGTACGAGGCACGCTTTCAGTAATGGTGCCTCCCGCTGCTGCTGCGCCTCTGCGCTCGCATCCCGTGGCACAGTTCGCAACAAGGGGCATCTACTTCCAGGTTAGCGGAGCGCATAACCCGAAGCTTTCGTAAGGGGGACGGTACGTAACACAAGTTACCACTGTACAGCCATCCCAAAGGTTTGTCACAGGGTTTCATGTTATGTTGGTACTCATGGCATATGTCATTGTAGATCCTTCAGAACACTTTTCTAATGTTCTGACTTTTCAACAACAAAGGCATGTGCAGATGCCTGCTTTGGTCATGATGGATGCCTTGATGAGATATCTACTCTCAGTTGCAAATGTCTCTGTCCTTCGTTTTTTTTTCGTGCTCTGCAAGTTTAGAAGGAAAAAAACTCCATACATAGATCTCATGGAGATACTTTACAGGTGTCTATTTAGATTGTCAGCACTTTTGCTTTTGAGGTGGGAGGTGAGCTGGGGGATAGGACTCTAGATGTTTTGTAAGCACCTCACAGCTGATCTGCATTGTCCTATTTTATTTGTAAACTAGCATTATCTCAACAGATGCCAAAATAAATTGTATTTCAAATCTCATCTCTGGTGCAGTTGATTACATAGGTTTTAGGTGCAGTTGTCTATCCAAGAAAGAGGGCAAAAGTTGCTGGCTGGCATTTTGAGATACATTTGCAGATTTTACATGGGTGACATTCAACCCTGTCAGACACTTTGCACAATGGACTTCTTTTCAGACAATTGGTGTTCTCTCTTCTCCCTGAAGCCCTTCATATGTCCCCAAAATCTGCTGCAGAGGCTTGGGGGAAATCCCATTTGTTCCTTTGGAGAAGAAGTCCCATCATGTTAGCTGGTGCGACATTGGACCTTGCTCATTTATTTTTTCAGGGATTGTTTTTTTCCAGGGGGAAAAAAGGATTTGGCTGCAAGTTGATCATTTGCAATGAAAACCTTTGTGTTGTAGGTTTGTCATTGCTTGAAATGGTCAACATTTGTTTTTAAAATTGTATATTTCCTTTGGTCAGTGGATAACTTAATAGCAAGGATATCTTATCGCAGGATGGAGCAATTTATTTATTATTGAGATCCATCTTGTTAGTTAATGGATATAGTTAGAAAGAGGCAAACTTCTTGTGCCTGCCGGTGTCCAGCTTACAGCTGTCTTTGAAAGGGGAGAGTTCTCAGATTTCTACCAATGCCCTAGCTTTCCTTTCAAACTTTGCCAAAACGGAATGAGCCGATGTAGGCAAATTTGCTTACTCTGTGTAATATAATTAAACATGTAATGTGAGTTTCTTTGGCGGAATTTCTGTTTCTAGCAAAACCACAACATACATCCAATTCACCAATTTGGTAGTTTAGGGTTTGTTGTGATCTCTTTTTGTTGTCGTTGGTTGATGTTTTTAAAGGAAAAACCAATTTATTAATACAAGGTACAGGAAGCAATGACATTTCTCCTTTCGGTGCTGCTCACTGCATTTTGTTTTGGCCACCACATTTTAACTAGTATACATACATTAAAAGGAAGTGGAAATTATTTTCAACGCTTGGGGAAGATGAAGAATTAGAATGTAGAATCGAGTATGTTTAGGTGGAACAGCAGATTGTGGTCAACCTAGCACAAAGTTGACCACAATGTTCTCCACTCTCCTCCCCCATGTGCCCCCTAAATCTGTTCTGGAAGTTCCCTCAAGCCCTCAGAGCAGATTTTGGGGTGGTTTAGGGCATGTCCTGGGGGAGAGGGGGAACCCCATTGTGCTAGTGCATCAAATATTTGTGGGGTGGGGAGTCTGCTTTAGAGAAGTACACAAAGGAAGAGTTTCTCTCATGTGCCCCTCAGTAATGGGGAACCTTTGGCCCACAGGCCTTATTAAGTGGGCCAGGCTTCTCTGTTTGGGTCGTGAGGCCTGACGTCACAGATATATGAAATAAGGTACAGAGCAGGGAATGGGGCTTGTCAGCACCAGCAATCTATACTGCTCAACACTCAGCTGTGCACTGGGCTTTAGAAGTTGCAAAACACCAACAATCAGCTTATCGGCAGTGCCTGCAAAGTACCGTTCTTCAGCCATGTGGTTTGCTTTGAGACCACACAGGCAAAGGGAAACAGGTCATCTGATGTTATTGTGGTATCCGGTGACTGGCAGGTGGATGGTTCCACCCACCTGTCAGACACGGCACCTGGTGGAGAAGAGAGAAGACTCCAGCCCACGGACCAGACCTAGTCCAGACCTAGTTCTCCCACCCTCCATTTTGGTGATCTTACAAGGAGACCGTTTCTCCATCATCAAAAGTGTATAAAAGGCAAGAGTTTTCTTGGCCCAGATGTGGAACAGTCTGCCTCGGCCATCACTTTTTTTGTACTTTTTTGAAGATGGGTGACAATAGGTCTTCCCCCCAATATATATGCGCCAATAGATTGTCAGTTATTTGGGACTCAGTATAACTTTGGCAAGCTTTTATAGCTAATGATTGAATAGTATTTTCCTGGTAATACTGTTACTGTGTTCTTTGTGAGCCATTTATACACTTCAAAAATAAATTATTTTTTTTAAAATAAAATTTATTTTATTTTTTAAAAAATGCTTAAGCAATGAATGCATGGGAAAGCCCGTTGCTTTTATGCAGTGTGCATTACAGCCACTTGAAATTTATTGATTCAGAAGTTTTGGAATCCAAATCATGATGTTTCTCTGCTGGCTCAAGGCCATTCACTTTGAAAACGTTATGTTTCCTTCATGCTAATTATACATTTATGTTGCTTGATAGAAGATGCTGGCATTTGTTACGACATTAATAACAGAACACATAATTACTTACTTGGATTTTTAACATTCTTTGCCTTATTTAAAAATTCTGTGTGCAGTCCTTAAGCCAAGAAGAAACAAACTTCTGTGAAATCTCTGCTGTCGTTTTTAGCTAAATAAGTCTTGGTATTTGTTAGTGACATCTTATACTTAATGTGTACTTTGTAGGAAGTGAGTGCTTGGGATTCTGTCAATATGCATCTCATCCTAAAGTCAAAAGATACATGTGGTGAGCAGGTGTCATTGCTTTTGTGATCTGCACATCTTCAGGGCCAGACCTTATACTAAGATACCCCAAATTACTGCAGTGGAGTAGCCCTGTTAGTCTCTTGCTGCAAAAAAAACAATCAAACCCCAGACTGTTGTAGCCCCTTAAAGGCCCTTATGGCATTATCTGTTGTGAATTCAAACCCACCTTGTCAGATCACTCTGCTCAGTAGGGCTTTTCTAGTTGGTTAAAAGGCTGCTCGGAGTCCCCTGGACACGAATGCAGTAAGAAGCAAGTTTAATGTTTCTTCATAAGGCACAAGATAAGATACCCTAGGAGTAACCTTTATAGAGCCTGAACAGTCCCCTGATTCTGTCTGAAATGGAATTGACTGTGGGTGTTTAAAAACCACTGTTTCCTGATAAATTTCCATGGCAAACAGATCCTAACTTCAAACACAAATGGTTGTGGTTACTCTTAAGAACATTGGCGATGTGGGAATGTTTCATGAAGGTGTAAGATTTGTCTCCCTGTGACTAACTCTGTTCCTGTAATGCAGATGATTCAGCCTTGTGGTCTTCAAAAGATTTGTACGTTTGAACTATGTTCTTAAATATTTTCACAGCCTTAAGAATTTGTTGTCTAGCTTAACGTCTCCTCGGTGCCAAAGGTACACTGTCTGCCCGGTGATTTTGGCTTTTGAACGGAAATGAACTAGCTCAAAAACGATTTCAAGAGTTAATATCCAGTCCTGGTGCCCAACAGTGTATTTTCCCTGTTGGTCTACCTCTAAACACTGTGCAAAAGCATAATGGATAGTTTCCATGTACTATAGCCTGCCAAATGGCTTTCCCCATCGCATAGATTATTTCTTCACCACCAGGAGCCTGGGGAAAATTTCAGTGAGAACAATCCATTTAATGGGGTTTTCTGTGGCCACCATACAGAACAGCTGCTACAAATAAGCTGTTTAATGGAGCTTTGCAATGGCAATGCAATTCTGAGACCCTGAGAATCCTGAGAAATGAAGGGTCCCCTCCGCTCCTGACTACAGAGGAAGGGAGTTCAGTTCCTAAATCAACGTCTTACGAATTTTGTCTCATACACTAGTCCAAAATCCTGCTTCATTGTTGAGTCTCCTACTGATGCAAGGCATGCGCTTCACATAAGGAGTATGGGCAGCAGAGATCTGGATGAGATCAGTGGCTACAGTCACTGTGGGAAAAATATTTCTGTTTTGTTTGGCATTTTAACATCTATGAATAAGCGAGCCTAGGATAATTGTTATCCACGATGCAGTTGACTTTTTATTTTATTTTACATTTTTAATGCTATAGCATCAGGGGAAACTTTTAAGCTAAGATTGAGAAGTGAAAAAGTAATGCAGCCTATACATACAGTGGAACCTCTAGTTCCGGAGGTCCATGCGTAAGTCGAACCAGGTCGCTGATAGAAGCGCTGTTGGGCGCAGGCGCATTTGGTGGCAGTGTTGTTTGCACAGGCGCAAATCGCAGCAAACCCGGTATTTACTTCCAGGTTTGCTGCGGTCGCAACTTGGATCGGGCCCAAGTAGAGGCGGTTGTAAGTAGAGGTTCTACTGTATTGACTTTGGAATAAGCCCCAATCAGCTTGGTGGAATGTCCTTCTCAGCAAACATACAGAGCATCAGGTTTTCACTCGATTCATCTATCCACGCAGTCCTGTATCTGCTCATCAGAAGCACATCTTACTGAGTTCCATAGGATTTAGGATTGCAGCATATATGTACTATAATCTGCATACATTGGATGCTTCGAAAGACTTGGGTCAATTTTTGGGGCATAGTGTCATGGGCATTCTTATGGGGAAATACAACTGCTACCATCTTTTGCCAGGGTTTTATGTGCAGAAAAATACTAGTAAGCTATAAAAATGTGGATGTCACATTGTATGTTTAGCGACCCTTTCCCTCTCAGCTGTAACTATAAATGGGAGGAAATTGAATTTGTCGTAAAATGAAGGATTTTAGTGTTTTCCATTCGTGCATGAACTAAAGGTATTCGGTACTCACACAGAAGCTATGACTGCTCTTTGGTCACGAGAAAGTGTTTCCTAATCCTGCAGGCTGGCAAAAGTACGTTAGATTCATTTTTAGAAATACAGATTTTAGCTGTTCCTAAGTCTCTGAAGATAATAGTATTTGATCTTCAGAAATGCCGACTAGGGTGTACTTTGGTGCAATACCACTGCCATTGGTAACCTTTCAAGCCCCTTATTGCAGCATATGCAGATTTAATCTTGATAGGGTTGATTTTCTTTTTCTCCCTTTTGTTTTGTCACTCAACAAGATGCTTCACCATTTTTCTAATACAGCCTAATTCTACAGTAAGAGAAAGAGCCGTTGCTAGATTGACAACGCACCCACTACTGAAGACAAAAATTGCCAATATTAAAGGTAAGCCAAAATTTGGCCAGCTAATCTTTGTACACTGGAGCATGTACAGCTTTAACAACAACAACAACAACAACAACAACAACAACAACAACAACAACAACAACATTGTCTTAAGCTGCAGTGTGTCTAGGCATTGATGACCTGCTCAAACTGAGAATTTGCAATAGTCGAGTAAGCTAAATGTATTGTATTCTGTGTACCTGAAATAATGGGAGAGAGATCTCTCAAAAGCAGTGCATCTACAGATGCCTAGCACACTCATAAGCCAAATGTTTCTGGGTGTGTCTTAAGATTTCCAGGGCTATTCTACAACCATGTGCACTATTGCACGTATGTATTGTTACTCATACCAACAAGTTGAGGGGTTAGGCTGACTCATCATTACCACTCTTGCTATTTCCATAGTTGCTAAACTAGTGAAATTAAACAATGATTCAGGAGGTTCTGGTAGAACAATGAATACATACTGTTAAAGCAAGGGCCTTCTTGGTAGTGGTGCCCGCCCTGTGGAACACCCTCCCATCAGATGTCAAGGAAATAAACAACTATCTGACTTTTAGAAGACATCTGAAGGCAGCCCTGTTTAGGGAAGTTTTTAATGTTTAATGCTGCATTGTGTTTTTAACATTCTGTTGGGAGCCGCCCAGAGTGGCTAGGGAAACCCAGCCAGATGGACGGGGTATAAATAATAAATTATTATTATTCTCTTCCTGCTACCAGAGACCCTCTTCACATGAGGTGCCACAGAGAAAAATATATTTTTTTCTACCACTGCATTATGTGGCCCCATTCCACCACCCTCCACAACAAAATGAGTTTGCTTTAGAACCCCTTTTATCATTTCTGTGTTTGTATTTTTACCATTATGCTGCATTATTTTTTTAAAAAAAAAATCTTGCTTTTTTTTAGCGGCTGTAAAAGCCTTCAAAGATGCGAGACAGAAGCCAGCAGGACCCATTTCTTCAGAAGAGCATAAATCGGAAGAACAACTTACCAAACAATCTGAGCTAACCCCGCATTCCAGTAGCAGTCTACATAAGAAAACAATTAAACAAGCTGGAAACCAAGACAAAATAAAGGTGAAAGAGAAGCCAGGCTCTGACATGGGAAAAGAACAAATTTGTGTGAGAGAGAAGCTGAAAATGGAAGACGGTGAGGAAATATGCCTGTTGGATGATGTTACAGTGCAGGCTGCAGAGCATCATAAATTAGCTCCTCAGGCTCAAGCAGAAAAGTCAGTATATTCCGAAGTTACAAAATGTTTAGATGACCTCCTGAGTAGAACAGAAGTTAATGCACCTGATAGAGTGACAAGTGAGGAAGCTGGAATGGAGAAGGAATACTTTGATGACAGCACTGAAGAAAGATTCTATAATCAGTCTTCTGGCTCTGATGAAAATGATAGCGATGATGACTTCTTCATTGGCAAAGTAAAGAGAACGAAGAAAAAGAAGGGAGCAGCTGATATTTCATTACCTACAGACCAGAAAGGCAAATGTATCCAGCTCAAAAAGGGCTCGCAGTCTGACACAGCCCAGGACACAGACACAAAAGGCAAAAATCAAAGCTCAAAATCAATGAAGCTAGAATCCATGTTTTATTCTTCACTGTCAGACACAAATAAGTCCAAATCAGTGAAAAGGTAAGCCATCAAAACCCTCAATCTAGTTTGCAACCGTTTTGGACAAATGTTTTCACCCTTCAAGTGGCTTACACGCTGTGAGAAGTCTTTGCATGTTTTCTGACTAGCCTCCTCTGTTGAGTCAATTTTTGCATTAGACTTTCCCTAGAGGAGCTACCATGGGACGCAGGTGGCGCTGTGGGTTAAACCACAGAGCCTAGGACTTGCCGATCAGAAGGTAGGCGGTTCGAATCCCCGCGACGGGGTGAGCTCCTGTTGCTCGGTCCCTGCTCCTGCCAACCTAGCAGTTCAAAAGCACGTCAAAGTGCAAGTAGATAAATAGGTACCACTCCAGCGGGAAGGTAAACGGCGTTTTCATGCGCTGCTCTGGTTTGCCAGAAGCGGCTTAGTCATGCTGGCCACATGACCCAGAAGCTGTACGCTATCTCCCTCGGCCAGTAAAGCAGGACGAGCGCCGCAACCCCAGAGTCAGTCACGACTGGACCTAATGGTCAGGGGTCCCTTTACCTTTACCATTGTCAGAGTCAATAGCTTTAATGAAGTCATGGAAACTGAGCCTTATTCACAATGAGACCGTGAGCTTGGCTTGGCTATCAAACCCCATTTATGCAGAGTAGGGGCAAGGAAAAAATTGGCCCAATTGAGTGAAATTCTTAACTTCCTCAACTCCGTAGACCAACTGACAAGTGGGCAGGGTCACTGCTTGTCAATCATCTGATGTAAAAATGATGCCCAGTGAATAAAGGTGGCCTTACATAGGTGGGGACAGAGAAGTCCCCATGTAGGAATGAACTCTCACTCATCAGCATATAGAAAAGGGGGTTCAATGTGACTTTCTTCAAGGAAAGCAGCCACATCTCTGCCTGCCCTCCACGTCGTGTCGCATATGATGTCAGGTGTGGAGTAGATGGGTGTGGTTTGGAGAAAGTTGCCTTGTGGGCAAATGGGGAGGTCTGGCTGGCCATATTTGGCCCATGGCCAGAGGTTCCCGCCCCAGATACAGATAATTCTCAGGTCTAATTATGTGCTTTAGGTTTCACAGATATCACATGTTTGTTGCACTCAATAATGTCTTGACTTCTGAAAATATCACTTTTTTTCTGTTATAGAACTGTAAAAGACCACCTTCCCAGAAGTAAAGCAAAAGGTAAGTCAAGTTGATGTTGCTACTTGCATCCATGCAGCATCAGAACAAAATCTCATTTTGTATTTAAATTGTAGCAGTAGTTTTTCAAATGCATTTAATTGTATTGATTTATTTATTTTTTAAAGCATTGCACTTGAACTTTATATGGGCTTTTAAATTTTCAGTTTATGGAAGGACATTTTTACAATCTAGGTTTGTACAGCTAATTTTACTAGCCCTACTCCAGGTCAAGCAATCACTATGATTTTACTGAAGTTTGGAATAATGTGCTATCCTTGTTTTCATATTTTCCAATAGGGTTTATAAGGCACACGAGTCTCATTTTCATATTTTATTAAATTTCGGGAGGAATTCAGTGTTGCACCAAGAAGATCATTCCATCAGGGAAAGAAAGCACTGTGGCTTGTCATATGTAATAATCCCCTTTTCACACACACACACACACACACACACACACACACACACCCAGCACTGTTCTGCAAGTTCTCCCTGTCCCACCCCAGGGCCAATTTGGGCCTCTGATAGACTTTACCAGTGCCGCATAATTCAGTACTGTTTTATATACAATCAGAAGAAATTACTTTTGAAAACTACATATCTCTGTACCATATTTAGAAGTTTTGCTTGTCCTCCAAAACTGCATGATGTTCCACTTTGCAGTGTCATGCCTGGAAGCTTTCCATAAGATAATTAAAAGAATGTCAGTGGCTTCTGTTTAATGTGTAAAAGTAACCGGGGGTGTTGCATCATAAAGATGTAATAAATAATCCCTAAAGCACATAGGATAAGGTGGATCCCAACTTGTGCTCAGTGGAGCTCTTAGATCTTTTCCCAGGTGCCCCCTCAAATGCTGCTCAGGAGGGATAGGAGACGTTCTGAAGCACCATCGGAGGTGGTTCTGGAGGCTACACAGGGAAATGGGAGAAAATCACAGCTTCACCCTCTTTGTATATTGAGAAGTCTACTGCATCCTAGGTGGGAAATATCCTATCTGTTTGCAGAAGATCAAATCTGGATCTAACTTCTTATCTCTGAGGCACCAACTAGAAGCTGTATACAGTGGTACCTCGGGTTATAGACGCTTCAGGTTACAGACTCAGCTAAACCAGAAATAGTACCTCGTGTTAAGAACTTTGCTTCAAGATGAGAACAGAAATTGTGCGGCAGTGGGAGGTCCCATTATCTAAAGTGGTACCTCATGTTAAGAACAGTTTCAGGTTAAGAACAGACCTCCAGAACAAATTAAGTTTTTAACCCGAGGTACCACTGTACCTCTATGGTGTGTGAATTGTCAATGTTATTAATGTTCTATAAATTCCTGTGCAGGTTTTGAAAGAAACGGTCCACAGAAACAGATGTCCAAAGGTTTGAGTATGAAGCAAGGTATTAAGAAAGAACAATTGGAACAGCCACTTCATCCTTCCTGGGAAGCGAGCAGGAAACGTCGAGAGCAAGTATCTCAAATTACAGCATTCCAAGGGAAAAAAATTAAATTTGAAGACTAAGGGGGTGTTATTTCTTCTTAAGGACTCTTTTCTTTTCCTCCCTTTTTTTTATCTCATCTGTTGACAACTTGCTGACACAGCTGTATAAACTAAAAACAAAGACATTTTCATTTATAGATTTTCAATATAACTGTAATATATAAAATAAATTGTTGATTTTGAAGTCATTCGTCGCAAGAGGCTTTTTGCTATAGAAACTATTCTACATTTGTCAGGAATAGCTCCATTTGCCATGTTGCCATTTGCCATGGGAACTTGCATGAAAGATCACGGGTATCGACAATTGGTAAAGATGCACCTCTTTATCCAGGCCTTAGATTCAATGGAGTCCTTTTCCTTCTCCTGCACAACTGTTCTGTGCTCCTGTTTTGTTGCTTTGCCATTGGTTGTTTTGTGATTTTATTTTACGATTTGAATGCAAATTGTACTTGCTTACATCAAGACATTTTTGTGACGTTTGGGAACCATTCAGTGAAGGGCTAGCTAGAAGTTCAAAAAAAAATAGGCGTTTGTGGAAATCCCATAGGCAGAAAAAACATTTTGCTGTACATCATAGGATCTTAGAATTGTAGTAGGAAGCAACCCCAAAGGTAGTCTGGTCCAATCCTCTGCAATATAGGAATCTCAACTAGATCATTCATGACAGATGACCATCTAGCCTCTGCTTAAAAACCTCCAAGGAAGGACAGTTCACCGCCTGTTGTGGGAGACCGCTCCACTGTCGAACAGCTCTTGCTGTCAGAAAGTTATTCCTTATGTTTGGTTGGAATCTCCTTTCTTGCAACTTGAATCTATTGGTTCGGGTCTTAGCTTCCGGAGCAGGGAAAAAGAGGCTTGCTGCATTGTCCATGTGACAGCCCTTTAGATATTTGAAGATGACTATCATTTATGCCAAATGAGGATACCATTCTATGCACCTTGATGGTGTTTTGTTGCTTATTAAGATGCTGCAGGGCTTGGCTGTTTTTGCTTGAAATGTCAGAGTTTGTATTCAATTACTAGTTCTGGAACAAATGTATAAACAGAAACCACTGGAAAACAGCATGTGTCTTGCAGTGTGAATAACTGACATTTGCTGTCCAAATAAGGAAGACTCTACATCAGAGGTCAGAAACCTGTGCTCAAATGTTGGATTCCAGTTCTTGTCAGCCCCAGTCAGTATGGCCAATGGTCTGGGATTTTGGGAATTGTAGTTCCAACATTTGGAGGGACATAAGTTCAGCATTCGTGCTCTAAAGGAATGAATCTGGTGTTAAATCTCCTTACTACAGGGTACCTTGGTTGTTGAATGGCTTGGCTCCCAAACAAATCGGCTCCCAGTTTGCAAACGTTTTTCTTAAGCCGAACGTCCGACGCAGCTTCCAATTGAGTGCAAGAAACTCCTGCAGCCAATTGGAAGCCGCACCTTGGTTTTCGAACCGTTCTGGGAGTCAAACGGACTCCCGGAACGGGTTAAGTTTGACAACCAAGTTACCACTGTACTGTTAAAGTCAGAAATTTGTATCTATACTGTCCAATGGTTGCATTCATTTGTGTTTTGATATTCTGAGATTAGAAGGGCATTTGACTGAATTGAATGTCATCTATTTTCAGATCAGTTAATTCTTTTGGTTATCTAGAGTGCATTAATTGAAAAAGTAGGGGGAAGTTGTTTGCTTATAACACTGCAGGATTTGTCTTTTACGTCCCAAAAAAATTATTTTCATATGGTCCTTCATTTCTCTTGGGATTCAAGCTACGTGTTAACAAGCTCTAACTTTTAGTGACTCCACTGCTTTAAAAGCTTTTCCCCATTTTACATGCATGTTGAAGAGAAAAATATTACATATGTTAATGCTAGCCCAATATTAGAGTTTCCTATCCCTTTATTATTTAATCTCTCATTTTCCTAAATTTACAAATACTACACAACATGCCCTGAATCTCACTAGTTGATAAACATCTTTCCATTGGAGAAAAACAAGTTGTGAATGGCTAAAGAAAACTTGCACACTACATACAAAGTAATAAGATAACGCCTTTTCCTGTTTTAGTTGTAAAATGGAGAAACTTGAAAACTTCATAGCTTGAGTAGCATCTCTTTACATGTATCTGGGCTGCCAAGAGTGCTTAGTTTTTCTTGGCAATTGATGAACAGGAGAGAATTTCTTACTGCTATAACTTATGACCCTAGCAGTATTCCTATGGGGTGTCTAGCACATCAAAGCATTTTTAAAAGTGCTGGATTTACAGCAAAGCTTTTGATCTAAGGAACGAGCTATGTAGACTTTGTCTACATAGGAGGGCAATGCCAGGTGAATGTAAATCACATCTCTTGTTTTCTTCTATTCAGATAAACCAGTGTTTTTAAAACTGTGAGACATACAGAGAAGTAGCCCCAGTTGAAAAACACCAATATAGAAGGAAACTCTACCAACCTTAAAATATATTATTGAATGTTTTTGTTTAGCGGCGTTTTGGACGCATAGCGGACTAGAACTCCATTGTGGTCAAACTATATTGATACAAAAGTCTCAGTCTTATACTGTATTGTATTTTGTAGAAATAGAAACATTCTGAACTCAAGGATACATTTGAACTCAAAGTAATTTTGCAGACAGGCTTACTAAAATGGTGATACAGGAAAATAAACTAGCCTACTGAAGACCCGTTGACTATCTGTCTAGGCTTGTGGCAAGGTCCTGATCATGAACATCACTGTTATTTTTATCCTATGAGCTTTGTCCCATAATAATCTTGTCATAATACATAATTAGTAGCATTTTTACAAGCTTTCCCTCTGGAAAGTAGAGGCAGCCCTGTTATAGACTGTTCTCCAGGCTCAATATGGTTTGTCAGCGATAAGCAAACTTCCTGCTTATATAAGAACTGTGATTGATACATACAATTTTCCTTATCCATGTGTGATGACTTCTATAAACTCCTTTAGCTCTCTTAGGTTGACCCTCCTTTCCCTAGCAGGGTAATTACAAAATTATCTAAGGTTTATATCTGAAGTATCATGTTTGTAATTTTTAGAGAATGAAATGCTTCTCCCATAGAGAAGAATGATACAATCATGTATATAGAGATTCCTCTTAACCTGTAAGAAAGATTTTGGTGAAAGCGGGAGAGACATTCTGAGCATTCGAAAAACAAATTTATTCAGGTCATTTTCACATAAATCTGCAACCACGATACAAGAATTAAACAAGAATATGGAAGTGCAATGAAGAAAACAAAGCTAGTGTATTAATAATTATAAATAACTTCTCAGAGAAAGATGCAAAGATTTTAAAAGCAAGGCTCTTTGAAAAAAATAATGAAGTAAATATTAGAATTCCTTGCAAGAAGTTAGAGTGGCTCTTCACTAAATTTGTAACATTTGGTTGCTTATAAATTTCCTGACAGAAAACTGTTTATTTCAATTCAAGTTAAAATATGTAAGCACCTTTGTAGTATCTGGAATGTGAAAATGATGTTTTTGGTGTAAGGCACAGGATAGACCACTTGTAAGAATATAGTACTTCAGTTCTCTCCAACTAAACCTATGGGGAGGTACAAAAATGGTGAGTGGGGGGAAAATCAGTTTACCATTAAAAATCCCTTTGATCTAAATGTGAAATATTTGAATTAGAAACATTTTCTGTGCTATAGTCCGAATAAGGGCCTGCCAAAAAAGTGAAGAAAATCTATCTCTGTGTCATGCAGCTGGAAAGGAAAAGGATTAGTTTCTCGCAAAAAGATGTAGCCCATTAATTCCTCGTGTGTTCCAAAAACCACAAGAAAATCTTCCAAGCTGCCATGAATCTTCATGAATTAGTACCTTTCTTTGTTAGAACTGATCTTGGCAAAGTGAATCTTGGCTGAGGTCTGAATCCAAAAGTGTCAGATATTCCAGTTCACATCATATGTAACAGCAGATAACCTGCTTCCCTCCAATAAATGAACACACAATTTTGTAACTGGAAAAGCTGCTAAATGTGGGATAGTGGTCCTATGAAGCTGCTCGGCCCTATTCTTTGAGATGCCATCATCATGCCATCATGCCTCAGTAGTCACTGGCTCCCCAATACCAGCCCACAGTTTTTCCTGCTGCTACTAAAACACTTTTAAAAAGAAAGAAAAATTTCTACATATAAGCAAGCAAGGCTGCTTACACACGTATCATGTGGATAGTTAAAGGTAGGTAGCCGTGTTGGTCTGTCGTAGTTGGGGGGGAAATTAAAAAATACCTTCCAGTAGCACCTTAGAGACCTACTAAGTTTGTTATTGGTATGAGCTTCCGTGTGATTGCACACTTCTTCAGATACACTGAAACAGAAGTCACCAGACCCTTATATAGAGAGAGAGAGGGTGGGGAGGGGTATTACTCAGAAGGGTGGTGGGAATGGGTGATAGGTGTTGACGACTGTTAATGACTGCAATTGGTCTTACAGGAAAAAGCAAGGGGTGAGATGATTAAAAATAGCTTCATCATGTATAATGAGATAAGAATCCAATATCTCTATTCAGACCAGGTCTCTCCATGGTTTTAAGTTTGGTAATAAGTAGCAATTCAGCAACTTCTCGTTCCAGTCTGTTTCTGAAATTCTTTTGTAATAAGGCAGCTGCTTTGAGATCTTGTATAGAATGTCCTGGGAGATTGAAGTGTTCTCATACTGGTTTCTCTGTCTTGTGATTCCTGATGTCCGATTTATGTCCATTTATCCTTTGGCGTAGGGTTTGGCCTGTTTGTCCAATATAGAGAACTGAAGGGCACTGCTGGCATTTGATGGCATACAACACAATGTTAGAAGTTGAGCAATTAAATAGTCCTGAGATTGTATGTTTGATGTTGTTGGGGCCAGTAATGGTGTCATTCCCACCACCCTTCTGAGTAATACCCCTCCCCATATAAGGGTCTGGTGACTTCTGTTTCAGTGTATCTGAAGAAGTGTGCATGCACACGAAAGCTCATACCAATAACAAACTTAGTTGGTCTCTAAGGTGCTACTGGAAGGAATTTTTTTATCATGTGGATAGCAATTGTTGTTGACGTATGAAAGGGTGTTGCTTATGTTCATGTGTGATACTGGACATATTACACACGGTAGGACTGGTGATCTCAACATCCACCAGAACTATCCAAGCTAAGGGGAAGGCACTGGCAAGCAAAACAGGCAGAAGCAGGTCTTGTCAGCCTGGACAGACAGGGTGTGGATGACAAATCTTTGTTTAAATTTACAAAATAAATTGTCGTACTAAAAGTGGAGGAGCTTGAGCGTCTTCTAAGACAATCTGAAACGTGTATTCCAAGCCATCAGACATCTCCAAGAAATGGTTATTGAAAATGTCCTTATATTCCTCAAGCTTAATGTATATCACTTCTTTCATATTTAATGTATGGAATGCACTCAAAATGCAGCAAGTTTTAGTTCTAACAGCTAAAAAGCATGGCCAACAACTGAATATTTATAGGGCCTTTCAGCAAGCTAGTAGTGGGAAGGAAGACTCCCATCTGCTAGAAATTATTTCACAGTTTTGGGGGGTGGAGAAACCCATCTATTTCACTTTAGCCAAAGGAGGAATGATTCTTCTACCTCTAACAACCAATTTTCAATTTGGAGTTATGATTTTCTTCACTTGAATTATTTACAAGTTTGCCTGTGGAATCCTGCATATGGCAGGTATTATCATATAATACAGTACTGCATTATTTAGTATGCAGCCTACTGAATATCCTGCTAGTATGGTTTTTTTATATAAAAAAACCTTCATTCTTTCTGACTGCCTACAAGGTTTAAAACACAGTATTCATGGAGAACATCCATTAGCTCCTTGTGAATCAGTCTTTTAAGCCTTGTTTTGTGATGCTACCAAACTATATTACTCCTAACCTTTTTTTTAAACCAATTAAAGTTTGCACTAAATAATGGAATATATTGAGAAATTCCACCTTTGTAAATAGACTTTTTTTCTGCCGAGTGTATAGATCAGCTTTAATCCAGGTTACCCAAATTCTATTAAGGGAGAATAGTTTCTAAATAATCGTAATTTAAAATCTTTAGAGCTGTACGGAAAAAAAGAAGAAAATGTGCAAAGCAATCTGCAGCAAACATTGGAAATGGGTAATTCACTATTTCATATTTCTTCTGAAAAAATGGCTTGTCAAAATATCAATAGGCATCTGATTTAAGAAGATACTTGCCCGCTAATACGTCTAAAATGCAAATACTTTCATCTGAAAAGGTGTAATGAATAGCCATTGCTATACATGAAGCATGAACAGTTCTTAAAAAGTGAACAATACATTTTGTCCCAAGGATAGAAAATTATCATGCTGGGTGTTTAGCTCTGTTGGAAGTTTCATTTCCCCAGAGTTTGGTCCAGATTTTGCCCCATGACCACTGATTTTTCCTCCTCCTCCTTATTCTCAGTATTTATTATATGGCTGCAGACCAAATAATTGTGAAATTAGTTCCATGACCCTTTGGACACCACTGCCCTGGCCACTTGCCACATAGCAATAAACCTCCAAAGAAAATGAAAATGTAAAAAGCATAGTTTTGATATGGAGGGGTTGGAGTCTGTTGTTAAAATAAAATAAAATGTGTAAGATTCCATTGTGCATATATGAACCTAAAGTAACTCTTTGAATCTCAGCCTCTTTGAATATCCTTTAAATTGTTCCTTAAGCTCATTCACAAATAGCATACTGATTTTCCAGTAGTCAGAGAAAAGGCATTTCTGTGAATGGGTTAAAACTTCCTGTAGAATTTGAAATACTGTATATAAAGCACCAATCTTTCACTGTCCTCAAAAGTTGAACACATGAATTGAGTGACAACATTCATTCTGAAGGAGGTCTTAATGCTTCAGAGTCATTAAAATTCTTTTTGTATATACTCTGGTCCTTTTTTCGTTTTCGCTTTCAAAAGTTTTTACATCCTGTCTCAAGTTTATAAAAGAATTTCACCTCAAAACCTTGGGCACCGTTGCATAAATTTTCTTTCATCTTAATACCTATTAAAGAGAAAAGAAGCAGTCGTTAAGTATAACATACATCAAAACAAAAGTACTAAATAGACCTTCAGATATCGTCGCTGGATTTAAAATTTAAGCAACATTAGCACAACACTTTTCCTCTGCTTAAACTGCTCCTATTGATTGACCTAAAGGAGATGCAGTAAAAGGCAAATCACTATTGACTGTACCCTTGCACAGGTCTCTAATATTAACAAGTCTTGTTAAGAGTTTAAACACTCATGCACTTAGACAACATTTCATTACTTCCAAATGGAATTGTGCCAGGTTCTTAAAGGGGCTGTTCCCAGAACGTCCTTTTAAATTATTTCTTAGCATAGTGAGAAGCTGCGACAAATTCCTCTTGCTGCTCTGCTAATGTCATTGCTGACCTCTTAAGAATCCTGCTGTTTAGCTCTTGGGCTCTTAGAAACTCACACTTGCAAGAATTCATAAAAGCCTGTGGCGAGGCCTCTTAACTTGTTGATTCTGTAAACCAACTGCAACTTTGGGCTAGTGGTGACAAAAATAAGTTCAGCAGGTTGTTTGGATGAATAAATATAATTGCCTATTCTTAGGGCCAGTACTGGTGTTCTCTAGAATGTGTCTAATAGCTCGCTCCTTAATGCAAGCTGAAGAATAAACATGGATATTGGAACAGGGGTATTAAAGACAAACGTTGCATTGTTATATATAGATGAGCTCATGCTAATTACTGAACACCAGAGTTGCAACTTCCTCTGAAGCACAGATTCCCACCCACAACAGATATCTCCATGCAACCATGTTAACAATTCTATCTCCCCAGGCACACATTTACATGGGAAAACAGCGAGACCAGATACAATGACTCCCATAACTGCTAGAGGAAGTCCTGTCCAAACGACCATTGGCAGTGCTATCAGTGTCAAACATAATCCATCTATTTATGCAAGTGTGGGCCTGGACGATGGACCAGACCAACTGTATATCCCCAAGGGGCTTGGTAAAACTAAAGTCGGCTTGGATTCGTTTGAACTTCCTTAGCAATGTTCTCCGCGTTTTTGTAAGGATGCTCTGTATGTGGAATGCATAAGCAGTATCCGGAAAGTTGTGTGAGCCAGAAATAACAGCTGATGCTTGCTAAGTCCTACTGCTGTAGGAATGTACAAATCCCTTTAAATCCTCAAAACAAGATTTCTAAAGAAGTATTTCAGAAAGAATCTGACTTGAGTGTCTTGCACTGGCAAGCAATTCAACACTTGCGTTACTCTTAAGTTCATTCTAGGCCATTCAATCTTACAGATTTTATGAAAAGCCAAAGGATAAAGCACATCATTTCACTATGAAGAGGTTCAAATGTGAAAGCAAAACAACCAAGTCTAAGAAAAATGACACAAACTGGCCATGTCCATACATTTATGATAAACCATGGTTAATGGTTTTCTATTAACACTAAGATTGTTACTGCTTTGCTCCCCTGCATCTGTATGAGTGGGAGCAACAAACTCCAATCCCTGACCTAGGATTACGCAGGAAGCAGGGCTCATGTTACAAATAAACCAAGATCAAACCTCAAATTAGCCATGGTTTGATTGGAGTAACACAAACCATGGTCCTTGATCTATATGTAACACTAAGCCAGGGATTGTGTTCACAGTAACTATGATTTATTGTGATATATGAATACAGCCATTGTTACACTGACAGGAAGGGAAGCATGCATTTTATAGAATGAGCCTTTTTAGTCAATAGCACTAAACTATGTTAGCATAATATGCACATAACTCAGAATCACACAATTCCCCCCCCCCCAAGACATTGGAAGCATCTGCTCTCACTTTTAACTTAACCATGGTTCCCCATTACATTTGAACTCAAGAATTCCCATTGATTTAAACAAGTGATGGTCATAAGCCATGGTTTGATCCTAGCTTGTTTGAACAAAGCCTAGTTTGAACTAGCCATTGACCCCCTGTGATATGAAAAGGAACTCTGTTAGTTTAAAAGCACAAATGATTATGTGGTTGAGATAAGACCTAAAAGTCTCATTCTATAAAATACATGCTGCACAACACATTTTTGGAAAGACCATAAAAATATGTAATTTTTTGTGTAAAAATGTGAAAACAGGAAATTACTTACGGTGAAATTGTGCAGCCAGACGCATATGCATGGTGACCTGTATAACGGATATCGCAACGCACAACATTGTTGGAGTAGTCTGATTCTGGTACCAAGTAGCTCGGGTTTACACTAACCTGCAAAAGAAATGCATGCTGTACTTTGCAAGTTCATATGTTGATATTTGTTATTATTATTATTTACTTTAAAATGTAATTTCCATACCTTTAAGATGTAATTTCCAGGTTTAACATCTGTGATATCAATCCATTGGCAGTCTATGTCAGCATTGTATGTGTCGTAACACCCAGGGCTCAATCCCTAAAATTGAAGTGTAGCAGGATAGTGAAGTGAAAGTCTTAACTTTATTTTATATATATATATAAAGTACAATGTTGACAAATGCCACCATTTGCCTAAAACTTGCCTAAATAGTTAACATTTCTCAGTGATTCATAACACCTTACTGCCACCATTACTTCTATCAAAATGATTGTTCTCCTGCTATATGAATAGAATGACCCTTATGGAAAAGGTCTAAATTCTAGCAAAATAATTTTGCCTTCCAAAACAAACAAAAGAGCCAGCATTTTCCCATTCAAAAGCAAAGGAGCCATTTTCATGAAAGACAAGGATATCAATGGCTGCTAGACACAATCACTATATTCTTCCCCCCACTATATTCTCCCCCCCCCCCAGTTGTTGCAAGTCACAAGGACAGGACCTCCTTGCGAGCTTCCCATTAGGATAACTTGGTAAAACAGGACTTAGGGCTCTTTTCATGTCTCATTGCTATTTTGCTAGATTAAAAGGGAGGCTTGACTTTCGGAAACATATTTTTGTCCTGAAATGACAGCTCCCCTTAAGCCATGAACTCACAGCCCTATAGGTCTACGTAATATGCGCGGTTCAGTTCCTTTCCCTACCCTGAAATCATTCTGAGTGGTGCCTGGCTGGCCCTACGAAAAGTACAATATTTTGCCACAGACTGTGTGTCACTTGGCATGGGCTGCGGCGAGAAAGCCCATGGGTATACTGAGAGCTGGCAGCTATGCGCATTTTTTAAAAAAATGGGATGCAATCTTCATTTGCTGAGGAAAATACTTTGCAACAAGCACAGGTCTCAAAACAGCGGATGAAGCCGCAAGAATTCTAAAAGAATTCATAGTAGCCATCAGATGCTATAATACTTAAGAGACTCAGCTAGCCAGTTTGCAGAAAAGTTAGGAAAGCATTCCAGGACCTAAATCTGTAGGGGCTCACAAGAAGGTAGTTGCCTCTAAACTTAGTTGTACCCCTTGCAACCAATATAGGGATCAGAGCTGGAAGATATCTCAATGCATTGTCTGAAATTGGTTTGAAGTTCAGATTGTGATACCAGTTTCAACGTCATTATCCAAGAGATGGCATTTCTACATCTCTCTGAATACTGAATAAAAAACCTTAGTAAGAGCTTCGTGTCTTTCCATTACTGGCAGCCTGCCACGAGGGAGGGGAAGGAGATTCCCTGAAGCCTATATAGTGCTGTTGTTTCAGGGTCAGTCAAGACTGATGTTTGAAATCCATCTATATTCTGACAGCAAGAGATGAAAAATGATCAGCGGCTACCTTACCTGCGTATGTGCTGTACACGCATACCTTCTATAGTATCCGTAATCGCAGGACGTATCTTCAAGACAAAAGCTTGCTTTGTGTCCTTCAGCTACTCTCCTTTGGGAGCTTGCTTCAAGCAAGTCATAATGGCTAAATTCATCCATACTGTGGTAGTGTCTGTTAAACCACAGGCAAACTTTTTTATTAAGTGTTAACCCAACAACCATAATGAATAATAATAATAATAATAATAATAATAATAATAATAATAGTGGCCCAGCAAAACAACGTTGGCATAGAGCCTTACAACCGCTGTTTATTATTGCAAACTAATGGGCTAATATTTTGTTGCCCTATGATACTGTTCTTCATATGGTTTCATTATTCAACAATTATATTACAAATACAGCTCTTGAGAGTAAATTGTTGCATAGCATTTAGTTTGTTTAAAGACTAAGCAAAATTGTTGTTCCAAAATTTCCTGCTGCAAGAATTAGGAAGCATATGAGTGTCTATATCGTTCATCTGAATTAAAAATGCTTACTTTGTATACTGTAAATTCCAAGGATACTATGGATTCTGATTCTTTTTCTATCAGCGGCCCCCAAAATATTTTGATATTTAAACTCCACTGTGTTAAATATGTTCTAGTTTTACACACATTGCCTTATTATGCTTCTAATTATTCATTGATCATATTGTGAAAGGCCTGTTCTGTTGCTACATTATTATTTCTCACAGTAGAGTAGCTGGAGGGGAAATAGATTCAGGTAGGTAGCTATGTTGATCTGACGCAGTCAAAATAAATTTAAAAATTGTGCAGTAGCACCTTAGAGACCAACTAAGTATGTTCAGGGTATAAGCTTTACTTTGCATGCACACTTCTTCAGATACCTTCTTGTGTGCATGCCCAGAACATACTTAGCTGGTCTCTAAGGTGCTACTGGACAATTTATTTGGAGGGGAAATAGGTTAACTTTAGACAGCCACCTCAACGTCTTCTCTCCATTGTATTTTCTTATTGTTGATTCCAACAGAAGATGGAATCAAGCAACACGTTTCAACACAAATGTCCCTCTTTGGGTCTAAAGCTGCCTTTGCAGGCCCTCCCAAGCTGATGTGAGTTGTGGTACCAAACATCTGGAGGCCACCAGATTGGCAAAGGCAGGTCTAAAATCAATGAAGGTAATATTTGCCCTATGTGTGGCCTAAGCAGCTGAAAACCAAAGGGTACCTTCTGTTGTATGTCAGTCTTCAGATCACAGAAACCATACCTATGTTAGCACATCTTTGAATCCTTCTCATATGCAGGAAATGCTCATTGAGTTCAAGAGCTCGGGTACCAACATCACCTTGAGTCGACCGATTTCACCCACCTAACATTTCCACTAATTACTGAGTAAGTATGTTCTGAACATCCAAAATGTATACATGGAAGATGAACAAGTTACATTTTTCCATCACACTGGAATAGCTCCTATTTATTTTCTACAGTGGAACCTCGGTTTTTGAACGTTTCGGAAGTCGAACATTTCAGTTTACAAATGCCGAAAACCCGGAAGTAACTGCTTTGGTTTTCGACTGCTTTTTGGAAGTCGAATGGCTTCCGTTTTGAGTTTTCTGTAAGTAAATACTGTTGGAATTGCATGCTTTGGTTTTCGAACGTTTTGGAAGTCGAACGGTCTTCTGAAACGGATTACGTTTGAAAACCGAGGTTCCACTGTATTCCTAAAGCAGGGTCGTAAACTTGAGTTTAGTGGGTAAGGGTTCAACTCCTGCTATTTTCTGCATGGTAGCAAGAGCAGGGGAAGGGAGTGGAGTGGAGTGCTGGAAGCCACATCACAACAAACAAACAGCAAGTGAACATAATTGGAAAGTACCATACTGAGCCCTTCACTCACTGATGACAACTGTGCCACTCCCAAGAGTATCGTGGTCTGCTTGGCAAGAAATCCGATGTGCCTTGGTTTTTCACTCTCTGGGGGAATCTCAGAAGCATTCTATTATCATAGTCTCTGACATCCGACCTGTAAGCTGAGCTGCAAAGATGTAAAACATACATGTGCATGAAATAGGCTTGAAATTGCTCGTTAAACACACTTTGCCTTATGGTGCGACATTTGTATTTATTATAGTTGAAACGATCTCTTGGGGCTTTTTAGAGAATGTAACATAACGAGAGCTGAAGCTGCTTAACAATGTCCAATACAGTATATATCAGTGTTTTCCCTTCTCTACAGACCCTCTCAAATTGGCAGAGGGGGCCCTCTTGGTAGTTCCCCCACCCCTACTGTGAAAGAGGTAGACTGGGAGAGGGAGTTTTCTATGGCAACTCCTAAGCTGTGTAATTCCTTCCCCAGAGAGGAAGAAATCTTCATTGTGCAGTTTCTATTATGTGCTGAAGAAGTGCCTCTTTACCCTGACCTTTGACACCTGAAATATGTATTTTAGGAGCCACCCTATTCTATTGACTGTTATTGTTTTAACTGATTTTAATATTGTATTATCAAATTGTGGAAACCTGTCCTGAGACCTCGGGTGAAAAAAAAAACACAATTTACTATTGTTACTACTACTACTACTACTACTACTACTATTCCATTTGCTATTAATGTTTACATTTGACTCCTTTTTGATTATGCCCAGCACATGCCAAGTTGATGAGCATAACCAATTCCTCTCTTCAAATCAGAGGAAGTATGCATTATTTCAATAAAATATTTAGGAAAATATTTTGAAAAAACTAAGAAGTAGTAGGCCATGGCTGAACATCAGATAAAACAGATCCCATGCCTACTTTTATTTACTGAACTTCTTTTTAACTTCACTTGCTGGTGTCCTATGAAAGGTGGGTTTTCTGTTGCTGCATAGGCCAAAATTTGCTTTGCATATTGGACCACCAAGTCCAAATCTTTTACCAGAATTTTTTGTGTCTGCCGAGTCAGAGTAGGTGTTGATTCCTCTTCCTGCTGATCATGTCCATGTGATCTCCACTTCCTTCCTCTCCTGCTAATTTCAGCAGAGCTTCTATATTTCCACTTTAAAATGTCAACTAAGAATATGATGGAGTTGTGTAACATTAGCTAGCTATTCTTCTATCATCCTCAAGTACAATATACTCTTAATCAATTTGCTAGCACTACTGCAAGTGTAAAAAGCATATTACCAAATCTTGGCTGGCATTGCTATGAACTAATTTTGAGAGGCTGTTTTGCATAACAATATTCCATCAGATCTAAAATACATTTTTTTATATTAGTATCCTCACAGCCTCATCTTATGCATATTTACAAAGAAGTCTCACTGAGTTCAATGGAATTTTCTCCCTAGTTGCATTGGTTGAAAAGCCATGGAATAATAATAATAATAATAATAATAATAATAATAATAATCAGAAAGTAAATGGTTTATTAAGAGCTGATTGCAAATTGCAATTATCAAATAGCAAGATTTTGCCTTTTTTAAAAAAAATCCCCAACTTACTTCACAATTTGTAAACAATGTTTTCAAGGGGGACTTGTTTTTAAAAATTAGCGAAGCACTGACTTAATGAAAAACAGACACTTCTTAAGGCAGTAATTCCCAAACAATAAGGGCATGGAAGCCTTGTAGTTTGGTCATCCAGCTCTCAGCAAAGGGTAATAGAAACAGTATGTTTCATCAACTGGAATGGAGGCAGAACTCTCTGCAACTTTTGAAATTAACTCCTCTTCCCTCTTGTTAAGCTCCAGTGTGACATTGCGACATTTTTGTCAGCGTGTCCTGAACTATGATGTAAAAGCAATGTTGTGGTTCCACACAAAGTTGGTCAAACTTTAGTCCTATTGAAAGCAACAGTACTTTTAAGGTAATAACAACCAACTTATCCCACCAATTTCAATGTGACATTCTGAATCTAATCTGGTGGGTGCCTCTTTTAGAAACCCTCGTTCTAAGACTCCAGATCTTCCCATCAGATTCAGTTAGGAATCCAATGCCAACATAAACCAAGGGGCAGGAGTGACTCGTGTTTACCTTGCTAGGCAGTTCTCTTCAGCAGCGCACCTCAGGTTGTACATGGAAGTCCTCTGCACATAAGTGGATGCTTGGATGTAGTACGGATCTGGTACCAAGTCTGGGAGACCTGCAGTACATCATGCCACAACACACACACACAGAGAGAGAGAGAGAGAGAGACAGAGAGAGAGAGAGAGAGAGAGAGAGAGACAACAGATCAAGCCCAGAACATGTTTGCAAACTTCATTTTGCCTAACTTAGAGAAGTCACAAACTAAATCTTCCTAAACACTACATACAATCCACATTTCTCACACCCATGGCTGGTTAACAAGAGCCAAGAGTCATTTTTCTCAAGATCAAAAGGGGGGGGGGGATATGAAAAGACAACGTGCCTTGCAGATTGGCAGATACTGTGAAACACAGCACTCTCCAAAGCAATTTTTCTCATAAATCTTCAAGGCATTCTTCCTCATAAGGACACCAGCTGAGGAGTACACTTAAGTCTGCCAGATCAAAATACCAGAAATGTGTCCGACACTGTGGAGCTTTGCTCTTTGTTATATGGACCTGCAGCTATGCCGAAACAAATGATCCTGGGCATCCATTAGGCAGGTTGTGTTTTGAATTAACCCCGTTCAAAGAGCCTGAAGATGAAGGGCATCTTCCAGCCTTACTTTAAAGCAGAGAGGCAGAGCATTGGTGCAAGTTTCCTTTGTTCTGGGAATGGGGAAATTTGGGGGCAGGGGTGCTATAACCATAAGGCTTCTTTCTTCAAAGTATGTGGTAGGGGTCTTAACTGATCCATGGTTCAGCCCCAGCAGTTTGTACACAGGAGCAGATTTAATAATAACAGTGCCTCTGAGCATGCGCAGAGAGCTTTTTTGATGGCTGGCGAGGGGGCTTGTGGGCTGGAGTTAAAATGTCAGTGCAGCAGTAGGACAGAACCCCACTCCCTCCAGCATAAAGGAAATCAACCACCGCTAAAATAACATAACTTTTTTCCTGAAAAACCTTCTTCCCACTCCAGCACTCTGTACTGAATTGTAGAAGTTGATTTGTGGGTTGTTGTTTTTAACATTACTTTTTAAAGTACAGAGAAACAACCCCTGTTGAAAAAAAAAGTTTAAGTTTCCAGTGAAGAAGGGATATTCTCGTGCAATAAGTTCCAGGCTGACAACAACGCAGACACGGTGAGGGGCAAAGGGGGAGGGCTGGAACCAGATGGCGAATAATGGCAGTGGAGCCGGCCGCTTTGCCAAGCGCTCCGTGTTAAACGTGCCGTCTGGCGGGGAGGGCAGGATTTGCCACGTGGCTGCGTCGGGGTTGGGTTATTATTATTATTAACTGAATTTATATACCGCCCTATACCCGGAGGTCTCAGGGCGGATGGCAGAACAAAATCAAAACATAAAACCGCAAAATATATAATCGAAATAAAAACAACGTCTCAATACCTCCTTCCCCCCCAAAAAAAAAAACCCCCACCACGTTTTAAAAGGTGTGGTTGGGGCTTTTTTTGGAGGGCGACTGCTGTTGGCAGCGCAAGCGACCAACTTCACGTTTAAGTCACTGCAGGGGCGCAATTCCTCGCCACACTTTCTCTCGGAGAGGCAGCGCCCGTCGGGTGGCGAACTGCGCGCTCTTACCGTACTGGAAGTAACCGGTGCCATAACCGGGCCGCTGTCGGCTGTCGGGCCGGGGCCGCTCGTACGTGTCGTAATAGTTATAGTACGGGTTGTCGTCCGAGTACTTGTACGGGTTGTACGGGTCATCGCCCACCATGCGGTCTAAGCCGCGCGCCCGAGGGAAGTTGCTCAGAGGAGGCGCGCCGCTGCTGTTGCCCGGCCTGGAGGGGGCGCTGGCGAGGGGCACTCGCCGAGAGCTGCTGCTGGCAGCGCCGTCGGCCCCGCGTCCCCTGTCGCCGGCGGGCTGCTGGTAGCCGGCTTGGAACCAGTGCTGCGCCTCGGGTCTCCGGGTGGTGCTGTCGGCGGCGACGGCTTGCGCCCTGCGCGGAGCGGTGCCATTGCCCCGGAGGAGCAACACGTGGCCGCCTTGCGCGGGCTGCTGGCTTGCGCGCCGTCGAGGCGGCTGGTACTGGGAGCCCACGCTGAGCAGGCTGTATAGCTGCCCCTGGTTCTCCCACTGAATCCTTTGCCTCCACACGGCCGGCGGCGGCGGGTTCCTTGGCTGAGGCAGCGCGCCCGACGGCGCGCACAGCAGGCAGCTCCAATAGACGCACGCTTGTAGCTGGGCTATACGAAGCAGCAGCGGCGGCCGGGTGGAGAGGCGCATGGCGGCGGCGGCAAGTGGGGTACCCCTTGGCACCCCTGGGTCCTGGAAGGACCGTCGAGCCAAACAACAGCCCGACGGCGAAGAAGCAGCTCTTGCAGGCGCCTGGACGCTCTCTTCGTACACAGGTGGCAGATTTCCCCTTTGCAACAAGCGTCCCCTCTCCTCCTCTCCAAGATTGCTAAAAGGAATGCGCTCGGCGCGGGACTGAGCGAGCCGCCTCTCCCTCTTGCTTTTGCTGGTGTCTGGAATGAAGCGGCAGCGGAGGGAGGGAGGGAGGGGCGGAGGGTAGGTGGGTGGGAGGAGATGAGGGCTTTTTAAACTTTTCTGGCACGTTCGCAAAGTTACACAAGCCCATTCTGGCAGGCGGCTCCTGCGCTATTTGTTCGCGTAATGCGCTGCGAAACGTGCCGGCCCCACAGTTCCCGGCCCGCTAAACAAAACAACAACAAGATTCCTCTTTTCGCATCTCTGCCTCCTCCGTCAGGCTTCCAGCCTCGTGCACCCCTGAGGCTGCGTTGCCACCTCTGTTTGGCAAAAAGACAGGACCGGGCGAGGCGGGGCGGTTGGTGAACCGTTGTTCTTTCATCTGTTGCTGAAGGGGCTTCAGTGCGTTACAATGGAGCTCAGTCGGGCAAACAGTCATGCGTTGGAGCCCCCAGTTGGCCAAAAGATTCCTGCATTGCAGGGGTTGAACTAGACAGTGGCGTAGCGTAGGTTGTCAGCACCCGGGGCAAGGCAAGTAATTTGCGCCCCCTAACCCGTGGATTTGCGCCCCCTAACCCTAACCCCCAGATGTTGCGCCCGATGCTGCCGGCCCCCCCTGCAGCCCCCACGCTACGCCACTGGAACTAGATAACCCTCGTAGTCCCTCCAAATTCTGTGATTCTACGATTACAGCCCAACAGGATGGCCCCCCTAGAACTGGTCACATTCACACACACACGTTGCACACACATGGATTTGTGAATCTGCCTGTGCTTGGCTACCCAGGGTTTAAATACTATTTTAAATACCTTGCTATTCAAGCACATTCATTTGGAGAGGATCCTTAACTTGGCACAGAGAGAAAGAGAGAGAAGGAGGAGAAGACCTGAAGTACAGGACAAACAATACAGGACGTAGAGTTTAACATTGAAATATGGGGCAATCTTGTATTATGCAGAACAGGGCAGGTGACAGACAGCCCTGCGCTACCCCTGGCTCTGATGGCCCAGACAGACGGGACCAGACAGCTTATCTGCTAGGCGCTCGGTTCAGCAGGGGTCTCCCCCTCTCCACAATCTGCAGGCACCTCGCCATCCAGGGTTAACTGCATGCAGGCCTTTCGCTTCACTCAGACAAGTCAGGCTGCCAGGTGGCAAAGGACTGCCAAAGTATGCAGAGAGAGAGAGAGAGAGAGAGAGAGAGAGAGAGAGAGAGAGAGAGAGATGTTATTAGATCATCAGCCCAGCTAGAGAGACGAGAAAGCAGGCTAAGGGAGAGACGTGGGAGATGGCTCCGGTGAAAATACTTCCCAGAAAACATGTTTCGTTTCAACTGGAGCTCTGGCAGGGGAAACTTGGTGGCGGCTGCAGGGTGAAAAGGGAGGCGGGGTAACGCCTGTAACGCCCTTTTCATTATAGCCCAAATCCTCCTCAAATAAACTCAGGCATACCAGGTTTTGTTTTCCTCTCTCCGAGTCACATGATGAGAACTCCGCGTCTGGTGGAGAAGAGGCTCACTTCGAATCGAGTTCTCCCATGGGGAGGGCTGCTCATCACCCTGAGAATATCAACGGGGCAAAACGTAAGGTGTGGAGAAGAGGAGAAATTGGGTTCTCATTTCTCCATCCTTCTTTAGACAAAAGGGTTACTACCTCTGGATCTGAATCGAGATAACCTGACCCACCATGTAAAAGGTAAAGGGACCCTTGACCATTAGGTCCAGTCGTGGCCGACTCTGGGGTTGTGGCGCTCATCTCGCTTTATTGGCTGAGGGAGCTGGCATACAGCTTCTGGGTCATGTGGCCAGCATGACTAAGCCACTTCTGGTGAATCAGAGCAGCGCACAGGCACGCCGCTTACCTTCCCGCCGGAGCACTTTGACGTGCTTTCGAACTGCTAGGTTGGCAGGAGCAGGGACCGAGCAATGGGAGCTCACCCCGTCACAGGGATTCGAACCGCCAACCTTCTGATCGGCAAGTCCTAGGCTCTGTGTTTAACCCACAGCACCACCCATATACCTAGCTAGAATTTAGGTTAGGGGGTGGGGCAAGACACCCATCACCCTCTGTCATCATCCTCAGTCTGGCTCTGTTTAACAGATTCAGAATGAAATGTCCCTACAACAGTTGCTTTCTTTTGACCCCAAGGGCTTAGGAAAATCTTTCTACAATTTCTACTTTTAGTTAAGTATTTTTATTTATTTACTTGAGGGGGGGCAGCTGTTAACACCCATGACCTGATTGCACTCCCGCCCCCACAAAGAGGGCAATTAAAAAACCTATTAAGTACAGACTCCAGATATTTTTGAAGTATCTGCATCAGGTTAAAGGATGTTTGTTAAGGAAATCATTGAAAAGGGAATATTGCAGACCCCTCAGTATTCTCTAAGCTAAGCATACCCAGCTCCCACAACTGGTTATCATAAGGCTTGGTTTCCAGACTATCACCTTGGTAATTCTCCTCTGCACATGTTCGAGCTTGTAAATACCCTTCTTAATCTTTTGTGCCCAGAACTTGGCACAGAACTCTAGGTGGGGTTCAACCAAGGTAGAATAAAGGTAGGGACCCCTGACCATTAGGTCCAGTCACAGACCACTCTGGGGTTGTGGCTCTCATCTCACTTTACAGGCCGAGGGAGCCGGCGTACAGCTTCTGGGTCATGTGGCCAGCATGACTAAGCTGCTTCTGGCAAACCAGAGCAGCGCACAGAAACACCGTTTACCTTCCCGCCGCAGCGGTACCTATTTATCTACTTGCACTTTGATGTGCTTTCGAACTGCTAGGTTGGCAGGAGCAGGGACTGAGCAACGGGAGCTCACCCCGTCACAGGGATTTGAACCGCTGACCTTCTGCTCGGCAAGCCCTAGGCTCAGTGGTTTAGACCACAGCGCCAACCCTCAAGGTAGAATAGAATGAGACTATTGCTTTCCTTGATCTGGACACAACACTTCTGTTGATGCCCCCTAGATCCTGTTCACATGTACTGCTGTCAAACCAGGTGTCCCCCATCCTATATTTGTGAATCTGATTATTTCTGCCCAAGTGCAGAACCTTGGCATTTGTCCCTATTGAGATTTACCAGTATTTTATTAGTTTGGCCCCAGTTCTCCAATCGGTTAAGGTCATCTTGAATCCTGATTGAGCATCTCCTATATTCCTTCATCCATGTCATTTATAAAGATGTTGAACAAAACTGGGCCCAGGACAGAACCCCATGACACTCCATTTCCCCCCAGAATGACAATGAACCCTGGGTTTGGTCCATCAACCAGCTCCAAATTCACCTAACAGTTACACTGTCAAGCCCACATTTTACCAACTTTTCTGCAAGAATATTTTCAGGGACTTTGTCAAGGCATTACTAAAATCAAGATACACTACATCCACAGCACCCCCCTGTTCCACCAAGCTTGCATCTCTATTAAAGAAAACAGCTTAATCTGGCATGACTTGCTCTGGAGAAAGCCATGGTAGCTCTTAGTAATTACAGCATACTTTTCACGTGATAGCAGAAAAGGTGGGAGTTTTGGTCCTAATTAAACAGGCAAGTGTTTTGGTTCTAACTAAAAAGTAACACAAAGTTCTTGTCTTGATCAACTTAAAATGCAGGGGCGATGAGGCTTCGTAGGATCTGAGTGCAAAGTGTATAGGGGAGTTGGGCACAAACTATTCCATTTCAACAGAGGGGAGCCAACTGAACCTGCAAATGCCAGTATTCCAGACAAAATGGAAACTTTTGAGCCAAGTTTACACTGGGGTGACTGAGAACAGAGAATGGAGCTCTTTGGCAGCACCCCTCTCCTGTCTGCAGTTTGAAAGCATGCAGGTGTGAGCACTTACCCCTTGCATCTCACCCACAATGTGCTATTTTATATGCAGCACTGGAGTCATTCTGCTCCTTTCCTTGGTCAGCCTCACCTCTATTTTGCATATCTGGAAACCTTACTTGGAAAATCAATACAACCCAGGCGGTTAAGAAAGCCCAACAGAGACTCCATCTCCTCAGAGTATTGCAAAAGAATGATGTCCATCAACATTTGATGATCTCCTTCTACCGGTCAACAATAGAAAGTGTCCTTTCATACTGCATCACGGTGTGGTACGTTGGTTTGACATCAACAGATAGGAAGTGCGTACAGAGGGTGGTGAATACAGCACAAGATATTATGGGCTGTCCCGTGAATCCGCTGGATGGAATTATGGAAGAACATTGCCTCAGGAGAGTGAGGAAAATTCTCAGGGATGATTCACACCCTGGCCGGCACTTTCTTGATCTCCTGCCCTCGGGCAGAAGATATAGTAGCACGATTAGTTGCACCAACAGGGTAAAGAAGAGCTTCTATCCGTGGGCTGTTAGGCTGCTGAATGAAAAGATAACAACAGGGCAACTGACTTTCAGGTTTGGTGGGTGTGCATCAATAAATGAGGGGAATTAATACTAAGAGAGCTGAATGGGGGGTGCTTGTGTAACCTCACTGTATACAAGTTGTACAAGTGACAATAAAGTATTTCAATTTCAGTTGTTACTGCTGCTTCATTATGAAGCAAGGGATTTCACACAGCCTAATGTCATAGTCCTGTGCTGCCAATTACGGCAGAGCTCAGTGGAGGCAGAAGCCCCCCAACCAGCCAAGTCTCAGGGGGGTACTTGCCTGGAGGCAGAGTCCATATACAGCTTCAGCCCAATCCTAAGGTCAGGAGTATCTCACTTCACATAGTCAGACAATCCGGGGGTCAAGAACACCGAGGGTCCAAAGTCGCAAAAAGCAGCAAGGTCTGCCCAGGAATGACGAATGTTGTTTCCAGCAACTGACTGAGGCTGTAAACCCTGCTTAAGAAAGCTGGAGCCAGCTGGTTCACATCAGGAGCAGCAAGTGGAATCACTTCACCTTCTGCTCCTTCAGGCTGCTGCTCAGCAGGTGAAGCCGACTCCTGACCCACAACACCTAAATGCGGATGCATGATAATGCTCTTAGCCAGGGCCAGATTTAGGTTTGATGAGGCCCTCAGCTACTGAAGGTAATGGGGCCCTTTATCTGTCCAGCTGTCCTTTGTCAGCAACAAATTGTCGCTGTCTTTTGTGTTGAATATATGCTATATGGTAATTTATGGACCTAATAGGTATCTAAAGCCATTTGCACATACAGAATGTAGGCACCCTGTATATAGAAATGAGCAAACTATTGATATTTTAGGGAGCTGGCTAGCAGGCGGGGCCCATTACTTACATCATAGGAGCCTACACATCACAAAACACTGTTGCTCTATGTAGGTTTTATTTTACTTGTTTTTTATCTTAGTTTTTGGAAATGTACATCCATTTTTCCCCTTTAATTTTTTTGGGGGCCCCCAAGAGAGTGGGGCCCTAAGCTATAGCTTGTTTAGCTTGTTTAGCTTATACCTAAATCTGGCAGTGCTCTTAGCTATCGTCAGCTATAAACGACCATTTTGTGTGGGGGTTCAATTCCTGGCTCCCCAAGTGTGTCAGTGAAGTGCGTAGAAACGCATCCCACCCCTTTACGCCCCTGCCCTTTTTGTGACATGTGCACAATGGCTGCTTGCCCAGTCAGGAGCAGGTGGCAGTTGTGGCCCATTGCGTCAGGCTCCAAGACCCCTGGGAGCGGCATCTATTCAGGCGGCCGGCTTTGGGATATGCCCTGGCCGGCCACAGGGCACATTGGAAGTTCCTGCCAGCCACCAATTTGAATTCTGACCGATCTGGCCAGGCCAGAGAAGAGGGGCCTGGGAGCAGACCGGAGTGTAGCAGTCTTCACTCTGGTTCGCTCCCAGCCCTTAAATGCTACCTGTACCATCACAGTCCTTTGGAAGTGCGTTAGCTGGTTGCTGCCTGTAACCAGGTTCTTATTTTCTGCACTTACTGCAGTAGGAAAATCAGAAACCCTTCTTGATGGTTGAACCCTTCTTGCTATTAATTTGATGGTGATATAGTAATAATAATAATAATAATAATAATAATAATAATAATAATAATAATAAATTTATTATTTATACCCCACCCATCTGGCTGGGTTTTCCCAGCCACTCTGGGCAACTTCCAACATAATAATAATAATAATAATAATAATAATAATAAGGCAATAAAACATCAAATATCAAAAGCTTCCCTAAACAGGACTGCCTTCAGACATCTTCTAAAAGTCAGATTTACATTACACAGTTAAATAAGCACTATCGTATTCTAATATACTGCTTTCAATAAGTGTGACAACTCCTGTTTGTGGCATGTATACTGACTGCAGAGATTGCCTTGTATTATTTTCAGATACAGCATCACACGTCCCCAAAACTTTTCCATTGCGGTTACTTGGTTTTGTTCTTCACCCTGTGTCCCTAAGAGCAGCAAACAATGAAAAAGTCAGAGGAAAATGGAAAAGTCTGGAAAAGCTGGAAAACATAGCCATGAATCAAAGGAGCCCTCTGTCTTTCTAATCTTCACATAAATCTCACTAGCTTCACAAATAGCTTGTTGTTTCCCAATGTGTGATATTAGAAAATGTTTCCACACACAATGGGAATCCTGCCATAACTTTTTGTGAGTTTCCTGATGACTTTACTGTTTTTATGAAAACAAAGAAAGCATGAACTGAGGACACTGCTGCCCACTAATCGGAAGAGCACATTTTTGTCATCCCCCCCCCAATGTCCTTTGTGTGATGTGCTTTTAATTAATATGGACTTTGTGAGTCACAACAGTGCTAGGTCAACAATCCTGAAGACTGAAGTATTCTAGTGGAGATTGGGTTTATTTGTTCATGCAGTGCTTCTAATCTTTGTGGAGTATTGCCAGTTGGAAGGAGATAGGCTTACTAGAACTTAGTATAGACATCGCATCGCCTGCTGTATTTACATAATGAGATGCTTAATGCCAAAAGTAGATCAGACTCAACCTGACCACTGCCACCACAATGCTCAGAAGAGCCAACAAATGGTGGCTGGTGCTTTCCATATATCTCCAAGGAGATCATATGTGACTGGCTTCTTAGTGTCTGGGCAGAGGAGTGACTTTGGCGCCAACCCTCTGGCATCATGCATACATGGAAGTGATCGCAAGAATCAGGGAGTCACAGACATCTACTGACGAAGGTATCTGTGGATAAATGCAAGATTTGTCTTTACAGCCAAGTCACTTTCCCTAAGAGAGATGAGGTATTGCAACACGTTCTCCTCCTAGGTGTGAAGGGAATGCGAGGCTTCGAAGGAGGACCATGCCCTGGAGTAGTAGTAGTAGTAGTAATAATAATAATAATAATAATAATAATAATAATAATAATAATATTTTATTTATACCCTGCCCATCTGGCTCGGTTTCCCCAGCCACTCTGGGCAGCTCCCAACACAATATTAAAAAAGGAATCAAACATCAAACATTAAACACTGCCCTAAACAGGGCTGCCTTCAGATGTCTTCTAAAAGTCAGATAGTTGTTTATTTCCTTGACATCTGATGGGAGGGCATTCCACAGGGCGGGCGCCACTACCAAGAAGGCCCTCTGCCTGGTTCCCTGTAACCTCAATTCTCACCGGGAGGAAACTGCCAGAAGGCCCTCGGTGCTGGACCTCAGTGTCCAGGCTGAATGATGGGGGTGGAGACGCTCCTTCAGGTATACTGGGCGGAGGCAGTTTAGGGCTTTAAAGGTCAGCACCAACACTTTGAATTGTGCTCGGAAACGTACTGGGAGCCAATGTAGGTCTTTCAGGACCAGTGTTATATGGTCTCGGCGGCCACTCCCAGTCACCAGTCTAGTTACACTGGAGGCAGATATATATCATCACTATGCTGGTAAAACAGCTGGTACATCATATTTATTGATTCAGACATTTATATCTCACTTGAAGACCCCTCTGCCCCTTGGATTTGGCATACCTGATCTGGCTCCACCATACTTTTAGAGGTAGCTAATGAATTCTACTTTAGATGCAGTGACTAATTGGTCACTTAAAGAGTAACTAAACACTCCCAGTAGAAAAGGAGCCACCACTTCCGACAGACTTACAGTTTACATCTGGAACTAATCAACAAGACAAAGACACCGATCTACCAGGGCTGGATCTACACTGATTGTAAAAACACTGTCAAAACAAAACAAAACCACATAATATAGCTCTCAATGCAATTTTCTATTGATGAATGGATGGCCACTCTACAGTGCCCTCCGGTGTCACATTTTTATAATGCGTTTTTAACGTTATAACTGACTGGTGTAGATTTGCCCTCAGTCTATGTTTCAATACCCTGTTGCGCGGCAGTGAGATCTGGCTCACTTTTTGCTGAGGAGAATACAAAAGCACCAGCTCCAGCCTTCTCTGTTAGTGTAGTACCTGGGCAAAATATACATGCCCAAACCAATATAATAAACATCCCCACTCCATTGGGATAGGAGGGGGAGAGAGAAAGAGAGATCGCTTGATGGCCTCGGTATGTCCCCAACTGTTCAGCCCGGACAATGAGGTCCAGCTCCAAGGGCCTTCTGGCAGTTCCCCTCACTGTGAGGAGTGAAGTTACAGGGAACCAGGCAGAGGGCCTTCTCGGTAGTGGCGCCCATCCTGTGGAACGCCCTCCCATTAAATGTCAAGGAAATAAACAACTATCTGACTTTTAGAAGACATCTGAAGGCAGCCCTGTATAGGGAAGTGTTTAATGTTTGATGTTTTGTCGTGTTTTTAATATTCTGTTGGGAGCCGCCCAGAGTGGCTGGAGAAACCAAGCCAGATGGGCAGGGTATAAATAATAAATAATTATTATTATATCATGATTATATGCATACAAAGCAGTACATTTTGAAGTGAGACAGCCAATGCTAAGAAACTCTTAGACTGCCTAAGGCTCATGATATACAGCTGTTTGGCAAGCAATAGGAACATCTGCTCTTGTAAACCCTGTGTTGGCATCCCCATTTATGACCAGAGCAAGCATAGGCGTACATTAGGAATATGCCAGGTCACCTTATTGGCCCACGTAGCCCAGCCTGGTCTACTCTGAGTAGAAGCTGCTGTCCTGGATCTCAGGCAGAGTGATTTGACAGAACCTACTAATTGGTGTTTTAACTTGATTCATGGAATTGTTTTATCTCTGGGGGATGTTTAATTAACGTCTTCCTGTCTTTTTGCATTGGTGTTCTGTTGTTTTTAATAATGCAGGCCCTGTTTTCGTTAATTATCATTTTGAAGCTCAGAATCAGCATACATTATTGTGTATGAAGATAGTATTAGAAGCCTGGGCTTCAGCATCACATTCCCTTTGTTTTTTCATCCATATGCTTCACATTATAAATGCTTTGAAATTTGCTTTGTTGATTTAGAAGAAAGATAAAGTAAATTAAATAGGATGGAATAAGTCAGAGAGGGGAATATTGTCACTGATTTTTCCATTCCAATAGCTGATAAATCGTGTTCTCCTTAACAGAGAGCACGTGTTGCGGTTGGGGAAAACAAGCCACCTTGCCATGACTAGGCAGATTGGCAAAACCCAAGCCTCCTAAGGGGTTAAGATTGGGTTTCTAGGGTTTTGTTTGTAGCCAAGTTTGGGGGTGGGGTTAGAGGTTATAAATACAAGGGGCCAGAAGTTGGGCTTCCTCTTGGCCGTTTTGCATCGGATCACATGGAGCACTTGGACAATCTTCTCATTGTCTGGTTACATTTCTTTATTTTCCCCTTCTTTTTAATCCTCTCTAGTCCCTTAAATAATTTAATTCCCCCCTTTTCCTGTTCAATTTCCCACCCCACCCCTTACCCTGCCCTGTAGGAAGATTCTCCCTGTATCTGTGGCTTGCCTTTCCCAATAGTGAGAGAGCCCCCGTTAGGGGCTTTCTTTCGCAAAAGGTTTCCCCCATTTCTCTTGTTGAAATTGTGGGGCTAGTCAGGGCTGTTCCCAGCTTAGCTGGTAGCACTTTCGTTTATAGTATCCCCGAAGGTTGGCTTGATGGCTCCCTGTGCCTCCAAGGACTATGAGCACTCTGCATATGTTCTTGAACTATGCTGTTTCTGAACAAGTTTATTTTCTTTAAGTTTGTTTTGCCCTGATAGTGGTGACTGCCATTTTAGAGATGAGCCATTGTAGCTTAGTGGCTAAAGTGTAGGACTAGGACCTGGGAGACAGGGTTCATATACCCCTCTTAGCCATTGTTATAACAAAACAAAACAAACTGCTCCTTATGGGCTATTCTGTTGCTGGGTAGTTCGGCCCATTTGTGATAAAAGAACTTTGGGTTTCTTGAAGGGGTGCTTCCCTCTAAAAGGGCAAGCAGGGGTACCTGGACAAGCTGTGGGCTACCTCAACTCTGCTATTTCACTGGAAACATTTATGCCTGGCCTAGCAGGTGATCCTAGAGCTTTGCCCTAGAATTCGATGGCCTGGAAGCGTTTCCGGCCTCAATAGTGTCCCCATGTGGTCCATGAAGCATTGGTTTCACTGGGTCAGTGGATAGTGCCGGTAATGCCTAGGTTGCAGGATTGGTCCCTGCATGGGACAGCTGCATGCTCCCCCATTGCTCTACCTGGACACTTGAGTCCTTTTGGTGGTTACCTCACTGCAAGGGATGTAACGGGCGCCATGTTTGCAATATGCAACTGGGACAAAGCACCTTTGCGTGCGTTGCAGAGCACGGCGCTGCACGGGCTGCAATTGCATTGCATTGCTAGGAGATTTGCAGTTGCATTGCACGGAGGGTGTGTGCATTGCATGGAGGGTGTGTGTGCATTGCACGGAGGGTGTAGTTGCATTGCACGGAGTGTGTAGTTGCATTGCACGGAGTTTGTTGTTGCATTGAACAGAGGGTGTGCAGTGCACGGAGTGTGTAGTTGCATTGCATGGAGTGTAGTTGCATTGCATGAAGGGTGTGTGCATTGCAGGGAGTGTGTAGCTGCATTGCATGGAGTGCGTGTGCATTGCATGGAGGGTGTAGTTGTATTGCACAGAGTGTGTTGTTGTTGTTTTTGCATTGCACGGAGTGTGTGTGCATTGCACGGAATATGTAGTTGCATTGAACAGAGGGTGTGCAGTGCACGGAGTGTGTAGTTGCATTGCTGGAGTGTAGTTGCATTGCATGAAGGGTGTGTGCATTGCAGGGAGTGTGTTTTGCATTGCACGGGGTGTGTAGTTGCATTGCACGGAGGGTTTGTGTGTGCATTGCACGGAGTGTGTAGTTGCATTGCACAGAGCGTGCTTTTTGCATTGCATGGAGTGTGTAGTTGCATTGCATGGAGAGTGTGTGCACTGCACGGAGTGTGTTTTTTGCATTGCACAGAGTGTGTGTCTGAAAAGGAAGCTGGCTTGGCGGCAGCTTGGTTGGGACTTCTTTAGGGGTTCTGGCCAGCGTCGGCCCTGTAAATTTACATATCATGATGGCAGCACAAGATGCCCCCTGCCCAAGCGGGGGCTGGAAGCTGGCAAGCAATAGCTCAATATCTTTTGCCCATATTCCCATTTTATTTAGTGATCCAGTTGGATATCGTTGCTAAAACATACCACTTGGCTATGGAGAAGCTGTCTGCCTTGAAGGAAGTTAATTTGTAATACTTCCTCTGTAGCAAGTGATGCTTCACCAGATCCGATCTTGCTGGGTCACTTAACTAATCTTCCCACTAGGCCAGGCTGCCTAGATTTCACCCCTCCCATATCCAAGAATCTCCTGAGGAGTCTGCTGATTCTCCAGAGAGGAGGAGGCGTGTTCTGGTCTCTACTTATTCTGCTCCAGCACCAAATCAGTCAGTCAGTCAGTCAGTGTCGGAGAGGGAGAGAGACTGAGTGTTAGAGATCATGTGTAGAGATAAGGTTGCTGCTAAGGACAGCTGCAGACACTCAGTGCAGTGCAGCATTTATTTATACTTAGACCTATTAAGCTCTGTATATAGTTTGTATAGTTGTAGATAGAATAAAGAAGATATTCTACAGAGCTGCTCTCCCGAGTTGTTTGTATACTCTGCTAGACTCTGCTGTACTCTGCTGTGCGACGACTGTCTTTTGTTGGAGTGAATCCGGTGCTCACAACTCTTAAGCTGTGAGTCCACAGCACTTTGACCTGTTCCTGTGCAGAAGGTGGTCTCTGGAAGTGCTACCCAGCTCGCCTAGCCCAGTTGGGGCTGAAGTGGATGAGTCCAGTTGGTGGCACTGGCTCAAGGGCGATGCTGACAGAGGTCCCCTTACCTTTGTGTATGCCTACCAAGTGTGGTGAAGGCAGATATCAGGCGATGGTAGCAATTCCTGAATGTATGCAATAGTAGTTCGCCATGGCAGGATACCTTGAACCCGCTCAGGGATTTTCAGGTTCATGTGGTGCTGCTGGATCTTTGCCCTTTGGTTTTTATTTCAAGGGCTGCTGGTGTGCAAAGCTATGGCCTCAAGCCTGGTGTGGTGAGGCAATCATGTGACATAACTTTTCTTGAGTTTTCCCCATTGTAGTAGCAGTTCACATGTGGCCTGAGGAGTTCAGTGACCATCAGATCTGCTTTTGGTCTGATAACCAGGTAGTGGTGAGCGTCTTGGCAAAACAGTCCTCATGCTGTAGCACAGTCTCTGCCCCTCCGCTCAGGCTTTCGAGCTGCGCCACTTAAGGTTTAATATTGTGCTTTCTACTCTCCAAATTACGCTGACACTATCCGATTTTCAGATGAAGCGCTTCAGATCCTGGGCTCCAGACTCAGCTATTGCCAGACTTTTCCAGACCTGTGGCATTTTGACAACAATTAGTAATTTCAGAGAGCGGCAGCTTCCATTTCCCCTTCTGCTTTTACCCCTTATGGGAAGGCCTGGATGGATTTCTTAGCCTTAAGCTGGCAGTTCTCGGCCATTCAGAAGAATTGGCCCCCATCCTCTGAGCAGATCCTGCAGTATTTGGTCCACCTGCTGCAGATTGGGCATGCGGTTATAACTATCCGAATTCAGTCCGCTGCAATGTCTGTTACATTGAAGCTTTATTTTTCAGAGACCCTTGTATAAAGTTTGCAGTGCGCAGGGCCTTGGAAGGTTGGAATAGGCTCCAACCTCATAGGACAGTGGGCAGGAAGTCGGTCAATTTTTACCTATGCAGTATCTGCAACAAGTTAAAACTTGTCTGCGGGTTAAAGATCAAGGCGAGACTCCTTTCAGTAGTCCATTGCATTTTCGCACTGAGGGTTGGGGAAATGGTTGTTGGAGCCAGCACAGGGCTGAGAGTCTGGAGGCTTATTGCTTCAGGACTTATCCTTATCTGCTTTGGAGCTTGTCATTAGAGTTGGGAACTCTAAAACAGACTTAGTGGGCAGGAGTGCCACAATCAGGCTTCCCGCCACAGGTGAGGAGGGCCCTTGCCCGGTTATGGATAGCAGAATATTTGGCTTTTTATTCCCTGGGGGCTGGCCCGCTCCTAGTGCATGAAAATGGGTTCCCGTTAGCCAGGCATCAATGTGTTTACGTCATGCACCAGTTATTACAGCCTGCGGCTTGCTTACCGCTGAACACTCCTCATTCCTTACGATTAGGTGCTGCTGCAAAGGCTGCACACTGGGGGCCTGTCTGTAGACAGGATTGTGAATACGGGTCATTGGAAGTCTGACGCTGACAAGGGTTATATCAGGAAGTGTCACAATGATGTCTGTGCCGATGCTTGTCTGTTATTTCCTTTTTTCATAGGAGCAGCTGTGCACATTTGAGCCACAGCATTGTGCACTAGGCTGGCAAGCATGTTGACGGGTTTGGACTGGGGCGCCATCTCAGTCTTCCTGCCCATGTGAACATATACTGGATGTCCAGATGGGGAATGCTTTGGGAGGAGATCCTTCCTTTGGTGCGGTCGAGTGTGACCTGTGCAGGTCCTCCCGCAGTGCTAGTGGTGCAGCTGGACGAGAATGATTTGCTGTCTTCCTCCAGCATAAGTCTGCATTCCTGCATGCAAGAGGGCTTGGATTGAGTTGATGGCAGCTCTCCCTGGACTCAAAATAATTTAAGGCATTGGTTCAAGGTGGTCTGGAGGGGGGGTTGGAGCACCTGTCCCCTCCAATGTGCAAAGATATTCCATTAAGGGAATCCAAGGATTCACCATGCTTTTGTCGACCCCTTACGAGGGGTAGGGCCACGCAGGAGTCCCTGGGAGCATTTGGGGTGAGCTTGAGTCTGATCCTGGTTCATTGCTCCCCCATGCTGTTTAATGGAACTGACGATATGGTGGAGCCCAGTCGTCAGTGCTGCCCTGCTGAGGTCAGGTGCAGCTAGTCGGGAACCAATGCCTAGACAAACTACCACCGAGCAGGCCAGAAAGCATGTTAATAAGGCGGTGGATAATAGAATAAAATAAATAAAGTAAATAAAATAACAAATAAAATAAAATAGGTCCCTGCTTTAGGTGGTTCTGTAATATTGTACCCTCCTAATTTTCTTCAAGGCTATTGCCCTCTTTAGGGCAGATGGGGTGCATCTTTCCCCTATGGGGAACGACACCTGGCGGGATGCGATTGCCTTGGGATTCATTGCTCCCCCACAATGTTTGCTGGTACTGACGATATGGTGGGGCCCAGTCATCAGTGCTGCCCTGCTGAGGTCAGGTGCAGCTAGTTGGGAACCAATGCCTGGACAAACGTACCACCAAGAAGGCCGGAAAGCATGTTAATAAGGCAGTGGAAATAAAATACAGGTCGTTGGAAATCGAGTGCATTCAAAGATTATTGTTCGTTAACATTATTGGTGTCTTACAATTTTTGCTTGTTTTATCTTATTTATCAGGTTTAGCGGTGACCCATGTTTGGATTGTGGGGCACAGTATCGTCCATTGGGCTGGCGTCGCAGCACGGCAATCTGGATTGGGTCCAGATTTCGGCTTTCCTCCACATATTCGCTTGTCTTGGCTGTCCAGACGTGGGATGCACTGGTCGGAGTTCCTGCCAAGTATCCGGAGGCAGTTGCTCCTGGAGGGGCCGCCAGCTGCTATTGCGGTGCAGCTTGGTGAGAACGACCTGGTGCCCATGGACTGTTTGTCACTACGTGCTGCAATTTTGGGTGACCTGGAGACGCTGCGTGCAATGGTGCCGACAGCGAAAAATTTTTGGTCAAAGCTTTTGCAACGCTGCGTTTGGAAGGGCAGTCGTTGCCCGGCTGCCACTGAAAGGGCCAGAAAACGCATAAATTCTGCGGTGGCAAAAAAGATGGCCGAGCTGGGTGGAGATGTGATTTCTCACCCAATGATTCAATTTCAGGCTGCATCCCTTTTTAGAGCCGATGGTGTGCATCTGTCAGCTTCCGGAAATGAGGTTTGGCTGGGTGCAGTGGTCGCCAAGCTGAGGTCTTGGCTGGGGCTGTGAGTGGTTTGGCGGGGAGCTGAGGGCTCCATGGCGGTTAGGCATTGGTTAAATTGGTGCTTGGAGGGGTAAGTGCCTACCCCTCCAAATGATGCAAAGGGAATTCCGTTAAAGGAATCCGGGGGCTTGCCATTCTTTTCGTCCTTGTCCCTGGCATCGGACTTGGGCCGTGCAAGCCCCACAGGGACAAGAGGGTGAGAAGTGCGGGACTGATGCCCAGCTTCACTTCTCACCCAATACTTGTTTCCCACACTGGATTCCGCTGGTGTCCGGAATGCCAGCACTGTCCCTGAGGGCATGGACAGATAGTCATAACCAATGCCTAAGCAACCACTCACATTTTTTGTATTTGAATAAAGTTGTGGCCAAAATTATGCCAAAAACCTAAACAAAAATTGATGTGTGAAGTGTGAATTTTTTGGGGTGGAATTGTGGGACTCAACACGCAAATCGTGTTCTCCTTAACAGAGAGCACGTGTTGCGGTTGGGGAAAACAAGCCACCTTGCCATGACTAGGCAGATTGGCAAAACCCAAGCCTCCTAAGGGGTTAAGATTGGGTTTCTAGGGTTTTGTTTGTAGCCAAGTTTGGGGGTGGGGTTAGAGGTTATAAATACAAGGGGCCAGAAGTTGGGCTTCCTCTTGGCCGTTTTGCATCGGATCACCCGCCCTCCCTCCCTTTAATAGGGTGGTTTTCTTGATCGCTTGACCTTGCTATGCCTGTCATGGTGTCGTCCGCCTTGGTGCGGGGGCACGGTAGGAATTTTGCCATCTGGCTGATTGGCTGGTGCCATTTGGTTTTTGCCTACTGCGTAGCAAATCGTCACAACTTGTAAGGTTGGCGGTTAGGCATTGGTTAAATTGGTGCTTGGAGGGGTAAGTGCCTACCCCTCCAAATGATGCAAAGGGAATTCCGTTAAAGGAATCCGGGGGCTTGCCATTCTTTTCGTCCTTGTCCCTGGCATCGGACTTGGGCCGTGCAAGCCCCACAGGGACAAGAGGGTGAGAAGTGCGGGACTGATGCCCAGCTTCACTTCTCACCCAATACTTGTTTCCCACACTGGATTCCGCTGGTGTCCGGAATGCCAGCACTGTCCCTGAGGGCATGGACAGATAGTCATAACCAATGCCTAAGCAACCACTCACATTTTTTGTATTTGAATAAAGTTGTGGCCAAAATTATGCCAAAAACCTAAACAAAAATTGATGTGTGAAGTGTGAATTTTTTGGGGTGGAATTGTGGGACTTAACACGCAAAGAGAGCCCATCTATCTCAATAAATGGGTTGTTTCCCCGATCAATTAGTGCTCTTTTCTGGTAGGTTATCTTGTTCCTTAAGGAGACTTCCCGTATATTCTTCAGTTAGAGTTTTTATTTTGCTTTGGAAAAGTTGAGCAGTCCAGATTTTTTTGCTTTGTGGTTAAAGTCATAAGCATTTGTCAGTCTGTATTTTCAGCCTCAGATTTTAACACACAAAAGTATTGTTTCGGCATTTCTCAATATATTGTGGCCTATAATTTATTGTACTACTTAAAGTACTAAATTACAAACGTTGCTTGTTTCCTTACAGTTGTAGAAGACACAGAGATTATCCACTATTAGCCTTCTGTATCTCCAGCAGATTATATTAGTCTGGTATATTTTATTTGACTGCTGCGGGGTGAGATACAACTGGTAAATGGATTTAGATATTTTTCTTTATGTTAGCACTTATCAGTAGTCTTGGTACTGTCTTCAACAGCTAATTCCACTCTGTTGTACAGAGAGGTTGTAATAGTTTAGATCCTTATCCTGTTTCCTTTCATAAACTGGCTGTATTTGGGTTAGATCTATTTCAGAAAGCACTGCATATATTTCACTGATTCATTTCTTTGGTGAGGAATTTACAAGGAAGGTTTCAAATGGCGTATAAGCTCTAGGCACCCAATATTGGTTATTTGTTTGATGATGTAGCATAACTGGGGGGTGGGGGGGAGATAGAAGAGTGGTGATCTGATTTGATTGAATTTGGGGCTGACTTGATTGTAGGAGATAATATATCATTCACTGAAGCAATTTACATAATACAGCATTTCCCCCCAGGCTGAGACGTTTAGACATCTGCACAATCTCACGCCTGCAAATTCATTTATTAGAATTGAGGCTATAATTGAAAAGCTTGGAGCTATCTTTTGTGAAAACTTATTCTAGAGAACCTTGAACAGAGATTTGATTGAGGTTAATAAATCAATAACTGCTAGGTTGGCAGGAGCTGGGACCGAGCAACGGGAGCTCACCCCGTCGTGGGGATTCGAACCGCCGACCTTCTGATTGGCAAGTCCTAGGCTCTGTGGTTTAACCCACAGTGCCACCCACGTCCCAGTATTAGTATTACCATTATGCTAAAGATTATAGATGTCAAGTGTCCATCCAGTCTTTCTGGTTTAGAGAGGTCTCCTCAGTGAGAAGAAAATAGTTATTTAAAAACGAACCAAAATCAAATCCACCTTCTTATAAAGACTGGTAATTGCCATTTTTTGACCTACCTGCAGGTCAGGCTTGTAGCAGCCTATCAGTCCCATTTCTTAAGCCTTTATGAACCCAATGTTCCAACAAAGAAAATAGTATGAGAAACAAAAAGGCCTTTAAAACATGCAAACGTCCCTGACAGGAGAATGCAGTGGTACCTCAGGTTACATACGCTTCAGGTTACATACGCTTCAGGTTACAGACTCCGCTAACCCAGAAATAGTGCTTCAGAACTTTGCTTCAGGATGAGAACAGAAATCGTGCTCTGGCGGCGTGGCAGCAGCAGGAGGCCCCATTAGCTAAAGTGGTGCTTCAGGTTAAGAACAGTTTCAGGTTAAGAACGGACCTCCGGAACAAATTAAGTACTTAACCCGAGGTACCACTGTAATTTCTTGATGAGGTTCTTCAGTAAGAAGCAATTTGGCTTGATGCTTAATAGCAATTTGGTACTGACCAATCAGGGTTATTCCACAAATTCAGTATGAATGTACAAGACAAAGTAAAAGGATTTTGCCTTCAACGTTTCATAACAAAGTGGTTGATTTGTGAAAAAGAGCCCTTCGAGTGCCTCAGAAGATGGAAAACATATTTCAGTTGCAAAATCCAAAGCAGCAGGACCAGAAGCTTAACAGATGCATCTGAGTCTCACTTTCCAGATGGTAGCTATAGAGAGAAGAGTATATTCTCTCTATAAACACATGGATGTTCAGGTAAGCATTTTCCAAATGTTGTGTCCCCATTAACTGTGAAACTGCTTGCAGAGATTTTGTGGGAAGCAATTCCTAAATGGAATAAAATGAGCAAAATAAAGAAATAAATGATAATACTTATGCTTAAGAACATGCACTGATGTGGGTCAATGCTTATGCATAAGAACAGATTGATGCAATGGATAAGCTTTCAAAAGCAGGCCAATAATTATAATGTACAGTGGTACCTTGGGTTACGAACTTAATTCGTTCTGAAGCACCACTTTAGCTAATGGGGCCTCCTGCTGCTGCCGTGCCACCGGAGCACGATTTCTGTTCTCATCCTGAAGCAAAGTTCTTAACCTGAGGTACTATTTCCAGGTTAGTGGAGTCTGTAAGCATGTGTAACATGAAGCGTCTGTAACCTGAGGTACCACTGTATTCCGTTGCTGAATTGAATGAGATGAATAGAAAATGTGAGCCCTTACAACACTGTATAAGAACTTCCTCCTTAAAAAGTCCTATGTTTTTTCAAACAGTTCTGACCATTTGTACTGCACTGATGTACGTGGTAACACATATGTAGTTCCACTGAAATCAATGGAATTGATAAAAATAATATAATAATAATTTATTATTTATATCCTGCCCATCTGGCTGGGTTTTCCCAGCTACTCTGGGCGGCTCCCAACAGAATATTAAAAACACAATAAAACATCAAACATTAAAAACCTCCGTAAACAGGGCTGCCTTCAGATGTCTTCTAAAAGTCAGATAGTTGTTTATTTCCTTGGCATCTGATGGGAGGGCGTTCCAAAGGGTGGGCGCCACTACTGAGAAGGCCCTTTTGCCTGGTTCCCTGTAGTGAGGGAACCGCCAGAAGGCCCTCAGAGCTGGACCTCAGTGTCCAGGCTGAACGATGGGGGTGGAGACACTCCTTCAGGCATACTAAGCATACCTGGGCAGATAACTGTAGTGAGAATAAGAACAAAGAGCCTTGAAGTTCTGTTGCTTAAAACGGAAGAGAGCAAGAATGCACATAATAGTTTCACTGAGACCCATGGATTCTGGGTAGAGCTAAAAGCGATGCTGATCATGATGGTTGTATCCATAAAAATATGAATCCACACAAGTAAGGGAAGCAGTTGTAAAATAGATATACAAATTGCACATGGCCCAATCTGACTGGGTCCTGAGGTTGTTACGGGCAGATGTGTTGCACTGCCTGCTGTATGACGCCTGCTTTTCAGCCAGTTTCATTTCAGACTCTGATAAAAGCATAGCAGGTGCTCTATCTTGGTTTCAGGATGCTCGCTTCTAAGCTCTTGGGGCACAGGGTTCAGCAAATACCCAGAAGACTTGTGGATAGTTGGAGACACACCATAATGCAAGGAGCATTAAAGTCCATTGCACATTCAGCAGGGTATAAATATTATTATTATTATTATTATTATTATTATTATTATTATTGCTCTGACCGAGGCAAAAGCAGACTCTGTCACCAGAATTTCACTTTGACCCATACAAACCTATTTATAAATATCTGCTGCACTATTAAAAGCTTCCTTAGTGTGAAATGTAAAACTGCACTTAACAAACACATTAAGACATTCAGTTGCTTTCAGAAGAGAGTTATATTTCCTTTCACTATCTTCCTTTTTTCTCTTTTCCTTTTTTTAAACTGCTGGGTCTTGGAAAATTATAAGTTATGCTCCCTGTCTAGAGGGAGTTTCCTTCTGAAGGAAAACAAAGAAAATTACAACCCTGGGTCCAGTAGAACTATTTATTGTTGTTTACGTCTGTAGAGAGCCTGGAAGTAACACCCTGTCCAGCTTTGTTCATTTTATTCTGGAGAAAATGTTAACAACTATAGCCCCCTTTCTGTTAATATATTTTTCAGATTTCACCAAAAGGTAAAGAAACTTTAAATAACTCCTTACAAGTACACACATCAGAAAGGGCAGGAATTGGGAAAGAAAAGGAGAGGGATGTGATTATGTTTTTGGGACAGTGGGTTCCTAAATATGCACCAAATACTTTTGCTAAGTACAAATTCTTCCATGGAATTTAGTCTGGGACACTGTCCAGTAAAACACTTTCTTCCACATCTGCTCCAGAGGAAGCTCTCAAGAGCAGCCACTGGGTTGCTTTACGTTCTTGCGTCTAGAGAACCTGTCTTCACATATATGCATTTCAAATACTAATAATAATAAGATGACAGGGTCTTGAAGTTCACAGCCAGAAGTGAAACTTAGTATGAATGAACAGGGAAGGCCAGGGAAAATGCAAATTGCTGAAGTGAGGACAACGTTTAAAAAACAAGCAAGCTAAAAAAAAGGCACAGTTCTGTAATTCCTCCTTTGCAAACAATCACAGTTTCATTCATTGGGATTCACCGCCCTCTCGTGGTCCTGGATTGTAATATTTCTATTTGAAAGGAGGTTAACAAATCTCACGTGGAGCTACAATGAAAACAAATATAAGAAAACATAGTCTAATTCACAAAATGATTGTAGTCACCAGATCAAAGGGGCTTTTCTAAGGAGTTGTGGCTAAGCTATCGAGTTCATCACATGGTAGACTCCTCAAAGTAGGCTGCATTCACATGGCAGTTTATTCCATTTCCCCAATGTTCCCCTAACTATAATTTCCACATTATAAACCACTGAGCCTAGGGTTTGCCGATCAGAAGGCTGGCGGTTCGAATCCCCGTGACGGGGTGAGCTCCCGTTGCTTGGTCCCAGCTCCTGCCAACCTCACAGTTCGAAAGCATGACAAAGTGCAAGTAGATAAATAGGTACCACTCCGGTGGGAAGGCAAATGGCGTTTCCATGCGCTGCTCTGGTTTTGCCAGAATTGGCTTAGTCATGCTGGCTACATGACCCGGAAAAACTGTCTGCGGACAAACGTCGGCTCCCTCGGCCAGTAAAACGAGATGAGTGCCGCAACCCCAGAGTTGTTCGCGACTGGACTTAACTGAGAGGTATTCTTTACCTTTTTATGACATAAAAACCATTTGCAGAATGATAGTGGAATATAATGCAAGTTTAGTGTTCCGTTCCATCTTATTTGCAAAATATTTTTTTTTCTTCCTGGAAGCATATAACAGCGTAAAGAGTGCTAAACTTGTGCTATATTCCACTGTAGTTCCAGAAGCGACTTTTACATTGTGTGAAAGCTTGAATGCGGAATGAATGTGGGAAACATTGGGGAATCAGAATAAATCCTAGAGCAGGGACCACGCTGTGCACAGTTTGCAGAGAGACTTAAATCACAGCAGAGGTTCCATTGAATTTGTGCCCTGCTCCACAGAGTAGTTAGCATTGCGGTTAATCTAAGCCTATTTTTGCCATTTAGATTGCTCTCTCTTCAGTAAGGAATTATTCTTCAATCAGGTGCAATCCAATTAATGCCCAGTAACTTCATTTCAACAAGCGCTACGTCTTCACAATTGCAGAGAGCCAATGGCAGAGAGCTAACGCTAAAGGCTTCCAAGTGACTGAGGATTTTAAATGCTTCTATGTAAGCGCGGGACGCGGGTGGCGCTGTGGGTAAAAGCCTCAGCGCCTAGGGCTTGCCGATCGAAAGGTCGGCGGTTCGAATCCCCGCGGCGGGGTGCGCTCCCGTCGCTCGGTCCCAGCGCCTGCCAACCTAGCAGTTCGAAAGCACCCCCGGGTGCAAGTAGATAAATAGGTACCGCTTACCAGCGGGAAGGTAAACGGCGTTCCGTGTGCTGCGCTGGCTCGCCAGATGCAGCTTTGTCACGCTGGCCACGTGACCCGGAAGTGTCTCCGGACAGCGCTGGCCCCCGGCCTCTTGAGTGAGATGGGCGCACAAACCCCAGAGTCTGTCAAGACTGGCCCGTTCGGGCAGGGGTACCTTTACCTTTACCTATGTAAGCGCTAGGGACGCGGGTGGCGCTGTGGGTTAAAGCCTCAGCGCCTAGGGCTTGCCGATCGAAAGGTCGGCAGTTCGAATCCCCGCAGCGGGGTGCACTCCCGTCGTTCGGTCCCAGCGCCTGCCAACCTAGCAGTTCGAAAGCACCTCCGGGTGCAAGTAGATAAATAGGTACCGCTTACCAGCGGGAAGGTAAACGGCGTTCCGTGTGCTGCGCTGGCTCGCCAGATGCAGCTTTGTCACGCTGGCCACGTGACCCGGAAGTGTCTCCGGACAGCGCTGGCCCCCGGCCAATAGATGTGAGATGGGCGCACAAACCCCAGAGTCTGTCAAGACTGGCCCGTTCGGGCAGGGGTACCTTTACCTTTACCTTTATGTAAGCGCTAACTGTATCCTGGTATTTTTAGTTTCCAGCACCTGGGGCAGGCAGGTGTACAGAACTCCCTGGTCCTGAATGGGGTAACTGTGTCCCTAAAGGACCAGGTGTGCAGCCTGGGTGTCATTTTGGACTCACAGCTGTCCATGGAGGCGCTGGTTAATTCTGTGTCCAGGGCAGCTGTCTACCAGCTCCATCTGGTACGAAGGTGAGACCCTACCTGCCCGTAGAGTGGTCCATGATCTAGTTATCTCCTGCTTGGACTAATGCAATGCGCTCTACGTGGGGCTACCTTTGAAGGTGACCCAGAAATTACAACTAATCCAGAATGTGGGCTCCGGAACCATATAAAACAAGTCCTAAAAGATCTACATTGACTTCCAGTACATTTCCAAGCACAATTCAAAGTGTTGGTGCTGACCTATAAAGCCCTAAATGGCCTCTGCCCAGTATACCTTAAGGAGCATCTCCACTCCCATCATTCAGCCTGAGGTCCAACTCCGACGGCCTTCTGGTGGTTCCCTCACTGAGAAGTGAGGTTACAGGGAACCAGGCAGAGGGCCTTCCCGGTTGTGGTGCCTGCCTTGTGGGATGCCCTCCCATCAGATGTCAAAGAGATAAATAATTCTACGACTTTCTAAAGACATCTGAAGACAGCCCTGTATAGGGAAATTTTTAATAATAATAATAATAATAAATTTTATTTATATCCCGCCCTCCCCAGCCGAAGCCGGGCTCAGGGCGGCTAACAACAATAAAAATAGTTCAACATTCTAAAACATTCATTATAACATTAATTAAATCAAATTAAAATCAAATTAATGGCAACCATCAAGCAAATTTTTGTGCAGATTGCCAGAGGAGGGGGTCAGGCTGCGCCCTGACAAAAGGCCTGGTGGAACAGCTCTGTCTTGTAGGCCCTGCGGAAGGATGCCAGGTCCTGCAGGGCTCTAGTCTCTTGTGACAGAGCGTTCCACCAGATTGGAGCCGCGGCCGAGAAGGCCCTGGCTCTAGTTGAGGCCAGCCTAACCTCTCTGAGGCCTGGGATCTTTAGGGTGTTTTTATTTGCAGACCGTAAATTTCTCTGTGGGACATACCAGGAGAGGCGGTCCCGTAGGTACGAGGGTCCTAGGCCGTATAGGGCTTTAAAGGTTAAAACCAGCACCTTAAACCTGATCCTGTACTCCACCGGGAGCCAGTGCAGCTGGTACAGCACCGGATGGATATGATCTCGCAGCGAAGACCCCGTAAGGAGTCTCGCTGCGGCATTCTGCACCCGCTGGAGTTTCTGGGTCAGTCTCAAGGGCAGCCCCACGTAGAGCGAGTTACAATAATCCAGTCTGGAGGTGACCGTTGCATGGATCACAGTGGCTAGGTCAGGGCGAGAGAGATAAGGAGCCAACTGCTTAGCCTGGCGGAGATGAAAAAATGCCGCCTTTGTTATAGCTGTAATCTGCGCCTCCATAGAGAGGGAGGTATCGAAGATTACACCCAAACTCTTCACGGATGATGCTGGCACTAATTGCACCCCCGCAAGAGACGGGAGTTGCCCCCTCAATCCCATATCGCTCCGTCCCAGCCAGAGGACCTCTGTCTTCGAAGGATTTAACTTCAACCGGCTCCCACGTAACCATCCAGCCACAGCTTCCAGACATCTGGTCAGTGTATCTGGGGCCGAGTCAGGATGGCCGTCCATCAACAGATAGAGTTGGGTGTCATCGGCATACTGATGGCAACCCAGCCCAAAACTCCGGACAAGCTGGGCGAGGGGGCGCATAAAGATGTTAAAAAGCATCGGGGAGAGAATTGCACCCTGAGGCACTCCACACACCAAGGAGTGGCGCGATGACAATTCCCCCCCAAGCGCCACCCTCTGTCCCCGACCGGAGAGAAACGAGCGCAGCCATTGAAGGACTGTGCCCTGGATCCCCACGTCGGCAAGGCGGCGGTCCAGGAGTTCGTGATCGACCATGTCAAAGGCTGCTGACAGGTCTAGAAGAATCAGCAGCCCCGACCCGCCTCGATCCAGCTGCCTGCGGAGATCATCTGTTAGGGCGACCAGAGCCGTCTCGGTCCCATGACCAGCGCGGAAGCCGGACTGGAATGGGTCGAGAGCAGATGTTTCATCCAGAAACCTACCAAGCTGTTCAGCAACCGCTCTCTCAATCACCTTACCCAGGAATGGAAGATTCGAAACCGGGCGGTAATTGGATAGATCTAAAGGATCTAATGATGTTTTCTTTAAGAGCGGACGCACCACTGCCTCCTTCAGTTCCCCTGGGAATATCCCAGTGCCAAGGGACAAATTGATGATATCACCCAGGGGGGCCCGCACCTCGTCTGGACACGCTCTAATCAGCCAGGACGGGCACGGGTCAAGAGGACAAGTGGTGGGCTTTCCAGCTTGGAGGAGTCTGTCCACATCAGCTGGGGATATCCGGTCAAAGTGGTCCAATACTGGACCCGAGGACAGTCGAGGGGCCTCCAGTTCCTTCATTGTATCCAAATTGGCAGGGAGGTCATGGCGGAGCAACAGGACCTTCTCCGCAAAAGAGCTCGCAAATGCCTCGCAGCTGTGTGCCGAATTGTTATTTAAATTTGGCTGTCCTTCGAGGGACGTTAAAGACCTAATTATACTAAATAATTGCGCCGGGCGAGAGCTAGCGGAAGCAATGGAGGCCGAGAAGTAGGACTTCTTAGCGGCCTTCACTGCCATCTCGTAGGTTTTCATAAAAACCCTATAAGATGTTCTTGAAGCTCCGTCACGGGCACCCCGCCATACTCGCTCTAGCCGTCTGAGGTCCCGCTTCATTTTCCGAAGCTCCTCGGTAAACCAGGGAGCCCGGTTTCTGCGGGGTCGCAGAGGGCGCCTAGGTGCGATCTCATCGATGGCTGCCAGGAGCTGGATATTCCAGCCCTCAACAAGCTCAGTCAATGAGTCGCCAGGGGGAGCAAGGTCCCGCAAGGCCTGACGGAATCTATCAGGGTCCATCAGCCTCCGCGGGCGAGCCCAAATTGGCTCGCCACCTAAGCAGGGTGGGGGTGGAAAATCAATCCTGGCTTTCAGTGCATAGTGATCAGACCATGGCACCTTCATCGAGGGAGACATGATCACATCTATACCGGCGCCAAAGATCAAATCCAGCGTGTGGCCTGCTTGATGTGTGGGGCCCGAAACAAACTGGGAGAGCCCTAGTGTCGCCATGGAAGACACCAGGTCCAGAGCCTGTGAGGAGGGAGTGGCATCAGCATGGATGTTAAAGTCCCCCAGTACCAATAGGTTGGGGAACTCCAAGGCCCAGCCGGCCACCGCCTCCAGCAGGCCTGACAGGGTGGCTGCTGGTGCGCTAGGTGGCCGGTACACCAGCCAGACAGCCAAGCTCTCCTCGGAGCCCCACACTAGGCCAACACATTCAATGCCAGGGATCGATGGCGATGGTAGAGCCCTGAAAGAACAGTCTTCTCGGATTAATAATGCCACCCCTCCCCCCCGGCCCACAGTCCGCGACTGGTGGAGGACGGAGAAACCCGGGGGCGCCATCTCTCGTAAGGTAACAGTTTCCCCTTCGCGCACCCAGGTCTCCGTCACACAAGCCAGGTCAACCCCCTGCGAGGTGAAGAAGTCTCGCAGGGTGGCGGTTTTTTTGCCTATAGACCTGGCATTGCACAACACCAGTGACGGAGGTGAGTAATCCTTGCTCACCCTACCTTCGTCCCTCGGGATGGGGCGCAGATTGTTTTTTTTTTTATATAATAATTTTTATTACGTTTTTTCCAAATTACAAAGAAAACAAGAAGAAAGGCCAGACAAAAGAAAAAAAAAAGGAAAAAAGAACAGAAAATCTCAACCATTTCGACAACTTATTTCAAATTTCCATTGGACTTCCCCACATCTCCCACATAAATGCATTCTTGATAATAAAATTGTCAGCAAATTATACCCTTATTTCATGTGTTTCTTTATATTTTCAGTTGCAATTTAAGTTTAAATCTCTTATTCTCCAATTACTCTAAAAATATGGCATAATATCCTTTTTACCCGTTTAAACTCTGATTCTTTCATGAGTGTTATCAGTTTCATAAATAATTAAATTTCATTGCTGGGGCTAACGTTCCAAATCATACGACGTCTTATGTTTCATACAACTTATAATAGTTCTGCAGATAGTCTTTAAATTTTTTCCAGTCCTCCTCCATTGCCTCTTCTCCCAAGTCTCGGATCCTTGCAGTCATCTCGGCCAGTTCCATGTAGTTCATCAATTGCGTCTGCCAGTCCTCCAGTGTGGGCAAATCTTGGGTCTTCCAATGCTTAGCAATAAGGATTCTTGCTGCTGTTGTAGCATACATAAAAAAAGTTCTATCTTTTTTTAACACCTTCTGGCCGACAATGCCCAGAAGGAAGGCCTCTGGTTTCTTGGGAAAGGTGTACTTGAACACCTTTTTTAACTCGTTATAAATCATTTCCCAAAAGGCCTTCAATCTCGGACAAGTCCACCAGAGGTGGAAGAATGTCCCTTCAGCCTCCTTACATTTCCAACATTTATTGTCAGACAAATGGTATATCTTAGCAAGCTTGACTGGGGTCATGTACCACCGGTATACCATTTTCATAATGTTTTCTTTCAAGGCATTACATGCCGTAAATTTCATACCGGTGGTCCATAACCTTTCCCAGTCTTCAGACATAATATTGTAACCAATGTCTTGAGCCCATTTTATCATGGCTGACTTAACTGTCTCATCCTGAGTGTTCCATTTAAGCAGCAAGTTGTACATTCTCGATAATACCTTGGTCTTTGGTTCTAGCAACTCTGTCTCAAGTTTCGATTTTTCCACCTGGAATCCTATTTTTTTATCTAACTTAAAAACCTCATTAATTTGGGCATAGTGTAGCCAATTTTGCACCCTATCCTTTAGTTTTTCAAAGCTCTGCAACCTCCAATTACCTCCAATGTTTTCTATTATTTCCCAATATTTCGGCCACTGTGCCTCCATATTGGCTGTTTTCCGAGCTTTGGCCTCTATTGGTGAGATCCACCTCGGAGTTTTACTTTCCAATAAGTCTTTGTATTTTTTCCAGACCATATATATTGCTTTCCTGACAATATGGTTTTTGAACATTCCATATGTTTTCCCCTTGTCATACCACAAATACGCATGCCAACCTAACGAATTGTTAAAGCCTTCCAGATCTAGGACATCAGTGTTTTCCAATAAGATCCAATCTTTCATCCAGCAGAAGGCCGCAGCTTCATAATATAACCTTAAGTCCGGCAGGGCAAACCCCCCTCTCTCCTTTGCATCAGTTAGTATTTTAAACTTTATTCGGGGCTTTTTGCCCTGCCAGACAAACCTAGAAATATCCCTCTGCCACTTTCCAAAACATTCCACTCTGTCCACGATCTGCAAGGCTTGAAACAGAAACAACATTTTTGGCAAGACGTTCATTTTTATAACTGCAATTCGGCCTAACAAGGATAATTTCAATCTTGACCAAATTTCAAAATCTTTTTTAACCTCTGACCAGCATTTTTCATAATTATCTTTAAATAGGTTCAAATTCTTAGAAGACAGATTGACCCCCAGGTATTTCACTTTTTTAACAATGTTTAGTTCTGTTTCCTTCTGGAACCCCTCTGTTTCAATAACCGTCAAATTTTTCCCTAACACCTTAGTTTTTTGTTTGTTCAACTTAAAACCCGCCACCCGACCAAATTTCTGAATCAATTCCAAAACTCTTTTTGTACTAGGTTCTGGCTCCTGTAGTGTTAAAACCAAGTCATCTGCAAATGCTTTCAGTTTGTATTGTTTCGCTCCGACCCGTATTCCTTGTACCTGCCGATCCTCCCTTATCATATTCAGCAAAACCTCCAGGACCGAAATAAACAACAGAGGGGATAGGGGGCACCCCTGGCGTGTTCCTTTTTCAATATGAAGTTCTTCTGTCACCACATTGTTAACTATCAACTTAGCTTTTTGTTCTGAATAGATTGCCTCTATTCCATTCTCAAACCCCCTTCCCACTCCCATCCCTTCCAAATTTTTCTTCATAAATTTCCAAGAAATGTTGTCAAAGGCCTTCTCCGCATCAATAAAAATTAACACTGCTTTGGTGTTAATATTTGTTTGTAAAAGTTCCAGAATATCGATAATGTTCCTGGTGTTGTCAAACAAATGTCTACCTGGGAGAAAGCCTGCTTGGTCCTTATGAATTACTTCATTTAGTACTTTTTTAAATCTATTAGCTAAAACATCCGCAAATATTTTGTAATCCATGTTTAGGAGTGAGATGGGTCGGTAGTTCTTAAGTTGAGTCTTTTCAGTTTCCACTTTAGGTATCAGTGTGATGAATGCTTCTTTCCACGTATCTGGTGCCCTCCCTCCCCCCATAATCTGGTTACAAACCTCCATTAATGGTTGTGTCAAGTGGTCTTTTAAGGTCTTATAATATTTGGAGGTAAGTCCATCGGGACCTGGAGATTTGCCTAGCTGCATATTCTGAATGGCATCCTCAATTTCCTGTTGTGTTATTTTACAGTTCAAGATTGATCTCTTTTCTTGTGATAATTCTGGAAGGCCGTTTTCTTTCAAAAATTGTTCTATCTCAGTCGCATCCTCGGATCCTTGTGTATACAGTTTTTTAAAATATTTCTGGAAACACTTTCTAATTTCTCCCGGTTTCTGAATGTTCTTTCCTTCAACTTCTAGATTGGTAACATAATTTAATTTTTGTCTCTTTTTCAACTGCCAAGCTAGCAGTTTCCCACATTTATTCGCCGACTCAAAAGATCTTTGTTTCATTTGTTTAATCTTCCATTCCACTTCTTGATTAATCAATTTCGCATATTGTGACTGGTGGAATTTAATTTCTCTTAAAGTCTCCTTTGATTTTGGGTTTAATCTTAATTTTTTCTCACCATCTCTTATCTTCTCCAGTATCTTATCCTTTTTACCATTCCAGAGCTTTTTCTTGATCGTATTCTGTTGTATCAGGAACCCTCTCATAACAGCTTTACTCGCGTCCCAGATTATTCTTTTTTCCACCGAGGTATTCAAATTAATTTCAAAGTAGTCCTTTAAAGCTTTTTGGGCCTTCTTTACAATCTCTTGATCTCTTAACAGGTTGTCATTCATTTTCCATCTGAAGGAATCGGCAGTAGTAAGTCTCATTTCCATTTTCAAAGCGTTATGGTCGGAGCATGTCTTTGGGCAGATTTCTATTTTTATAGTCTTAGGTGCCAGCCCTCTAGTTGTCCAAATTTGGTCGATTCTTGTCCATGACAGATGGGCCTCAGAAAAGAAAGTTCCTTCTTTACCAAGGGGGTTTCTCGTCCTCCATAAATCAATTAAATCCATATTGTCAGTTAATTCGAAAAAGGTTTTTGGTAGTCTTCCATCTTTGGTCAAATTCTGGTTCTGTGACTTATCCATAAAAGTAGAGACAACCCCATTCATATCTCCCATCATAATGATGTTAGAATAGTCCAGATAGTCCAGTAATGTCTCATGCAGCTTCTTGTAAAATTCTGATTTCCCCTCATTTGGTGCATAAATTCCTAATATCAAAATTTTCTCTCCTTGGGTCGATATTTCAATAGCCAGGATTCTTCCTTGTTCATCTTTAAACAAGAATTTTGGTGAAAGGTTCTCCTTGGCGTAGATCACCACGCCTCTCTTTTTAACTCTGTCTGATGAAATAAATTCTTGGCCTAATCTTTTATTTATTAACACCTTCTTGTGTAACCTGGTCACATGAGTTTCTTGCAAACAAATTATGTCCAAATTCTCTTTCTTTAAAATATGGAAGATCCTTTTGCGTTTTTCTGGGGAATTCGCGCCATTAATGTTCCAACTATACAGCTGCAGAGACATCCTGTGTCGATCTGTTGTTACTCTTTATTGGGTGTCTTCTTTTTTGTCCGAGTCCGAAGGTGGTGGCTCTTTCCCAGACTCTGGTGGCGGCCAAATAGCTGCTGCTCCTTTCTGCAAGTCTTCTCCGTTGTCGTGTAGGAACTTCTGGCTGTCCTCTTTCGTTTTGATTTTTATCTTCTTTCCCTTGTATTTGAATGAAAGGCCTTGTGGAAACTCCCACCTGTATGGTATTCCGTTACCTCTCAAAAGTCCAGCTAGGTCAGTATAGTTAGATCTGAGATCCAGTAGTTGCTTAGGGATGTCCTTGTAGATTTGTGCTCTTCTGTCCTGTATCACAAGTGCTTTGTTAAAATGTAGGTCAAGTAGCTTGTCTCTCTCCTGTTTAGTCCTTAGGATAATCAAACAGTCTCTAGGCCTGTCTTTTCCAACGGCTCTTCCCAATCTAAATGCAGTTGTTATTTTAAAATCTGTGTCTTCATTAATACCCCAGAATTTAGAGAATTCTGCTGTTAGAAAACCTATCAAGTCCTCTTTCTCAATCTCTGGGATAGAGCGTAATCTCAGGTTATTTTCCTTATTTCGCAGTTCCACCAAAGACAGGTAGGCCTGCTGGTCGGTAATATGTTTATGGAGCGGTCTTACCTCTCCTTTCAGTTCCTCCACTCCTTTTGCTGCGGCCTCTGCTTTTTGGTTCGCAGCCTCCGCCAATTTTCGATTTTCAGATGTTACGTCGTTTAGGTTTCCAATGTCTTGTGAATGCTTAGCCACCTGTTCTGAAAGTTTGGTAATTGAGGATGTGGCTAAATCAATTTTTGCAGTTTGGTCATCCACTTTTTTGTTCAGAATTGCAAATTGTTGTAACATTTCCTCTAACAAAGTGTTAGACCCTCCAGATGCCATATCCTCACCTGTTAATTGTTCAGCTTCTTCAGCTAGAGTTGTTGGCGAGGGTGCAGTCTGCAAGACGGCAGGGACTGAAGATCTGCGTCCCTGAGAAAATAGGGTTGTTTGTGTCAGTTTGCCTTTCCCTGCCTTCGACGCAGCTCTTGTTTTTACTCTGTCGCTCATTCCCCACCTGTCTTTGGATTCAAGGTCAGGCTGTCAAAAGTTTCATGGGAAAGGCAGGCCTTGGAGTAAACAACCAAACCACAGAGAGACAAAACAAAGTTGGTTCTCAGGAAATTGTAAGTCCCAAACTCCACTAGAGGGAGTAATGTTGCAGTTCAGGGAGGAAGAAGCAAAATTTCAGTCGCCATTAAAGTTCCTGCAATTAAGTAAATTCACAATAGTCTTTGGAGAGGACCTTTTCCCTCAAGCAGAGCTCTCACAATGTTACCACAAGTCTCTTAAAAGGTGCAAAGTACAGTTGTTAAATTGTATCCAACAGTGATGCCTCTAAGTATCCATTTCAGATTTGTAAGTATATCTGCAAAACAACCTTTTGTCCCGCTGCAAGTCCGGGGCTTGGGTTTTTAAAGTCTTTAAAATTTTTTAGTAAGTTTAGCAGAGGAGAAAGTCCCCATAAAGAAAGATAGAGCCAGTCCCAAAGAAATAAAAATAACTTGCCTTTCAGTTTCCAGCTTCTCTAAGCGTATGATTTTTCTCGTTTTAAAGCCCTTCTGTGCTGCTTCCAGCCTGTCAAATCCTTTGCCTTTGATCACTAAGCACCATCGGGAGACGGACTTCCTTTTTCTCGTCTCCCGCTTTCAGCCAAATTCATAAATTTTATAATCCAATCTCAGGTGAATCTTACTCACGAGTAGTTGGTTTGTAATCCAATGTAAAAGGAAGAAAGGTCGGCGCTCATCCGTAACAGCCGCGCGGCTTCACTCCCGCAGAAAGAGCGATGAATCCACAGCACCGCTTCCCCTCCGCGCTTCCGGAGCCCCTTACGGGGTCCCTTCTTCGTTTTGGGGGTCGCTCTAGGTGCCCGCCGGATCCCACGGCCACGAGCTCGCTCTGCTCGTGGTTTTTCTTAGTGGGTCGTCGCTTTGCCGCAGCGAACGACCCTTTTCTGCGGAGCCCCTCTTCGCAGCGCAAAGAGGACCGCCATTACTTGTTTCGCGCCGCCTCCGGAAGTCCTGGGATGGGGCGCAGATTGGAAGGGGTACGAGCATATCCATTTAATGTTTCGCTGTGTTTTTTTATACTGTTGGAAGCCACAAAGAGTGGCTGTGGCAATCCAGTCAGATGGGCAGAGTATAGGTTAATAATAATATAATAATAATAATAATAGAAATCCTAACAACCGCTTTGTTTAATTAACTGAGAAGAAGATGCTGAAAACTGGACCCTGATGAACAATTTTAAAAGCATATTAGTAGATCTTAGAATTCTGAGGGCAAACAGTAATACAAGAAGCGTTGAAAATTATATATGAGTTTATCACAGAAGTTTCTTTTAGCACTTTCAAACTGCTAGGTTGGCAGGAGCAGGGACCGAGCAACGGGAGCTCACCCCGTCACAGGGATTCAAACCGCCAACCTTCTGATCGGCAAGTCCTAGGCTCTGTGGTTTAACCCACAGCGCCACCCATGTACCTAGCTAGAATTTAGGTTAGGGGGTGGGGCAAGACACCCACCTGTCGTCATCCTCTGTCTGGCTCTGTTTAACTGCAGGTTCAGAATGAAATGTCTCTACAAAAGTTGCTTTCTCTTGACCCTACTACTACTTCAAATCGCCGACCTTCTGATCAGCAAGCCCTAGGCTCGGTGGTTTAACCCACAGCACCACCCGTGTCCCTGAACAGGTGTTAGATAACCATAATTTTGGATTGTCAGCCATAGAGGCTCTGGAAAACACAATTCGTGTACCTTGAAAGTATCGCTATTCTGTTACTCACTCGGCTTCCTCTCCCTCCACTCAAAATCACGGTTCTCTCCCCCAACAGAGACATTCATCTCATAATGCCCAATCTCTGTTTTGGAAATTGAACCTCTTTAATATAACCCAAAACATCAATGCTCTTGTTTTTAACCACATTTAATTGAAACCACAGTGTGCTTCAAGAAGTGCATAGTTAAATGTGATACCCTGATTTTTCAGCTGGTTGCACCCAAAGAATGTTGCTGTTCACTGTAACTGTGCTCTGCGCATGTTTCCATTTATACATATTCTGCTTAGATACTGGTGGTTCCTAAAAGCAGAATCTGATCTTTCCTCCTCACCATCACGACAGAGTGCAATTTCCCCTTCATCTTCTTATAAAGCCAATCCTATTAAACATTAAGGGGCAATTAAGAGTTACAAGCCCCAAGAGTTTGGACTTAGCTTTTAAGTAAGCATTTGCCTTCAAAATTCCTTCCAATAAATAATTTTTTAAAATGTAACCTTAACCACATGGAGGCTTTTCTGGGCTGTGCTACAACCCATCGGCCTGCTTTCCCCAACCTTTTGCCCCCCCAGATGTTTCAGACAACTCCCATCAGCATATGATGGCTGTGGCTCTCTTGGTCCAGAATATATCTGCCAATAATAGGGCTGTGGGTTTTTTTTGAGTGTCTAATAACAACCTTTCCAACTATTGATATTCATATAAAGGTTGCACACCAGCCCCAATCTCTACTGAGTGGCAGCAAGAATATAGCGGGTTCTAGGTGCTCACCCAGGGTGATGTTTCCATTGGGAATCAAGTCATGGTGGAGACTGTTGTGTCTTTGAGAAAAATGATTTATTTTGTGCATCTCTACATTGAAAGCTTTCCATGGAGGGAGTGCAGACTTTGCAGCTTATTCCTCTCAAGTGAGACCTGTTGCCCCAGCAGTGCAGCACTGGGTTCCCAAGGCATCCTGAATGCCATACTAGGGTTGCCAGCTGTGCTGTATAATACAGGATTGTCCCGTATTTCAACATAACATGCCATGCCCTGTATTGATTCTGTTATGTACTGAAGTTCTCACCCTGGGCCAGCAGGGGGATACTGTAGATAGTTATGCAAATGAAGGATCGAAAGTGACGTTCAGTGATTGGATAGTTTTAGAAAGTTGCTACAGTAACGTTGTACTGGAGCTCTATATAAGCAGGCTGACTGAACCCTTCAGTTCAGTTCTGTTCTGGCCTCTGAATAAACAAGAGCTGTTGAAGAATCGCTGTGTCGTCTGATATGTTCACCCACAATTTAATAGATTCAGTATAGGATACAGTTTGCCCTGTATTTCCATTCTGCCGATACTCTGTGTCTCTCTGTCTTCCCCACACCCTCCAACACTTTGAAACCAAAATCCGGGACACCATCTTGCCAGATGCCACTTTGCCGTTTTGGGTCGGAACAGCATGGCAGCCATTTTGCACCATGCTCCCCCCCCAGGGCTTTATCGTGCACTGCACCCACAAATATGCATTTGGGGGCCCTGTGCAAAAGCACAGGGGGGCCCCAGTGCTTTGGGGGGGGGGAATTGCACCGCAAAATTGCATGAGATCATGGCAACCCAAATATGCCATGCTCATGCGATAAAAAAAATGGGATGTCTTGGTCCAGGACACTTGTGGGGTATGCAAACCCCCCGTCCTGTCTCGTCCTGTCAAAAGGTGGCAATCCTAGCCATATGTTTGCCTTTGTCCCAGCCTGCCAAAATGGTTCTGACCTCCAGCTCCTGCATGGGTGTGTGTGTGTTCCATTTCTTGCTTCTCATTCCCAGAAAACCCCTCGCTAAACGACTCTTCTCCTCCTTCCTGCTAGTTTTAAAAAGTGACAATTTTCCTGTGTGATGTCATACCCAAGTTGTCCTGGCAACCTCCCCCTAAGTTACCTGTAGGGTCTTTTGTCTTGTAGATCGTTTAATAGCAGGGCCACCATCTTCCTCTGCCTCTCTGTCTGGCAGGAAAACAAACTCAGCCTGTCAGCTCTGATTATACCCCAGCGTCCAAGAATCTAGAAGGGGAAATCTGGCACCTGGGGATCTGGGGGATCCCTGTTCCCCCATGAATCTGTAACAATATTATTTTCTTGATTTCAATTTGTGACTTACCATATTTTTTTGCTCTATAAGACTCACTTTCCCCCTCCTAAAAAGTAAGGGGAAATGTGTGTGTGTCTTATGGAGTGAATGCAGGCTGCGCATCTATCCCAGAAACCAGAAGAGCAAGAGGGATTGCTGCTTTCACTGCGCAGCAATCCCTCTTGCTGTTCTGGCTTCTGAGATTCAGAATATTTTTTTTCTTGTTTTCCTCCTCCAAAAACAGTCTTGTGGTCTGGTGCGTCTTATAGAGCAAAAAATACGGTAATCATTCTTGCACAAATACTGCAATGTAAACTGTCTTGATCACTGTTTGTGGAAAGATGCTTCAAAACCTTAAATTATTATTTTTCTACCTACATAAGGATGAAAATAATGATAAAGTAATAAACCCTCCATACTAACGAATGGCTTCCTCTTCTTAGCTAACTAAATCCTTTATTCTCCTCTCTACTCAAACATCCTGTTTCTGCATCCTACCAAATGCTTCTTCCGAGAGGAAATCAGAGATGTTAAAATCAACAAGGGACTGCAGTGTTTATCAGTTTATTGCTTCAATGCATCAATTTTTAAAAGGAGCCATTTAAAAGCAATGTCTGCATTAATGGCATGTAAACAACACAGTAAAACTTTGATGGTACCAACTTTCCTATCCATTGTCTTCAGAAAGGTTGCAGATGCAGTGAAGGAGTGTTTCAATATTTCAGATACAGTAGATGAGGCAGAACACGCAAATGACAGTATACATAAATCTATACTTTGTTTGAGTGATAAAAGACTTATATTAAATATACTGCCATAACCCTTAATATAAAAGAAAGCAAACATAATGAATGATACAGCCCCAAAACGCCTTGTTGACTCAGCTGGAGGAAAGCATTCAAATTATTCTTGTGAAGTGAACACCAAGGCTGATGTAATTTTAGGGAATGAATTAATCGGGGTTATTGTATGTCAATAGCAGGAAGGAAGAAATTATGACATTAATTGTCCATAGGTCCTGTATACATTATTTGACATTATTCCGTAGAGAGATTGGGTATCGGGAACATAAGCAGGTATTAAATGGGTGAGGTTGTCATGCAGTGTACCTGCGCCCCCCCCCCATATCCATTGTGTGGTTAGTGTACTGCAATTACTGCAATACATTAGGTAGAGCTGCCCTTGAAAATGACCTGGAAACTTCCAACTGGTGCAAAATACAGCAGTCTGATCGCTGGCTAGGGTTACATTTAGATTGTAGAGTACGCAGGTGGCATTGTGCTCTAAACCACTGAGCCACTTGGGCTTGCAAATCAGAAGGTCGTGTTTCTAATCCCCGTGACGGGGTGAGCTCCCATTGCTCTGTCCCAGCTCCTGCCAACCTAGCAGTTCGAAAGCACACCAGTGCAAGTAAATAGGTACCGCTGTGGCGGGAAGGTAAATGGCATTTCCATGCTCTCTAGTTTCCGTCACAGTGTTCCGTTGTGCCAGAAGCGGTTTAGTCCTGCTGGCCACATAACCTGGAAAGCTGTCTGTGGACAAATGCCGGCTCCCTCGTCCTGAAAGCGAGATGAGCGCCGCAACCTCATAGTCACCTTTGACTGGACTTAACTATCCAGGGCTCCTTTACCTTTACCTTACTACATTTAGATTCTCCAATAACCCCTGTGTTAAAACAGCTGCACCGGTTGTACGGTAATCTCCAGGCCTAGGGCTTGCCGATTGGAAGGTCGGCAGTTCGAATCCCCACGACGGAGTGAGCTGCCATTGTTTGGTCTCCTGCCCACCTAGCAGTTCGAAAGCACGTCAAAGTGCAAGTAGATGAATAGGTACCGCTCCGGCGGGAAGGTAAACGGCGTTTCCGTGCGCTGCTCTGGTTCGCCAGAAGCAGCTTAGTCATGCTAGCCACATGACCCGGAAGCTGTCTGCGGACAAACGCCGGCTCCCTCAGCCTATAGAGCGAGATGAGCACCGCAGCCCCAGAGTCGTCCGTTATTGGACCTAATGGTCAGGGGTACATTTACCTTTATCTATAACCCCTGTGTTAAAACAGCTGCACCAGTTGTATGTTAATCTCCAGGCCTAATTCAAGGCGTTCACATTAATGCTTGAAGCCCTAAAGGACTTAGGTCTCAAATATTTGAATGGTGACCCCTAAGACCCTCTCAGGTTGTCATATTTCAAGAAGTAAAAATCTGGGCACAAAGGTTGCTTTTTTTTAGGGCAATCGCCCGATAGCTCTGCCGCTATCACCGCCCACACCAGAACCAGAGCCTGATCCAGAGCCCAGGCTGCCCACACACATTTTTAAAAAACCAGAACCCGGGACATTTGCTTTTAAATGCCCAAATGGGCATATAGGATCCCCAAAAGAGGACATGTCTGGGAATTCCTGGACGTGTGGCAATCCTACTCTCAGGTGTCATGATCAGCAGAGAAGGGCCCTCATGGTATTTATGTTGCCCTCAGATGCTTTGGGAGATGGCAGCCTGGAAGAGGGTATTCTCTGTGGAAGCCCCTAAGTTGTGGTATGTCTGGTGTTTTCATCATGCAGTTAGCATCATATGCTGAAGATGTGTCTCTTTACCATAACCTTTGACCCCAGAAATTAATGTTTTCAGGAATCATCCTATTCTTATGACTGCATTTTATTTTAAACTGTTTTTAATACTGTATTTTAAATTATTGTAAACCTGCCCTGGAACCATATGGTGAAGGCAGGTAACAAATTTATAATACTACTACTACTACTACTACTAATAATAATAATAATAATAAATGGAATACTGTCAAACTAGCCTTTCAACTGTTTTCGAAAGGACAGTAAGGTACTATTAAAATCAGTAAGAATTCTGCTACTGCATTCCATGGAAATAGGATTCCTGTGTTTTACAACACAAATGTATTTGGAGACACAAAGACACAAAGTCAAATAAAAAGTACAATCCTTATTTGATTGTCAAACTTCCTAAAAGGGATTTTTAGGCAAAACAGAACCTAAGTTTAAGTGCTTCAACATGAAATGCCCTTTTAAAATAATAACAAAACTGTTTCTGTTTTAGCCCTTACTGCAGCTCATCCCAATAAAAATATCCAATAGAAATGTCATTATATCTCAGTAGGGAAATAAAATGCCCAACATATGGAACTTAATGATATATGATGAGAAACATCTTGCAGCTTGACTTTTCAAAAGAATAATAATTTGCAGTATATTGTGCCATCTTTGAATGGATCCAGTTTTTAAAACAGGCTCGTTTGATTGTTCATTTCAGTTTCTTTTAAGTGGCAACCTTCACTCAAATCTACGTGGAAACATTTTGATTCTACTCCCATTTAAATTATGGCAGTCATGTTGTATCTGTAATGTTCTCTCTTTGAAGCATTATTTGTAGACAATTAGAATGCACTGCAATTTCCTGAGTTTTAGTATTTGTCTTATCCACTAATGACAGAAAATCTTCTAAGATAAGCGCTCTCTTTCATTGGGTTGAAAGAACTGTTTGTACGGATAACTAGGTACCTAATTTTTCACATATGAAATTTAGAACTCTTTTGCTTCACCATATTGTAAAGCAAGCCACCTCCCTCAGAGAAACATGGTTTTGATTAAATGAGGGAGCACTGCCCAGTCCTGGTTCGTTGATCACTTTCACTTCAGTGACAGGTTGATTCCAATATGACAGTTCTAGACAGTGCAAGTATGAATTGAATCCTCCCGAAATACGTTTTGCGGCTGCTTTCATTTACATGCTGTGAGGGCTTAGCCCTGGTTTAGCAGTCTGCGTGAGCCAGGAGTTGTGGAGTCAGCCAGCTGTCTGGACCAACTACCTAGCAAATGAAACACCTGTTCTTATGATGGTTTAAGTATATGTTGATAGGAGTTTATATGTTGCAGAATCCCTTTGGTGTGTCTCTGTTGCACATCATGCACAATTGAAACATGCCATTGCACCCCTGCTCTGCCCCATTCCGCCGTCCCCACCATTTTAGTGGCGTCTTTTATTACATTTCCAGGTCATTTTGGGAATCATTGCTGTGCCTGTATGTACAATCTTACACATATTGTGTCGGAGCCTCTGCTACGGCCGAGCTGAAAAGCTCATTCTCCGGTCGAGTCCTCCAGAATCGCCTCCGATGATGATTAACGACCTGAGCCTCTGATAAGGCTCCAGGAACGTTCCCTCATTACGCAGAGTATCCAGAAGCAGGGAAGGATGAGAAATATGAGGTACTTTGCAAAGAGTTTTATTTCTAACTATGCAGACAGAAAAGAAACATCCTCTCTCTGTGAGAGCAGAGAGGCAACTGAAAAACAAAGGAACAGGAAACCAGTAACATCAAATCCCTCTCCCATCTTCTGTGAGATTTCCAACAGTCTGGAATGTCTGGAATGCAAAATATAGTCTTGTGACTCCAAGCACTGCACAGTGGCATAAAACAGAAACCTAACATCTTGGTTGTGTCTAAACAGGGGTTGCCTTCCTTCAATTCATACAAACCAAACAGCTTATCAGAATCTCATTAGCTAGTACATGCTTAAAGCAACCCCAAACATACATTACACAAAGACACACATATACTTACTATATTATTATTATTATTATTATTATTATTATTATTAAAATTTATATACCGCCCTATACCCGCAGGTTTCAGTGCAGTATACATACACATAGAGTCCCTATTAGAAGAGGCACTAAGTGTCAGCAGGGTTTTCTCATCAATGAAACATTTCCCTCCAAGTTCAGCATTCAAATTTTGCCCCCTCCATAGTGCCTCGTTCAAAGTTACCTGGTAAGCTTCCTTGCTGAATGGGAATTTGAACCTTGGCATTCACTGCCCTAGTATACCTCTTAATTATTTCAAGGCAAGAAAGAGACAAACTCTGCTCCTGTTCTGTAAGGAGGAAAGCGGATCCCTTTTACTTCCTGCACAAAAGGCCCCTGGACTTATTTGTTTGCAATTTGGCAGGCTTAATCCACTCTGGCAAGGCTCGTGTGTCTGTAAATTTCATCCACTTTGGCCAAAAAGGAAAAACATGTTTTTAGATTCCTTGTTATGGCAAATGGGAAACACAGAACTTACCGGTAGTTCTATTCAGAGTGACTCAAAACCCAAAACACACTGAAGTAGAGAGAACACAGAACAACTCAGAAACAGACTGATTAAAAACAAACAAACAGGGAGAGAGATAAAAAGCAAATCTTGGGACCTTCACACACCCTTATGCTTTAATGACTGTCATCTTAATGAATGGTAATATCTACTTTCCCATGTATCCCTTCTCAAAATGGTTATTATTATGCAGACAGAATGGATTACCTGACACAGCCAGAAATTATTATTCAAAAACAGCTAGGAGGAAAGTAGGTCTGTGTTTTTTTCCTATTAGCATTACTCACTTTGACTGACACTGGTAGAAAAGAGCCACATCCAACAAGGGACAAACAGACATACAACGGAAGTCTAGAGAGAGTCAAAAAATGAAAAAATAACAACTCCTGCCCAGAGACAATGCTGCAGATACCAGATGTTGATCTGCCTGCAGGGAATTGTTGCCAGAAGCCAAGAGCAATAAGAAAGCCCCCAGCAAAGTCAAATATAAGATCGTTTTGGAGGCTTGTTATTCCTTGTTATTATTGCCATTTGTACCATTCTCTCCTACAGGTCTTGGCAATCCTTTCATGAAAAATATTTTTTAAACAAGACACGCTGTCTTGCTGGCCTACATTGCCTTCCTGAAACCAAAGAGAGGATAATATGAGGACTGTGCTATGTGCAGAAGGCACATTTTGAATTTGTACATGTGCGTTTCTTAAGTGTCTGGCTGGCAAAGGATGTAAGAATTGATCCCAGGACATTCTCTACCTGCCCCCCTTAATTGTTTGGACAAGGGCAATCTTAGGATAGATGTGAGAGAAATACAGGGATGTTTTCAATAAAAGCTGAAGGTTGTATGATAGATTAGAGCAGGCTTCCTCAACCTCGGCCCTCCAGATGTTTTTGGCCTACAACTCCCATGATCCCTAGCTAGCAGGACCAGTGCTCAGGGATGATGGGAATTGTAGTCTCAAAACATCTGGAGGGCCGAGATTGAGGAAGCCTGGATTAGAGCATGGAAAGTTGATCTGTGGCCCTCCAGAGGTTGCTGAACTACAACTCCCATAATTCCTGACAGTTGGCCACAAATTCCTCATCCGTTGACTGGAGGCATCATGTTCGTTGTGTAAAAACTAATTTGGCCCAACCCCTTTCTGTTTAACTTGGGGCCCCAAAGAAAACCAGATTGGCATGTATCATTGTGAGTACAGTATAGCACAAATTGTGTAGTTTCTGGCAATTGCGTAGACTGGAGCAAATTCAGTTGCCTGTTCAGAACTGGCCTTGCCAGCCTAAGTTTCGCAGTCTTATTCCTTGTCAGCAGCAGTTGTTTGGAGCATCAGTGTGCTATTTCTCTAGAAAAAGAAGTACAGTGATACCTCAGGTTACAGACGCTTCAGGTTACAGACACTTCAGTTACAGACTCCACTAACCCAGAAATAGTACCTCGGGTTAAGAACTTTGCTTCAGGATGAGAAAGCGTGTTCTCCCTAACAGAGAGCACGTGTTGTGGTGGGGGCCAGCAGGCCACCCCACTGTTGCTGGGCAGTTACGTTTGAATGGCCACAGGCAGTGATTGGCTAATGTGAGTCTCTGGGGAGATTTTGATGTTGCCAATTTGGAGGAGGGGTCAAAGGTTTTAAATACTAGACACACAGCTTTGGGCGTCCTCTTGGGCTGCGTGCACCAGATCACCCACCCACTCTCGCTGAATTGGGAGGGTTCTTTCTTTGACCTTGCTATGCCTGTCATGGGGTTGCCTGCTTTTGGGGCAGGGGCCTGGTAGGAATTTTGTCCATTTGGCTGATTGGCTGGTGCCATTTGGTTTTTGCCTACTGCGCAGCAAATCATCACAACTCGTAAGGTTTGCGGTTAGGCATTGGTTCAAATTGGTTGGTGGAGGGGTAAGTGCCTACCCCTCCAATGGTGCTGCTGCAAGGGAATTCCGTTAAAGGAATCCAAGGGCTTGCCATCCTTTCGTCCTTGTCCCTGGCACTGGACTTGGGCCGTGCAAGCCCCCAGGAGCATGAGGGTGAGAAGTGAGGAACTGATGCCAAGCTTCATTTCTCCCCAATATGGTTCTCCCTGACTGGCTTCCGCTGGAATCCGGAAGTCAGTTCTGTCCCTGGGACAAGGACAGATAGTCGTAACCAATGCCTAAGCAACCACTCACTTGTGTGTATTTAAATAAAGTTGTGGCCAGAATCATGCCAAAAACCTTAAACAAAATTGATGTGTGAAGTGTGAGTTTATTTGGGGTGGCTTGGGGACCTCGACATTGCAACAGAAATCATGCGGCAATGGTGGCGCGGCAGCAATGGGAGGCCCCATTAGCTAAAGTGGTGCTTCAGGTTAAGAAGAGTTTCAGGTTAAGTACGGACCTCCGGAACAAATTACGTTCTTAACCCGAAGTACCACTGTATCAGAACCCAGCACGAGCAGCTCCCTCATTCTATTAGAATGGCAATGGCACCCACCTGAGAGGTGCCAGAACTGAGTTCCTGTGATTTCCTGCTGGAAAAAGCCCTGATTTTACCACTGCAGACAGTGTGACAAATTTTTGACAGAAGAGAAACTGCAGCATAACAGAAATCAATGCCTTCTTGCACCCCTCTTACCTAATATGGTAGCCTATCCATTTGCAGACATTGTTCTTACTCTATTCTCTTTCTTCTGTATCAATCTTTCTGACTTAAAAAATAGCAACCCAACTTTTGAGCCATGTCTGAACAAACTAGTGTATATTTTCTTGCCCAGTGTCGCAAACTCTACTTGCTCTACTTTCTGTTAGCCTGAAATCAAAAGATTTTTTTGTTAAAACAATGATAAAATTAACACCTTGGGGGGTGATGGGGGGATAATTTGTAGTTTGAAAGGGTGATAATGTCCAGACTTTGGCACACAAAGCAGAATTTTGACATAAGCCAAAAAAATCTTGTTGGTTCAGCTGCAGCAGTGCTCAGATGGACAGAAATCCTTCAAACTTCAAAGAGAAATGTGGCTTATGAGCATTTCAAATGTGTTTTGGTTGCAATGTGATCATCCCTATCTGCTGGGTAGCTTTATTTAATATCCTGTCCACCTTCCATTCCAAATCTGTGATGTCTAGAAGTGACAGTCCTCCTTATTGTAACCCTGGTTGCAGTATCTGCACATCTGTGTAAGCAATGGGAAATAAATGCACACAAGACAGTGTCTACAAGAGAAAATCGGCAACAGCAGATGAAACATCGCAGATTCAAGGAGAAAGTTCTAAAGCAGACAGGCAGCAACTGAGAATAACTCTTTACATGTTCGAGCAGTTGTGAGTGCTGCAGGCAGCATTATTGAGCACTAGCTACAATTCTGTTTTAAACTAGCAAACTGGGATATATAATAGACAATTGGTAACCCCTTAAGAAAACAAGGCTGGCGCCCAGCCAGGTGACAAAAGTATGAGTCACACAGCACACCTCTCTCTTTTTGACTTCCTTCATCGTTTGACCAGATTCTAACTAGGACTGCTCTGGAAGCACTGGATCATTCCCCCATAAGGGGTAGATCCACATGTACATATTTGTAACAAAGGCTGCCTTCAGGGATCCAACTGTGAACTGATGTAAGTAAACTTCTTTTATTGACTTTGAATAAGATTGTGGCGTATTCATTCTTTTTAAGAGGGATTTAAGGGAACTTACCAGGAACGTACAATTCAATCAGAGACAGATTGAATTGTATAACAGTGAGAGGCTTACACAAGCCTGCAACCAGCTATCTGCTGTGCTGTGTAAAGGGGAATGCACTCTACTAAGTAAAGGAACTGGCTAACACAAGTTAGGAAGGATATTAATAAACAATATATCCTCTCCTGCCACCCTGAACATTCTCACATGTTTTCCCTCAGCTTGAGGGAAGGCTGCAGTGTTATCGGCTGCCCTGGTCTCCTTCAGCATGAGGGAAGGCAGCTCAGATGAGCAGCGTTATCAACTGAGATCATTGTGCGATATTGGCAGTGCCTTGAAATTGGCTGCCCTGCTCTCCCTCGTGCAAAGAGCTACATATCTCTGCTTATTGCTGGGTCAAAATCGTCATCGCGGTGTGATTTCAAAACCGATTTTGGCCAATATGTTGAAAAATTGCACAGCGCTAAAACAGACCATAAAAATTGTAGTTATCATGCAAAAATGACAAAAAAATTAGTGATATGGGAGAGGCAAGGTATGGGGTTGCAGACCCCCTGGGTGAGTTCCACAGACCCCTGATTGAGAACCACTGCCCTAGTTTGCTTGAACAGCAAACTAGTAAATGCAGATAGTTAAAATAATTTTTGCTTAATATATTTGTGATAAAAGAAGATGTATACAGAGAGAAGAGGGTCAGAAAAAGAAGACACCTGCTGGGGAGACAGGGCAGAGGGGTTTTTCTCATGGTGGGAGGCTGAGAAAAGGGGAAGGCTTTACTAGGTGAGAGCTGCTAAGACTCATTTCTTTGTATGTGAATTGAAGATCAAGATAGAACGGTGATGGAAGCTAGATAGATATATGGATATTACTTTTTCTTTTTTCCTTCTCTTCCCCCCCTTTTTCTTGCTCTTATGTTTCTCTCTCTCTTTGTATTATTTTCTTTATTTTGTATTAGATTTGTTTCATTATTATTGCATTATATGTTGCAAAAGTTTGATTTTTTTAAAAAAAAAGTATTGAAAAAGATGGATTGACAGAACGTTGAAGCTGAGTGACGGAGGCAAAAAAAAGAGATGATGGATGAGGTGAAAAAGCAAAGCCCTCTAGAGCATAGCTCCTAATGGCAGAGAACAGGGCCAGAGGTTCTTTATGAAGAGAGCTGGCCAACACAAGGACATAGCATTCGATCTGGGAAAAAGATAATCAGTTCACAACAACAGACAATAAGGCCTGGTAGTTGCTAACAAACTTTTTAAACAGGGGGCCAGTTCACTGTCCCTCAGACACTGTTGGGGGCCGGACTATAGTTTGAAAAAAACATGAACTTTTATACCTCCAAAATAACCCATGCAATTCGTGTTTGGGCAGCACAAGTCTACCTGCTACTATTCTCCTTCCCACACCACTTTTTTTTGGGGGGGTCTGGCAACCAGCGCCCCAATATTTGGGGAAGAAGACTCCCCCACTTCCAAACCACCTGCTACGCCGGCCGTGGCACCTGGGCGTTCAGCTGGTTAAGCTGCTGCAGGTCGGCGTTCAGCGTCTCCAGCACCAGCTTGCGCGCAAAGCTCAGCAGCCCCAATGCGTGCCCGGATCCGACGCACTCGCCTCCCCAGCCTCCGGCACCCGGCTTCTCCCCACTGCGCTCTGCCCCTGCTGGCACAGCCGCTTCCGCTTCCTGGGCCGCTACTACTCGCGAGTAAGGCCAGCTGGGAGGTCTCTGCCGAGGAAAGTGCACAGGAGTTGGCGGGTTGGGGGTAGATGGGGGTGGGTGTCAGGCCTTGTGCTCCAGTCCTGCAGTCGGATTGGGTCTACTCGGAAACAAGCCCCATGGGTTTTCTTCTGGCCACTTACTTCCGAGGTAAGGGTCACTTGGAGCACATCTAGTCCATGGAAACACCTTGCCTCACCGGTTTTAAATCACCACGCAGGGACTGACTGAGTGGGTGGTGAGGCTTCCGAATGGCTGCAGCTTTGGCCAGCGGGCCAGAATTACGAGCCTGGCGGGCCGGATCCAACCCACAGACCTTAGTTTGAGGACCCCTGTGCTAAAAGATTCACAGCGGGGAAACTGTAGCCGTCCTAAATGCAGATATTATGGGGAAATATAACAAATGCAATTCCCAGCTGGGGCAGGAGAGGAGTAGCAAAACAATTTTAATTAGATCTAAGAAATGAGTCATGAAACGAATGAAACTTTTTGACAACAATAACACAGAGAGTTAACTATTCTCTTGTACCCAGGGCTTCAGCAGGATTGAGAAGTGATAGCAACAGGATATCAGACATCAAACCACCAATGTGGTTGCAAATTATAAATTGGCAGGGGCATCCAAAGTGTTTCCCCAAAGAATGATTCCTACACGGCTAGGAAAGAGTTTCATGACTTTATGTGTAGGAGGAGAGTCAGCTATTGTTTGTACACTCTTGTCAGTATTTGCATTATGTTCTTGCCTCATTGCATCAGCTCTGGTACACGACTATGTTTAAAATAGACTCGTGTTGCTCAGCAGCAGAAAACAAAACATTGTTCTTGCCAACACCATTGGCAAACTGGAGATAATTTAAACTGAAGGGGGTTGGGGGGTGGAATTAAACCCAAAGAGGTGGTCTTGTCTTTTCAAAAATCCAAAAAAGTGTACAGTCACTGTCAACCAATATGTTCTTTTTTCTTTAAAAATAATTTTTATTAAGTTTTCAATTTTACATTTCCCAATAAACATTTTACAAACTTCAAAATATCCAATGACTTCTCTTATTCTCTTTCCATGGTTCATTTTACATATCATACACCCCTGCATATTTTACTATAAGCATTCAAATCAGTTTTCCACTTTTACATCCATCAAAAAATATTTACTCTGTTGAATTTATCTTAGTGCTGCCAGAGTTTTCAGGGGTCCTTTAGCTTTACCTTTACCTTCCCTGAACAAAGTGCCCACAGTCATCTCCTTGAAACCGAGGAGGCATCCACAGGAGGAAATGTAGTAATTGGTGATTTCAATTACCCTCACGTAGACGGGCTAAAAGCATGTTCCAGGACCAGTCACAACAAAGAGGCAAGATTTCTAGATACCGTAAAAGACTGTGCCCTGAAACAGAGGGTAGTGGAATTGAGCAGAGAGCAGGTAACACTTGCCTTAAATTGCATTATTCTAGTTTGTAGCTATTTTGCAGCTGGGATCTCATACTGGTAAATTCCAGGTTGCACAATTCAAGTAGAATTGCTGCTTTTGTGCCGCAAAGCAAAAAGAAAACTCGCTTCTTAAAAAAAATGGACTTTTTTGCAGTAAGAAAAGTGATGAAATAACATTGCTTTGCACAATGTCATATAACTTCATTGACTTAAGGTAGTAGCCTCTTCCACATATTTTCTTTCTTTCTAATTCTTTATTGATTAAAATAATTACATATCTATACAAACATTATATGCTATCTTTTTACATATGAAGAAAAAGAAAATTATGTAGAGAGTAGAAAATTTCTACAGGAACAAAAAAGAGGAAAAGAAAAAATAAAGAAATAACAAAGATACAAAGAAAAAAATCAAAAGAGGAAAAGAAAAGACAAGACAACATTATTTACACAATAAACGTGTTCATCGACACAGTCCTTCCCATCCTTCTCATTATGCTGTAATATATCCACATATTTTCTAAATGAATTCTACATGTTAAGTGTGTGTTAACAGCAAGCCTGAAGTTCTGCCTGAAGTTCCTTCACTCCTTATCTCTGCAGCACAGTCCATTTCAATAATTCCGCAGCAGTTGGAGCAGGAGAAAGGGAATTTTCATTCAAGCCATCACGTTTCCCCATGATGAACTTTAGGAAAATTTCTACGTCCACTTCTAAATATTGTTCCCGCATACACCTGTCTCCCACACTTCCCAAACAATGCAGTTGACCAATCAGCTTCGCAGGAGCACTGTGAATTCACTTTTGTTGATATGTAGCTAGGCAACGGGTCAGTGACAAAAGAGAACTTGCCATTTCTGTAGCAACGCAAGATGCTAACGTACTAATTTCTTAAATAAGAAAGGATATGCTAAGACCTAACGCTTTGTTTCTGCTTATTCCTTGGTGTGCACAAAGGAATCATTATGTGGGAGTTTAAGTACTGAGATTTTAAGGTAAGAACAAGGAACAAAGAGAAGAAATGTAACTACCGGGAGGTCAGCTCAATAAAACATATCCCTGTTTTGGATGAGGTTGAGCTATTGATCCCAATGAACCTCTTTTAATAAGTATAGCATGTTCTTAGCATAGAATTTATTTTATTTGACCAATATGTATATAATGCTTGATTATAAAAATAATAATCTCTAAGCAGTTTGCAACTAGTGAGAGGCTTACTCCACTGCAATAAATTAAATTGCAAATTTGAGATTTCTGGTATTTTAATAGGATCACTGGTATCTATCTCATGAAGTAATATAGGAAAACTATTTGAGGGCTTTCATGTTTTATTAATGATCAAAAGGGAATTATTATTATTATTATTATTATTATTATTATTATTATTCACTTTGCCACGCCAGAGGACGCAGCACTGGCTCCTAGTAACTTTCAGTGCCAGATGTAACAAACAGAAAAAATAAAGTGTTCTACTAATTATTTTTAAGTGTAATCCTGATCATATTAAGCTAGTGCAAAATACAGAATTTCATTTTTGAGCACTATGTAACCTGAAACATACCATTGCCTTTTCAATGGTAGAAAAGTTATAATACGATCACATTCGAATGACATGAAAATATAAGCTGATAAACAAATGTTTCACCATGTTCACAGTGTTCATAATCATCAGAATTAGAACTAACAGCTCTTTGAAAGCGAACTCTGACAATTCTGACCACTGGATGTAACTGTAACGATTTCCAGGGACACATTTTTGCTAGAAAAGTCAGACACCATGTATTTGAACATCATGGTAATTATTCCCTATTATTTGTTTCATTTTATACTACCATGCATAACATATTCTGAGATTACTAAGAAGACTAGTTAAATGATTATTTACAGTGTGTATATTTGTTTCCTTTCATATTGCTGTGAATATTTGGAAATTATTAAGAGGACTTTTTAAATGATTATTTACAGTGTACACAGCAAGCAGATCCAACACACACGCACCATTTCTTCATTACATATTTAGCAATTAAGTTTTTGTGTTTGTAGTCTGAAGAAGAACAGTTTGGCTTCCAACCGGATGAAGTTGTTTATTTTTGGCAAATACGGATTTTCATTTAATATACCATGCACAATCTTGGTTGCATCCCTTAATGAAAGTTGCAGCGGATGGAACTATGATATACTTCTCTCTAAAACCTCCGATTTTAGTGAGGTGCTGCTATGTGAGGAACTGCAAGACAGGAAACAAGGGCCCTTTTGCAGTGATGAAAATTAGGAGCAAAGTAGAAGTTGCCCGCAGTGAAACTGTCAAGGCTTAGTGGGGATGACTGAAGATATCTCTGCACCACACATGATCAAATTCAGAAACCCCATAAAAACAAGAAACGTTTCAGGAGACTCGACCTCCATGAAGTAAAAGGCATGTAACATGGATGGTTAGACCTTTAGATGTAATCACAGAGGTTGTTGTTGTTGTTGTTATCATCATTGTTGTTGTTGTGCCCTGCCCATCTGATTCAGTTGCCCCAGCCACTCTGGGTGGCTTCCAAGAAATACAAAAGCATGATAATGATAATGATAATAATTTATTTATACCCCGCCCATCTGGCTGGGATTACCCAGCCACTCTGGGCGCTCCCAACCAAATATTAAAAACACGATAAAACATCAAACATTAAAAACTTCCCTAAACAGGGCTGCCTTCAGATGTCTTCTAAAATTCAGATACAGTGGTGCCTCACAAGACGAAATTAATTCGTTCCGCAAGTTTTTTCATCTAGCGAATTTTTTGTCTTGCGAAGCACGGTGTCGGAAAAGTTTTGGAAAAGCTTCAAAAATCACCAAAAACCTCAAAAAGGCTACCACACCGCGTTCTATGAGTTGCTCCTCAAAGTCAAGTCGCAACTGTATTAACGGTTTTAAGAAAAAGGAAACAAACTTGCAAAAAATGCAAGACGTTTTCATCTTGCGAAGCAAGCCCATAGGGAAATTCATCTTGCGAAGCAGCTCAAAAACCACAAAACCCTTTTGTCTAGTGAGTTTTTCGTCTTGTGAGGCATTTGTCTTGCAGGGCACCACTGTAGTTGTTTATTTCCTTGACATCTGATGGGAGGGCGTTCCACAGGGTGGGCACCACCACCAAGAAGGCCCTCTGCCTGGTTCCCTGTAACCTCACTTCTCGCAGTGAGGGAACCGCCAGAAGGCATCAAACATTAAAAAAACCAAAATATAGAGAGCACCGGCAATTCATGTGATCCACGAATCCCTACTCTGCCATAGAAGAAACACAATATCACTTTGAGCCATCCCCTCACCCTAGCAAAACTGCATTCCTTCCTTTATGGAAATTCCAAGTCAATTCTGACAATGGCCAATAGTGTCACACTTGTCCTTTTTTCTTTTTTCTTTGTCTAAACACTGCTTTAAAAAAAAATTAACAGCATGTATAAAAGAACAATATACAATCAAACTTTGAAAGTCAAACAGAATCTGTTCTGGAAGTCCATTCGACTTCCAAAATGTTTGAAAACCAAAGTGTGGCTTCTGATTGGCTGCAGGAAGCTGCGGAAGCCCCATCGGATGTTTGGCTTCCAAGAGAACGTTAAAAAACCAGAGCACTCACTTCCAGGGTTGCAGCGTTCAGGAGCCAAAACGTTTGAGAACTAAGCTGTTCGAAAACCAAGGTACGACTGTAGCTATTTTGATGGGTCTAAACAGAGATTTCAGTCTTCCTCAGCAACCCGCAGGAAATGATTAAAATAATCAGAGGCCTTTCAGCAAGGCCTTTTTGTATCTTTAGCTACATCTCATGATCTGAAAAATCAAAGCAGCAAAAATGAAGTTATACTGCATATTTTTCCAGAGAGGAGAGGTACTGGCCAATGTTTGTTTGATTGTTTGCCAGTGTGGAAAATCTGGACCTCTGAAGCTTGTGAAGTCATATTGATGTATCTGCCGATAAGCAGCAAGAAACCAATAAATTTCCAAAAACAAAAGGAAGGAATCTAAAGTCAGCAATACAATTTTTTCACAGTTAAAGCTGAAGGAGTTTTGTTTGTTTGTTTCTTTGTGGGTGCTTCTGTGCAATGATATATCATGATACTCCTAAAACACTTTAAGAACTTGGTTGTTCTTCCATTCTTCAGTCTGAAGGCAGGTAAGGTGAATCCCCACTTAGGTAGGGATTACGTTCTGGTGCCACACGCATATAAGTGGAATTTGCAAAAGTAGGGAGCACCCTCTAAAGAGCCTTTAAATGATCTCTCTGCTCCTCTCACTCCACTCCAGATAAAAAATACTGCAACTAAAATATCCACAACTGGAATTGGAGCTCTGGGGCTGGGAGGCTGGAGGAAGTGCAGGAACGCTGTTATTGCTGCACTACAATGGTGCTGTGGTCTAAACCACTGAGCCTCTTGGGCTTGCCAATTGGAAGGTCGGCGGTTTGAATCCCCGCGACGTGCTGAGCTCCCATTGCTCTGTCCCACCTCCTGCCAACCTAGCAGTTTGAAAGCACACCAGTACAAGCAAATAAATAGGTACACCTGCAGCAGGAAGGTAAACAGCGTTTCTGTGCACTCTGGTTTCCGTCACGGTGTCCTGTTGCACCAGAATCAGTTTAGTCATGCTGGCCACATGACCTGGAAAGCTGTCTGTGGACAAATGCCAGCTCCCTCGGCCTGAAAGCGAGATGAGTGCTGCAACCCCATAGTCACTTTTGACTGGACTTAACCATCCAGGGGTCCTTTACTTTTTTACTTTTACAGTGCTGTTTGGCATGGAGGCTGAGCAGCCTAAACAAAGCCCCGCTGTATCACCAGTCTCTTCTCTGCTCTCACTGAAGCCCTCTTTCGGCTCTGGGGAGGGTCTCCCCACACGACATGAGGACATAGCTGTCAACTTTCCCCCTTTTTAAAGGAAAATCCTATTCAGAATAAGGGACTTTCCATTTAAAAAAGCGAAACGTTGACAGCTATGCATGAGGACCCTTCAGCTCTCTCTCACCATTTCCTGATATGAATGTACCATATTTTTCGCTCTATAAGATGCACCAGACCACAAGACGCACCTAGTTTTTGGAGAAGGAAAACAAGAAAAAAATTATTCTGAATCTCAGAAGCCAGAATAAGAGGGATCGCTGCACAGTGAAAGCAGCAATCCCTCTTGCTGTTCTGGCTTCTGGGATAGCTGCGCAGCCTGCATTCACTCCATAAGATGCACACATGTTTCCCCTTACTTTTTAGGAGGGAAAAAGTGAGTCTTATAGAGCAAAAAATACGGTAATTATTTCCCAGCGCCATGCATTTACACAGTCGCGCACAAGTAGGGGGTTGCCTGTATTCTTTTCAAGGGGCTTTCCCTAACAAAATTCCTATTGAATAGAAATCAAAATGGATTGCGGCACTGTAGCTGATCTAATTACCTAGCGGGCACGACGACGTTTCTTTCAACCCAAATCAGTGTTAAAAGGACGCAGGACTGACAGATGGATTTCTGTGAAGCATTTATACCTGGTGGGATCCTGAGAGATGGGGGAAGAGAGAACCTCTTTTTTACAGATAATTTTTTTACAGATCAATGGAAGGAAAAAACTAAAGAGCCCTCATGTGTATGTACATGAGTTTTATATCCAAAGACATCCATGAAGCAAACAAAAGAATCCTTTTCCTCTGGAGCTTTCCCTCACATGAAATCTATACATTTTAGCTGACTGTCATATTTCCTCTCGCCCCTAAGCACTTGACCGAACCATTAGGATTACTGCTTAGAGAAAAGGCTACTCTTGGAGATTAGTGAGAACCATATTGTGAGAGACTTTGAAAAGATTAATGGAAATTTAAACCACAGGAGAGCTCTTCCTCATAGAATATTTTTTTTGAAATGTAGATGAACTAAATTTGGATTAGTTGCTCTTCGGTTGTGAGATATTACATATGAAGTAGCGCCTTCTGGCAGCATCTAGATGAGCTTCTGTATTTCTATGCATTGTCTTATTTGGATCCAGATAGTCCATTACATTGAAATTTATTTTCATTAAAAGCACATGGTTTATAAATTAAGGCCATCGTGGAGGACTGCTGATGGCTCAAGCATTGTCCAAAAGAAGAATGATGACCCATATTTGGCTACCGCTCGCTTTTGTCTTCGCGTTCAGAAAGAGAGCTACGCTTTGTCATGCCTTTTATAGAGAAAAGTTAATTTACTTTTAAAAACCTTATACGCTTTCTAGTCGACGGGGAACATGATGGAGGGTTTCAGATTTACGGATGTGAACTTACAGGACATTTCCAACTTGGCAGAAAGGAAAAGAGACCAAATGGTGTAATCCCCCAAATAAAGCATAAATCTATTATGAAACGTATCCAGCAGAGATCTTGGAAGTCCAACAAGAGGCTATATTGTTAACAGGTTGTTTATGGTTTCTCTTCTTGACTGATTCATAGCTTGACTCATTCAACATTCTTTACCCCAGAGCCTGCATTACTGCTTGAAATTATTGTAAAGGGGAACAGCTTGATCATCCATGATACACATCTATCCATGGAAAATGGACTGGCGGATAAAGCCTTAGCTGGGTGAAACACAGGTAATGTTCTGAGATACTCCTTTCCCATGACCCTCTAGTAAGCTTTGCCTTTTCTTTCTCCGTGACTTGAAAAAAGTTTCACTTGCTCACAATTATCTGGGGCCTCCTAAAAAAAGTTTGGGACACATTCAAGTTGCATTACTACTTACTGAACCACTTTTATAATTTTACCATTATTACAACTACTACAGCAGCCGTCGAGGGCAAGAAGGATAGTCCGCCACGATATGCAAACGTTTTAAACATATCATTCGCTTCCTAACGATACTGCAAATGGCAACCCACTAGAAAATACTTAAGCCACACATTCCGATGTCTAGCTAGCAGCGTTCCATCAATGGAATTGCTGTGGGGAACATCATAGGAACTAGCAATGTCTTCCATGACAGGAAAACATTGCAATTAAGGAACACCGATGTATCAATTTGTAACAACAATTCCAAGAGATCAACTCTTCAAAACGACATATACAGTGGTACCTCGGGTTAAGAACTGAATTCTTTCTGGAGGTCTGTTCTTAACCTAAAACTGTTCTTAACCTGAAGCACCACTTTAGCTAATGGGGCCTCCCACTGCCGCCGCGCTGTCAGAGCACGATTTCTGTTCTCATCCTGAAGCAAAGTTCTTAACCTGAAGCATTATTTCTGGGTTAGTGGAGTCTGTAACCTCAAGCGTATGTAACCTGAAGCGTATGTAACCCGAGGTACCACTTTACATATGAGAAGGAAATATTATTCGTGTGTGTGTGTGTGTGTGTGTGTGTGTGTATAATGTTTTGACTGTTAGTTGAAACAACTTCCCGGTTATATGGTTTACGTATCCTCCAACATTTCTCCAGTGAGAATAGGGATGTCCTGTTCCATAACAACAACAATAATAATATTTGTTATTTATTTATACCCCACCCATCTGACTGGGTTGCCACTCTGGGTGGCTTCAAACATATATAAATACGTAATAAAACATTAAACATTTAAAAAAACTTCCCTGTACAGGGTGGCCTTCAGATGTCTTCTAAAAGTTGTATAATTACTTATCTCCTCAGCTTGGGAGTCGCATAACTCCATAGCCTCCAACATTTCTCTGATGAAAACAGGACATCCAGGGCCTTTTTTTGCAGCTGGAACTCGCCAGAACTCAGTTCTGGCACCTCTTAAGTGGGTGCCATTGCTATTATAAGATGACAAGGGAAGCAGGACTTTCCGAGATCAAATAAGAAACCAGGATGGCTTCTGTAAATCCAGGACTGCCCCTGGAAAATAGGGACACTTGGAGGGTCTGACTTATGAATTCAGGCAAATGCAACAGACAAATGTTTTAGTAGCTACTGTGCCTTCTCAGTGTTATGGACAGGATTTACTTTGTCTTATTATTACAGGTGTTTTATTTCTTTTGTCTTGTACAGAATCAACTTAATGTAACACACAAGGCTGTACAATGTGGCAACACCAATAGTTATTGCTATGAATGCAGAATAAAAAAAAATGTTTGGAAGAATGACAGTGAGGTGACCGACAAAAACCACGCAAAAGCACAAACCTATACATGCTTACTCAGAAGTAAGCCCCACAGTGGTGAGTGGGGCTTACTCCCAGGTAAGTGTGTACAGATTGCAGCTGAAATGTTATATATGCAGAAATGCTCAACATAAAAATATTGCATTTGGCTACACTAGTTATTTTACTCTCTCTCTCTCTTTTTTTAAAAAAGTTTTAAAACAATTAAACATCTGCCTACAACTTACCGTGTTTTTACATACATATTCCTCCTATTTTTTTCCAGGATTTAAAAAAATAGACACTAAAAAAATAGTAAAACAGAAAAAAACACCACAAAAAGGCAACATTGCTGGGAGTGTTAGAACATTGCAAATGTGCTCAGATCTATCACAGCTGCCCTCTGTTTTAGGATCTTGTACCTCTTTATCCCAGAGAGCTTCATTGTTTTTAAAGGAACAACAGGTCAACCAAAAGACAACCACAAAGTCCAAACAAGAAACACTACATAAATCCAGACATCCTGTTAATGGAACATTGTTGACTTCATGGAAACGGCTTTAATGAAAAAGACTCTGAGCAAACACAATAAAACACTGCCCAATGCTGGAAAAGTCCTTGCTAATATCTCCACCAGCTCGTCTTTAAGACAGGCTTCAAAATCCACGGTTTCAGATCCTTCCATGCTCTTGTCAGGAGTGGGTTTAAATTCTACCCTTAAAACAAGTGCTGGGAAGAAGAGGCCGGGGACTGTGGTGGTATCAAAACGATCAAGTACTGGGGGCATGTCTCAGGATCAGTGGGATCGGCCCGTCATTCCTCCGAGAAGACCTGGCTTCAGGATCTGCCATATCTGTGGCAAAGAGTTTGGGTCACAATCTCTTCCTATCCACGAGCCAAAATGCCTGGAGAAGTGGCAGATAGAAAACGATAAGCTGCCCAAACATCTCAGAAGACCACCGCCCGTTAAACCTCAGGCTCTTCCTGGAGGATCTCTCGGTACGATGGCTGAAAACGCAGCAGCTGCTCAAAGTTACAAGCTCCTACCCTGTGAACACTGTGGCCGTACTTTTCTTCCTGATCGTCTTGCTGTACACCAAAAGAGTTGTAAACCAAAAGCCAGTTCAGGTCCTTCAAGCTACAGCTCCTCTAAATCACATAGATCCACTGGGCCTGCATCTTCCACCTCAGACAAGGTAAATTAGAAGGCATCACACCTACGAAAAAAGCAAAATTGTTTCCTGCGCAAATTCCACCTTGGCATTCCAGTGCCGTTGAAGTTAATGGTAAAACCTTCACTATTGACTTCAATCAAGCTAGGAGATCATTTCAGGGACTATAAATGAGTGAGTAGCCTTAAACAAGCCTAAGGTGATGCCAGGGTCACTTTCCATGTTCTGAATAAGTAATCAGCAGAAATGCAGATTTCATAGTAAGCACATTGCTTGTATAAGAAAAACATCACAACCATGGTTTTTGTAGTGATGGTAGCAGTGATTTAATTAACATGAAGTTCAGTGTTTATATAAACCATATTAGACATTTTTGGTTTCTAAAATGCTATAGATAATGACGGAACGATGTTCAAGTTTAAGGTTGGTGGCTTAACTCAAGTTTGCGACGCAGCACAAATATAGGCAAGCAGATGGCACAGATTTTCCACTGAAACTCATGTAGAAACCATAATTAAAACAAAAAAAGCACTTAGAGCCATACCAACATATAATTCTGCTTGTGAAAGGACCCATGAAATCCTTTTCATATATTCTGAATGTTGGTTTAATGGATGTGGACAGATGCTTGCAGTTCTCATCCTACGGAGTTTGCAAGGAATCCTTCACCTCAGCTTGCCCTCTAATTGTGATTTATTTATGGGAATTCGGGGGATAAAATATATTTGTCAAGCAGCCGATATGAATAAAAAGGCTGTGAGCATCTGCTAAATGCTACAAATTCAAAGAATCCATCCCCTTGGAGTACAGGTTTTTACTTTGCATCTCTCTGAGGTTGAATTAACATGTGCAAAGTCGAACAGCATTAGATACTTTTGTGGGAGTTACTCATTTGTACACAAACAGTGTACAAATGGACATTACATGAAGGACACTGCTGAGTGAATTCAAGAAGGTACCTTAACATCGTTTGTTGCTTGGCTTTCTAGTCAGAAAGAAGTTGTAATTCTTCTTGTCGTGAGCCAAGGCAGAGAGGACTAAACTCTGGCCATGTTCTCCGTAGCAACAATTCATGATGTATTGTTATGTTTCATATATTCCTGGTCTTCTCTTTGTGGCTATTAGCCACTTTTATAACAAAAAAGGTCAATTCTATATGAAAGGAGAAATGGGAAGGAATATGGAAGACAAAGAAAAAGCAAAAAAATAATCTGAGTAATACGATATCCTATAATTTTAAATCTGAAAGTGACAAAGAAGAAAACTGGATTCAGATATTAAGCAACTCCCCCATTTTTAATTGCTGTAACCTTCCCCCCTAAAATGGCCCAAGAATCTACAGAGAATTCACAGCTATCTATTAATTACTGGCAATTCTTTATGTAATTAGGGGGCATTCGTCAACCAGATGAGGGCACAAAACTACATTCAGAGTCTGTTTCTTCCACCCACCCATCTTGGTGCATGTGTTCATATAAAGTTCATGTAGTAGCAACATCCTAGCATATAGTTGTTTAATTTATTTGTTTATAATAACTATTTTTTAATGTTAGCTTTTTAAAGTATGGCAGGTTTAAAAAGAAGTTTGAGGGCTTTTGGGAGGGGATCCTAAACAAAAGACTTACTGAAGTATTTCACTGTAGGCATACTATTGAATTATGGCATATGACAATAAGAATTTGTCTCCCTTGGCATTTTCTTGCAATACTTGCATTTCCTTTGTTTCTTTTCTCTGAACCTTCTCATGGGATTAGCATCTTCATTGAAGTCAGCCAGACAAAACATTTGGGAAGGTGGCACAGCTATATTATAAATCTGAACCAACTTCAAACCAGTTTAAATGTCACGGCTTCCCATTAGAGGATTCAGGGAATTGTTGTGCTGCGAAGGAACTTGGTATGCCCTCAAAAACCGATAGCTTCCTTTGTGTGTCAATCGAGTTTGCATTTGAAGTATAGAATGCTGGAGAAAAGGAAAGACACTTACAACCAAGCTCGCTTGAGCCATACTTAGCCAAGTTGTTGAAGAACACGCTCTATTCATCTATGGAGGTATAAGATTGATAGGCGTGAAAACAGGTCAGTGGAAACTGCCGTTGGCCTTCCTCTACAAAGTTGGACTGAAGGGGACAAAAAATTAGAAGGGAAAGATAGTGATAGCATAGAGATGGAAGGGAATTGGGGCTAGTGAAGATCCTGGTTTGAGTTGAACAGAAAACATTGGGTATGTCTTCGCACATACACATTTCCATCCCATAAAGAGCAGGACTGAAGAGATGGCAGACCATAACTTCCATAATGTATTTGGAACGCTTGTTCTGAAGGACTCTCTAAAAGGTCTGGTCAGAAGAATAATCATTGCTGTTCCCCTCAATTAAGCAGGGCACAGTGCCCATAGCAGGACAATAAATTTGTCCCATTGCATTGTTATGCTAGACCTCATTTTCTTCTGATTCCCTCACCAAGTGTTTCCTGAATTGTAGAGTGAAGCCAGTTTGCCTGTAATGGGTTTGTTAGGCCAAAGTTGTTATTTTGTAATCCAATTGGTAATGGAATGAATGGGCTCATTTGGATTAACTAAGCCTGATTATATCTTCAGTAAACTGCCTAAGCCTCATAGACTTTGGCTGTGCTGGTCAGTTTTGATAGCCCTGTTCTCAAATCCGGCTTACTGCTGCAATGGAAATGTAAACACCCTTAGACAGATAGTCTCACAATCCAGTTCCACGCTGCAAAGAAAGGGGGCACAGTTATTTTGTAGGGCATATTTCTCCATTTCCTGCATAAATCACAATTGCATGCTTTTGATGTCTTTTTCATTGCTCTCTTTGTCAATATATGGTAAAAAATTCATTCTGAAATTTCATTGGTTGTATCTTGACTATCTGGTGCTGTCAGGGGATGGTTAGCTGCTTGTGCTTAAAATTGTGCCCCTTCAGAGTTTGTGCGACCCCACAAACCTCTGTGTGTGACAGAGCTCCTCAGACATGTCTGCTCTAGTCACTAGTAGAGTCTGACAGTGGCTGTCTGCGGAAGCGCTTCCAGCAAAGAAGTTCCTTAACGGAAACGCGTCTCCTGGACTCACGACGTGGCAGCTTCCGGCGCAGCATGGGTCTCCCTGCAGTTGCTTCTGACACCTCCCCGCTATTTTCGCTCGAAGTGTCTCTCACCCCTTTCTCTCCCCTGCTGCTTCCTGCCTGGGCTGCTGCGTCTCTCTCAGCATTACTGAGATCCTCCTCCAGAGACCCCGCGCTCCCCCTGCTGGTCCCTGCTTTGGCTGTTGACTCTCTCCCAGTCTCTGGGAGCCTTACCACTTCCCTTTCCTCCGATGTCAGTTCCCTGACATCCACCTCCCCTCCAGGGCCCCCCTCTCCCCCGCCCCTACTTTCTCCTCGGGGCGGTGAGGAGCTGAAACCCCTAAAAGAATCCTCTTCATCTTCAGACGTCTCGAACAATTCCCTCCATCGGTCTTCGTTCCGACTCGCTGAATCCTCCTCCACCTCGGAATCAGCGAACCCCTCCAACTCTTCTTCGTCGTCGGTGGTGGCGAAGTATTCCCTCCGGAACCTCGCCACTGGCTGGGGTTTTCTAGGGAATCTCTGATGAAAAGTTTCAATCAAAACCTCGTCATCTACCTCCTCTGCCCTGACCCAGGTGTTTTCCGACTCCGGCTCCCCTTCCCACATTACCAAATACTCTACTTGCTCTCCCCTCCACCTGGAATCGAGAATCTCCGCTACATGGTAGCTGTGTTCTTTTTCCTCCATAGCTGGTCCCCTATTGACCCTCCCCTCTCTGTCCCCTATATACGGTGACAGCAGTGATCTGTGGAACACTGGGTGCAACTTCATGTGGTTCGGTAACCGGAGTCTGAAAGCCACTGGGTTGACCTGTTGCGTGACTTCAAATGGGCCCAGTCTTTTGGGTCTTAACTTCTTACAACCTCCTTTAAATGGTAACCCCTGGGTGGACAGCCACACCTGGTCCCCCACCCTAATGCTTTCCCCTTCCCTTCTGGTTTTGTCTGCCTGCCTCTTATATTCCTCCTTCGCCCTGTTTAAATTAAGTTGGAGCTGGCGATGGATCGCTTCCATTTCTTCAACGAACTGTTCTGCGGCAGGAACGCTCCAGTTCTCCCCCTCCCCCCCTGGGAAGGCTCGGGGATGACACCCGTGATTGGCCAAAAAAGGGCTCATCCCCGTGGACACGTTCTCTGCATTGTTATAGGCAAATTCTGCCAACGCCAGCTTCTCCACCCAATCATTCTCCCTGTCATTCACATAACACCTCAAATATTGCTGGAGGACACCATTAGCTCTTTCCGCCTGCCCATTGGTTTCTGGATGACGGGCAGTGGAAAAATTCACCTCTACATGCAATAAGCTCATGAGCTTCCTCCAGAACCTGGAAGTAAATTGTTTCCCTCGGTCCGAAACCACCCTCAAGGGGGCACCATGCAACCTAAACACATTTTCCACAAACAATTTAGCGGTTTCTTCTGCTGTGACCGCATGTGAGCAGGCTATAAAGTGGGCCATCTTGGTTAACAGGTCTACCACAACCATAATGGCTGTCTTCCCTTTGGACCTGGGCAGATCAGTCATGAAATCTATTGCCACTGCCTCCCATGGTCTTTCCGGCGTGGGTAGTGGTTCTAATAAACCTGCCGGTGCCCGCCTCTCCCCCTTGGCTCGTTGACATCGGTCACACCCTCTCACATATTCACGCACATCTTCCCTGACCTTGGGCCACCAGAATTCCCTGGTAACCAGCCACATGGTTTTGTGTTGCCCAAAATGCCCTGCTGTGGGGCTATCGTGCAGTTGCTTGAGTACCTTTTCCCTCAATTCCCCTTCAGGTATGTATAACGCTCCCTTGTAGTACAACGCCCCGTTTCTCTCCTCAAAACCCCCGGGTTTGTCTCCCTCCCTCCTGAGACCCCTGAGTTTGTCCTGGGCGTATTCATCCTGCACCGTTCCCTCTACCAGTTCCCTTTGCCCCACCAAAGCCGCCCCACACACCCAACGGTCCTCGGGAATAACATGGGTCTCTTCGGGTGCACCCTCTCCCTCCAAATATTCAGGTTTGCGTGAGAGAGCGTCCGCCCTAACGTTCTCCGGGCCTGGTACGTAACAAATCTCAAAGTTAAATTTGGAGAACTCCTGGGCCCATCTCAACTGCCTTTGGTTGAGCACTCGCGCAGTTCTCCAATACTCTAGATTCTTATGGTCCGTGCACACTTGCACCTTCTGTTGTGCACCAATTAGTAGGTGCCTCCATCTCCGGAAGGCCTCATAAATCGCAAGAAGTTCCCGGTCGTGCACCGTGTAGTTTCTCTCAGATTTGTTCAGCTTTCGCGAAAAGAAGGCACACGGTCGCCACTCTGACCCCTCCTTCCCCGGCTGCAGAAGAAGCACCGCCCCTATGGCTCTGTCCGAAGCGTCTGTTTCGACCCTCAGCTTTTTTTGTAAATCCACATGTAGAAGTTGTTCGTCAGAGGCGAAGGCCCTTTTCAGTTCCTCAAACGCTCGCTCCGCCTCCCCCGTCCAAACAAACTTCTTTTTGCTGCTGAGACAGTCCGTGATGGGCGCCGTCAGGTGGGCGAAGTTTCGGATGAACTTACGATAAAAGTTTCCAAACCCTAGGAACCTCTGCACATCCTTCTTGGTCTTGGGTGTTTTCCATTCCAGCACCGCTTGAACCTTGCCGGGGTCCATGGCCAACCCCTTGTCTGACAAGCGGTACCCCAGGAATTCCACCTCCTTGGTATGAAACTGACACTTTTCCAGTTTCACCCACAGTCTGTTGGCTTGCAGCCTGCTCAACACTTCTCTGACGTCTCTCACATGTTGCTCCTCATTCTCCGAATACACCAACACGTCATCTAAGAAGGCCACGCAATTCTTGTAGAGCAAAGGCCCCAGTACATGGTTCATAAAGGCTTGAAAACACGCGGAGCCCGTTTGTAATCCAAAAGGCATAACGAGGTATTCAAATGCCCCCAAAGGGGTGAACATGGTGGTCTTCCATTCATCCCCTTTCCTTATACGTATCAGGTTGTACGCCCCCCTTAGGTCCAGCTTTGTAAAAATCTTTCCTTTTCGCACCCTGGTCAAAATATCATCAATCCTGGGCATAGGAAAAGCCGCCGGCTCTGTCACTGCATTTAGGGCCCGAAAGTCACATACCAGCCTCGGCTTGTCCGTGTTTTTTTTATCCACAAAAAACACTGGGCTACCCCCCGCTGCCTTGGACTCTCTGATGAAGCCTCTCTTCAGGTTCTTGTCAATGAACGCTCGCAACTCCTGCATCTCCCTGTCTGACATGGCATACAACTTGCCTACAGGAAGCTGTGCTCCAGGGAGTAAATTGATCTGGCAATCAAAGGGCCTATGCGGGGGTAGTTGGTCCGCTTCCTTCTCGCTGAACACGTCGCTGAGATCAGCATACTGTGGTGGCACCTTCCCCTTCTCCATCACTTCCGTCCCTGCTAGGGTGGCTTGGGCCCCTGCTGACCCCTTTTCCGCCCTGCAGTGTTCTAAGCAGTGTGCGGAACCGAAGGAAACCACTCTTTGATGCCAGCCCACCAGCGGATCATGTAGGGCTAGCCAGCTCATTCCCAAAATAATGGGAGCGCCTCCCAAGGTGGCCACATTAAACGCTATCAGTTCTGTGTGCCTTGCCACCCTCATTATCATTGGGACGGTCTGCAAGCTGACGCCTCCTCCCAACAGTTCCCTGCCATCAATCGTGGTCACCTGCAGGGGGTTGCTTAAAGGGATAGTCTGTATCTGGTGTTCAGCAGCAAACTCCTTGCTCATGAAATTGCAGGAGCTGCCTGAGTCCAACAGCGCCTTTATTTTTAGGGGGTGTCCATTTTGCAGCTCTAGCGACACTTCAATCACTAGAGCAGGTCGAGGGGCTTCTGGCACTGGCACTTGGGGAAGGGGCACTTTCACTGCTCTTTGGCCTGGCTGCAGTGCCCTGCTGGCAACCAGGCGTTGGCTTTTACCTGCTCCGTTTCTCCCTGCTCTTCCCCCTCAACAGCTCCCACCATCCCTTGCCATTCCTTCCTCTGGGGGCAGACTCTGGCAAAGTGGCCTGGCTGTTGGCAGAGATAGCATTTCCGGGCTCCCTTTCCCTCCTTCTTCGCCCCCTCACTGGGCTTTGAAACTGCGCGCGCGCGGGCTGTTCCGATTTCCATCGGCTCTGCCGGCGGGAAAGCTGGCTCAGGAATGTCTGGAATGCGTAACTCCTTCCAACGTTCCCCTCTCCCTTCCCGCCTCTCCAAGGCTCTTGCCTCCTGGCGCGCTCCAATGGTCAGCGCAGATTTGGTCAGCTGATCCATAGACCCCGCCCTGGGGCTCCTGGCCAGCTCGTCTTTCACAGCTGAAGAAAGACCTTCTTCAAATAGCATCTGAATGGGTGCCGCCGATAAATCCCACCCCAATCTGTGAATCAGCATGGTAAATTCAGTCCAGTACTCACGGACAGATCTGCTTCCCTGCTTGCAAGCCATTAGCTGTCTGCGTACCGCCCCTTCCTCAATATCGCTGGAAAACATGATATCCATTGCACGAAAGAATTTCATAGTGTCCTTTAGGATATCGTTGTGCGTTGCCATCAGGGGTCGAACCCAGTCCCGCGCCCCCTTCTCAAGATGCCCAATTACGAACGCAACTCGCGATTCCTCATCAGGGAACTCATCAAACTGCACATTCAGAGCATATTGCATCTCAGTCCTAAAGGCATGGTAATCCTTGGGGTCCCCCCCAAACTTCTGCACCAATCCTGGTACCTTTCTGGGGAACTGAGTGGTTCTCCCCTTTTTGTCAGCATCCTGAGCCCTTCTCTCCTCGAGCCTCGCCGTCTGCAGCGCAAGTTGGACCTCCAGAGCTTGATACCTTTCTTCCAAGCTTGGACCAGCTCCAACCCCTGCGTCTCCGGTTCCGACTGGGTTGCTCATGATGCTTTCTCCTGCACAGGCAGCGTACAGAGACTGTCAGACTGCTGTCAGGGGATGGTTAGCTGCTTGTGCTTAAAATTGTGCCCCTTCAGAGTTTGTGCGACCCCACAAACCTCTGTGTGTGACAGAGCTCCTCAGACATGTCTGCTCTAGTCACTAGTAGAGTCTGACAGTGGCTGTCTGCGGAAGCGCTTCCAGCAAAGAAGTTCCTTAACGGAAACGCGTCTCCTGGACTCACGACGTGGCAGCTTCCGGCGCAGCATGGGTCTCCCTGCAGTTGCTTCTGACACCTCCCCGCTATTTTCGCTCGAAGTGTCTCTCACCCCTTTCTCTCCCCTGCTGCTTCCTGCCTGGGCTGCTGCGTCTCTCTCAGCATTACTGAGATCCTCCTCCAGAGACCCCGCGCTCCCCCTGCTGGTCCCTGCTTTGGCTGTTGACTCTCTCCCAGTCTCTGGGAGCCTTACCACTTCCCTTTCCTCCGATGTCAGTTCCCTGACAGGTGCTGCCATCTGCTGTCTTTTCCCTGTTCTATGCTGTTTCCAAAATAAAAGCATATTTTGGCCTGTAGTCTTTTCTCTGTCACTGCACAGAACCAAAGGTCCAAATCTTTTTCTACTTCAGTCTTTGCCAACCTTGTGCCTTCCAGATGTTTTGGACTACAACTCCCAATGGCCATTTGTTGGCCAAAACATCTGGAGGGCAAAGGTTGACAAAGTCTGTTCTATGCTGTCAATAGAAGTTGAGCCACTGGATCCATGTTTTCCCATAATGTGAGGAGTGGGGGAGGAGCAGAATTTTGAACCCTCTGTGCTTCCTATCCTTATCTCTGCACTTAATTTCCAGCATTAGGTAAAGGTAAAGGGACTCCTGACCATTAGGTCCAGTCGTGGCCGACTCTGGGGTTGCGGAGCTCATCTCGCTTTATTGGCCGAGGGAGCCGGCGTACAGCTTCCAGGTCATGTGGACAGCATGACTAAGCCGCATCTGACGAACCAGAGCAGCTCACGGAAATGCCGTTTACCTTCCTGCTGGAGCAGTACCTATTTATCTACTTGCACTTTGACGTGCTTTCGAACTGCTCGGTTGGCAAGAGGTGGGACCCAGCAATGGGAGCTCACCCTGTCGCAGAGATTCGAACCGCCGACCTTCTGATCGGCAAGTCCTAGGCTCTGTGGTTTAACCCACAGCGCCACCCGCTTCCCAATTTCCAGCATTATTTCATTGTAAAAACCTTTCACCAGGAGAAAAATAGTGTTGCACACCACTCCGGTCCTTTGGAATGAGGGACAGTGGAGACTGTGGTGTCTCTATGATATATGGTTTCTTTACTCGTATATACAACCTGAGCCTATGATGGAGGGATTCACATCATTAACACACCAAGAGGGCCTTGGATTCCAACAGAAATCAGGCATGGCTCTCGCTCCTTGGCTTTGCAGCCTGCTCCTTCCTTCCAGCTTCTAGCTCACATCACTCAGCTCCCAACTCTTTGTCTTTCTAATGAACAGACAGTTGAGGGAGGGAGACATACCCCTGTGCCTTCTGGCACAGAGCCACCTCCTTTGTTACCTCAACGACCCATACTTATGCCAATAGTCCAGCTGTTCCAGGAACTGAATCCATGCTGGATGCAGGAATTAGAAGGGGCCCTGCCGTACAGCCTTCCAACCCTCCCCCCACATTCCCCCCCCCATAACAATAGCTTTTGTGGTCATTCCATCCAATATGTCCAAAAGAAGAAAACAATTTTAAAGGCATGCTTGGCCTGGTTACAGTGAGAGGCAAGTTGAATTATGTTTGCTTCTGTGTGTCAAAGAAAGGCAAGGATATTGTGGTATAACATGCAAAGCCGGGGGGGGGGGGGAGAGATTCAGCAGTCAACAGCAAATCATTTTTTCAGGTCATGTACCGTATTGTTCCATCTCTTTCCTCTTTGTCTCTGCCGGAAGTGACAGGAATCAGGGGGTGGGGACAGCAACATCAAGAGGAAGACTGGGGCCTGGAAGCTCTGGGGCTTGGCAGTGGGGCACCTTGGAGGATGCCAATGCCTGACAGAAATGCCAACTCCATGTGCTGCCAATGGTTGAAACCATGCCTTATTGGGGTAGTAAAGGTAAAGGGATCCCTGACCATTAGGTCCAGTCGTGGCCAACTCTGGGGTTGCGGCACTCATCTCGCTTTATTGGCCGAGGGAGCCGGCATACAGCTTCTGGGTCATGTGGCCAGCATGACTAAGCTGCTTCTGGCAAACCAGAGCAGCACACGGAAACGCCGTTTACCTTTCCGCCGGAGCAGTACCTATTTATCTACTTGCATTTTGACGTGCTTTCGAACTGCTAGGTTGGCAGGAGCAGGGACTGAGCAACGGGAGCTCACCCCGTCATGGGGATTCGAACCGCCAACCTTCTGATCAGCAAGTCCTAGGCTCTGTGGTTTAACCCACAGCGCCACCTGCGTCCCTCTATTGTTGTAGTAGCATATACAAATTATCGAAATTGAGACTGAGAAACGAATAAACTCTCCCATTCTCCTTCTACTGAAAGGGAAACTTCCAGCCCATCACATTTTCTTCAGTTTTCTCTAGTTTTCCCATTCTGCCCTGGCCCCTAAAGGTTGGGAATTCCTGTAGAAGAAGAACTCGTGCCTTGCATTTATAAGATTCCAAACTGGCTCTCAAAATCTCAGCTAAAGGCTCTTTTGTACTTACACTAAGAAAGATCACATAAGTAAGCCCCTCAAGAATTGTTTCCAGTCGCAATTGTGGGTACTTGACTAGGTAGACCATGGTCCAGCTTAGTAGAAGTCATTCATCATACTCACCAAGTGCTCTGGGAAAAACGGGACACCCCATTTTTTCACGTGACATCATGGCAGCCATTTTGGGTGTCACGCTTTTGCACCGTGGTTTCTCACCACAAAAAGTACTTTTTTCTGGAGCGAGATCACAGCACAGGTCACATGACTCTCCCGGAAGACACGCATCCTCATTTTTACGTATTTGGAAAAGTTGGATGGTATGTCATTTATCATACTGTTTAAACAAGCACCCTCTGCAAACCATTATCCAGAAACAAGCTACACCTTTCTGTTTGTTTTTTGGCAATAACCCAAGAAGCTATGATCTTAAGTCCCTTTCTTACCAACATTATCTTGAAGTTTGCCTGCCATCTCCAAAGTAAATTTCAAAGGACCATTTGTTCCTAAAGAGCCCATTTGAAAGCTCTTAATATTAACCAATTCAAAACTATAGTAACAGGTGTGAATTTTCTGCCAGGAATTCGCAACTGAATCCATATTTTGCAGGCACATTATTAAAATGTGTTATAAAGCATAAACACCCTGCATCTCCATCCTCCACTTTGTCAGCGGGATTCTTTTCAGCAGCACAGACTGCTTGGTTTTTAAATAATTTTCTAAAATCAATTGCCTTTCTTTTAACTGAGCTTGTTGTCCACAGCCTGCATTTATACGGCGACCCCCAACCGTTATTTGCTACATTTGCGGCCGAGAGTATGGAACTCAATCCATAAGCATCCATGAACCACAATGTCTGAAAAAATGGCACATTGAGAATGATCAGCTGCCAAAACACTTAAGACGACCCGAACCCAAGAAGCCAGAGGTCGTATCCATAGGAGGTAAGTTACCATCTCGAAAGATAAACACAGAGACAGCAGGAGAAGGGGCAGCATAAACATCCGTGAAAACCTTGCACGTTAATTTTTACTTTAACCGATCAAAGCTATGCCATTTCCCTGGTTTCAAGTCTTCTCCCATTTAACAAAATCAATGGGATTTATAGTGTGGAAGTCAGTGTCTCGCTATTACAAGTTTCTGTCTGCGTATGCATATCAGCTTGCCAGCCGGTACCAGAGGTGTCAATATTTTTTGGGGGGCGCACACCATTGGGGAGGCCCAGCCCTCCAATATATTTTATTGAGGGGGGGCCAAAGAGACCTTGGCCCCTTGGAGATGGCTCCTATGGCTGGAATGATTCCCCCTCCCGCTGCATGCTGTTCCGGGGGTGCTCCCCAAAAACACCACCCCCAGCCAATTTTGGGGGATGAGTGTGGAAGCCCCATGATGCAACTGGAAGCCCTTGCACAGTGCTTCTGCTGGCAGGGGTTGTGAGGCGGATCCCGGCCTATATTGCCAAAGGCCTGTTAATTATACTCATTCACATGTTAGCATAACACTTGGAGCCACCAAATTCTGTGGCACATAGTCTTCCATCAATAGAGGTGCCATCAAGAAGCACTTGAGAACAGAAGTTTGGGATCTGTTCAGAAGGGGCCCCAAATGCAACAGGACTGGACTGGCTAAGGCAACGGATTGAAGGGCGATTAACTACATCGCCATCGAAAGAGCATGCACCCCCTGCCACCAGGCAGTTATGACTAGAGACTAAAATTACCTAAGTGCCCCTCTGCCCAGCACAGACCTTGAAAAGGTAGCTGATAACATCACCTCTGGAAAGGGTTTACATTGAATTGGTATAAGCTTAAAAAACGTGGCAGTGTGCTGTAGGAATTGCTCCTTCTGGTAATAATGACTTTCCAGAGGCTTAGAGAGCCAGTGTAGTATAGTGGTTAAGAGCGGTAGACTTGTAATCTGGGGAACCGGGTTCGCGTCTCCGCTCCTCCCCATGCAGCTGCTGGGTGACCTTGGACCAGTCACACTTCTGTGAAGTCTCTCAGCCCCACTCACCTCACAGAGTGTTTGTTGTGGGGGAGGAAGGGAAAGGAGATTGTTAGCCGCTTTGAGACTCCTGAAGGGGAGTGAAAGGCGGGATATCAAATCCAAACTCTTCTTCTTCTCTTCTTAGAAGCACTGCTTTTTTTGGGGAGGGGGGTGCTGGTACTCACCAACAAGCAAGAAAATGGGCCAGAACATGGGGGAGGGACATGGCCTGACATCAAGGCTGGGCAGTGAGGATGGGTTAGCTGCTTGATGTTCCCTCACCCACCCACTAATAATAATAATAATAATAATAATAATAATAATAATAATAATAATTTATTTGTACCCCGCCCATCTGGTTGTGTTTCCCCAGCCACTCTGGGCTGCTCCCGACAGAATATCAGAATACAGAATATTAAAAACATGATAAAGCATCAAGCATTAAAAACTTCCCTCAACAGGGCTGCCTTCAGATGTCTTCTAAAAGTCAGATAGTTCTCTATTTCCTTGACGTCTGATGGGAGGGCGTTCCACAGGGCGGGTGCCACTACCGAGAAGGCCCTCTGCCTGGTTCCCAGTAGCTTCACTTCTCGCAGTGAGGGAACTGCCAGGAGGTCTTCGGAGCTGGACCTCAGTGTCCGGGCCAAACGATGGGGGTGGAGACACTCCTAGTGAGCTGAGCGTTGCCGCCCAGGTGAAGAGGCCTCTGTTGCCCGGGTTTGGGAAGGAGGTGGCAGAGCTACAGGACACTGTCAGAGCATCATGCCTCTTTCACTGAGCTGGGCAAATGTTTCCCGGGGTTGGGGAATGAGATGCGATGCTCTAATGGGGTTGGAGAGCCCTCCTACTACCTTCCCAAAGCCTGCCCAGCTTTGGAAAGGAGGCAGCAGGGCTCTGGTACTCTGTCAGAACATTGTGCCTCCTTCCCCAAGCCCAGAAACATTTGGCCAGCTTAGGAAAGGAGGCGCGATGCTCTGAAAGGGTCCAAGAGCCCTTCCACCTCCTTCCTTTCTCTCCCAAAATGGTGGCAGTACTGTATACCGTTGTGTACCCTTCAGGGGGGGAAAGCACTGCTTAGAATTGGATGGTTTTCAACTTTCCCCATTCTAGCATTTGGAAGAGGAACTCCTAGAATATAAATTCAACAGAGTATATAATTATTGATGGATGTAATAGTGGACAATTGATTTTAATGGTTATAGTAAAATATGCAGGGCTGTAAGATATGTAAAATGAACCATGGAAATAGAAGAAGGGAAGTCATTGGATATTTTAAAGTTTGTAAAATGTTTATTTGAAATTGTAAAGCAGAAAAGTTAATAAAAGTTATTATTAACAAAAATGAAAGAGGAACATCTAGATAACTAGATGTTGGACTCAGCTACGTTGGACTGCAAGAAGATCAAACCTATCCATTCTTAAGGAAATCAGCCCTGAGTGCTCACTGGAAGGACAGATCCTTAAGCTGAGACTCCAATACTTTGGCCACCTCATGAGAAGAGAAGACTACCTGGAAAAGACCCTGATGCTGGGAAAGATGGAGGGCACAGAGGACGAGATGGTTGGACAGTGTTCTTGAAGCTACCAGCATGAGTTTGACCAAACTGCGGAAGGCAGTGGAAGACAGGAGTGCCTGGAGTGCTCTGGTCCATGGGATCACGAAGAGCGGACACAACTAAACGACTAAACAACAACAACATTGGCAAAGAGAAATCGCTTTATACACGTTGTTTATGCATTCTAACTCTGTGACACCAGATGGCACTGTGGAGTTCCGTTTTTGCCAACCCAATTTCTCATACAAAGTTGCAACACGTTTAACTGAAACGCTTCTTTGATGTGTATCTAGATCCAGCCTTTCAAGCCTTCATATAGATCAGGGACGCCGGAACAACGTTGCCAAGCCACAAGCTGTTTTTATAATATTTGCGTTGCCCCACACTGTTCGAAAGCCACTCAATCATCTGGCTGCACATTTGTAACATCCTTCGCTTACCAGTACATTCAGTGGGTGCTTCTCCCACAGCAGGAGTACCTTTTTAAATGAAAAGCAGAGCAAACCAAAATGATACTTAAAAATGTAAGCTTGTTTCCCATGACTACTGTGATTAACACCAAAACAATGAAAACTGCAGAGGTATCCGAAACTTTGGAGAACTCAGTAACAAAATCTTAGACAGGTTTTACAACTGTATCATCCACCCAGTCCCGCAAGGCCTCTGAATACGAGTGAAAATCTGTGGCAGATTCCACTCTTACATATCAAAAGCCAACTATGGGTTTGTCCTGGGATTCCATCTTAGCTGAGATCCCCCTGAAACTCTATGAACTGCCTTATATAAACTGGTTGCTATTTTAAAAATGCTTTGCAACGATCACAGGGAGCCCATTCTCTGTATCAGCCACAACTACCATCAACCCCAGTCAGCGGACAGAGTTTTTAAAGTGGAGGAAAGTGACCAGCAAAGAAAGGGTTAAGCCTCCCTGTCTCCATCATAAAACACTTTCCCCCCAAAGTATATATATTTTTTGCAATGGAGAAGTAGCCGTCAGGCTAATGTGGCTGCAATGTAATGTGCAGTTTGGCCCTGAATGTTCCAAAGTATATAGAGAACACATTCATTTCCTGCAAATGAGAAGAATACTTGCTTCAGCCAAAAAAGGAACTCCAGTTGGTGAAAAGGAATATTAGGAACAGACGCATTAAGAGATCTAAGGCTTACTCTCATATGAAGCACTGAATGTGAATCACATTACAGCTCTCGGGGTTCTTATGGAAAAATCTGTATTTTTACTTGTCATATAAGCAATGGAGTCGTGTGTGTGTGTGTGTGTGTGTGTGTGTGTGTGTGTGTGTGTTTTAAAAGTACTAGTTTTAAACAGATTTGGGCTCAGTCACTTGCATGCAAAATACAGTGGTACCTCGGGTTAAGTACTTAATTCGTTCCGGAGGTCCATACTTAACCTGAAACTGTTCTTAACCTGAAGCACCACTTTAGCTAATGGGGCCTCCTGCTGCCGCAGCACGATTTCTGTTCTCATCCTGAAGCAAAGTTCTTAACCTAAAGCACTATTTCTGGGTTAGTGGAGTCTGTAACCTGAAGTGTATGTAACCTGAAGCGTATGTAACCCGAGGTACCACTGTATAGATAAAGCTTTCCAGGGCTTTTCTTTTCCAACCGGAGCTCAGTTCCGGCACCTCTCAGGTGGGCGCTGTTGCCATTATAATAAAACAAGGGAGGTGTTCCTAGTGAGTTCTGGCAACTCTTTTTCTAGAAAAATAGCACAGGTTGCTCCCTAAAATACCATACCTTTTGGCAAAGGAAAACTATTCTCTGTTTCAAATAAAACTCTATAATTTTTTCACTATGCACTGCCAAGGAGGATTATACTGTAAGGTGTGGAAGCTGTTGGTGTGAACTTATACAGTTGCTGTACAACCTCAATTCGAGGTAGCTTGGTGAAAACAGGCTTGAAACCTATTTTAAGGCAAAAAGAGAAAGCAGGGGTTTGGATGCACATTAGCCCATTTGAAATGTCCCGAATCTCTTGCCAAAAATTGCAGATACTGCTCCAGCTGCAATAGTTGGACGACAGGGGGTGGGGTGAAAATGGACTTAAATTGAGATTTTTGCCTGTCTGGGTCTTTGTGTGAGCTCCCCTCGAAGTTACAATGAAAGCAGCTTTGAAAAATGAAACAAAATTGGATCGCTGACCCTAAGAACAGCACTGGGAGGGCATAATGAAGTATATAGAACACTCTGTGCTTTTCTCTTCCATCTCTCCGGTCAGTTCCCATTGGCTCATTAGGCAGCATTTGTAAGAAGGCCAAGTGGTGAAACTCACTGATATTTAAGTGTAGGGAAATGTGTTAATAATTAGTTAAGAATGTGTAACACAGCACATGCTGAAATGCTTTCTCCGTACATGCAAGATGATTCAGTTTGTAGTTAACTTTATTTGACCCCTGAGACAATAAGCAGAGTTTTGGTGGGTTTTCGCTCTCATAAGGACTGTGATTTAGTTAAAACTGAAAGGCTCAGTCAACAGGTATTTCCTGAAAATATTTTCCATGCAAGTGGAGTATGGCTCTCCAGAATGAAAACTGATATTTTCTCTTCTTAATTTTCCAGCCAAAGGTTACTATGATCTGGATGCTTTAAACGAGTCTGCCTGGCAAAGTGCCCAAGCCCAGTTAGTTCCATGCAATATTTGTGGTCGTACCTTCCTGCCAGACAGGCTGATCGTTCACCAGCGCTCATGTAAGCCGAAGACACCGAAATAAAATGTTCCTCCTTTCAAGCCAAAGTTTTTAAAGAACAAGACTCTTCTCTGACCTAGAGGTCAGAGCTCTCAGCAATGAAGAATCATAGCACTTTGTCGAATCAAGTTCCAAAAATGACCTGTGTACAATTAACTGAATATTGATTATGTAGGTGAAATATGGACATGCCATTTCTAACAGTGTTTTGCAGCGGTGGTATTGACCACGCGGTCCATAAGGATGACGGGAGTTCAACTTCTCCGGCATTCTTCAGAGCAGACCGTGGCCTTAAGACTTCACAGTAAATACCATTGTTTCTCGGACACACTCTGTTATGAAGTGGCTATGCCTTTTCAGACCCAGGAGTTAGTAAATCATGTTTAAGAATACTTCTTTTTACTGAGGATGTTTCCGTTCAAAGGCCCTATCTGCAGCAAAATGAGGACAATAAAAGCTTTGGTAGGTTTCTTCAAAAGTGGGCATTCCATGTGTTTTGAAGACTAAATCTCCAATCTTGTTTCTCAGGTATTGACTCTGAGTTTACAGGCATCCATCCAGTCTTGTCTCCATAATATGAAGGAGCTTGGGTAATGGTCACATTTTCCTCCAATCCCTGTGACAAGATGTGAATGTCAACTTTGAGGCTCTAGTACTCAAGTTCATTCCTGGCGCTCATCTTATTTGCAGGATATGGAGAATTTCAGAAGTGTGTTCCCTTCCCCCAAAGAACTGCAGGCAGGGCTGGCCCAACCATGAGGCAAGGTGAGGTGACCGCATTGGGCGGCAGGTTCCACAGGCGCAGGACATGTGGCCTCCAAGGAATGCATTGCTTACTATTGTGGTGGCACCTACAGCTGCATCGTGCTCACTGGAGGTCAGATCTGCCTCCTCCTCAGTAGCCCCTGCTGTGCCTTCTCTACAATGGCCTCTCAGCATATAGGAGGCACTGCTGGTCTCTTCCCACCCCTAGAGAGGAAAGGGAGAGGGGCTGCCCTCTGGGGTCTGCACCCACCACACATGATTCAGAGCAGCCCCCCTCACGGTGGCCTTTGATTCCCACTTCAACCACCCGGTAAGGTTGACTTGAATCCCTGCCCCCATTCTCAACCTTTATTCCCCAGTTGTTCCCAATGTAGAGCTCTACTCACTCCTTCTTCCTGAGCGGGTTTGTGTGCAGTGTTGTGGCTCACCTCAGGAGCCAAAATGTCTTGGGCCAGCCCTGACTGCAGGTCCTACCCATTTCTCTACTTCCCAGGTTGTTCACAACTCACTTTACAATTTGCTGCATCTCTCTTCAACATCTCAATGTTCATTCCGTCACTGTCTCCCACAATCCATGGGGCTAGGGACGGAGGACCTCACTCCAGATGTCAAATAAGACTCTCTATCTGGTCCTCAAAACTCTCCCCAGAACTCCCTGGCCGTCCTTTGCACCCCAGGAGTTTTTGCCTGGCTGGCATGTGTCTTTGAACTCTGTTAATGGCTCTTGCTTGTCTGAATGGAGGTTAGAGAAGAGTGTGAGCAGAAACTAACCTGTCCTACAGAGGTTGAAATCATTAACCATTCATGACCTCTTCCCTATTCCAGCTTCCTACAATCCAAAATGTTTCCCTATGTCCTTAAAACCGCCACAACATATTCTCTCTTGGAGCCAAACAAATACTACTGATAATAAATAATATTTATATTAGTGCTCTTCCTAAGTATGCAAATCTTTATTACAGTCCTAGACCAGCATAAGGTATCAGTCATCATTACAAATGAAAAATCTGAGGTTGGAAGAGATTGGCTTGGCTATGACTAATATGCAATGAATTCTAACCATGGTGACATTTGAACTTAAGAGATCTGACTTATGGTCCTAGTTTTCATAAACAGTAGATGAGTGATTAAACCATTTCTGGAAGAAACCATCTCAGGCTGCAGCTGACAGCTCACATGACAGAAAGCTCCCTCATGAAAAAATATTTTTACATGTAAAAAACTAACTTGTCACGCAGAAGGATAACCTTTGTCCTGGAACTTAGATTTCTATATGCATAATTTCATGTGTGTATGGAGCAACATTACATCATAAGATTTTCCCAAGTTTATCTCTTCATTTGCTGTTTGTGATAGTGAGGCTGTAGCTCATGCTTTTTAACACCCGATTGCATCATCTATATAGGTTTATCAGGGGAAAGTAAGCAGAGAATAAGGCCCACGATGGAAGCCTTGAGTCTTTGCGGCAGACTTGATGCAGTAGACCAAACTGGGGGCACCTGTTTACTTTGGATATGGAGATCTTGCTTTCATGGCATGCAAGAAGGTAAATTTGCTTAAAGGACACATTGCAAGTTTGCCCATTTCAATTGAGAATACAGTGGTGCCTCGCAAGACGAAATTAATCCGTTCCGCGAGTCTCTTCGTCTAGCGGTTTTTTCGTCTTGCGAAGCAACCCTATTAGCGGCTTAGCGGATTAGCGCTATTAGCGGTTTAGCGGCTACTAAAGGCTTAGCAGCTATTATTATTTTTTTAAATTCTTTTTATTAAGTTTCATTTTCACACACAAAAAGGAAAAACCACAAACATTCAAAAATATTCAAGAAAAAAAAAAGCTTAGGCACCAGAAGAAAAAAGAGAAAAGAAAAAAGATATAAAAAGAAAAAAAAAGAATCACAACACAATTAACATACAACGTCGACTTCCTTCCCTACTGATTTCGGGTTTCTACTTTCAAAGATTTCATTTTTGCAGCTGGTATTTGCTTTTAGTTTAAACATCGAAAGTTTTATAACAAACCTGCTGTAGTTGGTAGGTTTCTGAAATTTCCTTCAAAATAAACCATAAATTTGTTCCAATCTTCTTTCAACTTTGTATTTTTTTGATCTCTAATTCTTTGCGTCATTCTAGCCAATTCTATAAAATCATATGCTTTTAATTGCCAATCCCTCACCGTTGGGAGGTTTATGCTTTTCCAATTTTGGGCGATTAGCATTCTGGCCGCCGCTGTTAAATATTGAAATAGAGTTTTATCTTTTTCTAGGATTTCATTTCCAATAATCCCTAATAGAAAGGCCTCTGGTTTTTTGGGAAATGTGTATCTAAATATCCTTTTCAACTCATTATATATCTGATTCCAAAATTTTTTTGTTTCCTCACATGACCACCACATATGTATGAAATTGCCTTCTTTTGTTTTACATTTCCAGCAGGCCTTGTTTTCAGTTTTAAACATCCTACTTAATTTTTCTGGTGTTAAGTACCATCTATAAATCATCTTTTCTAAGTTTTCTCTAATTGCAGCGCTTGCCGTAAATTTTATTCCCTCGTTCCACAGCTTTGACCATTTTTCATATTCTATGTTATATCCCAGATCTGTCGCCCATTTACCCATGACTTCCTTCATTTTTTCATCTTTTGTGTCCCATTCCAATAATATATTATACATCTTAGACAGTATCTTAGATTTACTCTCAATTATTTCAATCTGAAATTTAGACTTCTTTTCATTCATTCCTATTTTTTTGTCTTCTGTCCATTTTGCATTAATCTGATGATACTGTATCCATCCCGTCAACTTATCCTTTAGCTCTTCATACGGTCTTAATCTCCAGCTGTCTTGAGATCTTACCAATAAATCTTCATACGTCAGTTTCTGCTCTTCCAGGTTTATCTTTTTAATTGTTAAGATGTTTGTTGGTGACAGCCACCAAGGTATTTTCCATTCTAACAATTTTTTTTTCCATACTTCATACAGGGGGCCTCTAATAATATGATTCGCAAACCTTTTGTGTGCTTTTTCTTTATTTGACCAAAGGTAGGCATGCCATCCAAACCTATTATCTGCCCCTTCAAGGTCCAAAAGGTCAGTGTTCTCTAAAGTTATCCAGTCTTTGACCCAGCATAGACAGGCCGCTTCATAATATAATTTTAAATTAGGTACTGCCAGTCCTCCTCTCTCCTTTCGATCTGTAAGTAATTTAAATCTGATCCTTGGCCTTCTTCCCTGCCATATGAACCTTGAAAGGGCTTTCTGCCAATCCTTAAAAAATTTTTGCCCTCTTATTACAGGGATGTTTTGAAATAAGAACAGCGTCTTGGGGAGTATGTTCATTTTTATTGCTTCCATCCTACCCAACCACGAGAGGTTCACTCTATTCCAGACATCCAGATCTTTTTTTACTTTATTCCATGTTAATAATAATAATAATAATAAATTTTATTTATATCCCGCCCTCCCCAGCCGAAGCCGGGCTCAGGGCGGCTAACAACAATCAAATAAACAATCAAATAATCATACATTCTAAAAATATTTCATTATAAAATTAGTTAAAATCAAATTGATGGCAACCGATTAAGCAAGATTTTGTGCAGGTTGCCAGAGGAGGGGGTCAGGCTGCGCCCTGACCAAAGGCCTGGCGGAACAACTCTGTCTTGCAGGCCCTGCGGAAAGATGTCAGGTCCCGCAGGGCCCTAGTCTCTTGTGACAGAGCATTCCACCAGGTTGGAGCCGCAGCCGAGAAGGCCCTGGCTCTAGTTGAGGCCAGCCTAACCTCTCTGAGGCCTGGGACCTTGAGGATGTTATTATTTGCTGACCGTTGTCGTATAATTATCTTCAATTAAGTTTATGTTTTTAGGTGTGAGCCAAATTCCTAAATATTTTATTTTTTTTGCCGTTTTGATTCCATATTGTCTCTCTAAGTTTTCCTTCACTTCATTTCTCATATTCTTCATCAGCATTTTTGTTTTAGATTTGTTCAACTTGAAACCCGCTAATTTGCCGTACTCCTCCAATGTCTCTAATGCTTTGCCAATGCTTTCTTGTGGTTCTTCTAGAGATATCATCAGGTCGTCCGCATATGCCTTTAATTTGTACTCCTTACATCCTATTTTAATCCCTCTTATCTCTGACTTTGACCTTATTTTGTTCGCCAAGACTTCTAAAACCAAAATGAACAAAAGCGGGGAGAGAGGGCATCCCTGTCTTGTTCCCTTCTCGATTTTAAATCTATTTGTAAGGTTATTATTTATTACCAGTCTGGCATGTTGGTTTGAGTATATTGCCTGTATTCCTTTTAGAAATTCGCCTTCTATCCCTGCCTTCTCTATGGATTTTAGTAAGAACCTCCAGGAGACGTTATCGAACGCTTTTTCTGCGTCTATGAAAATCAGGGACGCAGGTATATTGTTGTTGACCTCCAAATATTCAATTATATTTATAACATGCCTCACATTGTCTTTCAGGAATCTATTTGGGAGGAAACCCGCTTGATCTTTATGGATTAAATTTATTAGACATTTTTTCAGTCTGTTTGCCATAATATCCGCATATATTTTATAGTCATTATTTAGCAAGGATATTGGCCTGTAGTTCTTCATACTTGTTTTATCTGTGTCTGGTTTGGGTATTAGTGTTATAAAAGCATCTCTCCAGGACTCGGGTATTTTCCCTCCTCTTAAAATGTTGTTCATAGTATCACAAAGCGCTGGTGCCAGTTGGTTTCCCAAAACTTTGTAATATTTAGCCGATAATCCATCCGGTCCTGGTGCTTTTCCCGGTTTCATTTTTTTTATCGCATTCTGAATTTCTTCCATACTTATAAGTCTGTTTAGTTCATTTTTCTCTTCATCCGTAACGGTCTTCCCTGTGCAGCTCTCTAGATATCTTTCTATTTGTGCTGGATCCTCTTCTCCTTTCTTATATAACTCCTCATAAAATTTAAGGAAATTTTTTTGTAATTTTTTTGGGTCTACTATTAATTCTTCCTCTACCTTTATTTTGTTTATAACATTCTGCTTTTGTCTTTTTCTCAGTTGCCAGGCTAAAAATTTCCCCGTTTTATTCGCTGACTCAAAATATCTTTGCCTCATTAACTTGATTTTCCATTCTATTTCCTGGTTCGTCAGCATTGAATATTGAGTTTGTAATATTTTTATTAATTGTATGCTTTGTTCATCTTTCGGGTGTTCTATTAGTTTTTTCTCATGCTCTCTTAGCTGTCTGAGTATTTCATCTATCTTTTGCTTCCTTAATTTCTTTTTATGGTTGTTTTGCTGGATAAAGAATCCTCTTAAAACCGCTTTGCTGGCATCCCAGACTGTTTCAATGTTTATTCCTGTATTGAGATTCAGATCGAAGTACTCTTTTAGAGTGGCTTTAGCTTTTTCGATAACTTCGTCATTGTTTAATAGGTATTCAGCTATTAAAGGCTTAGCGGATTAGCGGCTAAAAGGCTATTAGTGGCTTAGCGGCTTAGAAAAAGGGGGGGAGCGGGGGAAAATCGGAACGTTTCCGTCTTGCAAAGCAAGCCCATAGGGAAAATCGTCTTGCGAAGCAGCTCAAAAACGGAAAACCCTTTCGTCTAGCGGGTTTTCCGTTTTGCGAGGCATTCGTCTTGCGGGGCACCACTGTACATCTTCTCATTTCTCATATTCGGGGGGGGGGGGTGTTATCACACTGGGCTTTACACCAACCACATCACAATACAGAGGAATTGCGACTCCTAGTAATGTATTCAATATATGTAGAATCTTGTTTCCCGGGGGCGGAAACCTGAGGATTCGTTTTGAAGAAAGCATATTTCCAGTTGAAGAAAGCATATTTCCAGATAACAGATTGGCAGTGTTAATTTGCAGTCTGCACAGTGGTACCTTGGGTTACAGACGCTTCGGGTTACAGATGCTTGGGGTTACAAACTCCGCTAACCAGGAATTGGTTACTCCAGGTTAAGAATGGAAATTGTGTGCCAGCAGCACAGCAGCAGCAGGAGGCCCCGTTAGCGAAAGCGCTCCTCAGGTTAAGAACCGTTTCAGGTTAAGAACGGACCTCTGGAACAAATTAAGTTCTTAACCCGAGGTACTAAGCATCAGAGAGGAATCAGTGTTTTCAACTCTCTCATATTCTGGTCACTTTTCCAAGTCTTCCCTCCTCTTTGGAATGGCTCCGATCAAGCTGCATGTGTTCCCCCCTTTATCTTCTAGATCCAAATTTTCTGGAATAGTCTTACCAAATCCAGGCCTTCAGAGGTCATCTCTAGCTGTAAGTGTTGTGCAAAAAAGGAAAATATCTGGATTTGAACATTTTGCTTATAGAAGGCGGGACGAGTCCTGCCAGTGAAAGCTTTGCACTACATGCCTTTCCCCAAAAATTGCTTCTTACGGGGTCAGGAGAATCCCCAGAACAGTGTACAGGGGGAGAAGCTCTGGGATAATTCCATTTGGCAAGCCAAAATGCTTACCCTGGTGGATAGAGTTCAGAACAGGCATGTTTGGCTTCTGAGGACCAATACATTTTCCTGCCTGAGGCAAAGGACAAGATGGCACCTCCCTGCACCACAAACATCCCCCAATTCAAAGGACAGTGGTACCTCTGGTTGCACAAGGGATCCATCCTGAAGTTCCGGTCAGATCCCAAAGAATGCGCAACCGGAGGTGCCTGTTCTGCGCATGTGCGCAGTGCGGTGGAGCGCTTCTATGCATGCGCGTTGGCGAAACCCAGAAAAATACTTTCGGGTTTGCCGTGTGAGTAACCTGAAGGATATGCAACCAGAGGTGTGCGTATCCAGAGGTACCGTATTTTTTGCTCTATAAGACCTACTTTTTCCCTCCTAAAAAGTAAGGGGAAATGTGTGTGCGTCTTATGGAGCGAATGCAGGCTGCGCAGCTATCCCAGAAGCCAGAACAGCAAGAGGGATTGCTGCTTTCACTGCGCAGTAATCCCTCTTGCTGTTCTGGCTTCTGAGATTCAGAATATTTTGTTTCTTGTTTTCCTCCTCCAAAAACTAGGTGCGTCTTGTGGTCTGGTGCGTCTTATAGAGCAAAAAATACGGTACCAGTGTACAGTACAAAAGTTGACTGAACAAGGAGCTGAATCTTATGTCAACATTGGCAATAGGTTAGCATCCTTCAGATCACCTGTGTCACGCATCACCTTGATCTTCAGCAAAGGGCAAGGGCTAGGAAGCTCAGAAATAAAAGTTGGAGGGGCAGCTGCCATTTCCCCCCCTCCCCCCAGCATCTGCCACCTGAGGCAATTGCCTCACCCTGTCTAATGGTAGGGCAAGCCCTGCTGAGGACACACAGCCTTGGCTACAGGAGTGTCAAGGAAGCCCTCGACAGCTGTTTACATTTAGCATTATAATGGCTGTTACTGTACAGTAGTACCTCGGGTTAAGTACTTAATTTGTTCCGGAGGTCCGTACTTAACCTGAAACTGTTCTTAACCTGAAGCACCACTTTAGCTAATGGGGCCTCCTGCTGCTGCCGTGCCGCCGGAGCACAATTTCTGATCTCATCCTGAAGCAAAGTTCTTAACTCAAGGTACTATTTCTGGGTTAGCGGCGTCTGTAACCTGAAGTGTATGTAAACCAAGGTACCACTGTATTTGGAACAGCTCTTGTCCAGTGAATGTTGATGTGAGAGGGTTAAAAGTATGAAGGAACCAAATATGGTTTAACAGATTGGCAAAAAGCAGGGAATATATCCTTTTTTCTGCTGAAAGAAAGTGTTTTATTAAGTGGCCAGTGAAGTTATTCGGAAATATGGGGCGAAATCTAACCTACGTTGTTAAACAATACCATGAACCACCTGAACTGCAGGAAAGAACTGAATCCTGTCTGAGTTTTCACCTAAGGTCACAAAGCAGGTTGTGGGTATTTTATGACAAATTTGACTATTCTGAGAGAATTGTCGCCAGCATCTGTGCCTCCAGATGAAGTGTGCTGGAGGTCCCTGTACAATTTAAAATTAAATGAGATTCAATTGCTTCTCGTTGCCAAGCTATTATGTTTCACAATTTACTTTGTAATGAAAACAAGAAATAGTATCACAGGTTATTAAGTGGAAAAAACCTCTTTCAAAATCCCTAAGTTTATTCAAATAGTGTTTGAAATCCATATCCTTTGAGGGAAAAGATTTTCAGATCAATCAATGGCACCTTAAATTCACAGAAGAGGAAACATGTTCAATTTATTAAATCAAAAGGTCAGTTCCTGTACTGAAGTTCTGCACTGCATAAACCCAAAATAACACTTTGATCATCATGACTTCACAGAAGAAACCTCAGCCAGCAAAGGACCTTTTCCAGCACTGAAAGTACCTTTGGCTATGCCCAAGATCTGAAGGGAACAGGAAGTACAAGTCTTGTGCTTCCTTTCTCCATGAAACATAAACCCATCCAAAAGAGAAATTTTATATATTCTGTGCTTGGGAGGTTAAAACTGAATTCAATGAGTTAAATTCATGGTCAGCCTTCAGAGCACTGTTGTCAAGACCCTGATCCTAAGCACACCAGCAACAGTGCGCCAAAATTCAAAACATTACTGCAAAATGAACACTGAACACAAATTGTGCCAGTTTTTGTAGTAGTTTGTATGATGACAAGTGGTAATTTTTATGATGTCGTTAGGGAACACATTGACACCAACGTTTTTTCCACAGTTAATTTGCATTTCAGCAGCATAAGCTCAGATCCGATTGGCCATTTTCATTTATCTTTCTCCTCTATCTTTTTTTTTTTTAAAAAAAATATCCATTCTAAAGGAGTAAAAGAAAGCAGGAATTCATTTTCCTTCCTTTCAGAGATGTTGGCTGTATTGTGACCCATCAACACTTTTTTCCCCTTCATCATCACACTTTCCATGTGCCAGACCTATGCAACTGATTTAAATTCCATTTTTTTGCCAGACAATGCAAAAAAAAAAAAGGCTTGAAAACCATTTGGCATCTTGCAAAACATTTTGTTTAAAAAGCTGTCTACCTTGCTAGACTCTCTTTCTATCTATGACAGAACTGTTAGCAATTCAATAGGCAGGTTGAAATCGCAAAGCCTTTGTGGAACCTCTATTATACAACTCCCTCTACTAGCTGAAACGTTTATCCTTGAGCCTCTAACAGTCTTTTTTTTTTTGTCATCTGTGCAAACCTGGCAGTTGGAGGGCAGCTCCTTCCATTTCCTTCCACAGGGTGTGCCTCCTATTTGTCAAGATAATCGTGCATTAGAAATAATACTGCAATTGTTGACATTCAGCAGTAAAAATTATAAATATCTTTATACTTATCTTCTAACGAGCCACATGTAAAAATCTGGGGCACCCACACATGCACATTTTTATTCTTATAACAACCGTGTAAAGTAGGTTGTTAATCTTTATTACTGATATGCCAAACAATAGCAAACATTATCTGGGCAACTTGCTTATAAGTATTAAAACCATAGGATACAAAGAGAGGAATTCAACATGGTGCTTAGGAGATATTCTCTGCTCTGGGCTGTTATTCTTATTGTTGCTGTTATTTGGGAAAAAAATTGAATTTTTTTGGGGGAAATACAAAGATTAATGTCGAATATCTTTTCATCAAGGCTAAAAAGCTAATCTAAATGAAAACACAGAACAGAAATAGAGAAGAGAAAGGCCTCTCTGAATTTCTTCCTTCCCAGACTGGCATTATAGGAACTGTGCACAGGTTCGAATTAACCAGTCATGTTCAGTTAAGAGGTGAAAGACTGAAAATCACACAGCAATTTTGTTATTTGTTGCAAAGGAAAACAATCACTGATAATTTGAGTCCATCCATGTCATTTTCTTCTTCTTCTGCAATCACAGTATATTCATTGTTGCTATCAATTTGCATTTAAAAAGTTGTCCGTCGCATTCAGAGAACTCTCTGGAGCAGCCCAATGAGCTTCATTTTGGAAAAAGAAATGGCGTAAGGCTTGGTGTTGTTCATAATCTCATGGGCATCTACAGGGATCTCTGGATTCTGGCCAGAAATTAGTAAAATAGCTGTAGATGCCAAAACACAGTGTATAATGCAGCCCTGTGACTGTATGCTCAAAAGTAAGTCCCATTAAGTTAAACAGAGGTTACTGACAGATACGTGGGCATAACATTGTCGCTTTAATCTCCTAATATTTTTAGTATACAGGTCAGAACTTACTTAAAGGCAGGAATGGAGAGCCTGGTGACCTCCAGATGTTATTAGAATACAACTCCCATAATTCCTCATCATTGGCCATGATGGAAGCTGCGATCTCAACATCTGGAAGGCCATTGGTTCCCTATTCCTGCTATAATGGGGAAAAGCAGTATATTGCTCTTTAAGAAAATAATTTAAATTTAAATATGGCTGATAAGCATGATCAAATAGCAACTGATGTTAATCAAAGCTTTTTAAACTAGGAGCCATATAATTCATGGGGTAATAAATCAGATTGTTACTCTGCTGCTACTCAAAATTCCTGTCTGCTGAGGGAAATTGCATGAGAAATTCATGATCCAGCTCCAAAGATTTTTTCTAATAAAAAAAATATCAAGCATAAATCCTAATGCGGCAAAGTAAGGAATGGAGTCACACAAACAGTAGAATACGTAAACCTGTGGCAATTTTTAAGAGGCATACATATTTCAGAATCGATCATATCTGTCTTAGATGTGATTTCATCTTTACTCCCTGCTTGATTTCTTAACAGAGAGACAAAATTGGGCAGCACATGGCGAAAAACGCATCAAGCTAGAAAATGTGAACACCGTATAATTGCTTTTACTCACTGAAGTGGAAAATGACATTAATGTACATGTGTAAACACACCATGTGTCATGGATTGGCCTTTGTAATCTTTCTGCCTTGCACTCATTTTATCTTCTGGGAGATTTTATATGTAAATGTATTAATTGATGCCTTGAATCCTTTTTTAACATTTTGCTAAAAAATAATAAAAACAACCCTGTCATAATTCATTTTTAAAAAACCCAGATGATGCAGAGGTTTACAATGTCATCTCTTTATTGCATGGATCTGTGCCAACTTGAATTATCACAATATCATAGCTGTCAACATTTCCCTTTTTTAAAGGGAAATTCCCTTATTCCGAATAGGATTCCTCACAAGAAAAGGGAAAAGTTGACAGCTATGCAATATTTTAAAAGTGTCCTGAATCTGGGGTGAAATTCCAGAGTCCACCATGTTTGAGGGAAGCCTTCTGGAAAGAATTACCGGAAGCAATGGAGAAGCACCTTTATGAAGCTGACTTCGAAGCCTTGTTGATAATTAATGGCAACAATCAGATCTTTCCAGGGCTAAACAGACAGTTCAGCCCTAGAATATGCCTGCTTCAAAGTAAGTCCCACTGGGTTTAATGCGTTTTAATTCTTTTGATACCGGTGTATATGATTGAAGCCTTAGTGAATGTCATAAATGTTTATGGCACTTTAAAGGGCTAGAAACACAAAAACGCACTGGTTTCCTAACTCGAGATTTTACAGTCTAAATTTCAGCAGTGGGGGACAACAGAGCAAGGAAGGGAAGGGAATGGGGTGAGGTGAACATTTGAGTAAAAGCATTTCACATACCCAGGCTTCATCTGGTGGCAAAGACTGAGAGATTAAGCCTAAGGCTGCACAGTAAAGGTGAGTTTTAAGGAGATGAGATGTGCAGGATTGGCATAATAGAATTGTAGTGTTGGAAGGGACCCAAGGGCAGTCTAGTCCAACCCCTTGCAATGCAGAAATCTCAACTAAAGCATCCATGACAGATGGCCATCCAAACTCTGCTTAGAAACCTCCATGGAAGGAAAGCCCACAACCTCCCACTGCCTAGCTGTCAACTTACAGATTTGAAAATAAGGGACCAGCAGCCAAAATAAGGGATTTTCTGGACACAGGTATGTTCAACTTCTGAGCCCCTCCAAGCCAAAGGCAGAAAGCCCAGGCAGCAGTCAAACGAAGCCTCAAGCAGTGGTTCCCACAGCGCAGCAACCCGGCAAAGGGGATGCAGCAAGGAAAACCACCGTCACCTCTCCGCTGGGAAGCGCTGAGCAAAGGCCAGTCCCCAGGCAACGTGACCAATTTTATCGGCACAAAGCATGCAAGCGCCACCCCCCCAGTCGTTCTTAGACTCCCTATTGGGTGAGCAACGTAGCCAAACAACACAGTTGATGTCTCCCTGCTCCCTGGCTGGCAGGGAGGGAGGGAGGGAGGGAGGGAGGGGAGCTGCTTCCTTTGAAACCCAGGACATTTAAGGGACATCATCAATAAGGGACAGCAGTGGGACACAGAATAAGGGAGTTTCCCGCCAAATAAGGGACAGTTGACAGCTATGTTCCATTATCAAACAGCTCTTACTGTCAGAAAGTTCTTTCTGATGTTACTCAGAATCTCCTTTCTTATAACTTGAGTCCTACCCTCCAGAACAGAGGCTTGTTCCCGCTTCCATGTGGCAGCATTGAGATGTTTGAAGTTGGCTATCATATCTCCTCTCAGTGTCCTCTTTTCCAGGCTAAATGTACCCAGCTCCTTCAACTGTTCCTTCAACTCCTTCAAGGCTTGGTTTCCAGACCCTTGATCATCTTGGTTGCCCTCCTCTGCATGCATTCCAGCTTGTCAACATCCCTCTTAAATTGCGACACCCAGAACTGGACACAGTATTCCAGGTGTGATCCGACTAAGGCAGAATAGAGTGGTGCTATTTCTTCCCTTGATCTGGACCCTATACTTCTGTGGATGCAGCCTGGAATAGTGTTAGCTTTCTTTGCTGCTGCATCAATACTACTACTAATAATAATTTATTATTTATACCCCGCCCATCTGGCTGGGTTTCCCAAGACGCTCTGGGCGGCTTCCAACAATATAAATACATTAAAACATCAGTCATTAAAACCTTCCCTAAACAGGGCTACCTTCAGATGACTTCTAAATGTCAGTTGTTTATTTCTTTGACATCTGATGGGAGGGCGTTTCACAGGGCAGGCGCCACTACCGAGAAGGCCCTCTGCCTGGTTCCCTGTAACTTCACTTCTCACAGTGAGGGAGCAGCCAGAAGGCCCTCGGAGCTGGACCTCAGTGTCTGGGCTGAATGATGGGGGTGGAGACGCTCCTTCGACAGATAGTATCCTCAAACAGCTGTTGACCACACATTATTTCAGGCCTTGCTTTCCTGAGTCTCCTTTCCTACTGTTCTGAGGGATGCCAGGCAACCACTATTACAGTTACCCAGAATGTCCTGCAGTGATGCTTCCTTGCTGTGGGATACTATCACTGCCATCCTCATTCCAGCTTGATAGCAGAGGTGGAGGGATCTGTCCATTCTTATTTCTCTCTGTTTCACATTTTTCCAGTCTTCAGTTCTCTTCATTTCTATGTTGGTTCACAATATCTTTTTCAAAAAATCCACCAGCATTTTAGTGCAAATTTCTCTTAACATACATATTGTGCTTGATAATACACATTTTTCCAAGTTTCCCCTAATATAAAACAGCATATATATTATCTTAATTAATGTATATGTTTTTTGTGCACCCTTTTCTCTAATGTGCACATTTTTGTTTACACATCTGGAGAACTGCATCAAAAAAACAAAAGGAGAAGGGTGAATTTCAGAGGTTTGCTGTGTTTTAGTTTGTGTTTTGTTTCAGAAAGGGTGAATTAGGTAAGTTTGGATAAAAATCCAATCCAAACCAAATTTCTTCCCATCCCATCCCTATTTGCTGGTGGTTATTTCAACATGATTGGTTTATGTTGACATATTGCTAATTGCTGCCTTGAGAGCTCATGTTATGAGACAATGGATATAAAAAATAAATATTATTTCTCATATGTGTGTGTATAAGTTTTTAAATGGATGTCCTCATATTTCTTTTATCTTACATTTGCTGATACTTACAGTGTTTCAAAAAGCGCTGGGATCCACGTACATTGCACTTCATTAATCTATTCCCTGTATCTACCTAGCGAAACCTCTCTTTCTGAGTTTCGGATTTGTAATGATACCCTTCTTTGCGTGAAGGCCTTTTGCTTTTCTTTGTTTTACAACAGAATCCTTAAAAGCAGAAACACAGTTTGGAAGTGGATTAAAACGCCCCCCTCGCAGATGTTTCCATTTGCTACCACTTAAAGTAATCGAATGAATTCATCCGAAACTTCCAGGCTCCACATGCCCCTTCAAGCTTGAAATCTATATCTCATCATGCTTCCATAAATTGTGTCTTGTTCAGAGCTATGTTTGAGGTGGTGATCCTAAGCATACTCACTAAGTCAATGAAAAACATTTTAAAAGCAGGAGAAAAATAGCACGTTTCATTGAGGACTGTCCAGCGTTCTTTGCAACTGTTTTTCATTTTTTTCAGCCATGGTGTATGTGTGTGTGTGCATGCACACTATACTAATAATACTGTACACATGTGTGACCCATATAAAATCACTTAAATCTGGGGGGGGGGGGAGAGATGATTGATTAGTTGAGAGAAGAATTGTTCAACACAAAATGTCAGTTGAGACAAGAAATTCTCAGCTGTGTCAGCTGGCATGTGTTTAAAATACTTGCAAGAGATTAGCTCTATAAATTAACACCGAAAGCTAATGTTCCTATTTCTGAAGCAGTCCTCTTCACTTGAAGGGTGGGGGATAGAGTTCATTGGCCAGTTTGTTTGTACAAGAGACATTCCGGACAGCAATAACCCCAAATCTGTATTTGGAAAAGAACCAAATGATCCTATTCATGAATCGACAAAGCCCAGCAGGTGGCAATAGAGGCACTTCTGGTATCCGAAATCCTGAAACTCTTCAACAGACTATTGAAGAATGTGCACGTTATTCCATTCCCGGTCATTTATGGCTCCAACTGATGTGAAAAACCTGGTACCTTTAGGTGATTTGTGTTATTCCATTGTGCAGGATGCCAGGTGTGGTCTCCCAGAATTCCTTCCATCAGTTGATATATATTAGTTGAACAAATTGGAATGCTAATGCAACACAGTGGTGAAGATGAAGTGATTGAGCCCTGCGGAAAACCTGGTTCTCCTCAAATGAGCAATGATATATTTATTAATGGACAACTCATCTGCTTATAAATATAGCTTGAAGGTCAGAAGATTAAAAAAATATATAGATGGGTGAAATTCTGGAAAGCCAAAAATCTTGGTAGTTCTCAAAAAAAATATGTGGAAATGTATTTCCATAATGGTCTGTTGGAGTCAGAATTTTCCCCATTATATTGAAATATACTATTATTTTCCATTGTAGCTCACCAGGTGTCCCCAAGAGCAAATGGAGATGGAGTCCAATAGGGCAGGAGAGTCTCTGCTGGTGAGAGACTTTGAGTCTAAAGGTGAGCTCAGACATGTAAGCTTAGGCAAGGACCATAACTTTTCATGCAGAATATCCCAGTTTCCATATCTGGAACTCAAGTAGTCAAGTTATGACTATTTCCTGTAGATCCACCACCACAGTAGATAGTATGGGGTCAGATGGACAAATAGTCTAACATAGAATAAGGCACCTTCCTTGGTTTGACTCTCCGTAAGTGCAACAACAAGGGAAGATCTAGATTACGTGTTTTTTAAAACAATTGTAAGCCACCTTGAGCAATATTAAAGGTAAAGGGATCCCTGACCATTGGGTCCAGTCGCAGATGACTCTGGGTTGTGGCGCTCATCTCACTTTACTGGCTGATGGAGTCGGTGTACAGCTTCTGGGTCATGTGGCCAGCATGACTAAGCCGCTTTCTGCAAACCAGAGCAGAGCACTGAAACACCGTTTACCTTCCCGCCACAGCGGTACCTATTTATCTACTTGCACTTCATGCTTTCGAACTGCTATGTTGGCAGGAGCAGGGGCTGAGCAACGGGAACTCACCCCGTCACGGGGATTCGAACTGCCGACCTTCTGATCGGCAAGCCCTAGGCTTTGTGGTTTAACCCACAGCGCCACCTACGTCCACCCGTGAGCAATGTTAGAAGAGTGCAGAAGGACTGCAATACTTCAAGGACCACCTCTTCCCATATGAACCAACCCTTTTTTGCGTGCCTCCTCCACGAGAGGTCCAGAGGGTGCAACACAAGAATGGGCCTTTTCAGCAGTGGCTCCCCACTTGTGGAATGCTCTCCCCAGGGAGGTTCAGCCAGTACCTTCATTATACACCTTTAAGCGCCAGGGAAAAACATTCCTTTGGCTGACTGACATCCGATGCCCTTTTAAATATGTTGCAGAAGGCAGGGGAGTGTTATTGGTTTGTTTTTGTTCTTATTATGTCTTTTGTATTTTTTATATTGTGGTTTTATGTTGTGAACTGCCTTAAGATCTACAGGTATGGGACGGTATACAAATTTAATAAATCATCACCTTTATATAACCAAATAGATTTGTGTGAAAGAAACAGCCACAGGCAATCAAAAACTATGGTTAGAATTTCCATAGCATTAATTTCAAACATTCCTTCTAAAAAGAGACAGATCATGCGTTTAGCTGTGGGACTAATTCATTGATGAGATAGCACATGTTTGTTTGTTTGTTTGTTTGTGTGTGTGTGTGTGTGTGTGTTGTCCTGCCATTAATGATTGCTGTATTCCCTACTCAAGAGAGATTTTTCGTACCGTCATTGCAAGTAATTTCAGGCATCTTCCAATACTGTTTTTACTACTTTGAGCCACCTGACTGTGGTTTTAATCATTTTTTAACTGGATGAGTGTGAACAAACGGAAGTTTAATCTGCACAAGATGGAGTCCTCCTTTGTTCAGGCACTCTACGGGGGTACAGGCTGTTTTGAATGAATATGGTCACACACCAATCTACAAACCAGGTTTGCAATTTGCTGATGCTCCTGGACCCAAGTCCTACTCACAGAATCATAGAATTGTAGAGTTGGGAGGGACCACAAGGATCATGCAGTCCAACCCCTCCTGGAATACAAGGTAGTCCTGGTAGCCAAGAACACCATTTACCAGCTCTGGAGGGAGGGGCAGTTCAGGTGCACCCTTTTGCTGAAAAATCGGACCTGGCCTCACTAATTTCCGCCATATTCATTTGCACTCTGGCACAACCCTCAGACGTGCCCTGAGAACCAGTGCTGTGATTTCATGCGCTCTCATCTTGCTTTTTTCGGGGTGAGAGTGTGGTGTGGGTCATGTGACTCGCTGGGAGCGACGCATGTCCCAATTTCATTTTATTTCTTTTTTCAAAAATATTTACAGTGGTGCCTCACAAGACGAAATTAATTCGTTCCACAAGTTTTTTCGTCTTGCGGTTTTTTTCGTCTTGCAAAGCACGGTGTCGGAAAAGTTTTGGAAAAGCTTCAAAAATCACCAAGGTCTTCAAAAACCTCAAAAAAGGCTACCACACCGCGTGCTATGAGTTGCTCCTCAAAGTCAAGTCGCAACTGTATTAACATTGTTAAGAAAAAGGAAACAAACTTGCAATACATTTCCATCTTGCAAAGCAAGCCCATAGGGAAAATCGTCTTGCGAAGCAACTCAAAAAACCAAAAACCCCTTCGTTTTGCGAGTTTTCCGTCCTGCGAGGCATTCGTCTTGCGAGGCACCACTGTATTCATTTTATAACACAAATAAGAAAACACAAACAGAAAAGACAAACAATACAAACAAATTATTGTCATATCCTTATTTTCTTAAACATTGTTAAGTGGGCTTCCCCAAGTCCCCCCTATCTGATTTTCATTTTACTTCATCATTAGCAGTTTACATATATCATAATTTCTAACTATCTTTTTTTAAAAAAATCACACTTAAAATAACTTCACATTTTATCACTTACAAATAATGCTATTTTAAAATACCCTATCTTCTACTTCTAACCCTGCAGCCTATATCCACTTCCAAAGCTATTCTAAGGTTTAAATATTAACATATTTTTTCAAATATTCCTTAAACTTCTTCCAGTCTTCTTCCACCTTCTCTTCTCTCTGGTCTCGGAGTCTCCCGGTCAGTTCAGCAAGTTCCATATAGTCCATCATCTTCATCTGCCATTCTTTCATAGTTGGTAAATCTTGTTTATTCCAATTCTTCACTAACAATATTCTCGCAGCTGTTATGGCATACAGAAAAAAAGTAACATCCTTTTTGGGGATTTCACCCCGTCCCAATTTCAGGGACAAAAAAGTTGGATGCCGTGTGAACAGGGTCCAAAGTGCCTATACCCTCCCTCACCACAACAGGATTTAAGAATTAATTTATATTGTAAACTGCCCTATGATCCTCAAATAATTCACAGGAGAAATTTAATAATAACAATTAGGGCTTTTTTTAAAAAGCCAGAACTTACCGGAACTCAGTTCCGACAACTCTCAGGTGGGCGCCATTGCTATTATAAGAAAGTCAGTCAGTTTATTAATGCTTGGAACATAGGCCATTCGTATATGTCCCTGGAAGAGAACTAGAGAAGAATTCATGGTTGGTTGTGGCACCTATTTTTCTAGAAAAATAGTACTGATCATAATGAATAATGGTAATAAGTACTGTGCTACTAAACTGAATCGTAGCAGCTGACAAAGTCACCGTATATGATAGTAAGATTCCACCACCCCCTTTTACCACCATCATTTTGAAAATCAACAGAACAAACCTTATACAAGGACTCCAGGATTCGTGTAAAAATAGGCTTTCCTTTTAAACAACTTACCTCAGGCATTGCCATCTCAAAAAGGCTTTTTACAACCGTAGTAAATCACCTGCTTTTTTCTTTTTCTTTTTTTTTAAAGAGAAAGAGAGGCCTGTGAATCATGTCCTTTCCGTGATCTGTGGACACTTAAAAATACAACCAAGGAAAATCCAGATATTACTTATGAATAAAACATTCGCCCAGCTATTGCTTTCTCTACAGGAAGCCCAGGAGTGGCATCTCCTATATAAGAGAGATGTGTCAGGGAAGGCAATTTGTAGCAGCCAGCCAATGTTGTATAGCTCTGTTAATACATATGCTTAAAAAAAAAAAAAAAGCCTAAAGGGGAAAAAATTAGCGCATTGGATATAAATGTGCTTTAGAAGCTACTGGGCATTAACGTAACCCGAGAGTCTCTTAGGGTGAAATTAAGAAGCAAGTGTGCTATAAGGCTGTAGAAACCTTCGAGACATTGTTAGAAAAAGAAATCTGACAGACAGTCATAATAAAAACACTTGCACTTTAAAGTGCTTCTAGCCCCATGAAGTCCTTTACAGCCACCCATTCATTAAGACATCCAGTCCCTATGAGCCAAAGCCCATTAATTCTATTTTTGAACTTTGGGGAATTGTGGCATGGAGATATCAGATGATTTTGCCTCAGTGCATAACTCTTCAGACTCACGCCTAAAGGGTGAAAAAAGCTCTCTCTGTCACACACGTACACACACACTCGTGGGCTTCATCTTGTCATCTGAACCTCTCCCAATTCTCCGTTATAAATCATTTATTTGGACGAGAATTTGCAGTTTAAACATTATCATTAGGTTCCAGCTGAGATGCTGACATTCTAATATTTTAGTATTCACCGCTCCCCGTGAAATGCATACGGAATAAGCTGCAGATGATCAAAGATCCCTGCTGAAATCGCTGGAGATTGATCCATTTCCTTGGCAAGCAATCTTATGCACTTGGGAGTAGGTCAGATTAAAGTCCGTTGGACTTAGTTCTGAGCAAACACGCAGAGGATTGCTGCCATTTATTTATTCTCAAAGCACTGTTGGATTTGAGGGGGTCTCGGGCAGCTTACCTCTGGGACGAGGGTGGTCCAACACCACCATGGATACCCCAGTCCTTTTCCTTTTTTTAGATTTCTTGGGTGACAGACCTGCTTTGTTCCCATCCAATACTCATCTCCCTTGTGCCCAACCATCTTACCTGGCTGTTGCCACCCTGCATTTCAGCCTAGCTGCCTAGGCAACCGTCTGGCCAATGGGGTAAGGGACCCTGCCAGCACACAATAACAACAGTTGCCTAACACCATTTCAATTGGTTGAACTTTCTCCAGTGAGGAGAATGGCAGTGAGGTCAGCCAATCCAATGCCATTCTGAGGGTTGGAAGCCAATGCAGCCTCTGGAGTGGCAAGCTTGTTGCTACTGCCCCACATATTGCTGCATGTTTGGCAGTTACATGCCCTTTGCCCCTGGGCTTCACAGGCCTTGGACCTAAGTCCAAACATCATGAGCCAATGGAGGCACTGTGGTAACCCTATGAGGCAGCAAAGGTTGAAAAATTGGCTCACCTAGTGAGCTCCATGGCTAAAACAAGGGTTTGCTATCTTGGACCATCAAGGAAGTGCACACAATTATGTTGTTGTTGTTAATATTTTTTATTAGTTTTTACAAGAACAAATGTAAAGTACAGTCATACCTCGGGTTACAGATGCTTCAGGTTGTGTTTTTTCGGGTTGCGGACCACCAAAACCCGGAAGTACCGGAACAGGTTATTTCCGGGTTTTGGCGGTTGCGCATGTGCAGAAGCGCTAAATCGCGCTTTGCGCATGCACAGAAGCGCCGGATAATAATAATAATAATAATAATAATAATAATAGTTTATTATTTATACCCCGCCCATCCGGCTGAGTTTCCCCAGCCACTCTGGGCGGCTCCCAATCAGTGTTAAAAACAGTACAGTGGTACCCCGCAAAACGAACGCCTCGCAAGACGGAAAACCCGCTAGACGAAAGGGTTTTCCGTTTTGGAGGCGCTTCGCAAAACGAATTTCCCTATGGGCTTGCTTCGCAAGACGAAACCCCATAGGGAAATCTCCGGGGACCTCTTTTAAATGCTAGCGGTGGGGAGCAAAGCCTTCCCCGCCCCTCCGGCCTTCAGAAGAGGTCCAGGAAGGCTGGCGGGGGCCGAAAGGCTTTGCTCCCCAGCGCCAGCATTTTAAAAGCAGTCCAGGATAGCAGGGAAGCGCTTCCTGCTATCCCGGACGGCTTTTGAAGGCAGGAGAGTCTCCGCCAGCAGCGGCAGCGCTGCCGCTGCTGGCGGAGAGGTCCGCAAAGCCTGGGCGCGCTGCGCGCAGGCTTCTGCATGCCGGCAAGTCTCCGCCAGCAGCGGCAGCGCTGCCGCTGCTGGTGGAGAGATCCGCGAAGCCTGGGCGCGCTGCGCGCAGGCTTCTGCATGCCGGCAAGTCTCCGCCAGCAGCGGCAGCGCTGCCGCTGCTGGCGGAGAGATCCGCGAAGCCTGGGCCGGACAGCTTTTGAAGGCAGGCGGGGGGAGCAAAGACTTTCGCCCCCGCCAGCCTTCAGAAGAGGTCCAGGACCTCTTCTGAAGGCTGGCGGGGGGCAAAAGTCTTTGTCCCCCCTGCCTGCCTTCCCAGGGGCTTTTAAATCGCCCCGACAGCGGAGAAGTCCTCCGCTGTCCGGGGCGATTTTAAAATGCCGCCCGCCAGCATTTTAAGATCGCCCCGGACAGCGGAGAAGTCCTCCGCTGTCCCAGGGTTTTTTAAAATGCTGGGGGTGTCCCCGGACCTGGTCTGAAGTTGGTTTCCCTAGGAACGCATTAATTGATTTTCAATGCATTCCTATGGGAAACCGTGCATCGCAAGACGAAAAACTCGCAAGAAGAAAAAACTTGCGGAACGAATTAATTTCGTCTTGCGAGGCACCACTGTACAGCGTTACATATTAAAAACGTCCCTGAACAGGGCTGCCTTAAGATGTCTTCTGAATGTCAGGTAATTATTTATCTCTTTGACATCTGATGGGAGGGCGTTCCACAGACACGCAAACGTGGGTTGCGAATGCCGCGGGTTGCAAACATGCATCCTGCACGGATCACGTTCGCAACCTTAGCATCCAGAAAAATCTCTGAATCTCATGACTTCCCCTCATCCCCTGCATGGGTCCTTAAAATAATTTTTCTAAGGCTACATATCATTACATTCTCCACAGTTTTTATCCCTCTAGATTATCCTTGTCTCGTTTCTTTACAAGTTATTTTTAAAGTCCAGCTAATGTTTTTATTTGTTTACAATGGTCTAAGTAAGTTATGAATTTTCCCCATTCTTTTTTAAAGTTGTTATCTTCTTGGTTCCTGAGTTCCCGGTCAGTTTTGCCATTTCAGCATAGTCCAGCAGTTTGGCTTGCCATTCTTCCCTAGTTGGGACTATTGGTTCTTTCCATCTTTGGGCTAGTCGCATCCTTGCAGCTGTTGTCGTGTACATAAACAATCTTTTCTGGTCTTTTGGGATGTCAGAACCTCTAATTCCTAATAGAAAAGCTTCTGATTTTTGTTGGGTTTTTTGGGTTTTTTTGGACAAATGTTATTTTAAAGATTTTTTTCTCCAATTCATTGCATACAATGATATACATACAATTATTATTTTGAATAATGGGAGCCATGTGGTTTATTCTTATATTCTTACAAATGGCCGTCCTCTTCTGGAGCTTAACTGCAGGAGTCAGGGCGTCGGTGCCGGCTCCTGGGAGCCAAGGCACTTGGACACACACACCCCAAATGATTTTTTTAAGACGTTGCACTTGAGGGGCCCTCAAACATCTTGAGAAGCTGGCACATCTGAGTCAGCTCAAGACTAGATGGTCAAGACGCCATACCCTCCTCCTCATTCCATATCCAGGATCTGATTCCAACACTCTGGAGAGGAGAGAATCCCACAGTGCACCTGAGGTAGCAAGGCAGTTTAGGGGGACCAGGGGAGGCCATATGGCAACAGAGTGAAAGGGCTAGGGGACTCAAGAGGATCTGCTGGGAGCTGCTGTTGCTGTCCCCCCTGCGGCAACTGCCACCTGAGGCAACTGCCTCATTTTGTCCAACGGTAGGGCCAGCTCTGACTGGAGTGCCTCCTAACCGATAAATTTCAGTGGTTTCAGTTGCACCAAGTCTGACATATCTTAAACCTTTAACAGGACAACACATCAATACACACACAATATTTATTGTCATAAGCCGTCTGCAGGCATATCAGCTGTAGAGGAATGTGCAAAAATAGTATGGCAGCCCCCTTCAGACTAATGCGGATCAAACATTATCCAGGGAACATGCCCAGTGGGATCTGTGGGTCTTTCCCCGCATGTTCAAACTGAATACATGAAGAAGCTTCTCATCTCCCCAGTGGTGGCTGGTGCCCATTGTGACTGATAGAGGGAAACCAGGGAACCCAATATTCATCAGTTCAGAAAATCTTTGAGTTGGAAGGGACCCTGAGGATCATCTTGTTGTTGTTTTTTAAAGAAATTTTTATTGGTTTTTCAAAGTTTTTATAAACACAAACAAACAAACAAACAAACAAACACACAAACAAACATGTATAATTTCATATCCTTTTTTCCTTAAACCTTACTTCATCGACTTCCCCATACCTCCCCTTTCTGCATCCCAATTTCCAAAATTATTTCAGCAAATCCTAACAAAACTTAATTTTATCTAATTTTTCCCTTATTCTTTTCTTTTACTTAATCTTTTACTGCTGTAACCCCCATTTTCCCCTAAAACCTCGACATTTTAACATTCATTAATTTAACAATGTTTCTTAAGATAAATTTTGAATTTCTTCCAATCTTCTTCCGCCGTCTTTTTCCCCTGGTCACGGATTCTGCCGGTCATTTCAGCCAGTCCCATATAGTCTATCACCTTCACCTGCCATTCTTCCAGAGTGGGTAGATCTTGAGTCTTTCAATGCTTTGCGATAAGTACTCTTGCTGCTGTGGTAGCATACATAAAAAAAATTCTATCCTTCTTTGGCACCAATTGGCCGACGATGCCCAAGAGAAAGGCCTCTGGTTTCTTAGGGAAAGTACATTTAAGTACCTTTTTCATTTCATTATATATCATTTCCCAGAAAGCCTTAACCCTGAGGATCATCTTGTCTCACCCCTTGCAAGGCAGGAATATGCAGCTTGTTCCATACAGGGATTGAATCTGCCACCATTTCACTTTAACCAACTGAGGTGGAACCAGAGGCAATGGCAGGCAGATCCCACCAATTCCAGTTTTGTCCCCATTCTACTCTCTGCTGAATTCTACAAGGGGAGGGAGAGGGGAGATGATGGGTTGTGCTGGGCTGGGTCTAACTGAGGAGGCAGGCAGGTGGGGAAAAGCTGAGCCCCAAGTTCTCATAGTGAAATTCGGTTGCCCAAGTCTTCGTGACTGCATGGGGAAGCTGAACTTCCAGAACCAAACACTCTGTTAAATATCTTTCCATTTCATTTCTAGCCCATCCCATTATTTATTCAGCTATTTACTTTTCTGTGTCTTTCTTGTCTGTCGCGCTCTCTCTGTCTGCCAAATCTTGCTTTTTGTATAATTAGACTGCGTACTGTTGGACAGATGGGAGAGATGTTTATTCATGTAAAAATGAATAAAACAAAATGATTGACATAAGGAGTTTATGGGGCAATTATCCTCTCGTTTATACATTTTAGTTACTCTGGATTCCTACCAGGGTAACTATAAGTGGAGCTTGGCTGGGGGAGACAGCCTTAGCCGTGGGACCTTGGTCAATAAAAAAAACATTCAGGCTTCCTTTCCTGTGCAGGTGGTTATTCTTACGTTTGCTCCGATTCCCTGTATGCGTGAATTTCTCTTCCTCCGTGTATTATCTTCCAGTGAGGGCAGGAGAAGCAATTAAAAGTTACAACCATGGATGGATCCAAGCCACAGAACTTGGAAGGCAGCACAACATTTCCACCAACAGTCCAAGAGACTGCATTTGGGTCGGGGGGCTTGGTGGGTTTTGCGTCTCGTTAAAAGCGACGCTGAACAAAATGTTCAAATGGCAAAGCTGTTAGCATTTGACTCTTTGGTGCCTGTTTGGGGGCCCCATCCTGCAAGATGATTACGGCAGCTGGAGTGGCTCAGCCCTTCTCAGGATCGAGCCCCTTATGCGAATTCACAAATGTAAAATAAATTGAAGATTTCCCCATAAATGCATGCATAGAGGCAATAAACTCCCATGCACAGCAGGAATAACATTTACAGTATCCTCCTGACCTCCGTTTCACCTCATCGTTTTTCAGTACATAAACTACTGTGCGTAGCAGATGTGACATACCATAGCTTGATGCAAGCCAGCACAACATCAGGCACAGTTCATTTAAAGAAATACCTTTGTAAGAAATAAAATAAAATAAAATGGGTAGAATTGCTTGCCATAAAGGAAGTCCAAATTTCTCATGCTTCCTGTGGACACCTGATGAAGTGACTGCATACTCTCAGTTAAGTTTGGCCGTGGGCAATTTTCCCCACATAAAAAAAATGCATCTTAATTCTGTGGTAGTAAAGATACTGCAACATCTTGACCACCATCATTTAAAAAAAGGAAATGCAAAGGTAAGCTAGGAAAGAGGGAGCCCTAGTGCACTTGTACGATTGTAGGTAAAAAAGTAAATGTAAAGGACCCCTGGACGGTTAAGTCCAGTCAAAGGCAACTATGGGGTTGTGGTGCTCATCTCGCTATTAGGCCGAGGGAACCAGCGTTTGTCCACAGACAGCTTTCTGGGTGATGTGGCCAGCATGACTAAACCGCTTCTGGTGCAACGGAACACCATGACGGAAACCAGAGCGTACAGAAACGCCGTTTACCTTCCGACCGCAGTGGTACCTATTTATCTACTTGCACTGGTGTGCTTTCAAACTGCTAGGTTGGCAGGAGCTGGGAGAGAGAAATAGGAGCTCACTCCATCATGGGGATTCGAACCGCTGACCTTCCGATCAGCAAGCCCAAGAGGCTCAGTAGTTTAGACCGCAGCACCACCTGCGTCCCTTGTACGATTGTCCCTATGCCTCCATCAGGATGCTACTCCCAATTCAGCGCTCTGTTTTTACAATAGCTAACTAGTGGCCAGGTTAGGTGTTTGGTTAGGTTTGTTGAACTTATGTATCACTTCCCACAAAAAAAGCCTCAAAGTGATTTGCCATAAGAATAAAATAGAGGGTTCTGCCCAACCAAGTCTTCCTGCCAACTCAAGAACTTCTGTCTATGCAATGGGACTCCTTCTCTATATACACACCCTTGCACCTCCAAAATCTGCTCCTCAGGGTTGGGGTGGATCCAGTACAGATTGGTAGGGCATGGGGCACATACAGGAGGCCCATGGGAAGTCCAACTCCTTGCGCCATCAGGATGACTTTGTGGGATGCAGCCCACAACCATAAAAGCAGCTAAACATAGGGAAACTATCCCATCGTTGGGTGTCTCCAAGCGGTCATGGGGGTCAGTGGATTTCAAAATTCTCAAGGAGGCATAACCACTGCCCTTGACAGTTGTTGTTCTGCTGCTGCTATGGTGAAACCGTAGGATCGCTGCTGACCTTTGCAATCAGCTTGACATCTCCTTGCCATCTTCTCCTGTCATTTCAGGTGACTCATGCCAACTGCACTGGGACCGTGAAGGATTAAAAGAGTTAAGGAGTATGGATGGTGCATGTATACATGGCAGTTGCGCATGACAAAGTTGAAGCACAGACAGATTTAAAGAACTATGGCACTTTTGCTGGGGGGAGGGGGATAGAGAGAGACTTTCCCTTTGTTTTCGCAGTGTTTGCCATTGCAGAAAAATTGTTATGAATTTTCAGAGCTACCCAGCGGCTGTCAGCTATTGCTCAGCCTGAGAAATTTCCCCTCTGTTGTGTAGACCAGATCATTTGTTCTGCTCAGCTTGGGGTCTATCCATTTGTCTGCAGTCGAGAGACTTGAATGATGGACTTGGTTCGGTGCTGGGATACTTGGTGCTTCAAAAACCCTCCTATTGTAATGGTCTTGATTATAAAATTCTGCGCAATCCAGCTCATGCGTCAAACAACATATCTTAAGGTAACATGCAGGCAAATACTGTACACCGTCACTGTTTTTATCGGGGGGCGGGGAACAAACAAACCCCTGCCTGAGAGCAATGTGCCCCAGAAGCAGCTGGGAAGGAGTTTAGAGATTATTATTTTTTTAATCATTTTATAAATTGTGTGTCTTTGTTTCTCAGTCTGATTCTTTTACCTGATTTTGTATATATTGTGGTATTTTACGCATCATAACTTGCAGTTCTGTTTATTGATCATAGTTTAGTAATTATTTATTGCAATCGTTAAGAGTGAATTTCTGTTTAATTATCGTTTGCTGGTGTTTTGAGAGTTAATTTTATTGTGTGCTACTATATTCTAATGGATTATTGAGTATTACTTCATATGATATACCATATTGGCCCAAATATAAACCGCACGTTCCCCCCAAATTCCGACCATGAAAAGTTCTAGTGCAGCTTATATTCATGTCCTTACGCTGGCAAAGCGGCGCGGCTTCCCCCCAGGAAGCAGCCCGGATATTGGCATTTTTCTTTTCCCCCCCCCCTTGACTTTTAAAGGTGCGGCTTATATTGGGATGTGGCTTATATTCAGGCCAACACAGTAAGCCGTTCCATTGTAAAGTTATGTTTTATTAGGACTTTTTGTATTGGATCAGATTCTGTTCTTTGTCGTATGTTTTGTTGCTGTAAACCTCCCTGTACATAGTAACACAGAAAAGCAGTATACAAATTAAAAGTGAAATGAATGGTCTGGTGCAGCTGATGAAGACCTTTCCCACATAGTTCAGCAGACATACAATGGAAGCAGATTTCCTTTACCCCATACACAGGAAGGTGTTGTTGTTTTAAGTAGCAACCATGGTGCAGTGGTAATATGGGAGTAGAGTTGTTGGGCTGAAGGTCTGACAGGCTTGTCTGCTTTAACTGCACACTGTTGTTGGCTTATCAAGGCTGATTTGGGATTTGGGTGTCTCCAAGGCCATCGTGGTTCTTTCCAGACGTGACAGGACATGTTCTTAGGGTCTTAGATTATTTGATTGGTCTTCCCTTTCTTGGCATCTTGGCATTTGTCCATGTGCCACAAGATTAGTCTTGTTAAACGGAGAATGATCTTTTCCAAAGTTGAAAGAAAACAAGATGGGCCAAAAAGAAGAATATGTTTTCAAAACACAATGAACGAACCACAGTGCCATTTTTGTGACTCATAAAAGCACATAAAATCCAAGCCTTCAGCCCTTCTTTAAAAAAAACACAACTTTTACTATTCCTGATTTACAGCGAAATTGTGATGACTAACACAGAAAACAATAGATCAGAGGGGAAATACTGCTCTCTTGGGCTTATAGGACATTCATATTGTTCTGTAGAACAATATGGGGACCTTTGTCCCATTGGAGGAAAGGCAAAAATTTAATTGGAGTCTATTGCAGGCTTTCTCAGCCAACAGGAAGACTGTGGTGCCAAGTTGTTCTTCAACCAATCATAAGCTCCAGCTTGACTACACTGTGAGTGAAAAAGGCACTTTCTCCTTTCCTCCCATTAACCCACCAATTGTTTCCCCAGAACTATAAACTGGGAAATTAAAGTAAATTACTCTCCAGAAATATTCTCAGGGACATAAGGAAATGTCGTGCTTTGTTTTTCTGTGCACAACCCAGTATCATTGGTGCATATATGGGAACTCCAGTTCACATGCAGAAATGGGAGAAGGGTTTTGAACACACACACACACACACACACACACACACACAAAGTGCTTCATAGAGTCATAGAATAGTAGAGTTGGACAGTCATCTAGCCCAATTTAGTCCAATAGCTTCCATTTTCTACTACAGTCGTACCTTGGAAGTCAAGCGGAATCCATTCTGGAAGTTGGTTCAACTTCCAAAACTTTCAGAAACAAAAGCATGGCTTCTGATTGGCTGCAGGAGCTTCCGCAGGAAGCCACAGAAGCCCCATCAGATGTTCACTTTCCAAAAGAACGTTCAAAAACCCAAACGCTCACTTCCAGGTTCGAATGTTCGGGAGCTGATTTGTTCAGGAGCCAAGCTGTTTGAGATCCAAGGCACAACTGCATATTAATTTGGGGCATGGTGCATCCAACTGGAAACTCCTGGAAACACAAAGAACACTCTCCTTAGTAAAAGAAAACACAAACCTTTAACTCAGAGGTAGCTGAGGTAATGCCTTCCATATGTTGTGGATTGCAACTTCCATTAGCCCAAGAGGCAAGGCCAATATTTAGAGATTATGGGAGCTGTAGCCCTCAACACCTGGAAGGTGCCATGTTGGGTACCTCTACCAAAAATGATCTAATCTACGTTCTCTCTCCTTCATCTTTCTTATTCTCTTTGGGCATTTTCTTGAACACACAAGAGTTAAAAGTTTGCATGCGAGCCCTGCCACTGACAGTCCTAGGCATGGGCTCCTTTCAGACCTGAGGACATTGGTCAAAGTCTGAAGGGGTTGTTATACACAGTCAACCATATGCAGATGCCACTCTCGTGTAGACAAACATCTGCTTATCTGAGGCTTATATATGTTTCTGAGATGACACCTCACATTCCTCTCTTTACAGAGCTCACGCAAGCATGTTCATTGCTTGATGATGGCAATGTCAACTTGGTGATTTGAACACACAAATCAGCCATTGCTGGCCAAGTGCCAGACTGCATTTTCATACCTCACCTGACATTGCCTCAGCATCTTTTTTCACGAGAGGCAGTTCACCTAACCACCTGTGCACATATATGGGTAAATCAGCTTGAGGAACTTTCTTAAAAGCTGATTTACCGCATGAAGTCTGAGAAGTTGCCACCACAAGGGGGAAGGAACCACATTTTATAGAGAAGACCTCTTTCTCCTGCTTTGTAACATCCACTTTAATTTACCCTTCTGTCCTCCTGACATTATTACCATGTATGTTGCCTTTGCCCAATTCCTTATCATTAGGTCCTCTTGAGAAATTAAAATCATAACCACGTCAGAACATAAGATAACTAAATGCTACCAAAGAGGGGAGAACAAAACACAGGGCTCCTGATTTTCTGTTGGCAGACCAGGGTAGTTCTCTTTTCTTTTCTTTTCTTTTCTTTTCTTTTCTTTTCTTTTCTTTTCTTTTCTGCATGTGAAGTTCTGGCCTCAGGGCTGTTCTCTCGAGATAATTTCTGTCAACAAGAACTTGAAACTCCAGGGCAATTAAGGCGTGATGAGGTGATTTGGCTGATTTTCATGGGTCAAGAATGGAGGACGTGGTGTTTCTTTATGGAAGCTATAACTTTATGCCGTCACCTTTCCAAGGATGATCAAGCACCACAGCTATTTCCAAGTGCTGTCTGCTTCAAGTCAAATCATACTATTTCTCAAACAGATAAAAAGTAACCAGAGCTAGATGTGTTTTCTGTTTGGTTCATCCCATCTATGTGTGCGTGCAAACACACACACACACCTCTCTGTGTGTCTTTTGTCCTTGGTCTCTCTCACCCCAGCCCACCATCTTGCTCTTCATTTCTGTTCTTTGCTGCTTTTGCTTCCCATCGCCTCCTGCCCCCACTAGCTCCTTGGGGAGTCTCTGCTCATGCTTTCAGAACCATGGCATTTTGGAGCAACCACGCAGCGAGCCAGGAAAATAACAATAGAGAATATAATACAATGCTGAGCTGCAGCAATTTTCGGAGCAAGCTTGAATGTTAACTATTTCAGTGAGTCAGTTGCGGAGTATGTCCTTTCGCTGCGTTCCTTACTTGGGCACATCCCAAGGGAAGTTAACGCCAGTTTCGTATCAGTTACTTTTATGGGAGAGGCTGCGTGCGGTGTTATTCTTTCTGTAATCCTAAGCACAAAATACTTGGCATTTATCAGCTGCATCTAAGCTTCTGTGATCCTGTGTTGCTCTCTGTAGTGCAGAAACCTATTAAAAGAAGCCTATTAAGTAAACTAGGACACATCCAGCTGGCAGCTTCCAGGCTACTAATTCAGCACCGCATCACCATAGGGAGCTCAGACTTCCTCAGCATACTATGAACTCTTGGGTTCGTGTATTAGACCTGTACCAGGTAAAATGTGCCAGTTTTTCAGAGAAAACCAGGCCGAGTCAGATCTGCTTGCAGCCTAGGAATTGTGCTTCCAGCATCTTTTTACAATCTTGCAGAGGATGCCAGAGACATAGAAACATAAGTTTGGCTCCAACTAAGCCCTACTCAGAGTAAAGGTAAAGTCCAGTCGTGACTGACTCTGGGGTTGTGGCGCTCATCTTGCTTTACTGGCCAAGGGAGCCGGCGTACAGCTTCCGGGTCATGTGGCCAGCATGACTAAGCTGCTTCTGGCGAACCAGAGCAGCACACGGAAACACCGTTTACCTTCTCGCCAGAGTGGTACCTATTTATCTACTTGCACTTTGTCATGCTTTTGAACTGCTAGGTTGGCAGGAGCAGGAACTGAGCAACGGGAGCTCACCCCGTCGCGGGGATTCGAACCGCCGACCTTCTGATCGGCAAGTCCTAGGCTCTGTGGTTTAACCCACAGCCCCACCCACATCCCTACTCAGAGTAGACCAATTGAAATAAATGGGCCTAGGACATGGGTGCCATCTAGAGGGGGCAAGGCAGGGCCCCCAATATTTTCAAGGACAGCCCCCCCAAAAAAATCTGTGGCAATCCTCAAAAGAATATTTTCCCTCTGACGATTGCCAGAGTGCTGTCAGGCTTGGGGGATTCTATCCTCCCCGGCAGCTGAAGGTCAGAAGATTCAGGATGGATGAAAGAAAATACTTCTTCCACATGGTGCACAAATTTTGGAACTTGCTCCCACAGGAGGCAGTGATGGCTACCAACAAAGATAGCTTTATTTTTTTTTAAGAAATATTTTTTATTGCATTTTTTCCAGATATAAATACTATATCGGATATTCAAAGAAATAACAGAAAAGAAAAAAGAAAGAAAGAAAAAGAAAATCATCTTTTCAAAACATTTTTCCATAACCAACCGGACTTCCCCACGTCTCCCTCACCATGCGTTCTTTACAATAAAGATGTCAGCAAATTATAACCTTGTTTCATACGTTCTTTTGTTCTTTCAGATAGTTATATTTTAAGTTTAAAATACTTATTATCAATTTACTCTAAATAGAAATATAGAATTATTTTAAACATTAATCCTTTCATTCATATAACTTAGTTTCCCATACCATCAAATCTTATTGCTGGAGCTAAATTTTCCAAATCATGCAAATTCTTAGCATTCATATAACTTGTAAAATTTTTGTAAGTAGTCCTTAAATTTTTTCCAATCCTCCTCGATTGTTTCTTCTCCCAAATCTCGGATTCTGCCAGTCATTTCGGCCAGTTCCATATAGTTCATCAATTGCGTCTGCCACTCTTCCAGTGTGGGTAAATCTTGTGTCTTCCAGTATTTTGCGATGAGAATTCTTGCTGCTGTAGTTGCATACATAAAAAAAGTTCTATCCTTCTTTAACACCTTCTGATCGACGATGCCCAGGAGTAAGGCCTCTGGTTTCTTAGGGAAGGTGTATTTAAACACCTTTTTTAACTCATTATAGATCATTTCCCAGAAGGCCTTCACTCAACAAAGATAGCTTTAAAAGAGGATTGGACAAATTCATGGAGGAGAGGACTATCAATGGCTTTTGGCCATGATGACTACGCCCTGCTTCCACAGTTGGAGGCAGTAATGCTTCTGAATACCAGTTGCTGGAAACCACAGGAGGGGAGCGTGCTCTTGTCCTCAGGTCCTGCTTGCAGGTTTCCCACAGGCATCTGGTTGGCAACTGTGAGAACAGGACGCTGGCCTAGGTGGGCCAGTAGGTTCTTCTTATGTTCCTAGAAGAGGAGGAGGGAACCCTTTTCAGTCTGAGGGCCACATAGGAAGTCTTCTTAGGTGAGTGGGACAATGGATGTAGCTCTGATCTCTGTGTTGTAGGATGCAGCCCAGACACTCCAAAGTTTGTTGGTTTCAACACATGCATCCAGGCAGGTGAGAGGCTGGGCTGGATGAATCCCAAGCCGGAATTAAGATTGCCGGAAGAAATATCAACAACCTCAGATAGGCAGGTGACACAACCTTGATGGCAGAAAGTGAGGAGGAATTAAAGAACCTCTTAATGAAGGTGAAAGAGGAGAGCGCAAAATATGGTCCGAAGCTCAACATCAAAAAAACGAAGATCATGGCCACTGGTCCCATCACCTCCTGGCAAATAGAAGGGGAAGAAATGGAGGCAGTGAGAGATTTTACTTTCTTGGGCTCCATGATCAGTGCAGATGGTGACAGCAGTCACGAAATTAAAAGATGCCTGCTTCTTGGGAGAAAAGCGATGACAAACCTGGACAGTATCTTAAAAAGCAGAGACATCACCTTGCCAACAAAGGTCCGTATAGTTAAAGCTATGGTTTTCCCAGTAGTGATGTATGGAAGTGAGAGCTGGACCATAAAGAAGGCTGATCGCTGAAGAATTGATGCTTTTGAATTATGGTGCTGGAGGAGACTCTTGAGAGTCCCATGAACTGCAAGAAGATCAAACCTATCCATTCTGAAGGAAATCAGCCCTGAGTGCTCACTGGAAGGACAGATCCTGAAGCGGAGGCTCCACCTCATGAGAAGAGAAGACTCCCTGGAAAAGACCCTGATGTTGGGAAAGATTGAGGGCACAAGGAGAAGGGGATGACAGAGGACAAGATGGTTGAACAGTGTTCTCGAAGCTACCAACATGAGTTTGACCAAACTGCGGGAGGCAGTGGAAGACAGGAGTGCCTGGCGTGCTCTAGTCCATGGGGTCATGAAGAGTCGAACACGACTAAACAACCAAACAACAACAACACATGCATCCAGGCACATGAGAGGCATGATTGCAGTCCAAGAACACATTTCAGCCAGGCAGAAAAGATCTGGAGGAGGTGTGGTGCAGGGCTGGTCATGGCTGTGGTCTAGGGAGCCACCTGATGCCCACCCTAGAGAGACCTGGAGAGTTGCATTGACTTGAGGTTCCTCACCCTGACCTAGAACATAGGGCACATTTAATTGGTTTTAAACCAGGAGAAGCTGAGATATGTATAACACCACCAAAACATAGGGTGGGGGGAAATGCTCCTCCAGATTATTTCCATGCTGCATCGACATGAGGTCCATTTTGACAGTGCAAAAGTAGCTTAAACATGAAAAAGCAGGATGTGCTTTTATCCAACAGATACACTGGATGACCTAGAGTAGAATTCACACAAGTTGAACTAATGTATCTGCCCTTCCCAAAGCTGCAGACAAAGAAAGGAAAGGGAAACAACTAAGCTGAAAAATATTGACGGAACAAGGAGGGACGTGAGCATCCATTTCTCCAGGGTTTTGGGTCCTCCTGGCTATTCCTACAAACGGGATTATAAATATAGCAGAGTGGACCACAGCTGAAATTTGTTTCTAATTTCATGCAGACCCTCAACGCTATTTTAACATGGTTTTCGTTTCCTAAGAGTACAAAAACAACTTTATTGACTTTGTACCTCTTCCAAAATCAAGCGTAGGAGGTATGCCCCTTGAAAAACGCAACCTTCCTTCAGATTTTGCACACTGTGCGTGTTGTGCCAGATCAGACAGCCTTAATGATATGCCATTTCAACTGGCTCGCAAGAACATCCCTCTCTGACATTAGAGAGCCTTCCATCGTGTGCCAGTAAACAGGATACTCTCTTACTGTAAAGTGTTACTGATATTTTCCCCTCTCTCAACGTGCATTTGAAAATGTCACAAGAACTAGCCTGAAGTGATGGTACAAAGCTTATGTTTTTCATTTAAAAAGCAGGAGGGGCCAACCCACATTAAGAACCATGGGACATACTTTACATTTCTCTTGTTGTTGCCAATAGTAATTTCATGTATGTGATAGGATACAATATGCTTTTAAGTGCTTGCTGGAATGTGTGGTTTATTAGGAATTAACCCATAATTATAACAGTGCTACTGGGCATGGCGCTAGGAATTTACTTGGTAAGCTCTGGAAATGCTGACTGCTTTATCCCTTCTGAAGAGCAGAAACTGGGTTAGATAAAAGCAGGCAAGACAGCTCTTCCTTTAGAAAGCTGTGTTCTTGTTTTTAATGTCAATTTCCATTAGCCAGATTTGCACCACAACACCTTCTTCTTATTTTCTTTCTGAATCTGCTAGATCCATCTTCCGCAAACATTAATATAAGCTATAAGAATTAAACTTCATATAATTCTTCTTTGGATGTTAGAAATTCCCCTCTGACATCTGCTAGCCATGTTTTGTCCCATAGAAGCCTCACAAGATGTCTCTTGTGATGCACTGCCTCTTTAAATATCACAAGGGTTATTCCTGCTTCTAGTTTGGCACCCAGAGCTCTGTTTAAAAAAAGGAAAGGGGGGGGGAGGGAGGAATTAGCATGGCTGACTGTTGCTGTGAGTTTCTCTGTGGCTGGCTTCTCAGCTCATGAAACTGCATACGATCCATCTGGCAATGAGCGTTTTTCTCTCCCACCGATGCTCAGAGAGCATTTGGCTACAGAGGCACCCAAAAGAGTCAGAATGGGAGAGACTTGAAGGACAATTATAAGGCCGCTGCAGGCAGTTAGGAAACCAGGTGGAAACTGATAAGCGAAGCAGTTCCTGGCTGCAAACTCCAGCAAACACAAGGAGCATTTTTGACTTGAGCAAATCTAGGCCAAAGAACAGTCTGCACTTTGTCATAATTAATGAGGATGGTTACAGAAACTGAATAAAGGAAACAACTCCATCCCCACAAAACACAAATGGCAACTTTTCGGGGAAGCATGGAAAGGTGCAGAAAGGACTTGAATCTTGGAGTGGCTCCTGTGGTAGAGAGGAGATTTTCAGCCAGTTCTCCTCTGCCCTGTAGCCTCCATTCTGTTCCATATGGCCCCTTCGTCTCTGCAAATTTTTGAGGGGTGAAATATCTTATGGGCAAAGGAGGAATCTGCCCAAATTGCTTCCCTCTTCCCTCCAGTGCAAGCTGAGCGCCACTCGTGGGAAGTATCAACATAAGAGCAGTTCACAATAAGGACTAGAGGAAAACAATATTTGCCCCTGGACAGTGTTAGAAACTCAAAATATATGAGCTAGGTGTCAAATGGCTCTTTAAACCAAGGATGGAGTTGCCAAAACAAAATGTCTAGTTGCCATTTCTGGGCAAGATGGCTCTAAAGTCTTATTTTTCAGATGATGGGCTGTCAGTTTGTCTTTCTTGGTGCAGAAAGTATTGATCTGATGTGTAGAGATCTTTCCTATTCTAATTAATTCAAGAGGGTTCTGGAAGCTTCTCTATGTGAAAGAAACAAGCAGAAGATTCATGATGTTTGGGTTATTCCTTCGGAGAAGCTGAGTACAGCTGGTTTAAACTGGTTATCTTATCTCTTTCTGTCAAGGTCATGCTGACTATAAAAGTGGGGCCAGAAGGAGCCTGGCTTTCACTTTCTCTTTCTATCTCCCTTCCTGGTGTGGTGTTCTGTATGCTTAGTGTTCAGACTTACTATAAGTTATTGTAAGTTTAAGTTAAGTCTGCGGCAACTGGATTTTTATTGACAGGGTCAATCCTGAATGTATGGGATTTGTGACCATTATGTTCATTTGCCTTCAGGAGCAGTAAAGCTCTGCTGGATGAAATATTAATTCCCTCTTGTTTTTTGGGAATCCCGCAACATGTTTAAGTTCTGCTAACTATACATTGGAATCTACTCTGGATCAATACTGAGTAGAATTTCATGGCACTAAAGTCTTATTTTTCAGATGATGGGCTGTGATTGATTCAGTGTGGTGTAGTGGTTAAGAGCGGTGGACTTGTAATCTGGTGAACCGGGTTCGCTTCCCCGCTCCTCCACATGCAGCTGCTGGGTGACCTTGGGCTAGTCACACTTCTCTGAAGTCTCTCAGCCTCACTCACCTCACAGAGTGTTTGTTGTGGGGGAGGAAGGGAAAGGAGATGGTTAGCCGCTTTGAGACTCCTTAAGAGGAGTGAAAGGTGGGGTATCAAGTCCAAACTCCTCCTCCTCCTCCTCCTCCTCCTCCTCCTCCTCCTCTTCTTCTCAGTTAAACAAACATCTGGCTAGTTCAGATGACAACTTTGAGCTAGGTTAAGAGCTTTGAGAACTTAAAGAAGAAAAGCCACCTGATCCAGGGACAGTCCACATATAGATTGGCCTATTCCGGCCTCTTTTTCTTAAGGGTGACTGCTCCTGCTCAAGTATTTTGGTTCCAGAAATTCATTCCAATTTCGCAGATGAACTATAACTGATAGATTTCTACAGGATGGGGTATTAGTGTATGAAAACAGTCCAGATCCAATGATTCCCCAGATGGTGGAGTTGTCAGGCAAAATCATGGCACCCAGACATCTTCACTTTGTCGCAAGTGGTCAAAAGCCACATGCAAAATGCACTTGGCTCCTGCCTAATTTCGAACTCTGTTTTTTAAAAATATTTTTTAATTTTATTTTAAATAATATAAACAAATTACAAACAGCAATTCAAAGTCCAAATATCGAGATGACTCTGAATCTCCTGACTCCCCACCCCCACCCCTTCCATGGGTCCTAATGATAATATTTACAACTGCATATCAATATTTATCCTAATTTTTATCCTTCTGAATTATCCATACTTTACAAGTATGGTTAAAATCCTGCCAATGTTTTAACTTGCTTGCAGTGGTCTCATAAGCAAATCATAAACTCTAATTTTGAACACTGTTGCCCCACCTGTGATTGCCAGCAACTGGTGTTCAGAGATGTACCACTTCTGACATTGGAGGTAGAGCATATCAATGGTTAGTAACCATGGGTAGCTTCATCCTCCATGAATGTGGTAGCCATCATCATCAGGATTCAACCTAGGTACTTATATCTTGGACTTTTTTAGCACTTCATAGGTTGCAACCTTGCTGAGTGTGTTGAAATCTACAGCATACAAGATCCTTCCCGTCTTACCGGCTGCAGTGTTGCCTAGCAATGCTACACATTCACACATTGCAGCAATCATGGAAGATGATGTTTCTCCTATTTCTCCCTCTGATCGCAGGATGTTATCGGCACCACCCGGGAAGGAGAGAATCAATTTTACAGTTTGTGGCTGCGCTCCGGAAGGTGCAATAGCACTATCCATTTGGGCAGGTGCTAAATGATGCCTTGAGAAACCAATTTGTTGCTGGCTCATACAATGACCAGATATAGAAAAAGAGACTCAACTCAAAACATTCATAAAGGCAGCTGAGATAGCCGGCGATAGGAAAGGGTGAAGAAAAGCACTGACGGGAACTTAGCAAGAATTGGAAATGTACTGTTACATGGCCCACAGTCTCCAGACAGGGAAGACTTCAGAGGTGCCACCAGCTAACTGCAGGTTGGGTTTCTTTAGAAGGAAGGCCACTGCAGACATGATACATCTACAGCATTTGCGTGTTTAGACCTTTAAACCTCCTCCTAAAATAAATTCAGACAAGACTCAAATTTTGGTTTGATTTTTGGCAGAATTTAGGCTACAACATTATTGATTACCAGTGGCGTAGAGTGGGTTGTCAGCACCCGGGGCAAGGCAAGTAATTTGCGCCCCCTAACCCATGGATTTGTGCACCCTAACCCTAACCCCCAGATGTTGCGGCCGGTGCGGCCGGCCCCCCCTGCACCCCCCACACTACGCCACTGTTGATTACAGCAAGTGAATGGTTGCACAGGCTCTGCTTCGACTAGCTCCCTGCACCATTGCAGGTGGCGCTGACCCAGGGCACCAGCATAGATCAGCCTAGGGTGAACATCTGGATAAGCAGAAGGCCAGGAACAGGCTATCTCCGCCACAGAAATGTCCCCCTGGACTCAGGCACGGGCACAACCCCCTCTCAGGGGTTGACCAAACCATCGAGTCCTTGGATTCCTTTAACGGAATACCCTTCACATAGGGATGGCGAGAGTGTTCGCCCATCCCTATCACCTGAACCAGAGCCTATCCGCAACCTTACAAGTTGTGACGATTTGCTATGCGGCAGGCGAAACCCAAATGGCACCAGCCAATCAGCCAAGTGGGAAAAATTCCTGCCGTGCCCCTGTCCCAACAACAGACGACACACGACAGCAAAGCAAGGTCAAGCACACAAGCCCTAAATATTGGGAGAGGTGGGCGGGTGTTCCGATGCACGAGCTGAAAGAGGAAGCTCTGGGTCACATGCATAGGTATATATAGGTCCCTTGATCCGTTTAGCCTGCGTCTCATTGGCCTGATTGAACCCTGCATCAAGGGACCTACCAATCGGGTGTTGTGGCTATCCAAACGTACCCATCCACAACACAGGGTTAGGTTGCCAGGTCTCATCACAACACATGCCCTCTTTAAAGGAGGACCCGATTTACAAAAAGGAGAAAAGAGGAGAATATAATTTGGAAGGCTGACACAAGGCCTGTATGTGACTTCAGCCACCTTACCTCTCTCGAAATAGGGTTTTCAGTAGGATTTAAATGTTGCCTCAGGCTTTCCTCTGCTTCTCTGCGTGTGGATTAATTTTGCTTGCCAAGAATAAATCAGAGATTATTTCTGCTACTGTTACAAGATTGTTAAGATTTATAATTCAATTAGCATCTCGGCATAATTAAACCTGCATTTATTGCAACCAACAGATAATAGATAATTTGAAGTAAAATAAAAAACCAACATATCAGCCAAATAGAGATGGGGTGCTGTTTTCTGCCATGTGGATTTTTTAACAGTATGTTCACTATTTAATGTGATTAAAAGAATAAGATATTTTAAGGAAGAAAGAAGAGAATTTATGAATTGGCAGGACAGCTCCTCAGACGACAATACGCTGAGATGCTGAGTCTATTCCGATACATTGGAATAATAATAATTAAAAAATAGATTCATGCTGTTAACATATATTGTTGTGGGCCATTCTGTTTAATTGAGATAGCCGGTCTTTCAAAGTTCTTGTGCTGTTGTTGGTATCTGTTCCATTAATGTTCCCTGGGGCCCAACTGGATTTTATTATTTTTTGGAAAACACCCACCTACCACTGTCATTGTGAAAGGTAATTGTAGGTACTTTCTGGGTGTGTCTCAAAGACACCTTTTCAATTTGGCCAGAAAAGGAGACATTCTGTGCCTTGAAACGTGTTAGAATAGCCACTTTGAAGGATTGTGTCCTTGTCTGTTTGTCCTCTGTTTTTCTGTCAGGTTGGCACACCTCCCAAGGGTATCCATCTATCTATCTCTATCTCTATATCTCTATCTCTATCTCTATCTCTATCTCTATCTCTATCTCTATCTCTATCTCTATCTCTATCTCTATCTCTATCTCTATCTCTATCTCTATCTCTATCTCTATCTCTATCTCTATCTCTCTCTCTCTCTCTCTCTCTCTCTCTCATCTCTATCACTATCACTATTTCTATCATCTCTATCTCTATCTCTATCTCTATATCTCTATCTATCTATCATCTATCATCTATCTATCTATCTATCTATCTATCTATCTATCTATCTATCTATCATCTATCTATCTATCTATCTATCTATCTATCTAGCATCTATCTATCTAGCATCTATCTATCTATTATGACTATTTAGGTGGGAAATGAATTCTCCAGCTGTAATACCAAAAGAACAAATAAGGCTAAAAGCATAAAACTAAAAACCTTTTTACAATTTCAAAAACCCGCAGTAAGTTTAAGAAACGCAAATCAACAGGCAAAAAGTTTCGGAACAGAGAAATAAATATCACCATACGTTACTGTCCCCAAACCGCTGCTGCAAAAATGAAGGGTGCTGCCAGGAATGCTGCTGTTGGAGTTTGAAGCCCGGTGGAACTGCTATAGGTCTGTTTGCTCCCCCCACCACCACCAACCTGTATATTTGTACATAAATAGGTATTATGAACAATACTAATTGTCTCCTCACAGTGATATTGGTTCTTTGGAAAGCAGGGAATGTGAAACAATATAATTGCAAATGATACAGAAGATTAAACAGTATAACTGGAGAAGGGATTATAGCAGATACTTTTAAAAGCTGCTTTAAATTGGATGTGGGGACTAACAATCAAAAGCACTTTCATAGAAAGCATGCAACTACTATATGATAGTATGGGAGAATTGGCCCATTATGCTGTGTAAATGATGGTTAGAGATGTGATTTGGCACTGTAAGAAGATGATATTGGACTAGATGGGCCACTAGCCTGATCCAGCAGCCTATTCTTAGGCTCTTCATCCTGCGCAATGTTCTGATTTTCTGAAAAGTCCCTAGCACAGCTATTCCACAAAGCCGTCTTATTGTGAAAACCAGTCTCTCTTGACAACCATTTTCAGTTTAGCTGCACTTTGAAGTGTCCCAAGGTTTGCTTAGAGGAGTTTGGAAATACAGTGGTACCTCTAGTTACGGACATGATCCGTTCCGGGGTGCCGTTCGCAGCCTGAAAAGTCCGCAACTACAGCAGTGCTTCTGCGAAAGCACAGAGCACGATAGAGTACTTCTGTGCATGTGCGCATGTGCGCAGAACACTTCTGTGCATGTGCGAAGCATGCAGAACGCTTCTGCACATGCGCGAAGCACACAGAATGCTTCTGCATGTGTGTGCACGCGGCAAAACCTGGAAGTATACACTTCCAGGGTTTGTCAAGTTCGCAAGCCAAAAAGAAGCAACATGAACCTAACGCAACACAAGATATGACTGTATATCTCATTCTGCAACAGTGCCATAGGGCCATAACCTGAAGTGTGCAGAGGGAAGAGATAAATAGTCATGCCCTCCAACATTCCTCAGATGAAAATAAGGCGATTTCTCACTCCCCGCCAACTCAACCTTTCCATTCCCGGTCCCCCGCAGAGCATTTCCTATCCAAAAAGGGGCAAGCGTCACCACCACAACACCAACGAGACACAGCACACACGTCCTCCACCGTCCTGAGAAAACCCCTTAATCCCAATTTTGTTTTATTTTATCTTTGGCAGGTTTACAAAAAAAGAGAAACACACAGTTGCACCTTGGTTTTTGAATAGCTTAGTTCTCAAACGTTTTGGCTCCCGAATGCCGCAAACCTGGAAGTGACTGTTCCGGTTTGTGAACTACTTATGAAATCCGAACATCCAACGGGGCTTCCGCAGCTTGTGATTGAGTGCAGGAAGTTCCTGCAGCCAATCGGAAGCCACACCTTGGTTTTCGAACATTTTCAGAAGTCGAACGGACTTCTGGAACGGATTCCGTTTGACTTCCGAGGTACAACTGTATGTTAGGAACGGGCAAGATTAGACGCGGACACACAAAACATTTTTTAAAAAAGCAACAACCCAAGAGTCTTTCCATTCCACTCCCCTTTTCTTCCCACCTAGGATGGTTCTGTCCTCTGCCTGCCCATCAGAGCTGGTGCATCGTACAGCGCTGGGCAGCAGCTTCTCCTGCTCGTTGCCTGCTCTCCAGCAGCTGCTATGAGCTGCCCAAGGGAAGGGGCTGGTAGCAGCAGCCATGGAGGGGCAATGAGATTCTCCCTTGTGACAGCAGTCACAGCAGCCACAATCTCTTGGGCCGGCTCATCGTCCTCCCCAAGCTCAGTGGGGATAGCACTGGCAGGGGAAATAGGGACATTCTGGGAGCACGTCAGAAGCCGGGATGGCTTTGGTAATTCTGGGACTGTCCCTGGGAAATCGGAACACTTGGAGGGTATGAACAGTAGTTCCATCAGTACTATCTGGAGTAGTTCTGCCTTCCTTCCAAAACGGACTCATCATGATGTAGGGTGGCCGTACGTCCAGAATTTCCTGGACATAGCCTGGGTACGGCCATCTTTAACAGCGCCCAGACAGGAATTGTTTAAATGTCCAGGAAAATCCAGATATATGGCAACCCGGGCAGGAAATGTAGATTTTGGCGAATTTTCTTTAAAAAACTCAAAAACTTCATTCCCCGCCCCCCTTTGGCCGAAAGAAAGCTCAACAACTTTTTTGTCCAGTTTTTCGCTGTTTGAAATATAGCAACCCTACATGGTGGATCTACGAATGGCAGTGAAATTTATTTAATGAATCCCTTTGGTTTTATTACTGAGGAGGAGAAGAGGTATAGCAAACATGAATGAGAATTATGCATGCGCAAAAGGAAAGAACTCTTGTAGATACCATTAAAATTATTCAGTTAATGGTTAGTTTGTAATGATAAACTATGTACGATTAATGTCTCATGATTAGAAATGCTAAACATAACAATAACAGCCCCTGCCCAGGTATTACATTTTGCAGATAAGAACTGAAAGCTGTAAATCAGATTTCCAGAGTTTGTTTCCTATTTTTGCTGTTTGGCATGCTTGTTAGGTTTACGAAAGCACTGCTTATTCTGAAGTGGAACTGGGGGTTTTTTTGTAGACATTTAGAATTTATAGAGCTTGAATCAAAGATCTTTAAGCAGGTATCACATTTTTTTCAGAGGTATAACATTTCTCATCATGTATTCTTCCTTATCTTCTTGGATTTAGTCTCCCATTGCCTATCCTCTCTTGGCTCTAGTCTAGAAATAAATGGCTTTATCTCTGACAGTGACCTCAACGGAACTTGTCTGAAATCTTAATCTTCCGCAACTTGTTCTTCTCAATGCAAGCTGCAGCTAAAAGCTTCCTAGACAGCTCTAGGCAAATAGTACGGTTATCTCTTCCACCATGTGTGCTCAAGAAATGACGCACAGGTGTGTTTCCCCCCGCTGTGATTCTAGTAGTTCCATTTTCCACTACATTGTGGATGCTCTATTTTACTGTGATATGCAACTTCCACCATACTGCATGCTCAGAAACAGCAGAGCAGTGTTTCATTTTAAAGTGCTTTTTATCTCATGTCCTGCTTTCTTTTTCCTTCACGTGCATGTCGTGCAACGGAGACAGGATATACATCAGTCCAACGGCACAAAGGACTTGCCCTTGATATTTCCTTCGAAAGTTGCACAGTGAAATTTATTGTGAAGAAACTGCAGGTCAGAGATGACCTTGCTCATCCTTTGACAAGTGCTTTTCTATCCAAGAACCAAATACGTTTCGTTTACATTGCAGAAACTTGACGTAAGCGTGCAACTTTTTCTTGTGCTAGATTTCTAACGCTTGCCCTAGTTTTCTTAAGTGCAAATCCCATACCATCATAAACTTTTCATGGATTGTGCTTCGAGGATTATAACGGAAAGAAAGAAAGAAAGAAACAGTGAACTATAAAGGTGTCTTTCATGCATAAGGAGAGAGGTTTATCCAGCTTGATCCTATTACAGATTCTGTTAGCACAGCTTATATTATTACCATGGCAGTTCAGCCTAATACGGTTGCTGTTAAAAGTATGCCATCATCTGCTTTGAAAAATATATGTATATGAACGTACTAATTTAAACTCAAAGAGGACATGTATATTTTCTTTGAACAATCCCCCTTGGCTAAAGAAGGCACAAACAATAAATGCTACTGCGTGAGCTTGTAAGCTGCAATTTTGATTCCGAAAATAGGCAATAAGATCAAAAGTATACACATGAAAAAAAAAATTAGAATGTCACTGAATCTATTTCCTACTGCAGGAATGTTAGTGTCATGGGCAAAATAAGTGTATTTCCATCATCCATGTCTATTTTTGCAATGCCACATCATACTCTGCCTAGAAGGGAAACAAGGCGTAAGGGAATGTGAATGTGGTCCTCTAAAGAGAATGCTTCCTTTCATCACAACTCATAAAGAAGGAAAGAGAAGTAGATATACTCATTTAAAAAAAAATAATGCACCAAACACTCAAGGAATCTCCACTATGCCTGGATCATTACTGCAGACCCTCCAAGTGTCCCTAATTTCCAGGGACAGTCTTGGATTTACAGCATCCATCCTGGTTTCTGATTTGATCCCAGAATGTCCTGCTTTTCCTTAGGGTGTCCCTGTTTTCACTGGAGAAATGTTGGAGGGTATGGAATAGGACACCCCCAGGGCTTTTCTTCAGCCAGAACTCACCAGAACTCAGTTCCGGCACCTCACAGGCAGGCGCCATTGCCATTCTCAGAGAATGCGAGAGGTGTTCGTGGTGAGTTCCAGCACTTCATTTTCTAGAAAAATAGCATTGGACATTCCTATTTTCATCAGAGAAATGTTGGAGGGTACGTCATCCTCTCCATATTTTATTCTTCAGGCACTACAACGAGGCCCTGCTTACAGTTTGTATGTTGGTTTTTAAAATTAATTTTTAATTCAAGATTTTTTGTTATAAGAAAGAAACAAAATAAGCAAGGAAAGGTACATATAGCAGTCTCCACTTTCAATTCATAGAGTCTTTTTTCATAGTCCGCTTACATTCTGTATGAGACACCATTGCCCTAGACAATGGGGGGAAAGAGAGGGGGGAGAGAGAGAGAAGTGGGGGGAGGGTTAGGGGGATAATGATATTTTCATTCTGATTGTGCATGGTTTTTATGTCAATGTCTCGTGGACAGGTCCTTTATATAGTTGTGGGTTTTTTGGCATTGTGAGAGATTGTGGGGTCCACAGCTTGCTTGCTTGGATGCATACAGTTGATTGCAGCGTGACTCAGGTTTTTTTTGGGGGGGTAGTAGGTTGTTGTGACAGATTAACCATATTGATTCATATGCTGTTGGGGGGGATTGGTTAGGGCTGACATGGGTCTGAAATTTCCCGGGCATGTCCAGGATTTAACCGGTAGAAATAGCATCCGGGCGGTGGGGCGAGATTAGGAAAACCGGCAAAATGTCACTCCACAACTTTGACTTTCATTTCCCCAAAAAAGCTCAGCGACTTTTGTGTCCTGAATTTTACTTCTAGAAATATGTCAAGCCTAGGATAGGTCATTTTCTTGCTGTGCTGTGTATGTGATAAAGGGGAGCCACACCGGGGTGAAGGCGACATTTCTGCAACGTAATTGAGTTGCAAGTTCTCTTCAGCAGCATAAAGACAAAGAACTGAATTTCAATCATTTTAGTCCAAATCTGAATGACAGGACTAAGGGTTTGTCCATACTTCCTCTTGTCTTCCTGACCCCTCCGCCGAAACCACTGTTTAGCACTCAGTCAGAGCAAACAGCAATTCAGGCTTTCTCCAGATTGCAATTTGTACCTTGGATCCCGAATGCCTTGGCTCCTGAACAAATTAGCTCCTGAACAATTGAAACCCGGAAGTGAGTGCTCCGGTTTTCGAACGATTTTCGGAAGCCGAACGTCCGACGTGGCTTCTGCGGCTTCCTGCTGCCAATCAGAAGCCGCGCTTTGGTTTCTGAACGTTTTGGAAGTCAAACGGAGTGTGAGTCAAGCAGAAAACTGTTTGGACCCATGATTTCTAGGCACTGCACAAGCCGATGTGTGGCAAAGCCCAAATAACTTCAGCACACATATCTCAGATTAACCTAGGTCATAGAATACAGTGGTACCTCGGGTTAAGTACTTAATTCGTTCCGGAGGTCTGTTCTTAACCTGAAACTGTTCTTAACCTGAAGCACCACTTTAGCTAATGGGGCCTCCCGCTGCCGCCCCACCGCCAGAGCATGATTTCTGTTCTCATTCTGAAGCAAAGTTCTTAACCTGAAGCACTATTTCTGGGTTAATGGAGTCTGTAACCTGAAGCGTATGTAACCTGAAGCATATGTAACCTGAGGTACCACTGTAGTTTTCTTGCGGTGGGAACATAGTCAAAAAGAGAGAGATGAATACAGAGAGACAGAAACAGAGAGACTTGCATCTCTAATAGCTGTACAACAGGCAATTTGGTCAGTATCTCGCCAGTTTATGGAGCAGAATTATGGGGACGTTGGCCTCCTGTGAGTTTTAAAGACCAGATGGACTAACCACAGGAAAATGGACTCTAATACTTTGGTATCTCCTGTGACTGCACGCTGCAAATGGGAGCTTGGACATTTTGCATTATAATACTAGCAATTTCAGCCCAATGATGGGGTTGTGTTCCTTCCTCCCTGCTGCTGCTGCTGTTTTTTCCCCCTTTTCTTTCTTAAAGGAAGGGCAGTCTGGATGTTAAAACGAACGTTTTGACGCCATTTGTTTCTTGGGAACCTCCTCATATACTTGGCCACGTACGGAAGGACTGCCACTGTTATAATCACAAAGCGAGTAACAATCAGAAACAGCATGCTAATCGAGGGCCATGCTTAGAAGTTAAGCTTTACAAGGCCCCATGGAAATACATTGGCAGTATATAAAAGAAGGAATGACATGTCTCATTTTCAGCTATAGGAGAAAAGAATCCACATGGCTCGAGCCAGTCAAAAATGTTTAAATATTCACCTCTAAGCCCTTCCAACGAGGAAACTAGGGAAGCTGGTGCCAGCAGCCAACAGACCTGAAACCAGAAAGCCACAAGAGTGGCCCAAAGCCACTTTCCCCCTCTTTTTTTCTGCTTTCCTCTTGGTTTTGCCAAATGGCACTCCAGCCAACCTGCAAGGTATTCATGTGGTAAAATAGACCCCAACCTACTTGCCCAAATAAGGAAAGGTGTGAAACTCTCCATAAAATGTCTACCCTTTCCTGTTTATGAAGGAGAGAGAAGGGGCAGAGGTCTGATGCTGTTCTCTGGATTAAGAAGCAAAACACTGCGATGTGTACATTTTTTTCCACATTTTCTTTATGGAGAGCTACAGTATGAGCCCAATTAGTGAGAAGGATACACAGACATGATAAATAGAGAAAGGAAAGCATGAGCAGAATACACAAAGAGGGTTGACGAAAAATAGGATTCTGGTGAGATACCCGAGAAGGCTCCATCAGCTGATTAATCCTAATTCAGAACTTGTTGTTGTTGTTATGCATTTGTATGTATGTGAATAAACATCATCTGCACATCATCTGTACATAAAATAATACAAAGAACAAGAAAGGGAACTGGAAGTAACTTTACACAGAGCTGGTTCCTTTGGAAAGCATTCCTTTTTTTCTTTTCTTTTTAATGTATTTTTATTAGAGATTTTCTTTGTTTACAAAAGTATGTGCAATGTCTCTTTTTTCCCAAGTAACATTTTTTTGCAGATCAGTTTCATTTGTTGAGACGTTAGGAAGAAAAGGGGGAAAGAGGTGGAGGGGGGAAAGGTGAGTGGGGGTGGGGTGGCGATGTTTCTATTTTACTTAATATATGTAGGGTTTTGTGTCAGTGTCGCTTGTGCAGGTTCTCTGCTACTCACTTGTGTTCCTTTGGTGGTGAGAGAGGTTGGGGTTGGCCTAAGGTGTGGTTGTTCGTTTGTGATTGGCTGTGGTGAGTTTTGTTTTCATGTGTGAGTGGGGTGGGTGGGTGGACAAATGGAAGAAGACACCTTCACCCTGGTATGCCTCCCCTTTATCACATACACAGCACAACAAGACAATGACAAAAATCCACCAACAGCCTACAAATCAGTTTGGAAAGCATTTCTGAGGCAGAGAGTGCTGGATGACTAGAAAGGGAGCAGGCCTTTCCCCTGCAGAGTATACGGGATATACCTTCCCTCCCAGTTTCCCTGGACATATTGGAAAAGGAGAGTGGAGGAAGGGCAAAAGGCTTTCTAAGAGAGCGGAGAAGGGGAATCCCAGCCCTCTCTTTGAATTAGATGCAACAGAGACCAGATACGCCTGAGGTCACTGCTACCGTCTGAGATGGAAGAAAATGCTGTGCAACGTAGGAAACTGTTCCTCTAAAGCACTTTGTTGAACGGAGGTTGTCTTATGGTTTGGCTGTCACAGGGAAAAAAAGAAGAGGGGAATAGGGTGGCCATGTGCCCCTGTTTACAAAGGACAGTCCTCTGTTTGAAGGTTCATCCAGACCAAGTCTGGTTGAAAGGAGCCCCTCAGCAACACTTCACACCTGAGCAGTGGACTCAGAAAGCACCTAGGTCCCCAGTATAGTGCCGTGTTTCTGTTTAAATCATTCTAATTATTTCGAAATATGAGCATATGCAGACTTCATGCAAATCTGACCCCTGTTTGGTAATGTGTTTCCTCGCCCCCTGTCAGGGACTGGACTGAGGAGAAATGGTGGAGACCGCCCCCTCCTCCTCCTCCTGCACTTCCCAGAGGAGCAGGAGACTATAGATTTAGAACAGTGGTTTGCAGAATGTCACAGTTCAGAAGCTGCAGAGGGGAAAAGCTGGGAAATATTGGGAGAGGAAGAAGAAGCACCAGGGTAGAAACAGCTGACAGACTCAGTGACTTTGGAAAGCATGGCAGGCAGACACACACACACACACCTCAAACTCCCATGTCTTGGTGTGCATTGAGAGTAGGAGAACAGAAAGCTCAGAGGCAGAAAGCACAGATCAACTGGCATTGAGATGACGTATAATGGGAGAGACGGAGAGGGTGGGACTGTACTCGGAACAACGCCATCATCCAAGAGAGATGGCCTTTCTATGTCTCTCTCTGTGAATATTGAGTAAAGGACTTGGTAAGAACTCTTCGTGTTTATCTCCTTCTTGGCTGCCCACTGTGGGAGGGATTGGATTCCCTGAGGCCTGACACCCCCTTTCTTTTGGCAATGCAATGCAACCCATGAGGTGCAGAAGGAGGCTGGGATTTCTCTCCCCTCCCCCTTGAAATTTTAGAGGATCTGGTGTGGGGATTTCAAATTTGAAACACAGAATATTTAGAGCTGGACAATCCTTTGCGGTCATCTAGTCCAACCCCTGCTCACCGCAGGGTCTTGTAGCTGCAGCATCCCCGACAGATTGACTGAATACAGAGGCTGGGTGGCAATGAAAGCAACTTTGCACAGCTGTCCAATTTACAACAAAAATGAGAAATGGCATCTCTCTTCCCTGGGGAGACACATGTGCGGATGTCACACACACAGCCTACTCACAAGGAGAGCCTCCCTTCAGATGTTACGTGCTAACACAACTCATCCACTCTGTCTTTCTGCATGCCACCGCTAATGTCTAACACTGCTCTGGGATTAAAAGATTAAAGGAAACATGAAAGAAAGCTCCTAACATTTCACATCCCTTTTGTGCATTATGTGTGTGAAGCGTTCGAAAGGAAGTGAAAATGGAAGGCCGTTTTGGTAGCCTTCTTTTTTTATACAAGCTTTTTATAAGATAGAAAAGGTTCAAATCAAAACAAAATCCTGTGCTCTGAAGGGGCAAAACTGACAGGCTTTCTTATCAAGCCCTACAATAACAGATGTGTTGTGTTGCTCATTACAATAACAGATTTGTGGGTTAGAAACACCACACTTTCCTGCTCCCCCCCCCTTCTTAAAAAGTGAATTTATTTTAGGGAATGAAAACTCTCTTGCCTGCATAGTAAACAGAAGGAGGAGGGGGGGCCTTTGAGCATTGCACTGCTCCCTTCCACCACCACTTCTGGAAAAGAAGAGAGTAAAAGACTCATACATATTTTTCTCTCAGCAAACAGTTGGACTTGTTTGGCTTCTGCCTCCGTTTTGAAACTATAATCACAAAAGCTACATGTGCTAAGGAGAGAGGCACGTCAGGGTCAGCATCCTGGATTCCATACCTTTCCCCTCAAACATGCTAATCCACTCCAGCTCTTTTTACAAGGTCTGTGCCTCCGAATTCAATAGGAACAGGAATTGATCCAAAAACTATTTTTGCTTAGCGGACACAGCTGCTTGCCACCTTCTCTGATTCACAGCGAACCAATGAGCACAATGTTTGTGTTGTGTTCCCCGCAGCCCCAATCTCTTCCCCATCTGGTAATGGTCTCCTTTTCTTTATATTTCTTCTCTGTGTCATTTGGTAATGTTATTTGAAGATGTTCTATCATTAAGGAGGAATTCCCTCCATATATATACATATATATATACACACACACACACACATATATATATATATATATATATATATATATATATATATATATATATGTAAATTGGCGACTTTACCAAGTCGTGTAGAAGCCAGACTAAAGGAGAGCGAACAGAAACATTGTACAAGCCCGTCTCTGAGTGTTCCCACATATCTCTCGCAATCCGTGAGCCGTATTCCATTTCACTCTGCACAATCACACATATGCAAACACGTACGGATGACGTGGAGCAGGCAAAAGTCTCCTCCAGAGAGCTGAAATTAGGAGACGAAGCCAATGTTGCTCATGCAGGAGAAAGGAATTTCTTTCCCCCTATAATGGTCTCCAGTCAATCAGATTTTGCCAGTTTTTGTACCGTGTCCAAAACTCCCTGTGAAATCTATTGGAACAGATGCAATAGTAGAGCTCTTCAGTGCTATCCCAGGGTTGAAGAGCCAGTGTTGTGTAGTGGTTAGAGCACTGGGCCCTGGGAGACCAGGGTTCAAATCCCCACTCAGCCATGCAATTCAGTGGGCGACCTTGGGCCAATCGCCATCTCTCTCAGCCTAACCTACGTCAGAGGTATGTGAGGATAACATAGGGAGGAGAAATGTTCAACAGCTTGAGCTCCTTGGAGAAAAGGTGGCATGGCATATAATGTAATAAAAATAAAATAAAATAAAATAAAATAAAACCCATGCTTACAGTCGGAGCCTGGTTGTTACTGTCTCCACTTTTAGATTTTCATGTTCCATTTGCTCCAAAGAACAAACTGGAGATTTCAAATATCCTCACAAATGGACCTATGGCTATTTCTTTCCCATCATGTGATGCAGTAGCCAGCAACCTCTAGGGTTCAGAATACAATGTTTGTTCTCTTATGCTAGGGATCCATTACAGGAGGCAGCCCTCTCTCCACTAAGAGGAGATCCGAGGTAATTATTCCATTGCTGTGTCCCTAATTGGGCTGGGACCCTGAATATACGCTTAACACAGAGGCGTATGATGCTGAGCAGTTGACAGCAGTGGCTGACAAAGACAATAGATATGG